>NC_136071.1:790832770-792227354 GCF_964261635.1 Lissotriton helveticus | reverse complement strand
CAGCCCTTGAAAATTTGGGGGGTGTTCGTCAAGGGGGGGCCGAGAAAAAAGGGGGGTCCCAAAACGTGTTTTTAACATTGAGTTTTCCATAGGGCGGTTGGCCTCACTTTTAGCCCGAACGGCTGAATGGATTTGCACGAAACTTGGCAAAATTGTAGGGACTGGTAGCCCGATGTGCCTTTTGTAGGTCTCAATATATGTGCTCCAGTGGATTTTGAGAAATTAACGTTTAAAAAAAGATATATATCTGTAACAGCGGACCTGGCAGCGTCCCAGGACGCGTACTTTACGCGCAACGGAGCTTTGTGAAGCGAAGCTGATTGGTTCTCCGGCGTCTGTCAACATTCCAAACAGTCCGTAGCGGCCGCCATCTTGTCTCTCGGTAGGATCGAGAGACAAGAGGAGGCCAAAGCGAAGGGGCAAATGACCATAAGGGGGCATAGTACATTGTCGCTCACCCCCTAGGTTTGATGTGGAGGTTTTAAAAGGGCCCCGCGGGGCAAAAAAAAATAAAAATAATAATAATCGAACAGCTGAATGGATTTGCACGAAACTTGGCAAAATTGTAGGGACTGGTAGCCCGATGTGCCTTTGCTAGATCTCAATATATGTGCTCCAGTGGATTTTGAGAAATTAACGTTCAAAAAAAGATATATATCTGTAACAGCGCACCGCTTCGCGTACTTTTCGCGTTACGGAGCTTTGCGAAGCGAAGCTGATTGGCTCTCCGGTGTCTGTAAACATTCCAAACAGTCCGTAGCGGCCGCCATCTTGTCTCTCGGTAGGATCGAACAGCTGAATGGATTTGCACGAAACTTGGCAAAATTGTAGGGACTGGTAGCCCGAAGTGCCTTTGCTAGGTCTCAATATATGTGCTTCAGTGCATTTTGAGAAATTAACGTTCAGAAACAAGATATATATCTGTAACAGCGCTCCGCTTCGCGGAGATAAAATTATATGTGTATTACCTAGCTGTTGCTAACACCAGTTAGCGACGGCTAGTAGAATATAGCGACCATCTTGGGCCCCACTTTGCATGTGAGTGATATTTATCACTAATGACATGCAAAGTGGGCATGCCAAGATGTTAGCGACTGGAAACAGTCGCTAACATCGCTATCTCCTATTAACTTTTGGAAATATTCGAGATAAGCGCGAATATCTCCAAAAGCTACCACCTGCCCTGAGCAGTTCTTAGCCATGTTATCCAATGGGAGGTGGATAACATGGCTAAGAGCATTAGCTCGGTAATGCATGAATATCGCTGAGTTTTCAGCGATATTAATGCATTGCGGTCGTTTTTTATCGTATTTCCGATAAACCTTGATAATAGCAAGGTTTATCTGCGATAATTTCTGACGGTAAAAAAATCGTTGCTACGCATCGTTAGGGATAAATATCGCTTAACTTTGGTAATATGCCCCAACGTCTGTTAACGTTCGATTCGAAGGAAATCAGGAAGTGTTGAAAAACATTGTCTGCGCCATCTTGTCTTTTTTCAAATGCCACACTTTTGTCGTGCACGGCAGCCATTTTAGATGCCTTGACCAGACCCACTCTGTGCACGCTGTCGATCCTTAGCATGGCTCCCCACCCTCGCAAGCATCTCCCCCAGGCAGTGGTCACCCCCGCTCTCTGTCTTATGCATGGGTAATAAACCTCCCCCCATCTGCGCTGCTCTTCCCTGAGAATCACACCCTGTGCCCGCCCGACACCTCCCTTTCGCCCTATTCACTACCGCACCCTCTGACACTCCTTTTCCTCTGTGTCCGATTGTCCAGGCTGGTCCTAGGGTATCAGCTAGCCCTGCAGATGTAGTTTATGGCCACAGCTGTAAAGAATCACCCCTCTTCAAAGGAGTTATAGTGGATCAAGGCCCACACTCGATGAGATCCGTCACAGCAGAAGCGTTGCTATTATCTGAAAACCATCCTGTATTGTGATTGGGGAGGGGACCGAGCCTGAAGCGGAAGATTCCAGGGATGACTCTTTGTACATCAAAGTTTTTACAATTATGTGTCACATTAAAAATATATAGCACTCCGACAAAGTAGTAAGATTATAAAACTTTAATAATTTATAAATATATACAAGAAAACAAAAATAGTAATAACATATAAACATTTTTAGGGAAAAACAACGAAGTAGCGGTCGGCTGTGCGAATAGTCCCAACGCAGCACAACGTCCAGATTTCCGGCGTGGGGCGTCGCGGGGGTGGGTCATCAGTAGCAAACTGTTGTGCGAATAGTTCCAAGGCAGCAGAACGCGCTGAAATCTAGATGACACGAAAGTGATGTCTAGTAAGTTGCCACCCAGCAAATAACGGCATGGGGCGTCGCGGGGGGTGGGTCATCAGTAGCAAACTGTTGCGCGAATAGTTCCAAGGCAGCAGAACGATGGCACCAAGGTGATGTCCAGTAAGTTGCCGCACTGGTTTTGGTATCCTACAATGCTGCTCCGAATAACGGCGTGGGGCGCTCCGGGGGAGGCGGCGTGAACGGGCCTCTCCAGGTGGAGTGTCATCTGTTGTAGTGGGGCGCCCCTTTACCGTTTCAGTTGCCATTCCGTCCGTTTTTGGTCCACTGTGTCAAAAGCCGCAATTCAGCTGAGTTGCGCCCACTCTTGCGGTGCAGCGATAGGCGGCTGTCACAGGACTCTCAAAATGGCGGCAGGCTGTTTCCTTTTTGGGCCTGGTCCACTGAAATGGCCCTGGGACACCTTGGAAATCGGACGCTTGTCTGCTAGGTCTTGGACCCCATTCTCGAAAGCGTCCCCTCCGCCTTGAGAATTAATCAAAAGTTTTGGGGGCTCCGACTCCTGCAGGCTTCTGGTGGGGAGCGGCTGCCATGATTGCTCGGGGAATGACCACGACTGAGCTACGAGATGGTGGTGCTCTCATGCTGACGCCAGCTTCAGTCTGAAACATCCAGAAACAAGGTGGGGCTTTCATCGTTTGGGGAAAAAAAAAAAGTTTTCATCCAATGAAAAGTGTTGTTTTTAGGTCACATGATCAAGCCTTCCATCATTAGGAAACCAAAAGTAAAATGAACCAATGAAAAGTTTTATAAACAAGTCACATGACCTGTTATGCGGCATAGGGTGTAAAATGCGGAGAAAATACGTTGGCACGTGAGGCGGCGTCAGTAGCGGACCGATGTGCGAATAGGCCGAAGGCAACACAACGCGCCAAGATCCGGATGGCACCGAGGTGGTGTCCAGCAAGTTGCAGCACTGGTGTGGCCATCCTACAATGCTGAAAGTCGGCGTGGGGCGCCCCGTTGGCCTGTGAGTTTGCGTCAGTAGCGGACCGATGTGCGAATAGGCCGAAGGCAGCACAACGCGCCAAGATCCGGATGGCACCGAGGTGGTGTCTAGTAAGTTGCCGCACTGGTGTGGCCATCCAACAATGCTGAAAGTCGGCGTAGGGCGCCCCGTTGGCCTGTGAGTTTGCGTCAGTAGCGGACCGATGTGCGAATAGGCCGAAGGCAGCACAACGCGCCAAGATCCGGATGGCACCGAGGTGGTGTCTAGTAAGTTGCCGCACTGGTGTGGCCATCCTACAATGCTGAAAGTCGGCGTGGGGCGCCCCGTTGGACTGTGAGATGGCGTCAGTAGCGGACCGATGTGTGAATGGGGCCGAAGGCAGCGCAACAATATTTTCGGAATAGAAGACACCACTAGGCGCTGAGATTCCAAGATCCGGATGGCACCGAGGTGGTGTGTAGCAAGTTGCCACACTGGTGTGGCCATCCTACAATGCTGAAAGTCGGCGTGGGGCGCCCAGTTGGCCTGTGAGTTTGCGTCCGTAGCGGACCGATGTGCGAATAGGCCGAAGGCAGCACAACGCGCCAAGATCCGGATGGCACCGAGGTGGTGTCTAGTAAGTTGTCGCACTTCTGTGGCCATCCTACAATGTTGAAAGTCGGCGTGGGGCGCCCCGTTGGCCTGTGAGATGGCGTCAGTAGCGGACCGATGTGCGAATGGGGCCAAAGGCAGCGCAACAATATTTTCTGATTTGAAGACACCACAAGGCGCTGAGATGCCAAGATCCGGATGGCACCGAGGTGGTGTCTAGCAAGTTGTGGCACTGGTGTGGCCATCGTACAATGGTAAAAGTCGGCGTGGGGCGCCCTGTTGGCCTGTGAGATGGTGTCAGTAGCGGACTGATGTGTGAATGGGGCCAAAGGCAGCGCAACAATATTTTCTACAATATTTTCGGAGTAGAAGACACCACAAGGCGCTGAGATGCCAAGATCCGGATGGCACCGAGGTGATGTCTAAGTTGCGGACCGATGTGCGAATGGGGCCAAAGGCAGCTTAACAATATTTTCTGAAGAGAATACACCACAAGGCGCTGAGATGCCAAGATCCGGATGGCACCGAGGTGATGTCTAAGTTGCGGACCGATGTGCGAATGGGGCCAAAGGTAGCGTAACAAGATTTTCTGTATGGAAGATACCACTAGGCGTTGAGATGCCAAGATTCGGATGGCACCGAGGTGATGTCTAGCAAGTTGGTGTGGTCATCCTACAATGCTGAAACTCGGCGTGGGTCATCCCATTAGCCTGTGAGATGGCGTCAGTAGCGGACCGATGTGCGAATAGGCCGAAGGCAGCACAACGCGCCAAGATCCGGATGTCACCGTGGTGGTTTCATAGTTGAGAGGCACTTCATCTGCAGTGGGGCGCCGAGATCCGGATGGCACCGAGGTGATGTCTAGCAAGTTGCTGTACTGGTGTGGTCATCCTACAATGCTGAAATGTAGTGGGGCGCCCATTTACCGTTTCAGTTGCCATTCAGCTGAGTTTCGGCTGCTCTTGATGCTACAGCGACAGGCGGCTGCAAGAGGACTCTCAAAATGGCGGCCTGTTCTTTGGATTTGGGCCTGGTCCACTAAAATGGCCCTGGGACACCTTAGAACTTGGACGCTCGATTTTTTTTTCCTTTCCTGTACATGCAAAAAAAGGTAAATGCCCGGTACGTTACACGCTTCATCTGCCACGATGAACTCTCCAGAGGAACCGAAAAAAAATATAGTTGTGGTAACTATACCATGCATCGTCATATGGAGAGGTGGCACCAATTAATTATAGTGCTGCATAAAAGAGAGATTTGGAGGAGAACCCCTGACCTGCTAGTACATTCATCAAAGAAGTGGCACTGAGAGCTTCAGAGGCAAGGGAAACGGTCCCAAATATTTAGAAGAACTTTGAAAAGATTAAAATGACATGTTTAGATTGTGGTAAATTAATTTCATGTGGACAGATGAGTGTTACTCTAATAAATACAGCATATGAACATCATCATAGTCGATGGTTGGTAGAGACATTTTGACTATATCCTGGACCTGCCCGTCCTCGCCCAAAATGGCGCCGGAATAAATGGGACTCGTAACTCCTTGTTGTGTACTGGTTGCAGAACCTTGAAATCACGAGATACGTATGCAGTTTTGAAGCACATGGCGGGCGGGGACGAGAATTGATTGAATATTTCGACATCCCTATTGATATTAAGTTCTGATGTGTTATTGATTACTGTACTGTTGAAAGTTCGAATTAACGTCACCCATGGTACTTGCCCGCAAATGTATATCTAGATAATTTTATTGTAACTGGCCCTGTCGTATTTTAATTATAAAATGTACGTCCACCGATTCCGTAACTGTTAGACACCTTAGTTCTTGCAACCTAATGGCCCGCCCGTTACGTTCCTCTACAGTGTAAATGTCTATTCATCATATACGATTACAGTTTGCTCCGTGGCAGGCCCACGTGGTTATAGGCTCGTATTTGTATAATGAAATTTTCACAATAAAGGTTTTTAAAAGAAAACATGGTAGTAGTATATACATTGGTAAAGTTTTTAATAATAGTCACTGTTTTAGAATCATTAAAAGGCAAGTGAAATAAAGCAGACCAATTACATGAAGGGTAAAAGGTATAATACGAAGGAACGCAGTAAAGATAAATGGTCAAGGGCTGTTGTGTTTTCTATTCCTGCAACATAAAGTGATCGCTAAGAATCTCATATTCAGGCGTATCGGCGACTAAGACAGCAGGTCGACCCTCTTTTGCTCAACGGCTCCGTCATGGGACGAAGAAACGCTCTTTTTCTCGAAAAAAGAATATATTTTACTTGCAGGACAGTTGTAAAATTTCCGGGAAAGTACATTAGCCTGGAACATTATAACATAACATATATTTAAGAAAAAATAATGTTCGGAAGTAATTAAAAGCGTAATTTTTAGGTGATATGACCAAGGCTTTCATCATTAGAATAAGAAAAGTAAAATGAACCAATGAAAAGTTTTATTAACAAGTCACGTGACTTGTTATGCTTACGTTACGCGCTGCGCGCCCCGGATGACTTCCGGATGCGCTAACGCGGCGCGTCATATGACGCATTACGCGACAACGCAGGTCCAGAATATAGTCAAAATGTCTCCACCAACCAGCGGTCGAAACACAACCCCTTTCAGCAGGCTAAATAGTTCTGGTAAATGACAACAGAAGGGACAGGCAACAAGAACCATCAGTCAAAGAGGGGAGGGCTAGTTCTTCTCTACCGGGTTACATTGGGGCGCTACCGGAACTGATCGAATTGGTAGTCTACAGTGTTTCTGGATGTTTCAGACTGAAGCTGGGGTTAGCATGAGAGCACCACCATTTCGTAGCTCCGTTGTGGCCATTCCGCAACCAATCATGGCAGCCGCTTTTTATCGTTATTTTGGGCGGGGTGGGTGGCGGAGCCGAGCTGTTTTGCAGCCATCATTGTGTGGAGTTCAGTTCATCTCACTAGTTTTGTATTTGTCATGAGGGGTTGTTCCTAATGTTTCTATTTTAGCGAGGTCAAAAAGAGATCCCATTAGTGGCCTACTGATTTTGCTCGATTCCTTTTCTTTTTTTTTACACGATTTTTCGTTATCTGCAAAGACTAAACAGAGTATTGCGACTCTGTGTTTGTTTGTAAATAGAGAATGAACCAAAGAGAACTAATTCTAAAACAGTAAATACTTGGATAACAATCAATCAAATGGAGAGAGAAGCAGGCACGACGGATTACAACGGGGGCAAAGGCCTGCGTTAACTACCTTTCACTATCTGCAAAGAGAGAGTACTCCTAATAGAAATGAGGGGGGGGGGCACCATTCAAAGCAGATCAGTGTGCATAAACACGAAAATGTTTTCACTTACCACGTACTTGACATTCGACAGCTTATGATATTTGCTATTAAAAAACCATTGAAATTCACTGAAAAAACCATAGGTTATAGACCATATATAGTTAGGAATTAGCATTTACAAAACCTTGAAAATTCACTGAAAAAACCATAGGTTATAGACCATATATAGTTAGGAATTAGCATTTAAAAAACCTTATTTTACTCACACAAAACCATTGAAATTCCATATATAGTTAGTTGCACTAACTATATATCGCGCACCCGCAATCCACTGCTGATCATGTCACATATTACATCATTCATGACATGGTCAGTGACATCACTGATGACATCACTGATGACAACATCCAGTGATTATGTGTTTCTGTAAAGTTTAAATATGTTTTACATATTGAAGAATGAGTGGATGTATAAGTGTCTGAATGAAGGTTTTAGTAGGTGCGTGATTGACTGTATGAGTGAGTGATTAAATGCGTCTTACTGAATGCACGGGTTAGTGACTAAACTGTCTAAAAGTGTGCATCAGTATGTCTGTTGTTGTGCAAGCTGCTGCACGTGTTGATCAGTAGCTATATAAGTAGCTATATGGGTTATTGATTGGTTGCACAAGTATTTGTATGGGAGACTGAGTGTGTGTATGGCTGGCTGGGAGGTGTGTGACTCTGTGCAGATCAATGTGTACTTGTATCAGTGATTCTATAAGAGAGTAACTATGTGTTAGTATATGTTTCAAAAATGTAAGGTGTTCTGTGTTTAACTGTATAGATGAGAAAATGGAAGTGTGATTGATTCTTTTCAGGACTGACTAGGTGTGTGAGTAACTCCATGGATGAGTGGCAGAGTGTGAGTGTCTGTATAGGTGTATGAGTGCATATGATAGTGTTGTAAAGATGAGTGATTGTATGTATGAATGATTGTATGAGTGAATGTGTGTGTAGACATAGGAATCAGTGAGTGCGTATGTAGTAACTAGTATTGGTGTGTCAATGGTTTCAAAAATGATACTCTCTATTTAACACTGGGTGTAACGGAGGTTATATTAGAGTGTGAGGAGATGCATTGTATTATCACATGAATGATATCATCAGCGATGTGATCATTGATGTCAAGTGAGATGTCATCAGTGATGTCATTTGAGATGTCATCAGTGATGTCATCAGTGATGTCACTGACCATGTCATGAATGATGTAATATGTGACATGATCAGCAGTGGATTGCGGGTGCGCGATATATAGTTAGTGCAACTAACTATATATGGAATTTCAATGGTTTTGTGTGAGTAAAATAAAGTTTTTTAAATGCTAATTCCTAACTATATATGGTCTATAACCTATGGTTTTTTCAGTGAATTTTCAAGGTTTTGTAAATGCTAATTCCTAACTATATATGGTCTATAACCTATGGTTTTTTCAGTGAATATATATATATATATGTGTATATATATATATATATATATATATATATATATATATATATGTATATATGTGTAACAAAACCCTTTCCGGCATAGTGATGCATAAAAAGGAAGCAGAAAACTCTGGATAGTTCTCCAGTTTAGGTGGCAAGCATCTCCAATGTAGAGCACTCTCCACACCAGCGAAACTCTAAATTTGCTCACCTTAAATGTCTGATTTTCTATCAAAGTCTTTAAGTGCAGGATTAAATAAATAAATAAAATTGGCACAGTGCCATCCACGCCGAGATAGAAAGGGACAAAGTATTTTGCCATTTCCACAGCAAAGTCTTTAAGAATAGGATTAGCATAGTGCTATCCATGCTGAACTGTAAAATGGCCAAAGCCTTTTACCACTCCAGGCACTGTATTACAGCTTTGGATTGGTACAATACCATCCAAGCCAACCAGAAATTAATAAAAGTAACCCAAAACCAGTGATTTTTCCATATAGAATGCAAATACCCATTGGTGACTTCTGCTGTGAAGAATTCCAAATCCACTGAACAGAAATACACCCAATGTAACCATAACATTGTGCTTGCCTCCAGTCTGCTGTATCGTGGTTTGGTGTATTTTCATGGCCATGCATTCATTTTGGTGGGGTAAGCCAAGTGTCTAGGGCTGTATGTGTGTGTATATGTGGGGGAGGATTGTTTTGTCCCTGACCCCTTTGAAATAGGCACTTGTAATAAGCCATGGACAGTGACTGTTGTACTAGAAGAAGACTGTCTTTTCTATGATGGTTATCCCTTCATTGTTGGTGTCTTAAACCCTCTATATTTACAAAACAGCAGTTTGCCTACCTTGCCCAGTGGTTAGAACCTTGGGCGCTCGTGCAAATTATTCTGGTGCCCTGCCATGGCTTTCTGTCCTGATGTTGACCTAACTAATCACTAGGTCAAAATGTTTACACTCTAAGGAAACAAATTGGGTTCCTCACAGTACAGAAACTGTATTGTGGGTTCACAAGTTTGAACCCAGTATCCTTAGCTGACCCACAGTTATTTGCATTACATATACATGCACAAATATTTTCTTTCTGTGATCACTTGGGGGCACTGAGATTTGTACCAGTTTTATTTGCATGTCTATTTTTTTATTTGAATTAAAATTCTTGTTCACTGCGGTCTTTCCATATGGCATTTATTGCACTGGCAATTAGGTTACCTATGAATGCATGAATGACTGTTTCAGAGCGAGTTTTAAAGAACCAACATTTAATATATTCATTGGCCTACGTTCCTTTAGGCATGTGGGTTTACCCATATCTCTATTAGCCTGTGAAATGGATATCCTTCATCCTGCCATGGGAAGATGGTTTCTTCTTTGGTGTTTACCGCATGTATCCACTCCCATATCTTGTCCAATGCTTGGAGGGTTATTCCTACCCCAGTCTCCCTGACTTAAGACGGGCTGATATTTATTTTCCACAATCTTTGTAGGAATTCTTGATGCCCTTCCCTGAATGGCAGTGGGTGGTGGTATTTGGTTAAAAAATGTATATTCAATATGGCTCTCCTTTTGAATTGAGAACCGCATGCCAAATACAAGCCCTAGATTGATGGGAGGGTGAAAGGTAAAGCTATATTATGTTAGAATTGAACTTAATAAGTTGTGTCTAATGTAATGTTTGTAATGTATTCCACAAAAAGGATATAAATAGTCAAACAGGATGACCCGCTACATCATAAAGTTGCTCCTTATCACAGACTCCTGTCCAAACCGGGTCTAATTAAGTACAGGAGTGAATTTGGTTCCCTAATCCACTTGCTTCACCAAGAAAAGGTGACTTTGGTCAAATACCCCGCCTTCTTCCCCCGCCCCCCTCCCCCTGGTACCCCAATGACTTGTGAAAATGGGATAGTGTTTCTTAGCCCCACCACATTGCCTAAGGGGTATGGTCAAAGAAATCGATGTGGCATCTGCAGAAAGCACTGAAGCAGCTATAATGACTTTTCTTGTAAATGGGTTTAGTGCCAGAGGATGGAGTGCTGGTCAGTTGCCCTGTCACTTAATATGCCATTACAAACAAGATGACAGGACCGCTCCCAAAGGACAGTTGTCCTCGTTCCTGAGCTCTTTCTCCCTCAACAAGGGAGGTCGAAGAAGGTTGAACCCAGTAATAGATGACCTGATGGCCCACAGAAGTGGGGTATAGGAAGGCCAGAAGCCCTGGTCCTCTTGCTTACAACATATAAGCCAGGAAGTACTCCGGCAACTCACTAATTCTGTAGACTAGAATATCCTATTTTTTTCGTGGTCAGCAGGGACATGGATACTGTTTAATAAACCTCCCGACATGAGTGAAAAAATATAAGAAAATATCAAATGTCTAAGAAAGCAGCATCTAAAAGCACTGTTGAGTCTTGTGCATACTTGTATTTAGAGACCTTTCACTGTTGCACTATTGGTTAATATCCCTTATGTAGCCAAACATTAATTTGTAGTTTGATATTGTATGATATTCAGCCATATGAAAAGAAGGATTCATGTTTTCTACATGTTACTGAAAACCTGTAAACTTAAAAGCCTGCTCAAAGATTGATCTGTATTGTGTAATAGTAGTCCAAATGTCCAGCCTTCTAGAGGAACACGTGTTGGGCCAATATCTAATGTTACTTATTGCAGTAAGGAATGATTCAGATCAGACTACTTTTCAGTTAAGAGGTGGCTAACACAAGTTTTTTCATCAAAAGTTACTGTTCTATTTTGTGTTTATTCGCTTGGCACTGGCGATGTTCATGGAGCTTTTTTCTTGGGGACATTCAGAAAGCTTCCCTGGAAATGCATTCTGTCAGTTGCTTACCATCGGCTTTGTGGTTTGTAACTCCTTTTTTTTCTTGCTTTCTATTTTCTGGCTTGATCTGTTTTAGGCTGTCCAGTGTGAGTTCATCTCTCCCAAGGAGCAAAGCCTTTTTACTCTACCTCTCCTTGTATTCTGCCGAGAGTGCTCCTTTCTGTAAACCGGCCTGTACACCTTGTTCTTATCTTGTCACATTCTTGCTGTTCATTCAAAGACAGAGGTCCGATTTCAGGCTTTGTCTTCAAAGGAGCTTGATGGTTACTTTTCTTTCTCTAACTTCAAAGTGCGATGATTTATGTCACAATCTTGCTGAGTTCTTTTAGAAAAGATTTTGTGTTCTCCTTCTAGAAAACATGTAAGTTGTGCAGGTATTTAAGAATATATCAGGTAGGCAGGCACAAATGTAGCACATTTTTTGATAAGTCTGAAGTCTTTTGGAGACAAACACTTTAATGTGATCAAAACAAATCAATACAGAAGGTGATGTTTCCACACATTATTTGTGTGCTGTATAGTTTTATTAGTAAAGCTGAATGTCTGTGAAAATGTAATGGCCATTTCAGTTGAAAATGTGTTTGTTTGAAATGCTGTGTACTACCACACCATTCATACTGCACTCTGCACCACTGCCCTGGACTCTACCCACCTGCATTCTATGCAAATCAACTGTACTCCACTCTAATCTACTCTGCCAGTGCACTCTACAATGCTGCTCTTTATGCCACTCTACTCCACACCACTGCACTCTACGCCTCTCTACACCACTGCACTCTACGCCTCTCTACACCACTGCACTCTACGCCTCTCTAGTCTGCAACACTCCACTCTGTGCCATGGCATTCCACTCTGCAAAACTTCACTTATCGCCACTATACTCTGCACCCTTGCATTCTTCGCAGCCCCAGTGCTCATCGCCGCTGCATTCTATTATGCAGCACTACAATCTGCACCATATGCCGCTGCACTCTATATGCCAATACTGCAATGCACTCTACACCAGCATACTCTAAGCCACTCTAATACATGACACTCCATGCCGCTCTGCTCTTTGCCCCTCCCGCTCTGCTCTTTGCCCCTCCCGCTCTGCTCTTTGCCCCTCCCGCTCTGCTCTTTGCCCCTCCCGCTCTGCTCTTTGCCCCTCCCGCTCTGCTCTTTGCCCCTCCCGCTCTGCTCTTTGCCCCTCCCGCTCTGCTCTTTGCCCCTCCCGCTCTGCTCTTTGCCCCTCCCGCTCTGCATCTTTGCCCCTCCCGCTCTGCATCTTTGCCCCTCCCGCTCTGCATCTTTGCCCCTCCCGCTCTGCATCTTTGCCCCTCCCGCTCTGCATCTTTGCCCCTCCCGCTCTGCATCTTTGCCCCTCCCGCTCTGCATCTTTGCCCCTCCCGCTCTGCATCTTTGCCCCTCCCGCTCTGCATCTTTGCCCCTCCCGCTCTGCATCTTTGCCCCTCCCGCTCTGCATCTTTGCCCCTCCCGCTCTGCATCTTTGCCCCTCCCGCTCTGCATCTTTGCCCCTCCCGCTCTGCATCTTTGCCCCTCCCGCTCTGCATCTGTGCCCCTCCCGCTCTGCATCTGTGCCCCTCCCGCTCTGCATCTGTGCCCCTCCCGCTCTGCATCTGTGCCCCTCCCGCTCTGCATCTGTGCCCCTCCCGCTCTGCATCTTTGCCCCTCCCGCTCTGCATCTTTGCCCCTCCCGCTCTGTTCTACTCTTTGCCCCTCCCGCTCTGTTCTACTCTTTGCCCCTCCCGCTCTGTTCTACTCTTTGCCCCTCCCGCTCTGCTCTACTCTTTGCCCCTCCCGCTCTGCTCTACTCTTTGCCCCTCCCGCTCTGCTCTACTCTTTGCCCCTCCCGCTCTGCTCTACTCTTTGCCCCACCCGCTCTACTCTTTGCCCCACCCGCTCTGCTCTACTCTTTGCCCCTCCTGCTCTGCTCTACTCTTTGCCCCTCCTGCTCTGCTCTACTCTTTGCCACGAAAGTTTAGCCATATTGAACAGAAGCTGTACTGGTGCACAACATGGCTAAAAGACCTTGGCAAAGCCAATATCACTTGCGTAGGTGAGACCTATTGTCTTGACAACGCTTGTTCTGTTTTTTCTAGATTGCCATCCCTGTGTGCCCGCTAATGCACTTTTGTGGAGAATGATCCGCCTTTTCCCCTGTGCACCTTGGCACTGTTGCTAAGCTTTAAATGATTGAAAAACCCTTGACGTCAATAAGGGAACTCGGTCATATGGTGCGCTGTACAACAGGCTTGTTTTTGCAACTAGAATCTTGTCTGGATTCACATGTGGTGCATTATTCTACAATCTATTTGTTGGTTCCGGGATAGTCTCTTTGTGTTTTTTCGTCTTGGAAAGTGTCGACCATTTGGGATTCGGTCCTCCGTGTGCTGCCAAAAACCTGCCCTGGAGGCCACTGTGGGGTTGCCATCTTCAGATTTAGTTTATCCAGCATTGGGTCGGGAAGCATGGCCTGAACTATGGAAGGTGTATGATTGAAAACCAACCAATCCAGAAAAATCATGAAGAGAAACTGAAGGTTTTAAGGTTCATATTGAGGGACTCACTTTTCCGCCAAGAAATACAACTTTTTTCAGAAGTACTCTGTTGGAAGAACATAGACCACGGGTGTCGGAGAATGATGTGGGATGGAGTATCCTGCTTGTAGCTTTTGTCCAAAGTTATAGCACATGTTTGTATAGGACAGCCACAAGTTATTCTACCTTCGCATACGGGAGCACCACATCTCGGAGGGCTTTCTGCCTGGGAACCTTAAGATGAGGAAGAAATAGAGGTGGACTATTTACGCCACGTCACCCTTGCAGCAGACAAAGGTTTGCTGAGAGACCTCTGGTTATTAAGAAACCAGGAGAATCCCAAGAAAATGGAGATAGCACAAGGAGAGGGTTCTGGCATTGAAGAAGTCCTCAAAATGTAGAAGAAAGTTTCTAAGACCTCAAAATTCAGTGAGGCGGAGAGGAGCCAAATAACACCGGCACAGTGGCCCGAGCCAAAGGTTAAGTACTCAAAAGTCCTTGACTCCTATCCTGACGCACAACTGCGGTTCAGGGCAAGCACAAGCAAGAACGACTCTGCGGGTCATTCGAAAGGCACCATTGGTGGGGATTAGGAACACTGAGCTTCAAGGTCTCAATAAAATGGGGCATCCACATCAAATAGGAAGATATTGAACACAGAGCTTTCAGCTTTAGGAGGAATAAACGCATGATGAGGCCAAAATGAAGACTCTCAAGAAGAGGAAGGAGTTCAAATCTATGAAGCGATTTGACATCCTACTGAAGAGAGAGAGAGAAGGACATGACATATTCTACAACTGAGCCCCAGAAGCAGAAAGTGAAAACCTTCTATGGAGAAGTAGACTTTGAAGGTTGGTTCAAGCAGGGATTTCTTTAAGACCTGAAGTCCGTAAAAGAGGGATGCCAGAATATAGAGACTGACACCCCAGAAGAAGGGGTGGACACACCTCTCCAGACCGTCACCCCAATGACTTTGTGGTGGTGAGGGCCCTGGTTAAAATGGCAGCAGACACATCGGGTGAAGTTAGAGGAGGAGGAACAGGTGGAGATTTGTATTGTCTTAGATACCCGACAGATGAGCCCTTATTAGGGCGAAACGGGTCCTAGGTTGCTTGTGTCCCAGTTCCATAAGGGCCTGGCCTGGCAGTCAGGGCTGGACTGTTAACATGAGGGGCTGAGTCAAGGCTGATTTGCCTATGGCTGTGTCCAGACTGAGCTGGCATAGTGGGCAAACTGGGGTGGCGGAGTGAGCTAAAGAACGGTGATGGATTAAATCTTGTCTGAACTGGGGTGGCGGAGTGAGCTAAAGAACGGTGATGGATTAAACCCAGATCAGTTGACTGGAGGTGAGTGTTTGTATTGTCAACGCTCCGTCCATCATCCCCTTTGGTTTTTCATAGTGGGCAAAAGAACAATGGACAGAAATCCTACCCTGAGCTATTTGCAGTGGTTAGACAAATTACAAGCATTCCTTTAATCACCTTTTGTGTGTTAGATACCCTACTACCATTGCAAAAGAAGCTGTTCCTCCCAATGCTACCCAGTATCGAGATCCAAGGATAGCGGGCTTTAATGAGCCATTCTCCACAAAAGCTGTGACACCAGCGTGGAGAAGTACGAACACTCTTCAAAAAACCCTGCTTACATCAGTGGCAATGTGGCAGCACACTAAATCATGGTCACAACCTCACACAAAAGGACCACTGCATCCACTACTATGAGGACCCCGCCGTAAAGGAAGTGCAAAAGATGGAGATGGTGAGGCAAAAAAATAGGGAATTCGGCTGCCTCCCAATAATGCATTGCCAACTGTAATGTGCTGCTCAGCAGGTATGACCACCAAGAGTGGGATAAGATGAAGTAAAAACTTCCTAGAGCAGAACAATAAGAGGGTAAAAGCTGTCATCCAGGACGTCAAGACCATTTTTAACACTTGCCTGAAATTGGCACTAGTTGCAGTAGATGCAGAGTTGTATGAAGGTACGATCCCAAGGCATTATGCAAGATTTCAGTTTCTAGGTTCCAGCAGGCGGCTTCAGTTAGTATGCCTTTCACACGTGAAAAATATTTCGATTCTGCAGTGGACGACTCACTGCAAACAATGAAAAAGACAATGAAACCGCAAAGCCAGTAGGTGCTGTACAGATCAGAGGGCCATTTCAAGGAGAGATGGTGCCAAAGAAGATTGCCTGCTAGATGTGGATTGGCAGGTGATCACGGTGGCAACAGTGGATACACCAGGCAGTCCTTTCGAGGAAGATCTAGAGAGGTGTTGCTCAGCAAGGAGTGGGTACTCAAGCAAGTGGTTGGTCACTGGGGTCAACGCTCCTCTCCCACCCATCCACACCCTTATGGGGCAGGAACCGAGTATTTATACAAAAATTGTTGAATAATCTCCTCCTGTAATTTGATTCTAAACATTATTCAACATGGCTATTGCATAAATATGTTACGAAGGCCAAAAGCAAGTACTTGCAGAAAGGGTCGATGCTGCATTTGCTGCTGGAGTTCAAGGATTTTCTAAGCAAACCTGCAAAAAGAAAGGGCCCTTAAAGAAGAGGTAAGTCAAAGGGTTTACTCCGTTTACTTGTTGGTACCAAAACCAGGCAGAATACTCAGAACTATCCTATACCCATGTGCTTTGAAACAATTCATAAAGGCGAAAAAGTTAAATCTGGATTTTATTCCATATCTGTGGAAGGGAGACCACCTAGCAACAATAGATCTCAATGTCTACCTTCTTGTGCCGATAAACTAATATTACAAACGTTTCCCGCTGCTCATCCTGGGCAAAGTACACTACCAGTTCATGGTCTTACCCTTTGGAATAAAAAATTGTGCTAAGGATTTTTACTAAGTGTTGCACGGTAGCTGCAGCACACTTGAGAAGACAAGGTATCCAGGATTATCCTTATCTATTTTTTTAAGAAGTTTTATGTAGTGCTGCCCTGACCCAAGGGTATCAGAGCGCTTTACATCAGATACAATGCAGATAATCGCATAAAACAATAATAGGAAAGGTCGGCAGTGGAGAGTTCTGAATCGAGGTCTTGCTGACATAGAGCCTGTTTCCGGGCTCCGACTGCTCTTATCGGTTCCCTAGGGAGTGGTCGAGGAACAAGGTTTTGAGTTGACACTTGAATTTTACAAAGGAGGGGATAGTTCTGATGTGAGGGTGAATGGAGTTCCAGATTTTGGGCACACTCCCGGCGAAGGATCAAGCCGCAGTTTTTTGTTTACGAGTTTTCAGCAGGAATGAGTAGAAGAGAGTTCGAGCTTCTGAGGTTCCTTGCCTGACCGGCTTTTTTGAGTTTAGCCGACAAATATTCGGGTTTGCCTGTGTGCTAGGCTTTGTGTGTGAGAAAGGATGTTCTGAAACTAGCCCTCATTTCAACTGGGAACCACTTGAGTTCCCTGAGTGTTGGAGAAATGTGGTTGAATTTCTTGATTCCGGTTACCATTCTGGCTTCCGCATTGATAGGTGTTTTGAGGGGAGCAAGATGTGATTTTGCTATTCCCGAGAGGACTGCATACCCGTAGTCCAGTCTTGACAATACCAATGCTCGGGTGGCCTGTTTGAGATCATTGGGCGGGATGAAAGGTTTATTTTGTTCAGTAGCTTTAGGTTAAGGACGGCGCTCTTAGCGGAGTTCTTGATGTGTATGGACATGTCCAGTTTCAGGTCTAGCGTGATGCCTAGTTATTTGACAGAGCCGGCCAGTGTGAGGTTGCCGTTGAGCGCATCAATAGCTTTTAGCCATTCAGCAATTTGAGGGTTCTCCTCTTTGTTCGAGATGAGGAGTATTTCGGTTTAGTCAGGATTTAGTTTAAGGTGGTTACTTGACAGCCACTGTTGAATATCTCTCAGTACTTCATTGAGTTATTTAGATCCTCTGTCAAGGCCGGGTTTTTCAACAAAGGCGTGACTTGTCCCACTTTAAGGCAATCTGGAACATCTCCATTTTTCATGGAGCTGTTTATGATCGTGCAAGGGAGAGCTTCAGCTTTTAGGTCCGTTGGGGTGGAATGGAGTCTAGGACATGAGATGAGTGTTTGGCGGTGGAGAGGAGATTGATTCTCTCGGTTTCCTGAATGGGGCGGAAGATTAGCCACGGTATGGTAGAGGGAAAGGGGGTGATGTCCTCCACCTCAGACGTGCTGTTCTTTGTGATGGGGGTGATAATGGTGTTTAGTGAGTTCGATCTTCGTGATCTTGTCATTAAAGAAGTTGGCAAAGTTGTCGCAAAGTTCTTTGGATGACTGTATTGAAGAAGTAGCGGGCTTGGAGGTTTGTTGCCTGATGATGTTGTAGAGCTCTTTGGGTCTGTTTTTGCAGTATCCAGCGCGGAGCGGAAGAACTAGGATTTTTTTGTTCTTGATGTGGTTGTTATACTTCCTGTGAACTGTTTTGAGTTGTTCGCGGAGGGTAGTTGTAGGATTATTCATCCAGTGTCTTTCTGTGGCTCTTAGTTCTCTCCTTTCGGAGTTGATGTCCTTGTTGAACCATGATCTGGACGGAATGGCTCTGCTTTTTTTTAGCTTCAGGGGGGCTAGTTGGTCAAGCATGGCCTCCAAATTTGAGTTGTAGAGTGAGGTGAGTTCGGTTGTGGTGAGGTGGTCGTTGGCGCTGGGAAGGAGCAAGCTTATCCTTTCTTTTATGGCGGCTGTGAGAATCTGGGTGAGGTTTCTAGCCCATTTGGGGGGGTCTTGCGCGGGTGGCTGAGAAAGCATTTTTTGGTTAATGTGGAATAATATCATGTGATGGTCCGACCAGTCCACAGGGAGTATGTGGTCGATCGTAATTGAGTCTTATTGAGCAATAATGGCATCCAAGGTTGCTCCTTTATAGTGCGTTTCTTCTGAGCAGTGTTGGGATAAGTTTTTGTCACAGAGAAGGTTGTATAGCGTTTGAGTTAACAGGTTGTTTCATTCCAACGTAGGTTTAGGTCGCCAAGAATTAGGTTGTTAGCGTCCCCAAGTGCGCAGTGGGCAATCTGGTCGGCCAAATGTTCTCCGAATGCGGTGGTGTTGCCTGGTGGGTGATCGAGAAGGTGGTAGAGTAATGATCCATTAGCTTTTGGCTTGATATTAGCGGCAAGACATTCAAAGGTGCTGTACTTACAAGAATCCATTTCCATGATGGCGATGTTGTCCTTATGAATGATAGCTACACCTGCCCCTCGTTGATCTTTTCTGTCATTGTTAATGATGGTAAAACCCGGGGGCACAAGCATATCTAAGCATGGTGAGGAGAGACCATTGAGCCAATTCTCCGTGATGAATGCAATGTCTGTTCTGCGAGAGGATGGCTTCTGCTAGTTCAGTTGCATGCAAAGAGGCAGATCTGCAGTTAATGAGCATGCAGTTGGTGGAAAGCTCTTTTTTACTATGAGTCTTTCCGGTGGAGGGGGGGCCTAGGTAAGTTGGTTTGGGGGGGGGGGGGGGGGGGTTGTGAGGGGACGGTCTCTTCTGAAGCTGGTGATCACTTGGTTCTTGGATTTAGGGGAGTCCGTAGGAGGGGAGTCGAATGATGATGCTAGATCGGCCCCTTCTTCCCTGGACAATGCGGTAGGTGGGGAGTCGTATGATGAGGCTAGATCAGCCGCTTCTTCGAAGGACATTGCAGCTTTGGTTATTGTGGGTCTTGATGTTAGGATCACAGTGTCAGTTTTTGAGTCTCTATAGCCTGGGCGAGGGGGCTTTGGTTCCTACAGATTTCTGTGACTGGTTCTCAGCGACCAATTTAGAGGGTCTCTGAATTCGTGTTGCGGGGGTCACTACGGGCCCGGAAGGGCGCTTAGGGTTGTTGGGGCTGGAAGGAGTGGGCGTCTTGGGAGAAGATTGCTGGGGCTTTCAGGTCTTGTCGAGGTTGGTGAGGATTTCGTTCAGGCCCTGGAATATCATTCCTAACTGTCTTTCAAGTAAAGCGAGACGCAGCGCCATGTTATCGTGGTCGCGAGTGAGGAAATCTTGAGTAGGGTCGCCCTGTGAGGTGGAGGCAGTGACTAAGTAATGTTGCCTATTGCTGCTTGTGCAACCCATGCTGCTTCTGTTTGGGACCCTCGGTAGGGGGGTGAATTGGGTCATGTTGTGGTTTCGACCACCTGAGGTCTGCAGGAGTGCTAGTGTGGATAGTGGTCCGTATCAGCAGGGCAAGATCATGCTGTTGATGAAGGTGGATCGTAGGGAGAAGTTGAGTTTTGCGTTCATCTGGCAGTTGGCGATCACGATTCATGGGGGTGAAGCAGTGGGAGGTGGTGGCGAGATGGTGTTAGATTGCTTACCCTGGGACATGTTGCCTGTGGGTGACAAATGGGTCGGGGAAGAACAAAGCGAGTGAAGGCGAGCGTTTCGGAGTGTGGGGGAAGAGGAAGTCTAAGGCCTCTAGGTTCTCATTGTTTGCCTGTGTCAGGACTGTGCCATTAGTGTAGATGGTCACAGATGTGTTCCCGCCCCTTGCCGAGCGGTTAGGGAGAGAGATCTTTAGTTTGTAGCTATGCGGAGTAGTCGTGGTTTTAGAAATGTAAAGTTGTGATTTGAAAGTGGCGTTCCAGTTATCTGGTCTTTCGGTATGGAAGATGAAATCCATCTTGATCTGCCCTTTGGAGGAGCAGTGGTATGTGTCTGTGAATAGTGTTTCTGGGTGCTGTCTAATCAGTCTATGCTTGAAGTTTCTTCTCGCTTTAAGAGGTTGGGGGGAAGCTAATTGCTAAGGAGTTTGTGCCGTGGGGTTTCAGGAAGGTCGATGTGAAGTGGTTGGAGGGAATTGGCTTGCCTGGTGCCGTTTCAGGAAGGTCGATGTGAAGTGGTTGGAGGGAATTGGCATGCCTGGTGCCATTGCTGGATTTCTAAGAGGGGGGGACCGTGAGTCTAAAAGGGTGTCTTAGATGTTTGGTGTGTTTGGACGATTCGGCTAGAGAGGAGTTAAAATTGTCTCCTTGGGCTGGGTCATGGCGGTTTGGGTTAACAGCTGGCGTCCCCTTAGCTACCTGAAAATGCTGATCAAGGGGAATTGCTTTCACAGAGCTGCCATTTTGTGATCGGGAATCAGAGTCAGTTATCGCCTGGTCTGTGCCTCGTTAGCGGGTGTTGCTGTATGTATGCGCGTTGTGTGACTTTGTTTTCAAGTTGAAGGTGAAGAAGCGTCAGCCGTGCGTAGTCCCTGGCAGGGCAATGTTTGATCGCATAGGGGCCGAGTAAAGGAGGTATATTAATGATTAGTTAAAGATGCTTGGGCTATGGGTACGTTTTTGAATTACCTTATCAGTTGTGGCCAACCAGGGCGAACTGTTGACTCATTCACGGGGTAGGTTCCCTGTCGTCAGATCTCCACGTTACATTTGCGCAGTTTCTTTGTCCGGGTGTGTTCGTTAAAACGCAGAGGGTGACTATCTTCAAATGAAGCCTGGTGCTGGGGCTGGTTTCCGGCCTGCCGTGTCGTCGGCTCTCTGCGGGTGATGCGGCCCCGCCTGTCGTCCTATCCACCGTTTCCCGGTGATGGGGCGTCGAGAGTCCAGATGGAGACATACGCAGTGGCTTTGCAGGCCTCACTGGCGTCTCCTCCTCCTTCCCCTCCTGGGGCATCAGCGGATCCCTTGCCTTGCACGGAGACATCCGTGCCGGCGGCTCCGGCTGGCTCAGATCCAGGCTTGGAGGATGTGGTGCTGTTGGGGTGCGGCCCCTTGGGGGTCCCTCCTTCAGACCACGGTACCTCTGCCTCTCACTCCTGCGGGAGTCCCTGTGGTGTTGCGGAAGGTCGCCGGGGCTCGGGTCGCATCCCCGAGCCCTGCTCAGCCCTCTGGGCAGGCGAGAGCCTCGTCCACGGCTGAGCTGACCCCGCCACGGTGCCAGCGCTTGCTGCTCCGAGCGGCACCACAGGGGTCGGTGACCTCGCCCTGTCCCGCTCTGGGCCCCTCTCCCTCCCCGCGGGCGGCTGCCTCGTCAGAGGGCGAGTCGGCGGTTTAATCGTCCCTGGCGCCGCCCTATGGGTCACTGGGCCACCTCTGGCACATTCTGGGCCGAGGATGGC
This sequence comes from Lissotriton helveticus, assembly GCF_964261635.1. NCBI lineage: Eukaryota > Metazoa > Chordata > Amphibia > Caudata > Salamandridae > Lissotriton > Lissotriton helveticus. Next base: position 792,205,350 of record NC_136071.1, on the reverse strand, counting down.
GGAGGGCTTCGTGTCACACCCCTGGTCCTTCTCGTTACTCCACGCAGGCGGCTGCCTCGGCAGAGGTCGAGTCGGCGTCCTTCCGGCCCTGCCCCTTGGCCAGTTCGGATCTGGCTCCACTCCGGTCCTTGGCGCGTTGTGACTTGGAGGAGCCCTATCCGGCGTCTCCTTTGGCGCCGGATGATGTTGATGTCCTGCCTCAGGTGGCGGATCTATGGCTCCACACAGAGGTCGTGCCGTGGATTCGTCTTCGGATGCTCCCTATTCTCCGAAGGCTGGCTGCATATTGGTGTCGTCCTCCCCGGAGACTGCCCGCTGTGTGGTTTCTTTTTCACCAGCGTCATCGAAGGGTAGCTCCCAGCCATTTCTGAGGCTGAGGTGTTCGTCGGAGGAGCGACAGGTCCCCCATTCTTCGGTTCCTGCTGACTTCCAGGTCTGGCCTTTGCCTGTCCTGCTTGGCTTTGGGGACGGCCATCTTAGTTTGCAGCCGTCTCCTACGGAGGAGCTGCTTGCTCCACTGCAGGGAACTACAGAGGCGGGTGCGGCCTTCGCTCACGTGGTGTCCAGGGCTGTGGGCATTTTGCACATGGGTGACCCGATTGCTCATTTTCCGGTGGACCATCTCTTGGAGGTTCTCCACCAGGGCTCTGGTGGGAGGGAGATCTTGCCTCAGGCGATCCGGTGCCTCAACACCTTCTACACCGGCATCCTCCGGCGCCGCGTAACCCGGCGTGCCTTGCCCTCTGCCACTAGTCCACTTTTGCAGATGGCTTTTCCCTCCTTGCCGCCTCTGTTGACTCCGCCGTCCAGGGAGGCTCGCTGGCTGGACCCTTGGGGGGTGCAACATGTTCGTCTCGACCGGCGCTGCCCTGCGGGCCCTCAACACCTTGTGTGTATTGGCTAGGGCATTCTATTGTTTGTGGGACTCGGCTGCGTCTTTGGGATCCGCGGCTTCCCAAGAGACTGTTCAGGTGGGTTTACGGCATCCTGCTTTGGATGGCCGAGAGTTGGCGGCGTTTATTCTCCGCTCTGCTCTGGACATCACGGAGGTGCTGGGCCGGGCCATGGCTTCCTCAGTCGCCCTCCGTCCCCATGCTTGGCTTCGGGACGACGTGTTTTCTGAAAAGATTCGGGAGCGGCTAATTGATCTTCCGTTTGATGGCAGCCTGTTGTTCCATGCCCCGGCGGACTCTGCCATCCAGAGGTTCCTGGCAGGGCTCAGTCCTCCTCCTCCCCCTTATCCTCCTTCTCCTTCCCCTCCTCAGTGACTGCTGAGTTGAGCTGGTTCTGGGCCTTCGTGGGCCGGTTGCCCTTGCTGTGGATTGTGTTTTCCTGCCATTGAGTCCTCCTTGCTGGGACTTTAGCATTGTTGACTGATGAACGGCCCCTTGTTGACTGTGTGTGTTTTTGCTGGAGTTGTTGCACAGACTTGGCCCTAAGATTAGGCCTTCTGTTTTTCTTGGACTGCTTGTCAAGCCTTCTGCGGGGACCTTTTTCCTCGTGACTGTTTTTTCCTCTGCTGGGGAAGTTTTTCCAAAGGGGGTTCCCATGTCTTGGGACTTACCGTACGCTATGTGGGGTAGTGGTAGCTGTTATATAGCTAAGCTCTGCTGGGGAGTGCTGGTCGCCTTTGGGTGCCTGTTCTCCTTGGCGCTTATGTATGTTGCTATTGCTTCATGAGGTTGTGTGCGCGGCCCCTGTGGTAGGGGGTCCGGGCATTTCCTATCCTTTCTGCTCTTGTTCTGGGAGCTGGGGTGCTTCTGTGCTCTTCTGGCTTCAGGCGGCTTACGGCTTAGGTGCCGTTCTGGCTGGCCTGTGCCTTCCCACTGGTTAGGCTCGCCCTCTTTCCCTTGTTTCCTTGGGCCTTCCCAGCTTCTTCTTGTTCCTCTGCCTGGCCTGGCTTTGGATGGAAGCTTGGTGCCTTGGGGGTAGAGTGCGGGGCTTCGGCCTCTCCGGCCTTGCCCTGGGTTCCTCTGTTGTGAGTGTACGGGCCTCCTCAGTCTTCCTTCTTCCTCCTTCATCCCTCTTGGGGTTGCTGGTGTTCGACTTGTGGGGGTCCTCTTGCCTGGCAGGGATGAGGTTACTTCCCTGGTCCGCAGGTCTGGTCCCCTGTGGGGCCCTCTGTCCTGTCCAGACTGGTGGGGTCCTTTCACAGACCCTCCTATGTGGGTATTGCTAGGGTATCTATTCTACGTGCTGGAATCTTTGGCTAGTAGTCTCTATCAGATATACGAGTTACTTACCTTCGGTAACAATGTATCTGGTAGAGACGATTCTAGCCGCAGATTCATATACGGCCCACCGTTCCTCCCTATTCTGCGAGGACCCCATGGCTGGTCTTCGGTGCTCCACTCCCGGTGGGTGGCTCTGTCTCCTGGGAGTACCTTCTTTTGCTCTTGAAGGTGGCTACGTCTTGTTGCTGTTCATTTCTCCTCTTGGTCCTTTGGGAGATGGGGTTGCGGTGCTCCGATGCCCCGCTACTCTGGCTGCTCCAGGTTGGGGTGGTCTCTACCCTCCCTTCCTCCTGCTACTAGGGGTCCTGGTCCCTCTGCTGACTTTGGAGTTGGAGTTCTCTGGTCGTGCCTTCCCCTTGTTTCCTTGGGGGTGGTTGCCCTCTATACTGGGGTGGCTTGGAGGTTGGTGGTTCCTGCATGTTGGACTGGCTCCCCTTCCTTGTTACGGGGTGAGGGTTGTAGGCCTGCTACATGTGTCATGACTTTCACGCAGGTTCCTTGCCTCCGGGGGAGAGGGGGGCTGTCTATGTACTGGCAGGGTGGCTGCTCAGGGCTCTGCTCTGTTCTTCCTTCTGTCTCTGTCCTTTGACACTGCAGTCTTGCACTGCTCCTTATGGGGTCTTCCTCTTTTTCTTTTTTTACATACTCTTACACACATTGTTCCCATGCTCCCACAATTTTTTGTCTGGTGGCTCCGCGTTGTGGTGCGGAAAAGTTCTCAGAAGAAAACTGACGTAGGCGCGCCGGGGCTTATGTGACCTCGCTGACGTCACGTACGCGGACGACGCCTGGGCGGAGTCGCGTGATGCCGCCCCGGGCGAGCAGGGATGCTGTGGCAAGTTTACGGATCCAGTCTCACGCCTGGGGATAATTCTACGTGAAGGAATCTGCAGCTAGAATTGTCTTTACCAGATACATAGTTACCGAAGATAAGTAACTCGTACGTCAGGGTGCCCTGGTGCTCAGTGGGCCTTAGCAATCGATGGAGGGGGGAGGCGTGAGTTGACATCGGGCGGACATTTTGGGGACAGGCAATTGTACCTGCAGGACGCTGCTCCGTGGAGGTCTATCGGGGAGAACACTCCGGTCCAGGACCTGGAACCAGTGCCGATATGTGGACACTCGTCCACAACCCAGACCCTCTGGTAAAAGTCAGATCAGGATAGCATAAAAAGTAACGGGGAAACTCCATATATTTATTTCCTAAACATGGAGAAATCAACCCCAGTGCCGGAGAAACAAAGGTCTTGGGAGCAAAATTAAACCCCAAGGAGGCAAAGGGCTTCCCAATTACCAATAGAATCCTGGCAGTGATAGAGCAAACTCTGCTTTTCCAAAAGAAGCAGTCTGACACTGTGGACAGTGGTGAGATAATGGTATGTTGCGTACCCCTAATGCCCTAAGGAAGGTTGCCCATGATACCACTCGAGGAATGGCTTTAATGTCAATGGTCTTCAAGGGACCAGGAGATGGGAGGTTCTAGTTGTCACAGAGAAACTACAAAGGGATCTAGAGGTGTAACATGAGGAACATCACCATGGGCAATACGTTCAAATGGCCAGCTCTCTCAATAACCATCACAATAGATGCATTAGACATAGGGTGGGGGGCAAAACTAGGAAAATAAACATCAGGGGTTTGTGGAGCTCAGAAAAGGCTGTGAAATATGTGAACATGCTGGAGCTGAAGACAGTCTTCTTGGACACAACGGCCTTCTGTGCACATAGGAAATAACTGTTCAGGTACATACAGACAACATAACCACAATGTTTTGCCTCTTCAAAATGGGGAATAAGGTCACATGCACTGTCCAGCTAGCTCAGGACATATTTAAGTGGGCCATACATAAAAGGATGACAATGGCCAGTAATTCAGAATGCTGATGCAGGTTAAGCCAGCAAGCAAGCACCACATGCACGTGGGAGATACGCCAACAAATAGTGGGGAGAAGTTGTCAGAAATGTGGCAAACTACAGATAGAACTATTTGCAACAAAGAGGAACACACAGTTGCAATACTTTCCATGCATGTACCCATACCAACAGTGGCTGGGGATTGCCCAGTTGATAGACTGGTCATGGAAATTTGCTTAATTTTCCACAAATCCCACTGATACTGCTGGTGTTAATCAGGTATGGGCAAGTGCCGAAGACTCTTGTGCCATCTCCACCATATTGGGTACCTCTGTTTGTCTGGTCCACCGAAGAGTGATGCGGATTAGTGAGGATGCGGACAGATAATCCGGGCTTGTTATTAATGCAAGGGGGTAGACCAACCACTAAATGGCGGAATGATGCACACTGTCTGAATTAAGAAAACATACCTGTAAATATACTCGTACAAGTAGGCATTTCGTTAACATAGATTAATGTAGCAGCATGATGACCAAGTTTATTTGGTGATAATGTCATTGCCTCTTGTGTGTAAGTGAATGGACCTTTATTCCGGCAAAGAAGGTAGCTAATAACCTTGAATGGTGACAGTGTAGGTTCTAATTATTTCAATTTGCTGTTTTCTAGGTAAAAATAAGAAGAAGCCTCCAAAATCCTATCTTATACATGCTGGTCTGGAACCACTGACGTTTACAAACATGTTCCCTAGCTGGGAGCACCGAGAAGACATCGCTGAAATTATGGAAAATGTAGGTTAATATTGCATTTGGTGTCTGTCAGGTTTTTTTTTTTTTTACTTTGCCCCAGCAGTTTATTTTTTATTTTGAGGATGTGGCACTCATGCATGTGTATTTTACCAACAAATTATTCAACAGTTCAAATGGAGAATATATGTGTACATAATTGTATGTATATATGTGTGACAAAGTACACATCAATCTAACTTCTCTGTGTACTCTGTCACTAATTCTCTTTGTATGATCAAAATAAATCTTCTTTTACCCCTATCCGGTAGGATTATAATGGTGATCATGGAGGTAGTTTACTTTAATGCAATTTCTTCTAATACTTGTGCAATTTAACTCCTGTACTGTCACCATTTACCTTTACTATAACAGTATTGTTAGTTTCTGGGATCTCTTGTATACTGTGTGCACTAGTGCTTAAAACATTAGTCTGTACTAGTACTCTCTGACTAGATATGCAAAGAGCTTGAGCCAAATCAGTTTATGAAAGGGTTATTGAACTGAATAAACATAGAATATATTTATCACATTGGTAACAATCTTGGTCCCTAACAAATAATCATTTGGCTTTTAAACACTATATTTGTGTATTTGGCTATCTTGTTCCTATGAGCACTTAAGCGGTATATTAGGGCACTACTAAAGGTTAAAGTCTTTAAGGAATAGGTGCTAACTAATGCAGAGGTTACCAGTGCAGCTAGGCTTTGACCACTAGACACCAGTTACCTAAGCTGTGACTCTTAAGGTGCAAAGCAGGCCTCATTTGTTATGTATTTATGTTGTAAAGGGGTTCTCATTTTGGTCTGCTGCAAGGTTTTACTTTTGATTCAGCCTTCAACACAAAGTTGCTGGATTCATGGCCTACTGCTGTAATCTAAAAGTCTTTAGTAAACTACTAGACCATAAAAAACTTGCAGATGACCACTCATTTGAATCGTCCAACCTGCCCTGGCAGAAGAATGTGCTATTGTGTCGCGCAATGAATGGAGGTCAAAACAAATATTTTGATTTTGGCCTGGGAGGTAGTTTGAAACAAGTACAGTGGGAAAACTGTGGTATGGCCTATTCCACATGTTTTAGAAATGAAAGTTTGAGAGTTCTTGGTATTGTTAATCAAGTGTCTACATAAGGAATGTATCTGATGGAACTTGAGTGAATGGTTACATTTTGATCCTTAATCATCCTGGTTTATTTTACAGGATGCAGAAATCTGTAATCAAATCATTCTTGTGGAAGATGTTTTGGCAAAGCTCTGTAAAACTGTGTATCCACTATCGGAACTACTAGCTAGACCACTGCCGGAGGGAGTTGACCCACTGAGACTCGAAATCTATCTTTCTGATCAAGACTTTGAGGTAACTATTTCAATTATTTGAAAGTAAGTTTCTTTTGTTTCTGACATTTCTTGGAGCTGTTAACTGGATTTAATGAACCAACTGCACAGAAAAATGATGAAACTAATACAACTTACTCTTTCTTAAGAAAAAGCTAAGAACCAGATACTTCCATCTCTCAACGATATTAAATATTCAGGTTCCAAATATAGTCTGTCATGTTGCAATATGTTCAGTACCTCCTGTTAACGCACCTATAGCAACTAAAGGTTGCCTGAAGAGCGTTGCACACTCCGTATAAATTTCGGCAGGTAAAACCGGATTACATTTTCAAGTGGGGTACATGTTAAATTATGGGGTGTCTATTTTGCTGCTGCTGCAAGCCCCTAAATCCACGTTCAAAGCCCTATTTCCAGGGCATTAATTGTCATTGGGTGCCATGCAAAATTCCAATCTCTATGGTGTCAATGTATCCGCCCAATAAATATTACACCCTTTCCAAGCGGAGCATAATTGGCCTCAGTCTGAAGACCTGTAGTTCACCCCAGATGAGCAGAGTTGCCCTTTCAGAGCTGAAACAGAAAACAATTGGGTGAAGTCGCTTGAGTCACCATTCTCTCTTTGAATGACAAGTTTACATACTATACTCATTGGAATGCTGGGAAGGTTGTCTTGTGGACGGGGGAGGAGTTGGCACACCTCAATGGCAAGACTGTTCAGAGTGTGGCCCCCTCAATACATGGGCAGCCATATCAGTTATCTAGAATTGCTTGCCAAACAAGCAACCCTCAAAGGCTTCTTCAAGCTCACCTGTTGAAAAGTAGTTTTCATCAAGACTGGCACGACTACCGCTATGTTCTTCCTATGGAAACTGAGAAGGGTTCAGTCTCCCCAGCTCTCTGCTTTAACAAAGGGGATATGGCAATGGGCGATTTACTATGATAAACATAGTCTAGTGCAAGTTCCACCTGCAAGTTATGAAAGGGTACCTCTGCACTGTGATCCCCCTTAAGTAGACGTATTTGCCACCCCGATAACGTAAAATGACCGAACTGCACCTCCCAGATATTTGCATCTTTTGTCCATGTGCAGTGGCGGATACATTGATAGATCTTTTCCTATGCATTTCCACCTTTCTCCTTCCTCAAGTGGTATTCAGAGAAAGAAATAGTGAAGTCATGAGACGCCAATATCGTGTCAAAAATATTGTGATGTTGAGAATATTGTGGAACCCTATATGAAAGGTAAACATACTTTTTTAAGTAATTAATATCACTTGCTTAAAACTAAAGTTATATATATGTTTTAATATAGCTGTGTTGTATAATTTTTTTAATGAGTTTGATACATTTTAGTTATTAGATTTTATTAGTATTGTAATATTTGTGCTAAATTTGTTTTATTTTATATTTGTAAGTTTTTTTAGTGAAATGTAATTTTAAAATGTAATTAGAAATTTTTCATTTAGTGGGAGGTTTTGGGTTTGTAGTAGATTATGGTGGGAAGTTTTCAATTCAATTACTTTATTCAGATAAAAACATATCCATAAAAGAACAGCTCACACTGCAGCACATAAAAAATACATAAGTTCATATTAATCGTAAAACCATGTATTAAAACAGTACAATCAATATCATTCATTCCGAGCACATCGTGTGCCAGGCACGAACAACAGTTTTCAGGAAAGCGCCCACGCAAAATACCAATTCACGTCTTCCAAATTATGGATAATCCTATAAGCGGCTTCAAGATGAACACATGAATTATTTTTTTTAAAGAAAGGTGTTAAACATTTAGTGTACTGTATATAGAACTTGCAAAAGAATAAAAAAGGTAATGTGGTTTGCCTTGTCTGGCCATCACATGGAGAAGACATAGAATCAAGATTACCCTATAAGCCAAGAGGAATCCCCGCTACCAATGGCCCATAGATTTAGTAAGATAACTGATCATTGATGTTCTGCAAAGACACAAGTGGCTTCAGTAGGTTTCCTGGACTCCCTATCAAGCCTATCCTTACTATAATGCTTATAAAGTGCCGACCTAAGATCTTTTTTTATTTACGGTATCTGACTCATGTGGGCTCTCAAAGATGTGGTCTTAGTCAACCCTACTTAAATACTATTTAACCTCAGCCAGCCATGGAATATCCATTCCATTTTCACCATTGAGGCAATTTCTTAATAATATCTCTTGTCAGAGACGCCTCTGGGTTTTCCAAATGGCTAGCCAGAATAAAGCCGGGCGGTCTTTTATATAGTCTTCAATAAAGTATAGATTTAATGCACTATGACAAACATATTGAGATGTAGAGAGAGGGTCTTCGAGGAGTTTCCGACAAAACCTATTCTCCTCCTACTGGATGTTACAACTCTTTGAGAAGCCCTATACCTCAGCGCCATAGGTTGCCGTAAGTATACACTGCATTTGTTTTTTTTAAATAGATGAGATAGCCCTGACCTCCTAGGTTGGGGGGAGACTAACAACCAAATTAATGGATTTGGAGAACTTAATCCTACAGTATACCATATGATCAGGCTGTTAGCAGCAAAAACCAGCCCTAAATAGGGAAAAGTGCAAGTGCATAATAAACTTTGGTTACCCACGGAAATGGTGCTTAAGGAGCACTTCCTCGGCCCACAAGCCATTATAAAAGATTTTTTTCAAATAGGTGCATATGTCTAAAGCAGCCATAAAATCAACACAATCCTACACTAAAAGGCTCAGGGCATTAGGTGTGTGACCCATTAATACCACAGCATCAGCGTTTAATAGGGCTGGGAGTATATGACCATTGACTCAAGGGACATCATTAGTGAGCGCTGTCAGGGATGTATAAGTTTTTAAAATAGAAGTTAAAAAGTAACAGGCCAAAATGCATCCCTGCCTGACCCCTCTACAAATTCTGTTGTCATTAGAGACCTCCCCACCTGTGTTGATCCTTACCGAGCATTCAAATCCCTATGCAAATATGCTAAAAAGTGTACTAAAACCTCCTCCAGCCTATATTACAATAAAATTGTCCTTAGTCGTGACCGGTTAACATAATCAAAGGCTGAGGTCGAGTCCATGAAGGACAAATATATTGGTGACTGCTGCACAATAGTTTATTTCCCGATTACTGGGTTACGGTTTAGATTTTGTTCAATAGTTCCCACCTTACGCCTAAAATCAAGTTGACAGGGTGGTAGAATACTTCTCTTCAGTCCAGATTTTGATCTTATTATATAGAACTCTCCCTAGAATTTTCAGAGTGGTGTCAATCCGGGAAATGGGTGTGTAACAACCAGGTTGGGAGCTGTCACCCTCTTTAAAAATATTAACAACTAGCAGCCCGCCCCAGCATTGCCTGGGGCAGAAGGGGGCTGGGGGCAGCATTTCCGGATTGCGGCAGCATTGCCCGGGGCAGAAGGGGGCTGGGGGCAACATTTCAGGCTTGGGTGCACTCCCGCACCGGCCCCCGCCCGCCCCGACATTGCCCAGACCGCCTCCCTCCCGCTTCCCGCCTCTGCCTTTGCCTTACCTGAGCCGCCGCTCTTCCCCGCGCTCCGGACTTCACCGCCACTCCTCGCTGCTCGTCACCGCTCCTCCCCGCCTGTCGTCATCACGCACGTTGCGGACATCGCTAGGTCGCGGCCAGCACTACGTCGCGGCCGGCGCTACTTTTAGGGGACTACTTTGTTTTTAAAGTTTAATTTTTGAATTTGTTTTTTTTAATTTTATGCAGCCTATGTCCATCTACACACCCTGAGGATTACAACAATGTATTGGGTGTGTGGATTGGCGCTGTGGTTCCCGAGTTTACCTTGCCAAAAGGTTTCTGTTCTCTCTTTATAATAGTAGTATAGATAATACAGGATGACCAGGTACTTAGTAACAGGTCATTGATTAAATTATTAAAAACATTTAGCAAAAGTGGTGCCCAAAAATCTGGTTTATGCTTGAGGAGGTCAATAGGTAGCCCATTGGGCCTGGAGCTTTCTTACCTAGGCTCTGGTGTATAGCTTCCTCCGCTTCGAAAAGGGATATTGATATCCCTATTTGGGGTGGGAAATCTAACATCTTTAACGTGTGGGGGCTGCATATGTCATATGAAAGTGAGTTTCCCAAGCCTTGCTGGTTATATTACAGCTGATCAGCGTTAGTTTGTCCCATTCCTCTCAGATCCTTAATAGCAGCCCTGAAGATTTTTCCATTCTTTGAACAAGTGGCACTAGCAAGGGCATCTCATTGTTCATTTAGTAGTTCTTCCTTCCTCTGCGAGATGGCTACCTACTACTTCTTTCTTAACAACTGATCTGTAAGGTGACATCTCTGTTTAGTGGATAGAGCCTTGCATAACGGACTATTTATCGCTGAACACTCACTATTAAATCATCTAGGCTCGTGAGGTGTAGCAACAACGGGTTTTAATAAAGCAGATTTTGTGACTTGGTAAAGTTTGATAAATGCACTAATTACCTCTAGATTAGGTTACTGCACTGTCAGGCAGGAGTTAAGACTCAGATTTTCCCTGACTACCCTAAGGAATAAATCAGTGCTATAAACCCCTTGCCACACCAATCTTAATTTCTCTCAACACTGCTTTGATCGGGTTATGGTCACTGTGGTGTGTAGGAATAACCTCCGCGTTCGATAGAAAGTCCTCCAGGCTAGGGGAGATCAAAATAAATCAATAGTAGTAGCACTGTTCCGAACTCTAAATTTTGGTTTGAATAGATAATTATTGGTAATGCCAGCTATATCCATGACATTACTCAAACCATGTGTTCGCAAATGCTCCATAAACTCCACTCCCCTAGGACAAGTTTGACCTCTGCTGCTGGGCCTTGGGGCGGTGATATCCTAGTTAGGCAGCTTAGGGTTAAACCACCTGGCATCTGTTTGGGTGGTGATTTTATCAGAACCATTTAAGTCCTTTAGGGTGGTGACAAAGCCAAACGGGTTGATGAAGTTTGCGTTAGGAGAACTATAAAAATCGTTGCTATAAAAATTAAACAAATAAAAAGATACCTCCCTTTTGTATTGTAAAGCTTGGAATTAATCACTTTGGGTGTGTACAACCTTAACACTACCCCCTGCTGCAATGTTCACCCAAATTGAAAGGCCACCAGACAGACGACCAGATTTGGGAGATGGGGTTACAACATTGAAACATTGAAACCCTTCCAGTTTTGCAGCTTAAAGACTTTTTGGATTCACTATGCTGTGCATTGTTCCGCCATCTATTGGTTGGGTCTGGAATTGTAGTCTTTTTCATTTTTTTTTGCGTGGCTCAGGTGGGTATCGAATTACCACCATTTGGTGTCCTTCATGATGTTGATGTACTTCCTCCGGAAGCTCCTACCTTTGGTCGCCATCGTCAGATGCTTTTATCCGCCGTTGGGTCTGGATTGTTGCCGAAGAGTTGCAGAGTTTTGGAAGAGGAATCAAGAAAAATCATATAAAATTGTCGAAAATCAAGTTTTTCAGCTACGACCAAGATCTCGACGTTCTACAGAGAATGCGCTCGCAGGGGGCTCCCTGAGGTCGGGAATGGACAAAATACCGTTCAAGTTTTGCACCAATTGCCACCACAAATACGCCAAGGAGGACCAGCATTCAGTCTGAAACCTCTGCCTGCCGCTCAACCAACGCAGCTAAGACTGCAACACCACATGCTCTGCGTTTACACCCAAGACCCTCAGAGTAAGAGAGGCAGAGAAGGCTGAACCACTACATGCATGGGCCACCTCCATCGCTCCGAGACTTGGGCTTCTCCAGTGAAGAGGAGATAACCTCGCCGAAGGACCAGAGGACTGCACGGCCGTCTAGGTCCATAAAAAGATGGAGGTAAGGGAGTCGTCGACCCCTAAACACTCGAGTGACGCATCGAAAGGGTGAAGCTAAAGCCCCGAGTGACACTCGTAGAAGTGAGGCTAAGTCCTCGAAGGGAGCATTGCCACCGAAACACTCGACTAAGGCAACAGCAACCAAGGACAGTCAGCCGAGCGGATCCTTAGAAAAGGACTCCCAATCTGCAAAAGCCCTCGAAAAACCAAGATCGCTGAAGGTTGCCCTCGAAAAGGACACCTCGGCGCCGAGAACGGTAGGGCCGACAGTAGTCAATGGCCCGAAGAGAGGCGCTCCAACCCTTGACGCCGAACATGCCTCCGAGATGGAGAGGAAGAGGAGGCGGCTCGAGGCTGAAATGATGAGCATCCTGCAGCAGAAAAAGGACTTCGACAAGAAGATGAGCCAATACACCATCCCACCGAAACCCACTGTCTCAGAGTCAAAAGACGACGAGAACGCCTAACTGCTTAAAACGCTCAAACCAGTCGAGTAACAGGAGGACGAAGACTATTATTTTGAGGGAGAAGGTGACTAAGATCTGCAATCCTACCGGGACCCGACGTCCTCTGAGGCACACGACCTAGAACGGCAAGATCTTGACACCGAATCGCCGGAGAAGGGGTATACACTTACCCTTTGAGGCCCTCGCCGCCAGACGACATAGGGATCTACAACATGGTCGTCCAAAAGGCTACACAGACGTATGGAGTGAAAATGGAAGAGAAGAAGCCCAAGGCATGTTTTCTCCTGGAGACTCTACTGCCTCAACAAACTAGGAGCCAATTCCTGCCCATGCTCCCTAGTGTGCTGGATCAAGGAAGAGGCCTTTAAGGAACCAGCAGCATGCAAGACTGTGACTCCTAGAACGGAGAAGAAGTATAAACATTCTTCAAAGGACCCTGCGTACTTCCAAGGGTCGGTACCAGCCGACTCCATAATTGCCGCAACGGCTAGGAAAAGGGCCAATAAGCCTACTAATGCTGGACCACCGCCAGACAAGGAGAGTAAGAGGATGGATCTCACTGGGAGAAATGTGGAGAGAAATGTGGTTATCCATTGGCGCATCGCAAACTTTAACGCCCTGATCAACAGGCACGCATACAAAAACTGGGATGAAGTGGGGCAGCTCCTAAAGCATTTACCAGACCAGTACCAACAAAGTGCAGCTCGCCCGGTAGAAGGCAAAAGCATGGCGAACACTTGACTAAAATCGGCAATGGATGCTGCAGAAACATCGAGCAGACTAATGATGATTGGAGTGACCGAGAGAAGACATGCATGGCTCAGAATTTCGGGATTTAAGCCAGAGGTGCAGAGCAACATCCTGAATACACCTTTTAACGGAGAGCAATTGTTTGGCACACTAGTTGACGACAAGTTGACGCAGCTCAAGAAGGGCAATTAGAAAGCAAGGTCCATGGGAGCGTTGCAGTTCAGAGGGATGAGAAGGGGCACACCCACGAGAAGGCCAGGTGGTAAATGAGGCAACGTGCCTACCACATCGCACCAGACATTCCAGCAAAGCTACCAAGGGAACAACTAAGGCCAGCAGCAGCAGGGACAGCAGCAGCAGAACTGGCAGTACAAGCCCTGGGGACAGTCCTTTCGATGGTGCGGAAACGGAAGAGGATGAACACGAAGGGGAGGCCAACAGCCCTCATCCAAGTGAATTCACCAGGAAACAGACCCCCACCCTAGCAACACCTCGGGTGGGCGAAAAGACCTAAAGGAAAACTGAAGCTGAACGGTCAACGACAAACACAGTGCCTCGAACACTTATAAATTAAAGACTTCATCTAGGGATGGAGGGAAGGTCACATCGGACAAATGGATACTAATCATCATACAATACAGATACTGTATATACTTAGAAAAGCAACCTCCAAACAAAAAAACAAGCAGCAAGGCACACTCAGCAAAGGAACTCTCGCTCTTGCAACTAGAGGCGCAAGAACTGCTCAGCAAGGAGGCAATAGAGGTGGTGCGGCAAAACCAAAGGAACAAAGTTTACTCAACTTACTTCCTGGTGCCAAAGGTGAACGAAACACTAAGACATATCCTAGATCGAAGGTTCCTGAACAAATTCATGAAAAACGCCGATTCAAGATGACTTCCCGACAAGAGTAATACCACAAATACAACAAGGGGACTTCATGGCTACTATAGATTTAAAGGACGCATACTTACACATCCCCATCAATCACAAACACAAGCTCCTGCTATGGTTTGTGATCAACCAATGGTACTACCAGTTCACAGTACTGGCATTCGGCCTGAAATCTGCACCAAGGGTGTTTACAAAATGCCTAGCAGCTGTCGCAGCATACCTACAAAGGCAAGGAATACACGTATACCCTATCTCGCTGACTGGCTCGTTAAGGCAAGTTCGAACAGCCAATGCAAACTACACATCCAGCAGGTCATACCAACGCGGACATGACTGGGTTTCTCGATCCATAAGGAGAAGTCGTCAACAGAACCTGAGCAAATAAAGATATTCTTAGGGGCAGAGATCGACAGCATACAGGCTAAAGTGTTCCCCAGCAGGAAGAGAACATTGGTGATACTGACGGAAGCAAGTCGTTACCGCAAGGGGCAAGTTTTGACAGTGAGGACGGTGAGCAAGCTGATGGGAATGATGGCATTGTGCATTCACCTAGTCCAAAATATTCAACTACACACGAGACCTTTCCAGGAATGGATACAGCCGCAATGTTCACAGGCAAATGGGAGTTGGGAAGATCTAGTGGTTGTCACACATGCAGTGGAGCAGGAAATAGCGTGGTGGAACGAACAAAACAGATCACATGAGAAACCATTCACACAACCTACTCCAACAGTGACCATCACAACGGACGCCTCCCAGCTGGGGTGGGGCACGCACATGAACAAACTCAAGGTGAAGGGGCTATGGTCGCAACAGGAAGCGGTCAAGCACATCAATTACCTGGAACTAAAGTGTTCCTAGCCTTAAAAGCATTTCAGAAGGAGCTGTACGGAAACAGGGTGTTGATCCAAACAGGCAACACCACAACCATGTTCTACATCAACAAACAAGGAGGAACACAGTCAGTAGCACTATCAAGGCTAGCACAGGAGATATGGACATGGGCCATTCCACTGAGAATAGACCTACTAGCAATACATCTCCCAGGGTAGGACAACATGGAAGCAGACCGACTCAGCAGGCAGATGTCCGCATCCCACGAATGGGAGATCAACCAACAGGAATTACAAAAAGTATTCCGGAAGTGGGGTACAGCGCAAATAGACTTATTTGCAATGCACCAAAATGCCAAATGCCAACACTTCGCATCCAGACAACCAGACCATCGGTCACAAGGGAATGCGCTATGGACATCTGCATACGCTCTCCCCTCCTCCCCCGATACCACTGATACACAGGGTATCCAACAAATGCAGGATCAGCAACATGTCACTGATACTGATAGCACCTCAGTGAGCCAGACAGTCATGGTTCTCACAAATAGTGGAGATGGCTCAGGCACCAGCTCACAGATTCCCAAGACGAAGGGACCTGTTAACCATGCAGAACGGGAGGGTGCTACACCCAGAGCCAGAGAGCCTCAGCCTGGCAGCATGGCTCCTGAAGACCTAGAAATCGCACACCTAAAGTACCGGCGAGCAAAATAGCAGTGCTCAGGGAGACCAGAAGGCCTACTGCAAGGAAATGGTACGAAGCAAAGTGGAAAATATTCTCAGAATGGTGCATTAGAGAAAAATTGCAAAGAAAGATCGCAAGGGAGTCAACAGTACTGAAGAATTTAACATATCTATTGCAAAGTGAACTAAGCTATTCATCCCTAAGGGTACACTTAGTGGTGATTGTGGCTTACACAAGAGGAGAAACTGGGAAAAGGTTATTTACCTCCCAAGTAGTAAAAAGATTTCTAGAAGGGGCAAAGAGGATCGCACCTCCAAACAGAATGCCAGCACCAGCATGGAACCTCAACGTAGTGCTGACCCAATTGTAGAGGCACCATTCGAGCTGATGCACAAGGCTACGCCGCACATGCTCACACTAAAGACTCTTTAGTGGCGTTCACATCACTACAAAGAGTAAGTGAGTTGCAGGCGCTAACACTTCAAGAGCCCTACCTGCAGATACACAGTGATAGGATTGTAATGAGAACAGACCACAACAATTAAGCGATCCAAATACCGAATATTTTCCCAAAACCAACCACAAGCACAGAGAGCGCTGCGCACACTGGACGCCAGGAGGGCAATGATGCACTATATAGAAAGGACAAAGGAGTGCAGAAAGACAAAACAACTGTTTCCTTCGCAAGCAGTTTTTTGGGATGACCAGTTACCAAAAATACCATTGCACGATGGATTGCACAAACCATACAACTATGCCACAAACAAGCTGGGCAACTGTTAGAAGGAACAGCTCATGCTCACTCAACAAGGAAGAAAGGAGCAACAATTGTGTTTCTGGCCAACGCACAGATTCAAGACATTTGCCAAGCTGCAACATGGTCTTCATTGCACACTTTCACTAAGCACTACTGTGTGGATATCCAAATGAACAAAGAAGCGCAAGTGGGACAGAAGGTCTTACATTACCTATTCAGTAACCAGTGCTCATCTTCCACCCAGCCATCACAATAAGGACAAACCGCTACAAAGTCTATGCACCGCATAGTGAATCCACAAAGATTCACGCTGCAAAATGTATAGTTTCTTACCTGTCAGTGTAGTTTTGGAGATTGAAGACTTTCTGGACTCACTAGCGGACCCACCCTCCTCCCCCAGAAAGATGAGACAGGAGGAAAGGATTAAGGGCAAACAAGACTTTAGAAAATAGGAGGGAAAACAAGAATAACACAAGACAAGAGAAAAAAAAAATCTGAAGATGGCGACCAAAGGTGGGAGCTTCCGGAGGAAGTACATAGACGTTACGAAGGACACCAAATGGTGGTATGTCGACGCCCACCTGGGCCAGAAAAAAAGACAATTCTGGACCCAACAACTAGATGGCGAAATAATGCACAGCATAGTGAATCCAGAAAGTCTTCAAGCTGCAAAACTGCACCAACAGGTAAAACTATACAATATTTCTTTAGTGGCCCACGTTTCTTTGAACATAAGGATGTCCTGCTGCCTGACTAGCTGTAGCCAATCTGCTAGATCTATTTTAGATTGCAGGCGAGCAACATTCCAACTAAGTATGTTCAGATCTTGATTATCAAGTGTGAAGTTTTGTTTTGATATCTAAAGTATTGTTTCTAAATATAAATATTGTATTTATTTTGTAGATTAAATATTTTATTTTGATTTGTAATTGTTCTATTGTTTAGTTGTATATTGTATTTTAATTATTTTATTTAACATAATTTACAACTTTTTTTTAGTAGTAAGTTGGAGAGCTTGAAAATATTGAAAGATATTGTCATTTTTTAAAATCTATATTTAAATGTTTTATTTTAAAAATGCAGAAGTGGGAATAGTAAATCCCACTCCTCCAAGATTTTAACCCACTTTTGTTTACATTATGAGTGGGAATAGTCAATCTGGCCACTTTTGTTAAGTTAGGAGTTTAGATTAATTCTATTTCTTTTTTTTTTATATCCAATTTTATTGTGATAGGTTTGTGATTCTACAGCAAGTACATTCATGCTGTGCATGGAATAACTCATCAAAAACATGTTATCGCCTCTGCAGGCAGCATCAGTTATTTTACATTGATAAACCATTGAATGAACATCGATTCCCGCATACCCTTTCATGTTTCTGGGGTCATCCATTTGCAGCATAAACTGGCTTCATTAGTTGCACACACCAATCAACCCATGTACACCAGCACAAGATTGAGTGGGGTGCTGGCAGCTTCCATTAACTTGCCAACACTTTTAGCCACCATACAAGCTACCCCAAGGAAAGTTTACTCAGCCCGAGGGACCACTAACTCCTCCAACAGGTCAGTGTGTATGGCTAATTCAAGGGGATACTCGAGGCCTGCCGAGAGCTCCTGTCCCAGAAGGGACACAGTGCTGCGCAGGCCCAGACCATATGGAAGAAGTCCACGGCGGGTATTGCACATTGCAGACAAGCAGGCTGAATGGTGATATGCGGTGCTGGTAAAGAGGGAGAGAGAGGTTGCATGAAGATAATTGATATGTACAATGTGCACACGGGAAAAGATTGCCAGTTTGTGGGGTGAGAGGCAGGCTTCCCTCCAGACATCCTCATCAAGGCCTCCCACCCATTTCTGTCGGAGTAGATCAAAACCGCCAGGGACATGAATGACCAGAGCGATAAATTGTTGAGATAGCTCCTTTCCACGGGCGTCCTACGAAGCTCTTCGGCTGTATTCAGGGAGTGGGGTGCTTGGTGGAATGTGTGGTTGCATAGCATGCTGCAGGTAAGAAAACAAAAGAACTGTGTTTGCTAGTGCTTATAGATTCTTCAAGTCCTGAAAGGACATTGTTTTCCCCTTTATATACCTCTCCTAAATGAGATGCCAATTCAGTCACCTCCCCCCCCCCCCCCCCCCCCCCCCCCCCCACCGTAACTGAGTGTTTAAGGCATGTGTGCTGTAGATACACATGCTTTGCATACTCCTGCCCTCTAGTGTTGGGTCCAGATGTTTGCAAGTTGTTTTTCTTTGAAGAAGTCTTTCCTAGTCACAAGGTAAGGTGGATCCTCCTTTCGGGTATAGTGCGCATAGTCCGCAACTCCATTGTTAGATTGTTTTTTTTCAGTCATCGGGTTTGGACGTAGATTGCTGCGCTCCTGTTTGAAACCATTCTTTTGGTTCCCCTGGCGCGCAATCCTCTCTATCGTCGAAGGTATTGTTTCGTATGCATTTTCCATTTCTCTGCGTATTGTTTTGACAACTGAATCAACTGTTCGGTCAGAAAGCTTCGTGGTTAGCCTTTGGGCCTAACCGCGCCGAGTCAGCTCTCAGTCGATGGATCGGACTCAGTTTAAATTCTGCCCCTTGTGACATGCTAAGTACGCTTGCACCGACTCACACGAAGTGTGCAACTTATGTTTGTCTCCCGAGCACAAAGAAGACTGACGCTTGCAGATTGTACTGGTCAAAGATAACTCTTCGCTATTGTTTGGCTTGACGTCGAGTGATTCAGCGTCAAAGCATCGAAGACACACTGGACATCTTCATTGAAGACTCTGGTCAGGAAGACGTTGGAGCATCAGCGGCAGAGGAGGAGGGAGGCTTCTCCGAACACGACTCACTCAGACCTCGAGATAGACCGCGACGCCGAAGAGCGGCTGCAGGGACAAGGTGACATGAGTAGCAACGACCCCTTGCCCTCACAAACTATTCTGAAAAAGCAAGGCTTCGGCACAACTTCTGGCCAAGGTCATCACCGAGACACTGTTGCCAATGTCCCGCCTCCAGGCTCGGCTCCAATACACCAAGTCAGCTCTGTACCGAGTCATCAAAAGTCCTCCTCTGAGCTGAAGCCATCCAATTCCAAACACAATTCCAGTTCAGAACCAAAATCCTCAGTGCTGAAAGTCGAGCCACCTTCGGAGTCGAAACCTTCTGGGCCAAAAGGCCAGCCTATGCCGGCACGGAAAATGCCGGCACTAAAAACTTTGTCTTTGAAACATAAAGATACCCCTTCAGATCCAAATATAAACATTGTTCCATTAACACAAGATCTGAAGCAAAATAAGCTAAATATTAACCCTGAGACTGGCCATATTCACACCAAGCCCCCTCAAGCGCAAGCTTCATGATGAGGACCCTTCTTACAAGATCGATTTTAAAAAAAAGAAATCTGTTGCTACACGTCTTTTGCATCTACCATCACCACCACCTCCACAGCCTCCTTCTCCACCCGAGTATCCACTGCAAATGACACCTCCTGATTCTCCACAATCAAATGATGGGGGAATGCATCTCCTAACAGATCCATGGACAGACTATACAATTGATCCCTCAGCAGATAATGATCTAGACCTCTACCCAGCCAGGCCATCTCCTCCAGAAGACCACGCATTCCACCAAGGGCTGCACAATATCATGGGGTGGCATTACACAAAGAATCACTAGAGTAAGATGTTTTTGGTAGAAACTTTTGGATCCACACTCAGGTCATCACAAACACTTCCCATGCTTACAGGCATGATGAGACACACTGATATTTTTAAAGACCAAGTAAGGGCACGCATATTGACTCCTAGAGTTGACAAAATAGAAGGCTCAACTGACTGTGCCTCAACCTCCTTTCCCAGCCCTTCAACGTACCTGCCCAGCTGGCGGTCACCTTCAGCCAGCCTCTTTGTCAGAGCCTGCTACCTCTTTGTGCAAAAGACAACCTCCATTGAAACGCACTGGGCAAACAATGCTGATTTTGCAACCTGCACCCGGCCACCCCAGTGTCGCTGGTTGTGTAGCTTTGGTGCTGCAGTGTGGCCGCCTGTCCCACTGTGCTGATCTTAGCTCACTGGGCCTGTACCCTGAAACCACGGGGACTTAGCAGCAAACCGTGCCTCTTTGAGGTACCCCCAGCCTCTGTTGATCTACTAGGGCCTAGTGACTCTTCACCGCATTGCCTCTGGTGTTGCACTACCTACCTGAAACTGAACCTTGCACAGTGTTGGTCAAAACCCCCAAAGACTTGGATTGTAAGTCAAATACTTAACTGCTAATGCTTAACATGGTTTTCCTCCCAGAAGATTGCATTGCATTTAATCCGGGGTTTGTAGAACGCAGCTACTCACCCGTGAGGGTCTGAAGGCACTGCGGTGTGGGGGGTGAATGCGAGGGGGTAGGAAATCATCTAAAAAGCCATTTACAAAACCTATTGCATACAAGTCTATCAATTTCTATTGCGAAGTTTACTGTTCTAAATCTGATTGTACAAAATATATTCTAATTCTGTAAAGCATTTTTCACTTGCTTGCAAAACAATTCTTACTGTACTTGAAAAGTAATATTGCTTTTGAAACAGTTACCTGCTCCGGAGTTCCTCTTGGTTCTACAAATAAAATGGCAAAGGAATAACTTTGTATACAAAACAATTGGTCTGGATTCAGCCTGTCATTGTGTGCAATCATTTCTTGACTAAGTGTGTACAATAAATGCTTAATACTACCCTATTTGAAGCCTAACTGCTCGACCACACTACCACAAGCAGAGCTTTTAGTACTCTTTGCTTAAGCCTCTGGGGATCCCCTGGACTCTGTGCACACTATACCTTGCTTTGGTATAGTATATACAGATGAAAACAAAAGAGATAGAAAGGGTTTATCTTGTGTAGAGGCAATACTCCTTGTCCCCTTGGTCAATGATAAACATCAAATGGAGGAGTACCCCCAGGAGGCGCCTCCGTCTAGGATATATAGAGCTGCACACGATGCTTAAGAGGACCAATGTATCCTTTGTTAGAAGACCCCTCACTCACCAACCTAGTTGGTGACATGCTTCATCATCTGGGTCCCACCCGAATAGCCGAGTGCCATCAGGGTGTGCTGCGACACCCGACTACAGTGGAGCGGGTTTGTTTTTGCATTTTATGTGTGAAAGTGAAAAGGTTTTAAGTGATTATTAAAAGTTGTCCAATAAACTTCTCACTGACGGGACTTTATTCCGGAGTGATAGGGCAACAATGAAAATTGTTAGTTGGCCACCTTGCCAGATTAGGTAGGCCTTTGGTGTCACGAGTAGTGTTGTGAGATAAAATTGGTCTACATGTTTCAACCACTTATGTAAATGTAGGGTTTTCGTCAGGACCAGAGAGGGTTGTCCTGGTGGTATACACTCGCTAAGGTGTACCCTGCCCTTGACTACGTGGAGAAACCACTAAAAACTCCTAGTGGTTAAACTATTCTTCTCCAGTGCTCCTAGAAAAGAAACCTGTAAAGAGAGAAAAAGGGGGAGACAAACACACAGTACAATACATTAAACATAGGGTGTGTCTGAACTGCTCCTCATTAATGACATCCAAAGTGTAGATAAAATTCGGTGGATGTTAATGAACTACTCAACAACAGTCATATCAGGGTGCCTTTGGGGTAAAATAGGCACTATTGGGCTTTAGAATGAGCCCATGGATGTATTTTACAACCCACTCAAATGCGGTATGTCTGTGCACTCATAACCCACTCACAGGATCAAAACGTGAGTTAAAAAGGGTGCAGTTGTAGGGAAGAAAAATCGCTCCCTGAATCACACAAACAGATTTACAGATAGTGGGTGTCAATGCTCAGAACAATCCAGCGTGGTTAAAAGTGCAGGTTCGCCAACTGACAAACGAGCGTGGTTAAAATCGCAAGTTGGTATTCTGACAAACAATACAGCATACTGGCTACCAGCCAAACGCACATATACACACAGTGAAGAAAGATAGGCGCTTACTTGATGCGCTAAGTTTGCAAGCTTCATGGGCATCGGGGTTGCTGAGACTAGATCCTGCCACAATCTAGGTCTGAAAAAGGGGGGGGTTGGAAAGGATGAGGCATGAGTGGTCTACGCGGAGCCTACCCGCTAAAGTAAAGTGCCTGATGTCCGGTCAACGACTTACTTGTGGAGAGTCTAAAAAGGCAGCTTCGCCTAAAATGCAAATCTCTGCGGTGCCTCTTAGATGCAGAATGAAGGCTCCGACGTGATTAAAAGAAAGCAGGCACTTCCTGGTGTGGTGGGGGCGAGGCTACGCATAGTGACATGGCAAACGTGAGGAGATACGGGGCGTGGTGTTGCCGCGTCTCAGTTGTCAAGGTGACGAGCTGAGAAATGTGCGGTTGTGTCTCCCTCGCTGGCTTTTTATAACACACCCCCTGTTACAGGTGCGGGATGAATAGGTAACAAATGTATTCTAGTTTTCTTATCTTTTATTTTAAAGAATAACAAGTCTGAGCTTTTCTTTCCCTTAGGTAAAGTTCCACAAGGTGAACGGCTCCTGGCTGCTCTTCTATGGTGAGATTCGGGGTGTTCTACTCGACGGCCTCTTTCGGGTGTCCGTCGATACAAGGATTTGTCCGGATCCGTCTTGTAGCTCAATGCAAACAAAAAGGAGAATACACCGTGTCAGTTTCAGGTTCACTGTATCTACGGTGCTTTAATAGGGAAGGGAGTGAGGACCTAATAACACGTGCCACACATCTTAGTAACTACCGACGCCGTGAGAGGGAAGTGCTCAGGGAGGGGTAACACAGTGCTAAGGATGTGGGAGTGCTCAGGTTATCCAGCCCAGCCCCTGATCTTGTCTCGTACCTGTGCTAGCCATACACCTCCCTCGGGTGTATGGCTGGGCGAGTCGCGGGGTCGTTGGCCTCCTGGCGTCTCCTGACTCTCGTCTGCTTCTTGGCGTTGCTTCTCCGTCTGTCTCTCCTGCTCCGACCTCGTCTCCGCGTTGTCCTCTCCTCGGTTTCTCCTTCCGCCTTCTCCACTCTGCCTCCGGGTGAACAAGCACACCGTTGATTCGCCCTTCTCTGCATATGACGCCTCCGCGTCCTGACGTGACTCCTCCCACTCGCCACTCCATTCAAAGTTAAAGGGCCACTGACCCGTCTCCTCATCTTGTTGCTCCAGTTCGTCGTCGACGTTCTGTTGGGAGTAAACGGTATCATCGTTCTGTTCCTTCCTTCTTAGTATGTTCCCCTGGTTTAGGGACAGACCCGGCCCGTTACATACCTCCCCCTCAGGACACTCACGATCGGTGAGTGGATGACGGGACAAAAAGTCAGCGCCTACGTTCTCAATGCCTTTTCTGTGATGTATGGAAAATACATAGGGTTGTAGTGAAAGAAACCAGCGCAAAACTCTAGCATTATTGGCCTTGTTGCGAGCCATCCACAGTAGCGGAGCATGATCCGTAAAGAGGTCAAACTTCCTCCCCTCGAGATAATAGGCCAGTTTGTCAATAGCCCATTTAATCGCGAGGCACTCTTTCTCAATTGTAGCATATTTCAGTTCACGTGGGAACAGTTTCCTGCTGACATAAAGTATTGGGTGGTCGTGCCCGTCCGAACCCATTTGGGAAAGCACAGCACCAATACCATAATCAGAAGCATCCGTATGCAATGAAAATGGCCGAGAAAAGTCTGGGGAAGACAGGACCGGAGTAGATGTGATGATGGACTTCAATACTCGAAAGGCTTCCAGCATTTTATCGGAAGGTCTCACCGGTGTGGACGATTTCCCAGGTTCCCTCAATGCGTCTGTAAGGGGGGCGGCAATTTCCGCAAATTGAGGAATAAAGCGCCGGTAGTAGCCGACGAGCCCTAAAAAGGATCTGACTTCCTTTCGGGTTGATGGAAAAGGGGTGTCGGCAATTGCCCGGACCTTTTC
Source organism: Lissotriton helveticus (assembly GCF_964261635.1). Lineage (NCBI taxonomy): Eukaryota > Metazoa > Chordata > Amphibia > Caudata > Salamandridae > Lissotriton > Lissotriton helveticus. The sequence continues at coordinate 792,181,017 of NC_136071.1, read as the reverse complement.
AATCTGAGGTTCAATGAGTCCGTGGCCCAGAACGTAGCCAAGATATTTAACCTTTTGAAAGGCCATCTTACATTTTTTTGCGTTGACAGTGAGCCCCGCTTTCCGTAGTGCAGTGAACACTGTGTGTAGATGGCCCATATGCGTATGCCAGTCCGGACTGAATATCACGATGTCGTCTAGATATGCCGACGTGAACTCAGACAAGCCATCCAGGACAGTGTTCATTAGACGTTGGAACGTTGCGGGCGCCCCATGTAGCCCGAAGGGGAGCACCGTAAATTCAAAATGTCCCTCCCGTGTGGAAAAGGCAGTTTTCTTGGCATCATCCGGATGTAATGGAACTTGCCAATAACCCTTAGTCAAATCCAGGGTAGTGATGTATTTCGAGTTGCCCAGTTTTTCAATCAACTCGTCTACCCTGGGGATGGGGTATGCATCAAAGAGGGAGATTTCATTCAAAGCCCGAAAGTCCATGCAAAACCTCCTGCTACCGTCAGGTTTGGGCACCATGACAATGGGGCTAGACCAGTCACTTTTAGAAGGACGAATGACCCCTAGACGAAGCATTTCCTCCACCTCATTTTTAATGGCCTCTCTCCTTGCTTCAGGGACTCGATATGGTCTAATTCTAACTTTCTTGCCTGGAGGGGTCACAATGCAGTGTTCAGCCAGGGACGTACGTCCCGGTTGACTGGAAAAGACACTCTCATACTGTTTCAACGTACCCATTAGTTCACCCCGTTGTACATCTGTCAATTCCTCATTATGCGTAAGCAATTCCACAGTTGAGACACCGGGGCGGGAGGCATCCGCCAAGTTCACCTGAGATGGGGGAGGTCCTAGCCACTTCTTTAAAAGGTTGATATGGTACGACTGTTGTTTGTCACGGTGAATCTGTAACCTATAGCTAGTGCGACCAATCACTTCTACGACCCTATATGGACCCATCCACTCGGCCTTAAATTTGTGGGAAGAGGAGGGCAGTAGGACCAAGGCCCAGTCATCGACCTTGAGCTGTCTCCATTTTTTTCCTTTGTCATAAGCAACCCTTTGTCTGCGCTGACTATCTTCCAAATTGGTAAAGGCAAGGTCCCGCAATTTTCCCAATTTAGATTTCAGATCCCTAGCATAGTCTAGAGCCGCAGCCGTTTCCTCAGTAGCTTCATTCACCCATGCATCTCTAGTCATCTCCAAAAGCGAGCGTGGTTGTCGGCCATAAAGCAACTCGAATGGCGACGTCCCCATACTGGACTGTTTTTGAGCTCTTATGGCGTAGAGAGCAAGGGGTAGCATTTTATCCCAATCCGCTCCGCTGACCACCATCATTTTTCGTAGCGTGGCCTTCAGGGTGCGGTTGTAACGTTCCACCAGTCCGTCCGTCTGGGGATGGTAAACAGAGGTACGGATCTGGTGGATGTCCAACATTTTGCAAATTTCCTTCATCAGTTGTGAAATGAAGGGAGTACCCTGGTCCGTTAAAATCTCTTTGGGAAAACCGACTCTACTAAACAGTTCGATCATCTTATCCCCAATTTGTTTGGAGTTCGCCACTGATAATGGAAAAGCTTCCGGAAATCGAGTCGCATAGTCAACTATGACCAAAATGTGTTGGAAGCCTTTTTTTGTCCTAGGTAGAGGGCCAATAAGGTCCATACCAACACGTTCAAATGGCTTCCCAATTATCGGCAACGGTTGGAGTGGGACAGCCGGGGGTTTAGTCATATTGAACCGTTGGCAAATCTCGCACTTCTTACAATACGATTCGGTATCTTTATAAATACCTGGCCAAAAAAAATTTCTGAGTATAGTTTGGGTCGTTTTTTCTGCGCCAGCATGACCGGCGATCAGATGGCTATGACCAAAAAACAGCACTTGCTCCCTAAATGAGACAGGTACCAGGAGTTGAGGTGAATCCCCCCTTTTTCCTATCCTGTACAACAGCTCATCTTGAATAACAAACCCGGGATATGAAGTTGCCTCCTCGGGCCTCCTGTGTGCCTGTTCCCATGCATTGAAGAGAGTGGTGTCATTTATTTGAGCGAACTTAAAACTTTTATCGAGAACCCAGGGGTCCTGTGCCAGAACCGCATGTATCGGTTCGCTACTTAGTCCGGAGGACCCAAATCCCTTATCTCCGCGACCAGTGTCGTTTAGTTTCCCCACTTCCTGTAATATAGGTGATGCTATCCGTTCACATATAATTTGTGCCACTCTGTCCCCTTTTCGTATCAAAAAAGTCTCCGTCCCAAAATTGAAGAGGAGAATAATTACATTACCCCTGTAATCACCATCAATCACTCCTGCCCCCACGTCTATAAAGTATTTAGCGGCTATACCAGAACGAGGAGCGATTCTGCCATAGCAGCCGGGCGGGACTGCGATTTGTAGGTCGGTCTTAACCAAGGCTTTTTCTTTGGCCGGTATTTCGTATTCATACGCACTGTACAAGTCATATCCGGCAGCCTTGTCCGAACCCTTGGTGGGTGATGTTGCGTTTGCTGATAACTTTACAAAGTTCAGACAGGTCAAGCCTGGTCCTACCCCCTGTTCGTCGCTACTCTCCCGTGTAGGGATGGAGTTATTTATCCCTTTCTTGGGAGTATTTTCCAATTCTTTTCTAAACATGTTCAAGAAGCGGGGATTGTCTGTCCCAATGATTATATCTTCAGGCAAGTTGGACATCACCCCCACCCTCACTGTCTGGGGAGTCCCCCCTGTAGGTACTATCTCAATGTTAGCTATAGGATATAACTTGATATCCCCGTGAACACATTTAATATTAACAGTGCCCCTAGGAATGTATTGCTTTGAGGTAACGTATTGTGATTGTATGACTGACTGTCGACAGCCGGAGTCTAACAACGCTAATAGTGAATTCCCATTAACTTTCACACTTACTCGGAAGGCACTGCCAAGCTCCGCCGAATAGAGAACAGTTCTTGGGAGATACCCAACTTCCATAGGCTCCTCATCCACTCTTTTTTTTGGACATAAACGGGCGATATGGCCCCACTGACCACAATCGAAACATTGAGGGCCAAATGTTCCTGGGGTCTCTGTCCGCCATGTACGGGTTCTTACTGGTTCTTTTCCCTTAGGGACATTTCTGTCTGGTCGTGTAAACATTTTTTTTTCTCTCTCCATGTCAAACGGGACGTTTCTTGGCTGGGCTCTGGAAAAGGATGATGCCATCTCTACGGCTTGGGCGGTGGTTAGGCTATGGTGTTGTCTAAGCCATTTTTGGGTAGCATAGGGGAGAGCTTCCAAAAACTGCTCCAGATATATTTTGTCAAGTATTTCTTCTTTGCTACTAGTGGCAGGGGTGAGCCATTTATCCGCGGCCATTTTTAAGCGTACGAACAAGGTTTTTGGATTTTCGCCCACCGTGCCTCTCTCCTTACGAAACCGCAGCCGGTAAGCCTCCGGATCTAGTCCTAGATGGTCTAGTATTATTCTTTTTATTTCTACATATGTAGTGTCTCCGTTGGGGTTGGCCACTTGATAGGCGGCTTGCGCCTCCCCCCCTAGTAGTGGGGCTAGGAAAAAAGGCCATTTTGTTACCGGCCACCCACATGCTCTAGCTGCCCTTTCAAAGTTTAATAAGAAGGCATCCGGGTCTTCTCCTGACCTGTATTTTTGTAGAGACACTGATGGAGCTCCATGTGCCATGGGTCTTTCGGCTGTTCCTCCCCTAACCACTGGGTCACTCCATGGTAGATCCGGTTTTTCCTCAATGGCTTTTTTTAGTGTTTCTCTATCTGCTTGGGCGGACACTAAATGTTGTTCTAGTACCCATTCGAGTCTTTCCTGCCCTTTTACGAGTTGTTGTACTACCGTTTCCATCTTTTCTTCAGAGATGGTATCTATGCCCGCATTCTCCACCACTGTTACAGGTGCGGGATGAATAGGTAACAAATGTATTCTAGTTTTCTTATCTTTTATTTTAAAGAATAACAAGTCTGAGCTTTTCTTTCCCTTAGGTAAAGTTCCACAAGGTGAACGGCTCCTGGCTGCTCTTCTATGGTGAGATTCGGGGTGTTCTACTCGACGGCCTCTTTCGGGTGTCCGTCGATACAAGGATTTGTCCGGATCCGTCTTGTAGCTCAATGCAAACAAAAAGGAGAATACACCGTGTCAGTTTCAGGTTCACTGTATCTACGGTGCTTTAATAGGGAAGGGAGTGAGGACCTAATAACACGTGCCACACATCTTAGTAACTACCGACGCCGTGAGAGGGAAGTGCTCAGGGAGGGGTAACACAGTGCTAAGGATGTGGGAGTGCTCAGGTTATCCAGCGGGCTTCCCCTTATGATACACCCAGCCCCTGATCTTGTCTCGTACCTGTGCTAGCCATACACCTCCCTCGGGTGTATGGCTGGGCGAGTCGCGGGGTCGTTGGCCTCCTGGCGTCTCCTGACTCTCGTCTGCTTCTTGGCGTCGCTTCTCAGTCTGTCTCTCCTGCTCCGACCTCGTCTCCGCGTTGTCCTCTCCTCGGTTTCTCCTTCCGCCTTCTCCACTCTGCCTCCGGGTGAACAAGCACACCGTTGATTCGCCCTTCTCTGCATATGACGCCTCCGCGTCCTGACGTGACTCCTCCCACTCGCCACTCCATTCAAAGTTAAAGGGCCACTGACCCGTCTCCTCATCTTGTTGCTCCAGTTCGTCGTCGACGTTCTGTTGGGAGTAAACGGTATCATCGTTCTGTTCCTTCCTTCTTAGTATGTTCCCCTGGTTTAGGGACAGACCCGGCCCGTTACACCCCCGCAACACACTGGTAATGTTGGCCTTTATTTCAAGTGCAGGCACGTTGCCAATTCTATTTTGCTTCTAACACGCCCCCGCTACACACGGGTAATGTTGGCCTTTATTTCAAGTGCAGGCACGTTGCCAATTCTATTTTGCTTCTAACACGCCCCCGCTACACACGGGTAATGTTGGCCTTTATTTCAAGAGCAGGCATAATGCGCTTAGCACAATGCTTTATTGAAGCCAGTGACAGACACAATCGCGCATTTCTCCGCTTGTCATCTTGACAACTGAGACGCGGTAACACCACGCCCTGTATCTCCTCACGTTTGCCACATCACTATGGGTAGCCACGCCCCCGCCACACCAGGAAGTGCCTGCTTTCTTTTAATCACGTCTGAGCCTTCATTCCTAAGCCACGGGGCGCCGAAGAGGTTTGCAATTTAGGCGAAGCTGCCTTTTTTTGACTCTCCACAAGTAAGTCATTGACCAGGCAATCAGACACTTTACTTTAGCGGGTAGGCTCCGTGTAGACCACGCATGCCTCCCTCCCCCGGTTGGTGAGTGAGGGGTCTTCTAACAAAGGATACATTTGTCCTCTTAAGCATAATGTTCACATCTATATATCGTAGACGGAGGCACTGAGGCGCCTCCTGGGGGTACTCCTCCATTTGTTGTTTATAGTATATACAGAGCCAGCTTCCTACATCTATATTATGTCATACAATGCCCACCATACATGGTGAGGAACATGAACAGATGACTAACTCTCATCCTGGTGGTTCCCATCTAGGCCAGCCAGCCTTAGTAATCCATGCTTTTGGAGATGTTTATCAGCCCCTATGAGAAGTTACCACTTGGGCTGGATCTTCTCACACACACCCAAGGTCATATCAACATCCAGTCCTCATGCCAGCTCCACCTAGCAATCTGACAGCTAAGGTCTTATAATTTGGATATTTAAACCTTTTGCAGGAATGTACACCTACATTTAGCTGCTGGTGCAGGTTATATTAAAATACGGTTTCCAGTAGTCAAGGCACATATGGAGGGTCTTAAGAGGAATATGTCTCCTGGAATACCCCCACACCTGTATGGAACCTTATCCCTCATTAGACTCTTAACTCGATTAGCTTTGATCCTTTACATTCATGACCTCTCCAGTTCTTTTCTTGGAAGACCGCTTTCATTGAGGCCATAACTTCCCTCGGGTGCATTGACAAATTAAGTGCTCACAAAGGCATAATGATGGGATTTGTCCTCAAAACCAATACCACATTTCTACCCAAGGTGGTCTTTCTTTTCCATTTCAATCAAACTTTAGAGCTTAGTCTTCTTTCTGCAGCCTGACTTGTTAGCAGAAAGAGGTAAGTCGTTGGACATCAAGCAAGCACCTATGTATTACATTGATAGGGCCAGCCTTCGCAGAGCATCTCAAAGATAACCCCATCTCTGAACGTGGCATAGTCAGGTGCATCCAAACCTGCTACCACTAAGCCAAGAGTTCCAAATGTCCCACACTCCACCCATAAGAATGGACCAACCATGGCTTTTCTGGCCAACATACCGCTAGCATCTGCAAAGAGGCCACATGGTCCACCCTACATATTTACCAAAGACTATTGTGCATTGAATCGCTAGCCACTGCTTTAGGAGGGTTCTGCTTTCCAGTCTATGCAGAGGACGTGACCTACAGCCAGTCTTACTCCTGTAATCATTTGTTTGTAGCATGTAATGCTGTTAATTCGCATGTGCCCACCCTCCTCCTTTGAAGCCTGTGGTCATCACATATCTCTTCTCCTATTGACTAGTTGACAATAGTTGGAGGAAGATCGAGTGAATTTTGCTTAGTGCGGCTTTATATTGGTCGTAGAAAAAGTGCAAAATAAAGATTTAAAAAATAGTTAACCCTGGACAGTGTTCCTAGTGCACCATGCTACACTCCCTTGATGCTCCATACCAATTCTCACCCTCTGTGTGCAAAACAGTCTAGCATTGAGTCGGTGGCCATGCACATGTTTGTCAAAGGGAGAAGCCACATCACATGACTCGAAAGTTCACTTTGAAGGAAAACCACTTGGAAACGTCTGAGCTCAACACTAGATGGTAGGGGTATGCAGCACATGCAAATCAATAGCGAGCAGCGCTGTACACAGATGCTTACAGTGTAAGCAATATTTACCATCTTTCTGTCATTTCCGAAGCATAGAAATAGGTGCACACTGGAGTTGCGTTGTGAAAGCAATTTAATGTGAGTCCGGTAAGAAAACCCTACGTGTTCAGGCCAGAAGGCCTTGCTCACAGGAAAAGTTCATGCCGTCTGTCATCATTATTCTGTGGTTACGTAGTGTACATGATATGTTGTTGCATATTCTTTATACTACAATATGGCAGGCAAACGTCCCTTTAAGACCATAAGCCCAGATCTCCAATAGCTCTTTTAATCACTTTTTATTTCACAGAATTGTATCCACACTATGTGCAATTACTATATGAAACGTCATATGTTACTTTACGGTATAGGTTTGAAAAATGATTATATGGCTTTCAGGGCTCAGTTTTGATAGGTTTTATTATTTTGATTCACCTTGTCACATTTATTGTTGGTGATATGATGCAAAGTGGTTGATAATGGCGTGTTTTTGCTTTCTAAATATAATTAGTGAGAATAACCAGATGGTAAATGCAAGTGCTGCCAGTACAGTCACTTCTCTAATGCCTTTAGTTGATGCAACATCTTTGTGATCCCTTGTTCCCTTCAAGTAATGGTGCAACTTCTTCGGTATGAAAACAGTTTCCAAGTACAACCACTTGTCTGTTTGTGTGAACCATAACTTGTCTCTTTTCACCTAGAACCAGTGGAGTTGGAGAGGGGCTTTTGTAGTTCTTAACAATTCAGAACATCATCCAATACATATTGGTGCTGAAGGCCATCCATTCGGTTGTTTTTCCCTTGTAGGAAAAAGACCGATTCGGGCTAGATTTTTGTATAGCCCTGTAAATTATCACACAAGGATTGGCATGGGCATTGTTCACTCGTGAGTCAAGAATAACACCTAGCAGTCTCTGAAGGGATGACAAAAATGCATACATATTGGTATGGGAAAGAGGCACTGCAGCATAGTTTCTTTTCAGATGGGTAAGTGTAACATGTGAGAGCAGTTATAAAACTAGGTCACACATGTTGTTGCTCTGGTCATTAGAGCTAGGTAAAGATGAGTTTACCACATAATCTTGTTCGAAAGAAGACCAATTATGGCAACCTCTTTTGTGGCATTTTCATATAGGTCACAAATGAAACTTCCCGAAGCCATGATAGCTGGTAACAGTAAATGTTCAAATTACCACGGCAAAGTTTGGTCAGATATCTAAAATATGCTGGTTTCACTGTCAATGGGGATGTAATCTTCCTTTTCTCCTGTTATATGCTTCTCGCCGCTTGGGCAGAAGGGACTTTACCTAGATATTGGCAGATTCTGATGTTCCACTTAAATGGAAATTGAAACCAGTTGATTACTCACACTCTTGCCTATGCAGAATCTTGTAAGGGCCTTTATGCAGGCCTCCGGAAGACCATACATAAACGGCTATTGAGATCGCTCCTCCTCTGACCCAACATCTCACAGAATCTACAGCTTCCCTGCTTAAGCAGCAAAAGATTATGCAAGAATAATCTGACTTTATTTTGACTTCCATCACATTCCATGCTACCAGAAACCAAGAAGTAACACTTAGATTCTAAAATTTCTAAAGGAATATACATTTCATTGTGGTTGTTCTTTCTTCTCACTGTACAGTAGCAGCGTATGTGCATATAGAGCGATATACAAAGAAGGCAGCAGTCCAAAGGGCAGAGGCAATTTTCCAAAAGAGAATAACTGCAGCCCAGTGTGTTTTTATTTTTATTTTTCTTTGTTTTTTTTGTTGGTCTGAAACGCTGGTCCTATGCATGGTAAATAGACCTTGTCTTCAGCAATGTTTCTGCACAAGATTAAGCAAAATGTTAGCTAGGTAAATGTGAATGCCAATTTGACTCAGTCTAACCAACCATTACGTTGGAGGTTCCTTGATTGCAACCTGTAACTTAAGACACTTGTATCTTGGCAAAATGGACATTTAGTTAAGACTGGTTTTCTGTCATATATTCTGATCACCATGTTTTATGTATTTGTTACAGATCGCTTTGGAAATGACAAGAGAAGAATACAACACCTTGCCTTCTTGGAAACAGGTGAATCTGAAGAAATCAAAAGGACTTTTCTGAGTGGGTTAATGTCAGAACAAGGACCGTGCTGGAGGGATCTCTTTTGTCAGTCATTATCTGGACCAGTGACAAGATGTGTTTGGAGATCTGTGTTTCTAAATGAAAAATGGGTCTGCCTCCGAACCCTTAAAGATACTGCCAGCTGTGGTTTGTGTTATATTGTACATGTGCAAGTGGACATTTTGCAAATTGCTTTCATATGGACTCTGAAGATAATAGCAAAATTATACTTTCCTGCACTTAAACTCGTCACTAGTACTATTGCAGTTTGAGTCTCTGGCAAGAAGCTTGCCCCTTTGTTTGAAGATGTTCTATTTGTAAAGTATTATTTTATTTGTTAGTTTATGGATGACAAAAGATTATATTTATATAAACACTATATAATGTTTTAACAATGCAACCTATACTCGCTTTTCAAGCTTTTTGTGTCAAAACAATACAGAGAAGTAGTATTATGTGTTGCTTGTTTCTGAATTAAATATGCCACCAGTATATATCTTTATACAGTATGCAATCACAAGATTTACATTTGTGTTAGGCAATGAACTGTTCTCCGTGCTTTTCCGGGTGCTAATATGAACAACGTGTATTTATATAAAAAAGATTTTCTTGGGAAATTATGCAAATCAGTCTTTATACTTTAATACCCAAAAATGTATAGTGCCTTGTTTGTGTACAGTTTATATACAGAAAAGCTTAGTCTGCCTTTTGGAAATGGAGTAAGATGGTGTCCTACAAAATACTTTATTACGTTAGAAAAAAGCATCTCAGTTTGTTATACTTGGAGACATTAAATATCATTTGTGATATATGTGAATAAAATAAAATGCTTTAAAACAAATTCTTTGCATATGTTTTTATTTTTAATTTTTGATAGTCTACTGGCATCCACAGTTTCAGTGGAATATCTCGCACCTAAATGGTGTGCGATACACCCAGCGTCACAAAAACCTTTTAAAGATGGGAGCCAAAAAAACATCAACGAATGGAGCTGCCTGCATGAATCAATTACCACATAGTTAAAAACAGCCTCTCTGCTGGTTGAACTGTATTTTCCTATTGCATACAATAACTATTTATGGTGTTCTAGGTGTGTATAAATGCTAATCAATGGTAAAGGTCTATTGAACTTTGGCCCACCATGCTTAGACTAGCTGGAAAAACTGTAGCGGATGCTAGGTTGGAAATGAAGAAGCTTCCCCGCCTCGTGGTGTCTTGTACCACGAAGTAAAGAACTAGTATTACTTTAGAAGTGGTGACATTTGGTTCCTAGAAATTATACAACACTTTTGATGATAATGGGATGCAGTCCTCTAGGTCTAGGATAGATTGAAATTTCGCTTTGGAAAAAAACCTCTATTTTATATTTCATCATGTGTTGGAAAGGTGGACAGAGAATGTGTGAAGATTCATTGTCATTTTAGCTTGTCATCGCTGCAGCAACAAGGGCTGATAGAGTAGTTCCATTGTGCAGTATAAGCAAAATGTACCTGGTTGTATCAAAAACCTGTTTGAGGGTGTGTGACTACTCTTGGTGGCTCTGAGGACATAAAGTTGGGACAGAGTTGTGAGACATTGGAGTGGGCCCAGGGAGACTCAAAAGTGAAGGTAATATGACGGCGATAAAGTCTAAAGCCCGATTAAAATAAATAAATAAATGTTTTAATGGTTTCTGTGCTTAAGTGACTTGTGAAGAATAAGACTGGGTTTAGCCGACGGAAGCCATCACAGAGTTACTGCTGCACTGTCTTCCTCCGCCAAACCAGTAAGGCTGCAAATTTAGGTTTAGTGAATATTATCAATATTTATTAGTTGTAGATTTCTTTAAAATGGAAATGATCCTGGAGGTCTAAGGATGTGGGTACCAGCACATGGTGGCTTTTCGAGGCATTAGTACCAGTTAAAATATTAATTTTATATTGGTGTGCTTAGAAACTTGTACCTTGTTGAGTGTCTGTGAGTGTGCCATATAGGAAGGTATTTCTTTTGAGGTAAGAGGAAAATGGTTGTATGTCACTGAACAGACCGACTCAGGTCAGTGGCACCCTTTATGAGGTGATTAATTTATGTTGTGCTTCTACATTAGCAAATTCTAAGATAATGTTCGAGGCATATGAGCTGCAGATTTCACACTTAGCATTAGATCGCCATCTGGAGTTGGGCTTGGATGCTTGCACGTTGTTGTGGTCTTGGAAGAAGTCCTTGTAGTCACGAGCTGGGTGACTCCTCCCTTGGACGATAGTGCGCATGGGCATCGACTCCATCCTTAGATTGTTTTTTTCCGCCATTGGATTCAGATGCAACTTTTGTGCTCCGGTTCGAAAACCTTTTCGACACGAGGAAAACTTCCATAAACTCTTCAACTTAACTTCAAACATAATACAATTCGGAAGAAATGTGCAGCACACCCTTATGTTTATAATAACAGCCAATGTTAAGACCTTAGATATATGAACTCAATTCTTCATGTATTAATCTCATTTCACGCAAGTTATCTTTCCAATATTCAAGTGAGTTCAAACAGAAAAGCAGAGTCCACATCAATGAATATCTTCAAATGATATTTTTTCTTTTATTGTTCTCGTTTCTTTTCTTTTTGGGTATTCAATCCAGACAAAAGAATTTTTTTAATTCAGACAAAACTGCCAACACTTGTTTCGTCTACCCATCGACTTTGTCAAGGCTGGAATGTAATACATAAGACAATTCTGGTGATACAGAATCACACAAAAGATGTTTTACATAAAATTCAATCAATATAGTGAAAAACACAAAAGTCTTTAGTTATGTCAAGTTAAAATCTCAAGAAGGTCAAACCGAAATATCCTCACACTTGTTATTTAAGTTTATGCGAGAGAAGAAGAATCCGTCGGAGAAGTGCATCAGACCCGTGAAAAAAGAAGAAAAAGGAAATCCAAAAACGGTGCCCTAGAAAGAATGCAAATGTTATGAATCCTTGTGTCCATAACCCACAGTGGTATAACAAGAGTTGGTTAAGATTCTTATACCCAGTGGCCTACTGCCAAGTGATGTCAGTTTTAAATAAAGGAAACCTCCCTAAAACACGCTACGTGAGCGATGAAAGAATGTGATGCACCTACCATTCAATGTAATGTAAGTAGATCGAAAATTGAAGCCCGGCGGCTCGGATGTGGTAAATTGCTACGACTTGTCTTTGGTACTACCGTCAATCTGTAAAGACATATTTTCATATATAGGCCAGAGATTAGTGTCCCAATTATACTCCTAGTTCGCCCACAGTTAGATTAGATTGTTCTTCCTGAGTAGTTATTTATACCCTTGTGCTACCTTCTCATTACTCAGTCGAGGGAAACCCTGCCCACTCGATTGTATGAATACTTATTCAATAAAAAAAACACCATCGCTAGCAGGTACTCACTTGTGAGATCTCTGTACTTTTATACGCTGTGGAATGTTAAGGATCCACGGAACCATGTAGACCGTACCCCAAATAGGGGATCTAAATAATCTAAAAGTAACCAAAAGGCACCTATTAAAATAACGCAAACAAACAAATATTGATACAATGTAGTACTCGTATCAAATACAGAGTACCGCATAGTAAATAACGATCGATCTAACAAGGCCAACCATAAATATTATTCACAATTGCTACAAGAGATAAGGAGAGTGACTTACTTTCAAAATTTTGTTACCACCTCGCTTGAGTTGGGGTGGAAAACGCCTAATAAGTCATAGGAATATTTGATCCAATGTTAGTGATCTAAAAGTAGAGAAAAGGCGAATTTATTGGGGTGGGGAGAAAGTAGCCGGTAGATACTCTTGATTGTACAAAGGACATACTGCCCTCCCCAAATATCAAAATTTGTCCCACATTAATACAGAGGCTCACCTGGTAGACCTTTGTATGAGGAGCTCCACTGGTATTTATGGGCTGACTGCATTTAGACCTTGATAAGTTGAAATCTAAAATATAAAAGGTAAGGTCCAGAACAGTCACATTACTTATGTCGCCGTGGTTCCTAATCTCGCTCTAATTTTTAGATAAACCCTACATATGTAAGCGAATGGTGGGCAGCTTACCACAAATGTTGGCGGAATGACCGAAATCCTATCCTTCAGCGCCCCATCCCTCTTGTGATTTACACAAGACGCCGCTGACCGCCATGGATTTTAAACCGCAAAATTTTAGCGCGCGTGCATTGTCACCTGATACGTCATGTGACCACATGGTGTGTACGCTCATAGTCTTCCTAAAAGGTGAAGTAATGTGTCTGCGCCATTTTGTGGTAGACCAAATTATAAGCCCCAGCATTGCGATTCTTACCCTTTGTGTCAAAATGATGACATGGGGCATATTTTATTTTATTCTGTTTGTCCCCCTACCTGTTAAGATCGCGTCATAAAAAGTGGGATTATTTTTATAGATATTTTAAATTGTGTACAATATTAGTGATGCCGCAATACATCTAGACAATCCCATAGTCATTCCCTACTTCAAACCGAGAAAATACTAATGTTTTTTTTGCAGTAAAACATCTATTTTAAGAACATATCCTTGTCTTACATATACATGCTTCTATATTAGAACCGTTTCAGGGTCTACCGATTGCTATTGCGACATGTACCTTGAGAAGCAAGTGTTTTCTATAATCCTGATTGAACAAAAGCAGAAGGTATTTGGAGAGACAAAAAAGATACTGTGTAGTTTTATGAAGTTAGAGAATTTTAAGAAATGCAGAGAATTCGAGAACATATAAAATCTTGAATAAGAAAAACCAAAAAAAAGGGGCCTGTGTATAGTACAGCCGATGTGTATGCGTACATATCCTGTATACATTTTCAGTCAAAAGGCATTAGTCTTCGAGGTTTATACACTGTTCTAAGAGAAAACGTTGTTTCCAATAGATTACATCCATTTATATCACTCTATGTATTTTATATACACTGATTTATTTTAAGAAAACATCTTCTTTATCTGTATCTTCCGGTGTAAATCGTCTGGTCAGTTGGTATCTCTATCCAGACACACAGAAATCCTATAAATGAATCGCACCTCTCATATGTGTGATCTTGCATCAGCACACATCAGATTATATAAACATGAATATCTAGACACGGCTCTTATGTTACACGTTTTAATCTTGTAAGAAAACATGTAGTTCCCGGTCTACATTTATTCCAAAATCTACAGCTCTGAGCTTGATCAACCACCTTGTTTCTAATTTCCTGAGGGCTAGCACCCGATTCCCCCCTCGGGTTCACCTCTACTGTTGCTATTCCATTGAACCTGATCAGTATTTCTGAGTTTTGATGTGCGTTGTTAAAATGAACTTCTAAGGGGTATTTTCTGTTATTATTGCTGAGCGCCCTTATGTGTTCCTGCACGCGTTCTTTCAGGAGACGTATTGTGCTGCCAATGTATATCAAACCACATTGGCATACAATGCAATACACAATAAATTTTGTGTTTCAGTTCATGAATTGACAGATTTTAGAGTCTGTCCTGTATTGTAGCTGAATTTTTTAGTTTGTCCTTGGTAAATTGACAGATATTGCATACACTGCATTTGTAAAAGCCAGCCTGGCGTGGAAGGGTATACTCAGATGTGAGTCCCTTGCTCATTGCACCATCAGGATTCAAGCAAGCCGGGCCGAAGACGGCTGTAATGCCAGAAACCGGTCCCCGGAAGCTTGTTTCCTTCCCAGTGTAAGAATTGGCTTTTGTAGTCTGGTCTGCCCTGTTCCCATGATGCACTGGGCCAGGGACAGACTAATTTGCATACAGCCAGGTTCTGAAACTGGGATGGTGCAATGAGCTAAAAAACGGTGTTGGATCTAGCCCTGATCTCTTGACTGGGTGAGAGTACTCTGCTTAATTCAGAGACTCTGTCCATCACCACCCCTTGTTCCAAAAACATTGGAGCAGACAACTCATCTTCATTTAAAGCCGCTACACAAACATCCCCTAATAGAGGATACTTTAAAGGCAGATACAGAGGAAACAACAATAAAGGAAGAGGTCGAGAGAATAACACTCGTACCTCCCCTAACACAAAACAGTGACTTCCCTCCGCTCCCCCCAGCCCATCCCACTCCAGTCGGGGGGAGATTATCACAGTTCCTACCTGTCTGGGATTCCATCACAACAGACAAGTGGGTAAGACAAATTATCCCGTCTGGCTACTGCCTAGAACTTACAGCTACCCCCCACACATACCACTCAAGCAGCATCCATTTCCACAGATCATCTTACTCTTAAAACAAGAAGTTCTCTCACTGCTTCAAAAGCACGCAATAGAGATTGTTCCCTTGCAACATCAAGGGACACGGGTTTACTCGCTGTACTTCCTAATACTCCAGAAAGACGGGACTCTAAGACCTATACTAGATCTCAGGCCTCTCAACCTATATATACACTCAGATCATTTTCATATGATCACTCTCCAACAAGTGCTCCAGTTACTGCACCAAGGCGACTTCCTTGCCACACTAGATCTCAAGGATGCCTACTTCCACATTCCCAGAAATCCTTCTCACAGGAAGTATCTAAGGTTTGTAATGGATGGCCAACACTACCAATTCAAAGTCCTTCCATTTGGAGTCACCACTGCACCCAGAGTGTTCACAAAGTGCCTTGCAGTAGTGGCGGCACATCTCAGAAGACAACAGATCCATGTCTTCCCATATCTAGACGACTGGCTAATAAAAGCCAAGTCACTCAATCAGTGCGTTCAACACACTCATCAAACCATTCAAACATTGCACAACTTGGGGTTCACAATCAACTACACCGAGCCGCATCTCCAGCCCTCTCCTATACACCAATATCTGGGGGCCACAATAAACACCTTCACAGCTCTAGCGTATCCCAGTCCAGCCAGGATAGCAAGCATACAAGCCCTTGTCACAAAATTTCAAGTCCAACACTCTCTCCCAGCCAGAGTTTTCATGTAGCTCATAGGCATGATGGCATCTTGCATTTTTATTGTACCATATGCAAGACTTCAAATGCTTCCATTGCAGGAATGTCTAGCACATCAGTGGAATCAGGCTCAAGGACAACTTACAGATCTGGTGTTGGTGGACAGCCACACACATCGCTCTCTGCAGTGGTGGAACACCAAAAACCTATCCAAAGGGCGGCTGTTCCTCGAATCTGTTCCACAGATAGTACTTACAACAGACACATCACTCACAGAATGGGGAGCCCATCTCCTCGGACATACAACTCAGGGCCAGAAGACCACTCAACAAAAAGTCCTCCACATCAATCACCTGGAGCTACTAGCAATATTCCTAGCACTAAAATCTTTTCAAGTGCATGTACAAAACAAAGCTGTCTTGATCCGGACGGACAACATGACAGCCATTTACTACATACAAAAACAGGGAGGCACACATTCTCAGCAGCTGTTCCAGTTTGCACAAAACATTTGGAGATGGACCATCCCACAGAATATATATCAACTGGCCGAACATCTTCTAGGAGTTCACAATCAGATTGTGGATCGGTTAAGTCGACAAACACAACAGATTCACAAATGAGAACTACATCCCCAAGTCCTTCTACCATTTTTTCAAATGTGCGGCCAACCAGACATAGATCTGTTCGCCACACACAATGCAAAATGCCCAACATTCGTCGCCAGGTTTCCACACCCATTGTCCAAGGGCAATGCGATATGGATGAACTGGTCAGGCAGATTTGCGTGCGCTTTTCTGCCACTCCCACTAATTCCACTAGTGGTACGCAAGCTCCAACAACAGTCTGACAAACTAATCTTAGTAGCTCCCACATGGACACACCAGCCATGGTTCACAACACTGCTGGAACTCTCACTAGTTCCACATCAAAAACTATGCCTGTCCCCATCCCTGCTAATGCAGAACCATGGAGAGATCGGACATCCAGAGCCAGGTCAGCTGAATCTGGCGATCTGGCTCCTGAAGTCCTAGAGTTCGGGTATCTTAACCTACCACCAGACTGTATGAACATCATTAAAGAAGCCAGAGCTTGCTATGCTGCAAAATGGAAAAGATTTCCCATTTACTGCACCAATAACCATATTGATCCACTGGATGCCTCCATCCAGAATATCATTTGCTACCTACTGCACTTGCAAAGATGTAATCTAGCATATTCATCCAAACGTTTACATCTAGCAGCACTTGCTGCTTACTTGCAAAACAGACAACATTTGTAACTATTTAGAGTGCCTGCAATTAAAGCCTTTATGGAGGGACTAAAAAGAATCATTCCTCCTAGGTTACCACCCTCTCCAGTATGGAACCTAAATATTGTTCTCACCAGGCTCGTGGGACCCCCATTTGAACCTTTACATAAATGTGAACTGCTGTTCCTCACATGGAAATTAGCTTTCCTTGTTGCAATTACATCTCTTAGAAGAGTAAGAGAGATCCAGGCTTTGACCCTACAAGAGCCATTCTTACAATTACATCGTAACAAGGTAGTTCTCAGAACAAACCCAAAATTCCTTCCTAAAGCCATCTCTCCTTTTCATCTTAACCAATCAGTGGAGTTACCACTGTTTTTTCAAAACCCAGACTTCGTAGCAGAAAGAGCTCTGCATACCCTAGATGTCAAAAGAGCACTCCTTTATTACAATGACAGTACAAAACCGTTTTGCAAAACAATTGTTCGTAGCCTTCTCCCCACCGCATAAAGGTAATCCCATCTCCAAAGCTGGAATTGCAAGGTGGATAGTAAAATGTATCCAGATATCTGGCCAGGGGGTTGTCTTGCTACACGATGATGTTGCTCCCACTAATGGTTGCAACAGTAACTTAAATATTATTTCCTGGAATGTAGCGGGCCTCCGTAAAAAACTACTACTCCCTGTCTGGAATAACCTTATTGATAAATATGACCATCTGCATTTTCCAGGAAACTTGGTGCCTTGAGCCAATGTACAAGTCTGGCTATTCTTCTTTTTACGTCCCATCTACCTCTTCTGGGTGGGGTTGCCCGCCGGGCGGATTGTTAATTTGGGTCAAAATTGCACTAAATTGTAAAATTACCCACCATCAAAGTACATCAATGGACCTGATGAGGCTAACGATTAGGGATCCTAAGGCTACTGTGACCCTGGAGCTTTTTAATATTTATGCCAGAGGTCTGCAAGGGGGGGCTAAATCTCCGACTATTTCTGTATTGGCAGATTTACTCCTAAACTGCCCCACTGACTCCCTGGCCCTGATTGCTGGCGATTTTAACTGTACTTTCGAACCGCTGGCAGCGGATGGTGCTGGAGGATTTCACGATGAGGATGTTAGATGGGGCATACCGCAACTGACGATCGTGCCAATTAAAGAATGGACACTGATTGTCATACAAATGAATGCCTTAATAATGGAGCATGCACTAGTAGCTGTTAATGGGCGTACGCCATCTGATTTCTTGGGAGCCAATACATACAATAGGGTTTCCTGCCCAAGCAGAATAGATTACATCTTGGTTGACAAGAGGCTATGGAAATCTGTGAGTGACATGACTGTCATTCCATCTATCCATAGCGATCATAACCCTCTGTCCCTTTGTATGCGGAACCAGTTGCTCAATGGGAAAACTCAGGCTAGTAGTAGACCGAGGATGCTTACCAGGGAGATAATACCTTCTAATTGTAGAAGATTTATCAAATGGCAAAAATTCATCCTAGATGAACAAAAAACCAGCGCCCTTGGGGAGATCGTAAGAGACCAGACTGAGAAGCTTTCCGCAATTTGCATTAATGAATTGGGACCTTGTCAGGCTGATGTAATTTATGCTGAAACAATTGATATGATGGGCGCCCTCCTACTTGATACTCGGGTAACAAGCCAACCCAGGAGCAGGAAACCTGCAGTCAGGGGGCAAAATCAAAATTAATATCTGCCATTAAAACTCGCGATGCCGTTGAGGTTCGCTTAGCCCGATTTCAGTATACGTGAGTATTATTGGTGGCAAAGAGGGCTTGGGACGACACTCATTGGGAGGAGCGGAAGTTGGCTAGTCAGTCTAAGATTGGTGAGCGGTTTTGGGCTTTGGTCAGAAGCTCAAATGGTGGCGACACTGAGCCAATACCCAATCATATTACTGATGGGGAATGGTTTGGCCACTTTAGGAGACTGAATGAAGGGGCTGGGGTAATAGATAAAAGTGGGTCCTTTGAATATGATCCTTCACCCATGACAAACATTTTATCCTTCATTGACCCTGTAGGGCAAAAAGAGGTCGAGGTAGCCATTAATAAAATTGCATCTGGGAAGGCACCGGTCCAGGACGGCATTCCAGGCGATCTATTCCGTGCCAACATCGACCAATGGGCTAAGTTCTTCTCCCTTATGATTAATGCCCTTCTTCAGGGGTCTCCGGTTCCGAGCTCTTGGAAAGGGGCCGAGGTGATCCCAATTTACAAGAAGGGACCAAGGGGAGACCCTGCCAACTATCGTCCAATCAGCCTAATTGATCCTGGTCAGAAGGTGGTTGGCAGGGTTCTTCTGGAGAGGATCCTTTCATGGGCGGAAGAGAACAACATCATCTCCCAATTCCAGTCAGGCTTCAGGGCGTGCACAAGCACTGTTGACCAGGCATTTAGGCTGCTTTTGTTGCACTGGAAGATAGTAACCATTGGGAAGGGCGGTCTGTATTTGGCCTTTATTGACTTAAAGACCGCGTTTGACCTGGTTCCCAGAGAGCGCCTGTGGACGGTTTTGCGGGAGATGGGGTTTCCTTTGCCCATTTTGAATCTGTTGGCCCGTATGCCTGATGGAAATTATGCTTGCATCCGGTGGGGTACACAGGAGCAGAAAACTGATAACATCCCGGTAAATCGAGGTGCCGCCAGGGATGCGTCCTGGCGCCGACCCTCCTTTCGTTGTTTGTTAATGGGGTTGTTTCATTTTTATCTGAAATTGATGCTGACGCCCCTACTCTGGCTGTTGTCAAAGTCCCTGCCATGCTCTTTGCGGACGATACGTTATTGGTATCTAAAACACCAATGGGGCTCCAGAAGCTCTTAGATCATTTTTGTACATTTTGTAACCTAAGGGGCTTGGTAATTAATACAACTAAAACAAAGCTCCTTTATTTTAACCCTAGCAGGAAAGCCAAATCTACGCTTACACTTGATGAGGCGCCCCTAGAGCGTGTTAAAATATTTGACTATCTAGGGATAAGGATATCAGATCAATTGAAATGGCACCCATACATTGAGAAAATGGCCTTAAATCACAAGCGTGTTCTGGGAGTCATTGCGAGGGAACATAGAGCCTCAATATCCAGACCCATCGCACCTGCATTGGAGATTTATGCTGCAAAAGCAGTAGGTAGTGCATTGTATGGAGCTGAGCTCTCGAGTTTCAACAACGTTGATCCCGTTGTTACGGCTGAAAATAAGTTCTTTAGAGAGCTTGTTTCATTACCTAGGGGTACTCCAACTAAGCCACTCCAGTGCGACATGGGACGCCGATCAATTAAAGACCTTATTACTTTGCGCCCGCTTCTTTATTGGGCCCGATTGTGGCGCACACCCGAGCTATCTAGTTATGCAGATGGATTAAGAGAAGTCATGAATATGCAGGGTCCCATAAAATTGTTTGGCTTACTAGGGTAAAGAAGCTTTTATCGGCTATTGCTTTTAATATTGCATGGGAGTTGGGCGTATCGGTGTCAAAACTGGAAATTAAGAGAGCTTATTGGACATGGGTTGATGCCCAAGATTTTAGAGATACCAACCTGGGCAGGTTGACAGATGAGTTCCGCTTACACAAGACAGTACATCGTCTTGAACCCTACCTGGATTTCATTAGGAAACCCAGAGACCGGGCACTTTACATCCAGTTCAGACTGGGAACTCTTCCGGTCCGTGAACGCACTTGTAAGTGGAAACCACCCAACCAAACACCTGTCGATTGCCCGTTTTGCACCGATGTACCTGAAACTATCCCACACTTTTTGTATGTCGTGCTTATAATAAACCCAGGTCGAAATGGTTAAAACCTGTTTGCCGCCAGCTTGAGACCAAGAATCACTCTTCTGCCCTCAAAATTTTGCAGACAGATCCTAACACCACCCTAGCTTGTGGGGTGGCCAAATTCCTTAGTTGGGCGTGGGTGATCAGACTGAAAGACTTACATTAATCTTATAAGGCGACCATTTTTTAACTCTGTTCAAAGCTGTAATTGGTTTAATAATTTTTTATTGTTGTATTCCTGTTTAAGTGCTTCTTTAATGTCTTTTTAAAATGAATTGTATTTTTAACTGCAAATGTGCTTTTTAAGATATTTCATATCGAAATTAAGCTTTGTACTACTAGTATCCAGATATGCTACCAAAAAGCTAAACGCACCTTAACAGTTCCCCCTAGAGCGCACTCTACAAGCAAACTAGGGGCCTCTATGGCCTTCTTAGGGAGCATTCCCCTAGAAGACATCTGTAAGGCAGCAACATGGTCTACTACTCACACCTTCACTAAACACTACTGCGTGGATGTGCAAGCCAAGCAGTAAGCTTCTGTGGGCCAAGCTGTTCTTAAAACTCTTTTTCAAACTACTGCAACAGATACAGGTGACCACCGCTAGGGGAGATACTGCTGTACAGTCTATGCTCAGTGTGAGATCTGCAGCTCATATGCCTCGAACGGAAAATGCTACTTACCAGTATGAATCTGTTCTTAGCATGTAGAGCTGCAGATTCTCACTCGTCCACCCACCTCCCCGGGAACTGTATCTGTTCCAGTTCTATCTGATTTAGATATACACACATGGACATCTTTTCTGTTTCTACTAACTCCATCATTTCCCATCATGGCGAAAAACAATCGAAGGATGGAGTCGATGCCCATGCGCATTATCGTCCAAGGGAGGAGTGATCTATCTTGTGACTACAAAGACTTCTTCCAAGACAACAACAATGTTCAAGCATCCAAGCCCAACACCAGATGGCGATCTAATGCAGTGTGAGAATCTGCAGCTCTACATGCCAAGAACAGATGCATAATGGTAAGTCGCATTTTCCTTATGGTTCGAGAGTTTTCCTTTGAGGTACTCTTCATGGTAAAAGGAAATGAGCATAACATGAAATGTGCAAAATAACAGGGCGCAGAGGCTTGAGTAAGGGAGAGGTACATGTTACTGGACAAAAATCTTATGTGCAAGTACTTCAAAGATACAGGGTGAAAGGATATTCAAGACTGAAGGTGACTGAATTAGGAACAAGTGAATGAAGATATTAGACGTGGCACCTTGCAAATGTTAGTGTTTCCTAGTTTGTGCAGCTGTCCAAGTGATGTGGCATAGGTTTGCAAGAAGGAGGCCAGACTTAAGGTCTTGTGTACTCTGTGACATGCATGAAATGAAAAGCATAACTGATTTTGTGAAGGAGGAATTGTCTGAGGAAGTAATCATGCTAGTGTTAGCAGTAAGTGGAGAGAAATAAATAAACTTGAACGAAAATATGCTCATGGGCTGTATGATTGTTCATTTAGCATTGCATGGTATCTGAAGGGATAGTTCAGACTAGTTGTTAGTGAAGGTGTAAAGTTAAAGCACACTATTTTTATGATTCGGGAAAACACAACCCCATAGAACTGATTAATACCTCACAAAATGTTAAGCCAAAGAGTGAGTTACATATGATCAGGGTGTACTTCCACAAGGAATTTGTAAAATTGGCTTGATCAGTCTAAATGTTATATTGTACTAGACCCCATTACCACGGTAGTAATGATCGAGACAAGCAGGTGTGAAGGGAGGGTGCTTAAAGTAGACCCGCTTCCACAGGTTTTCTGTGAAAGACCGGGTTGTCTTTCTGTTCAAAAATACAATTGAAGGGTGCAGAACCAGTTGAGCAAATCAGGTAATTTTGCCTCTTTAAAGTCCTGTTTCATCCTGGCGCAACAATGTGTCCATTTTGTAAAGGGAGCTATTAAGTTAAATGTACCCAATTTGATAGAAACAGGGTGTATATAGCATGGCCGGAAAGGTATTTATCATTCGGACTGTTAGAAATTTAACTTGGAAGACCATCTATTGCAGACCGATCAAGTTGTTTACAGCAAAGAGGCTTCAGTAAAAACGTTTTAAGGAGTCTTGAAATGCTAATTTTTTAATACTTAATGTAATGTCCCAAGCAAAACCTATTTAATATAAAAACTAGCCAGCGGCAATTAATTTAATATCCCCGCATATCTATGGGCTTCCACAAAAGGGTAGTTTTCTGTACTTTAAAAAATTTAGCTTTGCAGTTTTTAGCTAATATTCTAATTTCCTCTATGTGTTGATCGAACAGCATAACTATTATTTGCTTCTGTTCCTTTTAAGTTATGTTCAGTTTCTGACTGAAGGGAGTTTCTTGAAGAAATCTCATTTGTCTAAATTGCCTTCCTTTACCGTCAACTATATCATTTACATTTTGAGTGGTACATTTTGGCATTTCAGAAGATTTTTTTAAGTTCGGTTTCCTCATCTATTGAACTTGTATCATAACTTATCAAAATAGTTCTATAGTTGTAAACATATAGGATGTGTTTGTGTGCCTTTGCTGTCCTCTCTGTAAAAACCCATTGGAACTGTTGCATTCTTCCCATGTGTCATTTTGAAGCTGTATTGTAAATTGATTAGACAGACTGTTAGTAGCTGTGTGAATCTTCTTTGCTATTGAGTTAGTGCATGCATTGCAGCATCTTTTACGGAAACACAGATCGGGTTTTCCATCTTGAACTCTATAAAGGTTTAAATGACCATGCTGAATTTCAGGCAAATAAACGTGTTGGTATCTGGTGGGCATATCTCAGAAGTTTGTCAAAGAAGGAACTTAAGCCCTCTATATTTATAGGGCTTATATTCGAATGGCCTCAGCACAGTGTGCAGGCTCGGACAGATAAATGTGGTTGCTGCTGTTCTGAAATTTTCATCTGCTTAAATTGAGCAGTAGAACCAGGAGCTCGAGTCCAGGATATTAAATTGTCCTTTTTTTGTGTAAATGTTCTTTATTGGTTTTCAACAATTTGTACAAGTAACAATATGCAAGCATTACAATGACAGTTGCTTAAGTGGCTTAGGTGGGATGTCGAGGGAATCCAGTACAGTGAAGATCAACACTTTATCATTGGCCATCTCACATTTTCACAACAAAGTTTATATACCGTCAGTTACATAGGATGAGAAGTTTACCGGTGTTACACAAGCCAATTTAACTGTATGTAAATAAAAAGAAATAAATAGGAAACTTAGAATCGATAGGTACTTATTGGTTGAGTCATAATCGCATTTGCTGGTGATGTGAGTCTCCGGGCATCGTGTGTGAATTAACGCGCGTGGTTACCCACGTGGTGAGGGACGGAGGGAGGGGAGTGGCTTGCAGGAGCGCAATCGGGGGTGGGTCCGTTCGGCGAGCTCGGCAATACTGCCTCACCTCGGGTCATACAGACACTACAGCTGTGTGTGTGTAGGAATATAGTTCTATGGAGTACATTAACTGAGCAATATGCTGGGGCTAAGGAGGGCGCACTGCGGCTATCTTGGTCTCTACAAGCGTTAGGTAGTCTTGCCACTGGGTGGGATTCAGGTGCGAGGGTGTGGACGCTTGCGCTGCATTGTCCAACTGATTTGTGTGTTTTGACATAATGCTCTGCGGAGGTCAAGCAGCCATGATTGTGTGCTGGGACCCAGTTGCGCCTTACATACCATGGCTATTTTGCGTTCGGAGAGGCCCAAGACTAGATCTAGAAATGTATTGAGGCCTTTGCAGGAGGCACTGCATTTTGTAATTTCCAGCAAGAAGTGAGTGGTTTGGACCACTACCCGAACCTCTGCTGCTTCCTTAAGTATTGCAGCAATGTCATTCCAGTATGACTGAATACATGCACATGTCCATACCATATGTGTCAATGTTGCCTCTGGGACCCGGCTTCTGGGGCATATATCAATGGTATTTGTGTACATTCGCGCCAGCCTATGAGGCGTCATGTATGTGTGATGCAAGTAATTAAACTGGGTGTACTTCAACCTGGCATTTGGCGATATGATCTGAGGGTTGTTGATACACTGAGCCCATTGTTTGTCGGTGATGGTGGTGGACAATTTGGTGTCCCAGTATGCGCGCAGTTTCGTTAGGGAAGGTGTGTTGTCTAGCCTGGAAAAGTTGTATATTACTGTTACTGCGTGCCTACCTCGCCCGTGTGTGTTTGCATAAGATGCGACATGGGGGTCACAAGAATTGGCATGTAAGTAGTGCATGTAGCATGAACGATCCCTGTGTTACCTCATAATTCGACACTAGTTCCACGAACATTTGTAGCTGTGAGTCTGCGTACATGTCACCCCTTGTGTCCAATCCCCTTACCTTCCAGGGCCCAAGTTCCATGCGGCCATGGCAGATGAACATGCCCGGCAAGACTTCTAACTGCAGACTAAGCATATGGCTTGGCTCAATTTTTGGGCAGCACGTACCTAGTCCAGTTATGTCTGGCTGTCATCATTAAGATGTTACTTCGTTGTTTCTGTGTCATGGTATTAGTGCCCGACAGGCACTCCAATATTGGCGATTGGTCCCAGGATGTTGCCAGGGTCACCAGTTCGGTGGTGTTCCTCTAAGCCAGCCATCTCATCGTCCATGGTTTATGGAGAGCCGCCCTGGAGTTCCCCCCATATCAGGGAGACCAGAAAATACTCCAGATCTTTGAATAGCCTCTGTGGTAGGCGATAAGTGAGTGCGGAGAAAAAAAATACAGAAGGCGCAGGAGCACTAGCATCTTGGATATGGCCACTCGTCCCATGGGGGACAAGGGGAGACTCAGCCAAAACGGGAGAGTTGCTTGGGTCCTGGTGATAGCACGTCCCAAGTTGCCGTCTATTGTGTCTGTACCTGAGTGATAGACCTGGACCCCCAGGAACTTAAAGGTATCAAATGCCCACTCTAGTGGTGTATGCGGTGCATTTTGTCTTTGGTCTATGGACATTGGGAAACTACTGACTTGGACCAGTTAACATGTAGTCCAGAGACCTGTGCGTGTTCGTTCAGTAAGTCCATTATCTCCCGCAGCACTTCGATCTGACTGCGTAGATAGATCAGCGCATCGTCCACATATAGTGCCACTGTGCCACGCTGGTCTATGTTTATACCCCACTCCATCACACGTTGGCGCAACCTATATGCCAGCGGTTCCATGGCCAGGGCGAAGAGAATTGGTGACAAAGGGCATCCCTGTTGTGTGCCTCGTTCTGTCATAAAGAGTGGGGAGAAAGTACAACCCGTCTTTACCCTCGCCTGTGGTTTTTATAGAATAGTCGTATCCACTTTAGGAAGTTGGGCTCAATACCAAATCCAGATAATACGTCCAAACGGTAGCACCAGCTCAGTGTATTGAATGCTTTTTCTATATCCAAAGGTGCTATCCAGGGCATCTCTGGCTCTCCTTTTGCCCATTCTAATAATGTGAATAGCCGATGCAGATTCAGGCCTGTATTTCTCCCCAGTATGAAACAGTTTTGGTCCTCATGGACCAGCACAAGGACACTCGCGACCAGCCTGTTGGTCGGTAATTTCCTTAGGGTTATATAGTTGTCGTTCAACAACGATAGTGAGTGATATAAGGCCATTTGAAGTGGGTACCTGCCTGGTTTGGGCAGTACCACTAGCGTCTCCTGACAGGGTAAGCTGGAGTTCACCCTTTTTGGACGCTTTAGTGTACTTACTTGCTAACGAGGGGTTAGCTGTTCGGAGTAAAACTCCACCAGCCGTCCGTCACCGGGAATTGCCTGTTGCCCTATGGCCTCAGTGATCTCGTTCACCTGATGGGGTTTCTAGTAAGTCGTAGTGTTATAATGCTATCTGTGGGAGGTGAATTTCTGACAGGAACCTCTGCATAGAGGTAGATTAGTTAGTGGCTGGGCCCATTGATATGAGGTGTAGTACTCATAGGAGTGGTTGATTGTTTTCTGGGCGTTCACAGTAACCTCTGTGGGTGTACGTATTGTTGTAATCTTATCGGTCTTTAGGAGCCACTCTAGCATCTTACCCAATGTGTCCCCCTCTGTGTCTCCGTGCTAAGTATGTCTTCTAGTCTGACGCGCAGAGATAATCCAGTGCTTTCTTAAATGCTAGGCGAGCCTGGGCTAGTGAGGGGCCAATCTGGGGGTATAAGTAGTTTCCACCTCTGTATTTCCAGCTCATGAGATTTGGGCGCGCATGTCGGTGATTTACGGGTCAAACCAAAGTGATGGAGAAGGGCACAGCTTTAATTTTTACTAAAAGTTCGGTGTGAGTAGTTCATCAAATTATTCAGAATTTGAGGGTGCTGCCCGGGTGGTGTCTCTTGTCGTGGACGTCAGTTAAAACCTCAAGAAAGTGATCCCAACAGATGTTGGAAGCATCCCCTGGCGCTCCACTCTGTGTGACTGGAAAAATCCAGATAAGTTCTATCTCAATCAAGAGTTCATGAAAGTTTCTGTGTTATAATAGTCTTATTTTAATCATAAGTCCATGTTTTATTCAATGCAATTTATTTTCATGATTAGTGGTGTTCAATCACAACAACATATCTTTTAATCCAATGCATTTTGGGCTGTGTTGCCCTTCTTCTGGGACCAGAAAATGTTGTTCTTACTGTGATGGCTTGTAAAAACACTAGTCAAAAGTTTTGAGATGCGCTGCATCTCTTGTGGTTCTTTCCGCCCGAGGTCGAGTCTCCGTCTGACGCGTGATTTACGGGTGCCATATGTGGTCTTAATGGTGTTTCCTCGGAGGACAGCCTTAAAGGCTTCCCATTCCACCCCTATGATCAGGCCGTGCCTGAATTTGTGCAAAAATGTGGATCGTGACAGGGTGGTGCAATATGATGAATAAGCAAGCGCCGTGGGCGGTTATCGCCAGGTCGAAATCTTGGCCTGCCGCGCCCCACGCGATCGGTATAGCTGTAGTGGGCTATGGTCTGAAATTGCGCACGCTAAGTACTCTGCCTCCAGTATGCTGTGTAGGGCGTTATCTGAGCAGTATTTTATCTATCCGCATATAGAGGTCATGAATTGGGGAATAATGTGAGTAAGTGCGTAACGCAGTGTGTTTGCTGCACCATGCGTCATGTATCTGCATATTACTCACCCAATCTCGCATATGTTGTGCTAGTTTAATGGACTGCGCTCCTAGGAGGAAAGGGCGCGAGCGGTCCAAGTGGAGGTCATGTACCCCATTGAAGTCCCCACCCCAGTACGTAGACACCGTGGGGTCTGTAAGCAGAGATGGTGTGATTGGTTGCAAGAATGTGGCTTGGCCTGAGTTCGGGGCATAGAGGGATATTGGTGCCAGTGGAGTTCCATTCAAGAGGCCCTCCAGGGTACATAGCGACCTTGTGCGTCGACTCCAGAGTGTGATACCTGCAGCGGGACCCCCAGCGCCACCCATATAAGTACGCCCCTGGCATATCTCGAGTATGTGGTGCCCAGGACCGTACCTCTCCAGCGTTTACGGAGTAATGCAAGCGTATGCGGGGTTAGGTGTGTTTCCTGTAATAGTGCAAACAAAATATTATGACTACATAAATACTGATATACCTTGTGGCACTTAGCGTGCCAAGCCAAGCCCCGAACGTTCCAGGTTAATAAAGTGTAATCTCCGTCTGCCATCTACTCGACCATAAAGAAGTCACTAATTGCAGTTTCTCATCCATGATTCCGGTCCCCATCATGACTCAACCGCCAGCCCCCTGGGTGACACACCCCACCCCCCAGTTAAAAAACATACAATCAGCCCACACTTTCCGCACCCTTTGAATGAATAGAGATTGATATTCACCATAACATTTCCCAACATCCCACCCCAGGCCAACTTGCCAACTTGCCATTGGCCATCTGCACTAAAATGCTATTTGTGTAAACAAAAAATAACAATAACATAGGTCGTAGAATAGCGTCCCTGATACTCCACCGTGTGTAGCTTGAGTATAAGGAGGCAGGGGTACCAAAGAAGAAAATTAAAGAGTTGAGCATAGAAGTAGCAGAAGAGGGGGGGGAATACGGGAGAAGAGAGAAGTGTGGGCAAAAACAGTTAGCAATAATAGATATGGTATATCAGCTACGGTCTGGGTATTGCTGCCCGTAGGCCGACTCAAATTATTCGATCTGCCAATGTTCTTGCTTATAATGTGCAGTTTGTTCTGTGTTCACTGGTAGGTTTCTTCATTGTTCAGCCTAGTGCCTCTCCGGTCTGCAGAGTGAGTGCCTCATGCTGTGAGTCATCAAGGAGTAATGTTTGGTACATAACTGTGTCAGAGTCTGAGTCCAGTCTTTGGGAGGATGTGGGGCTGTCAATATGCTCCACTGTTTTTATGGCTTATGCTTTGTTCCTGAGCTAGCTGTACTTTTGTTGGTCACCGCAGTCTACCTCTACCGCGGCCCCTACAAGGTTCTACCAGTCCCCAGGCTTGGAGAGAGCCTGACACCGTGGGCGGCATGTCTGATAGTCCTTGCTGGTCTATCCAAGTCCAGGCCTCCTTGGGAGTGGTGTAGAAGATAGTGCTATCTTTGTGGCGGATACGTAGCCGGGCTGGGTATTGCAATGAGTACTGGATTTCATGTTCTCTCAGACACTTTTTGACCTCCAAGTAAAAGGATTGACTATGTTGCACCGACGGTGTATTCTGGGTATATATAGACTGTGGTGTTATGAACTTGCCATGTAAACTTGTAAAATATGGTCTCTATCTAGCCTTGCCACCACTGGTCCGGGAGGGTTACCTGGGGAGCCCCCCGGCTTCTTGTGGGCTTTCTTGATCGAGAAACATTTTGAGATCTTGCCTTATAGGATTTCCTTGGAAAACCAGTCTTCCAAATAGAGTTCTATGTCGCGGCCTTGCGCTCACTCGGGAAGGCCCACTATACGCACGTTGTTCCTGCATGAGCGTCCTTCCTGGTCCTCCATGTGGGCCCTCAGCTAGTTACGTCTTGTTGGATGGATTGCAGCTGGGTTTTTGCCACATTCACTGTGGAACACATTGATTCCAGTGTGGAATCTGACTCTTCCACCCTGTCCTTCAATTTCTTCTGATCTTCCCTTCCGTACCCTATGTCCACACCCAGCGAGTCAATTTTCGGGCCCAGGGTAGTCTTGCTGTCTAGTATCACTGCCATCAGCTCATCAAACCTGTGTGATTGATTGTTGCGGTCCCCAAGGGTTGAGGGCCCAGGGTACTCCATGTCCTTCGCACCTGGAGCCAAGGATTCTGTGACTGATGTCTAGGGTTGAGACTTTTCTGCTCTGAGATTTTCGGGGTGGAAGTTAGCATGGCGCATTTGCGGCCACCCGGTGTATCACCATGGATCGTCGAGCCTCTAGTGTTATCTAGCCGCAAGGTGACTAACTGGCTTTTTGTGGAAATGTCCTTGGCAGTGCGCCACTGGGACCTGTTTCCCCCAGCACCTCACTGAATGGCACCCAACAGGTTAACAAGGATCATTGTACCTTTGGGCCCACTGACTGTAGGGGGACCAGGGCTCTGTATGGTGCTGTCGCTTTGAGTATGCGTCAGTGTTGGGGCAGTACATCACATCTAGTTCGTAATGGGATGTGCAAGCGAGTTAGTTGTGGGGCTTACCAGTGGGGAGCTTAGGAGCACTATAGACCGGATCACTGTGATCTCTCCGGGACCTCAGTGTGCCGCGCTTTGTGTGTTCTCGAGGGGGTCGCTATAACTTCTCACTCCATGTAGAGGATAGCACAGTCTCATAGGCCGCGCGGCCCGGTGCATCATCAATAACTCTAACATTATTTTTCGTTGCTAGTGCCACATGGGGTGTGATGTAGATCTGGAATTCGGGGCTAGCCAGGACGGTGGACCCTGGGTAGGGTCATTGCACCCCCCGTGGCTGCCTCAGTATGCCTCACAATGCACTCTTACCTAGCCAAATGCATCGGTTAGGCATTTGGCTAACCGATGCCTCGTTAGCCAAAAGACAAGCGTGTTCGCACGTAGACCGCGTAGCCTAGTTCGTTACCAGCACTCCGACGATCCGGAGCACTTAACTCCTCTCTGTGGAACACATCAGTGGCAAAGTTGTGGGCAGCACCACAGTGGCGGTGCATCTGAGGGCAATGCCCCACAAGCCGCCCACGCCTGAAAGTAAGCAAACCGTAAACTAACTGACAATGCATGTCAGACAGTCAGCATGACGCCAGAGGCCGGAACGCCCACCCCCTTCAGGGTCCAGCTTCATACTGACTGACATGCATTGTCAGGCAGCCAGGGGGTGGCACGGAGAGCACAGCAGGCAGCAACACTAGTGCGCAAGCTGATTAAAGGTCTTAGAAATTTTACTAACAGCCCAGTCATGCGCACTAGTGTACTGTCTGGCTGGCGGCTGCGCATTAAGGAGACTGAGGGTTGCTCAACGCTGCAACCCTCGGTCTGCTAATGGGCAGCAGGGTGGCGAGTAACCCTGCTAAGCCAATCCTGGTGCTGCTGGAGCAGCCCCAGTAATGGCTTAGAGTGGTTGTCACTCCAGTGACACGCCGTTCCTGAAGAAAGTTGTGCACCAACACGGGACCCCGGGGCTGGCCGAGGAGCAGAGGCGGTCAGGTAAGTTTTCTTAATTTTATTCCCCCCGTCCTGTGACCCCCCCCGCGAGTATTGTGAGCCACGACTAGGGCCTGCACCTGCTGCCCCGCGCGAACTAAAGGCATCTGCAGGAGGACGCCACTGGCAAGTTTTAATTGAATCCCGCTACTGACTAGCTTCCACTTTGCTAGTGCTGCTGATTTTAAAACTGTTTACTGCATTTTAATTTCATTTCGGTGTGCTTGAGGGAATTTGGGGGGGAGTGCCTGCCTATTTTCTTTTTCTTTTCGCCTTTTCCCGAGGGCCATTGCATTTTAAAATATCGTATTTACTTGCCGGTGCTCGGCATTGCCCTGGGCTTGCTCCCTCTTGCCTCGGCTCCACAGCACTTCGGACATTACTTTTGGCCGGGTAGCGGCCATTTTGGACGTGACTCGCGCTTGGCGCGGTCAGCGGTCCAGTTGTTGCACGCCTCTCCCCGGCACTGGGCAAACCTATTTAAGTGGCCCCATTGCGAGAGTGCGCTGCTACTGACTAGCTTCCACTTTGCTAGTGCTGCTGATTTTAAAACTGTTTACTGCATTTTAATTTCATTTCGGTGTGCTTGAGGGAATTTGGGGGGGAGTGCCTGCCTATTTTATTTTTCTTTTCGCCTTTTCCCGAGGGCCATTGCATTTTAAAATATCGTATTTACTTGCCGGTGCTCGGCATTGCCCTGGGCTTGCTCCCTCTTGCCTCGGCTCCACAGCACTTTGGACATTACTTTCGGCCGGGTAGCGGCCATTTTGGACTTGACTCGCGCTTGGCGCGGTCAGCGGTCCAGTTGTTGCACTCCTCTTCCCAGCATTGGCCACTCCCTATTTAAATGTGTCTGTGCCGTACGCGCAGCGGGCGCGCCAATGGCGCGCCTAAGGCAAGCCCGTCTGCGCCAAGGCACGGCACAGGGCACGCCATGCTGCCAGATTCGATTCCATCCATCACACTGGCTCGCTTATTCAATATTCCAGTGCTGCATTGAGAGCCCTTAGAGGCTCGCGCTGCCCTTCCTATCATACTAACACGGCAGGACTCGAGATTGTCTCTACGTGTCTGGATTGTGGCTTTTCTCCATCTACTCAGCCCCCTCCGGTCTCTCGGATTGCCGAGCCTCTACATCAGGCAAGTTTTAAAGCCTGCCTCATCAATTCGCGATCTTTGAGGCGTCATCATGCTGACATTGCCGATCTGGTGCTGGACAATGATCTAGACCTCTTATTTATCACGGAGACCTGGTTGGACGCATTCTCTAATCCGGTTGTTGCTCTGGCTTCCCCCTCGGGTTACAAAATCCATCGGACCGACCGCCCAATTGGGAGAGGGGGGGCTGGCTATTATGTACAGAGAGCACTGGGTTCTTCAGTGGGATGTTCCCACCATTTGGGATGGCTGTGAAGCCTTGGATTTTAACCTCCAACTCTCCTCCCATTTCACATTGGGTGGCTCCTTAATATACCGCCCACCGGGCTCAGCGGGCGTATTTCTAGACGCTTTTGGGGATGCCATTGCGGACAGAGTCTTAAGGTTCTCCAACTATCGCCTCTTGGGGGATCTCAATTTACATCTCGACTCTGGGGAGTCGACCGATTCCGCTGTTTTATGAATAACCTCCAGTTGGCAATGCTCTCTCAATGGGCGACGGATCCGACCCATAAGGGGGGTCATATTTTGGATCCTATCTGCTCCAACTTCCCGTTGCAAGTCAGCAAGCCATGCCTGATCACTTGGTCTGATCACTTCCCGATATTTTTTTCATGGCGAGCCCCACGCCAGCGCATATTAGCTCAGGGCCATCGCACCCCCACAGCCAGGAAGCTGGATGCTGCTCTCCTAGCCGGTCACCTGGCGGCCTCATGCCCTACCCTCTTGGGCGCCCTTCTGGACAATGTTACTTAATTCTCAAGCTGGATTAGCGATTCCGTTACGACCCTTGCGCCACCGGGTTCCGGTAAACTGGGGAGGGAGACACCCTCCAAGCCTTGGTTTAACTCGGAGCTGAAGGCTCTCGAGCATGACTGCAAGGTTTTGGAGAGAGCTTGGCGGGTTAACAGCTACAGTCCTATCCCCAAACAGGCGCTCCGAGCCAAACAGAAAATGAACTACCTAGCCATTGCTACGGCAAAAAGCAAGCATTTTGCCACTCGCATCGATCGGGCGAATAACAATGCTAAAGAAATCTTTGCAATTGTGCAGAGTTTCGTTATGCCCCGTGCCCAGGAGGTGGTGGCTCCCCTCTCGGATAATTGGTGTAACATCGTGTCCAATCATTTTAGGTTCAAAATCAGTGATATCCAAGACTCTTTCTCGAAAAATTCTAATCCCACCCTGACTACTCTACTGCATGTTCCGGAGAGGGATCCGGGTCATTCCTTCTCGGCGTTCAGTCCTATAGACCTCTTGGTCTCTCGCAGAATCCTTGGAGCACTGAAATCTGGCTCCTCGAAGGACCCCTGCGCGGCCAGGCTGTTGGCCGAATTGGCCGGAAGTCAATATCCTGATAAACCAGTCGCTTAGGGAGGCATGTGTCCCGCTTTCCTGGAAGCAGGCACTTTTACTCCCCTTGCTCAAGAAGCCTACCCTTGATCCGGCCCTTCTGGCCAATTACCGACCCATTTCTCTCCTGCCTAGTTTGGCCAAGGTTTGCGAAAAGGCAGTTACCTCGCAGCTCACCAATTTTGTGGAGAAGGCTGGTTTGCTCCACCCGGCGCAATCGGGGTTCGGTGCCTCCTATAGCACGGAGTCAGCACTGTTGGAGGTGGTGGAAGCTATCCGTGACTGTTTGGATGCCGGCAGGAGAGCAGCTCTGGTGATGCTGGATCTCTCGGCGGCATTCGACACGGTTCCCCACTCTCTCCTTCTCGAGCGGCTCAATGCCATTGGTATTGCTGGCACTGCTTGGAGTTGGCTCAGATCTTTTCTGGAAGACAGGTCACAACAAGTCTGGCTGCCCCCGTGCACCTCGGAGCCCACTCCTCTCTCCACCGGCGTCCCGCAGGGTTCCTCCCTTAGCCCCCTTTTGTTCAACATCTACTTGACTCCCCTGGTTTACCTGGCGGAGTCATTGGGGGCTAAGGTGATGGCTTATGCGGATGACACGCAGTTACTGTTTACCTGGAAAAGGGTTGAGGACTCGGTCAGCACCGTGCAGCGGTGTCTCTCTTCAGTGTTTCGTTGGCTGTCTAATGCACAGCTTAAGTGCAATGAAGAGAAATCTGAGGTGCTCTTGTTTGGCCGGTTCCCTGCGGACTTTAGAGTCACCCTCTGGCCATCTGACTTTCCACCCCCCCAGTCTGACAAGGGTCTAGCAAAAAATCTAGGGGTCTGGTTTGAGGAGAGCCTTAATTTTGCGACTCACGTTAAGAAACTCACAGGGACTTGCTTTGGCATCTTAAAAACGCTGCAAACATTTCTCCCTCTCCTGCCAGCTGGTGCCAAAGAAACGGTTGTCCGGGCACTTATCCTCTCCCGGCTCGACTATTCTAATGCTCTCCTGGTGGGATGTCCGGGGTATCTTACCAGGAAGTTGCAGGTAGTCCAAAATGCGGCAGCGAGACTTCTGCTGGGACTTTCTCCCAGACAGAGTGTGCAGGCCCATCTCCGCCTCCTATACTGGCTCCCAGTTGAGTCTCGTTTTAAATTTAAAATGTTGTCTCTGTATGGCTGGCTCTGTATGGGCTGGGCCCACTCTACCTTCAGAAGCGCTTTGCCTTCTACACGCCCTCCAGACAATTGCGGTTGTCGGACCAATTCCTTATACAGACTCCCTGGTTCAAACGCCACCGGCTGGGCGGCTGTTCCTTCACTCGCAAAGCAGGCTTAGCCTGGCATGAGCTCCCTGTTGCCCTCAGGATGGTCTCTGACCCGGCAGTTTTTAAGAAGAAACTGAAAACGCTGCTGTTCTGATGCCTTTTTCCCCTCCTGACGTTCTGATTCTTCAGCTGGTTCTGTGGTAGGCTTTTTTGGTAGCAGCGCCGGGATACTTTGAGTAGCTGTGCGCTCTATAAAACTAGTATAACATAACATAACAGACTGACGCCACAACCCGGGGTAATTTTACGTGTTTTTTTGCACACTCAAGTGTTCCTCGGGAGACATACAATGACCTCAGTGGTTGTGATTTGAAGGCTCTCTTCAAGGTGGAAGTTCACCTGCTGATTGATGTCACAATCAGTGTTAAATGGTCATGTCCTGTGCTCACTGGTCGGGCCCAGCGGAGTCAGGAAGAGGTGCCTAGAAGGTCTGTGCTACAGAGAGGGGAGCTTTGTTAGGGAGGAGGGATTTTTCAAGGGAGCAGTAACATGGAGCGGGGCAACAGCGTGGTTATTGTGAGGGGGGACTGAAACAGGAAGGGGAGCTGTGCCGGTGAGTCGTGTCAGAGTACTGAGTTGTGCTATTAACAAAGCTGTGTGAAGAGGTTTATCTGCAACTGAGCTGTCCAAGTAAGAGGAGATGTGGGCGAGGGCGGAGGTGCCTAAGTGAGGGGAGGTATGATAGAGCCAGGGCAGGGGCTGTTTAAGTACCCGGACCTGTACCAGAGCAGAGAGGCTAGGTTGGTTGTGTCGGCGGAGCAGCTTTGTCAAGGTCGAACTGGGTGCCTGTTGTATCTGTTGCTTTAATTACTTTGCTCTTTCATTCTAAGTGTTCTGTATTCCATTACTGATGCGTTGCTGTCGTGTCATTATGTTCTGATTACTGGACACGACAGCATCGCATCCTGATGTCTCTTCATGTGGGTTTTATCTTACAAGTTCAACTTCGGAATAAATGCCAACTTTACTACATCTTACTGATTATGTTGTCATGATTACAACATAAATATGGCGACGATGGATTGGGATACAAAAAATTATTTTTGAATTGGCAGTTGATTGGTAATAACCCACCGTGAGGCAAGAAAGTAATTAATTTTGGAAGCAATTTTAACAACTTCAGCAGTTATCGACAGAAGGATATTTTGAGTAAGATTACTTTACCTAATTTGAAAGAGATTGGCTGAAAGGAGTTGGTTGAGGCGTTTAAAAAGAGTGGCGTTCCAGAACATCGCGTGACTGCAGCGCAGGTGAAGTGCGCGTCAAGGATTTCAGCACGTGCTTTGAAGAGTGTCATAGCCCTTGACACGAGGAAAGGTGACGCATTGAATGTCTGTGCACAAAGCTATTTGCGCGAGGCTTGAGGAGCGTGAGGTAGACGTCGTCACGCAAGGTCAATAGACGTGACCCCACGTAGCGGCCATTTTGAGGATTATAAGAACCGAAGCAGCAGCAGTGTAAAGACTGAAGAGAAGTTTTGAGAGACGCTTATGATCGAATATGGTAAAGCTTATTTATAAGTAAATCGGAAGGAAAGGAGAGCATTATTTAAAGATATAAAATACATTTTACCATATTTGGAGTTAGCTTGGACTTGGACCGCCTGTTGGTCAGATAACTCTTTATCCAGTGTAGTGCGGAGCCTTCGACACCAACCTCAGCAAGACGCTCTAAAAGAATGCGATGTGAGATGGTGTCGAAGGCCGCAGATAGATCGAGGAGGACAAGTATGGCAGACTGGCTGGAGTCCAGAGTCATTCTTATGTTATCAACAATTTTCAACAGGGCAGTTTCGGTGCTATGCGATGCCCTGAAGCCCGACTGGGATGGGTCCAGGGGCTTATTTGTTTCCAGATGGCTTATGAGTTGTTTATTAATTAAGGACTCCATAATCTTTCCAAATAGGGGGAGAAGGGAGATAGGCCGATAATTAGGGAGTGATTTAGGATCCGCCGAGGGTTTTTTCCGAATAGGTCTTATTACTGCCTCCTTCCAATGA
This sequence comes from Lissotriton helveticus, assembly GCF_964261635.1. NCBI lineage: Eukaryota > Metazoa > Chordata > Amphibia > Caudata > Salamandridae > Lissotriton > Lissotriton helveticus. The sequence goes on along the minus strand of NC_136071.1, from coordinate 792,143,631 downwards.
AGGAATTAAACCAAAACAGAATCTCATTGATTCAATAATGCATGCACCGGCACCTGTTGATAAGGACTCACTAAGATCCTTTTTAGGGCTTAGTGAGTACTATGCACGGTTTGTGCATGGTTATGCATTGGTGGTTGAACCACTCAGATGTTTGACTAGAAAGAATGAGAAATTTGAATGGTCATCTGTTCATGAAGAAGCATTTAAAAAAGTAAAAGAAATGATTAGGAATGCTCCAGCTTTGAAACCATATACTTGTAGAGTGAAGTGTGTTGTCACTGTTGATGCAAGCTCTGTAGGGCTAGGAGGTGTATTAACACAGAATGTTAATGGAAAAGAGAATACAATCGCTTTTATTTCAAGAGCATTAAGCAAAGCTGAATCAAATTATAGTACAATAGAGCGAGAAGCTTTAGCTTGCTCATGGGCAGTTGAAAAGTTCAGGAGTTACTTATGGGGTAGTCGTTTTGATCTTTTGACAGATCATAAACCACTTTTATTTTTGATGAATGGAAATGGAACTGGACAGGCTACTTCTAGGTTAGTAAGAATCATTTCAAAATTGCAGGAATATAATTTTGAGGTAAAACATATATCTGGTGGAGCTAACTTTAGAGCGGATTGTTTATCTAGGATTCCACTTGAATTGGAATTGAAAAATCAGATATCAATGATGATGAATGTGTGGTTGTTTCAGATATAGATGCTTGTGAAAATACCTTGGGATGTTTTTCAGAACTTGATTTGTTGGATGGTTATAAGAATGATAAAATTCTGAGTAAAGTCAAAGAGTTTATAAGAAATGGATGGCCACCATTGAGAAATCTTGGAAAGGATTTGGTACCTTTTCAACAGGTTTCATCGGAATTGAGTCTGGAGAATGAAATAACTAGATGTGGACTCTTTGTACCACCTAAATCAATGATTGATGGTCTTATCAATAGAGCACACACAGACCATCCTGGTATGTCGGGAACTAAAAAAATATTGAGGAAATATTATTGGTGGCCAAGTATGGATTCCCATGTAGATCAATTTGTTAACAAATGTTCAGAATGCCTGTTATCTGACAAGCATTGGAAGTGTAAAAAAAATGTTACATCAACTAATTTATTGCCAGATCAAGCATGGGAAAAATTGGCTATAGATTTTTCTGGTCCATATAATATCTTAGGTGAAGATCGCCTCGCCTGCACTATAATTGTATTTTCACCGCGCTTTGCGGGTCCCTGTCTCACATCAGGTTTGGCCGCCATCTTGGGTGAGTCTTCTTCCACGCCTGGCCATTTCCGGGTAGCAGACCAGCTGTCACAAGGACACGCTGACCTGCATATTAAGCAGCCATTCTACGCGCAGCGTTTCGCCGTAGTGACGCCGGAGTCACGCCAGAGTCCAGCCCGTCTGCGCCCGTCAGCGTCCCGGAGGCGAGCAGAGCGGCGGGCGGGCTGGCTCATCGTGACTAAATCCATCTAGTGTCATTATGGTCTGTTATACATCTGTGGAACTGCGGTCCTTCCAAAAGGTATCCTGTGCGTGCTATAAAGTGTTCCCTGGCCGGCACAAGGGTAAGAGGAGATGTCCGGGTTGTGGCTGGTTTCCTGCCAACAGCCCGTCTTCGCTAACTAATCGGGAGACGGGCAGTGTGAAGCATCTCTGCCTGCTTTTAAATACCAGATCAGTGCGAAGTCATGCTCAGGAGCTTTTTGATCTCCTGTCCACTGAAAAGCCGCTGTGCCTGATGCTGACAGAGACCTGGTTAGGAGTCTCTTCTAATCCCGATATCGCCATGGCGATTCCCCCCGAATACAATTTTTATAGGCAAGATAGATCGGAAGGGAGGGGTGGCACTCGTAGTGAGTAAATCTGTTGCCTGGTCGATTATCCCAACGGAGGCTATTACAGGGTCTAAATCCCTTGATTTCTCCTTGTCATTGGCGCCGCATCAATCGGTTAAAGGGCTGTTGGTTTATAGGCCCCCTGGCCCGGCTGGCTCTTTCTTTGATGAGCTTCAGTCTGTAATGTCAGCGTTGGTCCTGAGAACCGATCACTGTATCTTGGCTGGGGACTTTAACGTCCACATGGATGAGGGTTCGGACCCAGATGCGATCAAATTGACCGATGTCACGGCCCCTCTGGGCCTAGTCCCCTATCTCTTTGAACCAACGCATGATAAAGGCCATACTTTGGATCAGGTCTTCTCGACGTCCCCTATAGAGGTGACGGCATTTCTACCGGTCCTCTGGACAGACCATCGGCTGATCAGTTTTCATGTATTGGGTACCAAGAAGCCTTCGAGCATGGCCCTCAGACAACAGGGACTAGCGTCGAGAGCGTATCATCGGGTGACCCCAGATATGCTGGCTCAGGCAACCCATGATCATCCTTGCCCCCTCATCGGGGATTTGGATAAGGATCTGGAGTCTCTGCAGACATGGCTTTTGGACAGGCTGAATGATCTAGCCCCTACGATGGCCCCCCGTTCGGTATCTAAACGGGTTTCTGCCCCGTGGTTTACTGAAGCGTTGGTGGCCTCTCGTAGGCAGTGCAAGGTGGCGGAAAGGGCTTGGCGTGCTCAGTACGACTCTGCCGCCAGGCTCGCGTATAGAACTATGGTCAAAGCCTACCATCGGGATATCCTCCTAGAGAAGAAAGGCTATTTTGCTAGGAGGATGAGGCTGCTTCTAATTCCTGCAAGGAGATTTTCACGATTGTCAGGGAATTTACGGCCCCGCGGTCGAATTCGATCCAGACCGCCCCCACCGAGTTATGGGTTTCTGATCTCGCCAACTTCTTTACTACGAAGATAAAGCTGATTCAGGACTCTTTTCCATTAAGGCAGGTTGTAATCTCCCCTAGCTCTGATGACGAGCCAGTTTCATCGGTCCCTCTAGGGCCAGTCCTGTCAGACTTTCCGCCTATTTCAGCTCCTTCGTCATTGACACTCATGGCGAATCTTAAATCGGGCTCGCCGCTTGACCCATGCCCGGCCAAATTTCTGGCGAAGATGGCGGCAGTGGTTAACCCGTTGGCGAATCCCCTCCTGAATCTCTCTCTGAACCGGGGGGTGGTCATCCCCCTCATTAAGAAGCCTGGTCTTGATCCCGAGGTCCTGGCCAATTATAGGCCCATTTCTCTCCTTCCTACGTTGGCCAAAATCTTGGAGAAGCATGTGCACATTGTGCTTTCTAATTTTTTGGAATCGTACGATCTGCTTCACTCCACTCAATCTGGCTTCCGCCCTAACCTTAGTACTGAGACGGCGTTGCTGGAGGTCTCTGAAGCCATCAAGGAGGCACTGGATTCGGGCGGCAAAGCCATGCTGGTAATGCTTGACCTGTCGGCGGCCTTCGACACCGTCCCCCACGAGGGTCTGCTCGTCAGACTTCATGAGATCGGTCTGAGGGGGACGGTGCTTAGCTGGTTTAGATCGTTTCTAGCTGGCCGTCGACAAACGGTCTGGGCCTCATCCAGCTCGGCTGAGATACCGCCTTTGGGAGTCGGAGTCCCGCAGGGCTCGGTGCTGAGCCCGACTCTATTTAACATCTTTATGACCCCTCTGGCGGCATTGGCTGAATATTTTGGGGCCCAGATCGTATCCTATGCCGACGATACCCAGCTCCTCTTTACCTGCAGGAAAGGAGAGGATTTTGATGGAGAGAGTATCCGTGAGTGCCTTGGGGCTGTTTTTAATTGGTTCCAGCTGAACAGCCTCATGTGCAACTCAGATAAATCGGAGGTACTCTTCTTCGGCTGTCAATCCGATCCAGATTGGCAGGAATGGTGGCCTGCCGATATGTCTCCTCCAGCTCGCTCGTCTCAGTCGGCTAAGAACTTGGGGATCAAGATAGACAATGGTCTGACTTTAAGATCTCAGATCCTTGCCCTTACTGGCACCTGCTTTGCCCTCCTCAGGATGCTTCGTAAGTTTCTTCCTCTGCTCTCTGAGGACCACAGGAGGACGACGGTACAGGCCTTAATTGGCTCAAGATTGGACTATGCCAACGTCCTATACCTTGGCCTGCCTGAGTACCTCTTGCAACGGCTGCAGGTGGTCCAGAATACGGCCGCGCAAGCCATTTTTGGCCTTCACAGGCGAGCCAGAGCCTCCGGCCTCTTGCAGTCTCTCCATTGGCTGCCTATCCGGAAGCGAATAGTTTTTAAAGCCCTGACCCTGGCCCATAAGGCTCTCCACGCATCTGGGGCTAAATATTTGCAAAGGAGGCTCGCCTTTTACCATCCGGCACGATCTCTGAGATCAGAATCGATGTTTCTTGCCTTGGTCCCTCGTGTGAAGAAGGCCCACACTGGAGGGCGCTCCTTAAGGCTGCGGGCTCCACAGCTTTGGAACACTATGCCTTTGACATTGCGCAGCACCTCGAACCTGCTGGCCTTCAGGAAGGGCCTTAAAACCTGGCTCTTTGCCCTTTAGACTCCCCTTTTTTAACTGATTCCGTCTTTTATTTTTGTGTAGTGTTTGTCTTTCTCAGGTTGTCAATAAAGCGCCGGGACACTCTTCCTGAGTAGCCGTGCGCTATAAAAGACAAAATTAACATAACATTACATAACATAACAAGAAATGAAATATTTAATAGTTTTGACTGACTATTATTCAAAATGGATTTCATATGATTTTGTAAAATTTCCTAGTACGGAAGTTGTAATTGATTTTTTAGAAAAGATTTTTTGTGTTGAAGGTTTTCCCAAAAAATTGGTGTCAGATAATGGAACACATTTTGTTTCTAAGAGAATGATTGATTTTTTTGAGAAGGCATGATATAAAGCATGAAAAAAGCCCATTGTATTTTCCAGCTGCGAATGGACTAGTCGAGGGGGCTAACAAATTTTTTAAGGAGGGAATACAAACAGCTTTATCGTCAGGACTTGATGTAAAAAAACATATAAAAGAAAAAGTTTGGAGTTATTTAAATACCCCACATTCAATAACTGGTTTTACTCCTTTTTTCTTGTTCAAAGGTAGGGATGCAAATGATTATATCAAACCTGTATTTGAGAACAGTTTATCTTCTTTGAGAAAAATGGAAAGACAAACTTCTTCGAGATCTGTGGATGAATGTGTTAGGGAAAATTTTGAAAAAAGATACAAATTAAGAAGTAAGAAGGTTCCTCAAAGTAATGGTGAGTTTGTAACTGGAGATTGGGTAATTATTAGAAAACCAAAAAAAGTAATAAAAGGAGAATCTAAGTATTCTTTGCCTCAACAGGTTGTTAGAGTTACTAATTCATCAGTTATGATTAGAAACAAAGGATGGTGGAACAAAAGTGTAATAATATGATTTCAACTTCGGAATAAATGCCAACTTTACTACATCTTACTGATTATGTTGTCATGATTACAACAGTGCCCCCTCAGCACCTCCCGCACACGCTATCCTGGTCGGTCGCGGTGCAGTGTCCTGGGCAGCAGAAACGCCATCTCTCACTGTGCTAGTGCTTAGCTGCCACACCACAGCGCCTGCGAAGACTGGGAAACAGCCTAATAGATTAGTAAAAAGAGAGAAGGCCATAGTTCGATGTAGAGAGATTACATCGGTGACACGTAAGAAAGAGTGCACAAGGGAAAAACACCAATAAAGGCAGCATAGAAAGAAGTGAATGGAGGACAGAAAAAGCACAGGAGAGGGAGTAGAGAGCGATAGAGAACAGACAGAGGAAGGGGAAGAGGAAAAAGAGGAAAGAAAGTGCGAAGAGACGAGAGAGAAGATGACCGCTATAAGGAGGACACAGAAAGGAGGGATAGATGGGCGACAGAACACAGGGGAGAAAGCAAAGGGGTAAGGAGAGGGAATAGAGCAGAAAGTAATGAGGTGGGAGAAGAAGAGGGAAAATAGAAGAGGCTTCAAAGAGGAGAGATTGGATGGAGGGAAAAATAGAGATGTGGTACATAGAGGAGAGGGAGGGAAAAGAAGAAAGGGGTACAGAGATGGGAGGAGAGAAAGAATTAGAGCATATATACTCAGTTGAGAGGGAGAAAATGACATGAAGGAAGAGGACTGAATAAAATGTGGTGGGGTGAGGAGAAAGCAGGCCAATACGATAGCAATGACAGCACAAGAGAGGCATACATGCACTGTTCACAGTGGGTGCCATTGTGGTTCAGCATTACATGTCTTTATTTACTTCATTGAGTTAAGTCAGTCGCCTGGTCGCTTTGAGCGTAGTTGTGTATTTGGGGTGATTAGGTAATGTATTACGGTAGTGAAATGAATTTAAATAGGAGAAGCGACAAAATAGATTTTTCATGTTTTCTGTAGAGAAATTACCGCCACAGAAGGCACCATGTGTTCTAAGCCATGTAGCGATGGTTGATCTTAAATAAAATTTGTAATGTTTTTCCCACATTTATTCAGTGTACATGTATAGCACAAAACGAGACACCACTTTATCATTTATTTCCATTTTTATTTTTATCTACACATTTTCAATGTTGCATGCACTTTCACCATCGCGTTCACGCGTATGTTTGGATTTAGAAGTAGCGGATTGGCAGAGAGAGCCCCACGTGGTCACTAGTAACAAGGTCTATCAGGAAGTGGTGCCGTGCTCAAAGAGAGCAGACCGGTTTAGTTGTTGTGGTGACGCCAGAGGAAGTAGAGTGATTCTGATTGGCTGGCATATGAACCATGCGGAGATTTAATGTGAAAGGAGGCGCCAGAGCATTCGAACGTTCGGCAATGGCCACGAGAGTTGTTTGCGAGGAGCAGCGTTAACATTAAGGTACGCAGTTAGGAGGACTTGGGCTATGTTGATTTCTCCTCGAATCTACTGGAATGTAGTTTGGTAATTCTTATTTTGGTCTCTTTGCATTTTAGAATTATTAGCGATCACGAGTCTTCGAGTGGGTAAGTCGAGTTGCCGCGTTGTTGTTGTGTTTGTAATTAGAGTGGAGCTTTGAACACAAGAAAGAGTGTGTTCATGTAATGTTTTTTCATTGTTTAGGTCGTTCTATTGTAGAGGCACAAGGAAAGGGTAAGATTAACTAGATCTCACAGGGTGAGGAGGTGGTGGAGCACTACACTAAGCACGTTCGTTTTTTTACTTTATTTTATGTTTTTAATTTAACAAGTGGTCCCAAAATGTAACGCTGTGTTTTTTACATTCATGTAGATTTCAGGCCCCGGAGGAAGAGCCCTACAGGGCTCGAAATGCATCGGGCTTCTCATGCGCATATTGTCATTGTATAATGTCATGTTGTCATACTGTGTTATATACGCTGTATTCTTCTATGTATGTTTCTGAGTTCTAAAAGATTTGCAATGTTTAAAAACATGTAAGTCCAGGTCAAATGTACTGAATTGAAAAGTCATGTTGACATCATCGAAAATTTGATTTTGATATGGTTAAAAAAATTTTTGAAAAATAAACTCAACAGAGTTTTGCAACAGTGCACAGTGGTCGGGTGTAATTTCACTCGAGATAGGTTAATGTATTACGGTAGCACAACAGTAAATGAGCCTTCTACTGCGGACCTCCGGCGGGTGACTCATGGCGCCTCTCGAGCGCTCGCATTTTTAGAAATGTTGAACATGCATTGAAGGTACTCGTTCAAAGTCTGCTCTCTGTTCCTGAAACAGCACAAAGCTCAAGGCTCTTTCTATTATCGCATGCAGTAAGAGCACGAATTCCCATACAAGAGCGGCTCTGCCTTTTGTGCTCGTTCTTCTGGAAGCATTTCTCCGGATTTTCTATTGGGCGGCAGCCACGCACTTTCTGATGTCTTTGTGGGGAAATATTTTTTAGGAACGAATGTCGGATCAAGCCTCAGGATGCTAAGAAACCGTTTTTGTCATGACTTTCTTTAGCAGCCTCACTCTTGGGGTATTGGAAAAGGTGCTACATACTGCATGCTTGCATTGCTCAGTAGTATTACAAATAGATGGTCATGGAAATTCTTTATTTTCAAAGTAAGCTTTCAAAGACCTCGTGTGGATAAAGTAGGCTGTGTATTGTGTAACCATCTAAGTACTTGGTCTTGTGTGTGTCCCTCATAAAAGACACACCATTGAGCAGCAGAAATGTAAACTGGATTTTGTTTATGACCGAGGATGTGGTAAATAAATGAGGGACTGTGTATTACAAGATTCTGATTTTTGATGCGTGCTCGATAATTAGTAAGCCATTTACCAAGGCCTTTAAGTGACATTGTATTTCTCCTCTCTAATGTATTTTTGATAGGAATTATAAAAATATTTATACAATGAAAGCATGTTACAGCATTTGATGATTAAAATGTTCATGTCATTTGCAGTAAAGTTTTATGCATCCCTGTTATATTCTGTGCATTCAAACCATGTACGAAGCTTTCTTTGCCCTTAAAGTATTCTGCAACCCTGTTGTATGCTATGCATTCAAGATACTTACTGCGCTTTGATTCTGACAGCACCCCTGTCATAACTTTTGTATCCAAGTCATTTACAGCGCTTTCTAGTAAAGTATTGTGCCTTCTGTCATATGCGATGCATCCAAGTCATTTATAGCTCTCTTATTCTGCACCCCTGTCATAAGTTATGTATACAAGCCGTTTGCAGCAGTGATGGCGCGTGAACAATCCAATGTGTTTGTCACCCAACACGAGCAGTTCAGACTTTATTAATCCCAGAAGGATGGTAAACCTGTAACATTTACTCAGATTTTTGCAGAAGGCATTCATTCGAACTGTATGGGGAATTTTTATGTGTAATCTTGGGGAGCAATTTACATATTACAGTAACTGTTGAACAAATTAATGCAAGAAGATACAGGGCAGTTTTTAATGTGTTTAATATTTGAAAACTATACGTTCCCAGTGCTTAATAAGCCTTGCTTTATCGCTGCATTCATTTGCTTTAAAAGGCACCATTTCCAATCTTTTTTACATTTCTTTCTCAGGAGAGGGACTCTCCCTAGACCCCAGATTTGTCCATTGAACTTGACATTGCTAACTAGTGTTTTCTATTGGGAAGGGTAGAGCCAAAGCAGTCTTGCTTAGAACCCTTGCCCTGTTCAGAAGTCAGACTTGCTTGGCAACCCAGAAATTCTCTGAAATAATGTATGGATTTTCTTTCATGAATGCCTAGAAGAACTGAATTTTTTGTCCAGTTATCACAGAAATAGTGCTGAAAATCGCACCAAAAATTTAACAAAAATGTCTTCACGGGGGGAGAACCCCCCTGAACCACCCTTATTGCTGTTTGACTCGCTCGCATACGTTCATTCGGTCTCCATACGCCTCACCAGTTTCAAATTCCACCAGCAGCCACTGCGGCACAGTCAGATCTTCCAATAAAGCCGGTGCAGTCCAAGGAGCTCTCGTCCGCTGCCAGTTAGTTTCCAGCATGGGCAGCCTGGAGTGACAGCAGCATAAACTGGTTTGTTACGTCCCAGGGCTGGGTCTCGTAGTTCTGGTCCGCGTTGCAGGGCCTTTCGAGGTTTGATCTCCTTGCTGTCCCGCAGTCTGTTTTTTCACACTGGCGATCACTGCATCTTCTTCGGGGATGCTTCCACCACAGAAACCGTTGTTTATTCCCTGCCAGGGCAGATTATGAACAGGATTTTTACGGCGTGCTCGGAGCGGACCTCCGTGCTTGTTGCCATCTTGGCCATGCCCCCTTCAATTGTCCTTCTCCATTCTATTTTTTCTGAGATTTAGTCAAATCCATTTTGACAGCTAGGATTAGAATTGGCTTCTAAATCTTTGAAAATGTGATTTAACTATGTCTATATATTGGCAACAAGAAGAAAGGGGGTAGGGGTTGGCAACAGTAATTCAAATTATGTTATCTAATTATTTGCAGGCTGTTTTGCTGGTTCCGCTGCTTAGCGCATTTTTGGTTTTACACCTCTATGGGTTTCAGAAGCTGAAATGTACATGTTACTGGTCTCTTTGCAAGTTTTGATGGTCATGCAAGACCTCTGGCTGGGGAATTTGTCACCCTAATCATAAACAGCCCCCTATGAAATGAGGCCTAGACTGATATTTGAGGTGGGCCATCTGGCCTACCATCTTGCGTGAGGTTTGGATTAGATGTAGCGTTCAATCAGTATCTTTATTGGGCTAATTAATGCCATAAAAGAAGGATATTGTACATAAATACAGTTCAGAAATAATTTTGTGATGCATCATTTTGTCATGACTAGGCGAAGAAAGCAGCACAGAAGTAGAAAACATCACACTGAATGAATGCGATTGTGGAAACTGCATCTCCCACAATCCTGAGGGAGATGATTAGGACTTTTGACCTGCCTACTTAAGTCTCGCCCTTGCTAGGCTCGAGGCTTGTCACTTGAGAAAATTCACGATGGAGTAAGAAACGGGAGTAAGCAAATGCTACAGGCTTTCTATGCCCTATTGACTTTCTTTCAGACCGAGCATCACCTGAAGGAAAATAACTATATTCTCGAAGTATATTCCAGAGCAGGAGTTTGCCGCTTCTGTCTTTTTTGACGCTGTGGGCGTTACCTGGAATCAAGCCCGCGTTGGCTCCAACCGTGGAGTTGAAAATCTACTCTGCACGACAGATTGTGTGTGGCCGCTCAGAGAACTAGACATTTGATATCTGCTCTCTCTGTGTTACATGAGAACTGCCCAGTAAGCTTTGCGAGGCAGTTGGCAGATATTGGCAGTGTTACAGCGCGTTCACACTCGAGCTGTGCTTCACGACCTATTGTCCCCGTATTGAACACTTGGGAGTGTTCAATTTCTTTGTGCCTGAAACTTGGGAATACGTGCTACGGAAGCGCTACTAAAACACGAAGAAACGTAGTCTTACCGGCTTTCGTGTCCACTCGAAGCGGAGGTACCGGCAAGTTGTATTTGGATGTGTATTGCTCTTGGGAACTAAATGGCATATGCGCTAGATGGTGCTCCAAGCTTATGAATGAAGGTCATTGTTTCACTTGCCCCAGAGAGAAAACAATATACAGGAAAGAAATACTGGAGACTCCATTGAGGAGTAAAACTATTTGAAGGATTATAAAAGGATTATCTGCAGTAAGACAAGTTCCTCATATTTTGAGTGATACAAGACTGTTACTTTATATTTGTTTTGTATTTTTTTATTTTTTGTGGTTTTACATTGGGAGATGTACAGTTGCATTATAAGCAAGTACAAAAACACATATGGGCATATTTGGGTGTGGTCATTGAGAACAGATATCTTGTGTGCATTGTGTTTCATTTACAGGGTATTCGCGGTGGATTGTAGAAGAGTGAGGTTCATCAATTCAGATGACATCCCTTATTTGAGCCTAGCAGCTGCAACTTTGTTTCTTTTGTTCCTTTTTTCCCTTTCACCGGCAGTGGTGTTATCCGTGCAGTGTTATACCTTATCCTCATCCTGGACTCCTCCCTCTCCATGACCAGACAAGTCAACGCCGTCTCCTCGTCATGCTTCAACATCCTGCGCATGCTACGTAAGATCTTCCGGTGGATCCCCACCGAGACGAGGAAGACGGTCACCCAAGCCCTCGTCACCAGCCGACTGGACTACGGCAACGCCCTCTACGCCGGAACCACGGCCAAACTCCAGAAGAGACTCCAGCGGATCCAGAACGCCTCGGCGAGACTCATCCTCGACATCCCCCGACGCAGCCACATCTCCGGACACCTGAGAGATCTGCACTGGCTCCCGGTCAACAAGAGAATCACCTTCCGTCTCCTCACCCACGCACACAAAGCCCTACACGACCAAGGCCCGAGCTACCTCAACAACCGGATCAACTTCTACACTCCCAAGCGCCTCCTCAGATCAACCAACCACGCCCTCGCCGCCGTCCCCCGCATCCGAAGAGAGACAACAGGAGGAAGGTCCTTCTCCTACCTGGCCGCCAAGACCTGGAATTCACTTCCCACCAACCTGCGCCTGACCCAAGACCACCTCTCCTTCAGGAAGAAGCTCAAGACTTGGCTGTTCGAGCAGTAGCGGCACCCCCCCCTCCCAGCGCCTTGAGACCCTACGGGTGAGTAGTGCGCTTTACAAATGACCTGATTGATTGATTGATTGATTGATTATCCTCGTGGGTATCACCACGTAGGGGAAGGGATTAACTAGCTTCTCATCACTCTCGCTGTACCCGGCTATAAGGTTAGTGTTTACCTACCTCTGCACGACACATTTCAACAGACCTTTAAAGTTAAGTAAAACAAACAGAAAATATCACCCCAAATAAACATTGGTTAGTTAGAAAATAGCATAATGTTAAGTTATGTTTCTTCTTTGCCTGATTGGACCACTTAAAAAATTAACCATCGAAATAGATGTAAACTCATCAGGCAGCATTTGTAGATGTAATATAGATGGTTAGCAAATTGAGCACCGGGAACAAATAACATTTCTCAATGTCAGAAAAAAACTTAAACACTACAATAAAGCATTTTTGCCTGAGTCACTATGTGATCGCAAGAACAAGGGGAAGCTTTTCCAGCATTGGAAAACAAAGTGCACATGAGCGTTAACCTAAAGCGTTTCAGAAGAAATCTGTGTTGGATTTCTGTCATGAAAGATGAGGTTCATTTGTAGGGATTGTCTTTAAAAGTACATATGATCGGACCATGTGCTTTCACAGATCATTATCCACCCTGAGGGCACAACGAAAGTAAAACATTTTTTTTTTATAAATGCGATCTTAACCCAGGTTGGGTCAGGCTTCACAAATGACCTTCGAATTTTGAAGGTGCAGTCTAGGTCAGACCGTCTTCCAGAATAGCAGACCTGTTGTAATAAATTTGAAGTTTGGTTCAATTTCGAAATACATAATAAAACTGGGCAAAATGTAATCAAATCTAACAAATAGATTGGGGGGTGTGGCCAACAGCATGGCCAGATAGGACACATACCTCCGCAGCTCCGGTGAGCTGATAATAATCCGACATTCCAAACCGCCTGCAAAGTCCCGAATTAGCAACCAAAGGATAGCGGAAGACCCAGACACCTTCAGGGTCCACCGCCAGAGCTCAAAGACGGCATACCGGGGTGTAAGGTTGCCCCGAGCCCAGCCCTTCCACTGCGGACGGCCCAAGATGGTGGCGAGCCGATAGCGATCAGGGAGTGAGCCCTGCCTCACGCAGACCACTAGGGGGTGAGCACCGCGAGAGACCAGCTGTACCATCCAGGCCCGACGGTGGAGAGAAGGGGACGAGAAAGCCGGGCCGGGAGGGAGCGCGGCATGGCGGCAGAGACGGGAGTCACGCCCTGGGGGCACTTAGAAGCCCGGATGTAGGAGACACCTCCGGCCAGGCCCAGACGCCCTACAGCAGAGTAAAGTAACGGGGCAGGTGAGCGACCAGGCCCGACGCATAGAATCAACCGGCGGCGGTGACGGGGAGACGGCCCAGAAGCACCAAGGCGGGAGAAGTGAGACAGGCAGCCCCAAACCAGGCGGAACACCCCGGGGGCACGGCGCGACTGGACCCTAAGGTGAAGACTGCACGCCCGGAGACAAGGCCCAGAGGAAATGAACGTCGTTGGCCTGGGTGCAACCTATACCGTGACACCAGGCACGACTACAGGGGGGCTCCTGGGCTGGGACGGACAGCCCGCCTCTGGTGACCGGATGGTGAGCCCCCAGCACACCACGGATTAGAATACACCCAGGCCCGGAGTCTTGGCCAAAAAAAAAAAAAAAGCATGCAGGCGGAGGGACTCGGAAGGGACGGAGAGTGTCCCTGATCCTCACTCCAAACAACCAGCGCAGAGGGGCCGAACAGAAGCACTGGCGAGGTAGGCTTTCCTCCAGAAAAGGTGATAAATAAGAAACCGGCGCAAGCAGCCATATAGAACTGAGAGGCCTCCCGGGCAACTACTGCCGTTGCAGGGCAGAGGGAGGCGCAAAAGGGAGGTAGGGGCCTGCATCTCAAGTGCGGACTACTGAAAGGGACCAAGGGGGAGCACCCACAAACCGGAGGAGACTCGGGGGGAGAGGCTACGGGTACAAGCGGCTGAGCCATATAGGCGTTCAGCGCCACAGGAGCCACCAAAGGGTTGTGGTCGCAGTGCTAGACCCGAAGAGGGACGTCCGCGGAACAGGAGGCAAGAGGCAAACACCTGAAACGGACACTAAGGCCAAGCCGCTGTGGAAGCGCAGAATGGGGAAAAAGGAGACGGCCGCCAAAACGTCACGTCAGGAGACGATGGATAGGTATGCCACGACCCAGACTCCAGCAGGGACTGGCCCTCCGGGCACACGCTCGGACACGGAATGCCTGCTGGGAGCAATACAGGCCTCGAGAGAAGATATACAAGCGTCCAGAGTGGCACTAGAAGAGAAAATTGGAGAAGTGGGCTCAGAAGTCACGCTATTAAGACAAGACTTCCGTAACCTGACCGAAAGGGTAACGACAGTGGAGACAAGAGTAGGCGAGACGGAGGACTCCCTCTCTACTCTCAAGAAGGATCTGACGGAACTGCAGGCATCACACCGTCAACTACAATGGAAGGTGGACGCCGCCGAAAACAGGGCTCGCCGCAATAACCTACGCTTTGTGGGCTTTAGAGAAGGACTCGAGAAAGAGGACATGGCGGCGTTCCTCCACTCTTCGCTTCGGGAGACTTTCCCGAAGACGCAGTTCTCCCCCTGTTTCATGTTTGAGAGAGCTCACCGCGCACTGATGGCAAAACCGCCGGTGGGGGGAAGGCCGCGACCAGTCATTGCACGATTTTTGAACTTTGCCGACAGAGACCTGATCCTGAGAGAAGCCAGGAAACTAGGGGAAATACGACTCGAGAATACCCAAATAATGATATCCCCGGACTATAGCCAAGAGGAAACAGAGGCGCTCTTTCAACCAGGTTAAGGCCAAGCTGAGAGAATTGCAGGTTCGATATATGTTACTCTTCCCAGCAAAATTAAAAGTGATCTACAAGGATAAGACACACTTTTTCACACACCCAGAGGATGCATGGCACTGGCTAGAGGAACGTCCGGCACCACAGAGAAAAGAAGGCGAACGACGTGGGGCAGCAACGACTCCCCCGGCTGGCAGATCATAGTGGGAGCAGCCAAAGACTCAAAGGCGGAGAGGCTTAAGAAATGGCAGACAACTGCAACTGACGCCGTATCCACTGCGAGACACGACAGGCAGACAGAGGCGGGACTCGACCCCACAGGATGCAGAGGATGCGGCAGGGTCCAGATTCCGGTGGCAAGAAGATGGCAAGATCCGAAGAGGAAGAAGAAGTGGCGGTGCAGTCCTCTGGTGACGAGGCAACGGACGCGCCATCTCCGCACCCCTTGGTTGTAGCAATACATGAGATGGAACAGGACAAAGCTCAACAGACTGGGAGCACACAGAATGAGACTCAGGACTCACACTCTTGATATGGGACGACGGAGGCGACAGAGATCACAGCTCAATCACGGACTGCACGCAAGTTTAACCACCCCCCACTTTTACTTGTTCTGTACTATTTATATGCATTTCTGAATAGCTTGGAATGGGAGTGTAATTACTGTTTTCCCTTACGACAGTTAATGTTGATTTGAAGGGGGGTGATTGAGGGAGGGCTCTTGATTATACTTTTACCGTTATTTTTCTTCTCACGACCTCACACAAGGAACTGTGGAACTGTGGGATCATATCCTTATTGATCACTGTTTGACCGACAAGTTGGGGTAGGTCAGTAGAGGGGAGGTACACCAGGGAGGGCGACAGACCTTTTCCTGATGAAGTCCTATCGCGGAAGGAGGTAGATGGTGGGACCGATGGGGGAGGAAGGTGGGGTGGGGGAGCGGGGAAATGTTGGGGTTGTTCTTCCCTGAGTTGGATTGAGCGGGCAGGATGCAGCAAAGGGGGGAAGGGTAAGGGAGTTGGGGAGAGTTGGGGAGGAGGGGGACTCACAACATGGGGGACGCATTCACGTGTCGGGCAAGCACGCGCACAACACAACACATTTCACCACAAGAAGTAAGAGGCCACCAGATGTTCTCTAGCATGCCAGGCTGGGAATACACGCACATCACACGACGAGCACCAGCACTAGACGTAAGAGGTCATCCACTCGCATTCCAACAATATGATTATGGGGAACCCTGATAGAGAAACGGTGCATAGGGGGGGCATTAAGGTGATGACCTGGAATGTAAACGGCCTAGGCTGTAAGGTTAAACGAGGCTTGGTCAACAACTACATCAAAAGGTCCGGGGCGGACGTGATACTCCTTCAGGAAACGCACCTGCAGGGCACTAAATGCACCTTCCTGGCAAAGGGTTAGTATAAAGTCCTGGCTCACGCGGGGTTTACCTCATGCTCCAGAGGAGTTGCAATACTGATTAAAAAACTTCCACCCATGAGAGTGGCGCAGGTTTGGACTGACCAACAGGGCACCTACGTGGGAGTACGCGGGATGTGGGGAAGGAGAGAATACAAGTTTATCTCATCTTACGCCTCACCCAAATTGCAGGCTGGTACACTGCAGGGAGTGTCAGACATCATCCTTAACACATCAGACACGATTCAAATATTCTTGGGGGGGGATTTTAACGATGTGATGAACCCCACAGTTGACAGGACGGGTGAACGGGATAGACCCCAGGCCACGACCCCACTAGCCAAATCTATGGCTGCGCTCGGGCTCCTGGATGTGTGGTGATGGCTGCATCCAGATGCTAAGACATTTTCCTTCTTTTCCGGAGCGCACAAAGTCTACTCCCGCCTGGATTATATTTTCATGGCGTGCCAGGCATTACAAATGTCGGATTCGGCAGAATATGGCGCCCAGGGGCTGTCTGACACTCGCCGTTGTTGCTAGAGGTAGGTAGGAGGAGAAGGAACGGACCCAAAGTTCTTAGACTCTCAGCCTGGGACCTACAAAACCCGGAAATCCTGAAGGGACTGCGAGCTGACGTTGGGGTATACCTGCAAAAAACACAGTTGATGGACAGAATGTAGAACAATGTCATACATTCACCCCAGTACAAGGATCTGGGCCTAAATCCATCGTTTTTTTTGCACTGCACACCACCCTGGGTTAGACACTGGCTATATGCAAATCAGCTCTGACCCTGTGCCTCATGGGAACAGTCCAGTCCGAACTACCAAGCCATGTCTTTCCCAGACCGGAATCAAGCATCCAAGGACCGGTTTCTGGCTATCAGCCTTCATCAGCCTGGATAGCTTGACTCCAGTGGTGTGGAGAGCCTGGTACTCACGTCTGAGCATACCCAGCACACTCGGGGTGAAAATTGCAAAAAACACAGTTGATGGACAGAATGTAGAACAATGTCATACATTCACCCCAGTACAAGGATCTGGGCCTAAATCCATCGTTTTTTTGCACTCCACACCACCCTGGGTTAGACACTGGCTATATGCAAATCAGCTCTGACCCTGTGCCTCATGGGAACAGTCCAGTCCGAACTACCAAGCCATGTCTTTCCCAGACCGGAATCAAGCATCCAAGGACCGGTTTCTGGCTATCAGCCTTCATCAGCCTGGATAGCTTGACTCCAGTGGTGTGGAGAGCCTGGGACTCACGTCTGAGCATACCCAGCACACTTAGGGTATACCTGGCAGACAACGTGGAGTCAGTGGACTCTAAGGTAGTTCTCTGGGAAGCGCTTAAAGTGGTACTCCGAGATAGGGCACACTGTAGACTGGCGGAAGCTAGGAAAAAAGGCCAGGCAGAGATCCAGGCCTTGGAGACACAGATATTACTGCAGGAAAATGTACACCTGCGTACCAAAGACCCAGGGACGCTAAGGAGCATCGCTGATATGCAAGCCCAGTATAGACAATTAGTGACGGGGGAGGCTAGGACACAGGCATTGGCTACTCTACACCGCATCTATGATGTAGGTGACAAATCTGGAAAGCTCTTGGCATGGCTTAGCAGGAAAGAGAGGGACGAGCGGTGGGTGGAAAGAGTAAGGGTTGGTCATGATGACTGGGCCTGTACGGACGACAGGATAGCTGACGCATTTGCCGACTGCTATGAAACTTTGTACAAGGCCCGGGATTTGGGGTCCAAAGAGGAGGCATTGCAATATATGGCAACCATTACCCTCCCGAAACTCGAAGAGGCTGACCGAATGGACCTAGATTCTTACATCACCGAGGTGGAAGTTAGGGTGGCACTCACCAAACTCTGTGCGAGAAAGGCCCCAGGCCCAAATGGGTTCCCCGCAGAGTTCTTCACAAAGATGGCGGATCTTCTGACTCGTCACCTACTAGGCCTCTTCCGGGACTTGGAGGAGGAGGGACAGTTCCCACTAGACCTCAGACAGGCCACGATTGTCCCAATCTACAAGTCAGGGAAGCGGGCGGAGGACTGCGCGTCCTACCGTCCCATCTCTCTACTGAATGTGGAAGCGAAGCTATACACAACAATACTGGCTCTCCGTATGAGACCGGTCATACCGGGACTGATTCATATGGACCAGACAGGGTTCATCGTGGAAAGGGCGACTAGGTATAATCTACGAAGGACGCATAACTGGCTCCGAGAGGTGGAAGGTAGAACGGAGCCCCATTGGTTTCTGTCTCTAGATGCAGAAAAGGCATTCGATGCTGTCCACTGGCCCTTCCTGGAGGGAGTACTAGAACACATGGGATTTGAACCCAAGTACAGACGCAAAATTAGTCTACTTTATACTGGCCCTAGTGCGTGAGTTAGGGTTAACGGGGCAATGTCGAAGGCTTTTCCTATACAACGGGGAACCCGACAGGGTTGCCCCTTGTCGCCCCTGCTGTTTGCCTTATCCATCGAGGTAATTGCCTGCGTGGTTAGACAAAATGAACGAATAACGGGGTTTCGGGCAGGACAGGCAGAGGTGCAGGAAGAGAAATTGTCCTTATATGCAGACGACGCACTGATCTATGTTACACAACCGGAAATCACGATACCGGCGCTGTTTGAAGAACTGGGCTGCTACGGCGCCAAGTCAGGGTACCAGATCAACTGGCACAAGTCGACACTATATGACCCCCGAGGACGGAATGATTGGCCCCAGTTGCCGGAGAGACTACAGACGACTGGAGAGGGATTTCTGTATTTAGGGATATTTATCACAACAGACGGTGACGTTTCATACGAACGCAACATCAACCGTGTTGTATGTAATTTTAAAACCGACGCTTGCAGATGGCAATCGCTCCCCTTGACGATTCTCGGAAGGGCTGCTATGTTCAAAATGATCTCGCTCCCGAGATTTTTGTACACATTCCAAAATGAATATTTCCCGGTGAAAACCAAGATCTTCCGAGACGTTCATGCGGAGCTGAGGTCCTATTTATGGCTGGGAAAGCACCCTAGAGTAGCGCTGGCGAGCCTACAGAGACACCAGTACGATGGGGGGATCTCACTTCTGGACATAGAAGCCTATTACTGGGCGGAACACCTGGCCCCCATTAATGAATGGGTACATGCACCTGCCACACACCCCACTTATGCATTGGAAAGACACATCATGGGCGCACACACATGTTTCCACTACTTATTCGAAGGGAAGGGACAGGCCAGACTATTGCCGGCTACTAAAATCACACTGGGGGCGTGGAGAAGGGCAACGAAAGCTACAGGGTGGGTCCACAGACCTACGAAGCAGACACCGTTATGGGATTGCTCCTGGCTGAAGGAACTCTGCAAGTTGAAAGGGTTTCAGGGTTGGGACGACATAGGCATCTCCACTTTAGGTGATGTAGTCAAGGGCGGGACACTTAAGTCATTTCCCTCACTACAGACAGAATTTGGGCTACACCGCTCCCAGTTTTTTAAATACATACAACTGAGGCATGCATGGCGGGCAGAGGGGGCATTGCAAGAGGCACTCCCCGAATACGCTCCGCTGGAGGGCCGCCTGCTACAGGAAAGGATCCCTGAAAAGGCTGTATCCCTGACATATAAAACTATTATGAACAATAAGCCAAACGGACTGGAGGGCCTTCGGGCCACATGGGAACAAGAAGTAGGGGAGATGGATGACGTAGACTGGGGTGTGGTACTGATGCACCCTAGGGAAGTGGCCATTAAATCTCGTCTCCGTCTAATACAGTTTAAGGTCATACACAGGGCATACTTTGATAGAGTGCGGCTCTTTAAAATGGGGAGAGTGCCCGACCCTAGCTGCTTACGCTGCGGGCATGACAGCGGAGGTTTCATACACATAATATGGACATGCCCACACATTCAGACTTATTGGGGCGAGGTCGTCGCTGAACTGGGTGAGGTACTGGAGATAGACATTCCATTAGACCCGAAACTCATCCTCTTGGGAATGACCAACGATGTGGACCTGGCTCGTCCGCTGCTGATATTTCTAGTTTTAGCCCTGGTAGTGGCCAAAAGGGACATAGCTAGGAAATGGGGGGTGCCAGATATACCTCAGCTAGGGGAGTGGAGAAGGGGTATGGACATCTACATGGCGGCTGAAAGGGTCACGTACAAAGCGAGAGGGTGCTTGAAGAAGTTCCGTAGAGTGTGGGATAAATGGAGACATTATCATGGCCTAGATGGAGGACTCTAAGGAAACCCGAACATGTACACGCTTGCATGCCATGGAGGGGAATGTTGTTCAGGACCGATAGAATGTACCTAAAGATTTGGCGAACTACAATGGATGAGCATCTGCACTATGACACTGGGATACTGGGCCTCGAAGGAAGTGGGGGGAATGAGGGGTGGGGGGCACGGGGTTATTGCTTGACAGTGACATGCTTGTTATGTGTTTTCTCCTTGCTGCAAAACAATAAAAATGTTTCTAAAAAAAAAAAAAAAAAAATCTTCCAAATAGATTAACCGAGTTCGTCACATACGAGGGACAGCAGAAAGAGACAGCTAGTAAACGTCTGAGTAATCTGTTCTCTTCAGTTGAAGATTTTTAACATCTACATATCCCCATATTCCTAGCCCATAAATGGAAATGGATAAACATTTACTTTTGTATATCAAGCATCGTTTCAGCGGTTTAGACCCTAGATTTGTAATAAAGTTAAAAACGAGCATTGGCAAAGCCAATAGGTTTAGCCTATGCAAGATCTATTTGCTTAGTCAGTTTTTTTTTTAACATGTTACACAGCTGCAGGGCATGCCTGCGTTGGGTTTCGGCACTTTTTTCTTTTAAGCATGTGCCACAGTATCGTGTGTCCAACATGCAAAAAGCATCGACAAAGCCAATAGATCTCACCTATAGCCTTTTCTAATGCTTTTTTTTTTAGCTCACTGTGCATGTAGATGTTTTACTATTTGCTACTCTCACCAAATAATCCCATACCAAAGACAAACCAAAGACAAACCAGTGGAGGTGCAGGAAAAAGATTGCAATCTTGAAGCGAAACGTTTGAGGGTCTGTGATATAAGGAGAACGGACAATGTCATTCAATTGATTACAGTACACTGAGGCATCCAATGGAAACAAACTCCCAACTATCACAAGATGACACTTTAAGAACATCTACGTGAGTTGGTATTGTGAAACACATAGCTTGTGTGTACATAGCTGCAAAAATGGTTACAAGTTCACAATGATACGTACTGTCCAAGCCCCCCCCTAAATAGCGTGATATCTCAAGTACTAATAGCTAATTTGTTGGTTTTCAATAGGCGCATTGACTCCCAATAATGCCTTACACCCTTAAGTTAACACCATGCGATAATCCATATTTTTTCGTAGGATAGAGTATCTGGGGGCAAAACAGCTGAAAGTTGGTCTTTGTTTCCTGTACCGACTAGCAGAAGGGGCAACTCTCTAGGTCACTTTGTGTGTTCCATCAAGAAGTAAGGGATCTTAGAGGTAATGTACCAAGTCTAAACTGGATGTACACTTGAATAACCCCTGCAGGACATATCCCATCCGTATTGGGTTCAAAGCTAGGTGAACATTTATGAAGCAGAAATTGACCTATTAGAGAGCCTTCCCTGTACTCAGCCCAGATTTTGATCAGATCCCGTTCCCAGTAGTTCTAATTAAAAGCAATTTATCGCCATTGGCTGTCGGGGATGGCCCAGATGTTCCCTAGGTTGAGCAATTAAAACTGTTTTTTAATGCGTTTTAACCACGGTGCGAGGGGTTTTGTCAGTTAATCAAATCCCCAACTGCCTCTTTGAAGATGGATAATTCTGGGGCCAACCATACCCTTATCCAGTATAACAGTGGTTTCAGGTAAGATACCAAATGAATGGGATTAAGGGCTACGTCAAATTGCAGAGACACCACTGGGGCAGTTTGCAGCAAATTGAGCAGACCTTTGATGAATTGATTCTCCTCAATAATGCGAGGATATGGCAGACACGGGCACCATGCCGCCTACTCTTCGTAAAGCCATATTAGTTGCTATTCTCAAACCTGGGAAACACCAGGGGGACTGTGCCTCCTACCGCCCTCTGTCGTTGTTGAACGTTGACGCAAAGATATTTGCAAAACTAATCTCCAACCGCCTTACCCCCATGCTAACTGTGCTGGTGGCCCCGGAACAAGCTGGTTTTGTCCCGACTCGGAACCTTACGTATAATCTTCGGACGGTTTTCGCGGCGTTCCAACATACACACCCGGAGGTCTCCGCGATAGCGGTCTTTCTCGACATGCAGAAGGCCTCCAACTCCATCGAGTGGCATTTTCTAAGACACGTCCTGAGCTGCATGGGGGTGGGTGAGCTGTTTCTACAGCTGCTAGCTACGCTGTACACTTCCCCGTCTGCCCGCATACATATAGGTTCTCTCACCATGTACCCCATTACAGATAAGGAGAGGCACGAGGCAGGGGTGTCCCCTCTCCCCTATTTTATACGCACTGGTCGCTGAGCCGCTCGCCTGCGCCTTGCGCGAATATCACAGCCATAGAGGCATTCACTTCCCCACCTATAACCTGATCATGTCCATGTACGCTGACGACACCCTTTTATATATCAGGGACCCGGAGGTGCACCTGACAGCTGTACTTCGCGAGGTGGTCTTGTTTAGTTCGCTCTCTGGGATTTACGTCAACTGGAAGAAGTCCCTTATGTTTCCGCTCATGCCAGCCACGCGACCCTTTGAGCCAGAATACCCCATTCAATGGACTACGGACGCAGTACGGTACTTGGGGATTTGTCTACACACGGACTCGGAAGTGGTCCTACATGAGAATTATGGGGTGGCAGTCTCGAATCTCGAGGAGGATGTCGAGAGGTGGATAGCTCTTCCACTATCACTGTTGGGGCGAATCGCACTAATAAAAATGGTTGTCCTCCCGCGTTTTTTATTCTTATTCAGCAACATCCCAATGGTTTTCTCGAGCCTCTTCTTCCAGCAGCTGCAATCATTAATGGTTCGCCTGGCTTGGGCCGGTAAACAGACCCGAGTTGCCTGGAAAATATTACTGCGTCCGTATGAGTCGGGAGGGCTGGGAGCCCCAGATTTGGAGCTTTACTATCACGAAGCGCAGTGTGCCCACGCTTACCACTGGATTTATGGACCAGTGAACATTCCACATATCCATATCGAGTCAATAGTGGCTGACCCGACGCCCTTGCCGGCACTGCTGTCCAAGCCGCAGGATCGCAGAACAGGTCTCCTCGACTCTCTGAACGTTGTCACACATGCCTGGCACCACATGATGGATATTCAGGCATGCAGTATACTATACACCCCTAATGCTTCTGTGGCTTGGTCACATGGCTGCCTCCATGTAGGGATAAAGGGGTTGTAGAGGCTTTGAAGGGGCTACAGATACATACTATGGGAGATCTGTTCTCCGGGGGCAAGCTCGGAGCTGGAGTGAGATTGAGACAGATGACAACCCGCATTCTCTGCTATCACGCTTCAAGTTCCACAGAGTGAGGCTCGCTCTTAAAGACTTGCTAGGGGACGACATGGAGGAACCTGCGATAGTGACAGCTTTTGACTACATCGTCCATGCTAAGGCCCTACTAAACTAATCACCAACCTATACCGCATTGCTCTCTCTGAAAGGTCGGCGGAGTATGCCAAACCGAGGCTGGCATGGCAGGTTGACTTGTGAATAGAACTAGGGGAGGAGATGTGGCAGTACTGCTGCACGAGTACGAGAAGGATATCTCGGAACGGTTGTCATAGGCTGCAGCACTTTAAATATCTCAACAGGGTATACTACGCCCCTGAAAGATTACATAGATATGGCTTACGGGACAGCCCTAACTGTGAGAGATGTGGGGATCTACTTGCCGATTTTTTACACGTCACCTGGTCTTGCCCGGATGTCCTAACCTTTTGGCACGCAGTGTACAAAGAAGTTAACGAGATCATGCATTTGGAATTGACTCCTGACCCACTATTACCCATACTGGGATATTCCAAGCCCCTTCGCCTGACGCATAGGAGACTGGTAGGTATGGTCTTCCTTATTTCTAAACGGTTTATTGCTATGTAGGTTGGTAGACAAGTGCACAGCTGGGTTAATCAGGTTTATGAGACTGTGTATTGCACGTAACTGGATGCGAGGCCCGGTCCCCACATTAGCACAGTGGACCAGGGAAATGACGTTTTGCTGCACGCAGACAGAGCTGTACAGCGATCTACTTCCTCCACGCAATAGACCCAAAAACTATTGGTCCCTGTTCACTGACAGACGCCGCACACTTGACTCTGAAATGGATGAGGACGTTTCTTACCCGACGCATGGAGCTGCCCTGACTGGAACAGTAGGGCCCACCCCGTAAACTGACTGTTGCTGACTAGCTACGGGATGGGAGGGGTAATAGCCTTTTGACGGTGTGACATGCGGGCGTCCCCCCTGCACACCGGGGAGAGTGGTGACTCATCCGAAACTTCTGGATCTCAGGATACTTGGTGTCAAAATTTGTAACATGTTGTACTATATATGTGACGCTCTATTGCCTGTGTACTTCTGATATTGTTTATTTTACGAACATGTTCTGCATCTTTGCTACTTATGCTGATCGCCAAGGATTGTGATGGTTGCCCATGTTTTTCCCTCCCTGTTTTTCCTTTTAAAATGTCAATAAAAAATGTTTCTAAAAAAAAAAATGAATTCTAATGGCTTTGTCAATTATTTTACATGTTGCACAGCAATGTGAGCTGCTGTGCAACATAGCTTAAAGTAAAAAAAAAGAACCATGACAAGGCCAGCATTGACCACATAATGGTTCTCCCCTCCCTTTAATTCATGTTCGCACAGCAGCCCAAGCTGCTGTGCAATGTCTCAAAAAAGTGTGGGTTGGGAAACAACTAACATGAGGACGGAAAGTGGGGTCAAAGAATGGCCAGCAGGAGGAGGGTGGTGGGTATTGGTGAGAAAAGCACAGCGGGAGGAAGGAGGGTGGTGCAACACAAAAGACAGCAAGAAGATAAAGCAACAAATGGGAGGGGAATGGGGAATCAACAGACACCGGAGGAGGTTAGTCGTGGGAAACAAAGGACACCGGGAGGAGGGGGTGGAGAAACAGAATGAGGGTGGGGAAAGCAACATGTGGGAGCAGTAACAGTGGAAGGAGGGCAGGGGTGAGTGAGAGGGACTGCAGACACAAACACTGTAAAAGTGTATGTGCATAAGTAAAAAATAAAAATAAAATGTTTAAAAGTATCTGCAGGAGTCTGCAGCTAGTGGAAGGACACTGACCGCGGACAGGAAGCTGTACTTGGTCCAAGCTCCACAACAGAGACATACACGAAGACTTAGGAGAAAGTGGGAGGCGCTGACCAATAAGAAGCACCGAATAAGAGTGACAGGGAAGTCAACCAATAGTAATTAACTGGCGGGTTCTAATCCTGTTTTTAGGATTTTTTTTTTTGTTTGCAAGAGATTTTGTAGATGAAACTGGTCATGAAAACATGCTGCTGCCTAAACGGTATACTCTCAATAAAAAGAATCTGTTCACTATGTGTAATAAAATTAAACATGGTAGTGTATGGCCTTGCAAAGATATTGTACAGAATGTATTGTATTTAAGCCCCAGCATGTCTGCCACGTTTAAAAGCAATGTGCTAGCCATCTTACATTTCAACAATAGTACAATCCAATTCCAAAATGACGGCCCTGTTCCGAGATGTGGCGCACTACAGTTTAATTGAGCAGCAAGCGAGGGACCCTGTAGACTTGTCTGGAGAGATGCAGCATGTTATAAAAAACATAATAAAATAAAGACATAGGAAAGAAATGAATTCCCATAAAAAGGGAAAATCGAACTGATATAATGCCTTCTTTCATAGTGCAATCGATCCAGTGGCTGAAATGGGTCATGCATAGATGCAGAATGAGACTTGAACAGACAACTGGCAGAAGGTTGATCCAAAGCCTCTTTATGTGTGTATATGGTATGTGCATTTATATGTAGATTTTTGTATTGATTTATTTTTATTACTGACAGCTAAACCTTTCATGTTCTAAGACGGTCCAGCAAGGATTCGAACAGTGTAAATCTACTGTCCTTATATTTTGTCAAAGAAGATAAGCGACACAAAAATCCTTGCCTACTAAATTAATTGGTGAGATGCTGTGTAACCTGATACAGGGCTATAGGTTTTAACCAGGTGTATTAATAATTCTCAGTTAAGTCCTATTGGTTTTATCCAATACTTTTCATAATACACAAGTATGCCCTACTGCTCTTGTTGCAACTTTTCATAACAGATCAGACCAGTGACACCTGGCATACATTTGACTAATAATCCGATCTGGCCTATTGCCTTTAAAATTGGATTGTCACCATAACTGACTCCAGCCTGCTACATTGAGCATACTCTTTCTGACAAGGTAACTATGCGGCCTAGTCATTATTTTAAATATGCACAAAAATGACAGTTGTGAAAATAATTTAAAACCCCTCAAACAGGGCCAAACGTGCATTCTAACAGTGCAAATCTACTCCTCCGGTTTGTCAATTGAGAAACCAACACAGCATCCTTGATGGTGATCTGTAACCTTCCATGAACAAAATACTGTTCTGCCGTCTTGAACAGTGTATTACCATTCCACCTTTAAAAACCTATTGGTTTTAAGAAATGCTTTTAATGGGTTGCCTGTCTCTACCACCTACTGGTTCCTCAACACCAAATGAAATAATCCAGGGACACCCAATACCTGCTTAAAGGCATGTTGTTGATTTGGGATGATGGGGCCCCCTGGATCGCCCTGGTAACACGGACTAGAAGCCGTGGGATGGGAGCATTGCCATATCCAACCTGAAGCTGCACTACTGGGTGGCCCAGCTGGTGGTCTTGAATGATTGGGTCTTCTAGGACCAGTGGGAGTCCTCCATACTGGAGTCCTTCCTTCGGCCCTGGACCGATGGGATACCTATGCCGCATAAACAGCGGAGGACGACATATGGACTCTCGACAACCAAGGTCGTAGACATTTGGCACAGGGCAACACGGGCTGTAGGCTGGCGGTGAAAGATCACTATGGCAACCCCCTTATGGGAGACAGCTGCCATAAAAGAGCTCAGGGCAATTGAGGGGCACAAAAGGTGGGTGGCGGTAGGAATTACTACTGTAGGGTATGTCTGGAGAGGGAGGAATGGTACCCTTCTCAGAACTGCAGGCCGAATGCGAAAAGACAGGTAGCCTCCGATACCTGCAGCTGCAGTACATTCTTTGGAAACAAAAGGATCTATTGTGGATCTGACGGAGGATCCCCCACCTAGAGGTTAGGGTGCTCATCTCCCCCTTACACACACATACTGTCTCTGGTGTACGTGGCATTACTCACCCATTGTCTTCCCCAATTCCCCATGTTGCACCTTTCCACTACTACAAATCTTCTTTGCAGTACCAGAATTCCGCAAGTTTGAATTGCCGAAGGAAAAAAGGAACTTGGACCTGATCTAATTGACAGACTGGTGTCAATAATTCCTTTTCTTGAAAGAAGAACAAGAAAGATGAATTGACAATTTAATTGAGCTAGCCCTGATTTAAACCTTAATGACACAGATGTTTTTAAGAAGATAATTGAACAGATCTGACTTTGGTCAAATATCCCAGCCCTGTTCTAAGGACACAACAACCAAAGAAGATTTGTAGCAGCAGAAAGGTGCAACACGATTGAAATTCAGCTGCACAAGTAACATCCTTCTGCGAAGGTTAAATTAGATGTAGGGTCTGTTTTTATGGAAATTAGGAGAAAGTCAAGAATGTTATGAGTCCTGAAGAAGGTGTTACGAATATGAGATACACCGAAACGTGTCAACATACTAATGTATTGCTATATGGTTTTATTGTTTTATTTTATGTATTATGTATATGTGGCTATCACGCACTAGGAAATGAGCCTTTGATAAATCTACATAACTGATCTGTCTTTAAGATAACATCTGTGGAGGATACATATTGACTTAAGGTTGCAATTCATTAGGTTCATATCTGATGTAATTTGAATGTGAATATTGCATATTTGTAAAGGTTTATGAAAAACTGATTATTGATCTAGATAATTAGCGAGATCATTATGATGATGTTTTTATTGTGTTTTAATATTATTGTAATCAAAAGCAGGCTTTTTATGTTGTGTATAATAAAATATATTGATTTAATTAGACTTGTGAAGACACCTAATGGTTGAGTGCTTTTTCTGGTTCAGTGTAAACTATTGACAGCTATTGAATTTGACACAGAAGGGAAATCTGTATTTGTTAAATGTTAACTACCTGGTCCCTTTTCGTCCAACTGAGGTAAACTCTCTTATTTGTTTGGCAAGACATGACAGAGCCAAAACAATGGGTAAGCCCAACTGTGCCCACATTGCAGGAATGGAAATGCATTATGGACTGGTGTATCAGGGCAGAGGAGCAGGTCTACAACGTTAAGGGCTGTCCTCATACGTTTGACAAAATATGGGGTCCATGGAAGGGAGAGGACTCTGGCCACTAGCAGCTACCACATTGAGGGGGACTGGGTGGGAGAGGCAGAGAGATGGGGGGGGATGTACGTGATCCTGTGGAACCTAATCCCTCAAAGTTGAGGGCTGGACAGCAGGAGGTGACTGTGCCAAGGACCACATGCGGTGGTCCAGGCCTGATGCCTGTGAACATACAAGATTCCCGGCCTATTGCGTGCCACCATTTGTTTCAATCATCTGCTAGAGATTGTGGTACTAGGGTAGCCACCCGGGCCCTATATAGCCACTTACTGCAACACACACTGACTGTCTGGGAGACGTTTGAGGTGGGGGTTGTTTTCACTTTTTGGGTTGGAGACTCCAGGATAGCTAGATCACTGCCCCTGGTGACTAAGAGAAGAGGGGGTAAGATTAGAATTTGGGAGAGGTGCCAAGAGGGAGACCCTACTGGTGTGCATGGTAAGCAATGTATTGTGTAAAGAAGAAAAAAAAACAATAACGTTTCTAAAAAGAAAAACTAAATTGTGCAACCTCTCTCAAAAGGGTTATCCCATAGAAAGTCTCCAGCCAGAAGAGTTTGTCAGAAAGGGTGGCCAACACCAAAACCTTTACCAAAATATGGTTCTTTGGGAGATTCTATGTAACAAAAATGCCTGTTTAATGCCTTTAATAGTGTATAATAACAATGCCTTTAATAGTGTATAATAACAATCCTAATCCTCAAAGCTAAGGGTTGGTGGCAGCACCCTGCTTTGCTTGCTGAGTCCGTCTGCGTAGCATTTTGAAAGCATTCTGAAAGCCTAAAACGAGCATTTTGAAAGCCTAAAACGAGCGGAGAGCTCACTGTTACCTTGCACCGATCAGACATTAATTAAATTCGTTTTTATTACGTTTTGTAAAAAGTGTAAAAAATTGCATGTGCGCATTTTAAAATGCGTTATTCTGTGTGACTAACGTTTTTTAGTTGTGCGGGTCGCTTCTTGTTGCCTCTCGTGGCACACTCTCCCCGGCCATCAGGGTCTGGAGAGGGGAGTGCGAGGCGCCATCTTGGGTGGGTGTCTCCCGGGAGCCTGGACGCAGTCAGCGTTCTAGTGCTTCCCGAGGGAGAGCATAAGAGGCAATGTGCCTCCGGGAGCGCAGCGGACGGGCGCAGCGGGCGCGACGGTGGCGCGCCGAAGGTGCGCCTAAGGTAAGCCCGTCTGTGCCCGTCCGTGACCGCACGGGACCAGGGCCATGTCACCCTGCCCGTGTACCCATCCACACATACACCGCCCAGGAACTCTTACACCTGAGACCTCCTGCGCCCCGTAGCCCCTCACTCCCCGGCTACACGCTTAAACGCCTGAGCGATTTAGGCATTTCTCAGGTCACTTTACCTCCTGGACCGATTCACAAACGCAGTATGGCACCTAGTAAACTTCCCATTAGCTCCAATCTACCTCTGCTTCAGTTGGACTGCATTTACCTTAACACTAGATCTTTGGTGAAGCATCAATTGGACATATTTCTGCTACTTACTTCAAAGAAACCCGACCTATTACTACTCACGGAGACCTGGCTCACTGAGAATTCGCAGCCTGACATACTGGCCTCACTCCCATCAGACTACTATATACTAGCAGTAAATCGCGCCCCAGGTAAAGCTGGAGGGGGAGTGGCGGCCATTATTAATAAAAAACATAATTTTATCAGTCGCCCGTCCCTGCTTCTACCTGGTACTGAAAATCTAGTCATAAAAACTGATACTGAGAAAGGCGCCATAGTCCTGGTTTTACTTTATCGTCCCCCACAATCTATGCCCGCCTTTCCCTCAGGACTCGCCGAACAATTAGCATCTATCACCATGAAATATCCTCACACCATCCTTATTGGAGATTTTAATCTGTGGTTTGACAACTTGGACACTGACACCCAAGCTAGAGAATTGCTTGATTTACTCACTGACATTAATATGATCCAATTCATACAATCTTCCACTCATGAGAAAGGCCATCATCTTGACCAACTATGGTCGCACAATCTCCCACTATCGTCTATCTTGATTCAGCCCTGTATCTGGTCTGATCACCATTTTGTTTACTTCTCCCTTCAAGTAACGAGACAACATCAGACTCCTCCACAGCCTGGAGGGGAAACTCGCAAATGGGGGGCGATAGATCTTCCTGCTTTTCTGGACACTTTGGCCTCTACTCTGCCACCATTCGACAACATGGGAGACGTAGATGATATCTATGAAGTGCTCTTCCTGTGGATCCAAAGTGCTGCCAATATTCATGCCCCTAGTGTAAAATTCTCCCGCTCACGCGATAAAGAGGCTCATAAATGGTTCTCTGCGGACCTCAAACAACTCAAACTAGAGGTCAGGCAAAAAGAGAGAATTTGGCGCAGAAATTATCTTCCACAAGATAAAGAGGTTTACTGCCTGAGCCGACGTCTCTACCAAAAAACCATTCTTAAGAGGAAGACCGACTATTTCTCAGGCATAATTCTGAAATCCCAGAATCAAACTAAAGACATCTTTAGAATAGTGAACGACCTGTCCTGTGACGATGAACGTACGTCACTACCTATCGCACATTCTCAAACTTTATGTGATGATTTGAATAACTATTTCATTAATAAAATCATTACAATCAAACAAAGTATACCACTACACTCTGCCAGCAACACCACTGAGGACGCATACATGAATCCAGAGACCTTGGACTACATACCCCCGATTGACCCCAAACAATTGTCGGAACTCCTTCAACGGATCAAATCAGGGTCACCCAATGATATTTGCCCCCCTTCCATCTTTAGAGAATTAGGCTTATCTCTCCCACATGCACTCCTGCCTATTCTCAATGAATCCCTCAGACAAGGCAGAGTCCCCACAGATTTTAAAAAAGCCCTCCTTATACCTTTGGTAAAAAAACAAGGGAAGGATCCTTCGGATCTTACAAATTATCGACCCATCTCCCTGCTGCCCTACCTCTCAAAGGTGCTGGAGGCTCACGTCTCTAAGAGTGTCTCTAATTTCATCGAGACCACCAACTACTTGGAGCCTAATCAAGCGGGGTTCCGCCCAGGTCATTCAACAGAGGCGGTGATCCTGGCGCTTCAAGACAACCTTAGAGCCAATGCGGATGCTGATACACACCAAGCCCTGGTGCTGCTTGACCTCTCGGCTGCGTTCGACACGGTTGACTATGACATCTTGCTCAACCGTGTCGAACAGGCTGGCCTGAGAGGACCAGCGTTGAGCTGGATCACTTCCTTTATCGAGGGCCGGACTCAGGCAATTCAGCTAGGCAGCTTTATAGGCACTAGGCATACATCCACCTGTGGAGTCCCGCAGGGGTCGTCATTGTCCCCCTTATTATTTAATCTTTATCTCCGCCCTCTTCTTCATTCCCTTAAGAAATTTAAAGTCATGGTGTTCAATTATGCGGACGATTTACAGCTATTATTCCAACTGAACATTCCCGATGCTGTGTCCGAATTTCAGAACACCATGAGACACATCCAATGCTGGATGAACGAAAACCATCTAAAACTTAACCCGGGAAAAACGGAACTACTTTTGCCCGGGAATAGTTTATCCAGCTGGAGTGTCAACTACTGGCCAGCAGACCTGGGCACCCCCCCTGTAAGGTCCACTGCTGTAAAGAGCCTAGGTATCACGCTCCATACGGACCTGTCCTTAAAGACCCAGGTGGGTGCCGTGGTCTCCGCAAGCTTTTTCCAAATGAGGAAAATAAAAAAAATTGCTCACTTACTCACCCAGTCTGCCTTAATCCAGGTTACTATTGCCTTGGTCATGTCCCGTCTGGACTATTCCAACAGCGTCTACCTGGGACTTCCAGTGGGCCTGTCGAAGAGACTTCAACTAGTCCAGAATCAAGCGGCTAGACTCATTCTACAACAGCCAAAATGGTCTTCTATTAAACCAGGACTAGAAAAGCTACATTGGCTTCCGATTTCCCAGCGCATAGCCTTTAAGGCTGGCTGTATCATCTTCAGGGCCACACAAGATAAAGGCCCTGCCTTTATTCGCAGTCTGGTTTCTAAATATACCCCCACTAGAAGCCTGCGCTCTGCTCAAAAATCACTATTGGAGGTGCCTCGCTTTAAAAGGAAGCGTCAGGGTGGCTGCTGTTTTCGCCATCTAGCAGCCTTACTTTGGAACTCCATCCCCTTACCGATTAGGCAAAGTAAGGATTTACTCACCTTTCGTAAGGGACTAAAAACCTGGTTGTTCTCTCAAGCCTACCATTAGCCATTGTTAGCTTAGTGTTATGTTGGACGGATTCTTCACACTTCCTATAGCGCCATGAAGCCCACGGGCGTACGAGCGCTTTATAAATTGATTTTAACATAACATAACATCCATCCTTAACCCCTTCGCCGCGTGGCAATTCTGCCGCGGTGCGAGGGTAGGCGGGGCGGGGTTAGGCGTGGCGCTTGGCCGTCATAAATCACGGTAGACGTGAGCTCATGACGGCCGGGAGCCGTCCGAACTCCGCCCACTGATTTTTTTGCTCCCGAACAGGCGGGGAATTAATCGCGCGTGGGCAGAGCGGCAACGTTCAGACGGCTCCCGGCCATCATGAGCACACGCCTACCGTGACTCATGGCTTTAACAAATACATTTTGCAATATATATGCCAGGTCTATTGCCTCAACTTTTTATAATAAACAGATCAGACCCATAGCATCTGACACATTTTTTCTTAGTGAATTAACCAAGGCCTACACCCTTTACCACTATCTTGTCTCCATAACCTATCCAGTATAAAGTATAAGCTTTTTTACAAGGTAAACTCCGGAAATACTCCTAAACTTACAAGTTTGTCTAAAAGTACTCAGCACAACAAAATATAATGCTTAAGAGTCTAACCAGGATTATTCCATTGCTAATCTTCTACGCCCCGAGTCTACTGGAGTAAGTAACCAACACACTTGCCTACTACTGTAATCTGTAAGATTCCACATCTCAAAATAGCTCTTTACAGGCTTTAACACAGTATAATAGCAATCAACCCTAAAGAACAAGTTACTTTCCTTCGGTAACATCTTATCTCGTAGAGACGTTATCTATTTACGGATTCCTCACCTTGAGAATTTCACCAGGCATTAGACTGGATCCAGAAGATTTTCTTGTGAGCAGTACCCCTGCCTACCCGTAGGTGGCATCGATTGGCACTGCATCCTTGGTACGCACCTTAAGTGATGTTGCAGTACCTATATAGGCGCCACCCATGGGTGCTGGCGTAAATTTCTTTTTACGACTTTCCATGCCAGAAGTGCAGAGCCATGAAGAACAAGGACCACTGGTGTCAAAACTAGGGCTCTGAAAGGTGCCATCCCTGTTTCTAGAAATCGGTTGGCAGAGCAGGGAGGATGGGTGACTCAGTAAGGAATCTGCGGCTACATATAATTCTCTACCTGATAAAGCATTACCAAAAGTAAGTTACGTGTTCATTTGATAGACTCCTAGCTGCAGATTCCTTACCTTGTGAAGAGATTCTCAAGCAATACCATCCCCAGAGGAGGGTGTGTGAACTAATTTTAAATGAGAAAGTCCTGCAGGAACAAACGGGCAAAGTGCCCATCTCTGCGGATCTGACTGTTCAGGCAGTAGCGTTTGGCAAACGTGCAAGGAAGCCCACGTTGCTGCCTGACAGATGTCCAGGACCAGAACTCTGCGAGCTAATCCAGTGGTCACAGCTTTAGGTCCGGTGGAAAGAGACTTTCAAACCTTCAGGAGATTTCTTGTTCACCAGTGCACAGCAGATGTAGATGAAGAGCATGACCCATCTGGAGATTGTCCATTTCTGCACCACCCAACCATTCATTGCACCAACATAGCCCACAAAGAGTTGCTCATCCACCCGGGACTCTCGTGTGCGATAAAGGTAGAACGATAGCGCTCTTTTTGGGTCCAGACGGTGGAGGAGGTCCTCTTTTTTTGAGGGATGTGAAGGAGCATAAAAGTCACCACTTTTGGTAGAAACTAGGCCCTTGTGCGAAACACCACTTATCCAGGGTAGACTAAGAGGTAAGGCGGCTTAGATAAGGCCTTCAGCTTACTCACTCTGTAGGTAGATGTAATTGCCACAGGACAGGCTGTTTTCAGTGTGAGACGCCTGAGGGGACAATTGTCACAATTGTGTAGAGGCTCAAAAGGAGCACACATCAAAAAAGTCAAAACCAAATTAAAGTCCCACTGAGGAATAAAGAATGGGGAAGGAGGATAGAGAGGAGTGGGAACCTATAAATGCCAGTAAGATTGCACGGAGCTCCAGCAGGTTGATGGAGAGTCTGAATTTGGCCAGAGACCAGAGTCCTCTGATCACCACCTCGCCCACAGGGCCACCTCATCCCAGGAGTGGCATATCTGTCATTACTGGGAGATCTGGTGGGGAACGGAGAGGGGTCTGCCTCTGACCCGATTGCGGTTCTTTAGCCACCACTGCAGATCATTCTCAGTTCCCTCCAAGATGTGGACCAGGTTGGAGAGATTCCCTTGATGCCGCACTCACTGGAACTTCAGGTCTCACCTCAGAGCCTGCATATGCCATCTGTCACAAGCAAGATGCAGGAGGCCATGAGGCTCAGCAGCCTAAGTCAGTCTCACTGAAACCCAGGATAGAGGCTGAAATATCTGTATTATAGTCTGAATATCCTGGACTCACTGTTCGAGAGGATAAGCCCAGAACTACACTTTGTCCAGAACTGCTCTGATAAAAGGGACCTTGTGAGTGTGACATCGGCATGTTGATAGTGAACCCTAACGAGTGCAGAAGGTTCTGGAGGTGGGATAGCCAGGGCTGAGCCAACCTTCAGCAGCCAATTGTCAAGTCAGGGAAAGACTGGCACCTCTGACCTCCGCAGATGAGCTTCAAACACCGCCATCACCTTGGTGAAACCCGAGGGAAGCTGGTAATGCCAAAGGAAAGCTCGGTGAATTGAAAGTGCTTGTGGCCTATCCTAAACTGTAGATAGTGCCGGTGGATAGGCAGGATGGGAATATGAAAATAAGAGTCCTGAATGTCAAACTCTATCATCCAGCTTCCTGGGTCCAGGGCAGACCAGATCTGAGCGAACGTGGGCATTTTGAAATTCTCCTTTTTGAGGAAGAGATTGAGGATTCGGTGATGGTGGTTAAGATAAAGCCCCTTGACCTTTCTGGGAACCAGAAAGTAGCGGGAATAACAACCACAGCCTACTTATGGTACCGTAAACCTCTCTATGGCTACCTTGCCAAGAGAGCTGTAACCTATTTGCAGAGCACAGACAGATGATACTCCATCAGCCAATCGGGAGATGGTGGCATGGAGCGAGGGCTAGTCTCGAAGGGGAAGCAGTAGCCCCTTCGGACAATCTGCAAATCCCACCTGTCTGATGTTATAGACTGCCAATGTGGCAGGTGATGGCGAATCCTGCTGCCAACTTGGTGTTCATTGTGGTAAAGGTACAGCAAACAAATGATGAATGGCATGCTGAACAAATCAAACATTCACCCCCAGTCACGGACTGATTTTCATATGCCTAAGGCCAAACTGGAAAGGCGTGGTGAGCAAAAGAACTATTGGTTTAAACCAGATCTTTGACTAGGGGTGAATGTTTAATTTGTTCAGCGTTCTGTCAATCATCTGTTCTTTTTGCATGTGTCACCTCAAATGGGAAGGGTATGCCCAGACGTGGGTCCCATGCTTGCTATGCCACTGGATCAAAGCTAGTTTGGCTGATCAGGGGTGATACCCTGAAACTGGCCCCAGGATGCTTGATTCCGGCCCATGGAGGATCTGGCTTGGCATTTCGTGCAGGACTTTTTACATGGGGAGCAGGGTCAAGATTGATTTGCATATAGCTGGGTCCACACTGGAATGGCATGGCGAGCAAAACAAACGGTGGATTTTACCAAGATCTATGACTGGGGGTGAATGTTTGATTTGTTCAACATTCCCTCCATCATCTGTACTTTTTTTTCATGCTGGAAAAGGGGCATACTAGGAGGGTTTGGAGATTGTTGCATTGGGCTGGCCACCTGCCCAATGAGGTCTATGGGTATTGCTCCATCAGCCACAAAGAGGCAGAGAAGCGTGCTCCGCATGGTGGCTGGGCAGAAGTTGCCGTTGCTGGAAGCCCCTTACATAGTCATTTAAGGACTGAAAGGCAGATTGAGGTGGATTTGGGGTAACAGAGAGGCCTAAGGAGCTGACTGCAGCACAAGATCCTTAAAGTGCTCGAGCACCAAACCTGCCTTGTCTCCGAAGAGATGAGAGCCATCGAAGGGCTTGTCCATAAAGGAATCTTGGATATTCCCTAAAAAGCCAGGCATCCTAAACCAGGTGTGGCGCATAAGGTTCACTGTTGTGAAAACCATTCTGCCTAGTAAGTCGGTTGTGTCAAGTCCCCATCGAATAGTAAACTTTGCTACGTCTCTCCCATCAGTGACAGCTTGGGAGAGTACAGCCTGGTTTTTCTCTGGGACCTGTGGCAGCACTTGTGCAACCATATCCCACAAAGTGTGGGAATAATGGCCTGTAGGAAGGGGGGGCGGTCCTCGCGAGGGCAGGGGTAACTACCTCTGACCACTCAGGGACCCACCCTCCTCCCGGAACGTTATCGAGTAGTTGGAATCCGACCCTCAGAGGGGAGGGTGATGCATTTGTAGAGCACACAGCGAGGTCCCACCACCCCACAAGGAGACACCACACCGCTGTTGGATATCTAAAACTTTATATCACACTCTTAAGTCGGTCTCATCAATACACACATTTCAATATAGGGGCAAGATGGGGGTGAGGGTCTTCTCGAGCTCGTAAGGACAGTTCTGGTAGGCGGGCCTGTTCGATGGGGGCAGTACTCGCAGTCCTGCTTGGTAGGGAGGAGGGATTCGTTAGAGTCCTGAGCGATCGGCTCGCAATCCTTGGGCCCCGGAGGGGGGGTCGGGGGTCGATCTGTCTCTACGGCTCCCCACAAGGGGGGGGGGCTCTCAATCCTCGAGCCGGACCCTATGCGGGCCTTGGTGGCGTGGCGTACCCCGCGGGCGGCTCCTAATCCTAGAGCTGGGGGGTACGATGGTGTTCTTGGCGCACGGTGGGCGCAGTGTCCGACTCGCCCCTCTGGGGGCCCCTGGAGTATCTCCTCTGGCTGCTGGGAAGCTGACGTTGCGCACGGCAGGTGGGTGCCTGAGTGCGGTCTGCACTCGCGTCCTGGAAGGTGAGTGGCGCACCAGCGGGTGCGTCTCTGAGTACGGTCCATACCCTTTGCTCCGGGTCCTTCTGGTTCACTGGCAGGGCGTGCGGGGGGTACGGCGCATCCCGGCTGGGGGGGGGGGGGAATTCGGCGCACACCTCTGGGGCGGCCAGGGGTACGGGACAGCGGTGAGTCCCCGGTAATCCACGCAGAACCTCAGTTCCAGGGTGGCGCCGGGGGTGGCGGCTTTCGGCACCAGGACCACGGGGCTGGGCCACGGACTGTCGGAGGATTCTACTACCCCTAGGGTGAACATTTTAGTGACTTCTTCCTTGATACAGGACCGGACTGTGTCTGGGACACAGTAGGCCTTGTGCTGCACCTGGGGACTGTCCGCCGTGTCCACATCGTGGTCACACCAATCGGTGACCCTGGGTACCAGGGAAAATAAGTCAGCAAACTGTCTCAATAACTGGCGACAGTCTTCGTGCTGCTCAGCGGTAAGGGCGGGGGAGAGGATCACCCCCTCCACGGAGCCATCCTGCTCCTTGGCCCACAGGAGATCGGGTAGAGGCTCGGTCTCCTCCTCCACTCCACCATCGGTGGCTAGGAGCATGCCCAGCGCAGACCGCGCGAAGTGGGTTTGAGGCGGTTCACATGGAGGACTCTTAAAGGGCTCCTCAGGACTGGACGTCTACTAGGTAGGTGACCTGGCTTTTGCACTCTATCATCTTGAAGGGACTGGTCCATTTGTCCTGGAGGGCGCAGGGTTCTACGGGGGCCATCACCCATACCTGCTGGCCAGGCTGAAACTCGACCAGCGTGGCATTCTGGTCATACCAGCGTTTCATTTCTTCCTGGCTAGCCTCTAGGTTGGCCTCCACGAGTTCTCTGAATTTCCGAGATTGATATCTTAGGGCCAAGATGTAGAGGAACACATCCTGGGGAGGGTTCTGGGGGGGCGGTCTCCCAGCCCTCTTTGACCAGGCTCAGTGGTCCCCGAACGGGGTGACCATAGAGCAGTTCAAAAGGGCTGAACCCCAAGGATTTCTGGGGAACTTCTCAGTAAGCGAATAGGAGGCAGGGCAAGAGAATGTCCCACTTGCGCCTGAGGGGCTCCTCGAGGCCCACAATCATTCCCTTGAGGGTCTGATTGAACCTCTCAACCAGATCATTGCCCTGGGGGTGGTAGGGGGTCGGGAATTTGCATGTCACCCCACACTCCTATCATAGGGACTTCATATATTTGGAAATGAAGTTTGTTCCCCGGTCGCTCACTACCTCCCGTGGGAAACCCACCTGGGAGAATATTCCCATCAGGGCCTGCCCCACCACCGGGGCCGTCACTGTCTGGAGGGGTATGGCCTTGGGATACCTGGTGGCATGGTCCACCAGAACTCTGATGAATCGGTGGCCAATGGCGGTCCGGGGGTCCAGGGGTCCCACAATATCGATTCCCACCCGCTCAAAGGGGGTACTGACTACCAGGAAGGGCTGGAGGGGGGCCTTGCGCTTTCCCCCGCTCTTCCCACTTGCCTGGCAGGTCTGGCAGGACTTGCAGTGGGTTTCTACGTGGTGGCGTATCCGGGCCCAGTGGAAATGGGTGACCAACCGGTGGTAGGTTTTATCTTGTCCCAGGTGTCCTGCTAGCAGCACGTCGTGAACCAGACCCAGTAGGAAGTCCCTGAAGCATAGGGGTACCACCAGCACATGGGTGGACCCTAGCTCCACAGACTTAGGCTCGCTATAGAGGAGGTCATTCTCCCAGTAAACCCAGTGGGACCCGGACGGGTCGCCGGCCGCCTGGGCGGCGGCCTGCTATCGCGTGCCGATGAGGATGGAGCAGGTGGCCTGTTCCTGGCAGAACTCCCACCCTCCTGTTGCCACTGGCCCAATCCTGGTAGCTCTCCCAGTTCTGCGATCTGCTCGCTGGTAGGGCCCAGATCCCCCTCTTCAGTGGTGGCCTCCCCTAGATTCGTTGGACTGGGGGGGTTGGTTGCTCGTCCTCCCCGTCTACCTCCCCTAATGCGGGGCGTGGAGACGCGCTCTCTGGCTCTACCTACTCCGGGGCACTCATTCTGGAGGACATGGACCGGGTCGTGGCGCACACCCACTCGGGAATGCCCATCATTTCAGGTGGGCCTTCCGCTCCACCTGGGTCCATGGGGACTGTTCCTGATCGTTGCCCAGTAAACAATCGACAGGCATGGTGGTTCGGACCTCCATCTCGCATGGTGCCCGCGACTCCCCCCCCCACTCGAAGGGGATTTGGGCCATTTTGCAGAGACTCTCAGAATTGTCCGCCAACAGGACGGGACAGAGGACGTGAGGGATAATCTGCTCTTCGGTCACCAAGTGACAGCGGACCGCCGTGACACTCGCACTGGTGTCGCGGAGGGCCTCTACCCGGTGCCCGTTGATGGTCACCCACTGCCTGTACTTCACAGTGTTGGGTGGCAGTGGGGTTCCGGGGACCATCTCTCCATCCCCTAGGGAAACCAGGGACATCGCTACAGGTTCCCACTCCTTGGGGACTTCGAACTCCTCCTCGAGGGCGACTGCGGCCAGGTGACGGGGGGGTTGCCAGAGATGGTGGGCTTTTTGAAGAGGGGGCACTGGGGGTCACTGGCATAGTGGCCTGGTTGTTGGCATTTGTAACAAGCTGTGGTGTTCCTCAGCCCTGGTCTGCCGGGGGGGCCCAGGGCTCGTTATGGGGGGGGGCCAGGGCTCGTTATGGGGGGAGACTGTGATACTGGCTGCTGGTTTCCTTGGGGGCTACGTTGGGGCCACTAGCTTGGCCTCACCCACTCGCTGTCGGGGGCCCTTCTAATTTCTAGCATAGTCACCCACTGGGACCCTCGGGACCCGGGTGTTCACCCAGCGGTCTGCCTCCACAGAAAGCCTTCTAGGGTTAGTAAGCTTGCTGTCGAGGAGGTGCTGACGCAGTTCTACAAAGCAGTTGAGGGACAAATGTTCCCAGGTGAT
This sequence comes from Lissotriton helveticus, assembly GCF_964261635.1. Taxonomy (NCBI): domain Eukaryota; kingdom Metazoa; phylum Chordata; class Amphibia; order Caudata; family Salamandridae; genus Lissotriton; species Lissotriton helveticus. Next base: position 792,102,720 of record NC_136071.1, on the reverse strand, counting down.
CAGATCAAATAACTCCTCGAACGTGGTGACTTTACTGCCCTTGATCCACCCCTCTAAGGCTCTGCTGTAAAAGTTGACATATTCCACCCATATGGTACCCGGGAGCTTCTTGAAATCCCTGAATCGCTGTCTATACATCTCGGGTGTGAGTCCATACCTAGCTAACAGGGCCTCCTTCATGTGGCTGTAGGAATTCAGGACCGTGGAGGGTAGATCTAGCAAGGTATCCCTCCCTTCGCTCAGAAACAGTCCCCCCAATCCTTCTCAGGGATCCGGTGGGAGGTCATCGCTACCTGATAGGCCTTAAACCATTGTTGGATGTCATCGTTCCTGTAGTATTCCTTGACTACGTCTTTGGGGATGTGTACCTTGGCCTCTACAAGGGTTAGGGCCCCTCGGCTCCCTGGGAGCCCGGCTTACTCCCTCCTAGCCTTGAGCTCAAACTCTTTTAAGCTCCGTTCATGTACTAGCTGGAGTCTCCTGCCCTCATGTTCCCGCTATAGCTTTTTCTCTTCTAGCTCCCCTTGCAACCTCAATTCCTCTATAGCTAACTTCCTCTCGGCTAGCTTGAGTTCCCCTTCAATTTTTAGCTTTGCTAGTTCCAACTCGTGTGCCCTGCTTCTCTCTCGGTCGGTCAGCTCCTCTGGGGACAGGCCCTTCTCTGATGCGCTGCTGCGCGCAGGGGTGACGGTTCTCTCTCTCTCCGGTGCCCAGGGGCCGTCCTGCTGCCCAGCCCCAACACCATTTCCCTCTACCTGGGGGGGGAGAGGTCCTGGACTCGACCCAAGTCCTCAGGGCCTTCTGGAAATCTTCCTTGGTGCTGAGGCCCGTGGTAGGTATTTGTAAGTCCTTGCAGAATTGTTTTAACTCCCTATGGGTATAATTCTCCAATTGACTTTCCTGAAAGGTTTGGCTCTCAGGGTGCCCGGTATCACTCATCGTTGTCGGTTTCGGGCCATGGGGTGGGACAACTGGTTTCTGTCGTCTACCTAGGATTACGCTCGGGTCTGTCTTTGGGGGTGTGGTGGCTTGGTTATTCACTGTGCAGTCTACAAATGCTGATTCGGAATCCTTCCGCTGCTTCCAGTGTAGGAAGGGGGGCGGTCCTCGCGAGGGCAGGGGTAACTACCTCTGACCACTCAAGGACCCACCCTCCTCCCGGAACGTTACCGAGTAGCTGGAGTCCGACCCTCAGAGGGGAGGGTGATGCATTTGTAGAGCGCACAGCGAGGTCCCACCACCCCACAAGGAGTCACCACACCGCTGTTGGATATCTAAAACTTTATATCACACTCAAGTCGGTCTCATCAATACACACATTTCAATATAGGGGCAAGATGGGGGTGAGGGTCTTCTCGAGCTCGTAGGGACAGTTCTGATAGGCGGGGCCTGTTCGATGGGGGCAGTACTCACAGTCCTGCTTGGTAGGGAGGAGGGATTTGTTAGGGTCCTGAGCGATCGGCTCGCAATCCTTGGGCCCCGGAGGGGGGGTCGGGGGTCGATCGGTCTCTGTGGCTCTCCACAAGGGGGGGGGGCTCTCAATCCTCGAGCCGGACCCTATGCGGGCCTTGGTGGCGTGGCATATCCCCGCGGGCGGCTCCTAATCCTAGAGCTGGGGGGTACGATGGTGTTCTTGGCACACGGCGGGCGCAGTGTCCGACTCGCCCCTCTGGGGGCACCTGGAGTATCTCCTCTGGCTGCTGGGAAGCTGACGTTGCGCACGGCGTGTGGGTGCCTGAGTGCGGTCTGCACTCGCGTCCTGGAAGGTGAGTGGCGCACCAGCAGGTGCGTCTCTGAGTACGGTCCGTACCCTTCGCTCCGGGCCCTTCTGGTTCATTGGCAGGGCGTGCGGGGGGTACGGCGCGTCGCGGCTGGGGGGGGGAATTCGGCGCACACCACCGGGGTGGCCAGGGGTACGGGACGTACCGGTGGGTCAGTTGGTCCTTGCGACACTCCACAGTGCGGCCAAAGCTACGAGGTGCACCAAGAGTCCCCCGGCGGCAGGAGCAGCGACACCGTCCGCTGGGCTCAGTGCCGTTCGTGATCTTTTAGTCCACCGCCGTGACAGCGTGCGCATGGCGTGGGGGGGGTCCCTTGATGGTTCGGCCCTGGAGCCGAGACAGCGTCAGCAGGGCTTGGGGGTCTCCATGATGTCTTTGCCCCGGAGCCGCGACAGCGTCAGCAGGGCTCGGGGGTCTCCATGATGTCTTTGCCCCGGAGTCGCGACAGCGTCAGAAGTGCTCGGGGGTCGTCACGATGTCCCTCTTCCAGGACCCGCGTCAACAGGGCTCTCCGTCACATCCAAAATACCCCTTCCAGTCGGGAGAGTCCTCCAGTTATAGGGCCTCTCCCCTTTGAAAATCTTTGATCCTCCCAGGTTTCTTTGGTGACCTCCCCCTCGTGGCCTGGGCTTCCTGCCAGATGGCCTCTGGCTTTCCTTCAGATGGGGCCACGGTGTCGGACGGCCAGCGGGGAGCGGTGCCAACCTTGGGGGGAGGCCGGGTGGAGGCCGAAACTACTCCACCCACCTTTCTAGTGCCTAACTGTTGACACCGGACTAGGGTTCGCCTTGGCTGGGGGTTTCTGGCCTTAGGTTTCTCTCCACTGGGAGGTGCTAGGGATCCATGCTACGTGGGGCTCGGGGACCGTTGGTAGGGGCACTATTCTGGGGCTACTGTCATCTTTCTTTCCCTCCCCTCTGGGTTGGTGGAATGTGGGGGATCCGGGGTCGCTGCTGAGGGGTGCTTCTACACGGGGCTTGGGGCGAGGTCTGTGAGAGTTTGGCTGGGAGGAGGGAACAGATCTGGGGGGCTTCAGGGAGGAAAGAGTGTAGGGCGGGTCCACGCTAAGGCGACTAGGTTTAACATGGCCCTAAAGACATGCCGTGTTCACGGACTGTAATGCCAGGCTGGTGGAAGGAAACTTCTTCCCATATAAGTCCAGCATATTGGATTCCACATCAGGGGCAGCAGTAGGGAAAGCGCATTGGGAGGTGGAGCCTTGGACCACCAAGCTCTCAGAGGATAGGGTGTTGAGTGAGGAAGTTTGGGTCCCAAGGTGCGGGGTCATGAAAACAGGCAATCGTCCTATTGACAGGAGCCCCTGTGTTGGGTTTGGACCAGGTACTCCGCAGGACGTCAGTGAGGGCATCATTGAATGGGAGTAAGGGTTCTGATGTAGAGAATCCCGGTTGCAGCACCTCTCTCAAGGACCTTGGCAGCTGTCCACACCATCATTGTATTAGAAGCTACCTCTGCCATACCCATGGTTGGGGAGAAAGCAGACAAGCATCTGGAGACGTATCCAGGCCACTGGCCTCACCCAGGTCCTCACACCTGTCAACACTTTGTTCTTCCTCCTTGGGTTGGCGTTATAAAAGGTCCATTGAACCCCTCCCTGTTTCCTCAGAGACCTAGCCTATATGAATATGGCTTAGGCTCTGATCTAGGAGGTAAGGTTCCTATCTGAGTCCGAGACATGCAAAGTCCATCAGGCTCTATTTCGGAGGCATGAATGTCAATGCGGATGCAGCCTCGGGGGTGCACAGCCATCAGGACTGGCACCAGGAAAGGTCAAGATGGCACGACCGGTTCCAGTCTAGATCAAGGAATGGATCTCTGAGGCCCCACTGGGGCCACAGGCTCGGAACCAGATGGCGTCCCTTCAACTCCACTGGGCCCAAAGGAGCATCAATAGGGTTGGGCTGCCCAAATATTACGTACAAGGCCATATAGAACTCTTTCAGTTGGGTGAGGGTTGATCCGGCCTTCAGAAATTCAGGAGGTGTGGAGTCGGCGCAGGTTCTAGAGAATGAGCCCTAGAACGCAGAGGCTCCGTCGGATGAGAAGTCAAAGAGCACTTCGACTTCTTGCTCTTCTTTTTGTGCCTCCTACCTGAGTGCCGCAAGGACTTCGAGTGGTACAAGGAGGTCTTCGGGCTCCGCAAACGATGCCAGGGCCTTCCCCTTGACTGGGACATCGACTTGCGCAGAGTCGCATGCCGAGCCTCTAGTAGCTTCAGGGTCTAATCTCTCACAGCCTCCGGGGCCATGGTCCGGCAATTGGAGCACAACTTTGTGTCATGGTCATGCTCCAAACACCATAGACCCATGTCATGCAGGTCCGTCACAGACATCGGTTGGTGACAGGCACTGCAGGGCTTAAAACCAGACTTGCGCGAAGACATCCTCAACACACCAGGATGTAAACCTCAAAAATGTTCAACAAAATGTTGTTAAAAGCCCGTCAAAAAATGACAGGGGTAGCTCTTCTCCGAGTGAGCGCTGGCAGATGTGGACAGAAAATAACTGATATCAGCACGCCTGGGTGGGGCCCATATAGGTACCACGATTTCCTTTACTATACCAATAACTGGCATGGAGCTGATCGATGCCACCTACCACAGTGGTATTGCTCACGAAAAATCTTCCGGATCAAGACTGACACCTGGGGAAATTCACAAGGTAAGGAAGTTTTATAAGGCGCGAACAAGATCCCGAAGGATATCGGAGCGCTTTACAATAAGTTGGAAGAGAGGAACAAAATGAAATACAATGTTTCTGAATTGTTACAGTGCCATAAGCATGTCGCTGCCAGAGAAGACGAACTTGTGCTGAAAGTGAAACTAGGCGACTCTAACAAGCACATGCAGTGATTATTTTGTAAAAAAAAAACATAAGTGCCAGGGCCCTTGTAAGGACACCAATTCTACTGCCTCTGTCATACCTTTAAATAATAATCGTATCTGGCCTCTAACCTTGATCATTACATTGGCCCCTTAAACAGCTACTTCCTGCTTTAGCTTTCCCTCAAGACATCAAGTGCAATACAAGACCACTTTTTCTTTCCAACAAAAACATACATTTCACGCCAATCAAATGTTGTATTTAAGGAAATCAATGTGTGAGTGCAGCCGAAGTCCTTCTCTCAGGAGGGCTTCTGAATGTTATATGTAACATGCTTGGAAATAAAACATTATTGAAGGAATTGAAATAAAACTAGTCTCTCACCTTAACACAGTACATTGCTGTTATAAAATTTGCCTACAGACATTTACCTGCCACTGAGGAAGGTCCGATATAATTGGCAAATCATGAAATGGATGTATTTTTCGTGTATCTCTGAAGAACCGATTGTTAAACAAACCGCTTTTAGTCGATTTGTTTACAAGGTGTGCCCCAAAATGGACCGTTTGGTCCTATTGTTTCTTGGAGGAAGAAAAAAAAACAATCCACACGCCTCTGCAAAGTAGCATTCTCACTTACTTGATGCATTCCACTTTTGGGTCAGAAATGTACCCTACACCATTTTGAAAGAACACTAGCCTCAACAGTCAGATTTTCTGTAGTTGTAAACCTTATAGGACATTTTTAGAGGGTGCCGATTCATTTTTGTGGGTAATTGGGAGTATTTTGCAGGGCCATTTGCACCCTGGTAGTACATAAAGTTACTCGCACGAAAGGCATGATGTGTGAGTTGCTTGCCTGGTGTCAGAGGGTAGGCAATATTTCACGTGAGCGAGAACCTCTTGTTATTCAGAATCATTATGCTGCTCCTACCCTCACCCCCTGAAAAATGGTTAAGTATGCCTTCAGCTTGCGTTTACAGGGAATGTGATATGTTTAATTTCAGTCAGGAGGTTGCTTTGTCGTACTATTTTTTTCCCAGATCACCTTCACACACCTATGGATGTGCTCTGCTTGCAGATTTCTATGGGATGCTTGGCTGCTGTTAGAATCACTGTTCTGTTTTTGTTGTATTTGGAACTGTTCGTAAAATTTGGAAGCCTTCGTGATGCTGGCCTACTTCATTGACTGAATACTAACCAGGAAGCCTTCAACGAATGTAGGTGCACATTGGCCGATTTACAGTATTATTACCTGAGCAGCTTTCCATATGCTGATTCAAAAATATAAGCTTGTGGTTTGTCGCTTGCCCTCTTCAGATCCATTTTGGGATGGCTCCTGCATCTTGGAGTTGAGTGCTTGTATGATTTTACAATACAAATACTGTATGTTTCCTGGGTGATTCAGAGATAATATTGTGAGCTACTCTGAGCATGACTGTGACATCACAAATAGCATGGCTCATGAGAGGGAAGCATTTAAAGTACTCATGAGGGGTTAAAATATGTGGAACTAAATAGCCTCATTAAAGATATCTTAAGGATCTTAAAGACTCCCCGCCCCACCCCATACAGGAAAGCAGCAGACTATCGTCTTACTGGTAAGCCATTGGGCGACATATTGTATACACTAGGCCAGGAGGTTATGGCTTCCTGTTATATTTCCTTTTGCTTCTGTCATTTGCGGGGATGTATTGGAACCTGGAATCACGAAGTAGAATCAATGTGGTTCCAGATTTTAGGCATTCCGGCGAGGGCGGTTGCTGAGGCAGGAACAACAGCACTTGCTCTGAACCTAATAAACCTACTTTTAACCATCTTACCTGGACATCTCAAGTCTGTACCTTACAATATTTGGCGACGATCCTGTGCTTCGACCACCCCGTCGTGAAAAGAGTCCTGTTCCGACTTCCTGGAATCTTCACTTGCTCCCGGCACTCGGCAGTTCCTCCCGGCACTTGGCAAATCCTCCACTGTTCCGGTATTTGGCATATTCTTCCACTCGTGGCAACAGGTACCGTTCGGCTATTTTTGGATGTTTTGGCAACATATACTTCTCTGAAGACGTTACCTCCATGCGCTGACACACTGCTTCCACGCGAGACACTCTGCATCCTCTACGCGCAGGCAGCAACGTCGCGTCATCACGTTTTGACGCTCGGTGGCCATTTTGACATTTTGCCAACCACAGTTTGCCAACCACGCAGCGTTTCTCACGGATCTATCGTGTTTTATGCACTGCATGTGATTTTATACTGGTTTACTTCTGCCAATTAACTTTTTGCCAATCATACTTTTCGAAACATGGAACTAACGTGTTTTGTTTAATTTATTCCTACTTTTTTCTCCAACCTTGCAATTTTAAGTGCCTGTTTCTTGCATTGTGCTTGTTTTTACATTTTACAGAGCACTCCTTCTGCCATTTTAAGCATTTATATTTATTCTTTCATCTCCTGCCTCAGCTTAATTCCGCATACAATATTTTCTCATTTTACTTAAAATAGCTACTAGAGCTAATTCTACAATTGCACCGCCACCTCCATTTTTAATTGATGGTGATACTCCCACCATTGAATGGGAAGAATGGCTAGGTATTTTTGAAAATTACTTGGAAGCCATCGATGGGCTTAGATTCCCTGTGTCACGGAAAAAAGCAATTTTATTAAATTCTCTTGGTAAAGGAGGCCAACATGCTTTTAAATTTCTACCGGAATTACTTGGTGCGGATGGGCAACCTGTGGAGAATCCGTATAATGAAGCTCAAATGAGACTTGAAAAATACTTTGGCAAACAAGTAAACATTGTCATGCAAAGACACAAATTTTATACTGTGCCGCAAAAATAAAAATAAACTGTTGATCAAATGGTCACTGGCTTAAGGGAACTTTAGTTGAAATATGACTTTGGTGCTATGACTGATCAGATGATTAGAGATCAGTTGATCGTTCAATGCAAGAACAAGAGAATGCAACAAAAACCTTGGGTGGCCAAGAATCCAGGTTTGATGAAAGCTATTGCCATTGCCAAAGTGGTGGAATAGTCCGATAAGTGTATGGAAGAAATGCACATTCTGGAATTGAAAAAAGAAGATTCAATTAATGTTGTGAACAAAGTGGATAAAAAAAACTTTGCTTCTACTGATGTTAGGCCTTAATTTTCCACTTTTAAGCCGAAACCTAAAGGTTTTGTTCCCGCAGGGAAAAATAAATTTGTGGATTGCTTTCGCTGTGGGAGCATGTCTCATGCAGCGGATTTTGTAGGTTGTTTTGCTCGAGATAAAACGTGCATGAAATGTGGGAAAAGGGGTCACATCAGTAAGGCCTGTAGAAATCCTTCAGTTAACAGGGTTGCGTATGTTGAAGATGAAATAATTCCGAATGAAATGTCTTTGTGCATTGAAGAATGTTCTTGTATAGAGAATTGTTCTTGTGTTGGTCTTCAAAGGCCTAAAGCTGTCTTTGTTGTGAATGGAGTTGCTGTAACGCTCTTAGTAGACCCTGGATCTATGTTCTCTATTATCCCTTTTCATGTATTTAATGAATGCTGGTCCCATTTATCATTATACAAAAGTGATATCACTCCAAAAGGCTATGGAGGCCAAATTATCAATATTAAGGGTGTTATGGATGCTTCGTTTGAATTCAAGGGCAGATTTTCGTCTGGGAAAGTATACATTTCTGATGATGGTCCGGCCATTCTGGGCTGGATACAGCAATCTGATTTGCACATCATTTTAGATCCGAGGTCTGTGGACAAGGTTCTTGTTATTGATGATTTTCCTATTGTTGATGCCATTCTTGCTAAATACATTGATGTTTTTCGTTCAAGTTTAGGCAAATTAGAAGGTTATATGCATGAGATTAAACTTAAGAAAAATTCTTCTCCTGTGAGACACACTCTTAGGAGAATTCCTATTGCTATTTGGAATGAAGTCAAAGAAATGCTGGATGACTTGCAGAAACAAGATATAATATAGCCTGTTGAAGCCTCAGGATGGCTTTCCCCTGTCGTGGTCACCCAAAAATGGATGGCAAACTTCGTTTTTGTGTGGACCTTAGGTCCCTCAACCAGAATATTATCATAGATAAGTTTCCTCTCCCAAACATCTCCGAAATGGTACTTTTGATGGATAAAGCAAAGTTCTTTAGTAAGCTCGACCTTAGATCTGCCTACCATCAGGTTGTTTTACATCCTAATTCCAGGGAGCTTACTGCTTTTGTGACTGTTGAGGGAGTCTTTCAATTTAAAAGGTTACCGTTTGGGCTGGCCTCAGCGGCCAGCGTGTTCCAACGCATGATGCATTCTTTGCTAAAAGACATAAAGCATGTTCATTTTTTTCAAGATGATGTATTAATTACTGGTATTGATGAATCAGAGCATAATGCTAATTTAGCTAAAGTATTGCATGTTTTTTCCAATGAAGGCCTTACTCTTAGGAAGGATAAGTGTCAATTTCTATTAACTGAGATAGATTATTTGGGGTACACCATTTCCCAATCTGGTGTGAAGCCAAAAGAAGACCTGTTGAAAGCTATTAGGTGTGCTCCTGTTCCCTCAAATAAGGATCAGTTGAAATCCTTTTTAGGGTTAGTAGAGTTTTACTCTACGTTTGTTTCAAATTTTGCTCATAAGACCGAGGCTTTGAGATTATTACTTAGAAAAGGGGTACAATTCGATTGGGGTTCTCAGCAATCTGATGCCTTTGAGAAAATTAAACTTGAAATTGTTGGTGCTGGCATTCTTATCACTTTTAAACTGGGTAAAGACAACTTTGTGACCGTTGATGCCAGTGCCCATGGTATTGGTGCTAGTTTGTCACAAAAAAAATGGATTAGAGAAAACAGTTGCCTTCGCTTCACGAACTCTTAGTGCTTCAGAACGCAACTATGCGGTGATTGAGCGTGAAGCGTTGGCTGCTGTTTGGGGAGTTTCTCATTTTCGCACATATCTTTGGGGCACGCATTTTTCTGAACTGATCATAAGTCGCTCATTAGGATTTTGTCACCTGGAGGAGCCAATAACGGTTCTCCTCGTCTAATGAGATTTGCTGCCAAATTGCAGGAATATACTTATACTTTGCAACATTTCTCTAGCTGGAAAAATGTACAAGCGGATTGCTTATCCTGTCTACCTATTCAATCTGAAGAGTGTGTTGATTTCAATGATGAGAATGTGTGTTTGGTTGCTGACTTTGATGATGTTTGTTCTGGTGGTTTCAGTTAAATTTCTAAAGATGAGTGGCATCAAGCTGTTGTTGAAGACCTTGATTTTGGTGAATTAATTAGTGCCATACGCCTTGGTTGGAAACGGGAGGGTGATGTGAAGCCTTCCCTACGTAATTTTGTAAAGTTACAAGAAGAACTTAGTTTGGGTAGTTCTGATGATTTGGTGATGAGAGGTGAACGATTCATACCTCCTAATTCTCTTTAAAAAATACTTTTTATTCTGGCACATGAAGGTCATCTTGGTCAGAGTATGACTATCAAACGATTGAAAGGTAATTTCTGGTGGCCTGGAATGGATGAGGACGTTAGAAGATGGGTTGCGAATTGTTCTTTATGCAGAGAGTGAGAAGAGGTTAAAAATTGATTCACGTGTTCATGGTTCTATTGCATGTGATAAAGATTTACCTTGGAGCAAGGTCTGTTTGGATTTTATTGGTCCAATGGACTATTTATCTGGAGATTGTCGTTTTGCCATGGTTTTGGTGAATGTGTGTTCTCGTTGGATGTGTGTTGAGTTCATGAAAAATATTACTACCGAAGTGTTATTAGGCAACTCAAATCAATTTTCTTAAAAGAAAGTTTTCCTTGTATTTTACTAACAGATAATGGTACTCAATTGACCTCATCTTCTATGCGTTTGTTTTTGTCTAATCATGGAATCAAGCATATGTTTACTTCTTTGTACAATCCGCAAGGCAACGCTATTGTGGAGCGTATGAATAAGATGGTCAAGGGTACCATTCAATTGGCTGAGCAAGGTCAATGTGATGGTCGCAGTGCTGTAGAGGAGGTAGTTTGGTCATATAATACCACTGTTCATAGCGTCACCAATGCCATTCCTTTTGAGCGCATGCGTGGTAGGGTTCCAAAGACCAAGATGGTTCCTCAGTGGTTATTTGAGGAGAAGTTTTGTGATGGTAGCAATTTTAGTGGTAAGTCTTCCAGTTGTTCCAGGGGTAAGGTAGGAAGAGTTGATGCTGGCGAGTTTATCAAAATTAAGTTGGGTAGAAAGGAATTTGGTGTAAACAAGTTTTCAGTACCTTTTAAGGTCAAATAAGTGCATAAGTGGCATGTTGTATTGGAAAATGGACAAAGTTGGAACTTTAGAAGAATTGCTTTGTATTCGAAATGAGGTAGTGGTAGTGATTCTGGTTCTTTTGCTCTTAAGGAAGACATTTCTAATAAAACTGTTTCAAGTTCTGTTGGTCCTAAGGATGATCTTCCCAGTAAAATTGTCCAGGAGAGCATACGTTCTGCACGGCAGCGCTGTGTGCCCCGGAAATAGGATGATTTTATGATGTATTAGTTTTCATTTCAAGAAAAATTTATATTCTAGGATATATTTATAGGTGTTTAGTATGCACAATATTTCTCTATAGAATGCATGTTTATTTAGAATGTACTTTTGTTTTTGATTGTAGAATGCTGATTATATTTTTGCATATTCTACTTGTTATATTATTATATGCTTCAACGGATATTTCTTTGTTATGCTGTAATGAGCTTTGCTTGTTTTTTTTTTGTTTGTTTCTTTTGTTTCTGTTGTTTCTGTAAGAAAAGAAGATATGTTATATTTCCTTTTGCTTCTGTCATTTGCGGGGATGTATTGAAACCTGGAATCACGTTGTAGAATCAATGTGGTTCCAGATTCTAGGCATTCCGGCGAGGGCGGTTGCTGAGGCAGGAACATCAGCACTTGATCTGAACCTAATAAACCTACTTTTAACCATCTTACCTGGACATCTCGAGTCTGTACCTTACAATACTTCCCTACAGATTTACACCAATTATTCTTGGGTCAGTTCTCCGTCACAATGCTAGAAATTTACTTGGAGGCAAATGACCGGAGCCGATTGCTGGCTACCATGAGAGGAATACTATTTCTTTAGTTTCAGAAGCCAGATAGATACAGATGCCAACATTTGTAGCAAGGTACTGACATACAGACTATCAAATGTAATTGCATAGTTGGGATACCACTATCAATGTGGGTTATAGCTTATAGGAGAGTAGAAGATAACCCAAGATACCTTACGCAAAATGCGGTCTGACAACTGGGAAAGGGGAATATGCACTTATTGCACACTGACAGTACTTGACCCAATAGATTGAGAGTATGCACTGTGTGTCCTGAAAATGATGATGATTTCAATGATTTATCTGAACTTGGCTAAGTTATTATATATGGTGTTAACTGATTGTTAAAAAAGGGAAGGTGGTCTCGGAATGCTGACCCTTTAGAAAGGGGAGTGAGGTGGGGATCTCCGTTACGCTGCTCGTTTGCTTTGACAGTGGAACCCTTAAAGTGCAGGTTTCACAGTCTTGTGCATATGATGGGAGATATGAATTATATAATATCTCTGTATGGTGATGATTCCCTTCTGTTTAAAGGATCGTATGCTGTTTTGTGTCCCATCCACCCTCTTGAGAGAACAAAGATGTGAAAAATGGACTATGATCTAATTGGGATAAGTCGGGGCTGGTGGTGTTGGGTGGGTTTCATGATCTGACGCAGTGCCTACCCAGACCTGGGCATCCGCTTTAAGTTTAATAACTTTTGCTATCTGGTCACGCAGATGACCAATTTCAACAGGCACGAAACACAGGAAGAATAACGGTCAAGGTGAAGAGGTCAGTTGCTTTCTAAAATATTCTCTGTTATGAGACGGGAATCCAAACTAAAATGCGGTTCGTGCTCTGCTCTATATATACACATCTTGCAGGGATTTTTGCACCTGATACTGCAACTGGTATTTACCTATAGTTGTTTTTATTGATCTGGGCCGGCAAGCACAGCATATTTCCATTTGTGTGTTTGAAACGCCCACGTGTCCAGGGTATGCCCAGACGTGGGACCCTTAAGCTGCACCCTAACGAATTTGATCTTGGGTTACTTGTGTGCTGGTTAAGAGAGGACCTGGCTTCGCAGTTCGAGCTAAACCGTTCCTACTAAACCAGGACCAAGACTGATTTGCATATGGCTGGGTCTAATCTGAGGAGGAAATGTGGGGAAAGAACGATTGGTTGGAATGCTACCCGAAGGGAAATATCCTTTACCACGCATTAAGTACAATGCGGTATGTTACATCGCAGTTTTGACTTCGCAAGTCGTTATATCCACTTGCACTGGAGGGCACTCTAGACTAAGGAATAGTGTAAATTACTATTACAACACCTTCCCTACTGTATGTAGACTGGAGTTGGAATAGTAATTCACACTGTCCCTAAGTCTAGCACCCTCCAGCGCAAGTCAATGTAACAACTTGCGTTGTCAGGACAGCGATGTAACATACCGCTTTGTAATAGAACGTGTTGTATAGTCATACATTCCCACCTGAGCCATTTCGCTTAGTTAGACTTCATGCAAGCATTCCTCACATACTTTTTTGTTTGTTTGAGTAATTGTACCACAGCCCGCCCATATTCCTTTTTTAAAGAAGGTATCTTTTACATAAACCTGCAGGGTCATGGCAGCCTAAAGTGTAGTGTTTGTACCTGTGGCTTCAGTTTAATCTGAAGGATAGATCTACTCATATGGCTTGAGAGCAATCTAAGATGTCCTTTTCTCCGTGGGCCTCCTCCATGTAGATTCAATTCATAATATATGGCTGAGAATCTACTTTGAAGAAAAGAGAAGGATAAATGAAAGCAAGTAGACTATAAAACTCTATAAAAATACTGTGCAGAGCTTGAAAAATATAAGGAACCATGTCATTGTGCATACTCACAGTTGAACTGCATGGGAAACCTATGCTTTAACTCATTTTTAAGCAATTGTGAAAAACATGTTTTTTTGTAATGCTACTTCATTTTCAATGTTTTTTTTGTCTCCCAGTATCCATGTGGAAGTTCATGCTTGTTAGTGATCCAGCACTCTGGGCCAATCCTCTTACCATTTCTCATCCAATGGATCTTTTCTTTCCCGCCTGAGGGTTGATGAGAGTTAATATTACATAATTTGTTTCATAAAATAACAGTGTAACCCATTTGTCCATACAATAAGGACCAAGAATCAGTAACTATAGTTAAGAAGGTTTATTACAAGTTAGCAGTCTAGTTAAGATACACAAATCTCAACTCTACCATAAAGATCAAGAATAACAACTGGACACCCAACCTCCTAAAGAAGTTGAGGCGTACCATTATTAAGCATACAAGCACTTCAGTCACATCACTACAAAATATCAATAGTAGGATCTGATGCTCAAGAATCATTTCTGATTTTTTCTTCTATACATGAGCAAAGTATAAAATATTCTAAGTTAAATTCCTAACTACAGAGGGAGGTTGTACCCTAAAAAAATCTAAAAACAAACAAAAAACAGCTAGGGAAATCCAACGAAGGAAAAAAAGAAAGGGGCAGAAAAAAAGGAAAAACATGAAGGTGGCAGCATTTCAGAAGTTCAGTCAGGGGGAAAGTGTTTGCGTAAGTCACACAGTAGATAATCAAGTGGAAGCATAGAGGTCTAAACCTCTCAAAGTCTAAGGGGAAGTGGCATGTGTTCTTTCAGTGTCAACATCAGTTATTTGCATCAGAATCTCTCTGGTAACCCCTTCTATTCCCATAATCAGGGGCTCCATTGTTCTTTTCCATTCTCACATTGTAACCTGACACATCAGCAAACTATCCCACACTGAACATGGGAACTACATCGTCCTTGTTCACACAAGCCATGTTGCAAAGATGCTGAATAGACCTTTTTTAATTAACACTCTGATTCTCCATGTTCCTTCGTCAATGTCTACTTATCATTCTCTCTCTACCGCTAATACAGTAATGTATCTATTCTCAAGCTAATAGCACTTGTGTATGCACCTGCAAAGAAAAGTCATGTAAGCAGAAAAACGGGAAACCGTATTTATGCAGACTGAAAATGTAGGCCTAGAAATGTAAATTTAGTACATTAAAAGAATGGTGGATGTTTAATGTTTGTGCACTTTTAAACTCATATAAATGTAAAATGTCAGTACATTAGATTCATATTACAAATGGCATAGAGTAAGTATTAAATGTGTGTAAAGATAGCTAAGAACTATATTTATGTGAAATATCTGAAATGTTAGCGCACACATTACATATCATTGTGGTTTCTAAAGTAAACACATTCTTATATTCTGAGGATGGTTTCTACTCGATCATCTAACCAGAATAGAATGAGAATGGTTTTCATCAGATTTCTAAGTAATCTATCATTTAATACAGTTAACACACACAGTATATGTAATTTCTCTAATTCTGCAGTGAGTGTGATAGAGCGCGCGAGGCCACCCGGCCAATAATTTTCGCCGTTTCCGGCTTCAGGGCCCATATACTTTCAAATCACCATATACATCGATCAGGTGACTTCACGAGCTCTACCAATTTGTGTGTGAGTTCCCTACTATTATTTCTCAGTGCACCCGACTTACCATCCACCGATGCGGGTACCTAATGACCACAATGAATCAGGGAGCTAGCTGTAAAAGGAAAGGCAGCAAAATACAAACCCAACCAATAACATTCAAAATACTGTTGAAATGACCACGGACAACGGGAAGTTTTAAAATGTTTATCTAAAGTTCATTTGCTTCATTCATAAGGTACATCAATATAAGGCAATCAATAACCAAGATAACGTAAATGAGGTAGCTGTAAAGAAATAACGACAGAGTAATCATTGAAATACTGATATAAAATGTAACAAGAAGATACTATGCTATTCAATAATATTTAAGCATGGGCGGACTATGTAGGTATAACTACAGGAGGGCCTATAAAGAGTAACACGCTTCACTTAAGGTGAACGGGCCTTTAAACAATCTAGGCAATGAGGTTCTAGACCATATCAGAAAATGATAAACTGCAATGCAAAATATAATTTCTAACAAGTGAGAAGACATAGGAACAAACTTTTGGAAAAATGCAAATGACTTTCAATAGTTGCGGAAAGACATGGAAAAATAACATATGCAATGGTAAACTTTATTGAAGCAAAAGTTAGAAATTCAGAAGGTGCAAGATTTAAGAGGTTCAGAGCAATATTTACCTAGAAAGGTGTGGAAACCAAACCCTGGCCACGGGTCAGTTAAGGACAGGAAACCCTCAAGGAAGGATACCCCTCAAAGGACAGCAGGTGCAGAATGGACACCCCGGATAGGACAGGATACCCTCGGATTAGGAATCAGGACAGGACCTCAGGACAGGACAGCAAACCCTCAGGACAGGACCGCTCAGGACAGGACCGGAACCCACAGTTCGGAAGCAACGCCTGCGCTCCACCGGCTCTGCAGTTATCGATCAAGACCCCGATTGGGTCAGCGAACTCCCAGCAAAGTGCTTCGCCAGCACTTTAAGGTTCAGTAGAACCTTAGTCTATGGTCAAATTCGGACAGAGTGCTCCGCAGCGCTCTGTATCTTCAGTCACCTATTGAGTACGATGGGTCAGTGACAGGTCAGCTAAACCAGACAAGTCGGACGGTTCCCTAGGTGAACCCAGGGTAGATATACAGTTTGGGGACAGTGTACCACCCCCCAATGTTGCAAAGTGTCAGAATCCCTCAATTTCGATTGGTCCTAAGGTAGGATTTGGGTAACACACCAATCACAATTCAACATTTCAAGCCTGTATTTGCATGTTTGGGCACCGCCTAGTAAGATTGGGGTTCCCATGAGAAGCTACACGGCAAGCAGCAATACAATATTACATTGTAACATATAAGGAGCCACATTCGCTGTTCTCGCAGGGCAGAGGTGACTTTCTCAGGAGCATCTCGCCCATCGCTGCCAACTGGCTATGTTCCATCA
The DNA here is from genome assembly GCF_964261635.1 of Lissotriton helveticus. Lineage (NCBI taxonomy): Eukaryota > Metazoa > Chordata > Amphibia > Caudata > Salamandridae > Lissotriton > Lissotriton helveticus. The sequence continues at coordinate 792,086,088 of NC_136071.1, read as the reverse complement.
GTCAAGGTCTACTGTGCTGCCAAAGTTGCGCAGGCGCAGAAGGGACCTCCAATATGGCTCTCCTTTCACTCAGACCCCCATTTCCCGCGGTACATGAAAAGTAAGCGAAAACAAATTAATACATAATAATGTCATCATGAAAACACATCACAAGGTTTGTACTTTCTACTTATCATTATAAAATATACTTATGCAGTTTAAATGTTAGCTACATTGATACAGACACAAGAGCAGTGGCACGAGCAGTACCAGATGATGGGCACAGTTATGGATTACGCATGCGCATAAATTTCCCTCCACTTCTGCAGACGCGTCAGGACACGTGAGTGTGGCTGACGCATGCGCAGTAACTAAAATACAAGCGGCGGCCATTTTAAAGTACACGGGTTAAATGTATTAGAAATACACGTAGGCAAGCTTCGCAAACTTTGCCTAAACAAAAATAAACGTTAGTAAAACATACGTTTTGTTACCTTATTACACATAAACGAGGTTCTTGACTTCGGCAAGCCGCAAAATATGCGAAGCTTTGCTTCATCAATCCCCTCTTTGATGATATTTACTATCATCACAAAAAATGGAACCAGATGCCAACTTTCTTTCACACTTTATATAGCTCTATCTCTTCCAGCAATCGTTCTAACTTTTCTCTCTCAGTTTTAGTAGGGTGAGAAGTCTTCACCTTTTTGTATATCTGATCATTCACTTCCTCCAATTCAATCTCATCCACACTCCGTTTCAACCCTCTTGCATTTACCTCGTGCTTCTTGGTGCGCTTACGGCATTTACAACAGATAAAAATGAGAAATATAATAAGACCTATAATACCAATTGGCATCAGTATCTTGAACAATAAGCTTTTACCTACGCTAGCAAGCCAATGACCTACATTGGAGAGACCATCTACCAGTCTCTTCCAGGCACTATCAACCTCGAGTGGTTTGAGTTCCTTTGTCAAATTAGTAATGTTTTTCACATATCTTTTGATCTGTACACTTTTATCCGGAATATAAGTGCAACAATGTTGCGCCTTCAACATCCGGCAGACTCCGCCCTCTTTCGCTAATAAGGTGTCAAGAGCAAGTCGATTCTGCAAAACCATTGATCTGATCGCAACCATTTCGGTATTGACCAGCAGAAATCCATGAGCTGTTTCAGTAGACAGCACATCCACTATAGTAGACAATTTGCAAATTCTGTGAGTGTTCAGAACCACTCCCACTCCAGGTATCAGTGCACTGAAAATACTACCCATAATTTCACCTATACTTTCTCTTTTACTACGCACTAAGCCATTAGTATCTTCATTGCTTCCAGCTTTTCCATTCACATGGTATATTTTCGGGAAGACAATGCCAAAATAGCAGCTTCCATACCAGTGATCCGGCAATTTGAAATAAGCCTTGTCCCCACAAATATAATAAATTCCAGGAAACACAGGCTCTGACCCATTTTTGAAACCCCAACCTCCAATTACCTTGTAATTATGTTCGCATTCACTGGAACCAATGAAAACATTATTATAATAGCTAGTCTTCTCGCGGTGAAGACATAGCTTGCCTTTCTTTTCAAAATCCAGCAACAGAGCAGGTCCCGCCCCACCATTTGAGGTGCCTTCCATGTTCTCTGCCCACTTTGGCTTTTTCTGACTTTCGTCATTAGCCTTCTTTTGTATTTTAATTCTTCTTTTCTCTGCCATGTTCAGGAACATCTTTTCCTGTTCACGCAAAGAACAAGTCAAGTTATCTCTGTGTGCATCAGCTATGTCAATGTTACCTATAGTCAAGAAGTAGTCTCCCATATATCTTATGGTGTCGCTTTTGGTATGTACAGGATTCAAGTTCCCACGTATAGGAAGTTCAGAAAAGATTACGTCATTATTAGAGTAATAGTACTGTAACGGTCCTCTTTTGTAAAATAAACTAGCTAAAATGCTACAGGAGATTCCATATGTCAATGGCAAGTGATGGTATGTCACGCCTTCAGCCACAGAAGTAGGTAGCTTCATGCAGACATAGCAATCTTCAATTTCCATAGTCTCTACATAGTGTATTAACAAGTTTGCAAAAACATTTAAGTGTGTCCTGTTCTTAATTCCATGATAATGTAGTCCTCCCTCATCTGATGCTTCTAAGTCTCGTTTTGTTTGTCTCAGTGCTCTCTCATGTCTTGCTACACTCTGTGTTGTCAACTCATCACTGTCTGTATTTACAATTTCAGTAGGGACAATGTTAGTATCTTTACTTACAGTGAAGGGTATAAAGATTGTTAGTCCTATCCAAATTACTATCAGTACTACTATACTACATATACACACCTTGCAGCACGTTTTGCAACGACTGCAACTAGGTCTACCATTCACAGTTGAATCAGACATTTCGGCTCAGAAGAAGTTTCTCGACCCCTCTTTGTGTCTTTACACAGCTAGCTTACTTTGTGCAAATTCACGGTGGTTCGTCTTCTTCTTCAGCAGAGTACTCAGGGACGGGCTCTCTGTCGCTTACATCAATTATATCAAGATCTTCAAGTTCTTCCAAAACGAGTGTCCATTCAGGAGACTTGTACTTCTTGTTTTGTCTTTTTCTTCGTTCACTCCTTCTTTTGGAAGAGTTTTCTTCTTGCTCTGCTATCCGCGCACTTCTCCTTGCTTCTGCACGTTTTTCTTCCACCGTCTTTATCCTTAGCCTTAGTCTCTTTACGAACCTAGGCTCAAGGTTGTTTCTTTTCTTTAGTCTCTTAGTGGGTACTTGGACTTCACCTTCTTCTCTTATCCTCTTGTTCTCTTTCGCTTGTGGCAATTCTGTTTCACTTTCTTCTTCTTCTTCCCCTATCTCGCTAGTTCCAGGGCTAGCATCAAATTCTTCTTCCTGGTTACTAATCTGGCCCTGTTCAGGAATATTTTGTTTTTGGCTTTCGATTGTCTCTGTTTCTGTTTCTGTTTCCTGAACCGGTTCTTCTAACTCTATCTGATCCTGTTCAAGCACTTCGATCTCTTGATTTTCTTCTGCTCGAACTATTACTCTATTTCTAAGCTGTCCCTTATCCACATCAGGTGTTAGCGGTGGTGTATCGAACACCTGTTCTGTCCCTGTCTGACCTTCTCCTTCCTCAGTTTTGATGTGAATCTCAAGCGGCTGAGGTTCTTCGCCTGTGCCTTGCTTTTCCTGACTAGTCCACTCCCTACCTTCACAAAGTCGCTCTCTTGTTCTGATGGGATCTTCGGTCAGATCAATCATCGGTATCCATTCTTCTGGCCATATGCTTGGCAGCTCGTCATCAGCTACTCCTGGCTCAGCTTCCTGGACCTCTTCAGCAGGCTGGATTCTTGGCAGTTCGTAGTCAACTACTCCTGGGCCAACGTCTGCTGTTCCTGCAGCCTGACTGGTGCTGTGCTGCTCGTTGTCAGCTGCTTCTGGTCTGGCTCCTGCAGAGTCCTCTGCTGGATGCCCTTCTTCTTCAAATTCTTTGTCTGGTAATACCTTCTGGGTGTGGCCAGCGTGGATCCACTGGGGAATACCTGCGACCTTCACTGCAGTGGTTGTTATTACTTGGCGTTTCTTTCCCCACCTTGGTGCCAGACAGCTTGATCGAGTGTGCTTCTTTATTTTGACCCAGTCTCCTGGAACCAAGCTGTGGAGAGGAGTCGTTGGATTGAGGATGCCGTCGTCTCCAATCTGGCGAGAGATAGAACGCACTTGGTCACCCAATCTTCTGCAGTATTCAAGCACCAAATCATCAGTAATACTCAACAGTTTGCTTCCTGGCACCCATGCTTGTCTCATCACTCTTCCCATAATGATTTCATGGGGACTTAGGCCTGTCTTGCGGTCAATAACACTTCTCAGTCCCATCAGGACCAGGGGCAGGGCCTTCACCCAGGTCATGCCAGTTGCATCAGTCAGCTTTGCTAGTCTGTTTTTGATAGTTCCATGTACTTGTTCCACTATTCCAGAAGCCTCTGGATGATATGCACAGTGAAATTTCTGCCTTATTCCAAAGGCCTTACAGAGTTCAGCCAGTATTTCATTCTGAAAATGTCCACCCTTATCTGATTCAATAATGAATGGCACCCCGAATCTAGGTATCAGTTCTTTTAGTAAACACTTCGCTACTGTCAGTGCGTCACTTTGGGGAGTAGGGTAAGCTTCTACCCATTTTGAAAATACGCAAACAATGACAAGGACATATCGTTTCCCTTCACAACGGGGCATGGTGATGAAATCAATCTGTATCTTTACAAAGGGACCCCCGGATCTCCCAATTTTGCTCAGTTCAACCATTGTCCTTTTGCCTGGGTTCATCTGTTGACATGACAGGCACCTCTGGCAGAGGGACTCTGCTACTTTCCTGAACTTCTTACTGTACCAAGTCTGTTGAAATACCAGAATCATGGCATCCCTACCAATGTGTGATCCTTCGTGTATTAATCTTGCCATTGTGCCAAGCAAGTGTCGGGGTAACACAGGCATACCAGTTGGGCCCAAAATTACACCATCCACACGTCTCGGTCTACACCCATCCTCCTTCCATTTCTCTCTTTCTTGCCAAGGAGCCGACTCCTGCCACTCTCTCACTTCATCCCAAGTAGGCACTTCCTCAAACACTTGAAGTTGGCAGCTGGCTCCGATCCCCCCTCGTTTAGGATTAACGATATAGTGATCTCTGGCACACCATTGGGCCACTCGATCAGCATAATCGTTTCCCAGTGATACTTTGTCCATGCTCTTCTTATGAGCACCGCATTTTACCACTGCCAGTTCCTTGGGTAACTGGATGGCCTCTAAAAGGTCATGAACAACTTTTGCATTCCGAATGGGAGTACCTGAGGAAGTCAGGAATTCCCTCTGTAGCCACAATTGGCCAAAGTCATGCACAACTCCATAACAGTACTGACTGTCAGTATACACTGTTATGCGTAGGTTCTTCCCAATTTTGCAAGCTTTTATCATAGCAATCAATTCGGCTACTTGTGCAGACTTGATGTTATATAGGTAACCTGCTTCTTCAATTTTTGTTAAAGAGACTACTGCATAAGCAGCACTCAGGCCTCCTAGTTCATGTCTTAGACAGGAACCATCTACAAACAGCTCTTTATCATGCTCAGGCAATGGCGTTTCTTTTATGTCTGGGCGTGGTTTGGTGCTTAACTCTGTCAGATCAATGCAATCATGTTCATCATCATCCCCACCTTCCATTTCCAGGGAGTCGGGGAGTAAAGTGGCAGGGTTCAGAATACCGCACCTAACAATGCTTACATTTGCTGCACCCACAAGAATCCTCTCGTATTTAGTCAGCCGACTAGGGGTGAGATACTGCGTTTTAGTTCTGGTCAATAGAATTACCACTCCATGTGAAACATACACAGTCACAGGATGTCCCATGACTATGGACTCACTCTGTTCCAAACTTGCACAGGTAGCAGCTACTGCTTTCAGACAGCCTGGTAACCCAGCAGCTACTGGGTCCAAGGTGGCAGAGAAATAGGCCACAGGCCTTCTGGTCGTGCCATGTTCTTGAGTCAGGACTGACAATGCGCAATTATCGCGAGTGTCACAGAATAAGGCAAACTCTTTGGAATAATCTGGCATTCCCAGCGCAGGGGCTGTACACAGACAGTTTTTCAGTCTTGTGAAAGCCATTAGGCTTTCATCGTCCCATTCTACAATGTCTGGCATTCCTCTCGTGGTCATTTTTATCAAAGGCCTGGCTAAGACTGCAAATCCCAGAATCCACTGCCTGCAGTATCCTAGTACACCCAGGAACATTCTGACGTCTTTTTGAGTACGGGGCAACTGCATCTTTTGAATTATTCTCACTCTTTCTGATGTGACTTTTCTGACACCCTTTTCTATCTGGTGTCCTAGATATTTCACTGATTTTGCACAGAACTGTAGTTTGTCAGGGGCCACTTTATGCCCTTTCTCACACAGATGATTTAGGAGGGCAATGGTGTCAACTACACAGTCCCTATGACTTTTAGACGCCAGTAGAAGGTCGTCTATGTACTGCACTAAGACAGAGTTCCCAGGTAAGATCAAAGTCTCTAGACATTTTTTCAGGATCTGATTAAAGATAGAGGGGCTCTCTGTATACCCCTGAGGGACCCGGTTCCAGCAATACACGTGACCTTCGAAGGCAAACGAGAAAAGAAATTTGCTGTCGGGGTGCAGGGGTATCGAAAAGAATGCATGACACAAATCAATCACAGTGAACCACTCAGCATCCCAAGGAATCTGGTACAATATCACTGCGGGGTTCGGGACAATAGGGCAACAAGGAACTACAATTTTGTTTACCTTTCTCAGGTCTTGCACTACCCTATACTTGCCACTAGGCTTCTTGATGCCCATAATCGGTGAGTTGCATGGGCTGCTCATCACTTCCTGTATGATGTTTCCTTCTAATAATTTTTGTATTTCCAGAGTGACACCTGCTTTCACTTCAGCATTCATTCGGTAGGGCTTAGTGTTAGGATATACTGCATTGTCCTTGATGGCTATCTGTATGGGGTCCACATCTTTCATTAATCCCACATCTTTTCCAGTGAAATCCCACACCTCTGGCTTTACCGCTTCCTGGAGTTCTTGGGGCAAATCCTGCAGGGTCAATCTTTTAATTTCTGAGTCAGGTCTAAGTAACAATAGTTTATAAATGCCATCTTCATCCGGGGTCTGTATTTCAACACCTTTTGGTGTGCAAAAGATGGTACAGTTCATTTTGCACAGCAAATCACGACCCAGTAGATTCACTGGACTGGTGTCACAGACGACAAACCTATGCATTTGTTTAAAATTTCCAATTGAAATCTCCATTGGTTCGGTAACAGGAGTACTAATCAATTGATTAGATACACCCACTACTTGGATATTTTCTCCCGAGAGGGGTAGGTTTGGAACGTCCACTGTTCTTACAGTAGAACGGGTAGCGCCAGTGTCCAACAGAAAGGTGACATCATTTCCGTCAACCTTTCCTTCAATGTATGGTCCAGACTGGTCTACCGGCAAGGAAGCGCCAAGTACGCACTCCTCGTCCTCCCCTCTCAGGCCCCGTCAGTACTGTTCATTACAAAGGAAGGTATCATTTAGCAGATACTGCGAAGTTGCTGTATTTCTGTTCTCACCGCTTTCCCAAACTTCTATCTCCTCACCCTCTCCCTGTTTTCCCCTGTATACCTGCTTGGGTGCTCGAGGCACCTGAACTGTTTTTACCTGGGGTTGCGTTTTTCTTGGTCTTTCTTTCTGCGTCTGTGGAGTTAAATCAGGTGTTTTGGGGTTATCATCGGTCAATTGGGGACACTCGTTTCGCCAGTGTCCAATTTCGCCGCACTGGTGGCAGGGAAATTTCTTCATAGCCTCTTCCCTGCTAAATTTGGGCCGGGGCTTTCCTCCACCCCCTCCCCCAGGACTTTTGTTCTCAGCATTTTTAACCATGTTACTCAATTGTTTTTCCTGCTGTTCTGCGAGCTTTACTTGAGCCCACATCACTTTTTCCTTAAGGGCCTTTTTCTTTTCTGCCATCTCGTCCTCGCAGTACTTAGCGTACCGTAGGACCTCATCCATTTTCTTTGTATGCCAACAGATTTTATTATCTTTTATCCATTGACAAATTTCAGGTCTTAAACCATTTACAAACCTGTAAATAAAGTGCGTCATGTCCTTCAAATCGATGTTATCAATACCACTGTATGTTTTAAATACCTGCAATAACCTCTCATAGAAGGAGTGCACTGTCTCGTCCCTTTCCTGTGTTGTTCTATCTATTTTTGTCCAATCAGTTTCTTTTGCGGGCACCTTTTCTTTCAAATGCTGAATTACCTGCTCATATTTTCGCATGACATCCTTTGATGGCTCCCCTGTTTCCTTATTTCTTGGGTACTCTTCAGTAGGCCAGTCTATGGCTATTTTACACTGGGTCCATAAATCTACCGGAACCACAATGTCGAAAAACCCATGCAGGTCTTTCCACAGACATTTCTGTACCTTCACGAACCTTTCCACCTGCCTGTACCAGTCTACTGGTTTCTCTCGTAATTTTGGAAAATCGTTCGTAAAGGACACAATATCCTGTCTAGACCAGGGGACATGCACATATTTCCCTCCAGGTACTTCGCGCATGGGGCATAACTGCTCAGGTTTCTCTACCTCCCTTAAAGCAAATTCAGGAGTCACTTGTCGGGAGCGAGCCTCTTCCCTCTTTTTCACCCACCTGCTTCTCCATCTTTCCACATCTCCCCATTTCTGCAGTACCCCCAATAATTCTTTAATCTGCAACTTTTTTCCCGCCACATTCAGGTGCTCTATATCTTTGTCTGAGAAGTCTGCTCTGTACGGTTTCTGTAAGGGCTTGGATTTCGAGATATCTACCCCCATACTAGCTGCGGTTTCGGTCAGTTTTTCGTGGAGCACTCTGGTGTTCCTTGTAAAGCTTTTACATATAAACGACAATTCTTCTTCAGAGTAGGTATCCAATCGATCCAACCCCACATTTCCTGCCATTAATTCTTCTATTTCTACCCTCAGCTTGTAGAGGTCTAAAGGTTTCGTTTGCGGAGTCTGTTTCTCTAATTCACGACTCCAACTCTCAATTTCATCCGGAGTTACCAGAGAGACATTCCTAGTGCCTGTTGCTGACTCTAATTTAATTTCTTTCGCATTAAAAGGGTTATGCCTCTGCTGCATTCCCTTTCCGGTCGGTTTGTTTGGCAAGTCCAAGAACGCAACTTCAGACTCGCACTCACTGGACTGATCATCTATGATTATCGGTTCCTGTCTCGGGGGTGCCATGACTGGGGTCATAACTGGAGTAATCGGATTTCCCTGACCATTTCCGTATAACGGGACCACTGGTCCAATAGTTACTGGAATAGTCAATGCCTCAGGACTGGTATTTAACTGGGAGATTTTCTGAATTATTTCTGTCCTTTGTCTAGCTAGGGCCTCTTGCTCCTTTTCCACTAGTATCCTTCTTAAAGTCGTGTCATGTAATATCTGTGGGGTCAATGGAGGAGTAAAACTCGGGGCAGTAGGATGCGTTTCACTTGGTCCCCCACCATAATTCGGTTTTGGTAACAATGTTCCGGTGTTAAAGGACCTGCGCTCTTCCTCATAAGGAGGTTGAACAAAAGGCAGTCCTGAATTCGATGGTTTCTCTTCGTTTTCATACAAGGGTCTGGGAAAGAAAACTTTCGTACGTGAATATTTTTCTTCCTGGCTTGCGGGCACTTTGGGATATATATCCCTTGTTTCCGCCGGTTCGGGTTTCTCAAAATAGGGCAATACTTGACCACCCCCTCCCAGTCCTAGGGATCTGTCTTCTTCCTTGAGGAAGTGGCGTCGGGGAGCATCTCCTACACTGGAAGATCGGGTTCCCTCGTTATAAGGTGGCGGACTTCGGGTACAGATGTCATCTATCAATTCATCATCTGACTCCCCAGGGGCCCCCCAATGCTTACACTTTTCGGTACTTTTCTCACCCGCTGCAGGGTTATGACATGCCGGCATCATGGGAAACAGACCCTCAACAATCATGCTCTGCCTCCACTGTTTCATCCTTTTATCCCTGGACTCCTGTTTCAGCCTGGGGTACCACTTGGTCAAACCCTTGTCCATTCGGGGTCTTTCTCTTTCAAAAGCCTCAATCTCCCATTCCTCTAATGCCTCATACTGCGTTAGTCTCGGTCTGGGATGCAGTTCATTCATCCGAGTTCTTAAATTAAATAAGATCCTACCATTGAAAGTACCATCTAACGGAAAAGCCAATACTCCGTCATCTTTTGTGTACTTCACCCAATTCTCCAACCACACACAGGTATTGTATCCTCGGTCAAACATCATGAATGAGGCAGGAGTATTGGGTGGTGGGACAAGAACACCTTCTCTAGATTTAATCGGTTTGTCCGTTTTAAAATAATTTTTCACCTTACTTACAAGGGACATTTTTCTCTTGCTTCCGTACATAATATCGTATCTATTAGTCTTCCACTGATCCTTTTCGAACCCTAGGTGCCTTGGATCAGGTCGAGTTCCTGTAGTCTGCGAGTGCCACATACGACTTCTACGCTAAACTTTGTTTACAAACTACCTCCAATCAGAACGCGCTTCAGAAATCCGTGCAACCAATGGGTGCGCGACTCTGAATAATCTCCGCCAATGGGTGCGCGGCCCCTTCGTGAGACAGTTCCCACGCTCTGGCGCTCACCCCTCCTTTACAATCTCAGCTCCGCTACCCGCCCGCTGCTTCTACCAATCCCAGCACGGCACAGAGTGACGTCAGAGGCGCTTCGCGACTGACTCCCTCCCTTCACAAGGTAACGGAAACTTTCTTTCTTTTAAAGTGCTCAGTGCTTGGTTATTTTACAACAAATACACATTCGCCACAGTGCTCAAGTGTCTAGACAGAGAAAGAATTATTTTACTGCAAGTAAACTACTTCCATTTACTTTTCACTCGCTGCGGGTAGATCTCTTCCGCCTACCCTTCACTCTAGCATCGGTGAACCTGTTATTCCCCTAAACTCATCCACTTCTTTCCGGGATATATTCCGAGTTTAAGGTTTCCCAGCGGACCCCTCTGCTTTCACGCTAGCTCCGAGGAACCTGCTACTCTTCCGATGTGACCCTTATTAGGTTACGCCACTATGGGAATTTTGCCAATGAACCCTGTTACTGACATTTATTCACACATGTATTCAGAAAACCCTAGTTAGTGCTTCCCGGTTATCTAAACCTGCACCTAACTTTCCTCGAGCCTGTGACCTCAGGACAATGGATTCTATTCACCACTTGCCCTTTCAATTCCCCGGGGAGTTCGGACAACACAGAACTAAACGGTTGACAAATGCATGGATTAATACATATAACAATATAAGAACAAGAATAATAACAATACAGCAATTCATGAATTCCAAAACAGCGTATTCACAAGAGAATGATCAGGTCTCTTAGAACAGCCGCTCTTCTAGCAGCATCAATATACTAGCAGCTTCCGACTCAACTAGTCCAACTAATCCCTGCCTTACTCTCAACTAGTCCCTAACCATCCTCTGCTACCAGTAAAACTGATAGAGCGCGCGAGGCCACCCGACCAATAATTTTCGCCGTTTCCGGCTTCAGGGCCCATATACTTTCAAATCACCATATACATCGATCAGGTGACTTCACGAGCTCTACCAATTTGTGTGTGAGTTCCCTACTATTATTTCTCAGTGCACCCGACTTACCATCCACCGATGCGGGTACCTAATGACCACAATGAATCAGGGAGCTAGCTGTAAAAGGAAAGGCAGCAAAATACAAACCCAACCAATAACATTCAAAATACTGTTGAAATGACCACGGACAACGGGAAGTTTTAAAATGTTTATCTAAAGTTCATTTGCTTCATTCATAAGGTACATCAATATAAGGCAATCAATAACCAAGATAACGTAAATGAGGTAGCTGTAAAGAAATAACGACAGAGTAATCATTGAAATACTGATATAAAATGTAACAAGAAGATACTATGCTATTCAATAATATTTAAGCATGGGCGGACTATGTAGGTATAACTACAGGAGGGCCTATAAAGAGTAACACGCTTCACTTAAGGTGAACGGGCCTTTAAACAATCTAGGCAATGAGGTTCTAGACCATATCAGAAAATGACAAACTGCAATGCAAAATATAATTTCTAACAAGTGAGAAGACATAGGAACAAACTTTTGGAAAAATGCAAATGACTTTCAATAGTTGCGGAAAGACATGGAAAAATAACATATGCAATGGTAAACTTTATTGAAGCAAAAGTTAGAAATTCAGAAGGTGCAAGATTTAAGAGGTTCAGAGCAATATTTACCTAGAAAGGTGTGGAAACCAAACCCTGGCCACGGGTCAGTTAAGGACAGGAAACCCTCAAGGAAGGATACCCCTCAAAGGACAGCAGGTGCAGAATGGACACCCCGGATAGGACAGGATACCCTCGGATTAGGAATCAGGACAGGACCTCAGGACAGGACAGCAAACCCTCAGGACAGGACCGCTCAGGACAGGACCGGAACCCACAGTTCGGAAGCAACGCCTGCGCTCCACCCGCTCTGCAGTTATCGATCAAGACCCCGATTGGGTCAGCGAACTCCCAGCAAAGTGCTTCGCCAGCACTTTAAGGTTCAGTAGAACCTTAGTCTATGGTCAAATTCGGACAGAGTGCTCCGCAGCGCTCTGTATCTTCAGTCACCTATTGAGTACGATGGGTCAGTGACAGGTCAGCTAAACCAGACAAGTCGGACGGTTCCCTAGGTGAACCCAGGGTAGATATACAGTTTGGGGACAGTGTACCACCCCCCAATGTTGCAAAGTGTCAGAATCCCTCAATTTCGATTGGTCCTAAGGTAGGATTTGGGTAACACACCAATCACAATTCAACATTTCAAGCCTGTATTTGCATGTTTGGGCACCGCCTAGTAAGATTGGGGTTCCCATGAGAAGCTACACGGCAAGCAGCAATACAATATTACATTGTAACATATAAGGAGCCACATTCGCTGTTCTCGCAGGGCAGAGGTGACTTTCTCAGGAGCATCTCGCCCATCGCTGCCAACTGGCTATGTTCCATCAGTCAAGGTCTACTGTGCTGCCAAAGTTGCGCAGGCGCAGAAGGGACCTCCAATATGGCTCTCCTTTCACTCAGACCCCCATTTCCCGCGGTACATGAAAAGTAAGCGAAAACAAATTAATACATAATAATGTCATCATGAAAACACATCACAAGGTTTGTACTTTCTACTTATCATTATAAAATATACTTATGCAGTTTAAATGTTAGCTACATTGATACAGACACAAGAGCAGTGGCACGAGCAGTACCACATGATGGGCACAGTTATGGATTACGCATGCGCATAAATTTCCCTCCACTTCTGCAGACGCGTCAGGACACGTGAGTGTGGCTGACGCATGCGCAGTAACTAAAATACAAGCGGCGGCCATTTTAAAGTACACGGGTTAAATGTATTAGAAATACACGTAGGCAAGCTTCGCAAACTTTGCCTAAACAAAAATAAACGTTAGTAAAACATACGTTTTGTTACCTTATTACACATAAACGAGGTTCTTGACTTCGGCAAGCCGCAAAATATGCGAAGCTTTGCTTCATCAAGTGTACTGTCATATAGCAGTCAAGAGGGAGAGGATGTAGCCTTGCGGTTAGAGCTGTCGACCGCGAAGCTGGGGAACTGGGTTCGAGTCTCGGCAACGATACACAACATCCTGTTATTCTGGGCAAATCTTCCCGTGCCTAACAAAAATGAATGTGTCCTCATGTAAAGCCTCTGATACCCGGTGTCACAGGTCTAGTTCGCGCTACATAAATCTCTTTAAAAAAAATTAAAAAAAGAAGAAAGGTGCAACACTTTACATCAGTCGTTACACCACACAGGAAGTGTGCTATATGCACCTCATGTCATGTTTTCCTAACGTGTAAGGGTGTAACTAAAATTACGCTATACACTTTGTCACATCATGAACACGTTTAAATATTTTAGGCGTCCCTCTTCAGTACCGTATGTAAAACTATGATTGTTTTAAAAAATGAAAAGTCAAATGTACGGTTCTAAACTCCACAAAACCCAGGTGGCAAGGTTAGGCTTCACTTACTGCATCAGGCTTCTCAAGGCAGCTTCTTATGCTGCTTTACTTCTACAGTTCACCAATCTCCACAGTTTTTTTCCCTAAAATTATCCTCTTATGTTTTGTTATTGGTATTTGTATAGTGCGCAATCTGCCATTAGCATAGCCTCATATTGCTGTTGTCTGTGGGTGCGACTCTACAGGATTTTAATTATGCAGTTCTGAAGTTATAGCATTTTCTACACAATTATGCACTATCCACTTCATAATTTGCAGATTTCCACAAAACAAATGTGTTTCTAGATCAAACTTCCATCACAGACTGAAGTATATGTTGGCCTCAATGTATCTTCTATCCTTAATTTCAGGAAACACTGCAATCAATGCAATTCTGAAGTTATGGCATTCTCTGCACAGTTATGGATTTACTGCACATGTTACATAATCTGCCATCAGCTTCATAATTTCCAGATTTCAGCCAAACAATGTGTTTCTAGCTCAAACGAATCAAAAGTTACCAAAAATATATATCACTGCTTGTGTTAGGGCAGAGTGGCAGCCCTTTGGCAAAAATTAGCTGCTCCCCTTGTAATTGCTGGTTGCTGTGTTCCATGCCAAGCTGGCATCCATGATGTCAACCCTTTGAACAGATAGTGTTAATGTGTATTCAGATGAGACAATAGTGACACAACCCTGCCACCTGATTGGTCTGCACAATTTGCTTTTCCGAGCCCGGTAATTTAGCAAACTGCTGCACAATTTCATCAACAGTTGTCAAATAATTCCAATGCGTCTGCATATCTTTAAATATGCACGGTCTGATAACGCATTTCCATGTTACAGTCCACGTAAATATCCCGAATAATATAAAATGAGTACTTTGCAAATTTTCACTGCAGTGTTGCATCTTCTGGAAATAATAGAAACGTGGATGTTAAAATTGCATTTATTTAAAGAAAGAATGATGTCCTTAATTAGATGATATTAGCTCCAGTTTTTCGAATCATGCAGCCGACGACATAAGACTGTCTTTAACCTAGACGACTGTGGTGTGCGCTCTAGTCTATGCGCGCATACGCGATGACGCGGCACGCACTAGACTAGAGCGGAGAGGCGGCGCATGCGCAGGAGGTGGAAAGGAATAGGCGCGAAGGATAATAACGGCAGTTGGCGACCGGAGCTCGGGACAGTTAGACGCTCGGCGCCCTTAGCTCCAGATATTACTAATGTTGTGATTTAAATAAACCAGTGTTACACACCCAACTGCCTCAGTGTGTCCTGTGGGAAAACCAACATTACAGTGGCGACGAGGCTGGGATCCGGACACCACCAGGTGCAGGGACGACAGCAAACCCCCCACAGCCACCCTCACGAGGCAGCAAGGCAAATCACTGGCAAGACAAGAGCAAAGGGCGTGGCAGCAGCGCAGCAGCACGGCACTAAGCTGAACACCGACCACACAAGCCAGGTTAGTGTGGCCCAAGACTCCAGGAGCCCCCAAGCAGCAACCTGGCAACCAAGGGAGACTCCCCCAAGCCAGAGGAAGGGGGGAGAGTGCACAGACTGCGCACAGTGCGAGGGATAACACCCCAGGGAGCCCAAGGGGCCAAGTTGACACGTCAGAGAGCGCAGGAGTGTCTGGTGAACCCACCCAAAGGAGGGCCCAGGAAGGCGAACCTAGAGGCGAAGAAAGAATGGCGAACCAAGCGTCAGCCCTGATGGCACCAGTCCCGTTCCTACCTAGACCAGGTGAACCCCAACTAAAATGGGAAGACTGGAAAGATTATTTCCTAAATTACATTGAGGCTCTGGGAGATGAGAGTGAAGGTGAATACACGCCGGAAAGGAAAAAGAGACTGTTGCTCCACAACTTAGGCCCGGAAGGGGTGAGGTGTTTAAGAACCTGGTGCCCAAGGAGAGGGGTGCAGCGGAGACGGATGTTTTTGCGAATGCCCTGGATGACCTGGACAGCCATTACCGCCCAGCGGTCTGCGTCTCGATAGACCGCTATAACTTCCAACAGCGAAAACAGGAGGCGGGAGAGTCCATTGATGATTATGTGGCAGCCCTTCGCCGACTAGCAATCACGTGTAGGTATGGGAACCTGCAGGATGAATACATTAAGGACCAAATTGTAATGCACACCACCAGCAGAGCGGTGCAAGACAAGCTATGGGCAATGAACGAGACAACCCTGAAAGAAGTTGTGGCGATGGTCAAAAAGGCCGAAATGTCGAAGAGAGGTGCAGACGCGGCAAAAAGGGAAAGTGGCCCGAGACAGATGGTCAACAAGATTGATGAGGCACCACAATCCAGCAAACCCAAAAGCAATTACGGGGACCCGAGGAAGGATATAAGAGGGTCTGGGAAACAGATGGCTCGCTCCGGCCCGGGAACAAAATTCGCATGCTACAGATGTGGCAGTGCAGCACACGCGGCCCAGGACAGGCGTTGTCCCGCGTTCCGCGCCAGGTGCTCGTTCTGTGGGTTGACTGGTCATTTCGAAAAAGTCTGCCGGAAAAAAGGGACGAAGTCCACTGTTAAGTGCATCGATGCAGCCACGGCCAACGTAAGTGAGGAAGACGAATTGGATGAGGATGATCTGGTCCTGTGCATAGAGGATCAAGTATTGGACGTGTCCGGCAAGCGAAGAGACAAGCCCCGCACCGACATGCTCATTGGGGGCGTCAAAGTACATGTGGCTGTGGATTCAGGATCCCCCTGGACCATTGTACAAAGGTCGATATGGGAAGAGGACTTCGCGCCGGTCATAGGACCTGACCTAATGCCGCCGGACATCAGACCCATCTCGTATACCGAGAATGCCATCCCCCTGGTTGGGTGCAGGGACCTGGAGTTCGAATTCAGAGGACGGTCGGCCACGTGCACCCTGTATGTAGCAGAAAAAGGCCCGTCGGTACTGGGATGGAGAGATGCAGGTGATCTCGGTATCATACTCAATCCTGGGGGGAAAGAACAGATTTTGCTAACAGACGAATGGCCCCTCTCGAAGGAGGAGGACTGGAAGGCAGCATACCCCAAGGTCTTTGAGGGCACGGTTGGCAAACTGGACAAATTCGTGCACAAGATGGTCCTCAAGGAGGGAGCAGTACCAGTGGTGCATAAGGTCCGGAACATACCGATGTCCACGAGCGAGGCGGTGCGCCAAGAACTACTGAAGCTAGAAGAGCAAGACATCATCGAACCAGTGGACAGTGCGGAATGGCTATCGCCCTTGGTAGTGGTCAAGAAGCCAAATGGCAAGGTCAGACTCTGCGTGGACCTAAGGGAGCTCAACAAAAACCTCATAGTGGAGAGGTTCCCGCTCCCCAGAATAGATGAGATGCTGGCTAGGACAAAAGGGATCACCCACTTCTCCACCATAGACCTGACGTCTGCGTATTACCAGATAGAACTGCATCCGTCGAGTAGGAAGTACACAGCCTTCATAACGCCCTTTGGATGCTACCAATTCAGGAGAATGCCGTTCGGCCTAGCATCCGCTGCGGCCGTGTTCCAGAAACTTATGCACAGGTTGTTTAAGGACATCTCGGGAGTGCAATACTTCCAAGATGACATCCTAGTGATGGGCTCCGACAAAAGTGAGCACGATAAGAAACTACATCGAGTGCTGGGAGTGCTGCAAAGCAGGGGATTGACGGCGGAATGGAGCAAGTGTAGAATAGGGTCCCGCTCTGTGACCTACCTGGGGCACGAGATAGGGACGCATGGCATATCACCGAAGGAGCAAAATGTGAAAGCAATAAAAGACGCCAAGGCCCCAACTACCAAAGAGGAAGTGCGGTCATTCCTCGGAATGGCCGAGTATTACAGCCGGTTCGTCAGACATTTTGCCACTAGAACGCACAGGATGCGACAACTAATCAGAAACAATGCAAAATTCGAATGGGACGCGGAGGCCCAATCCGAATTCGAGTCCATTAAAGACTGTATCAGCCACGCCATCCCATTGCAAGGGTATGTCCCCACCGGCAAAACTGTGGTGACAACAGACGCAAGCGACAAGGGCTTGGGGGCTGTCTTGGCGCAAGAAAGGGAAGATGGTGCCAAGGAAACGATCAGTTTTGCATCCAGGGCGCTGTCCCCGACGGAACAAAGGTACAGCGTAATTGAAAAAGAGATGCTGGCGGTCACGTGGGCGTTGAGCAAGTTTCGTCAGTTCATATGGGGCACGAGATTCAGACTTCAAACGGATCACAAGCCACTCATCAAAGTGTTGACATCATCGGGTCATGACACCGCCACCCCGAGAATAGCGAAGATGACCTTGAAGTTGCTAGACTATACATATGATGTAGAATACCTTCCCGGAACGCAGAACAAGGTAGCTGATTACCTCAGCCGGGCAGCAGCAATGGAGGAGGCGCCGGGTGAGACCCCGGACACAGAGGAGATGGTGGCCAGCATGGAGGATCACGAAATGTCAATCAGTGCACAGGAATGGCAGGCGGCTTACGAGCTCGATGAGGAAAAGATGGAAGTAAGGAAACACCTTACCGTGGGCTGGCCGGACAAGAAGAAGCTCAAGGAGGGTGTGCGACGATTCTATGAAATAAGAGAAGAATTGTCCCTGAGTGACTCGGGAATATTCTTGTACAGAGGAGAGAAAGTGGTGCCCCCAGTGACACTGATACCAAGGCTGCTGAAATTGCTCCATGAGGGGCATTTGGGCATCGTAAAAACCAAGGCGCTGGTCAAGCAGATGTATTGGTGGCCAGGAATGGATAACCACATTGAGAGGCAAGTGAGGGAGTGCGAACAGTGCCAAGGAGCAGATAAGGTGCTTCACCCACTCAGACCAGCTCTGGGGAAGTTCGACACCCCACAAGGCCCGTGGGAAGAGGTGGCCATTGACATTCTGGGGCCTGTGCTGGACAGCAGAGGGGTGAATAAGTACATTTGTGTGATAATTGACAAGTATTCCAAATGGCCGGAAGTGGACATACAAGAGTCGATGGACACGGAGACGATCCTTAAGTTCCTAACCTCGGTGTTCCTCAGAGAGGGAATACCCAAATCCATTCTTAGTGACAATGGGCCGCAATTTGTGTCGGACAAGTGGAGGAGATACATGAAGAGGAATGGGATCGAGGTGAAACACACGGCTGTGTACCATCCGGCTTGCAACGGCCAGGTCGAAAGGTTTAACAGGGTGCTCATGGGCTCCATTCAGGCGGCCATATCGCAAGGAAAAGACTGGGAGGTGGAAGTGATGAACATGCTGTGGGCCTACCGGATAACGCCCTCGGTGGTGGGGTACAGTCCGTTCCAAGTGCTTAGGGGACGTTATCCCTTCACCCGGGACAATGTAGCATGGAGGGAGAAGACCATCACCAGCAAGTGGTCCCCAGCGGTGGTGCAACACAATCTGGAGAAGGCCCAGAAGATCTATGCAGCCCACTATGACAAGCGACGCAGCACGAAGGACACGGCGTTGGAAAAAGGGGAGTGGGTTAGGATCAAACTCCCCACTCTGCAAAAGAAAGGCGAAAGTAAATTTAGCCAGCCGCTACAAGTCAAGGAGGTGCGTGGTAGGGCGGCTCTCCTCAGTGACGGAAAGGTCTGGTCGCAAGACCGCATGGCCAGAGTCAACAAAATATTAGTCTGGCCCAAGGTTGAGGAGGAAGAGAGTTGCATGAATGACCAGGAGGCCAGAGCCCTCTCGGAGCACGGCACAGACAACCACGAAGAAAGTGCAAGGGACGACAGTGAAGCGGAAGTCCGGGGAGCCAGGATCTCCGATGGCGGTGATGTACTGGCGAATGCAGAACAGAGAGCAGATGCGAGAGAAGCTGGGGTGTCCCGAGGAGAGACAGAAGTGGGAGAGAACTTGCCGGTAAGACACACCCGCAGCGGAAGGGCAGTTATCGTGCCCTCTCGTTATAGAGACTTTGAGATGGAAGGACAATAGCTGGTTGCTGCCCTCCTTGGGTGCCCCATCAAGACACTTCACAGTTGAAGGACACCCAACCTTTTGGGGGGGAACGCTTTAACCTTGTTTTCATTAAAGGGGGGAGATATGTGGTGTGCGCTCTAGTCTATGCGCGCATACGCGATGACGCGGCACGCACTAGACTAGAGCGGAGAGGCGGCGCATGCGCAGGAGGTGGAAAGGAATAGGCGCAAAGGATAATAACGGCAGTTGGCGACCGGAGCTCGGGACAGTTAGACGCTCGGCGCCCTTAGCTCCAGATATTACTAATGTTGTGATTTAAATAAACCAGTGTTACACACCCAACTGCCTCAGTGTGTCCTGTGGGAAAACCAACATTACAACGACCAACGCATTATTGGTGAAAAAGTAAAATGGTGTCTTTAGGTATTTATGAGGGAGTTGTGAAGTTTCTATTGTGTTTAATTGTTCATTAAAGCATTAATGTCGTGATCGACTCTTCTTTTATTATTTTACCTTCTCTCTTTTCAACTGGGAATCATTAAAAAAATTTTATATGAAATATGTTATAAAATGTCAGTGATGTACTTGAGATGCTCTTGTGGGCACAATTTCTTTCGTGAATATTCGCCAGAGACACTTCACTTGACAATAATAAATACTACCAGCAGATGGAGCATTTGGCTAAGTAAGGGAACATCTCCGAAAGGCCAGCCACCAAGCACAGACTCAAGGGAACTGTCTAATGAATGTTACATTATCTGGCCAGGGGCGAAGCAAACGTCTCTCTAACGCTAAAGAAAAGAATATCGGTCTACGTGAAATGAAAGAAAACTACATCTTCACGGAGTACCACACCCTCGCCTTCAAGGAATTAAACAAGAAGTCAAAGCAAGAAGGAAGCATTTTGAACGGTAGACTACTGGCGACCTGCTGGGAACGGGATTCCAGGGTTCATGAGGATAATATTCGTAAAGAGGACTCTTAGCACACCGAAACTGCACATTATGGTGATGACGATCAGGTTGCCAACAGTGGTGGAAGGTGGATTTTAAAAGTGGTAGGCAGGAAGTTTTATACCGTTGCAAAAGGATGAGGCTGGGGGTGTTCTCTCCGGCAAAAAATTTGATTCAAATGGCGGATTTTACACCACATATTTACTGCAAGTTAAAAAGAGATATATATTGCCCAATTTGTATTAGTTACTGCTTTTATATTGTGAATTAGAGATCAAAGTTAAGAAGGGTCAATAAATAATTTACCCTACGCCTCGGCTGAATCTGGTACAGCAGTTGCCCCAGGCCCTTCAGTCCTGAAAGGCAGAGGATGTCAGACTGCCCCTCAAAGCACCAGCACTGGTCTAATGGATGGGTAAGCAGAAGGGCTAAACATTCTGACCTTGGATGGGATGCCAGGGATCCTTGTACCTGCCTCTCCCGTAGCTCGTGGAAGTCTGGCCAGGGCCGGCTTTAGGGCAGTGCGACTGTAAGTAAGTAAGTAACGTTTATTTGTTGATTAATTAAAATCATTACAAACAGCAAAGTACATATCTAAAATAAAATCTGATTAAAAATATACAGATACAGTGAGTTTTTTATATCCAAGTTGAGATCCACAGCTAAGCCCTAACGTGATTTGGTCAACTGCAATTAACCGCATGCGCGCTAGCGGTTGTCCCGCTGCGCTCTGCGATTTTAAAAATCCCGCGTTACGTGACAAGGTCAGCTCGTCATCGGCGTAGGGCAGGTTACGCCCATGACGAGCTGAGCTCGTCACGAGCGTAGAAGGGGTTAAACAATTTGCTAATAAACAATTCACAGCAAAAGTTAAAGTGCATTGTGCTGGCAATAGCAGAAATTAAAATGCCTTGTGCTAGCAGCAAAAATTACAGATAGACCTTTTAGATTGGTAAGGGTACATGATATACAACACACCAACCAAAATTAAAGTGCCTTGTGCTAGCAACTTAGAATCGTCAGGTAAACTTTTAACTTGAAAAAAGTGTGCATAAAGTGCCATCCGCCATTATGAAATTACCATTTAAAACAGTACGATACATGGGGTACACTCCATCAGAAATTAAAGTGCCTTGTGCTAGCAGCAAAAGTTACACATCGACTTTTTAAATTGATAAGGGCACATAATATACAATGCACCAATAAAAATGAAAGTACCTTGTGCTAGCAGCTTAGAATCGTCAGGTAAACTTTTAACTTAAAAAAGTATGCATAAAATGCTATCCGCCATTATAAAATTACATTTAAAAGAGTACAATACATGGGGTACACCATCAGATAGAAGCAAGAATGAAAGTGCCTTATGCTAGCAGCTAAGATTATCAAGGAAACTTTCAAAATAAGAAAGTATACATAAGATGCAATCCACTATTATGGAGTGACATTAGATGCAAAATGGTACATTTATAATAATGAATTTTAGACAAACTTAAAATAGCCCACACACTCTCTAAAAACATTTAAAATCATTATATCATTATCAATTTTTAGTTAACTTTCATAGCAGAAATTTCATCACTTAAAAAATCTGCTTTACAGAATTTCTTTTCAGCTATAAAAATAAACTTAACAAATTGGTAAATAATACGAATGGTAACACCTCTTAGACATACAATAATTGCAGTCCTACAAGTTCCTACTCCCAATTCCTTAAAAATCGGCTTTAAAACCGTCTTCCGCTCTTCTAGAAATGTTGGGCATAGGGTTACTATGTACTGTAAGGTTTCTTCACACAGCCCACATAGCCTGCAAAGGTTAGACGGCCACTTTTTCTCCCATTTTGGAATTCCGTCTTTAGTTGGATATCTCCCAAACCTTAATAACATGAATTTATTCTTAATCAAAGGTTTTAAATGAAATAACAAATAAGGTTGAGGAGACAATATGCCGAAAGAGTTAACTATTGACCATAGATGTTTTGTTTTTCCTTAATTCATTTTTATCCGTTATGGTAGACAATGAAGCAGTTGATTGATTAATTGATTTTTTATAAACCATTTTACTCCTCACTTCATCTACTAAGTTTGGGCATTCAAAATGATGTAAACACTCATTTTAAATAAGTTTGCCAACTACTCGCATATTCACTTTTTGATATCTCAAGCCAACACAAATTTGCTAGCGAACCCTCTTCAGCTCGAGATATTGTCAATAAGGACTTTAAAAATGTGGATTGTCGGGCTAAAAACTGTTTCTTTAGACCAAATTCAAGTCTTATATTGGCACGATTAATATATCTGGGAATCCTAAAAACTGATTTATATGTCCTTAATTCAATATCATCAAGCATTTTCGCATCTTTGCCCCGGAAGATAATGGAACCATAGTCCAAAGATGGGATTAACTTTGCTTTCATAACCATCAGCAAGTGATCATAATTTGGGCATAATAGCTTATCTCTCAATTTTCTAAAAGCAAATGCCCTTAGCTTCAAGGTTATTAAAATGCTGCCTAAATGACAAACTATCATCAAATGTGATTCCCAAATATTTATACGATTTTACACATTCAATAACCAAACCATTAATATTCCATTCTTTTACTCCTAGTTTGCCTCTTCCCACGGTCAATATTTTCGTTTATTTGTATTTATTTTTAGACCGTTTTGTGTAACATATAGGTTAAAAGAATCTATTAATCTTGTTAGTCCTATGACAGTTGGCTTAGTAAAATGGTATCATCTGCATATTGTAATTATTTAATCTCTTTACCCAACACAGAAGGGGAGTGGGCATTGACATCATTCAAATAGGCCCTGAGATCAGACATAAAAAGGTTAAAAAGGCAGGGAGCCAAGACACATCCTTGTTTCAAGCCGATATTGGTTTCTAGGCGGCGAGTCGTATGTCTACCATCGCCTACTTGGATCTGTACCCAAGTATCGGAGTATAGTAATTTGATCATTTTTAAAAGTGTGTCAGATTTACCCCAATTGATTAACTTCGACAGTACATTTCGGGGCACAGAATCATAGGCGGCTTTTAGGTCAATGAAACAAATATAAAAATGTTGTTTCCTATATTTGTCTCTTTTGCCTAATAATGTTAATAAAATCAAATTGGTATAAGTTGATTCTCCCTTTCTAAAACCGGTTTGTAAATTTGGAATCAAATCCTCTCTTGTGGCCCATGCTTCCAATTCTTCCAACAGACAACTAGCAAATATTTTCGCATCTACATCTGTTAATGCTATTAAGCGATAAATTGCGGGGTTGTCCTGGGAACGACTTTTATAAATTGGTTGGATAATACTTCCCTGCCATGATTCTGGACTCAGGCCTGTTTTAAGCACTTCATTGAACAGGAGCGTTAGTACCTCTGGCCAATCTTTTAGATTTACTTTAAAGATGGCATTCAGAATTCCATTCGGGCCAGGTACTCCATTTGATCTAATCTTATATATTTTTTTTTTTTTACTTTGTCAAGCGACCATGGCTCATTATCAAGGGAACTTAATGGATCATAAACACTTAGCTCTGACCCGCCATTTTCTATTATCTCTCGTTGGCAATGATGAGCAAGATTATTTTTACCATCATCGCACTGTGGGCCTAGAGGAACAATTTTAAGATTATTAAAAAAGTTTACCCAACTTATTTAATCTATATTGGCACTGTTATTTCTATGATTACCATGTTCAAGGTTGTTGATAATACTCCAAAATAGCCGCAAATCTTTAGTTTTACAAGCACAATGTAATTTAGACCAAGTTTCTTCATAATATGCTTGTTTAGCATTCCAAATTTCGTTCCTATATTCCTTTTTCAATTCTCTAATTTGTTGGAATATCGCAAAATATGACATTCCTTTTGCTTTCCTATACAGTGATCTTATTATTTTATTAAGACTTCTTTTGAGGTATGGGAAAATCACCCTGGATTCTTAGGATTTAAAGTTATGCCTCCAGAGGGTTTCAAATTAGAAAAATAACCAAAAGCGCGGAACATAAACAAGGCCAAAGAGCAACCATAGATTTCCCTTCAACATTAGCTTCTTGAACATCTAAAACTAAACAGGAAAGGACTTCTAAAATATCTTTTTCAGTTTTGTCATTCCATATTAACCTTTTAAGGTTAAAAGTGGTGGAAGCAGTTTTGATTATTCTAGATCCTGGCAAATAATCAAAAGAAAAATCGAAAAAGATAACTTGTGGATTATGATCGCTCTCAATCCTTGGAACTACATGATAACTTTGAACTAAATTAATACGTTTCTCAGAGATTATGGAGTAATCGATTATGGAAGGGCTACCCGTTTTATTAAATGTTGGTGTGTTATTATCATCATTCATAATCGTTAGGTTATATTTTGTAAACTCACAATTGATCCATTGGGATAAAATATTTGAGGGTATATTCCACTTTATATACGACAAAAGATGCATATTAAAATCCCCAGAGATGATGATCATTGAATCTAAATGATCATAATATAACACTTTCACTATTTCCCATAGATGTGTAAGTTGCGTGGATCTAACCTTTTTTTTCGAGCTCAAATAGACATTTTAAAAAATAATCGATTATTTGGCGATTAATTTGGCACACTGTATCCATTTTACCTGGAGATCAATCTGAAAATGCTTAACATCAAGATTCAAAGAAACATATATAGAGAGGCCACCACTAGGATGGCCAATAGAGGCCTCACAAATTGCCACCTTTAAATATTCAAAATAACAAATAAGGGGTTCACTACACATATTCCAAGTTTCTTGTAGCATTAATATATCAAAAGTTTAAAAAAAACGTATTTCATTCGAGTCCTCAAGAAGTGATTTAAGATCACATGTGTTCCAAGAACAAAGTTTGAAAGGTTTCAGTACTTTTTCAAGAGAAGGCCGGCATCAATCTTTCGTCGCAGAGTTTACATTTGTCAATATCGACCGAAGCCAACTCCAATCCTCAACTGGATTGGGGACTTTCTTTAACTCTTCGCATGTTCGTAAGCCTGGCTGACAATTCCTGATCTTAACACCACATGACAAATTCAAACCTGTTGATGGGCCTGAAGCACCTTTCAGCACTTTAACATGTGATGCCAGGTCTATTTTTTGTTCGCCCTTCTTTAGGACCGGGCTGTAGGGTGACTTATTTGGGATCCACAAAGTTGGATATTGAGACCCTTGAATTCTCCAGACTTTGATGCCCCATTTCTCAAATGTGTTAGTATTAGCAATTATTTTACTAACAATGTCATCACTTAGCCAGGTTGTAACAGTTATTTCACTATAAAAGTTATTACAATCTTTCTTAAACTCCACAGATTCCAAATAATCTGATATTATGTCCTTCAGATCTGTAATTGCATTTAATAATTTCAAGATATTTCCACGTTTCAAAATATCATAAGTGCCTCTTGTAGTATACTGAGGACAGAAGACTACTTTCCTCATTTCGTACAGAAGATCAGAAGCCTCTATTTCATCCTTATCTCTAGAATCTGCTGGTGCCCTCTTCCCAATAATGGGAGCCGAGACAGGAACTGTCAAATGGCTTAATACATGTGGCTCCAGTGGCTTTTGATCATGAGTACAAGGTTGATCAGCATGATCGTTATTGTAACATTGATGATTAATAGTATTTACAATTTTCCGATTGAGGGTATTTTGTTCTCCATGTTGATCAACCAATTCATTACAAGGCTGATCAGGCACAATAACCCCTGACTATACTGGAAGAGGAACTTTGGGCCACTTACTGGCGTTAGCCTCATCCTGTATAGGATTATTATTAGATTGGCCGTTTTGTTTATCCTTTAAGTTAACTACAGATTCAGATTCTTTAGGCTTTTTAGGATTTTTAACTACTACCTCACTGGGGAGTTTTTTTTCCTGTGATATTTTATTATGGGTTTTCCTTAACCTTTTTCTTGCCCATTTCGACAGAATCTCAGGGTTTGTAGTGACGCCTAATGCTTGGATTACTTCCGGGTAGATCATTTTCACCTCAGAGTTTTTAATGACACTTAATGCTTGAATTGGCTCTGGACAGTCGCTTTTTGTCTCATCAACTGTCAAATGGTCCTTATTTTTGGTACTTTTAAAGCTAACATGAGATACCTTAGGTTCTTTTCAAATTAATGGCATCATTTGCAGGTTGATCAATCATATCAATATTGTTAGTATTTCTGCTATTTTTGTCTTCTTGTGATATAGTTGATTTATTTTTAGTAAACAACCCAGATTGAGCAGGACCATTTGAATTATTTTTTATACCAGGTAGATTAATAATTTCTTCATTACCTTGGACTTTTCTACCTGACAGCAGTTTTACTTCCTGTACCATGGAGCTGACAATTGACGGTAAATCTGAGATTTTATCTATCAGTTGTGCACAAGTACAGGTTATTAACTGACTCTATCTGTTTAAACCTTAGTAATTAATTTGGTCAGTTGGAGAAGCTTTGCATCTATTCCTACTACATGTGATGCCAATGTGTTTAAAATGTCTAGCGGAATATCTAATTTATCCGAATGAAAATTAAGAGCAGTAGTGATTGAATCCATAGTGTGGAGTAGACATTCCCATATTCCACGCTCAGGTCTAGAAACTGTATTTTCTGTATCACCAGGTCTGGCCTGAAAGATCCCATCAAATTTAGTTAATAAAGATAAATCCACTGAGTTAAACTGATTATTTAAAACTTTATTTGTGGATTTACTTTGCTCGTTTACGATGGGAACGTTTTCACCACTAACTGCACCTGGAACCAATAGTGATTTATTAATGATAAAACTATTCTCCAAAATTATGCTTTACTGGTCCAAATGAAAAGGTCTTACATTGCCAGATTTGTTAGATTGGCCATTTGGGCTGGATACTAATTCAACTGTAGCTGGCATTGGTATTAAGCACCCCCTCTTGGGATCTGACCCTTCAGCAATGTAATCTAACACAAAGACCTCCTCACTTACATTCTGATCCAAACCTGGGGAGATGTCAATTACCGATCCAGTCTCTTTTTGGCTACCAGCTGTCAGTTTACAAAGCTCCTCCTGTCTGGTATCTTGAGGTTCATCAATCATAGTTAACTCAGTAAGATATGCAACAGAGTCATGTAAGTGAATTTGAGCTTTTGTCTGTGACTGACCAGAAGATAATAATACAAATGTAGACGTTAACGGAACTTCGGCTTTTTCAACCTTTTCAAAATTGTTAATCCTATCTTGGGAGTTAGCTTCATCTTTCGATTCTTCTATTTCTGAAGACATCTTGGACTCTATTAATGCGCAGAGGTGAACACTTTTTTCACATAATGGCGATGATGGTACTGAGGATGTTACACAGGCATTAGCAGTCTCATTATTTATATTTCTTTGTTGTTTTTGAGTCTGTTTTTGATGATACTTAAAAAAACTTTTAATGGACGGCAGAGTAACATGCACTAAATTTTTACAGTCCTGACCTGAGTTTATGGGGGAAACAACCAATTTAGCTGACTCATTCATATGCTCCTTTGTAGAAACACAAACACCATTGCTTTCCTCATTTTTTTGGCATGGCTTGGATTGGGACACAACATCCATAGTTTCCTCATTCTTTTGACGTTGTTTCAGTTTTGGCAGTGCCCCACGCTGTCGGCCTGATCTCATTGTCTACTGTCTACAGGCTGAAGTTGGCAAAATATCAATTAGATGAGCAAGCTGACAGGGCCTTGCCTCAGAATAGGGCTATCCTCCGTTATTAGAATATGCCCCCCCCTCCTTCAGCCAGACTCAAAATTATGGATCTTACGCAAACAAATCAATAGACCCCCACAACGCCAGAGCGCAATCGCTCCCTCTACTGAAGTGGGGCCAAATAGGACCAAGTGGGGACAACCAACCGCAAAGAGGGGGGATTCAAATCATCAGCTCAACGTCTCCAGCAGTGGGTTCAGTTAGTCCATTTAATATTCCTTACCGCTGCAGTTTTCCGCCGACAACAGCAACACCAGCAACAAGGCGGCCCTCTCCCCCACTCTTTCCTTTTCACAGCCGCTCAAATTTGGAAGAGGCTCCGGGTCTGCTCCGGTCGGCCGGGTCTGCCCTCGCACACACCTTACAATTGCAGTTGCAGCTCAGCTCGGCTCAATTGCAGGTAAGCTCAGCCAACAGTCGTTCAGCTGCTCCGCACGGCCGCACGTACTGGGAAGTGGCTGCCGGGTCGCCTCCACACTGCTCACAGCACACGGCTCGCGGCTCACAAGCAGCCGCTCGGCCGCATCTCCATGAGTCTCAAAAGCTGCTCGGCACGTCGAGCTGCCCTGTTCGTGGTGGAAGCACCTCCCTGGGTCGGGTCAGGACAGGCCCCTACACAACTCCCAACTCACAAGCAGCCGCTCAGCCGCGTCTCCACGCATCTCACAAGCTGCTCGGCACGTTCAGCTGCCCCGTTCGTGGTGGAAGCCCCCCCCCTGAGTCGGGTCGGGTCGGGTCAGGACAGGCCCCCACACAACTCGCAGCATACGGCTCGTGGCACACGGAGCAGCCGCTCGGCCGTGTCTGCCCTCACATCTTCACCGCGTCTTCTCCGCGTCTCCTCGTGTCACGTCCCAAAACTGGAAGCGAGGCGAAGCCGATAGAGCTTACTCCGCCTTACTCCGAGGAGGGAAGGGAATTCCAGTGTTTGGCAGTGTGACTGGTGCGGCCGCACTGGGCACTGACCTGTTGAGGAGGTGCTGTGATCTAAGGGGGCGCTGTGTTTAGCAACATCTTATAATAGGAGAGATGAGGTAACACTTTTGCAGGTGGTACGGGGAGAATTCGAGGAGGCGATCTTGGGACATGGGGGCACCAAAAGCGATTGTCGCACCGGGCGCCACGAGCGCTTAAGCCGGCCCTGAGTCTGGCCTACAGATATGTCAGACCCCTGGCAGGAAGAGCTGCACTCTGCAGCCAGCCTTCAGAATGTGAGCAATTATTTTGCCACTGAACAGAGGAGTGTACTCAGCACCAGCCTCACACCACTTTGCTGGTGGTTGGCCCAGCTCGCAATGCTTCCCAGAAGCACATTTTTGAGAAAAGCGCCCGTCGCTTGGCAGCGACAGGGCACTGCCAAGAACTCCTGCCAATCCCACTAACTAGGGATGGGTGTTGAATTGTGTTTTCACCCTGTGAATTTTCCGGCCATCCTTTCCTAAGGCAAAAGCAGCTGCACTTGAACTGAGGCTTCTCTTGGATGCTCGAGCATGACCTGGTGAGCAGAATGATAAATAGGTATAGGTAAAAATAAAGCCGACAGGCGCTTCTCCAGACTATAGAGCAGCTAAGCATGCAGAGTCTCTTCAGAGACAGGCTCAAAGACCTGTTTACACAGCATCACACATGTTAAACTGTGCGGCTCTGCATAACCCTGGCTTGTGCAATGGGGTGAGTGCAATGCGAACAGCGGAAGCTGCGCTATGGGATCTTGAAAGGGTGTCTCTCTACTCCTGTATGTGTGCATCTGTACGTATACAGCACACACACAGCTCAGACGTGATGCAGTGTTGTGCAGGAGTAAGAAATGCTTCAAGATTCTGAGCGCTAAGAAACCAGTTGAATGGGTGCTTCTAGGTAGATGGCAGTAGCTTTAAGTTTAGCGCTATATAATTAAGTGTTGCATGAAGAGGGACTTTTTCACATATTTCTGAAAGAACAGAAATGCAGAGGATGCCACGTTTGACAGATAGTCTTCCGTGTGGCCTGTTAGAAGGGGTAAAGATTTTACTCAATTCTTCCAACATTCAGTACCACATGTGTGCGAATGACACCCAACTTTACCTGAAAATCTCTTTCCCTGACGACATCAAATCACTGAACTCTACCTTACTCAAAACCCAACACTGGCTGACTACCCAACATCTTAAGCTCAACTCCTCCAAAACAGAATTCCTCCTGATAGCACCAACCAAAAAGTCGGCCATCATTGCTGATTACTTGAAACACTTAACAGCTCTCAACTGTACCCCTCACATTATTGACTTGGCTAGGTCTCTTGGAATTATACTTGACAAGTCATTGAGCATGCAGGAACACATTAGTGCAGCCTTCAAAGCGGCCAACTTTCACATCTCTATTCTAAGAAAGATAAAACCCTTCCTCCCCCCTGACGATCTAGAGTCTGTTGTGCAAGCTTTAGTAATCTCCAGGCTAACGTATAGCTGTGCAACTCTATGTGAGCTACCCAGATATAAGTTGGCTCCGCTCAAGGCTTCCCTGAATTCAGCTGCAAGGCTCATCACAGTTGCCAGAAGAGATAGCCACATATCGCCGGTACTGAAATCTATAAACTGGCTACCTTTGGAGGCTAAGATTGATCTCAAGATTGCATGCATGACGCACAAGGCCCTTCACTTCAATACCTCGATGTACCTAGTCTAAAAACGGGAGCTCTCTGGTGGGAGCCGATATTTTAGGAGTTCCATCACTCTGTTGCTAAAACCTCAAAAATTCCAGAAAAAGAAAATGTATAACCGGGAGTTTTCGGGTATTGCCCCGTGAATCTGGAAATCCCTGCCTCCTTACATCAGACCGATTCCCTCCACACCGTCTTTCAAAAAAGAAATGAAAGCCCTGTGGATGAATGCCCTAGTTTGACGGCACCTACCTCCATTGACTTCCCACTCCGTTGGCTTGTTGCTCGCATATGCTACATTATTTCCTCCTGCATATTTTACTGTTCCTCTATAGTTTACAGTACCCTGCTGATCATTGTTGTTGCTGTTTTACCTGCAACTCTGTTTTCACCTATGTACAGCTGTAAAGCGCTCTGATACCCGCTAGGGTCATGTTTGCGCTATATAAAACTTTATAAATAAATAAAATAAAACTCAACAGAGAGAGGTGGGTGGAACACTGCTTGAAGCACATGGCAGGCCAGCGTGTTACGTTTTTTTTTGCTATGTGCGTATTGGTGAGGACAAGACAAGTAGGTATGTGTTTATTTCACTTCTGCATTCTGTTCAAGTCTTTCTCTCAAATATCAATCACATTTACATTGTTTGCAGTGAAGCAAAGCTTGCTTTCCTAATGCGTGCAAAAGCAAATGCCTTGAAGTTACACATTATGCTTCTGCAGCATGCTGAACACTCCTGTTTAAGCACGAGGTGATCGGCTGGTCATGAGTTCGAATACCAGCAAGAAGGAAAACCGAATACCATTAAATTTGGCAATAAAGCATGCATTTTCTTTAAATAGAGACCATTTAGGCATTATTTCATTCCCTCTGTCATAAAAAGCATATCTTCCTTTTTAAACTTTACAGTTGAGCTCCCACAAATCCTGCAATACTAAATTGGGATGTTGTGTCCCAGTAACATGCCATTCCCTTAAATAAATTGCCAACAAAGGCGTTTTGAGAAACAATCACATGTGCACTAAATTAACAAAACAGAAAATACTTCTATGGCAAATGAAATCAAGTGTATGCACTGCCAAGCTTCCCCATGGCGCTTACCTTCCAGAAGGCTTGTTCTAGGATGCCAGTGCGAGTGAAGCCTGCCTGGTTCCAGGGGTGTTGACCCGTCAGCAGGGCTTCTCTTTCCACTCTGACTACAGGCCAGAAATACCATTCTTATCTCTCTCCGAAGTTGAAGCACTGGAGATCAAATGGCGGCCTCCACACAGTCCTGCAGTTAGCAGCGCAGGAAACAGACACCTCCTCGAGTCTTTCGAAGTGTCTCTTCAGAAGTCCATATGGCAAACTGCGCGCAATCGATTTTTGAGTTTCCTGCCTGCCTTCAACCTCTACCCCACCCCTTAACAACTCGTCAAAGGGCAGGACGCGCTCCCATGTGACGAATTGGGAAAGGGTGGGGTGACCATCATCTCCACTCCCTGACTGACAGTGAATCCCCAGTGCTACAGGGTTTCAACCTGAAGCACCAGGGGCAAACTTTACCCACATGTCATCAGGGGGTGGAGACTGCAGCTCAAGTCTATGTCTTTTGCCGAGCTGATGACCTCACTGGCCTCTGCACTCATCAGCCCGGCAAATACTGTAGACTCAGGTGCCAGGGCTCACCTTGAGGCAGAAGGCTTAGGAATATATCGACAGCTCTGTCCCCAACAAACATGTGTATACATTTTTTTTAAATAATAGATTTAAAGTGTTTTTTTTCACTTTAGCAATGCCAAGGCCGGGGGGGGTTGTGGGGGGGATGAAAGTAAAGGGGCAGAGCCCTGACGCCCTTTATCAGAAACCGCCGCTGGTTGCCAATTTAAAACTCAGACACAAATGGTAGTGAGTTTGAAGATTCACTAAATTCTGTTTGAGGAAGGCAGGCATCTGATAGATGAAATAAATGTCATTATGATAGAGCTGCAAGCGGCGGCGAGACAAGATGGCTGACGAAAATGGTAATGTCATATATTTGCTATAAGCGTGACCATGCTGAAATAGTTCAAATTCAAGTCTGTAATGGATTCGACATTCTGATCTCCATTAAGTACCACGGTGTAAAAAGCAGAGGAGGCAAATATAGGTTTAAGGAGGATTTATTTAAATCAAATCCAAGGACCCACTGGAGCACAAACCAAAGCGTCTAGATCAGATCAGCTCCAACCGCTTCTCTGATCTAGAACACAGGTCACAACAACATTCCCCATTACATGTGTAACATGCTCATTACTCATAACAATTCTAAAGATGACATCAAAGATTAAGCAAGAAAGAAAAGAAGAATATTACCACATGTACCTTTTCCACAGATAAAACAAAACAAAATAAAATAAAACAAACAAAAGGAAAATAAAACAAAACAAAATTAATCCAGAACATAATCATCAAATCTTTTAGGCAACTTAACACATCTTTTAAGAGAAACATGTGAACCTGGAACAGAAGAACAAGTACCAGCATCTACGTCAGAAGCAGGAGTATCCAAAACAGGAACAGGCTCTGAATCAGGAGTAGAACCAAGACCATCATCAGAAGAAACAACCTGTTCCTCAGGTAAAGGACTATGACGGGAATCATCTAGCCAGACATCCTCACCATCTTCCCTTTTATCAAAAAAAAATTCTTGGCCAGGTTTAAGAACAACAACAGAACTCTTACTCCACCACCCTCTGCCCTTGAGAAAAACAGTGGAATCAGAAACTTGTTCCACAATAAAGGGTTTACTGAACTTGAACAAACCTTTGGGTGTGTGAGAGGGATTAACAATCCTAACCCAATCACCAACATTTACAACCTTGCCCTTACAATGATGAAAATCATCATGATAAGACTTCCCAGACAATCGTGCAGAAGTGATGTTATCTCTAGCTCTAGAGACAGAAGACTCAAAACTCTCCCTCAAATAGCTTTTGTTTCTTAATTGAGGCAAAAATAAAGACTTAGCTTGTCTGCCTCTCATAAGACAAAAAGGAGAAACCCCTGTGCCCGAGTTAGGAGTCAGATGATAACTCCTGAACTGAACACCATTGTCAGACTTAATGGAAATAGGAGCCCCTTCAATCCTGAAAACATAGTCCAAGAAACTAATAACCACATCAGTACTAGGATGCTCTACAAAAGAATAATGTAACCACTTAGAAAAGTCATCAATGAGTACAATCAAAAATCTACTTTCTCTACCAAGACAATCATAAGGTCCAGAAAAGTCAATTGAAAGCCTTTCCCACGGACCTGCAGGAGCTTCACAAATAGACAAAGGTTCAGTAGAAACCTTCCAGTGCTTGTCAGACCTGACACACACTGCACAGTTATTGATAAATTTCTCAACAGAAGCATCTAAACCAGGCCACCAATAGTGACACTTGAGTAACCTCTTAGTACCTGAAACACCAGGATGCCCAAAATGTGCTAAACTGATAATCTTCTCCCTGGGACTACTTGGTGGAACAAACAACTCATTCCTCAACAAAATTCCATTTTCAATAGATAACTCATTCGCCACTTGAGCAAAACTTCTTAGCGAAGATTCAATACTTTTAACAGAGGGCCATCCACTAACAACATAAGACTTAACCCTAGTCAACAAATTATCTCTACTAACATGATCATTCCACTCATTCTCATCAATACCAAAATTGCTTGATTCCACAGCATCCAAAGCAGCCACAACACACTCATGCTGATCCGTGACCTCATCACCAGAATCGTTCAATGGAGGTAACCTAGATAAACAAAATAACTCTCTCCTTGCCATCAACCATCTGCGTGAAAACAGCTCCCAAACCAACAGTGCTTGCATCCACAGTTACAAAAGACCTCCCTTCAGGATCAAAAGTTTTAAGACCTGGAGCATTAGCGATAAGCTTAATCACACCCTGAAAAGCTGAATCATGAACATCAGTCCAAACAAATCTTGAACCTTTCTTTAACAGTTGTCTGAGTGGTTCAACAACCAAAGCATATCCTTTAACAAACTTCGCATAGTATTCACTTAACCCAAGAAAAGAGAGTAAAGCATCCATGTCCTGAGGCTTACAGGCATTTTCAAGGTTGCTAATAATATCTTTCTTAGGAAAAATCCCTTCCTGAGTAATTTTATGACCTAAATAGTCAATTTCCTTTACAAGGAATTTACATTTCTCCTTGCTCACCGTCATGCCTTTTCTGCTTCGAATCTTTAAAACTTTTTCCAATGTAACATTATGCTCATCAATAGACTTAGCAAAGATTAAAATGTCGTCTTGAAAAGACTGAACACCTTCAACTTCACTAAACAGATTTTCAATTAGCTTTTGGAAAACACTGGCAGCAGATGCCAGGCCAAAAGGCATCCTCAAGAATCTAAATAACCCAAACTGAGTTATAAACGCCGTCAGATCTCTAGAATCCTGATCCAAAGTAACTTGATGGTAGGCTGCCTTTCAAGTCAATAATGGAAAAAAAATTCGCTCCATTAACAGCAGCCAACATCTCTTGTATCCTAGGCAAAGGATAAGTTTCCACCACAATGTTTTTATTGAGAGAGCGGAGGTCTACACACAGTCTAATTTCTTGATTTTTTTTAAGAGCAATAACAATAGCCGAAACCCATTCTGAGCTATCAGTAGGTTCTATGATACCCTGAGAACAGAGACCATCCAAATGTGAATTAAGCTTGTCCCTCACACCCAGAGGTACTATACGAACCTTGTGCTGTACAGGCAAAGCTCCTTTTTTAAGTTTAATTCTGTGTGAAAAACCTTTGACCTCACCTACAACATCTTCAAAAACATTTTTATACTTATTCAGAATGGAAGACAGAGGATATTCCAATGAAACATTGTTGACAGGCATTTCTCTCAATTGAATTGGACGATCTGATCCTGGACATAAATTAATGCCCAGTTTGCCAAGATCATACCACCCAACTATATTTTTCCAATCAATTGCAACGTAAATTTTGGTAAAAATGACACGGGTCTCAAATTTTAACGAATCTTCAAAGAAACCCAATATTTTGATATCAAAATTACCAAAAGCTTTAGGGTTGATGTCAGATCTAGCAAGTTTGACACCTTTCCACTTTTGATAAAAAAACACATCTGACTAGATAGTCACAGGCGAACCAGAGTCAGCCATAGCTTCAAAGGCAACCTTACCAACATGAACAGTCCCTAAAGGAGCTTTGAAAGGAAGAGAAATACTATTTATGTGACTATCAAAAGAATCATCATAAATAGTGCTGACTAAATTCTCCAAATCATCATTGACATAAGAAACGTTACTAACAGTGGAATTAAGCTTACCACCTTTCCTTTGAATTCTACAAGAAGATGAAAGATGGCCAACCTTACCACACTTAGTACACTTTTTCTTAAGTGCAGGACAATCAGGGCAGTTGGCCAAATGTGTTTTAGAGCCACATCTAAAACAACTTAAAACTCTATTGGCTTGAAAATTTCCCTTACTACGCAATTGAACTGCACAAACCGAAGTGTCATTAGTGATCTTGTTATCATTAGCAGCAATGACCTTAGATGACTCAATTGATCTTTCAATCCCTTTGGCCAAATCAATTACCTCTGCTAAAGTGGGATTGCGACAAGCTAAAAGACGTTCTTGTACTTTTTTAGCTGCACAATTGAACACAAACTGACCCCTTATAGCTGTATCAACATAGGCACCAAAATCGCAGTTTACAGCTATGACTCTTAAAGCTGCCACATAATCTTCCACAGATTCATCACAGGACTGTTTGCGTTTATGAAAGGCATGTCTTTCAATCATAACATTAGGTTCATCTTCAAACTGTTTTTCCAGTCTAGCAACAGCTTCAAGAAAGACATTCCACCTATCTCCCCCATCAATCGGTGGCGCAATAGGTACGAGATTCTTAAAAATTTCTATTGCAGCTATACCTAAATAACTAAAAAGAATAGCTTTCTTCCTTTCTGCAGAAAATTTTGTTCCATCAATGGCAACAATGTAATTCTCAAAAGTATCAAACCATTTTTTCCACCTCAGCTTAGGTTTTCCTGGAATTTCAAGAAAAATAGATGGTTGATTACAGATTTGAGACGCAGCCATCTCAATCACCTTCACAAATGTGTGCAGATCACAGTTGAATAAATAGTGACAAGCACTTAGGATTAATAGTGTGCGTATCACTGTAGATCACACTTGAATAAATAGTGACAAGTACTTGAAATTAATAATGTGCGTATCACTGTAGAGTCATGAAAGTGTGCAGATCACAGTTGAATAAATAGTGACAAGCACTTGGAATCAATAGTGTGTGTATCACTGTAGAAAACAAAACAAAATAATATAGATACCAAAATGAATCGCTTCACCGAAGTATCACTAACTGTATCCTGGAAACAAGTGTGCGAATCACTGAATTCGCAGTTCGAATAAAGAAATAACCTTAATTTGAAGACATTCTTCAAACTGCTTCACTCCGTAAGAAATCTCCGACACTTTTCAGGAAACTCGCAAAATGGCCACGACGTAGCGCTGTCACAACGATGCGTTCCAAATAAACATTGCGCTTCTCTCAGCAGATGGCGTCTAGGTTGAGCGCTTCAACTCTGCGTTCCAACACTGCGTTTCAGGCCACAATTGACGTCAGAGGCAGCGCGTGAATACACGAGCACTCAAACAGCCGTTGAACACTTCACCGACGCTCAATCTTGCGGGGAGAAATCCTTTCAACAAAAATAGAGCTCACAATACCTCACAATTCAGCGGAGCAGATACATCAGGTGTCAACCGAGTGAAAGTCAGGAGATCACGCCGTGAGTTCCTTTTAGTTCAAATTCAAAATAAATTAAATTAAGATTACGCTTGGTAACACAGTGGGTCCATAAATTATCAAAAGAACCTCGTCGCCAGTGTAAAAAGCGGAGGAGGCTAATATAGGTTTAAGGAGGATTTATTTAAATCAAATCCAAGGACCCACTGGAGCACAAACCAAAGAGTCTAGATCAGATCAGCTCCAACCGCTTCTCTGATCTAGAACACAGGTCACAACAACATTCCCCATTACATGTGTAACATTCTCATTACTCATAACAATTCTAAAGATGACATCAAAGATTAAGCAAGAAAGAAAAGAAGAATATTACCACACACGGAGCATTACCTTTCACACTCAATGCTATCCCTGTTCAAAAACACCCCTACTTCAGATCGCCAAGCCCCCTCCTTACTTCGTCAAAGGTAGTGCACCTCTAGAAGTTCGCAACAAGATGACTGATAGGTGAAGACCTCCGGCTGGGAGCTACCGGCTATGGATTGCCCTTTTGGCTCAAATCCCCAGGAATATACACCCTTCTTGGTCCTCTTTTACCCACCTGGGCTTTCCTTGGACCGTGGTCCTTCTGATTCACCAATCTGGCCGTGGCCGATGACTGGTGGAGCATGGTTTTGACAGCAGAGCAGACGGCTGCCTTGTCGCGTCTCTCTGCCCGACACGGAGACAACAATACAGCCTCCGCTGCACATCAATTAATCTGACAAGACCTGGAATTAGTTTCGGTATCCACATGCAGTGGGGCATTTTCCAGAACCGTCTAGCATTGGTTGTGCAAAGCAGTGATCAAGTGGAGCAGCCTTGAATTACCCGGGTTGGATGCCCTCTCGCTGAGCACAAGATGGCGGAGTGCTCATCATCAGCGCTTGCTGTAAAACGGAGTTCCTGTCTCCCTCCTCGTGAATGGTTTTCAGACAAAGTTCAGCACGAGACTCAATGGGGCATGCCCCATACAAGGCATGCTGCAATTTCTGTCTCTTTGAACCCTTTATGTTCTGATGCACGCCCCAGTTCTCAACTCTGCCTGTCCCTAAGATGGCAACTGCTAAAAAATGCGATGGTCCCTAAAATGGCTGATGAAGAACAACAGTGATTGCAGCATTGCCAATGAAACAGCAAGGGGCCTTATTTCCATTCCGAGTGCCCGTCACAGGAGGTTCATGGCAACCTCACTTTTCTTCGCTAAGGTATAGTTTTCTGCCGCAGATATACTGTATGATCTTAACATTCTGGCGAGCATTGCTTGAATGCCCTGACACTAAGATGGCGTCCATTTGAGAAGTGCAGGGAGCACTTCTCCTTCCCCTGCTGGGCTGCACGTTGGAATCCTATGGGCCTGGGCAAGTGTTTCCGTTGTGGTGCCTGTTTGTAGGGTGTGATCTTTTGCTGAGCCATTCTTACCTGATACTGCGTTTCTCATGAGTCCTGAGCCTGACCTTAGGATGGCGCCTGTGTTTTGGTACTTGGAGTATTTGATGAGTGATGTGATCATCCGTGATCAGCACTGGAGCTGCTGCAAAACTCATAAGTGGCCGTACTCTACCCCCAATCTCCCTAAAGTATGTTGCCTGGCCTCCACATCTTAAGGATGTCCCCCTGGGTCCCATTTCAAACATTTTCAAATTAGATGCCGAGATGACCCAGTGTGATGATTGAAATTGGCAATGGACCGAGTGACTATGTGGCCCCACCTGGGTTTTGGTCCTGCTTACTCTAACATTTTGGGCCCCCATGAAGTACTTTTCTTCCAATGCCAGTCTACCAGAACGGATCTGCGTCCCAGCCCCCTGTTTCTACACCCCTCCCATAGTCCCTCCATCCTCTACTGGGGACTTGTTCCCCTATGTTTGATTATGCAACTATAACTAACTTAGCCATGCAAAACTGGTATTCTTGTTTTCCTTACTGTAGAATCCTGAGCAACATGGCTGATGCCGGGTGGAGCTGTTAGACAGCTATAGAGGAGATCGGCCCTGGCTCACCCCCTCGGCCGTCACCTAACCAGCCGGACATTAGGCACAGTTCTCCTTGTCTCCCCGTTTATTTCTCCTTCCGTCCCTCCCTCTGACGAGCTACCTTAACATTGTTCTTTTTCCTGTGTTTTACTATGCTCTTGGAACTGATGTAATTTGTAACTTGTAACTCAACGATCCTCATGTAAAGCGCTCCAATACCTCCGGGTCTAGCCAGCGCTACATAAAACTCATCTAATAAATAAATAAATAAATAAATAAGAACGATGTCCTCCCGGGTGCCTGAGGCAGTCATCGGGGTTGCGTTAATGAAACACTGCTTCCCATCTCATGACCGAGGGGGCATGGCACGTCATGCTGCCGAAGGGTCACCCAGAGTGAGAAAGCTAGTATTCTGACTCTCACAGCCTCCCTTTGCTCTTGCGCATGCTCAGAGGTATCGGTCCGTCTCTGACGCTTCACCACTTAGTTGTTGTTCTACCAGCATGTAAAGGCGAATGCATATCATAACCTCTAATTCGAGGAGAAATCGTATTTGATACGGGCAGATGTTGCACTTCTAGAGTGTATGGTTGTAAAAAAATATATATATTGTTATTATAATCGGTTTTCTACAATAGTTTCAAACAACCAAACTTTGAGGCGAAATCCCAATTATGAGGGCGGGGGGAGTAATTGTTCCCAAGTCAGCCTATATTACACACTTGGAGTCTAGGTGTGTG
This sequence comes from Lissotriton helveticus, assembly GCF_964261635.1. Lineage (NCBI taxonomy): Eukaryota > Metazoa > Chordata > Amphibia > Caudata > Salamandridae > Lissotriton > Lissotriton helveticus. The sequence goes on along the minus strand of NC_136071.1, from coordinate 792,045,704 downwards.
TACATCAAAATATTCTATAGTGGTAGGAAGGTCAAATCCAGTCAAATTGAAAGGCAAACCACTGGGTGTCTTATCCCGATAATAGGATGATAATCCTTAGTGCCTTTATAGGGAGCCACCTACGTAATCAATACCGATAATAATAATAATAATCAGTGGCAAAAACCCTATGTCCCAGAGTGCACTGCGCACCTCTCAAATGGTAATATTGCATAGTGTTCCTTAGTGTATGTTCACCCTTTAAGCAGTCACCTGACTTCCCAGTGCCTGTATTGAAGGAGTCAGTAACCTTCACTGGGTTAGGTAGAAGTCTCTTCAGTCCGTGTCCGGACTTCAGTCCTCATTTGATGAAGCACTAACTCCCCTATAGCCTGCCCAGGGTGTTCCAAGGTATGTCATCATTTAGGCCAACCACATGGCTCCGCAGTCTGTACCCCCATTTCTGTTCTCTCAGAAACAAAATCCTGTTGGAATTCCTCATGGTAGTCCAGATGTAGAGCTTGTCTAGTACTGTCCAGTACAGATCATCCACAGTATGTTTAATTTCAGCACAATGTGTAGTAAACCGTGTCATGGTCCTCTCACACCTGATGTTACTTTTGTGTTCCATGATCCTAATTTTAACCTTCGGTGATGTCATCCCCACATATATTAGATTACATGGACATCTAATCATATATATGACATAGGTAGAATTACAATTAGTGTGTCTACGTTGTTCCCAAGGGTAGTCCAGCCCTACATCAATGATTTTTGTGTTTGTAGTTAGCCTACACACGTCGCAGGAGCCACATCTAGTGTGTCCCGTAACAGGAGGAAGTTTCCACAGTCCTTGTTGTTCTTTCTGTATTGCTGGACGGGATCTTGTGTAGACTAGATGGCCCCTGACATTGGAGCTTCTCCCGAAAGAAAAGAGTGTTTTTTCCAGGTTGAGATATATCATTGTTTTTGTGGGTGCATTTTGAAGTAAAACATGTATGTTTCTGTCAATTGATTTGTTCTATTATATATGTAAAAACATTATTAAAATTCTTGAAAATACCTACAGATTTTTCTGTTTTGAAGAAAATATTTCTGTACAATACATTTTTGATATCTTCATATATTTTTTTACATCTTCTGGTGTTTGTGTCATTAAGGGTTCCGCACCCTGCTTGTGATAGCCGCTGGCTTACAGAGAGACGCCTCGCGCTCTTCCTATACCATAGGCAGGTGACAGTTATTCCCTTCTTGCATGGGGTCTTACTCGTGGACTAGATGGTCCCTGATATTGGACCTTCTTCTGAAAGAAAAGAGTGGTTTTTCCAGGTTCAGACTGTTGGAATTAAGTATTAGCCAATTCCTGAGTATAATACGTTTCAAGTGGATGGAGGCTGTGTTAAATGTTGTCACACAGATGGCATTCTTGTTCGATAGTTTCTCCACCTTTTCCAGAAGGGCCTCCCTATGGCAATTCTGTTCTCTCTTTTGAGCCTTTCGAATGACTGTAGTAGGGTATTATCTCCCTTCAAGTTTCTATGCTAGAGTTTCTGATTCCTTCTTAAAGTGCTCAGTCTAGAGCAGTTCCTCCGTAAGCACAGGAATTGTCCCACTGGGAGGTTTTCCCTAAGAGAATTCAGGTGGAAACTCTCGAAGAGTAGAAGGCTATTCCTTGTCAGTGGACATGTGAAAAACCTGTGTAGTCAGTCTTCCATCATTTGGTATGATTTCCAAATCGAGAAATGGTAAATATTTCTTCGTGATTGGGGACGTAAAATGTAAAAATGGATTCTGACTATTAAGCCACTGTAGGAAGTCCTTAATGGATTGTTCATTGCCCTTCCAAATGAGGATGACGTCGCAATGAATCGTCTCCACATCCAGATGTTGGAAGTCCAAGGGCTATCAGGCGTGACGATTAACTTTTGTGCGAAAGACACATAGAGGCCTGCTAGGCTAGGCGCAAAGGCACTCCCCATAGAGGTCCCATGGGTTTGTAGAGAGTATGTATCCTTAAACTCAAAGAAGTTTTTTGTCAATGCTATTTCAGCCAAATGGATTATGAATTACCTTGGAGTACACTATTTCCATTCCTGGGCATATAAAATCTCCTCAACCACTCTAAGTGTCTCCATTTAGGGAATGTTAGTGTAGAGGGACTCGATGTCCAATCCCATCAAAACTCTTCTGATGGATCAAAATCCATTTCTTTGAGCAAGTTTAGGACATTTGTGGTGTTCTTCAAATATGCCTCCTTACTCTGTACCAAGGGTTTCAGAAAAAATTCACAGAATTGCGAAAGCGGTTCCAAAATGGATCCAACACCTGCGACAATAGGTCTGCCAGGAGGTGGTCTACTTGTTTTATGCACCTTGGGGAGGGTGTAAAAGTATGGTACCGCAGGATTTTTTTGTGACAGGAAGTTCCCTTCTTGTTTTGAGATCCAATCATTGCTAGTGGCCTCTTCTATCAATGTAGTTATTTATATTCTCAGTTCAGGAGTAGGGTGCCTGGGGAGGACTCTGTAGTTCCTTGCATCAGATGGTAATCTGGTGCATTTGTTGACATAGGCTACTTTCGTTTGCAGGACTATAGCCCCTCCCTTATCTGTGGGTTTTATAACCACATCCTGGTTATCCTTCAATTGGTTCAATGCGTATTTTTCATCCCTAGGTAGATTTCTGAAGGGTTGCAAGCATTTTCTGGCCAATTCTTCCACCTCATATACTACAGCTTGTTCAAAGGTGATAACTTCAAGGGGGAGTGCTGAACCCATAGGTGTAAAGTTTGATTTTAGTATCCCCTTTCCCCTCTACTGGGTCCGCTCGTTCCTTGAAGAAGACCTTCAGTCTGATGGTTAAAAAAAAATCAGACAGCTCCTGTCCAAGTTTGAAACTGTCCACAGTGTTTGAAGGGACAAAACCACAAGGCCCTTGTTGAACAATTTCTCTTGAGGTTCAGTGAGTGGGGTGTCCGTTAAGTTCATCGCTAGACTAACTCCCTGCTTGTATGGTGGTTTGCCAAATTGGATACACGCAAGCCACATAAGAAGAGCCCCAAGTCCACTTGAAAGTGAAGAGATTGCTGAAGAAGATCAAGTAGAACAAAGAAATGTTCCAAAGCAGGTTGAAAACGAAGTAGAGTGGGCACAAGTTACTGGGACTAATGAAACTTATGCCGTTATTGTCAAAGATGAAAATGAAGTGGTCCCTATAAGCAGCAATAGCAACCAAAAAATAAAGAGATTCACCAAAAGAAAACACTGACTCTATTGAAAGTGAGATTGATAATGAAAATGGAAAAAGAACAAAAAGGGTGACAAGTGGCCAAAAGGAGTAAAAAGAGTAAAATATACTCTTAGCAAGAATGTTCCAGAAACAGTAATTGAAATATCTAGCCAATCCGAACAGAGTGAAGTTGAAGAAGAAGATCAAGTACGAAGACCAAAGAGAGTTAAAGTACCAAACAAGAAACACAGCACTTGAATGAACATACTTGGTGACTGCTCCAACAAATAAATGGGAAAGAGAATTTTTTTAATTCTGTTCAAAAAGCAGTTGCACATACAAGCCGCCCTAAATGAACTGTTTTTCTGAAAGGAGTGCAGAAAAAGACAGAGGAGGTTTATGACAATAAATGAAGAAAAATTCAGAAGAAGAATAAAGGAAAAGTATTCAAGAGCTGAAGAAGAGCAGAGTAATGTTTTATTAAATTTTTTTAACTTTTTATTCTTTTTTTTATTTTTGACTAATTTTTAGAATGGATAGAACTAAAACTGATACTGGCAAACAGAATTAAGGTATATGTGAGCAAAGGTGATTTAACGTTTGTTGTTAATGTGTCCTTATGAGGATGCTTGTATGTTTGGTACTAACATTTGTATTACCACATTATGAGGTCGATTAGGATGGCGGACGGAAACGGGTACTGTCCGCCATGGTCGCGGAAAATATACTCCCGTCCGCACCGCGGAGAATCCACGGTTGCGATTAGGATATTCATGTCAAGAAACTCCGACCGCGGCGGACGGATCACATCAAACACCGTCCGCGGTGGACGGAACACATCAAACACCGTCCGCGGTGGACGGAACACATCTAACACCGTCCGCGGCGGACGACATGACCGCGGGAACAGCCACATCTACCGCCATACCTGCGAAGGCTCCGTGTCCGCGATTAGGATAACGCCGCCTGTACCACGGTACGCACCGCCATCCACGTCGGCGGCGGAAAGAATGCAACGAGAAACAGTGCAACAATGCGGAAGCCCAACACGAACAACATCCCTACCGTCAAACCAATGTCAAAAAGTGTGACGGAAGTAAATTGCAAACACACGAAAAAGGACAACCCCCCACCTGAAACACCAACACCAATCACAAGCCACAATGACCCCCCCCCCAGTACCCAATAATGCACACTAGTCAACACACCCACCTACCACCTGACTGCCAACAACCATTGAGACACGACTATAAAATGACACACACCCACTACCACAATCCTTTGCATCACAGCATAGCTGCTAGCAAGAGGCCCAATACGACCGACAGCATACACCAATTGAAGGCACACAACCACCACCCTACCACACCCACCACACAAACACCCACCACACCATTCCTACACAACACACAACACACACCTGCACCCCCCAACTCACTCAACCCACACACTGAGCACCACACACCATGGCACCCAAAAAAAACACTCAATTCACGGAGACCGAGTTGAAGGTAATGGTAGATGAAATTATCCGTGTTGAGCCCCACATATTCGGGGCCCAAGTCCAGCAGACCACTGTGGCGCAAAAAAATCACATGTGGGACAGGATCGTCAGTCAGGTGAATGCGTCAGGGGCCGTGCCCAGGACCAAGCACGAAATACAGAGGCGGTGGCATGACCTGAAAACCAGGGTGAAAGGGATCCGTGCCAAAAACATTGTGAGAGCCAATCACACTGGCGGCGGCACACCCCCGGAGCCCATACCCTACACAGACTGGGAGGAAAAGGTGATGGGCATACTGCACCCAGAGAGCCTGGACGGACTTGAGGAAGGAGAAGAGGCTGGTAAGTACAAACCAGGCACCACGACCAGAACGACATGGTCAGCCTCACACAACTGAGAAGACACATCTCCCAGGCCCCAACCCATGCACGTGGGCCACATACTCACCAAAATGTAAATGGCTACCAACAGGCCCCCATGTCCACAGGGAGGGTGGCAGTGGGTGGGGGGTGTGTGTGAGAGGTGTGTGGGGTGTGTGAGAGGTCACCACTACAACTCCCAACAGGCCCACATGTCCACAGGGTGTGTGTGAGAGGTGTGTGGGGTGTGTGAGAGACCAGCACTACAACTCCCAACAGGCCCCCATGTCCACAGGGAGGGTGGCGGTGGGTGGGGGGGTGTGTGAGAGGTCACCACTACAACTCCCAACAGGCCCACATGTCCACAGGGTGTGTGTGAGAGGTGTGTGGGGTGTGTGAGAGACCAGCACTACAACTCCCAAAAGGCCCCCATGTCCACAGGGAGGGTGGCGGTGGGTGGGGGGGTGAGTGAGAGGTGGGTGGGGTGTGTGAGAGGTCACCACTACAACTCCCAACAGGCCCCCATGTCCACAGGGAGGGTGGCGGTGGGTGGGGGGTGTGTGAGAGGTGGGTGGGGTGTGTGAGAGGTCACCACTACAACTCCCAACAGGCCCCCATGTCCACAGGGTGGGTGGCGGTGGGTGGGGGGTGTGTGTGAGAGGTGGGTGGGGTGTGTGAGAGGTCACCACTACAACTCCCAACAGGCCCACATGTCCACAGGGTGTGTGTGAGAGGTGTGTGGGGTGTGTGAGAGACCAGCACTACAACTCCCAACAGGCCCCCATGTCCACAGGGAGGGTGGCGGTGGGTGGTGGGGGGGTGTGAGAGGTGGGTGGGGTGTGTGAGAGGTCACCACTACAACTCCCAACAGGCCCCCATGTCCACAGGGAGGGTGGCGGTGGGTGGGGGTGTGTGTGAGAGGTGGGTGGGGTGTGTGAGAGGTCACCACTACAACTCCCAACAGGCCCCCATGTCCACAGGGAGGGTGGCGGTGGGTGGGGGGGTGTGAGAGGTGTGTGGGGTGTGTGAGAGACCAGCACTACAACTCCCAACAGGCCCCCATGTCCACAGGGAGGGTGGCGGTGGGTGGAGGGTGTGTGTGAGAGGTGTGTGGGGTGTGTGAGAGACCAGCACTACAACTCCCAACAGGCCCCCATGTCCACAGGGAGGGTGGCGGTGGGTGGGGGGGGGTGTGAGAGGTGTGTGGGGTGTGTGAGAGACCAGCACTACAACTCCCAACAGGCCCCCATGTCCACAGGGAGGGTGGTGGTGGGTGGGGTGTGTGCGACAGGACACTGAAATGTAATCAAATTGATATGAACATGTAATGTCCACAGTACTGATCAGCACAATCTTGTCCCTCAGGTGATCGTAATCTGACTGGTGGAACCAGCAACCGGCCGCAAGACTCCCCTCACACCCATACCGGACTCTCTGGGGAAGATTCCACAGCCAGCTCCGGTGCGGAGGATGGTGCGGGCCCAAGCAGACTGCCAGAGCCATCTGGCTCACAGGAAATCCCGGCCCGACAACCGTCGCCAGTGTAACTCCTGCAACACCGGCCACTGTAAGCTGCAGACTCACCACCACCAGTACCACCACTCCTGCCTGTGCCACCCTGCCTAACCCACCGCACGACGCAGGGCCATCGGCCTCCCACCCAAGCAGGGAGAGTGGGCCAGACAGGAGAGAGGCGAGGCCACATCAGCCAATCAGGAGATCCACACTCCGTCGCGCTGAGGAAGCCCACCCACCCCATCCTGTGGCAGAGTCACTTGAAGCCCTAGCCAGGTGCCAGGCTTCCTTTGACCGTAGCCAGGAACAGGCAGATCGTGCCCACCAGGACTCGGTGGACAACACTAACATGTTGCGGGACATTGCGGGCAGCCTTTGCCAGATAGTGGACATCATGGGCCAGCAGACAACAATGTGGAGGGAATGGATAGCCCGCAACAACCCCCCCCCTCAACCAAGTGTCCAGACGCCACGGCCAGCAACACCACCGCCACCGCCACCGCCACCACCACCGCCACCTGTGCCCCTGGTGACGGATGTGGCCCCTCAGCAACTTGCCCCCCCAGCTGACTCCGTCCCACCTCAAAGACGGAGGGGCCGTCCGAGGCTGGAAGTGGGTGAGAGCAGTGGGGGGGCTCCATCCACACGCGCCAAGAGGGGCTGACAATGACTCTGACACTGCCTGAGCCAGCCATTCACCCTGGCAACTTTCCTGTCCCACATAGCCAATCATTGGCACAGGTCTGCTGGACTAGCCTGACATCACCCAATGTGGTGTCAGCATGGACATTTCATCTGCCATTACCTTCAACTCACACTCCCCAACCCCACACTTATTTGTAAATATTCACCAGCACCAATACACAACCTGTAAATAAATGCCACTTACACACTCAATGATGTGTTGTCTCCATGTTTAATCACATGATTGCCTCAGAAACAGACGTAACCAGGTGCAGGGATCCGAGTCGTACATAATCATGTCGCAGCGGGAGTGACCTAGGGAAATTCAGAGAGAGCAAACACAAGTCAGGAAACATATTCACAACCATCACACCACACAGCACAGCAACATTCCACAAACCACACTCAACACAAAATCCTTGGATGAGAGGACACACATCATGGAGACTTGCATGTCCAAATAAATGAACACACACCTATGCAACCATCACATAGCAGAACACCCAGCTGATGCACACCATATCCACACAACACCAGCAAACATACATAAGGCATTGTCAACCTGCACAAGAGGTAGTTACTCACATTCAATGAAAATAGCGATCAATGAGCTGACGCCTCTGGTCCACACCTTCCTCCTCACCACTATCCTCATCAGTCGACATGGGTGGAATGGGAGGCCGAGGAACTTGTTGGTTTTCAGGGTCCAAGATCAGTTCAATGTCATTGCGCACGGCCAGGTTGTGGAGCATGCAGCAGGCAATCACGATCCTGCATACTTTGCCTGGTGAGTAAGGCAGGGCCCCTCCGGTCTTATCCAGGCACCGAAACCTAGACTTTAGCAGTCCAAAAGTCAGTTCAACCACTCTACGTGTCCTTCCATGTGCATCATTGTAGCGCATTTCCCCCGCTGTAGTAGGATTACGTACGGGACTCAGGAGCCAGGGCCGGTTTGGGTACGCCGAGTCGCCTATGTAGGGGGATGACAGACAGAAATATCACAACCAGATTTGGTGGGTACCCCATGCCACACAGAAAGCACAACAGTCCCCACAGCATACTCACCAACAAGCCACGCTTGACCGGGACGTAGATTTGCCATCAGTTGGGGGACAATGCTGCTCCGCATGATGTGGGCGTCACGTGCGGAGCCTGGAAATCTTGCACACACATGGGAGATGATGTTGTCGGCCAGGCACACCACCTGCATGTTCAGCGAATGGAAGTGCTTCCGATTCCTATAAACCTGCTCACGTGCCCGTGGTGGAATGAGAGCAATATGTGTGCCATCAATGGAACCCACTACGTGTGGTATCTGGCCCAGTGCATAGAAGTCTGCTTTGACTGCTGGCAACTCTTCCGGCCGTGGGAAATGGATGTAGTCATCCTTGTACAGCATCATAGCTTTTAGAACATCCCGAAGTACCATGCTGAACATGGACTGTGACATCCCCCCGGCATGTCTAACTGTGTACTGAAAGGTGCCAGTAGCAAAAAAGTATAGGGCCGCCATCACCTTTGCTGTGGGTGTAATGGAACCAGGATAAGTCCTTCGTGGCTGCAGAAGAGGAGACAATTGGGCAACAAGCTCCATCAATCGACGTCGATCTAGCCGAAATTTCCTGATCACCTCCTCGTCAACCATATCCTCCAGCACAGTGTATGGCCGATGCAAATTCTGAGCCCTCCTGTGTGGGAGAGAGATGTAACTTGAGTCAACTTACAAACGACGCATAGGTGTGCAACTCCATCACATGGAAGCCAACATTAGCAAGAAGAAAATGTATTTGTCAATGGTCATATGTGTGACATCTCTGATAGTAACTACAATACGGAATGCCCCATTAACAATGTGCAGCCACTTGCAACAGGAAGTGTGTCAACACGTACAACGCAACTTGGTCACATGTCAACATTACTGACGTGTGTCATGACCCTAATGTGTAGAAGCCACATCACAGACACACATGCAAGTGCATGCACACAAACGATAATGATACACACACACCATGTCATCATGCACCAATGCCAACACCAATAATGGTGAGCATACGGACATTACATGCATGGTGACACAACAGGCAACACACATACACTGAATGCATGTGTACCCCCACCATTGTAGTGACCATTGTAGTGACCTCACATGAACCACACACTGACAACAGATTCTGAATGTGGCGATACAGCCTTTCGATGTAGTCAATGGACATGGCAGTTCATGACCCCCCTTACAGTCACATTGCATCATCCACTGTACACCGGCCGTGCCAGGGCCGGCCTAGGACCGTCGTGCCGGCCATGTCAGCCACCGCCATGCCAGGGCCGGCCTAGGACCGCCGTGCCGGCCATGTCAGCCACCGACGGGTGTTAACTCGCCTGGCACGGCGGTGGCTGACATGGCCGGCACGGCGGTCCTAGGCCGGCCCTGGCACGGCGGTGGCTGACATGGCCGGCACGGCGGTCCTAGGCCAGCCCTGGCACGGCCGGTGTACGGTGGATGATGCAATGTGACTGTAAGGGGGGTCATGAGCTGCCATGTCCATTGACTACATCGAAAGGGTGTGTAGGCCTGCACCTCCCCCGCCGAATACGTGCACCGCCATGGTGGCGCCAGTGATAGAACAATGTTGCAAAGAAGCATCCGCCCCGGAAGCTTGCACGTGCGGTTGCCGATGTGTGACCGTGACGGTCCGTGCACATGCAGCCAATGGGAAGAGGGAACGCTGGCCGCGTATGGCCAATCGAAAGTAGCGGAAGCAGTGCACCGCAACACCAGGGCCAGTCATTGGCCCTTTTACGAACACGCATCCAGGGCTGACCAATTGCTTGCGACGTATGCCACTGACATGTGCACAAGGCCCTATATATGTGTGATGCCAAAAAGCACACACCCTACCCTGGGAACCAGTGCTGCCTGATCACCTCGACCTGCTGCTGCAGAGCTGACCACCGACTGCTGCCTGTGACCATCACCTCGACCTGCTGCTGCTGAGCTGACCACCGACTGCTGCCTGTGACCATCACCTCGACCTGCTGCTGCTGAGCTGACCACCGACTGCTGCCTGTGACCATCACCTCGACCTGCTGCTGCTGAGCTGACCACCGACTGCTGCCTGTGACCATCACCTCGACCTGCTGCTGCTGAGCTGACCACCGACTGCTGCCTGTGACCATCACCTCGACCTGCTGCTGCTGAGCTGACCTACGGCTGCTGCTGTTGTGCCACAGTCCAGGACCTTGCCATGGAGGGAGTGCGAGAGAGCCGGTCGCGTCCCTTCACCGCAGCGGAGCTGGATGTCCTTGTGGACGGTGTGCTCAGCCACTACCAACGGCTCTACGGTGCACCCGGACAGGTGGTAAGTACAGTGGTGTACATGTTGTTGGTCATGAGGTGTTCAGTGGCTCCTGTCTTCTGCAGGCCTGCCGGTGTGCTGTGGGACCTTTACATGTGTAGTGCTGAGCATGGCTGCATGTTGAATCGTGTTCCTGCGATGTTTGTGCATGTCATACTGTCCACTTACGTTACCCTCTTGTCTCCCATCATGGCAGGTAAAGCTGCACGTTCGCAAGGCCGTGTGGAGGACGATAGCACGTGATGTACGGGCAGTGGAGGGGTACAATAGACGACACACACACTGCCACAAGCGCTGGGACGACATCTCCAGGCTTAGCAAGAATGTGGCGGAGATGACACTGGGGATGATTCCAAGATCTACACGTCTGGCCCGCCGCACCATGACCCCTCTTATGCACCGTATCATTGCTGTGACGCATCCTGACCTGTCCGCCCAGCTGAGTGGGGAACCACTGCAAAGTAGCGGTAAGCAGATTGTATGTGTATGTTACTTGGGCCTGCAATGCATGTATTGCTGCTCGGACACAGTAGTGGCTTCCGTGGTGCGTATGTTTAGCTGAAATGCCATGCTGGTGCTATTAGCGGAGTAGGCGTTGGCATCCATGTCCGCCAGGTGGACAGCCCACTTGCTTGGTAGTTGAGGGTTCAAGGACATGCCGTTGAGGTCTGTGGTCACATGGCATGACATGTGTGCAGTTGGCAGGGGTGGGACGTGTGCAGGATGTGTGCCACATGTAGAATGTATGTAATTGAATCCTAGATCTGTTGTCCTTCAGTACGTGTGTGTGGCACTTACTCACACCGCGTTTCTCTCTATTTCAGCTTTGGCAGAGGGCACTGACCCGCAGACGACGGAGATGAGTGGTGGCAATGCTTCCGAATCAGAGGTCGCACACACGCAGACTGACACTGAAGAGGGCAGCCCCGGAGAGGGGGACAGGACCGTCCCTGAGGACTCGCATATGGAAACACCATCGCCCTCATCCTCAGAAAGTGTTGGTGAGTCCGCACTGTTGGCACAGACAGGGAGTGGGCAATCGACACCTTCAGTCGGGACACAGCACACAGGGCCCACACTGCCACCCACTGCAACATATACTGCTCGTGCTCGCCAGAGGAGGGGTAGCAGAGTTGCCTTCGGTGCAGGAACCGCCGCCCCTGCCCCAGTGCCACAAAGTGCACTTTGTGCAGAGGCTGTTGATCTGCTGCGACAGCTGTGTGTAGGGCAGACCAACATGATCAATGCTTTTCAAGACCACGATAGGAAGTTGGGGCAGGTGGTGTTATTCATGGAGGGGATGCATGGCGATGTTGCTGGTCTCCACAGAACAGTTCAGTCATTGGCAAACACTGTGTCCTCAGCCATTGTACAGTCGCATAGACAGGGTGCTACTTCTGTGCCACCATCCACACCACTTGATGTTACAGGGGAGAGTGAGTCTTCAGACCAGGCCTCTTATTCTGGTCATTACACTAGGAGCAGCCACAGGCAGCAAGGCAGGGCATGGAGGGCACAGACACCATCCCCTAAGCCTGTGATCTCTTTATCCGAAGACGACGTGTCCAACACTGAAGTTGACAGACAGGATTATGGAGGGGTGTGTATGGAAATGGATTCACATGCTACACAGCCATCCCCCACCAACGTGACTCCCAAGCTAAGGCCACCTCCCAAGAGCAGGGACACTCCCAGGGACAAGGACAGTAACAAGGAAAGGCCACCTCCCAAGAGCAGGGACACTCCCAGGGACAAGGACAGTAACAAGGAAAGGCCACCTCCCAAGAGCAGGGACACTCCCAGGGACAAGGACAGTAACAAGGAAAGGCCACCTCCCAAGAGCAGGGACACTCCCAGGGACAAGGACAGTAACAAGGAAAGGCCACCTCCCAAGAGCAGGGACACTCCCAAGGACAAGGACAGTAACAAGGAAAGGCCACCTCCCAAGAGCAGGGACAAGGACAGTAACAAGGAAAGGCCACATCCCAAGAGCAGGGACACTCCCAAGGACAAGGTCAGTACCAAGGTGAGGGCACCTCCCAAGAGCAGGGTAGCTTCAAAGGAGAGGGACACTACAATGGACATGTCTGCACCCAGGGTCAGGGCACAGGAAAGGGATCTGGGCCATTCCAGGGACAGGACACCTCCGACGTCCAAGGCACATCCCATGGCCAAGGGTTCTCCCATGGACACGAGCACCATCAAGGACAGGCATATTTCACCCCTGGCTGCACTGAGGATGATGTTTAAGGAATGTACGACACATGTATCAGCGGTCGAGTCACCCCATACCTCTACTCCCATCCACGGCCCGCTAAAGCAGAGGAAGGAGTACACTGTTGTTGCATCCCCCATTCCACATGATGCAGAGGGCAGAAGGCAGGCCCACATCAAACGGCAGGCAGGGTCCAGCACGTCCCCAGAGAGCAGACCACCACAAGCACATGATACACCTTTGATGTCTGGTGATGCCACTCCACTTACCAGTCCAGGCATGTCCGGGGTACCCCAACGTTTCACAAAGAAACGGAGACACACACCAGTGAGACCTGAACACCCCAATGTGGCTCCAGTACAGCTGTCCCCAGCTCCCAGAGCCACCCTGCCTCCTGGCCCATACAGCCCTGTGGCTCACAATTTCAGTGGTCCTAGTGGCTCAGCTGCTGTTCACTCACATGTGTCAGGTGCAGGCATGGTATTTGTTGGTCAGTGTACAGGGACATGTCCGGCAAGTGTGTCTGGTTCTAGGGCTCAAGTGTCAGTCAGTAGATCGGTGGCTGTGTCTCACACTCCTGTTGCTGGTGCTGGCGGTGTGTCTGGGTCTATGGCACATGTATCAGTCACCACAGCTGTGGCTGTGTCTCACACTCCTGTTGCTGGTGCTGGCGGTGTGTCTGGGTCTATGGCACATGTGTCAGTCAGTAGATCGGTGGCTGTGTCTCACACTCCTGGTGCTGGCGGTGTGTCTGGGTCTATGGCACATGTGTCAGTCAGTAGATCGTGGCTGTGTCTCACACTCCTGTTGCTGGTGCTGGCGGTGTGTCTGGGTCTATGGCACATGTATCAGTCACCACAGCTGTGGCTGTGTCTCACACTGCTGTTGCTGGTGCTGGCGGTGTGTCTGGGTCTATGGCACATGTGTCAGTCAGTAGATCGGTAGCTGTGTCTCACACTCCTGGTGCTGGTGCTGGCGGTGTGTCTGGGTCTATGGCACATGTGTCAGTCAGTAGATCGGTGGCTGTGTCTCATACTCCTGTTGCTGGTGCTGGCGGTGTGTCCGAGGCGAGTTGTCCAATCAGTCCACCAGATTCTGTGGTGTGAGGTCTAGTTGCCATCAGTCACATGTCATGTGAGTTTGTGTGTAGATTGACGATTGTAACCTCCTATGTTTTGTTAATCTCCTTGTGACGGCTCGCTTGACACACGTTCTTGGCTAGCCAATGATGTACCTGCTCTGTTGTCCACAATGCCCTGTTGATGCTCTGATACTGCATTCCGCACTCTGATGTGCTGCCTCTGATGTACCTGCTCTGTTGTCCACAATGCCCTGTTGATGCTCTGATACTGCATTCTGCACTCTGATGTGCTGCCTCTGATGTACCTGCTCTGTTGTCCACAATGCCCTGTTGATGCTCTGATACTGCATTCTGCACTCTGATGTGCTGCCTCTGATGTACCTGCTCTGTTGTCCACAATGCCCTGTTGATGCTCTGATACTGCATTCTGCACTCTGATGTGCTGCCTCTGATGTTCATGCTCTGATGCCCACTTTGCCCATGCTCACGCATACACTGTGATTATACCCTTATTATGTGTAATAAAGGTAGTCAATCATGTGTCGTGGTTTGTCTTAGTCATTCCTGCTTGCGTACTACAATTGTGTATTTGTATTTGCTTCTATTCAGTGGTTTCGGTAACATGACACTCCCCCTCCCAACGTCACGACCCTTGCAGGTATTCCCCTCCAGACAGCCAATGGTTTGTGCCTTACCTGCGTCGTCGTCGATGGTGGGCCAAGACTAGGACGCGGTGGATCGCGAAGAGCATCGGGTAAGCGTGTAGCGCTGGGTCCATGGTGGCGAGCAGCTTGCGGTGGGTATCTCTGCTATGTACGTTATCTTCGCTGTGGGGAATCCGCCGTGTTCAGACAGGTTGTTTTTCCGCAGCGGTTTTATGTGTATTTTCCGCCATCTTGATTTGGGGGACGGTCGTAGGCGTCAGTACGTATGGCGGAGTCTCTGGATTGGTTACGTCCGCCGCGTGGTCGGGTGTAGTTGGGCGGCGGTGCGTGCTCTACCGTCGCGGACGGAATTTTGACACTCTTTCCCATCCTGATATGGCGGACGGAGTGTCCGCGGCAGGCGGACACGGAAAAGGCAGTTTCCGCTTACTCCAGGGCTGCGGTCGCTCTTCCGTCCGCCATCCTAATGAGCCCCTATATGTTTATTAATGTAATTAATATTACGTCTTCTAATAAAATTGAACATGTAATTATTGATGCTAAAAGTGATCTGAAAGACGAACCAGAAACTAATATTAAGGAATTAGTGTACTTCATGTGGACAAATCAATTAATGATTTCTCAATAAATGTCTTTACTAAACTCCTCTATGAGTATGTTGACACTATGGATGCGGGAGATTGTTATGTGTGCATGCAATTACCTACGTCTGTGTCTGAGGGGGTGACATACCATCATCTTCCCTTAATTTATGGTATTTCGTGCAGTTTACTAACCAGTCTAGTCTATGGTCAGGAAGCATTTCAGTACTATTATTCAAATTTTGATTTAGTAATTTCAGAAGTTCCTATTAGAAAGAATATGAATATAGTGAATAGTGCAAGATACGCCAAATACATGGGAGATTTCTTTCATACTACTAAAAAAATGGATGCAGTATATGCACACCAAAATAATCTAACATGTAAAATACATAGAGTAGAAATAGAAGTAATCAACACAGTAGAAGATAGACGTAGAAAGTTTAAGCAAAGGACTGCAGAACAGAAGAGTAAAGAACCACCATGGGCACATACAAGAGATAATTCTAAAAAGGGCGAGATTTATGCTGCAATGACTTTAGACTGGCCTCATAGAGGAAAGCTTTGCTTACTTAGGCAGAAGACTGATAAAAAATTACAATTTTGTTGGTTCCAGTGAATGTGAGCATACTTTTCTAATTAAAGGGAGTTGGGGATTAGGAGGAGGTAGTGATCCTGTATTCCCTGGTGTTTATTATGTGTGTGGTAAAGTGCCTACTATAGGTTTCCACCACATTAGTATGGGTGTTGTTATATGGGTATTGTATTTCCAAAGATATACCATGTGGGAGATGAAACTGGAGCCAATGAAAGAAAACTAACATGGAGTAAAAGAGGTTGAGCGCTACAGAAATTGTGGGTGATATTTTTGGAGCATTGATACCTTACGTTTGGGTGATTCTAAAGTAACAAAAGATTAGAAAATGGTCTACAGTGGTTGATCGTTTATCAACAGATACTGCTGGTGGATTTTTGATGGTTGTCACTGAAAAGGCTGCTATGAGGACCATGGTTTTACAGAATTGACTTGCCCTAGATGTATTATTGGTAAAAGAGGGTGGAGTCTGTAGTATGCTGAATATTCAACAATGTTGCACATAGATACCTGATAAAAAATAGTGATCTGGAAAGATATATTAGCAACATTACTCATTTACATGATGATTTGGCAAAAGTGAAGGTTGATGGTGCTTGGGAGAAACTTGGTAAAAGTTTCTCCTCCATAGGTAATTGGTTTTCATCTTTTGCTAACAGCTTGTTAGGGAGGATACCATCACCAATAGTTGCTGTAGCTGCTGGAATACTAATGATTTTTTCTGCTTTATAAATGTTGCAAGAGTAAGACAAAAGAAGATAAGCGTAAAGCGATAAAATGGATGAGAGAAGAAATACAAATGAAAGACCTAAAGGTTGCTTAATGTCATGCGAGATTTAGAGGGTGTTAGGTTAAACAGATGAGAATGAACAAAACTGCATTTTGAAATTGATATCAGATAGTAATCTGATAAGGATGGTTGTGAAGGTTTCGGAAACCTTCACATGGGGATTGATTTTTAAGTTAAAATCTGCTCAATGAAATCCACCTATCAACATCTATTAATTTACTAATGTTTGGAAAATGATAAAAACCAACGTTAAACCAAATAGTGTACAACAAGTAAATGTGCAAAAGTACAACAACAGGATACCTTTAGCTAGTGTAATGAAAAATGAATAAGAGGATTAAAATGAAATTGATATAGTTTCTATGTGTTTTCTAATGCCTGATTACCTGTCTCCTTACTGCATAAAAATAAACAACAATGGAAATGCATTATTTTTCGTAAAAGTAGAGTGTAGGCCTTATAGAAAATAATTCTCTCTTTTGCCAAAATAAATGTAGATCTTAGAAATGTTAGGGGATGTGCTCCCGTGCTCCTGTGCTCCCGTCTCTCAAAATGTATCAAGTGTTTTCTTAGAGTTTCTGTCCTCCAAAACTTTTCAAATGCATCCTTAGAGTGCCTATTACAGAATAAAACTTTAGATTTCTTTCCTGTCTAGGTGAGGAGTGTAGAACACATGCAAATAACTGTAACCGAAATTAAACACATTAGTAGCTAGATTATTTCCTCTTCCTCCTAAGGAAGAAGTATAATGATTTAGACAAAGAAATGTTTAGAAAATATTAGTTAAGTCATTGTCAGTAGACTGCCACACCATCGTGTTTCACCAATGAAAATGTTTGTAGAGAGTGCAACATTTTAACAAAAGAAAGGAAATAGCGGTGTATAAGAACTCTCATGAAAAGTATTCAGTGGTTCGTTCACAAGACCAGTGACCTGTCCTTGCGTTTGCGCTATGATGTATGCTGTGCTGATTCCTGATACTCTTGCTGGTGTTACCTGGAGAAGGCCTAATACTTTCCTAGAGACTTTGGATATCAACGGCTGGTGATACTGCCTCTGCTATTCCCCATTGGCCATGGAGTTCGCTTTTCAGACTAATTGCACTCTGTGGGTTCGTATTTTTTCTCTACGTAAGTGAAAGTGTTTCACTGATGTTTTCTCTCTCTCTCTCACTCCTCTATACTTGATGTTCTGATGTTTTGAGATTTTCTAATGCTTATTGTGATTTAACCTGTAAACTTTGAGAAACTAAAGTAATGGCATTCTATTTTGTACTTGTGATTGTCCATTCATATTTTGAATAACAGAGAATTACTTAAGAAAAGAAAGGTGTTTGTTTTTATTCATTAGTTATTGAGTTATTTGATATAACAATGTTATTTACTGATGCTTAGCATATTTCTTCATAGTAGATCCTCATGGGGAAATAACAATCCATTCTTTCATTATTTAGTACCTTTTAGCTCTCCCAAAGATTAATCGGAGAACCTTTGATATTGCTAACTACGTAATAATGTCTCATGTGCCCGACATTAGAATTATGTTTCCGTTGGTTAACAGTCTATAGGATGGAACAAAATAAAAAGACACAAGAACACTGCCCTGCAAACCTCCTCCAGAATCCTGTGAGCTTGTGGTGAGCTGTAAGAAAGAAAAGAATGACACCAGTAAGATCTAGGCTTTACTTATATGCGAAGGGCGGCACTGCCATAGTTGTACATGAAAAAAAGTGTGTGAAAATACTTAAATGCTGTACTTAGACTTATTTAAGGCTCTATTGGGGCAATCTTCCCATAAGCAAAAGACTTTTCCAATTTTTAAGACTCCTCTGAATTCCTTGGAGACTAATCTTCGGTGTTGCCTAGCGAGTAAAGACCCTGTTAGAAAGACAGTGCAAGAGTAAAGGAACATTCTTGAGGACTCATCTAGAAGATTACGTCCTACAGATTTTATTGGGTGTTCTTGCTACTAAATCTACTGAACTGTTTTAGGTATATGTTTGAACCCAAGTTTTATTAAGTCAATTGCATTGTTGCTCGAAGTGAATTTCAGAACCAGGGTTGTAAGTCTGCTTTTTGCGTTGACAGATAGATACCTGGCTTCTTCAAGGCAGAAAGTCTAAAAAACCAGAGGGTATTGCTTTAAATCAAGGTGGTTCCAGGTGCAGATGGCAGACCTAATGAACCGCTGAAAACCAGAGGACTCCAGCAGGTTTTACCTCCTCTCTCTCCCAATACCCTTTACCCTCTTGAGCAATAGCCAGCCTTAGCTAGACTAGCACCTAGAATGAGATTTGCTTTCTGAAGGAGTGGGAGGTTCAGCAATGCCCCTGTTGAATCACACAGATTTCAGGTGAGTGGCTTCAAAACAACAATTGTATGCACTTACCCCGATTTTTGTTAGTCTTGAGATAAAATAGTAAATTTGCCTCTCTCCCAATTATATCCATGTACCCCAATTTTTGTAAGACTCCGATTAGAATAGTAAATATGCCTCCCCCAATTGTACGCACTTACCCCAATCTTAGTAAGACTACAGGTAGAATAGTAAATATGCACCCCCAAATATGTGCACTTTCTCCACTGTTATTTGGATGCGAGTTAAAATATTACATTTGCCCCACCTAAATAGATGCACTTTCCACAATTTTAGTTAGAGTGAAGTTTTTGATAGTAAATATGACCAACCCTCCCAAAAATGTTTTTTTCCAAATGTTAGTTGGAGAGGAATTAGAATAGTAAATCCAAAATGTATAAATTTTTGCCAATTTTAGATGGTTTGGAGTTAGTTAGTATATTAACTTTTATCCCAAACATGATTTTATATTATATATTGTTTTATGTTTAAATTACCTTTTTTTTCTTTGAATTTTTTTTTTAGTTCCAAATAGTTTCAAAATATTTTACAAAATAGTTATTTATCTTTTATTACCTTAGAGTGCATGATTTTTTGTATATTTAAATACATTTTCATACATTTAAAAATAAAACAAATATATAAAGTGGAAAGTAATTTAATTTGTGAAAATATTTAATTTTATTTTTAGATAAATAAATGTTTACAAAAATTATTATACCATTTTTATGTCATCTCTGTTTTTTAAATTAAACGTTTTATAAATAAAAAGTAATATTATGCTTTGATTACTTGTAATGTAAAATACATATTTTATAAGAATAATTACTAAATAAATTAATTTTAATTATATCAAATATATATTTAAAAAGTTTTGCAATGTTTTAAAATGTAACATTATTTCAAATTAGATGCAATTAATAGCTGTACATTTTTATATTGATTTTTTTTACACTGTAATATGGCTTGCAATCGTTTTGTTGATTTGAGCTTTAATTTTAAAATTCACAATTGTAATCTAAAGTTGTGTAGAAGATATTTTTTTATCATTAATTAATGATATTTATAGGACAATATTTTGGAATCACTATTATGGTAATTATACTTATAAGTATTTGATTTAGTACATTTTGGCAGACAATATGTTGATCTCAATATTTTGGACGGTCGATGTTTAGGACTATTGGAGTTTGCACCTTTAGCCACCTGGAGTAATAATCTTCCATATCTGATTGACTCGCTGCGTACTGAACTAATCGGCTTAAACAACTGGTCGAAGGATCTGGTCGAATGGGCAGAGTATGCGCCATACTAGAATTGATAACAAAGGAATAGTAGTAAACTGCAACTTTGCAGCTTAGTACTATTAATGTATTGTGGTTATATGTTTGCTTGTATACTCCCTTTCACTTATTTTTTTTGTTATGTTTATTTCTCTTTAGGCATTGCTAGTTTTAGCGGCAAAATCAAACAGTTGCTTCTAAATAAAATAATAACACAAAATATAAGAAAGCACATTTATTTTCTTTTGACTGGATAACTCCACTTTAAAGCATGCCCTGTAACTGCCACATGTCCTTCTAAATGTATTCTAAATTCTTTCAAGGACAGGTAATCCGATTGCCATCCTATGATTGAGTGATGTCAGAGAAATAGCAATTGGCTGTGCACTAAAAAGATGTCTGCTGCAGATAAGCAGCCTTCTAAAAAGGGGTAAGCTCAAATTGATGTTTGCATCTGTTTTCAGGATGTTAGGCTTTTCCTCCTTTAGACAAGTTAGATAAGAACTTTGTGGCAAAATAGGTTTATAAAAAGGTTTGAGCTTCCAGGTCATGTTTTCTAATGTAATATTTAGAACCATAAATGTCAGTGTTGCCCTTGTGTGTGTCTGTATTTATGTACAGACATACACTCACACAAACCACCACCTTTTAGTTATAATCGTATGTTTAGATTTGTTGAACTCTAGTCCAGAGTCCAGAGTCTAAAACTTCTGAAATCTCAGCTTAGAGGTTTACTGGTATGAATGGGTGCAGATTGCAAATGTATTGAATTCACAGATGCACATTTTCACGGGTACGGGTGCAACAGTTTTGTGAATTTCACTTGCATCTGAATATAGTATGCTGTTCACAATTGTACACAGTGTACAGTTACACGAATATATGCCTCCCAGTGAGTGCAAGTGCACTTACCTTTTTTCTATTTTATTACCAGCAGGGAAAATAATCTCTCATTGGATAACACCATTCTAAGACACCCTCATCCTATAAGGGAGCGTAGACCGGCCATTCCACCAATTAAAACTAATTTAGCCCTGTCGTTAACAGGAGAATGTGTTGTGGACAGATTTGTCTGGAAAACAATTTACACATCCATAATTCCGCACCATACATGAGTAAATTGATTTAAGAGTTCAAATGAACATTTTGTGAATTGTAATAGTGAATTTTCATTCACAATTAATTAAACCATTGCCTTGGTATTTAACCTTACGATTCAGAATGGCTTTGTGAAGTGGGCCCTTGGACTGTAACTTAAACGCACACATTGCTGTGCACATCCATCCGATGCCGAATACTCACTGCCCTATACATCTGAATCCTATTCATTGTAGTGCTCAGTTATAATACCCCACATACTCTTTATTATAAAAATAACATTAGACCCCAGTTATTTTCGAACTGCCCTAATTTACAGTGCTTATGGCTACTGCCAGGAATATGCAGCTGTTGCGTTTTTCGGCTAATAATGGATTTGTCACACTTGCCACATTACCTATTACCTGATGCATAATTTGCTTATTTCAACAAAAGTGCCTGAAAACATGGCATACTTGGTCCAATACATTTGCAGGCACTTTCAATAATTCGCTTGTCATTTTAAGCTGATGATTGCTGCATTGAGGTGTTGCAGTACATAGGCAATAGTTATATAACAACTATTCAAACCATTATTTATATATTTACATGCAGTCTGCTTCGAAACAAACCTCCCCATTACTCGTTAATTGAGGAAAACATAGTTTGAAGCACCAAATTACCATACAAACTAGTTTCCCTTTACTAGTCATATATTTCTTTGTTCAATTCGCTAAATAGCGAACATTCATTAAAACATGGTGCCACGTGCGAGTGCCAAATGTGATTGTGCAATCAGTGAGTCTGTGTGAAAAACTATATATAATAATCGATTTTATTTTATTTGAAATCGTCAGTTCCCTCAAATATGTAATCCATTAGTGCTGGATTGGTTTCAAGAGTCCCTTATTGTATCCGATTCCGCCCCCTTCAGGAGGAACCGACTTCCAATTGCGTCCTTGTTTTGGCTCATGATACTTAGTCATCAAACGGGGCTTTCTCTGGACAGTTACAAATTCCTGTGAGCTGACGAGCTCGGGAGCCTGCACCTTCATGCTGTGATTGGAACTGGTCCTGAGAGATAAGGCAGCATGCCTTGCAACCTATGAACTTTGCTTTTTTTTCCCTACTGACGATTGAGGAATCATGAAACACGTGTCTAGGGATACGAATTGAAACTAATGATACAGCACTGGCTATGAACACTTTGAATTGAGCGAGAAATAATGAACTACATGAACCATCATGCAAGAGGTAATTACGTTGGGGCGTGTCTGGTGCGCTCCCACCCCCCTGAAAGTATCAAATTCCTGTGAGCTGACGAGCTCGGGAGCCTGCACCTTCATGCTGTGATTGGAACTGGTCCTGAGAGATAAGGCAGCATGCCCTGCCACCTATGAACTTTGCTTTTTTTTCCCTACTGACGATTGAGGAATCATGAAACACGTGTCTAGGGATACGAATTGAAACTAATGATACAGCACTGGCTATGAACACTTTGAATTGAGCGAGAAATAATGAACTACATGAACCATCATGCAAGAGGTAATTACGTTGGGGCGTGTCTGGTGCGCTCCCACCCCCCTGAAAGTATCAAATTCCTGTGAGCTGACGAGCTCGGGAGCCTGCACCTTCATGCTGTGATTGGAACTGGTCCTGAGAGATAAGGCAGCATGCCCTGCAACCTATGAACTTTGCTTTTTTTTTCCTACTGACGATTGAGGAATCATGAAACACGTGTCTAGGGATACGAATTGAAACTAATGATACAGCACTGGCTATGAACACTTTGAATTGAGCGAGAAATAATGAACTACATGAACCATCATGCAAGAGGTAATTACGTTGGGGCGTGTCTGGTTGCGCTCCCACCCCCCTGAAAGTATCAAATTCCTGTGAGCTGACGAGCTCGGGAGCCTGCACCTTCATGCTGTGATTGGAACTGGTCCTGAGAGATAAGGCAGCATGCCCTGCAACCTATGAACTTTGCTTTTTTTTCCTTACTGACGATTGAGGAATCATGAAACACGTGTCTAGGGATATGAATTGAAACTAATGATACAGCACTGGCTATGAACACTTTGAATTGAGCGAGAAATAATGAACTACATGAACCATCATGCAAGAGGTAATTACGTTGGGGCGTGTCTGGTGCGCTCCCACCCCCCTGAAAGTATCAAATTCCTGTGAGCTGACGAGCTCGGGAGCCTGCACCTTCATGCTGTGATTGGAACTGGTCCTGAGAGATAAGGCAGCATGCCCTGCAACCTATGAACTTTGCTTTTTTTTCCCTACTGACGATTGAGGAATCATGGAACACGTGTCTAGGGATACGAATTGAAACTAATGATACAGCTCTGGCTAGGAACACTTTGAATTGAGCGAGAAATAATGAACTACATGAACCATCATGCAAGAGGTAATTACGTTGGGGCGTGTCTGGTGCGCTCCCACCCCCCTGAAAGTATCAAATTCCTGTGAGCTGACGAGCTCGGGAGCCTGCACCTTCATGCTGTGATTGGAACTGGTCCTGAGAGATAAGGCAGCATGCCCTGCAACCTATGAACTTTGCTTTTTTTTTCCTACTGACGATTGAGGAATCATGAAACACGTGTCTAGGGATACGAATTGAAACTAATGATACAGCACTGGCTATGAACACTTTGAATTGAGCGAGAAATAATGAACTACATGAACCATCATGCAAGAGGTATTTACGTTGGGGCGTATCTGGTGCGCTCCCACCTCCCTGAAAGTATCAAATTCCTGTGAGCTGACGAGCTCAGGAGCCTGCACCTTCATGCTGTGATTGGAACTGGTCCTGAGAGATAAGGCAGCATGCCCTGCAACCTATGAACTTTGCTTTTTTTTCCCTACTGACGATTGAGGAATCATGAAACACGTGTCTAGGGATCCGAATTGAAACTAATGATACAGCACTGGCTATGAACACTTTGAATTGAGCGAGAAATAATGAACTACATGAACCATCATGCAAGAGGTATTTACGTTGGGGCGTGTCTGGTGCGCTCCCACCCCCCTGAAAGTATCAAATTCCTGTGAGCTGACGAGCTCGGGAGCCTGCACCTTCATGCTGTGATTGGAACTGGTCCTGAGAGATAAGGCAGCATGCCCTGCAACCTATGAACTTTGCTTTTTTTTCCCTACTGACGATTGAGGAATCATGAAACACGTGTCTAGGGATACGAATTGAAACTAATGATACAGCACTGGCTATGAACACTTTGAATTGAGCGAGAAATAATGAACTACATGAACCATCATGCAAGAGGTAATTACGTTGGGGCTTGTCTGGTGCGCTCCCACCCCCCTGAAAGTATCAAATTCCTGTGAGCTGACGAGCTCGGGAGCCTGCACCTTCATGCTGTGATTGGAACTGGTCCTGAGAGATAAGGCAGCATGCCCTGCAACCTATGTACTTTGCTTTTTTTCCCCTACTGACGATTGAGGAATCATGAAACACGTGTCTAGGGATACGAATTGAAACTAATGATACAGCACTGGCTATGAACACTTTGAATTGAGCGAGAAATAATGAACTACATGAACCATCATGCAAGAGGTAATTACGTTGGGGCGTGTCTGGTTGCGCTCCCACCCCCCTGAAAGTATCAAATTCCTGTGAGCTGACGAGCTCGGGAGCCTGCACCTTCATGCTGTGATTGGAACTGGTCCTGAGAGATAAGGCAGCATGCCCTGCAACCTATGAACTTTGCTTTTTTTTCCCTACTGACGATTGAGGAATCATGAAACACGTGTCTAGGGATACGAATTGAAACTAATGATACAGCACTGGCTATGAACACTTTGAATTGAGCGAGAAATAATGAACTACATGAACCATCATGCAAGAGGTAATTACGTTGGGGCGTGTCTGGTGCGCTCCCACCCCCCTGAAAGTATCAAATTCCTGTGAGCTGACGAGCTCGGGAGCCTGCACCTTCATGCTGTGATTGGAACTGGTCCTGAGAGATAAGGCAGCATGCCCTGCAACCTATGAACTTTGCTTTTTTTTCCCTACTGACGATTGAGGAATCATGGAACACGTGTCTAGGGATACGAATTGAAACTAATGATACAGCACTGGCTAGGAACACTTTGAATTGAGCGAGAAATAATGAACTACATGAACCATCATGCAAGAGGTAATTACGTTGGGGCGTGTCTGGTGCGCTCCCACCCCCCTGAAAGTATCAAATTCCTGTGAGCTGACGAGCTCGGGAGCCTGCACCTTCATGCTGTGATTGGAACTGGTCCTGAGAGTTAAGGCAGCATGCCCTGCAACCTATGAACTTTGCTTTTTTTTCCCTAATGACGATTGAGGAATCATGAAACACGTGTCTAGGGATACGAATTGAAACTAATGATACAGCACTGGCTATGAACACTTTGAATTGAGCGAGAAATAATGAACTACATGAACCATCATGCAAGAGGTATTTACGTTGGGGCGTGTCTGGTGCGCTCCCACCCCCCTGAAAGTATCAAATTCCTGTGAGCTGACGAGCTCAGGAGCCTGCACCTTCATGCTGTGATTGGAACTGGTCCTGAGAGATAAGGCAGCATGCCCTGCAACCTATGAACTTTGCTTTTTTTTCCCTACTGACGATTGAGGAATCATGAAACACGTGTCTATGGATACAAATTGAAACTAATGATACAGCACTGGCTAGGAACACTTTGAATTGAGCGAGAAATAATGAACTACATGAACCATCATGCAAGAGGTAATTATGTTGGGGCGTGTCTGGTGCGCTCCCACCCCCCTGAAAGTATCAAATTCCTGTGAGCTGACGAGCACGGGAGCCTGCACCTTCATGCTGTGATTGTAACTGGTCCTGAGAGATAAGGCAGCATGCCCTGCAACCTATGAACTTTGCTTTTTTTCCCCTACTGACGATTGAGGAATCATGAAACACGTGTCTAGGGATACGAATTGAAACTAATGATACAGCACTGGCTATGAACACTTTGAATTGAGCGAGAAATAATGAACTACATGAACCATCATGCAAGAGGTAATTACGTTGGGGCGTGTCTGGTGCGCTCCCACCCCCCTGACAGTGTCTCGAGACACCCTGTACGGTAGAATGAATAATGGGATATCTCATTTGTACGTAATGCCTTTAAATGTAAAAAGAGACCAGGCAATCACCTTGTCCTATGAGTATATTCAAGGCAGATAATCAGCTCCAAACATCGCCATAGTTTCCTCCAAAAATCTTCTCTGATTCTGAACCGCAGCAGTAATTCACTTGAAGATACCTACGTATGCGTGCACATGGCCACATGGCGCAGTGAGGATGCAATGCAACTGTTCACCCAAAATGGCTGGTATAGGGATGCTGCTAGTGTCCCAACCATGTATTATGCTACGTTGGGCCTAATTTACCATTTGCACATGCAGCGCAGTGCAGCAGCCCCGAATGCTGCACTGCGTGAAAAGGAGAAAGGAAGAGAGCACCATATTTACACAAATATGGGACTCTCCCTCAATTTCCCTCGTGCTGGCACTTAAATCAACTGCCATGCGCCACGGAGACACCTGTGCGCCATAGTGCAACTGTGTATCCGTGAGTCTAGCATAGGTTTTGTACTGAAAGGATACCCTTACAGTACAAAATACTATGCTTAGACTTACTTTAACTCTTTTCCCTCTTTGTATGTGTGCTGTAAAGTGCAGCACATGAACAAAGTCAGAACAGGAAGGATAAATGAAAGCATTTCTCTTACGTTGTTCCTACTTCAAAAGGGCACAGTTTTTTTTGCTGCTTTGTTGCCTTTTTGTTAACTCACTCTTATTTTTTCCCCGCTTTTACCACACCACCATGACCTCTCAATCCTCTCCTACCTCCCACATATCCAAAAACCCAAAGCCCCCGCCTCCCCCCCACCCTACCCTTTAACAAGGCTTTAGGACTTATGGTCCTGTAGATGCCGAGTGCCAGCTTCCCTGCCCATGCCTACAGACCTGCGATATGAATTAAACTCATTCATTTGAGGGAGAGCAAATACTATAAACAATTAGTAAAACAAGAAGTGAAAGAAAGGGCTAGAAAATACAGAATTTTGATAAACACAGCATTGTGTAAGTCATATACTCCCGGGTCATATTTCAATCACTTAGCCAATTTACCAGTGCTTTTACTGAATACTGTTCAGAAACTCTTTAGCAGGACCCGCTGTAGAGAAAAATTGTGTACGCTCCTGATATATAATCTTCAATTTAGCGGAGTTCATTAAGTAAACTTGCGCCCCTTTAGCTTGAAGTGGTGTAATTAATTGGCGAAGCTGCCAACGGGTTTCCATGGTGTATCTGCAGAAGTCAGGTCTAACAAAAAATTCGAAACCTGGACCAGCTCTCCGCTTGTCTGGGCGAGCAAGTTTAAAAACATCCTTGCTGGCCAAGAAGCTATTGAACGAAATTAGCAGTGCTCTAGGTCTATCCATATTTTGACCACCCGCAGCTCCAGAAATTTGTCCAGGGCGTGTTCGATTATTAAAAGGGAAGTGGTGCGCCCTTTCGATCTCTCTGTCCCAATCCCATTTTCCCTCAGGAAAAGCGTTCTTAAATAAGTCGACCATAAATTTACGGGGATCTTGACCCTCTTTTCTTTCTGGAACTTGTAGCACCCTCAAGTTATTTCTTCGTGCTCTGTTTTCAAAGTCCGCTAATTTCCATTGCGTATCCTCTTTTATCGCCTGCAATGAATCTGCAATGCTTTCTGTTGCCCGACTTCATCTTCTAAATTTGAGATGCGGGTCTCAGCCTCGTTGAATCTGGATGCGAAGTCCGCCTGTGATTTTGCTAATCTGCAAACAGAGCTCTGCAGTTTGCGACAGAGAGTTTGAACCCTCTGACTCTCTTCCCTTGTCTCATCCCGTAGGGACATTATGGATTCATAGATCAATGATAAGGATACGCCCCCGTCCTCGGGGGATCCATCCTGAGATTGATGCTGGGTGCCATGTTCACCCTTGTTTTCTGACTTTTTTCCCAAATGTTTGCGCACCGTAGATGGGCTGTTTTCCACAATATCCGAATCATCTAAGCAAATGTTGCTGCAAGGTCTTCCCCCCTCCATACTCATCTGCTGAGCGTACTGTAAAACTAAGTCCTCACAGGATGAAGATAATGATTGTTCTGAGAGGGAATAGAAGTCTCCAGATTCCGCATCTTGCTGTATCCGTTGACCTTCCCCCACATCTTCTTGTATCTGAAGTTCGTTATCATCAGAGTCTGCCTGATCACTGCTTTGTTGCTTAGATTGAGCATCTAAGTTAATGGTTGTGGGTGTGACAGAGACCGAATTTGCAGCAGCTGTCCCAACTGGATTAGTACATCCCATTTCTTTTGGAGCATTTACAACATTGTTGGTATGTAAACCGTTGCCTACCACAGCGGATACAACCATACCTGAATTCGTAGCAGTTGTAATATTTGGGGTAACTTGTTCTGTTTCCACATTAGGCAGATTTTTACCCCCTTTAGATTTATCTTTTACAGCTGTGAAAATTGCCGGTATTATCTAAGTTTTTTCCACACTTTTTACTTTTGCACTATCCTGTTGATTGTTTGAATTTTTAGTGTTAGTTTGCGAGGGGTAGCCACCTTTCTGCTCACCTCTGGGGGGGCGCCATTCTCCACTTGCTTCTCCGGTATTCGTGCCTTCCCCCTTACTCCTTTTGGAGGCATGGCACCTAAACCCTCCCTGAGGCGAATCTCCACACGAAGCGAAATTGCAATGCGAGGGAGGTAGTTCAACGAAGCAAGCCGTCAGCGCTCTCCCCTTCTGCAGCTGTAGCCTGCTCCTGTGATTACAATCGCCGCTCGGCTGCTCCGCCCGGCTTCACCACCTGTGCTCACAATCCTCCACACTCGGCGCCATGTTCTAGAGAGGCAGAATCCGAAACAGAGCTCACAGTGTCTTCCAACCGTGACCGCAACGTTGGTAAATGCTTACAAAAATTGTATTTAGACCCCGCAGCCTTTTCTTTCTTGTCCGAAATTCCCTCCCAAGTGTGAGTCAGCCTACGGGCTGAGCAGGGAACAAGCAGTCTACACGTGTACTCGTGTGTACGCCATCTTGCCTCTCCAAAAAAAAAAAAAAAAATCTTTTTTTGTGATAAAGGGAATTTTCAGTTCGGGGCGACTTCATTGGGAATCCGCAATGTGGTTCGATGCTGTCTAGAGATATTCGAATATGTTCTTTTAATGTCTCTGGTTTAAATAATGTTAATAAAAGAAAGAGAGTAGCCTCTGAACTGCGTTATACTCATCCAGACATTATTGGTATTCAAGAGACACACTTGCCATGGAGTAAACACCATTTGTTAACAGACTTGGGGTTTTTGGTCCTTGCCTCTTCGCAACAATCAGTTACAATTCGGGGGGTAGCCATTTTAGCAAAATAAAATATGTTCACCGCTCGTCGAACATTAGCAGACAAATTTGGCCGTTGGGTTATAGTTGACTTTGGTGGGGGGCCCAGGACTTTTACTTTATGCAATATTTATGGGTCTAACTTAGACGCACCTGCAATTCTCGGAGAATTATATACAGAGCTTGCAACGTGGCCCATCCCTTTAATTATTTGTGGTGATATGAACATTAATTTAAGCAGTCATGATCTATTGGGAGGGCCAAAAAGCTATAAAGGGCGCAAACCACAGGTGTTTAAAGCTCTGTTTAATATGCTAAAGGATTATGGCTTTGTAGATGTATGGAGTACACTATTTCCAATTGACCCGGATATACGTTTTACTACTTCCCCCATAACAAGAAAGTGTGGTTACATTTTTTTTTTATTGGGTATGGCATATTTGGCTAGGGCAAGAATGCAGATCTATCCCAAAATTGCATCTTATCATTCTCCCATTGTATTAACACTTTCCGGCTGGGGAGAAAATGTAGTACTTAAAAAATGTTCCTTTGACCGGAAACTGTGTGTGAATGAGAATTTCAAGGAACATATGTCTGGCTGGCTAAAGGAATTTTTTGATAATAACATGGACTCAGCAAGTATTAGCACTGTCTGGGACACCTTTAAAGCTTGTTTTAGGAGGGAGGTTTTAAGCTTTGGGTTACTCCAACAAAAAAAACTTAAAAGAGACATGGAGAGGTTTTATCTTGAGCTGCAGCAGGCTGAGGAGAGACTGACTCAGGGTATTGTAAGTCAGAGCATTATTTCTGACTTAGAGGATGTGGTTGCTAGAAAAAGGGCCAAAATAATGGGCATTTGGGATGAGGAAATTGCAAGAAAGTATTTAACCCAGAGGAAACTATGTCACGAATATGGTGAATCTGTTGGTAGATGTTTAGCTCTTAAATTACGGATTAATGAAGCTAGGCCCAACATTGCTGTATTACAGGACAACGCAGGGGTTTTAAGGTCGGACCCAAAGGAGATTTTAGCTATTTTTCAACAATTCTATACTACTCTGTATACTAGCCAACAAGGGGGGGGTCGGTGGAAGCTATACCAACTGTGCTAGGAGAGATGCTTAAATTAGATTCAGAGGCGGCAGATATGTTGGAAGCCCCGATAACGATCGAAGAGTTAGCAAATGCAGTGAAGATGATGGCGGTGGGGAAGGCAGTGGTTCCGGACCTGCTACCTGTAGAGATATATAAACTTTTTTTTGATGACTTGAAAGATATGATGTTAGCTACATTTAGGGCGGCGCAAAATGGCTTGGCACCAAAGTCATGGGATGAAGCGACAATTGTAGTTTTTAGCAAAAAGGATAAGGATGCAGTATTACCGGGATCATACCGGCCTATCTCACTCCTAAATTGTGATGGGAAAATATATTCAAACATTTTTGCGAATCGTCTTTCTAAAGTAATATTTTCCCTGGTATCTCAAGATCAACACGGTTTTATACCAGTTCGGGGGACGGTATCACACATTAATAAAGTAATTAATTTGTTTGATATAGCATAGGTAGAGAGGCGAAAATTAGGGCTCATTTTGTTAGACGCAGAAAAAGCGTTTGATCGCGTAGAATGACAGTACTTATGGACACTAATGGAAAGTGTGGGATTTTGGAAAAATTTTATGACTGCATTGCAAGTTCTATATACCTCACCTGTAGTGAGAATAGTGACAATGGGAGTTACTTCAGAAATAGTGCGGTACGAGACAGGGGTGCCCCTGTTCTCCTTTACTTTTTGCTTTATATATTAACCCTTTTATAGAAATGCTTTCCAGAAGTCCCTTAATTAAACCTTTTGTGGTGCGCAATATCCCCTATATAGTATTCGCTTATGCGGATGATATTGCGATAACATCTGAAGACCCGGCAACTGCATTATTGGAGATCGAACGGCAGGCTGGGAAATTCGGGCAGATGTCGGTATACAAGCTGAATGTTACCAAAACGCAACTTGTCTGCACGGACACTGCGGTATTAAATGACCCAAGAGTTGTGACTGAAGCTACTTATTTGGGTGTGAAGATTAGGGCTTCAATGAATACACTGGTTGATGCCAATTGGGGATTTTTATGGAGCAATATTGCAATATTGCAGATTCTATGGAGAGATGGGGGAGGCTGCATTTCACGTTGATTGGGCGTGCGAATATCTTAAAAATGAATATCTTACAGCGGGTATTATATCTATTTAGAGCAATACCTTTAGAAATTACGTCATCTCAATTGCAGAAGCTTCAGTCACTTTGTACCAAATTTTTATGGGCCCCTGGAAAACCTCGCAGAGCCATGAGATTTATGTCACTTCCAGTCTCAAGGGGAGGGTTAGCAGTCCCTGATTTTGTTTTATACTATTATGTTTGTTGTTTACAAAAAATGGCTGTATTATTATGTGGAGCGGATGAGGCCAACATAATAACAACCAGCTCCATTTTTTATTTAGTCTTAGGAATAGAAGCAAATTGCAGTCTATTTCGAGAAATTGAAGGGAGCTATTACAAGAGAACTAGGTTCAAGATTGTGGCTGCAGCGATAAAGACATGGAGGAAAGTACACAAATTAATTGACGTAGGAACTCTCTCCTATTATACTCCCATGAATGCGATGAAAGTGCACCCAGCAATTATCTTTAGTGATAGCACTGTCAGGGGTTGGCGAGATAAAGGAATATGGCAGTTAGGAGATTTTTATGAGGAGGGGGGACTTATTAAACAGTATGAAGATCTGGTAAAGGTATATAATTTACCACAGTTACAGTTTTTTAAGTTTCTCCAAATACGGGACTTCTTGTTAAAAAGGAAATAAAAATTTAAAATTGATCTTTAATCCCTTGATTGAGGCTATTAAATCCCAGAATAAAATTGGAGTGCTGTATAATATCTTGACCTCATGTAAAAAGGATGATCTAGAGAAGCACAACTTACAATGGTCTTTGATATTGGGTGAAACTGAACTTGATATTTCAATTCATGAGGCACTCGCAATAACTAAGGAAGCTCTTTCGTCAGCAAATTTAAAAGTACAATTTTTAAAAACTTTATTTAGATTGTATTATACCCCAGCACGTATGCAAAAGTGGGGTGACTGCTATGACGGTAAATGTTTTCGTTGTGGGGGAGATAATGCTGACATGGAACATGTTTTCTTCAGTTGTGTTGAATGTGTTACAGGCCATGGAAAACTTTGTATCCAGTATTCTAGGGATCAAGTTTAACATCACTCCAGCCTTAATGCTCCTGGGGATGGGGCGTCTAGTCACAAGAGGGAGGGTTCTGTATAAATATCGATTGTTTTTGTTTGTGGCTATGACGGTAGCACGTTTGTGTATAGCTGGCGACTGGTTATGCCCTGAGCCACCTAGGTTTGAAGTCTGGAGGGCGAAAATGTATCGTTTAGCCAACCTAGAATTTAGCTTATATTCAGTAAAGGGGGCGACGAAACGTAAATTAGGATTAAATATTTGGGAGCTGTTTGTCGCTCATATGACTACATGATTTACGAAGGCACGATTTGATTTATGATCATGATTTCTGATTGGCGATTAGTTAATTGGGTCTAACCCTTTTTCTCTTATTTTATTATTTGTATTAACGGCATCATTTTTTTTTGTGTGTAATTTGAATATTTTTTGACTCACTGTTTGGATCTGTCTTTCATAATTATTGTTGTTGAACTGTGGAAATAAATAAATAAATAAATAAAAAGGGCACAGTTTTCTCATGCTAAACCCTGTCTACTTTATTTAGTAAATAGGGTTTAGCATCAGAAACCCGGGGTGGTTGCATGGGAACGTCCATGCTCCACCCATGGTACGCCCCCTTGGCACAAAGTAATGCAAAGCAGCCCTATGCACTGCTTTGTGTTACTTTCACGTTATTTCCAATGCTATACAAGTTTATTGCTGTAAATCGGAAAAAAGATTGGGTGCCGATTTGCATCAGTTTTGTGACGCAAACACACCGTAAAATCTTAGTAAATCTCTCCCATAGTATCCGGAAGATTAAGTCATTAATGCAAATGCAAACAGAATAAATAAATAAAGCAAAATTCTTTGTATAACAAAATAAATCACAATAAAACATGTATAAATACATCACACTCAAGGGGCATACCAGATCATAGAATCCGAGGGATGCACATTCATATAATGGTTTCCATGCTGAAATAATAATCACAAACAATTTGTTGATACATTGATTCCTGGTTTATCTTAATATTTTTGGACCATGCCAAGGGGATGGATTTCTCAACCGAAAGGGTAGAGATGTTTGTGAAAACAAGATCTAATATATGTCCGGCTATATGTGTAGTGTCATGACCATTTGGTTAAGATTTAAGCCTTTAAGAGAATCGACTAGTTGGGAGGCTAGGGGGCATTGTACATTGTCTATGTGAGTGTTAAAATCCCCTAAGACCAAATAGTTTGTGTATTTCAAAGAATGGTCAGCTATCAGGTCATATATATTCCATAGCTCAATGGGGTTTGAGTCAGGTGCTCTGTAGATAAGTATTCCTGCTATACTAAGTGTGGGGAAAATAGTAACCTTAAAAGAAATAGCTTCCAACAGATCTTTGGGCACTATCTTTTTGTATAATATTTCCCAGTCCTTTTTTATGATAATGGCTAGTCCCCCACCTAGCCTGTTGCCTTCTCTGTTTTCAGCAACAATTTTATAATCATCAGGGATGGCCAGATGGACAGCTGGTGTAGTACTATCTCTTAGCCATGTCTCAGGTAGGAAAATAATATCCCGAGTTTTAATTTCTAAAAGCAGCCGAATTTCGCCGGCATGCCTGGGGAGCGACCTACAGTTTATCAGGTGTGCTCTGATAGGGGTCTTACCCCAAAATTGGTCTCAGGATGCTTGTTTCCGGCCCAGGGAAGACCTGGCTTACCAGTTCGGGCTGGACTGTTCCCATGAGGCACAGGGTCAAGATTGAATTGCCTACGGCTGGGTTTGAACTGGGGTGGCGAAGTGAGCAAAAGAACGCTGATGGATTCAACCCAGATCTGTCACTGAAAGTGAGTGTCTGAAAAGTTTCAGCACTCCATCCATCATTTCCTTGTGTTTGCTTTGTTCACCTTAATTTGGCAGAGTATGCCCAGACATGGGTCTCCTTCTCACTTTGCCACTGGATTCTAGCTAGCCTGGTTGATATGGGGTCGTACCCTGAAACCGGTCCCAGGATGCATGATTCCAGCCCAGGGAACACCTGGATTTCCAGTTCGGGTTGGACTGTTCCCATGAGTTTCAGGGTCGTGACTGATTTGCATATTGCAGGGTCTGAACTGGGGTGGCGAAGTGAGCTAAAGAACGATGATGAAGTTAACCCAGATCATTGACTGGGGATGAGTGTCTGAAATGTTTCAGAGTGCCGTCCATCATCTCCTTGTGTTTTGCTTTTTTCATTGTTATCCATGAAAACTGTTGCTAGATATAGAGCAAAACCTGCCCTCATAGCTACTACTTTGACTTGGTTATAATACTCAGTCTGGAAAAAAACAAACATTTTTGGTCATGGCAATGTCAAGTTAAGTTACTCTATACTCAGTAGCTGCTCGCATTGGCCTATCTCTGCTTTCCATAGTAGCTCTTATGACCTCAAATGTCTCATTCTGTGGGGTATGGTATATAAGGATGCTATGTCAATAGTAATCAACCATTAATTATCCTTTGTCAAATATGTGGAGAGTCCATCTGCATTTGCATGGGTACTTACAGGTCTATGTTCCACTGTATTGTTCTGACTTTCCCTGCTTGAGCTTGGCTCAGCAGCAGGAGGGCAGAAATGTGTCTCTGGTCGGCAGCAACCCTTTTGGGCTGCCCAGGACTAGAAGGCTGGTACTGGGAACACCAGGGACCTCACTAAGCTCGTTTCTAAGGTGTGTAATCATACCTCCCACACTGCTTACCAGTGTGGGGGTATGATTCCACAATGTTTGATACCAAACACAATAGGGTTACTTTCAGCAGTTTTAGAGTTGGTCATCACACAGATGTAATGACCTGATAATTCTGTAATTCTGCCAATCACCAGGACATTACTTACCACATCCTTTCTCATGACCCAAAAGAATACAACACTTTATAATACTTACCCTAGAAAGGAATAATACTAATAATTACCTAGAATATATGGCTATTGCCGAGGAGCTCGCAAAACAACGCAAGTAACAACAATACCAGTGGCAATAACAACGCAAACAACCCGGGAAACAACGCAAGGGCCCCTCGGTAAACAACGCAACAAAGCCCACCCAGGTGGGACTGTATAAACAACGCATGCCCCTCCTAACAAAGCCTCGGGGTACAATACTTACCACTTTAGGCTTCCCTGGATGAGAGCCGATTTCCCTCCCTTATGAACAACTACCCATTGGAAGGGAACTTACCCATCCTTCCGTAAGCACTTGGTAAAAAAGAGTCCCGACCTTCACATCCCAAGGAACACAAGCAAATTATAATATGCTTGGGGGTTTCTTTATTACACAATGACAGAAGAATAAAAGAAAGAAATTACTACTATGTCACGATAGGCCTTCTTCACATCAATCCCTAAGCAATTGCTAATGCAAGTAGAACACACATATGTAGAGCTCATATGTGAATCAGCACATAATCTGAAAATAGGAGACGATAGTCAGATAAGGACAGGTAGGAAATAAGAGTTAGTGGAACACCTCACCAAGTTTCTACACATCCCGCTTCCACTCTGCTAGACGGGAGTCCGTTTCTCCAACCAAAACAGGATTCTCTGCTCCACCGTCACAGCTACACGCCTGTACTGTAATGAACTACTAGAGATCAGAGCTCAGACACCTCCTTTAGTACAAACTGGAAACGTCGGTCGAAGCTTCTAACAAGCCTCGCCTCCTTTCCCATCAGATTCTGTACCACTCCGTACCAAGGTCACAGCTTAGGTTGATCAGGCCTCTGTTATGACTACGGAATAGAGTGAGCACATTCCTCTGACATGAACCGGTCCTCTCCAGTTTAAGAAGGGTGAACAACAAGTAGAAAGAGAAACATAGCCTCTCTCCTAGAAAGGCTCAGAAGATGGCGACAGCTCAGAAGATGGAGTTGCTCAAGCATAGGCCTCTATTCCCGCAAAGGAGCAAAATTAGTATGCAAGAAGGCATAAGATCATGCCAAAGACAATAGGCAAGCCCTGCCATTAAGCAAGATCAAGTCAGAAACAAAAAGGTACATAATCAAACCCTACTTTATAGTGTGGCAGGCCTACACATCACCATGTTATGTGACAGTATAAATTGCAAGGTAAGATAACAAGAGAGCATGTCAAAGGCAATAGTCGGCATTGCTGTTAAGCAAGACAAAGTCAGAAACAGGTCTACATATCACTATATTAGGCTAAAATATGCTAAATAAGCCTGAGATGGTGGTGGGCGACGGTCATAATCGAACCGATTATTTACAAAAATATATCGGCCTCTACATTGGTCACATCATACCACTCTGTATGTCGTAAAAGACTCCAGCACTAACAACCCGGGAGAATGGACTCCGTAGGCTGCAAGGGGTTCTGCTCATGCACTCCGTACCAAGGTCACAGCGTAGGTTGATCAGGCCTCTGTTATGACTATGGAATAGAGTGAGCACATTCCTCTGACAAGAACCGGTCCTCTCCAGTTTAAGAAGGGTGAACAACAAGTAGAAAGAGAAACATAGCCTCTCACCTATAAAGGCTCAGAAGATAGCGACAGCTCAGAAGATGGAGTTGCTCAAGCATAGGCCTCTATTCCAGCAAAAGAGCAAAATTAGTATGCAAGAAGGCATAAGATCATGCCAAAGCCAATAGGCAAGCCCTGCCATTAAGCAAGATCAAGTCAGAAACAAAAAGGTACATAATCAAACCCTACTTTATAGTGTGGCAGGCCTACACATCACCATGTTATGTGACAGTATAAATTGCAAGGTAAGATAACATGAGAGCATGTCAAAGGCAATAGTCGGTATTGCTGTTAAGCAAGACAAAGACAGAAACAGGTCTAAATATCACTATATTAGGCTAAAATATGCTAAATAAGCCTGAGAGGGTGGTGGGCGACGGTCATAATCGAACCGATTATTTACAAAAATACATCGGTCACTACATTGGTCACATCATACCACTCTGTATGTCGAAAATGACTGCAGCACTAACAACCCAGGAGAATGGACTCCGTAGGCTGCAAGGGGTTCTGCTCATGCAGTGGCACCCTCTTACTCAGAACCAAGTACCCTGCCTTCAGGATTGCCAAGGCCTGCTATATGGGTGACTTATTGGTTTTAAGTGTAGTGACCTTTTGCCTCTCATGGGTAGCATAATACATGCTTCAGCCCATAGGAGGCCTCTGGGGTACCTATGCCCTGAGTACAGGTGTACCTTATACTAGGGACTGACAAGGGTAACCCAGTATCCAATCTGGATTGTACCTAAGTACATGACATACAATTTTAGGGAGAAAGCAGATAGACTGG
This sequence comes from Lissotriton helveticus, assembly GCF_964261635.1. Taxonomy (NCBI): domain Eukaryota; kingdom Metazoa; phylum Chordata; class Amphibia; order Caudata; family Salamandridae; genus Lissotriton; species Lissotriton helveticus. The sequence continues at coordinate 792,007,499 of NC_136071.1, read as the reverse complement.
GGTCCTGATTACAGGATTTCAGTCAGACTAGTGAAAAACAGTGTAACATCAACCAAAAAGTGGGGGTAACCATAGGAAGCAGATTCTACTTTTGTACACCTATGTTCCCTATTACAGTACATAGCCAAGAGTTTGGTCCTGTCAGAAATACTCAAACATTTATTATATGTTTCAAGGTGGAGTTTTTGTGAGGGTTTTTAGTAGTCTGACAACGTTTATAAGATCAATACACAAAGAGACAGGCCTGCTGAGTCACTTGTTATTGGAAACACCATTCACCCTTTTATCAACCTACATCACAGCCCTTAATCGTAGAGAATGCCAATCATGATATATCAAGGTTTCCTTTTTTTAGCACACAGCCAGTTTGTTGAGACATTAGTTGTGTGGATGTGCATAAGGATCAGTCCTATTTTTTTCAATTTACATTGTGGCGAAGGGTGGACACAGGTCCAGAAAGGGCCCCCAACTCTTATCTGAGGTTACCTGTCTGTTTCTCTAAGGGACTGAAGCCTGGTCCTGAGACAGTGGTAAGCTCTGGTGACTGACTGACTGAAATCATTTCTTTTGCACACACTGTCAATAGCTCTCAGGCACAGATCTTATTTACAGCAACCTCAAAAGAACCAGTGTGGTTTTAGAGCCTTTCTGAATACTGCCAAGGATGTAATCTGTTGTAGGTGTGTAAGAGAAACAATACCAGCAGAAGAGAGTCTGAAAAGTGAGGATGTTTCCACCTTTGCAATGTAATTTGAAATGAGTCTCTCAGCCAGCAGAAGATGAGGACCTCTAAATAGTCCAATAGGTGCATCCAAGTGACATAAAGTAAGATCATAAACACTGGAATTGTGCGATTCTCAGGCTGTAGCATTTTCTACATGATTATGGACCTGCAGAATTTGCTAAATAATCCAGTGTCTGCTGCATAATTAGCAGAAAGATTTAACAACAAAAAATTCTAGCTTAAGGCCCTTCACTAAAGTCTACTGGTCACTTTTCAATTGCCTGTTGCTATATTTGAGTATTAAACTGTCACTTATGAGGTATGATTGAGTTTTTAACTGTTTCTCATGATACAGAATCTCTTTTTTCAGATAGTGATAATATGTTTAAAAAAGACAAAATAATACAAAAATACTGTCACAAAATGGGAACTCTGCTGCAAAATTTGGTTTTCCCCTGTTGCATAATTCTAATGGCTCTGGCTAAAATGGAGCAAGCCCATGTAGGCATTTAAAGACCAAACAACATATCTTAAACTGCATCCTATATCCTAGCAACAGCAGTATTGGGATTCTCTAGATGCAGTGCTGCAATACCCTTGCGTCTAACTGAAAAGTAGCTATACAGCTGCCTTGTGTGCCCACTGAAGGTACTTAACCTGACCAGCAGAAGTCCATGATATAAGGCATAAGGCAAGAATGGGAGTGCCTCTATTAAGAAGAGTCTATCGGGGTCACACTGTCAGCTCCTGACAGGTCAAACCAACCCAGGCTATATCTGTGTCACATCCCACATGACACAGGAGCTCTTAGTGTGAAATAGAGAATAAAGAGTATATTGATTAGTACAGGTCAAGTTCTCACCCGTACAACATAGCATCCAGACAGTTAAAGAACCAGAAACATGTGTCTAGAGATCAGCACCATCTGCGCCAACTCTGCCAAAACACTCGTAAATATTTTAGCAAAGCAAGCAACATGAGACTGCATTTACCATAATACCAGGGGCGAACCTAACTGGGGGGTGAAGTTGTGTGCTCCCACCCTTGTTCCAACATAGCATCCAATATCTATACGGTCACAGGAACAGAAATCCTATCAATATCATGACCCTGCCTAAGACCCTGGCATGGAGATTCAGCAAGTGGAGGGCATAAACACATGAAACTCCACAGCACAAGCTCCAGCTCTGCCAAAATGCCTTACATCTTGTGTCTTGAAAGCTTTCCCAGGTCGGCATAGATAACAATGGTGATAATTCTCTGCTTAAAAGTTCTGCTATAAAAACAGACATTTGAGGTGGCCAAATTGAGTGTCTATGGGCCCGATTACGACCTTATAGTAGAGCTGCAGCGCAGCAGTGCAAACCACTGCGCCACCACTCCACTGAAGGCTGCCTTCGCCTGCCAAATTACTACTTTACAGAGGTCTGGAGGGTGGGCCGGGTGGTGGTTTCCCTTGCAGTGCCGTTATAAAGGTGTTGGTGCCTTTTAAAAAGGCACCGCAAGGGGAACCCCTCACAAGGTTCCTGCACGGCATGGACTCAAAAGTCCATGCCATACAGAAACCTATGTGCATGCCCACCAGGGGGGGCACATATCATGCCCCCCTGTGTGCACCCACATATATTGGAGGCACAGGGGGGCCCTCTAGGGCCCCCTTTGTTTCCACTCTACCAGGCTTTTCATGGCGGTGGAACTGCCATGAAAAACCTGGCAGAGTGGAAACTGGTAATATGCTTGGTGGGACTGTGGCGGTTCTGCCAAGCATATTGTTGCCTCTGACTGCCGCTCCTACACCAGGGAATGACGGTTCCCTGGCGAACCCGGCGGTCCTAGTGTGTTCTGACTGGCCAAGTCGTAATCGGGTGGTCGGACCACCACCTCCAGGCCACCATGAGTCCTCATAATAGGCCCTTTAGTGGTGTCGTGCATGTGCTTAATATAAAGGGAAGTCAAATGACTGCCCAGGGCTCCCAACCTGGTGTTTTGCTTACAATAACTTGTTCAGGTAGTCATAACTCTTGGAAGATGGCTGGCAAACAAGTGAGTGGAGCAGGGGCAGCATAGCCACATGCACTGCCCTTACAGCCTGTGCATTTTTTGACACACTAGGTGAGTACTTCTCCTACATTCAATCCCTAAAGGAGTATGAAAAGGGTAGCATCTGCAGCACTCAATAAGCAGGACAGGCAAAAGTTGCAGGACAGGGCTGGTGGGATGCCCTTATAATGTCCTTCCTGTCTTTCTCCTTAGGAATATGGTGATCTTCGATTAAAAGGACTAGAAATTGTTAGTCGTTTCTTAGGGCCCAGGGTATGCACATACTTACCTGAGAAAGCTTCTGGTCACTTCTGTTTTGTTATGATCATCTGTATCACTAAAGAAAGTCTGGCTTAATTACAGTGTGTGATCGAGTTATGACCTCTTTACAAGTAGGTGCATCCATTCTTGCAGCAGACCTTTCTACACAATTATCTCTACCCCTGTAGTGGATCTTGCCTGCTTGACACACACAGTGTAATTTATTTTTTATTAAACACACCTATTTGTCAAGCTGCTTTACTTGTATTTGGCTTCCTTTTGAATCTTGGCTTTTCTGTACATCTAACTGTAATGCTTGTATTTGGCAAATTTAGCAGTGGAATCATCCAGTTTTTTTTCACAACGCCTACTTTTCTCTGGCATCAATTTACTCTCCAGGCATCCCAAAGCTTCAGTTTTCAAGTCAGCAATTCATTAAAAAGTCTAATTTCATATCTTCTTTAGAATCGACATTGGTTTGAGTATGTACATCAGAGACAGTTTGTTTTTAGAAACATGCTCTCCCTTCTTCAGGATTTTACTGGAGTTTTTGTACGTGTGGAGAGGTTTTACTTTAAAAACATCAAACTTTGCCTCATGTCTATGTAAGCAGAAGAATGTTTCTGCTTTGCCCATATACCATTGTGGGCAGGGCTGAACTGGGAACAGGAACTGGCCCTGGAAAACTGCTAGACCATCCCCCCTGGAGGGGAGCGGGGGTGCGGCCGAGCTGTTTTTTAGGGCCGGTTTTGTTACAGGGGGCGATATTGCCGACCCCCGGGCTGAAAACCGGCTCCCTCCGAGAAAGTACCCATTGCCCGCTAAGGCCAGTCCGGCCCTGATTGTGGGTTTACCAGTCTGTATAAAAACAATGTATCAGACTTGTAAAGGTAACATATGAGTATCTTTGGGTTCTGAAACTGTAGAAACTCATGATCCCTAAGTGTTACATCATATTGAAATTGTATCAGGTGCACTCTTTTTTTCAGGCCATTGCGCCCAATAAAGGTGTATGGTTTTGGAAGTTGAAATGGTAACTTTTGTGGCAGCCGCCAACGTAGATGTCTGAACTAGGGTGACCAACTGGCATGGGTGCAAATTCAGGACAGTAAGTGTAAAATTCAGGACAAAGGGTCAAAATTCAGGACAAAAATTCAGGAAAGGAGGTCAAAATTCAGGACAAAAGGTAGGTTTTACAGACACATCAGAGGAGGTTGCGCAATAGTATATAAGTAAGTAAATAGACAACCACTTTAATACAAGTGAAAATAAGTTTATATGAGGTTGAGACAATTGTGCACTTCATGGTTTTTCAGTGTGAGCGCATCTTTAAGCAAATGTGCAGGTCTTTTGTGGAAACAAAACCGCCCCCACCTTTCCAGCTCTCAGAGAAAACGCCTGCTGCCCGGTCCGGCCAGTCTGGCCTTGCTACCACCCTCCAACGGCACCCCTCATCTTCACATAGACCCTCTCTCATGTGTATTTAATTTCTTCTATAATGCTACTGCAAGTATGTGGGGCAGAGTGTTGGAGTGCGTTATAACACACACATTTTATATAGAGGCAATCACTCATATACATGTGAAGGTAAATGTATAGGAAATGTTGCTTAAGATAATGGGGCTTACAATGTGTAATCATACTTTCTTTTTTTTAATTTATTAAATCTTTTTATTAACTGCACAAGAAACAGTGGTGTATATCACAAGCTACAGTACAGGATTTACAATTGTACCAGAAGGGAGTCGAGGCGTAGCACATGAGATCACAGATCTTAAGCCCTACAATATACAGGATTACATCATACATTCAAGATTGCAAGTGGTTCGTCAACCCTGGCCGTCGTGGGAGGTTCACAGAGATGGCCCCTGTACTCATTCCAGCTGGACCAAATACCAACCCACTTCTGTGGGCAGCCCCTGGCCACGTAAACTGTCTTTTCATGGAGCATGCACCAGTCCATGTCCGTTTTCCATGGACCAATCTTTGGAGGCCCCACCGCCCCCCACAGTCTGGCTATATTCCGTTTTGCAATCACAAACCCAAGCGTGGCCCAGGTTCTACCCCGTGTTGAGAGATCAGTAGGTTCCCATATATTCAACAGACATCTTTTCGCCTCCACCCGCAGCTCCACCCCCAAAACCTCGCGCATGCATTGGTGTATACGTTGCCAGTAGACCTGTAGCAGTGGACATTCCCATAAAATGTGAAAAAACGTTCCTACCGCCCGCAGCCCCTCCGACAAAGCCCGTCAGAACCACGGCCCATGAGTTGCAACCTTGTTCCTGAAATATAAACTCGATGAAGTACTTTCAATTGAATCAAACGAAGTCTAGCTGATATGGCCACTTCCTTAGGGGACGCCAGCACCCTATACCACTCTTCCTCATCTATTTCCAACCCGTCCGACTCCCATTTTCTTTTCAGATTCTGCAGTAACTCAGGGGAATTATTGATAATTTTTTTATATGTGAGGGAAATGGCGTGGTCGGGAAGACATCTAGTAGTCTGTCTTCCAGGGGGGAGGATGCTGGGGGGAGGGTCCCAGGGGGATGTTCGATTGGAGGGAGTGACGAACCTGCAAATAGCGGTAGAATTCTTTTGGGGCAAGCTCATATGTCTGCTGGAGGTAGGCGAAAGATACAACCCCTTTAGAGCCCCAGAGATCTTGGATGCGGGAGATCCCAATCAAGCCCCAGTAATGGAACCCCTTGGTGCAGTTCAGGTTACCCAGTCGTTCAGAAGCCCATAGCGGGGTGGCCATGATGAGAGTGTCATCCCAACCCAATTTCTTTTGCACTACATGCCAGATTTGCACCGAGTGTTTGGTGGGCCCGGTAAGCAGGAACCTGCCAGGCTTAGACTATAACGCAACCTCGTATTTCCCCCCAGGTAAAAGCCATCGGTCCATTCCATACCCTGGGTCGTTACCATTACAGTATGTGCCCTGGATGATGGCCGCGAGGTGTGCGGCCCAGTAGTATTTACGGATATCAGGTAGCGCAATGCCCCCATCAAACCAGCCAAGCATCAACTTCTGAAGGGAAATACGGGGCGACCCAGCCCATAGGAGCTCCTGGAGTGAGGCTTCAAGTGTTGCAAAATATGACTGTGGCACCAAATCGGGGTGATTCTGTAAAGCATATAAAAATCTCGGCAGTGCCATCATTTTTAAAAGCGACGCCCTGCCCAACAGGGACAATGGGAGTCTGCACCACGCGGCCGAGTCCCTCTTGAACCGCTGCAGAGGTGGGAGGAGGTTCTTCTCGAAACGAGTGCTCGCGGTCTTGTATACATAGACCCCTAGGTACTTAAACCCATCCGTAGCTATCTTGATCGGGCAGTCGCGGGGCACAACCGATGGGTCACCATGAAGGACATAAAGTACGGACTTGCCCCAATTTATTCTGTAGCCAGCGTTTCATCCGAAACTTGTGAAAATGTCCATGGCAATAATAAGCGATTTGCGGGGGTTAGTGAGGTATAGAAGGATGTCGTCAGCGTAAAGCGAGATTCTGTCCTCCCAACTGTCTGCCCATCAGAGTCCTTTTATAGAAAGATCTTGTCAGATCCAGGCAGTTAATGGCTCCAAGGACAGAGCAAAAAGCAGCGGCGAGAGGGGACACCCCTGTCGCGTCCCTCTCTCCAAAGCAAATACTTCGGAAAGCTTGTTGTTGACAGTAACCTGGGCAAGTGGCTCAGAGTAGAGGAGGCGGACCCAGCCAATAAATTCGGGCCCAAAACCCATTTTCCAGAGGACCGCTATCATGTATGGCCATTCCAGAATATCAAACGCCATGGCTGCGTCTAGCGACACTAGCACAGCGTCCTCCCAGATGGTGTGGGAGCACCCCAACACCCCATGGACCCGGCGGAGATTAAGAGCAGTGTTGCGATGTGGCATAAAGCCCGACTGGTCCGGATGGACCAGCGTCGAGAGGACCGGCCGGAGCCTGTTAGCGAGAACCTTAGCCAAGATCTTGGGTTCTGAATTGAGCAGGGATATAGGCCTATAGGAGGCACACGAGTTTCTGGGTTTGCCTTTTTTAGGGATGGCAACGATGGTGGCTATCCGTTGATCTCTAGGTAGTAGTCCCTGCTCCTTGCTTTCCTCAAACATCTGCTTAAGATATGGACTGAGGTCATCAGATTTGAGCTTATAGAGCTCGATCAGGAGTCCATTGGGTCCCATAGCCTTTCCAGAGCGGAGATCACAAATGGCCCTACTAAGCTCCTCCACTGAGAGCGGAGCCTCCAGAAGTTCCCTCTCCGCATCCGTAAGGGCAGGCATGCGGATGTCGGCCAGTAAGTCAACCGAGTCCTCCTCAGGCCGATCTGACCCTCTACTGTAAACCTGTTGGTAGTGGTTCTCAAACTCCTTACCCACCTCACAGGGTTCGGTGATGACTGTTCCCGAATCAGTCAAGATTTCCGCTACCACCTTCTGCATCTGCTGTTTTTTATCCAGCCATGCAATAAGCTTGCCAACCTTATCTCCCTGGTTGTAAATCCTGCCCTCCCTATCTCTAAGGGTAGTTCGTGGTGCATCAGTGGCCAGTGCCTTATACTCTGCTCCTTTGAGGTGCAGCCAGTGGGCCTTCTCCGGATCACTCCCGGCAAGTACAGCCGCCTCAAGGTCATGCAAGTCACCCTCCACCCTGAGCATCTGCGCCTCTCGCTCCTTTCGACGGCCCGCAATCACCGACAGGGCCTCCCCTCTCAGAACCGTCTTAAACGCCTCCCACAATACTACAGAGGAGTTCACTGTACCATCGTTCTCCTCAAAATAGCGGTCGATCGCTATCGCAAGGGCCTTACGTGTGTCGGGGTTTTGGAGATGCCAGGCGCTAATCGGAGCTATGCCGCCCTCTCGCTGGTCTCCGATAGTAAGGTGGATCAGTAGAGGGGAGTGGTCTGATATACCACGTGCCAAGTGGGTAGCCTCCCGAACAACCATGCCGTACTGTAAAGGTGCGAAGATATAGTCTAAACGGGATAAAGAGCGATGCAGACCCGATAGGAAAGTGTATTGCCTGTCGGTTGGGTGTTTGAAGCGCCAAAAGTCGGTGAGGCCGAATGTGTCAATGAAATCGGCTAACCATGTCTGGATGGAGGGTATTTCCCTTGGGGGATGTCTATCACAGTGTCTTGAGACCACAGCACTAAAATCACCCCCCACAAAGAGCTGACCCTTCCGGAAGGGAGAGGAGCAATTTCCCCAAGGCCTGGAAAGACTGGGTCTGAAGCCCAGTCGGGATGTAGCTGGTCACGAGGTTCACCCTACGACCCTCCCATCGACCCGAGATGGCAGCATAGCCGTCCAGTGGATCTGTCTCAGTGTGATCTATACAACAACAAGAGTACCAGAGGGTCAAAATAATAACAAGGAATGTCTGGATAACGGCTGAGAATTAATACCACTAGCCATATTCCAACACTTCCTAGTATAATAAGAATAAGCCAAACAAGTGTATGGTCTTGAACACCCATCAGTCACCACTCGGAACCGCCCTTCATCATTTGGGGTTCCAGGGACCCACACAACAAGCTGCCTGATGACAAACAGAAAAGGGCCTAATAGATGATAAAGGGTCCCTCCTGTGGGCAGTGTGGGGTCACTTTTTCGTCAGAAGTGATTGGTTGTATATATAAATGAGTGGAGTGGCTAATGGGGTAACAAACTAAAGTGCAGTGCAGAAAAACTGTGATAGCAAAAAATGCAAAAAAAGTGTAGTTAAAATTGGTTTAGGAAGCAGAAAACTATTTTTCACCAGAAAGTGAATAAAATAAAAAGAAACAGTGTTCTAAAAAAGTGAGACAACTCAGATACGCAGATGCCGCGTTGGAGTACCGACGGAGAGAGCGGTGCTTCACTTATGTCCTGAGCCGCAGCCAGGTGGGGTGAGGTCTGCACATCTTACACATCGGTGAACAACCGAATCTGTAAGAAGATACGGAAGAGTACACCTAGGAGGTCCAGGTGACTTTTATACCAGTATCTGAGTTGTCTCACTTTTTTAGAACACTTTCTTTTTATTTTATTCACTTTCTGGTTTTGTGTGCAGTAGCAGTAGTCGTTTTGACAAGGTCCTGAAGAAAGCAAGGCCACATGGCCGTTATTTGCTGAAACATGTTGACCACGTTCCACTACTAGACAGTTTATAAATTTCCTCTGTCTGTGCTATTTTTAATGTTGGCATTGGAAGCTATATCCGATTAAAAATAGTTTTCTGCTTCCTAAACCAATTTTAACTACACTTTTTTTGCATTTTTTGCTATCACAGTTTTTCTGCACTGCACTTTAGTTTGTTACCCCATTAGCCACTCCACTCATTTATATATACAACCAATCACTTCTGACGAAAAAGTGACCCCACACTGCCCACAGGAGGGACCCTTTATCATCTATTAGGCCCTTTTCTGTTTGTCATCAGGCAGCTTGTTGTGTGGGTCCCTGGAACCCCAAATGATGAAGGGTGGTTCCGAGTGGTGACTGATGGGTGTTCAAGACCATACACTTGTTTGGCTTATTCTTATTATACTAGGAAGTGTTGGAATATGGCTAGTGGTATTAATTCTCAGCCGTTATCCAGACATTCCTTGTTATTATTTTGACCCTCTGGTACTCTTGTTGTTGTAAAGGTTTGGAAGGACGTGTATCCAGAGCACGGTCATTAAACTAGTCCTAGGGTCCCCCATAATTGTATGTGTTAGAATCAGTGTGATCTATGACTAATGGTAGGCCCCGGCGTATCATAATACCAACCCCTCGGGAGCCAGATGTAAAGCCTGCATGGATAACAAGGGAATAGCCAAATCTGTTAAGCACGTGACAAGTATTGCCAAGGAGATGGGTCTCCTGCAGGAGTACAGCGTCTGGCATGTGTCTTTTAAGGAATTGCAACACTATAGTTCTCTTAAGCTTGTCCCCCAGCCCGTTGACGTTCCAACTCAGAATTCTAAGGTTTTTGTCCCACTTCATGTTGGTAGACATTCTGAACTGCACATAAAGCCCCGATGCTCCTGGCACCACACTGAAGTACAATCATTTCCGTTATATGTGACAGCACCAAACAGTCCCATCCCCCTCCCCCCAACTCCCCCCCAGTCCCAACTGCCCAAATCAGACCTACCACCAGTCCCTCCCCCTGCTCCCCCAAACAAACCCCCCTCCCTGCTTCCCTGCTCCGTAGGCTTAGAACTACCCACATCCCCAATTAGCAGAGCGCCTTTCGCCAAGATCCCCAACCTAGAGCGGAAAATTAACTCCCCTCTTCTAAGAAAGCTTTGCGCTAAGAGGAGCGTGCACCGGCCCCAGCTCTAGCCGCCACTCACTCCCACCCTTGAAGTATTACTGTGTACCACTCAAACTTCATCTCCAGAATCACGCGTTGGCAATCGGTACCTGGCCCAGCCCAGCCACAGTTCAGTAGTGTCCCTGCCTGTCACGGGAGGGCATACACCACAGAGTCAAAGTACCTCGGGGGAGCCATACAGATAGTGTATACCGTTCAATACCACCCACTCTGTACCGTTAAGACGGCCTATGTCCTTCCACCCATAGGCTCCCCCCACAGAGAAGGCTTGACTCCCAGGTTCAGACCCTGCAATACTTTACAGTTTGTAGAGGTTCATTCCTGCCGATCTGCAACAGCTACTGCTCCTCTGCTTCACGAAGAGTGTCCCAGCGAGGGCTGGCCAACCTCGATCTCCAGGAGCGCTGACGCTGCCTCCAGCTGTCCGGCCACTGACCCCGGTGAGGCAACCTGAGTGTTTCTCCAGCTGCCCTTGCTTAGGCGGTCCGGATTCCGGGACGATTCCTCATCCAGCCAGCTCTGCACATCCGATGGCGTGGTAAAGAAGAGGGACTTGCCCCCAGCAATGACCCTGAGCTTGGCGGGGAAGAACATCATGTATTTTATACCTCTGACGCGCAGCGCTGCTTTTACGCGTGCAAAGACTGTCGCTCTCTCTGCACCTGAAGCGTGAAGAGTAATCATACTTTCATCCATCATTCAGTCTTTCACCATTCATTCTGTCCTTCCATCTGTGTGCCCATCCATGTCCATATTCAACCATTTACAAACCTATCCAGCACGTATCCTTCCGTGGAGAAGTGTGGCTCACTGGTTAGAGGAGGCAGACCTGGAAGCAGAGGTCAGCCCGGGACCAGGGTTCAATTCCCGGCTCGGCGGGGTCTTGAGTCCTAAAATGTCCATGGACTTGACAATTCTCGCTCCGGTGCCTACTCGATTCACGGGTTCACACTCTGCGACTCTGGGCAATAGCTTGCTTAATCTCCACAACGGCCCCTCGCGGTGGGATGCCTGGCTTTCACCTTGCGGATACCCTGCCGGGGTTATCTCACAGGGGAATACCAGGCCGGGTTCCCTAAGCAAGCGCTTAGAAACCGCTCGGTGATTTGCGCTATATAAATTCCTGTACATTTACATTTACATTTATATTTACATCCATCATTTCACTCATCCATCCCTCCATCCACCCTTTTATTTATCCATCCATTATCCATCCATCGTTTCACCCTATCCATCCGTACACTCATCCATCCACTCTTCTACCCATCCATCCATTCTCTCATCCATCCAGCCATTTACCCACCCAGCCATCCTTTCACTTACTCATTCATCCACCCAGCCACTCATTCTTCTACCCATTCACCCATCCATTTACCCATCCACCCACCCATCCATCTACTCATCCACTCATGAATCCATCCATTGAACCTATCACTCATCCATCCTTTCACTCATCCATCCATTATTTCTCTCATCCATCCACCCTTTCACTCCTTCACTCATCTATCCATCCTTTTGTCCATCTACCAGCCCTTTCACTCACTCATCCAGCCTTACATACACCCTTTCACTCATCCATCCAACCTTACATGCACCCTTTCACTCATCCATCCATTTAAAAGGTGGCAAAAACAAAGGGGGAAATGACCGTAAGGGGGCAGGGTAGACCCCCCCTGACCCCCTAGGTTTGATGTGGGGGCCATAAAAGGGCCCCGCGTAGCGGGGAGCGTACCGATACGCGTACCCTGGAGAAAAAAGAATGACAGTTTCCAAAAAATGTAGCATTTTCACTTATCAATACATCAAACCACCCTTTCACTTAGCAATTCATCAATCCATCCATCATTTCACTCATCCATCCACCCATTCAATCCCCCATTATCCACCCTTTCACTCGTCCATTCATCCATCATTTCATCCATCCAGTCATCCATCCACCCATCCCTTCACTTACTCACTCGCCCACCTTTTCACATTAAATGTGAGTTGCGCCTTTGTCTGCAGAGTTGCAGACAGAAGAGGCCCATCAAGTACACCCTCGCTGAAGTTCCTAAAGTAAGGGGTGGGGGAGGGTTCACTGTGCCCCTGGAATCTGAAAAAGTGGAAGGCATGAGTCATGCATAATGCACAGTGCTTGGACGTGGGGCGACTGTGACATGGCGTTGTTTCCAGAGCTGTAAGTGGGATGAAAAAACTAGGGGGTCTCTCCAAAAAAGGGTGTTCGATGTAATTAAGGGCGTGGTTTAAAACACATAAGCTAAAAATCTGTGCTCAGTATAATGTGCCGCCCAACAGGTATTTTTGTTTACATTCAGATATATAATACAACAAGAAACATTACACCTAGAACAAGTAAAGTTACACCCACAAAATACCATATCTATTGGCTTTGTCAATGGTTGTTAGTTGCATAAAATAAAAAAGCAGCAACCATGGCTTCCTTGAATATAATATTGAAAATGCGTCAGTTCTAAAACGATGAGACTCTGAGAGACCGATAATTGTTGTGTCATAGTAAGGAGTTCCAGTAGTCTTGGTTATGTTACAGATGATAAGTTTATTAATCTTAGATCTTCAGATAGGTTTTCCAGAAGATATGTAATCAAAGTCCCACCAGGAGCAGCCTCTCTGCTGCTCAACCCAGGATCCAACTGACAGTCCCACTCATAGCATACCAAACATTCAATGACATCACATTCACCCTAACATTTCACTCACACTGGCTGAACAGCAGAGGCAGAGAAACAGTGTAGATATAAGGTTGAAACCTTAGATATAACAATAATATTTTCCTTTGAACTTATTTCACCCCTTCCTTCGATGAACTGGATTCTCGCCTAGCAGCAGCATGGGCGCTTTTGCACCTCCATGTGACCGAATGCCCTGCCCTGGACTGAGGCAGGAGGAGGCCACCACATGCTGTGCCAGCCCAGACTGACCCATTGTCATTCTGTATGTGGCAATCAGCCTCACATAAAAATGACAATGGGCGGGGTGGGGCTGCCCTTGTGCTACCAGGAGGAGTGCTAGGCTGCCCCATCAGGGAGCTGAGGCCTTTCGCAGGGGAACAGCTCTGTTCCATGAAAGGCCCAAAATTACGGACAAAAGGCATCCGTAAAGGGGATCCTCACCGACAACGGACGTCCAATTTACGGACGGTCCATGAAATTTATGGACGGTTGGTCACCCTAGACTTTGAACAATTGTATTTTCTCTATTAGGATCAATTATTCTTTGCAGCTTAAGTGCTTAAGCACGATTCCAATGCAGTAGATATGGTCTTTTCGTCATTATAAAAAAACTGCAAGTGACCTGATGTGGTAGGCACCGCCTGTATAACTAATATAAATGTATAATTGATTTGTAAGCATTTAGCTTGCAGTATGCCAACCTGCAATTCACTCAGAAGTTTACTGTATTCTCCCTTTAAATATGTGTCTGAAAATGGGGATAAAATGGGCGCTTACAAGGGTTTCATCTTTTGTGCATGATCTGGTACATATCTGCAGCTAGACCTTTTTGAATTAAACTCTTTACTTTCCTTTATCTGTATAGTCCAGTGGGCTATATTACACAATGTGCTTGAGCGGTCGTTCTGTAATACAGAAAGTGCTGGCATACATATAGTGCAAGCGCTATCTCAAGAGGCATTCCCTCATTTGTATGGGGCCGTGGCATCATTCAAATGAGAGAATCTCTTTATATATATATATATATATATATATATTACCTACTGGCGGTCGCCAGTAGGTAGTTATAGTTAGGATTGCTTTCCATAGGAAATCCGCAACATTCTATTGGGAATAACTTTGGCGCAGATTGAGGGATCTGCCTGTAATTTTCCTTACATTTGCCTTGCTGCGCTCCGCTCCTTTCCTGAAAGTTTTGGGGGGATTCGTCAAGCGGGGGCTGAGATAAAAGGGGGGTCCCAAAACGTGTTTTCCCCATGTTAATTTCCATAGGGCGGTTGGACTCACTTTTAGCCCGAACGGCTGAATGGATTTCCACCAAACTTGGCAAAGTTGTAGGGACTGGTAGCCCGATGTGCCTTTGCTATGTCTCAAGATATGTGCTCCAGTGGATTTTGAGTAATTTAGGTTAAAAAAAATATATATCTATAAGCGCGCCCCGGTACGCGTACCGGGGAGCGCATCCGGCGCGTAACGCGAGTTCGCGCGCGGAAAGCTGATTGGCTCTCGGGTGTCTGTCAACATTCCAAACAGTCCGGAGCGGCTGCCATCTTGTGTCTCGGTAGGATCGAGACACAAGATGTGGCAAAAACAAAGGGGGAAATGACCATAAGGGGGCAGGGTAGACCCCCCTGACCCCCTAGGTTTGATGTGGGGGCCATAAAAGGGCCCCGCGTACCGGGGAGCGTACCGATACGCGTACCCTGGAGAAAAAAGAATGACAGAGTTTCCAAAAAATTTAGCATTTTTTTATAAATTAGAGGTAGTTCTAAAAAGAACTGTTTTTAATTCTTTTTGTTGTTTTATTTTTTTATTGTTTTTTTGAACATTTTTTACTTTTTTTGGCTTTTCTGAACAGTTTTATATTTTTTTTGTATTTTTTATGGGGAGAAACAAAAAACAGGGAATTGAAAATGGCTCAACTGGAGCACAAAAAAAATCAGGAAAAATTATGGTTTCCTCGGGCATTTGTGGTTATCCATAGCAACATTGATTAGTGTGGTGCTTTGCTGACCATAACTAATTGTTTTGTTGCAATGTATACAAACAATTTTGTATCCCCCAAACTTTGTTTGTATATTTGGAATCACTTCACTTGCCTCTGGACCCGATGGAGTGGGATCTTTGGTTGTTGAGGTTCGGGATGATGATTGGGGTAGGTTTTTGCAGAGTTCCCTCACCTCTGCTGCAGAATAGTTATTAGGGTGTAAACGCTGCATGTGCCGAATCATAGTATGATTCCCAAAGGAATATTTTTTGCAGGGTTCCCCCTGGATAGCACAGCACCACAGATGAGACAAGTCACCTTTTGAGCGTTTACTTTTTTGAAACCCCTTGGGATTTTGTAAAACTCCCATATGAAGTGCTCTTTTGGTTTGTATGGGGGATTGTCTTCAGGCAGGAACTGCCTTGTCTCTACCTCCTCTTCCTCCTCCTCCTCCTCTTCTTCTTGACCACCAATGTGATCTTCTGGTGGTCCTTGTGGTGGTGGTGGTGGTGGTGGGGCAGATGCTCCAGCTGCTGATAGTACTGTAGCCATATCTGTAAGAAAAAAGCAGGTCTTCCTCACTCAAAGAACAAAGTGAGAATGAAGAAAAAAGGTGGGGGCTTTCATCATTTGGAAAACAAAACTGTTCTGAACCAATGAAAAGTGTTATTTTCAAGTCACATGATCCGGGCTTTCATCATTTGGAATCCAAAACTGATCTGAACCAATGAAAAGTGTTATTTTCAGATCACATGACCCGACGCGCTTACGCTACGCGCCCCTGTGCGTGCCCCAGGGCGCGCCCGGCGGCGCTTACGTTGCACGATCGAATGCGCTCGGGTGCTTCCGGGTGCGCTAACGCCGTGCGTCATATGACGCATCACGCGGCTACGCGATACGTCACGATGTTGTTTTCGTTCGCGGCAATAGCGCTAACGGGACGCTCACCGGTACGCGCCCCGGGGCGTGCCGTAACAATGCGCTCACCGGTGAGCGCATCGGTACGCGCCCCGGGAGCGCTCCGGGGCAAAAAGTAAATAAATAAATGAATAAATAAACATTAAAAAAATAGTATTACATAATTATAAAATATAAAATTCATTATAAAAAATATTACATTTCATACCTATAGAGATTTGCTATTAAAAAACCTATGAAATTCACTGAAAAAACCATAGGTTTCACACCAGTTATAGTGAGGAATTAGAATTTAAAAAACCTATGAAATTCACTGAAAAAACCATAGGATTCACATCAGTTATAGTTATGAATTAGCATTTAAAAAACCTATAAAATTCACTGAAAAAAACATAGGTTTGACACCAGTTATAGTTAGCTGGAAACCAATGAAATTCCCATGTTATAGTTAGTTGGACTCACTATAACTTGCGCGTGCAATGCACTGCGGATGACGTCACATATTACATCACTCATGATATGGTCAGTGACATCACTCATGACATCACTGATGACACCATCCTTGTGACAGAGTGACAGACCTCTTTTCACTGTAATGTAACCCTTGAAACACATATTCAAAAATAGAAACTTAAATTTTCAAAAAAATGGAGATACCCATAACAGTTACAACAACCAATTCAATAATTCCACCATCTATATACACATCCACTCATGGAAAGGGGGGGCTCTTGGCCCCCCGCCCGCATGGCGGTGTGGCGATCGCTCCCCCCCAACAAGGCCTCTCGGTGGTGGGGCGTGCCCCCAGGGGCGCGCACCACCACCGATTGGCGGGCGCCCTCCCTGACCCGGATGGCATTGAGCGACATCCGGGTCGGGGGGGAGGGCTCTAGGAGGAGTTAAGAAGGCGGGGCGCGCCCAGGGGACTCGTTGTTGCCTGGATGCTCCCCCCCATACCGGTGGTGCCCCGCGTTCGGGGCTGCTGGTTTTATTAACTATTTTACCTTGTTTTCCAGGGCCCACGGCCATCGCTGGACGAACGCGGAGCCGATTCACAGAGGCGTCGCGGGGGTTAGGAGCAGCTGCTCGGGACGGTGGTCGGTGATTTAACGGCAGCCTGGAGCGGCAGTCTCCGCGTGGAGCGGCCTTCGGCGGTGGCGGCATCGAGCGGGAGCGAAGGGCGGTACGCCTGTGAGGCAATTAATACTGTGTTTCCTCACACGTCGTGCGCAGTGAGCCTAGAGCGGTGTACGGCAGACCTAGTCACAGATCTGGTACCGGCTGGGACTACGCAGGCTTGGACCGGTAAGGGGAGAGCGGGGGGCTTGCATTTCATCGCTTCTGGTAGCCGCCGGGTGGGTCTACGTTAGAGTTTACTCACCCCTGACAAACCGGATCAGCCGGGGCGTTGCGGTTACGGTTGCATGGTGCTTACAGCCCCCTGCGCATCCTCCAGCAATCAAAGGTACTGAGCACACATACACCAAGGTGTAACACTAGGAGTGTAGGGCAGGGGTGTACAAACATGCCGGGGCCAAAGGGTGGTAAAAGGGGACCTAGCATGGAGGTTATGATGCACGCCATGATGCGTGAGATGGGCGAAATTAATAAGAGGTTGGGGAAAGTTGATGAATTGGAGGCCCGCATGAATGAGAGGTTTGCTGATCCACCAGGTCCATCTGGCAGGCCCATGCGGCAGAGAGCGGCACCCTTGCCGAGGGGAGATTTTGTTACCCCACCAAAGAGATCTAAGGCCAAGAAGCCGAGGTACAGTGCCCCAGCCCTCGTGCCCTTAGCAGCGGTCCCGAACACACCCGGACCTGCGGTGTCGGTTCCTCTGGCACCTCTGCCAGTTGTTCCCGTGCCCGCGACACCGGTGCCGGTCATGGCGCCGGCATCCCCTCCGATGGGGATTAACCCCCCGCCCGTGGTACCGTTACCGGTCCCGAGTGTGCCGCCAACCCCCGCTCCCTTGGCTATCGCGCCAGCGCCACCAGACATGCCACTTGGGGTCCCTGATGTGCCAGTTGGCAACTTGGACCCGGTCCCTGTTGAGTTGGTATCACAGATAGCCGCCTTGTTACCTTGGTTGCAAAAGGGTGGTGTGTTTCCTGCCTCATCAGATCATGCGGCAGAAGCAGCAAAGTTGGTCGAAAAGATTAAAGCTGCGACCGCGGCTGACAATATTGCGGTGCCCTCATCTTCTTCACTTGCAGGTTCCAGTCCCGCCCAACCGAAGGGAGACGATGGCCCACCGGTTCAGGTGCCCGTCAATGCTAAGGAGGTGGCTCTGCCTCTCTTGGGGGACGGCTCAGTGCCATCCAGAAGTGAAAACTTGGCACAACATGTGTCTCAGGCAGTGAAAGAGTTGATTTGGGCGGGAAAGTATGTTTACATTTATTCATTGTTGCTAGACAATAGGGAAATGGAGCAGGCCAAGTTACTGAAGGAATGGATGCATCCAAGTGAATGGAGGGCACAGTGCTCCAGGTTCAGGGTAGATGAGACTTTGAAGAACTGGATCAGGACCTTTTCTGTCCTTTCAGCTATCACGGCTGAACGCCCCCCGAATGTACAGGCAGCAATGGCTTGCTACCAGAGCAGGATTGTGGGGTGGAGCGATCAATACACTGGGGATGCGTGGAAGGAGTATGACGTTAATTTCAGGAAAGCAAAGGAATTTGACTCATCATTGGCATGGGACAGAGTAGATTCTATGTCCTGGCATAAGCAGTTCTCAGGAGACACCGCCCCATCCCAGCCCATTAATGCAGTCAGGGTGTTCTCCGCCAGACCCCAACAGCCCTTTCGGTCAGCACAGGGGAGTGAGGCCCCGGGGAAGAATAGGGGGGGGTGGGAGAGAAAAGGGGTATGCTGGGACTTCAAAAAGCGCTCCTGCACAAGGGCACAGGGCACTTGTAGATTTAGACATGCATGTGCGGCCTGTGGTCACCCATCCCACCCCGAGACAACTTGCAGGTCCAAGCAAGGGAACCACGGTCAGAGGGGAAGGGGGAAGCCAGAGTAGTGCGGACGATTCGGGCCCTCCCACACCGATAGACGTTTTGGCAATGATCCCATGGTTGAATAGATACCCGGACCACGCAGTGGCCACTCTCCTTCAGGAAGGCTTCTCACAAGGTTTTAGGATCCCGGCGGCGGGATACACAGGTAGCGCGAGTTGCAGGAACCAACTGTCGGCAAAGCATAACCCTGAAGTGGTGAGGGCGAAGATTAGCAAGGAACTGTCACTGGGCAGGATAGCGGGCCCCTTCCAGGAGGTGCCAGTCCCCAATTTTGTGTGTTCACCGTTGGGAGTAGTACCTAAAAAAGAGAGAGGCGAGTTTAGATTGATCCACAACCTGTCGGCACTAAAGGGGGCATCCTTGAATGATGCGATTGATGAAGGGATTTGCAGTGTGAAATATGCCTCATTTGACCAGGCAGTTGTTTTATTGCGAGCGCTGGGGCCGGGGGCACTGATGGCAAAGTCTGACATAGAATCGGCTTTCCGCCTCCTCCCAGTCCATCCGTTAGATCACCACCTGCTAGGTTTCAATTTCGAAGGCAAGTTTTACATGGACAAATGCATGCCCATGGGCTGTTCCATTTCTTGTGCTTACTTCGAGACGTTTAGCTCATTTTTAGAGTGGGTCATGAGACAGGCGACGGGACACCAACAGGTCATGCATTACCTGGACGATTTTCTTTTCTTAGGTGCGGCGGGCTCTCAGGAGTGTGCTTGGGCATTGCAGGAAATTTGCGTGCTCATGCGGGCTTTTGGGGTTCCGCTAGCGCCAGGGAAGACGGTCGACCCGGCCACCTGCTTGGAATTCCTTGGGATTGAAATTGACTCAGTGGAGGGATGCTTCAGGTTGCCCAGGGACAAAGTGTCTAGATTTAGAGCAGCGCTTTCCCAATGCCTACGCAAGGACAAGGTGACCTTGCAACAGCTGCAGGAAGTAGTGGGGCAACTGAATTTTGCTTTGCGGGTTATCCCCATGGCGCGCCCATTTTCTCGCTCCATTGCACAAGCTATGAGAGGCCTACGAGGGAAACATCACCGCACGAGGCTGTCATCTGAGGTTCGCCAGGATATGCAGCCATGGATGGCATTCCTGGCGGATTTTAATGGCAGGGTAGTGTGGCCCGGTCCTCCCGCCACATCAGCAGAGTTGGGTTTATGGACTGACGCTGCTGGTAGTGTGGGCTTCGGCGCCATTCTGGGGTCCAAATGGGTCGCCCAGCGGTGGCCGGAGGAATGGAAGGCTTGGGGTTTGACCACCAACATTGGCTTCCTGGAACTCTTTCCGATATGGGTGGCCTTGAAGGTCTGGCCGGAACACCTATGTGATCAATCAGTGGTGTTCTGGTCGGATAACATGACAGTTGTGGAATGTATAAATCAACAGGGGGCACGCTGCCCCTTCATACTCCGCCTGATAAAAGAAATTGTGTTGCAATGCTTGAAATGGAATGTGGTCTTCAGAGCTAAGCATGTCCCAGGAATCCTCAACAATGCAGCTGATTCCCTTTCTCGCTTTAAAATGCAGGTATTCAGGGAGCATCTTCCTACAGCACACCCCTCGCCAGCGCACTTCCCGGCAGTACTTTGGCAGATTGGTGCCCCAGACTACAGGACCTCGTGGTTGCTAGCTTAGCCCCCAGGACCAAGTCAGCTTACGAAGGGGCGTTTTTGTCTTACCCGGCTTTCTTGGGGCTGGAATGGGAGGCTAGGTGGGCGCAGGAGGACAGCTTTGCAGCCTACTTGGAATCAATGCACAGGGAAGGGCGCTCAGTGGCGGTGGCGAGCAGGCATAGGGCAGCGGTTTCCTTCTTCGCGCAGGCTAAGGGCATGCGGGATCCTACTAACACCTTTATGGTCCGCAAGGCTTTGAGGGGTTGGCGCCGCCTACAGGGTCATGCACCGGATGGAAGGAGGCCCATTGGGCTAGCTCGGCTGACAGCCTTATTGGGAGCGCTTCACAGTGTCTGTAGCTCCGAGTGGGAGGTACTTCTGTTTAAGGCGGCATTTTCCCTAGCCTTCTATGGGGCTTTGAGAATTGGTGAACTAGTGGCAGGGTCTAAAAGGGATACGCTGGGCGGCCTACAGCGGGCTTGTGTAAAGTTCCGAGATGATACTATGTGGGTGACAATTCAGAGGTCGAAGACTGACCAGGAGTCCCGGGGTCACACCATAGTGCTCCACCGGGCACGGGCCAACCCTTGCTGCCCGGTTTCACACGTGGAGTTCCTCCACGGGCAGCGAGAAGGCACGTCGGGGGGTGCACTGTAGTGTCACGCCGATGGCACACAATTGACCAGGTACCATTTTAGGCGAGTCTTGGAGCTGACGGTCAGACAAACAGGTTTCGACCCCAAGGAATTTGGCACCCACTCATTTAGGATAGGGGCAGCAACTGAGGCGGTAGCAAGGGGTCTCCCGGTAGAAAATGTAAAGAGAATAGGGAGATGGTCGTCGGAATGTTACAAACGTTATGTACGAATTGACTTGTTGTGACAGTGTGGTGCTCACGCCTAGTGTCTTTCTGGTTTTTGCAGTTTCTCAAACCTGTGACGCAGGGGAGGAACTCGCCGGCGGGCGTCAACGATCAACACCATTGCAGCACAAGCAACAGGAGGGACACATGAAGGTGGTGACTTGGATTGTGGGCCATTCTTATGTAAGGCGTGCTGAACATGTTTTTCTTTCAGGAGACCGCAGGAACAGGGCTGCGCAGAAGGGGTTTCTTATCTCCTTTTTTGGTAGTGGCAGTGGCGAGGGGGGGACTCTGTCAGGGCGTTGAATCACTCGGTAAAGAGGATCAACACACAGTTGGACAAACTATTCCGAGCCCCCCGGTTGCAGACGATTCCACACTGGTGTATCTGGGGCAAGCATTTCTATCTGGGGGACGGTGTACACTTGACTGAGGCAGGGAATGTCCTGTGGTATAATAATCTCTGGGCATGGTTAGAGGGTTATGCGAGGTAAGGTAGTCCGATGGTAGGGATAGGAAGGGGGAGGCCAGATCGTCGGTTAACAATGCTGGCCTGTGGCGGTAAGGTCATGACCGGTGAGCAGTTATTTTAAGGTCTGAGGGGGCAGGCATCATCCTATGGAGGTTCCCGCCCAGGGGGAGGGGCCATTGGCCCTTCCTAGAAATTCAGGGGCAAGGTAATTGGTGCTTCAAAGGGGCGCGGGTTGGAGGAGTCACGCTTTCCTTAGGCTGGTAGCCACCCCGCGCGCGCATACTTATGACGTCAACAGATGGCGCTGAGTAAGGGCCCTCCTTAAGTGGGTAAATGGAGTTCACGGCGTGGGCCGGGTAATTAATGGGCCCGGCTGCGCATGCGCACATCTTGTGGTGAGGCGCAGCTAGTAGGACCTGACACCGGTTAGCGACCTTGCCATATGGCCAGAAATGTTAGTACACTAAATTTCAGATGAGGATGTTAGATTCGGTTAGGAAACAATCTGTATTAGAGTTTTTGTTAAGGATAGTCTCTCACACTTGTTGACAATCATGTATCTAATGTCCTGCTGAATTTTTTGTATAAACTGCTTATCGTGCAATTAAAAATGTATTGTTTTATATCTTAATAAATACGGCCGGGGTCTTGCGACCCCCCGCCTTCCAAAGACAACTATGTTTAATGTCCTTGTGTCCGGGGGGTTGGTGTGGTCATGGGGGGGGGGGGCGGCAGCCAATCACTGACCATGTGAAAAGGGGGGGCTCTTGGCCCCCCAGCCCGCATGGCGGTGTGGCGATCGCTCCCCTCCAACAAGGCCTCTCGGTGGTGGGGCGTGCCCCCAGGGGCACGCACCACCACCGATTGGCGGGCGCCCTCCCTGACCCGGATGGCATTGAGCGACATCCGGGTCGGGGGGGTGGGCTCTAGGAGGGGTTAAGAAGGCGGGGAGTGCCCAGGGGACTCCTTGTTGCCTGGACGCTCCCCCCCATACCGGTGGTGCCCCGCGTTCGGGGCTGCTGGTTTTTCCCCACCCACCATCCCTGGAACAATGCGGTGTTGTATGCATTATTAGGCTAATTTAGTCAGTAATTTGATGTAATGTTCGTTAGGCCACTGTTCCTATGCTTAGAAAACTGATTTGGTTTTGAGATTTTGATTGTTATGCTTTCTCTTAGGCATTTTTTCCCCTCTAGGTAATGGTACTGTATTATGTTATTGGTTGCATTGGTATTTTAGGCCTTTTTTCCCGTTTTAGCTTCACGATGTTCTGTGTGATGTTTACTTAGTCAGGGTAGCTGTCCTTTATAATTTTTTCCATAGGTCGTCGTATTTATTAGGTGTGGGGCATGCGGTAAGGTCATGACCGGTGAGCAGTTATTTTAAGGTCTGAGGGGGCGGGCATCATCCTATGGAGGTTCCCGCCCAGGGGGAGGGGCCATTGGCCCTTCCTAGAACTTCAGGGGCAAGGTAATTGGTGCTTCAAAGGGGCGCGGGTTGGAGGAGTCACGCTTTCCTTAGGCTGGTAGCCACCCCGCGCGCGCATACTTATGACGTCAACAGATGGCGCTGAGTAAGGGCCCTCCTTAAGTGGGTAAATGGAGTTCACGGCGTGGACCGGGTAATTAACGGGCCCGGCTGCGCATGCGCACATCTTGTGGTGAGGCGCAGCTAGTAGGACCTGACACCGGTTAGCGACCTTGCCATATGGCCAGAAATGTTAGTACACTAAATTTCAGATGAGGATGTTAGATTCGGTTAGGAAACAATCTGTATTAGAGTTTTTGTTAAGGATAGTCTCTCACACTTGTTGACAATCATGTATCTAATGTCCTGCTGAATTTTTTGGATAAACTGCTTATCGTGAAATTAAAAATTTATTGTTTTATATCTTAATAAATACGGCCGGGGGGTCTTGCGACCCCCCGCCTTCCAAAGACAACTATGTTTAATGTCCTTGTGTCCGGGGGGTTGGTGTGGTCATGGGGGGGGCGCAGCCAATCACTGACCATGTTGACCAACAGTTCTATATAGTCACTCATACATATACTCACTCATCATATGTAGTGATACACCTATACATCCTGTTACACACCGACAGTCATCCAAAAGATACTTTCACACATACTCACACATGCAAATAAACTATTGAACATCCATTTATATGCATATACAGCTATACACACACAACCACCTTACTTCTAAGGAAACTTACACATACTTACTCTCTTAAACAATCAGTTATAGAAACACATACTTATTTAAACAGGAACTCTTACAATTTCTTACTCTCACATATACTCACTTATATACATCATTACTCACATATATTAGATTAAAACATATGTAGTTACTGATAAAGACACTAGTGAGACAGTCATTCAGTCACTAACACACACATATATACACTCATCCACCCATACAGTCCTGCACATATGCTGTCTTCAAAACACATACAAACAGAGAGTCAGTCACTCATGCATCTAAGTGCTAAGTAATACCCCCACCAAACCATACAAACACTCATACTGATACTAAGAAAAATATCTAATAACCCATATACCTACACATGTAGCTACTCACCAACCCATGCAGCCACTTATACACAAAGTGAAACACTAATACATATATTTAAATATTTAAACATTACTCACTAATATATGTATTCACTAAGATACACTTAATAAGCCAGTTAACCAATCAACATGTAAACACTTATTTAAACATTTATTCTTCCATCAACTTTTACATATACATATATAAAACATATTTATTTTTCAAAAAGACACACATTCACTGGATGGTGTCATCAGTGATGTCATGAGTGATGTCACTGACCATGTCATGAGTGATGTAATATGTGACGTCATCAGCAGTGCATTGCACGCGCAAGTTATAGTGAGTCCAACTAACTATAACGTGGGAATTTCATTGGTTTTATGCGAGTAAAATTTCCAGCTAACTATAACTGGTGTCAAACCTATGGTTTTTTCAGTGAATATATATATATATATATATATACACGACGACCTTTCCCGGCTGTTCCCAGTCTCAAATTACGGCGAGTCTGTGTGGGTGCCGGACACCCTCTATATGAAAACGACTGCTTCTTCCCACTTGCGAAGAAAATTTCACAGACTGCTCACGATGCTTCAAAAGTTTTATTTAGCACGAAATCAGCAGCTCACTACCGACGCGTTTCGCCACTTAAGGCTTGGTCACGGTGAAAGTGATCAATTACAAGCTTCTATTTACATCTTAAATCATAAACACAAAGGAAGGACTTAACGTGTTGATTTACACAATCACACACCTGCTTCCTGGCCGCCCCGAAGCGCACCCACGGAGCTTTCACCTGCCGGAACTGCAGCTTCACAAGCATCCGCCCCACCACGCTGCCGACCAGGAAAAAACCCAACCACCTCAGATGCATCCTTCTCAACACCCGCTCCGCCCGAAAACATGCCGTTGAACTCTGGGACCTACTCGACTCAACCTCCCCAGATGTCGCCTTCCTGACGGAGACCTGGCTGAACCCCGCCTCAGCGCCCGACATAGCCATAGCCGTCCCGGAAGGCTACAAGATCACCCGCAAGGACCGCACCAACAGAGCGGTCGACGGATTCGCCATCGTCCACAGGAACACTCTCAGAGTCTCGACCAACACCGACGACACCCTCAGCACCGCCGAACACCTGCACTTCCAGATCCACACCGACCCCAACACCACCCTCAGAGGAACCCTCATCTACAGACCGCCCGAACCCCGACCACCAGTTCAGCGACTCCATCGCAGACATCGTCAGTACACACGCCCTCTCCTCCAAGGACTACATCCTCCTCGGGGACCTGAACTTCCACCTCGAGAACAATGACACCACCAACTCCACCACCCTTATCGACAACCTAGCCAACCTCGGACTCAGACAACTCATCACAACACCCACCCACTCCGCCGGTCACACGCTTGACCCCATCTTCTCCGCAAGCCCCCACGTCTCCTTCAACCATACCACCGAACTCCACTGGACCGACCACCGCTGCATCCACTTCACCTTCAAGAAACCCACCACGCACCACCCCACCCAACAGATGCCTCACAGCTGCTGGAGCAAAGTCACCGAAGACCAGCTAACCACCACCCTCGCCCAGAGCCCACCCGCCGACCATACCGACCCCGACACCGCCGCCCGCAACCTCAGACAGTGGATCAACGACTGCGCCAACACGCTCGCCCGATCAAGAAACCCTCCAACAATCATACCAACAAGAAAGCCAGCTGGTTCACTGAAGACCTCCGGGCCTCCAAGCAAACCTGCCGAAAGGTGGCGAAGATCTGGCTCCGTGAACGAACACCGGACAGCCACGCCGCCCACAAGAATGCCACCCGCAGACACCATCACCTAATCAGATCCACCAAAAGGGCCTCCTTCAAAGACCGCCTAGACAACAATGCGCACAACAGCAAAGAGCTCTTCAACATCGTGAAGGAACTCTCCAACCCCAGCTCCAACACCATCGACGTCCCACCCTCGCAAGACCTGTGCGACTCGCTGGCCACCTTCTTCCATCGCAAGATCACAGACATCCAAGACAGTTTCAATGCCACAACCGCCCTGACAACCACTGAGACCTCCGCCTCCACGACCACCATCCGCACCAACCACCTGCTCTACTGGACCAACATCAAGGACGATGACACCATCAAAATCATGAACACCATCCACTCCGGATCTCCGTCAGATCCATGCCCACACCACATCTTCAACAAAGCCAGCACATCCATCGCACCCCATCTCCGGAAATTCATCAACACCTTCTTTCGAGACAGCAACCTTCCCGGAGAGCTGGAAGCACGCCGAGATCAACGCCTTACTCAAGAAACCCAAGGCGGACCCCAAGGACCTCAAGAACTTGCGGCCCTACTCCCTGCTCCCGTTCCCGGCAAAGGTCACCGAGAAGACCGTCAACGAACAACTGACCTGCTACCTCGAGGAGAACAACATCCTGGACCCTTCCCAGTCCCGGTTCCGCAGCAACCACAGCACCGAGACTGCCCTCATCGCCGCCACCGATGACATCAAGTCCCTGCTGGACAACGGAGAAACGGCGGCCCTCATCCTCCTGGACCTGTCAGCTGCCTTCGACACGTTCTGTCACCACACACTACAAACACGCCTCCACAATACTGGGATCCAAGAGAAGTCCCTGGACTGGACCACCTCCTTCCTCTACGGCAGAACACAGAGCGTTCGCCTTCCCCCCTTCCGCTCCGAAGCCACCGAGATCATCGGCGGTGTACCCCAGGGCTCATCCCTCAGCCCAACTCTGTTTAACATCTACATGGCACCCCTCGCCCACGTCGCCCATCGGCACGACCTCAACATCCTCTCCTACGCCGATGAAACCCAGCTGATACTCTCCCTCACCAAGGACCCCCACACTGCCAAAACCAACCTTCACGATGGAATGAAGGCCGTTGCTGAATGGATGAGGAACAGCCGACTGAAGCTGAACTCGGACAAGACGGAGGTCCTCATCCTCGGATCCAACCCTTTGGCCTGGGACGACTACTGGTGGCCGACCGCATTGGGAACCGCTCCAACACCCACCGACCGCGCACGCAACCTAGGGGTCATCCTCGACTCCACCCTCTCCATGACTAAACAGGTCAACGCCGTCTCCTCCTCCTGCTTCAACACCCTCTGCATGCTCCGTAGGATCTACAAGTGGATCCCCACTGAAACGAGAAGAACAGTCACCCGGGCCCTTATCAGCAGTAGGTTGGACTATGGAAACGCCCTCTACACAGGAGCCTCGGCCAAACTCATGAGACGGCTCCAACGCATTCAGAATGCCTCTGCATGCCTGATCCTCGAGATCCCTCGCCGCAGCCACATCACATCCCACCTGAGAGACCTGCACTGGCTCCCGGTCAACAAGAGGATAACCTTCAAGCTCCTCACCCATGCACACAAGGCACTCCACAACACCGGACCAACGTACCTCAACAGACGACTCAGCTTCTACACCCCCACCCGCCAGCTCCGCTCCGCCGACCTCGCCCTCGCTACAGTCCCCCGCTTCTGAAGAGCGACCTCAGGCGGCAGATCGTTCTCCCACCTCACCGCAAAGACCTGGAACACCCTCCCCATCCACCTACGGCAGACCCAAGACCTGCTGACCTTCAGAAAACTCCTCAAGACCTGGCTTTTCGAGCAGTAGCAGCATTCCCCACCCCAGCACCTTGAGACACTCACGGGTGAGTAGTGCGCTTTACAAATGATATGATTGATTAATTGATTTTGTGCACCCGTGCAGTATTATGGACGTGGGCATAAAGGCAAAGAAGCTGTCAGGAGGTGCACTGAATGTGCTTCAAAAAGGTGGCGCACTGTCAGTGCGCCCCCTGATGGCATCCCTCTGTAAGGGGGGCCTGGGGGTCCTATGTAATCCACAAACATCCCTTTGCAAGTGGGTGCAGTTATTCACTGCACCCACCTGCAAAGGGATCTCATACCTTTTTAAAGTACAGGCGGGTTGCCACCTGCACAGTGAAACATGGAGCGGCTTTAAAGCAGCTTCTCTGCATTTCACTTGAATGCGCTGCCCCGAGGGCGGTACGAGTTCTCAACTGCCCTGAGAGTAGCATATTCACTGTTTATTGGCCCACGTTCCCTGTTTGTCACGGCACACCTATCTAAAGGTGCGACATCGGGTAAACAGGAAAAGTGCACCCTATGGACCCTTGGTTTCACTCTCAGGCTTGTCTCTTGTCTGAAGTTCTCAAAAGTGAAGAATGGCCTCTTCTGCAAAGATAGGGCAACTCAATCACTCCTTCAGTCTCCAGAATACATATCTGGGTATCTGGTATGCCCCTTGTCCTGTGGCTACTGGGATTAGCACCAGTCAAAATCGCTACACTTTTCAGGCCACCCAATCTTTTTTACTATCCCTACCTTAGTAACTTCAATTGTTGTAAATCTCCTTGTTGGAAATATGTTCATATTCTTCCCTGATATCCTTGTGAGAGTTCGGCACCTGTTTCTGATCCTACCCCTTCTCTCTAGGGGTGTTTGTATTTCAGCATGGGGTATAAGGTGAGGTTTACATGGTTTAGGTGTCCCTTTAGAGGGAAGTATAAACATGCGAATGTTATTGGGAGCATTTGCATTCCAGTGATCCTCCTCGACCTGAGCGCCGCCTTTGACACGGTGGACCATGATATCCTGGTCCACCGGTTAAGTCTAGTTGGAGTCACCGACTCTGCCCTTGCCTGGATTAAATCCTTCCTGGAGGAAAGAACCTTTCAGGTGTCCGACGGCACGGCCACGTCCAAGGCTCTACCTCTGCAGTGTGGGGTTCCCAGGGCTCCTCCCTGAGCCCCACGCTTTTTAACGTTTATATGTCCCCCCTTGAGGACATTATCACTCCCTTCGGTGTCAAAACAGTAATGTACGCCGATGACACTCAGCTGGTGGTTTCCATCAACCAATCAAACACCAGCCTAGGAAATCTCTCCAGGTGTCTAGAAAGAGTCTCCCAATGGATGTGTGACTCCCGACTTAAACTGAAGGGAGACAAATCGGAGATCCTTCTCCTGGGTAATCCTAACAAACTCCCAACTAACCTCTCGTGGCCACACTGCATGGGAACTCACCCAACCCCAAAAACCGAGGTCAAAAGTCTAGGCATTTGGCTTGACCAGGACCTTAACTTTAAAACCCAGGCCAGAAAAACTTCAGGGACCTGCCTTGGCCTTATTCGCATGTCCCGAAAGATCCTCCACCTGATCCCCTTCCAGTCCAGGAAGCTACTGATGCAGGGCCTGGTTAACTCCAGGTTAGACTACGGTAACGTCTTGTACCTGGGAGCCCCGGCATCAGTCGTTCAGAGACTGCAGGTGGCTCAGAACGCGGCAGCTAGAATCCTAACGGGAACCAAAGCTAGATGCTCGGCGAAACCAGCTCTCAAAAGCCTTCACTGGCTTCCAGTGAAAGAGCGAATCACCTTTAAAACGCTGTGCATCTCCCACAAGATAATGCACGATAAAGGCCCCCCAATCCTCCGACCCCTGATGAAACCCCACCAGTCCATCAAAAACCTGAGATCTGACTCTCTCGCCCTTGCCAGTATCCCTAGAATAAAAAAGTCTAGATCCGGCGGCCGCTTGTTTGCATACAACGCACCAAAACTATGGAACACCCTCCCAGTAGCCATGAGGAGAGAACACAACCTCCTCTCCTTTCGTAAACAATTAAAAACTTGGCTCTTCCCTTAAATCCACCCCCCTCCCCTTGGAATACTTGGTCTTGTTAGCGCTGGGATGACCGAGGGTAGCTATGCGCTCTACAAATCCCTACTCAAACTCAAACTCATTCCTTTTCTGCTTCAGCTTCTATCCCTATTTTCTGATCACTAAGAACGCTGCTTTACTATTTGCGTTACCTAGAATAACATCTGTAACTGGGTCACCAACTGTATGCCAAGATACGTGGTATTATTCTTTAATTGGTTTCAAGACAATTGCAAGTACTCAATAGAAGGGTCGACATGTTTGGTAGAGTAATTGGTAGTAAATATGTCTCTGCAGAATATTGGGGGAGATTCCATCCCTATTGGAAGATCATAGTCTTGATTAAGTTGCTTCTGTTGGGAGCTGATATGTAGATATTCTGCATCTAAAAGATGTGTTGTTTATACAATCCAAAAAGGTATCTAATTCTCCCAAGTTTCACATACCTTCCACCACAGACTGTATGGTTTCTCAATGAATGGTCTCTGAGGTGTTGGAATAAGGGGACATGTACCAGGGAGTTGTACCTGTAAATGCTTATTAACTCTTGTTACTTTCTTGTTAGGTCTTACCCTAGTCTCTCCTCAACCTTACTTACACATGTCCATCATGGTCTTGAATTTATCGCATTCCAGTGGTTTTATTTGGCCAAGCAATGTCCTATATATAGTTGAAGGGGCACCCCTCTGCACTTGTGTCAAGAATCACTCAGTTTACTCTCACTCGTTATTCCCTCCGTAAAGCATGTCAGCTTCTTTAGGCCAAAAAACCACCCTGAAGATCGAAGTAGGGCACACAGGAGTCTGTTACTCTTACTCTTGGAGCTCTTCCAAATCTTCCTGCTTCTACTCACATTTTGCCAAAAAAAACACTGGGCAACCGCTTGCACTGTGCTTCTACAATAATCTATGACACATCATTTGCTTCTCTCTCCATGACTAAACAGGTCAACGCCGTCTCCTCCTCCTGCTTCAACACCCTCTGCATGCTCCGTAGGATCTACAAGTGGATACCCACTGAAACGAGAAGAACAGTCACCCGGGCCCTTGTCAGCAGTAGGTTGGACTATGGAAACGCCCTCTACACAGGAGCCTCGGCCAAACTCATGAGACGGCTCCAACGCATCCAGAATGCCTCTGCATGCCTGATCCTCGACATCCCTCGCCGCAGCCACATCACACCCCACCTGAGAGACCTGCACTGGCTCCTGGTCAACAAGAGGATAACCTTCAAGCTCCTCACCCACGCACACAAGGCACTCCACAACACCGGACCAACGTACCTCAACAGACGACTCAGCTTCTACACCCCCACCCGCCAGCTCCGCTCCGCCGACCTCGCCCTCGCTGCAGTCCCCCGCTTCTGAAGAGCGACCTCAGGCGGCAGATCGTTCTCCCACCTCACCGCAAAGACCTGGAACACCCTCCCCATCCACCTACGGCAGACCCAAGACCTGCTGACCTTCAGAAAACTCCTCAAGACCTGGCTTTTCGAGCAGTAGCAGCATTTCCCACCCCAGCACCTTGAGACACTCACGGGTGAGTAGTGCGCTTTACAAATGATATGATTGATTGATTGATTTTGTGCACCCGTGCAGTATTATGGACGTGGGCATAAAGGCCAAGAAGCTGTCAGGAGGTGCACTGAATGTGCTCCAAAAAGGTGGCGCACTGTCAGTGCGCCCCCTGATGGCATCCCTCTGTAAGGGGGGTCTGGGGGTCCTATGTAATCCACAAACATCCCTTTGCAAGTGGGTGCAGTTATTCACTGCACCCACCTGCAAAGGGATCTCATACCTTTTTAAAGTACAGGCGGGTTGCCACCTGCACAGTGAAACATGGAGCGGCTTTAAAGCAGCTTCTCTGCATTTCACTTGAATGCGCTGCCCCGAGGGCGGTACGAGTTCTCAACTGCCCTGAGTGTAGCATATTCACTGTTTTTCGGCCCACGTTCCCTGTTTGTCACGGCACACCTATCTAAAGGTGCGACATCGGGTAAACAGGAAAAGTGCACCCTATGGACCCTTGGTTTCACTCTCAGGCTTGTCTCTTGTCTGAAGTTCTCAAAAGTGAAGAATGGCCTCTTCTGCAAAGATAGGGCAACGCAATCACTCCTTCAGTCTCCAGAATACATATCTGGGTATCTGGTATGCCCCTTGTCCTGTGGCTACTGGGATTAGCACCAGTCAAAATCGCTATACTTTTCAGGCCACCCAATCTTTTTTACTATCCCTTCCTTAGTAACTTCAATTGTTTTAAATCTCCTTGTTGGAAATATGTTCATATTCTTCCCTGATATCCTTGTGAGAGTTCGGCACCTGTTTCTGATCCTACCCCTTCTCTCTAGGGGTGTTTGTATTTCAGCATGGGGTATAAGGTGAGGTTTACATGGTTTAGGTGTCCCTTTAAAGGGAAGTATAAACATGCGAATGTATTGGGAGCATTTGCATTCCTTTTCTGCTTCAGCTTCTATCCCTATTTTCTGATCACTAAGAACGCTGCTTTACTATTTGCGTTACCTAGAATAACATCTGTAACTGGGTCACCAACTGTATGCCAAGATACGTGGTATTATTCTTTAATTGGTTTCAAGACAATTGCAAGTACTCAATAGAAGGGTTGACATGTTTGGTAGAGTAATTGGTAGTAAATATGTCTCTGCAGAATATTGGGGGAGATTCCATCCCTATTGGAAGATCATAGTCTTGATTAAGTTGCTTCTGTTGGGAGCTGATATGTAGATATTCTGCATCTAAAAGATGTGTTGTTTATACAATCCAAAAAGGTATCTAATTCTCCCAAGTTTCACATACCTCCACCACAGACTGTATGGTTTCTCAATGAATGGTCTCTGAGGTGTTGGAATAAGGGGACATGTACCAGGGAGTTGTACCTGTAAATGCTTATTAACTCTTGTTACTTTCTTGTTAGGTCTTACCCTAGTCTCTCCTCAACCTTACTTACACATGTCCATCATGGTCTTGAATTTATCACATTCCAGTGGTTTTATTTGGCCAAGCAATGTCCTATATATAGTTGAAGGGGCACCCCTCTGCACTTGTGTCAAGATTCACTCAGTTTACTCTCACTCGTTATTCCCTCCGTAAAGCATGTCAGCTTCTTTAGGCTAAAAAACCACCCTGAAGATCGAAGTAGGGCACACAGGAGTCTGTTACTCTTACTCTTGGAGCTCTTCCAAATCTTCCTGCTTCTACTCACATTTTGCCAAAAAAACCACTGGGCAACCGCTTGCACTGTGCTTCTACAATAATCTATGACACATCATTTGCTTCCCTCTCCATGACTAAACAGGTCGACGCCGTCTCCTCCTCCTGCTTCAACACCCTCTGCATGCTCCGTAGGATCTACAAGTGGATCCCCACTGAAACGAGAAGAACAGTCACCCGGGCCCTTGTCAGCAGTAGGTTGGACTATGGAAACGCCCTCTACACAGGAGCCTCGGCCAAACTCATGAGACGGCTCCAACGCATCCAGAATGCCTCTGCATGCCTGATCCTCGACATCCCTCGCCGCAGCCACATCACACCCCAACTGAGAGACCTGCACTGGCTCCCGGTCAACAAGAGGATAACCTTCAAGCTCCTCACCCACGCACACAAGGCACTCCACAACACCGGATAAACGTACCTCAACAGACGACTCAGCTTCTACACCCCCACCCGCCAGCTCCGCCGACCTCGCCCTCGCTACAGTCCCCCGCTTCCGAAGAGCGACCTCAGGCGGCAGATCGTTCTCCCACCTCACCGCAAAGACCTGGAACACCCTCCCCATCCACCTATGGCAGACCCAAGACCTGCTGACCTTCAGAAAACTCCTCAAGACCTGGCTTTTCGAGCAGTAGCAGCATTCCCCACCCCAGCACCTTGAGACACTCACGGGTGAGTAGTGCGCTTTACAAATGATATGATTGATTGATTGATTTTGTGCACCCGTGCAGTATTATGGACGTGGGCATAAAGGCAAAGAAGCTGTCAGGAGGTGCAATGAATGTGCTCCAAAAAGGTGGCGCACTGTCAGTGCGCCCCCTGATGGCATCCCTCTGTAAGGGGGGTCTGGGGGTCCTATGTAATCCACAAACATCCCTTTGCAAGTGGGTGCAGTTATTCACTGCACCCACCTGCAAAGGGATCTCATACCTTTTTAAAGTACAGGCGGGTTGCCACCTGCACAGTGAAACATGGAGCGGCTTTAAAGCAGCTTCTCTGCATTTCACTTGAATGCGCTGCCCCGAGGGCGGTACGAGTTCTCAACTGCCCTGAGAGTAGCATATTCACTGTTTTTCGGCCCACGTTCCCAGTTTGTCACGGCACACCTATCTAAAGGTGCGACATCGGGTAAACAGGAAAAATGCACCCTATGGACCCTTGGTTTCACTCTCAGGCTTGTCTCTTTTCTGAAGTTCTCAAAAGTGAAGAATGGCCTCTTCTGCAAAGATAGGGCAACTCAATCACTCCTTCAGTCTCCAGAATACATATCTGGGTATCTGGTATGCCCCTTGTCCTGTGGCTACTGGGATTAGCACCAGTCAAAATTGCTATACTTTTCAGGCCACCCAATCTTTTTTTACTATCCCTTCCTTAGTAACTTCAATTGTTTTAAATCTCCTTGTTGGAAATATGTTCATATTCTTCCCTGATATCCTTGTGAGAGTTCGGCACCTGTTTCTGATCCTACCCCTTCTCTCTAGGGGTGCTTGTATTTCAGCATGGGGTATAAGGTGAGGTTTACATGGTTTAGGTGTCCTTTTAAAGGGAAGTATAAACATGCGAATGTTATTGGGAGCATTTGCATTCCTTTTCTGCTTCAGCTTCTATCCCTATTTTCTGATCACTAAGAACGCTGCTTTACTATTTGCGTTACCTAGAATAACATCTGTAACTGGGTCACCAACTGTATGCCAAGATACGTGGTATTATTCTTTAATTGGTTTCAAGACAATTGCAAGTACTCAATAGAAGGGTTGACATGTTTGGTAGAGTAATTGGTAGTAAATATGTCTCTGCAGAATATTGGGGGAGATTCCATCCCTATTGGAAGATCATAGTCTTGATTAAGTTGCTTCTGTTGGGAGCTGATATGTAGATATTCTGCATCTAAAAGATGTGTTGTTTATACAATCCAAAAAGGTATCTAATTCTCCCAAGTTTCACATACCTCCACCACAGACTGTATGGTTTCTCAATGAATGGTCTCTGAGGTGTTGGAATAAGGGGACATGTACCAGGGAGTTGTACCTGTAAATGCTTATTAACTCTTGTTACTTTCTTGTTAGGTCTTACCCTAGTCTCTCCTCAACCTTACTTACACATGTCCATCATGGTCTTGAATGTATCACATTCCAGTGGTTTTATTTGGCCAAGCAATGTCCTATATATAGTTGGTGGGGCACCCCCCAGCACTTGTGTCAAGATTCACTCAGTTTACTCTCACTCGTTATTCCCTCCGTAAAGCATGTCAGCTTCTTTAGGCCAAAAAACCACCCTGAAGATCGAAGTAGGGCACACAGGAGTCTGTTACTCTTACTCTTGGAGCTCTTCCAAATCTTCCTGCTTCTACTCACATTTTGCCAAAAAAACACTGGGCAACCGCTTGCACTGTGCTTCTACAATAATCCATGACACATCATTTGCTTTCCCACTTTAAAAAGGGGAAAGCGACCAAAATGTTCCTTCCCTCTCACAAGAACCATAGCTGAAGTTACTTTTGCCGCTTGTGGACCACGCAAAGCGCTAGTTAAAACACCATTGCTTTGTTTCTCA
The DNA here is from genome assembly GCF_964261635.1 of Lissotriton helveticus. Taxonomy (NCBI): domain Eukaryota; kingdom Metazoa; phylum Chordata; class Amphibia; order Caudata; family Salamandridae; genus Lissotriton; species Lissotriton helveticus. The sequence goes on along the minus strand of NC_136071.1, from coordinate 791,971,515 downwards.
TACTGCCCTTGATTTTGTGAGGTGGGCACACGTTAGGCCACGTCCTTAGAAAGCTGATGTGCTGGGCGCTGCGTTGTGACATTACGTTAATGTTGTGTTAATAGTTTTTCTAGACACTTAAATGGGCTGATGATGAAGTCAGTCCATTAGCGTGTGGGTACCTTGGAAAAAGTCTAGGGGACAGATTTAGGATTTAGCAACAATACACTCCACTACAAACATGACAGTGTACCCTAGCCGTCGAACCCTTGGCCTGCCCGTTTTATTTTGAGTCGCGGGGGGGGGGGGGGGGGGGGGGGGGGGGGGGGGGCCGCTGCGCTGTGTGGGCTGAAGCGCTGACCTCTGCTGCTGGGAATACCTGCGTGGGCCGCCTTGCTGACATTGTGTGAGGAACTCTGCTGGGGGATTTAAGCGCAGGAGGACGCCATCTCATCCCGCGCCCCCCTGCCACTGGAGTGAGTCAGTAGGACTACGAGTCCCATCAACCCCTGGGAATGCCTGAAGAGAGCACCCGCGCCCCCCCTGCCACTGGAGTGAGTCAGTAGGACTACGAGTCCCATCAACCCCTGGGAATGCCTGAAGAGAGCACCTGAGGCTCGTTAGCCTCCACGCACAAAAGACCTTGCCGCACCCGCTGCCGCGGGTGCCGCTGCGCTGTGTGGGCTGAAGCGCTGACCTCTGCTGCTGGGAATACCTTCGAGGGCCACCTTGCTGACATTGTGTGAGGAACTCTGCCGGGGGATTTAAGCGCAGGAGGACGCCATCTCACCCCGCGGCCCCCCCCCCCCCCCTTGCCACTGGAGTGAGTCAGTAGGACTACGAGTCCCATCAGCCCCTGGGAATGCCTGAAGGGAGCACCTGAGGCTCGTTAGACTCCTCCCACCGCCATCATATTAACGGTCAGTACTCACACGATGCGGGACACGCGTGGGCAGGCGCCGGGCAAAGCCCGGGCTAAGGCGGGGCCGTCTGAGCCCGTCCAAGACTGTCTGAGGCTGGGCTGGGCCGACCCTCTTGGTTACAACTTCTATTTACTGGTAGCATCTATACTTGGACTAAGTGGCAAAGGAAACGAACTATCAAAGAACCCTGGTGGTAAGCCCCATCTGAACTCTTCCTATTTCGGACTGTTTATGTCACAAATTATTGTAATCTGTGGCACCATTTTATCATTTAAATGAATGTAATTGATTTCGGTGTATAGTAATTTCTAAAGCTTTATTTTTATTTTGTATCCTGGTGATATTTTTAACATTAACATTTAAATGGCACGACGTAAGGGAAGTAAAACCACAGTAGGACTTGTTAACTCTACAATCGATAATTACCTTGTTAGAGCTGTGAGTGCCATTAATTATCTAATTACTAGAACTGAACGGCGACTTTCACTTGACCTTAATAGCCCATCTGTATTACCACTAACGCAGCTGGCAGTTGTGGATGAAAATAGGGAACATGCAGGTTCAAACATGTCCCCGGACTCTATTATAGTTGATCCGCCTATTGTACTAATTAATTCACCTAATATGTCAACCCCGGGTTCACCTGCACACAGAACTAGAAGGGCTCATATGAAAGTACAATGTAAACGAGCCACAACTATTCAGGGCAAGGTTGTAAATATGTCTACTGGGACTGTACCAGGAACAGTCGATCTTCTAGGTAACACTAAATAATACCCAGCTTGAGAGTCTAGTGAACCTGTTTGTAGCTAAACTAGAAGGATCCATCAAACCTCTATCTGACAGACTGGATAACCTTTGTAGCGAGGTTAAACGATTAGGGAGGGAGATCGCTGCACATAAGGAATTGTCAAAAATCTGTTTGGACAAACTGGACAATCTGGGTGGTAAAATTGTACCAGGTGAAGCGATTAAACCTACTGGCAAAAGTAATGATGGAAGATCCCCAAAACAGAGTACTGAACCACCAAGACAAACTCCCTATGCAGGAAAAAATAAGGCTGTCCCTGAAACAAGGGGGGAATCACAACGCCACAATGTCCAGCGCAGTAGGGCCATTAACTTACCACCTGATTGTGCGCCGTATGTGGCAGTCTTAACTAACGGCCCCCCTGTAAACAAAAATGTGCCTTTAAGCCAGTCAGAGTCCCATGAATCACTTAAAAACAAAACCGTTTCATGGCTAAATCGGGAGTGCGGATTACCGGTGGCACTTTCCAACCAGATTCTAACAACCAGAAGAGTTAACTGGATAGGAAGAACATGTAAAAATATTAGTGGGGATTGTGTCATTATACATTTTAAAAACCCACATTTTGCCACTACATCCCTGATAAGAGCTTCATCATTACCCTATAAAGAACAGGGAATAACATTACGGCCTCTGGGATATTTGTATAGCCACCTAATTCATCAGCCACATGGTGAATCTAAAAGGGATAGAGGTAATAGCAATGACACTTATGAGGTCGCAACATCTAACCGATATCTATCCCTGAGCGGCCTAGATTCTAATGATTGACTCGAACAGGATCACCCTCATATGAGAGAGGAGGTTATTCCTGCGAGGGCTGGGGCGGAGAAGGATGATCCGGGAAAGCCAGCGACAGAGGTTGGATCTGGAAATAGCAACAATGATGATAACATTGGGGACATTTTAGGAGATTGTAGCCACAATGTGGAGGAAGAGGATGGGCCTGCTGTCATTCATAGAACTGAGGGGGGGAATCCAGGCGGACAATATCGGGCCAAATAACTACTATGTCTAATAGAGTTAATCAGCACCTGCCCTGCTCAATTGCTAGCTGGAATATCGCAGGGTTAGCGGCCAAAGGAGATACCCTGGGTTGGACAGAGTTTATCAACTCACACAACATAATCTGTCTCCAGGAAACCTGGTGTAAGGAAAGGGTTAGTTATACAGGCCATGTTTCATTTAACCTACCAACGTTGGCATCGCTATCCGGAAGAGCTAAGGGAGGGCTTTTGTTATTGGTCTCTGTAAACCTCCCCATTACTGTGAAAAGATATTTGACGGTTGGGGCCCATTCTCAGATCTTGTGGCTACACCAGAATCAGGGACGTAACACTCTTTTAATACATTTTTATAAATTTTTTTTTGATGGCACGAGGCACCAGGTGGTAAACGACTTGGAGGCCGCTCTAGACGATTTAATTTCAGGGGCAAATGTTGTTTTTGATTTTATTTGGGTAGGGTATTTTAACACTCCTGTCTGCACTTTTTCAACCCAGGGGGTATGTGGGGTCAAAAATCATTTTGGGGAAGATGACCTGCACTTTCCGCATAACCATTATGGGGAGTCTTTGAACAAATTATTGGCTTCACATGATTTGGAAATCCTGGACTATGCCAAGGATGAACGAGGCGATACAATTCCCACATTTACGGGAAGGAATGCCAACACAGTGATTGATCATATCTGTGTGTCATCTAACATTATCTCACGGTGTAAGGCTCCTAAGGTTGTTGATAACATGCTAAGTGACCATAATTGTATCATCATCGAAATTACCATCTGGGAAGATAGGTCTCTACCAAATGTTTGCTCTTTTGTAAATATTGAACCCTATAGACCCAATGGTGTAAGATTAAGATGGAAGTGTGAAAAAGCTGATATGGTACTAAAATCTATTGTCAAAGGCTGTCTTGGAGAAATCACCGCTATCCTTGAGTGTGACCATGATGCCGCTGATATTGTAAGGAATTTTATAAAAATTAATAATACCATTGATAGTAAGTTTACTAAAACTGTCAGGGGAAAAACAGTTCCTAACAAAGGGTGGTTTGATCATGCATGCACCGCGTCGTTAACGGAGTTAAAGCAGGCCCTGGCAGCCAGGCCGAGAGACAAGAACGTGGTAACTCAACTTAGGTATGTCATGTTATGTTATATTTATGCTTCTATAGCGCACGGCCACTCCGTTTGGAGCATCCCGGCGCTTTTTCGAAGGTACCCACCAGAAGAGGGAGAAACATAACACTGAAGGGACATGCAACACACCTATAAAACAGCAGCAGCGGACTATGGAAAAAGCCATGTTTTAAGGGCCTTTCGGAAGGACAGCAGGCTAGAAGCCTGTCTTAAAGAGATCGGGAGGTCATTCCAGGCACGAGGAGCTAGATAACGGAAGGACCGACCTCCTGCTCTGGCGCGCTTGACAATGACTACAAGGTAGCGGTTAAGCGAAGGAAGACTGAGCTACAGCAAGAGGCCTGGGAAAAGCTGGCACAGGCTGCAGAAACCTCTAACTGTGCTTTATTTTGGGCAACAGTAAACTTCCCCTTCCTCAAAGACGATATGGTCCCAGAACTAACTTGGAATGTCAATATGGCAACTTGGGTTACCCACTTCTCAACTATCTTTAACTCTGATAAACCACAAGGGGATAACCGCGGATCTTGCCCCATTGTAACGCTGGATATCTCCATTGCTGAGCTCATACAAGGTATCAGTGTTAGCAAAGGGGGTAAGGCCCAGGGACCGGATGGGGTTCCCATCGACGTATATAAAACCGTCCCTGAGATGTGGGGGCCATGCTAGCTAAAGTATTTAATGCTGCAGTGTGCAATGGAGCACCACCGACCTGGGAGGAATCTATTATAATACTGATTTATAAGAAAGGGGACAGGGGGATGTTAAGAACTACCGCCCCATATCCCTATTAGATTCCTCGGTCAAAATCATGAGCAGGGTGTTACTGGTTAGGCTAGAAGAATGGGCTGAAGACAATGGTATTATGGCTAGCACCCAGTACGGTTTCAGGAAAGAGCGTGGAACCCTGGACCAATGTTTAAACCTAAAACTGCTCATAGGGAAGTATACGCAGGCTAAAAAGGGCTCTCTTCATCTCTGCTTTGCAGATCTAAGCAGTGCCCTTGACTTGGTAAACCACTTGATACTTTGGGTGAAGCTGCTAGAAATGGGGGCACCGGAAGGTATTGTCTTCTTCCTAGCTTGATTATATGATAACCTGCGAACTAGTGTACGATACGGTACAAACGGGGAGTGTACGACTAAGTTCAAGGTTATGCGAGGGATAATTACCACACACACGAAGGATACCAAGGGTCTTTCAAGAACCTATACTAAACACTCAATAGTAGTGCCTGTGCAGAACTGAACCGAACATATTACCTAAAGAACACACAATGCCTCAGAGAAAAGTGAAGACAGTAGAAACAGTGGAGAAAAATGCCCATCAGCCCACCCATTGGCGGAACTTCGTCATCTGGGTCTTTATGAATTGAAGACTGGTATCCGCTAGACACCTCATCTCATTTTATGAGGGTTACTAGAATCGGATCCTCCAGTGTAGGTATGAACCAACAGATAGAAGTAGTGGGCTGAAGAAGCAAGTTGCAGTGCACAAAAAGTGGTATGAAAGAAGAAAACTTAAAATTGCCTGTTCTGATGCCTAAGAAAACTTTATTGGGTTTGAACAGCAAAACGGCAAGATTAAAACACAGAGTGGGGATAGTATGTAAAGAATTACTATCTATCCTAGATTTCAATGGTCGACATGTTTCAGCCCTCACAGGCTTTCATCAGGACCTACGATAAACACTACTGCAACAAAACAATATAATATATGTCGTGATATGATTATGTAGACCTACCAGTAATATTAACTTCAAGGCAGTCTCATATCATACTGTCACAAAAATTCTCCCTTGACTTGAAGGGGATAAGACCTCACCTCACCTGGCACTCGCTCAGGGCAGTAGAGGCCACGCTCTCTCCGTCGTTGCCTCGGGCTTTCATCTGAGCCCCTTAGACCCTCCAAGTTCGTTTTCAAGTATGCGAGGGATAAGGCAAGGCTGTGTACTTGCCCCCTTGCTTTTCACCCTTTTTTATCAATGAGGTTGACGCAGTTTTAAAAACAATAAGGGCTGATGCCCCAAAAGTCAACGGCCTTGACGTACCGGTATTGTTATACGCGGACGATGCCGTGTTATTGTCAAGGACCCCATTAGGGCTTCAACGTTTGATGGACAGGTTCTCCACTTTTATCAAGGATAGGAAATTACTTATTATTAAAACTAAAACTTATACCATGACCTGTGGGGCAGGTCGCAGGCGACCCCATACCTATTTTATTGATGGGCACAAGGTCCAACAAGTTGACAAATTTTGCTACTTGGGTATTACATTCTCAAAGGACCGTAGTTGGGCCCACAAAATTACCAACGTGCGAGCCAGGATGGCAAAAAGTGCCCACGGGGTATGCAAATTTGCAACTAAAATAGGGGATAGATGCATCAGAGACATGCTACAGATTTATCAATCACGATGCATGTCCATCGCCCTTCATGGGGCAGGGGCGTGGGGACACGTTTCTATCAATAGCTTGCAAGTGGAGGAAAATCTTTTTCTCAAGAGACTCTTGTGTCTTCCCAATTCTGCCCCAAACACATTATTTCACAGAGAGCTTGGGATCAACTATCTGTCAGATCTTATCTCTTTAAGGCCGCTAATGTTATGGCGTTCGATCTGGCAGAAGGATGAGACAGCCCTGAACAGAGCAGTTATTAGCAACTGTCTCTCTGTTGATAATCATCTTAGGATCCCGTGGCTAAAATATATTATCTGTAGTTTCCAGGAAATTTATGGTATTAATATAGTTTCCAACAGCTATGCTGCTACAGCATTATCAAAACAGGAAATGAAGAAAATATTTATGAAACGCAGGGCAGAGAGGCGGAACAATAGCATCGACCGACTATCCACCGGTATGTTTTATAATACATTTGGGGGAAGTGAAAGCTATCAAATATGTTTAAGTCAAGTGACCAGAGCGTCCCACCGGTTTATCTTAACTAGACTGAGGCTTGGGATTGTACATAACCTGGTGGCCTTTCCCTCTCCCAAAAAACATCCAGTTGGCCCTTGCCCGTGTGATGATACCTCAGCACAATGCACTTTGCACTTTTGATTTGTAAGCTGTATAGAAATTTTCGCATAGCTTTTTTAAAACCTATCTTTGTCAAATATGGAGTTCGTACTGTGCATGATTACATGAAGCTGCTTTTTAATATGCATCATCCTGATGTTTGCTTTTTTACTGCCACCTACCTTCTTAAATCAATTCATGCGAGGAAAAGTATGATGTTTTAATTATTTTAACTCCTGTATAGGTGCAATAATGACCCCTGTAATTTTGGTATTTGATACTATTTGTATGTTATTATTATGTGCTTTTATGGACATTGTTTGACATGTACCGAATAAAGCTTTATGAAATGAAAAAAATGAGTCGCCGGTCATCTTTCGAAGGACGGTGTTCCAGCTGGCTCCATTGTTGAAAATCTTCCTCCAATAGGCTGATGGATTAGGGTCTGTTAGAGTAAAAACATCCGACTGCCCACTTTATTTAGAGCATCTTGTCTAATCTTAACTTCTGTATGTCTCCTGCAGAACAATCCTGGTGATACTAGACCGAAAAAAAGAAACAAAATCCCTATCTTTTAGGGAAAATCTCAGAGTATGGTGGTCATTAGTTTTCTGTCCATCGTTGCCAGGACAAGCCTCTTGTACAAGACAGACAAAAAGAAAAATGATCCCTACACTGTGGAATAAAACTCCCAGGTTGTTGGAGTCTTTAGTTGTTTGTCTTTTAATTACTCCTTCTTTTGGAGTTTATGTTTGAAAAACAGAAAAGTTAGGTGCACTGCTGCCTGAAAGACGGTGGGAGCGCATCAAACTTGCAATTCCTTCAGAGAAACTGCTGTAATTGCTGGGCCAGGGATGTGCTCTAAATGGAGAGGAAGGTAGTCTACCAGGATTGCCACCCTCAATGACCAACCCCTAAATCAGGCCCTATGTGCTGCCAACTACCCTAGGGAATGCCACTCATGTGTAAGACATCTCACTGGTATACTGGCTATTTTCCTGAAATGAGCATGACATCCCCCTGCAATGGCTAAAGCTCCAGGTATAAGCTGTGGAGTAAATTCACCTCCCAGTTTTAAGGAAGTTATTAACCACAAATTGGGATTTCCTTTTAACTGCTAACTTTGGAGTATAAAATGTGCATTTTCCTTTTTCAAAGGAGTTAATAAACTTCCTGGCAGACATATGTGCGTTAAATATGATTACGTTGACTGCTCAGACTTATAACCTAAAGCAACAGGATACCCGTAGGGTGGCAGCTTGTGCTATATAAGAGCAACATACAATACAATACAATACAACCCTTCAGTGTACAAAGTAAGGGTTCTACCATGATGGCACCTTAGAAGTGCGCCCAAAAGAATGTTGCCCCTGGTTAGATATTCCCTAGCTCTGGGGCACTGTAGCTAGACTGTGGGACCAGAGAGCTGGGAGAAGAGTCAGGAGTCTCATTGACTCTCTGCAGATTCTTCATGAGGATGGACACACATGGAAATTACCTTGGGCCCTTTAGAGACACTGCACAGTGCATTTAGATAACTGGTATTCCACCTTTTGTTAGAACACGTCTAAAACAACTACAATTACATATTTTACAAATCCTAATGTGGCTGTAATGTAGACCCTAGAAGATGTGAGGCTATTATATTTACAAGAAGTAAACATTAGTACAGACAACTGTGAAACAATAGTGGATACCTAATCTATACTACTATTATAAAGAGAGAACTTTGAACCTTTGAGGCGGGTAAACTCAGGAACCACAGCACCAATCCAATCACCCGATACATCGTTGTAATTGTCTGGGTCTGCAGATGGACATAGGCTATATAAAAAAAAAAAAATATACGTTCTTTAAAATATTTACGATAAAAAAAAAAAAAAAAGTAGTCCCTTGGAAGTAGCGCCGGCCGCAGATTGCTCTGAAAGCTGTCGAGGAGCGAGCAGTGAAATGGATGCAAATAAACGTGATGATCTGAACTTCGTGTGGCTGTGCTTTAATTTGGGGCTTCCTGTTTAGACTATATGGATATCGGCTGTTTGCCCAGTCGAGAAGCCAGGCCCACCTTACGAAGGGTTCGTGCAGGCTCTGAGAAGGGGCTTGCAAAGACGGAACGAAGACAAGAGCAGCTCCAATGCAGGTGGTGCTGCCTTGAGCACAAATTCACTGCTGCAAAGCGCAATCTGAGGGCTTACAGCGCTTTACTTTACTCCACTTGGTGAATACTTGGTTCAAATTGCAAGGACTGTTGAGTGGCCCAACTGTGGGAAGAGGGCCAGCGTACTACAAGGCACAGAAGGCTTTGCGATTTAGCCACGCCCACTGTGGCAGGTGCCAGTGATTATATGAGCAGATGCGGGCAAAAACTGCTCTTCCAGCCCTTCGTGAACAATGCCTCTGAAGAAAGGATTATTTCCTGAAACGCGTCAGGCTTTACATGTTCAAAGATTGCTCTGAAAGCTGTCAAGGAGCGAGCAGTGAAATGGATGCAAAGAAACGTGCTGATCTGAACTTCGTGTGGCTTTGCTTTAATTTGGGGCTTCCTGTTTAGACATATATATATATATATATATATATATATATATATATATATCAGCATTCTTTCACCAGGAGCCCATATTCCGGACACCAACGGCGCAGAGGAAGACCCAGGGTGCAGGTGAGCAGTGATTTATTTAGTAGCGTGGAAGGCCCACCTCAGCATAACTTTTCGGCCTGCACAGAGGCCTTGGTCACATGATGCATAGGGGAGGGGAGGTCAAATTTAAAGTGCAAAATTAAATAAGACGTGATTGGTTGCAATGGTCAGATGTTTCTGCAGTAAGTTCATAAACATGAAAAACATACTACACGGCTGTTACAAATGACGGGATAATCCCCGATTCGCCAACTCATATATGTGCAAAGTCAATAGGGTGTAAACAGTAATTTCTAGGATTGAAGTTACATCGGCTACCGATCTTGATGTATATTCACAAGGTAAAATACTAGTTCGGAATTATACATTTTGTAAAATCTTGTTTAAGGATTATTTGCCTGATACAATTCATCAATGTAAAACCAAGATAAAACCGTACAAAAGTTAAAATGAAACTTAACTTCTGATAAAATACCACCCAAATATACATATTTACAAATTGCACATTAGTGATGACTGGCATATACTATTATGTGTATGCCCGGGAGGAGATAATATCTGTCTGAATACATTATCGCAGCCTCCCATGGTAATAAAAACGGTAATATCATCGCTTTGTCAGCCTTTACCAAGAGCAATTGACATTACAACCAAAGTGGCAGTGTAAAGTGATAAGTGTCAAATGAATTTGTTTTCAGTACTATTGTTTGTATCAGTTTCAAACCATAGCCTAATCCTAGGCTATGATGTACGTCTATTGTATCCACATTGTTCATCAGACATCCAGCCAACATTGGTTATTACAACTATGTACACTTCTCTGGAATCTAACATACATTAAGCCCCTGGAGTCTGGTTCAACTGCTCTAATATGACTACTGATAGGGGAGAGAGGTCTCAAAGGCAGGTATAAAAATCCTCTGTCGAATTGAGACCTCCTGGGGTTTTACTGTCCATCTCAAGGATGTACCTGGTCTCTAGCTTTCTCAAAGCTCCCTCTCTATCCCCTCCTCTCCTAAGGGGTCCCACAGAGTCGATGGCATAGTATTTCAGCAATGCACTGTTATTATCATGACACGCTTTAAAGTGACGTGCTACCGGATATGCAGAGTCATTGGTGTTAATGGCTCATATGTGCTGGAGTATCCTCTTGTGAACCTGCAACTTGGTACTACCAATATATCGCGGGCCACAATGACACTCCAGCACATACACCACAAATTCGCTCTTACATGTGAGTTGTTTGTTAATTTTGCGCGGGGTAGCCGAGAAGGGAACAGTGTATTCTGATTTACTAACCCCATTAAGGCAGGCTTTACAGCTGGAGCATTTTCTAAAGCCCTTACTTTTGTCCAACCAGTTTTTGCGTTGACCCACTTTCGGGCTGGACTTGACCAGGGCATCCTGCATGGAATATGCTTTCCTGAAGGTGATTGAGGGCTTGCCTGGCATTTTTCCTCCGATAACGGGGTCACATCTTATTAGATAGTTTTTCTCAGTGCACCATGTTGCCTATTATAGGCCCAGATGAGTCTCACAGACTGTTCTTGTTTCACCACGGGTATGGGTTTTTGCTTACGTGCCAAGACCAAATTGCGGGGTAAGACATTTGCTTTACGCATAGCTTTATCAATTGCGCCGACCTCATAACCCCTAGCCAAAAATCTGATTTTACTAGCCTCCTGGGCTTGGCTACACTGTGAATCAGTGATGCACAATCGTCCAATTCGGAGCATCTCCCCATAGGGGATGCTTCGGATAAGATGTGCGGGGTGATGGCTGCTGGCATGGAGCACAGTGTTCCCTGCCGTAGGCTTCCTGTATAGTTTGGTCTGTAGCTTGCCCTTACTGATCTCAATGGTGATATCAAGAAAATGGACCTGCTGATGTAAACGCCAAGTTGTAATTGTTACAATTGAGAGTGTCAATGAATTGCTCATCTTGTATGAGTGTACCACGCCAAATTAGGAACACATCGTCTATAAAACGATACCACTGAACAATGGAACATGCAGCAATGTCAGCGTGCTCACCATAGAGGACCTGCCTCTCCCAGTAGCCCATATGCAAACAGGCATAACTGGGAGAAAAGCAGGCCCCCATGGCTACCCCCCTGACTTGCTGATAATATTGGTTGTTGAACATGAAGAAATTATGATTCAGGCAGAAGGTTATCATGGACAAGATCATCCTGTTATGTTCTGACATGATTATAGGTCTTTGTCCCAAATAAAATTCAATAGCTCTAATCCCATCACGATGCACAATGCTGGTGTACAATGATGTTACATCTAATGTTATTAGCCACCAGTTAGGGTCCCATTCGATATCCTTGATTTTGCGTAGGAAATAATTGGAATCTTGGACAAAAGATGGTAAATTTTGCACATGTTCTTGTAGGAATGAGTCCACATAAATTGTTGTATTTTCCAACAATCCACCGCAAGCGGCAATGATACGTCTCCCAGGAGGTTTCGCTGGATCCTTATGAATTTTTGGGATCAGATACAAGACAGGCGTGATGGGGTGGTCATTTTTTAAAAATTTCAATTCATCCATACTGATGAGCCCATATGACCGCCACCCCATCAACAAGGAGTAGAATTCTGTCTGGGCCTTTTTCACCACCACCACATCACAATGTCTATAGCAATCAGGATTGTTCAATTGTAAGAGGGCTTCTTCCAGATAAAGTGATCTGGGCCACAGAACAATATTGCCCCCTTTATCCGACTGCCTGACAATGATATTGCCATTCTGCTGGATCTTTCTAACCAATTTCAGATATTGATCGTTCTGCTGGTATTTGTGTTGCTTTGTTTTGAGCATTTTGGTATACAACACCTTGATGTCTTTTAATGGCTGCCTCATGGAAAATGTCTATATTGTCATATAACATAACAGGTGTATAGGTAGAGCGTGGCTTGAAGTTAGTAAGGCCCCCTAAGTTGGTATTCGGCTGTTCTGGGATGGTCTGGGATATTTAAGGGACTCCATGTCATGTAACAATGGGGCACCACGCGCCAAGAGCCCTTGGTTATCAATTTCCACTTGTGCCCCAATAGTCCTGGTTTTGCTCCCAGCAAAATGTTTTTGTAGCTTCAATTTGCGGACAAATTTAAACAAATCTATCCTAATGTTAGCATAATTGAAGTCACTAGGAGGACAATAAGTCCGTCCCATGGACAGAATACGCAGTTCAGATGTAGAAAATACAACATTGGTCAAATTTAAGACCGAGAGGGCAGTACCTGCTATTGCCGATGACTTGCTTACTACTTGTACCACCGCTTGTTGAATTTTGTCTTTTTCTGTTGACTTGTTCCCTGAGTTGGCTTTTTGGCGTTCATAGCGTTTTGCATTGCGGCTTTTTCTTTTTGTTGCGCTAATATCCTGGGGCGAAGAGTCTCGCGTCTGTCCTTCCGTAGACACTCCAACTCCTGTGCTAGCGAAAGCCGGGTAAACCCCAACTGGGGTTCAGCATGTGAAGTGTTGGAGTCCGTGTCGCTGTTCAAACTAGAGCTGAGATTGGATTCCGAAGTTTTGTCCTCTTGAACTGAATCAAGTATGGCTTTATTAGCAGACGGTTGAGGAAGAGGGACAGGTTTAAATGTTTTGCTGGCTTTTATGGCGTCGTATTTTTTTTGCAAATGTAAAAATTTGCCCCTCCGCATAGTCAGCCTTATCGCGCTGGAACTAGTGAATTTTCCTTTTTCTAATTGTTTCTTCCTCCTTCTGTAGCCTTGCCATCATTTCACTTCTCAGCTTCGTACATTCAGCAATTTCCGCAGTGCATGTGGCTTCGATCTCCGCATTTAATTCCTCAATTTTAGCTTGAGCTTTAAAAACACTGTCACTATCTGCATAACGCACGAGTAACTGCACCAGTCGACGGGAGGAGTCGAGGTTGCACTCTGCCCACTCCCTGAGCATATCTGGGTCAGGGTCTTCATAGGTGGGGGCTAGCATGACTCGCAGCCCCCTCAGTATTCTATTGACCTCCAGATAGCGGCTCAGGGAGCGGTGCTCCCACCATTTGAATTGTTCACGCCTCATTAATTTCTCAAGTTTCTTGAATTTTTCACGAGTGCTGGCGTTTTCATTTTCCACTGTGACTTGCAATGTGGATACTGTTATGTCCCCAGCCGGGGAATCGTCAAACGCACTGAGAGCTGCCAGCTCCCTCCCACGTAGAGCGTCTGCTGACATCTATACTACTATTATAAAGAGAGAACTTTAAACCTTTGAGGCGGGTAAACTCAGGAACCACAGCACCAATCCAAACACCCGATACATCGTTGTAATTGTCAGGGTCTGCAGATGGACATAGGCTATATAAAAAATAAAATATACGTTCTTTAAAATATTTACGATAAAAAAAAGTAGTCCCTTGGAAGTAGCTCCGGCCGCGACGTGCATGCTGACATCAGGAGCGCGGGGAGGAGCGGCGTACGGGAGCGCGAGGAGGAGCGGCAGACATGAGAGTGGGGAGGAGCGGCGGACAGGCGGGGAGGAGCTGTGAGGAGCGGCGGACAGGCGGTGAGGAGCGGCGGACAGGCGGGGAGGAGTGGCGGCTGAGGTAGGTGAAGCGGCCCGTGTGCGGCTCATTGGGGGCCTTGAAAGTGGCGGGTGTGCTCCGGGGGACCCACGGACCACGTCGGAGCGGGCGGGGACCCTGAAGCCTGAGACAACGTCGGGGCGGGCGGGGGCCCAGAAGCCTGATTGCTCCCGGACAACGTCGGGAAGGGCTGCTAGTATTAAATAACAGCTATTACCATCCCCAATTTAATTGTCTGCTCATCTTTTAACAGCGTAAAGCTGCTAATCCCCGCACACCTCTCATGTCAGTGAGCACAGCCATGGAGTTGGCTTTCGGAGCTCAGTGACAGGGTGCACAACTAACTAGCCTAGTGCCCTCTCGAATTGAAAAAGTGCTACCTGAGAAACCAATACACATTATTTTAATACTGTTTCACCCTGGTGATGAAAGAATACACCTTGTCATCTCCCTTACTAGACACCAGGCCACAAATCGAGAAATATGATAAGGTACTGAGAAAAATGGTATAGTAGGGGCATTGTGGTCTCAATATCAGGATGGTAGCAAAGGAAGTATCAGTGTCCCTTCTTTTTTCATGTTTCTGATTTATATTACAGCAATATGGAAAGCAGTCCAAATCGTAGGGATGATGGACCAGATGTACACAGTAATGCATCGGGTTCAAATGCTCCAATTCCACATTTGTGACATTTAAAATGCTTTCTGGTGTCAACAAGTCCCTTTGTAGGAGTCAAAGATGTTTCGGCTCCTAAAATGGTATTGCAAATGGATATTCATTCAGTATCTGGAAGGAACATCCCTTTCACATACCAAATCGGTATCTAATGTTTTGTGAACGAAATCCGATTGCAAAATATTCATATCATACTGACACCTCAAAGGAGGTGGTAAGGCATTTGCAAAAAATAATTGGTCCTCTAGAGACTCCTTCCCCTTTGTGAATGTAAAAAATAAGTTTGTTGAAGAGTGGGATGTGTCCCATGGGAACACTGCAAACTCTTAAACAAACAAAAAAAAGGATTTGATTCCATTTAAACACCATCCTGTGTTGTTTAAGGAAAATGGGCTGCATTTAAAAATTAATTTAATGAAAAACAGTCACAGACGTGGTGGTCTGCTGGCTTCTTTATTCTGCCACACCTGTGATGGCTTCCAATCATAGTGTGTCACAATTTGTGGCTTAAGTCATTAATATTGACGAGAACCTGGATTGTGACCTACTACGATTTGGATTTTTAAAGGCCAACCTATTACGTTGGTCTGTTCTTAAAAATGTATGCCGGTCACAAATTTACTGGTGGCAATTTGTAACCAGCATTTGTGACCAGATGTTCGTAGATCTGACCCTTTGTTCTCCAAGAGGGTTAACCTGTCTGAAAATTATATTCTCTATCTTCAGAATGATGAAGTCTCCACAAGTCTGTTAGGGAGTGGTCAGACAGGGGCTATTACCCATTGATTGGTCTTGAATTGGGTCGTTAGAGTGGTCGGAGTCTCTCCAATTACCTCTGTCATGGAGTGAAATTCAGATAGCATTCTGTTTAAATAATCAAAGAAGTCAGCTTTTGTAATGTTTTTTGAATGGAGGTTGATCCTAGTAGTATTGTTTGGTACTATAGTAGAAGCTTGGCAAATACATAGTGGCCTTGAGGGTCTATCCATTTTTAGTCTCTTGGGTTGGAAGGTTTATCTGAATACGAATCGCTAATAATTTTTTCTACGTTTCCATCAGGTGGTTCAGTTGAGTCTGCCATTTTCAAAGCCATGATCCCTGTTCCCACCCAGTCTTTTTTCAGTTTGTCAATTTCTGATAGAGATTCGTGGGATTCTTGCATACAGCAATGTCAGGTTTTTTGATTTTCACATGGGTCAGTATACATTTTTTGTTGCACATAGTTTGACAAACCACTTACATTTTAGGACCATATTGTGAGAGGTTTCTTAACATATGTCCCATTTCTTTTACATCACAGCAGTTGAGGAGAGAACTGTACGAGTATGTTTATATGCTTTACCTTTATACAGATGACTTTACTTTTAGGGATATCACAGCCTGCTCCAAGGTGTTATGAATGTCTAATATGAACCATGTCCTTCAGATTATTGGAGGTGCGCTAAAGTTCATGTCAAAACTTGGTTGAAGTTTGGTGATCATTGGTGCAGCTTCTTCATCGATATCTCTATGATTTGAGGGGTTATCTGGACTTATCAAGTCTGATCATTTACATTTTAGAACCGTATGTTCATTTCTTCATGATGTGTCCCTTTATTTGTTTAAATGTTACACGATAACTGTTGAGGAGAGGACTGTATGAGTATCTTTACCTTTAGAGACTTTACCTTCATATGGATGAGCTTTCGTTTATGTGTATCCCGGTCTGCTCCATTATGTTGTGACTGTCCAATATTAATCATGTCTTACAAATTATTAGAGGTGCACTGAAGTTTGTGTCAAATCGTGGTTGAAGAATGGTGTTTATTGGCCCAGCTTCTTCACAGATGTTTGTGATTTGAGGGGTTATCTGGACTTATCCCTTTCTTTAGTGAAAATATCCACCTGCTTTCTGTTTCGTATAAATGTCAAGTTATGTAGTGCAACAAAAAATGTTTTACTTTTACTATGGCCTTATTCAGTTAATGTTGTAATTTCATGTTGAGAAGCATTTTCCTGTGGATGGCAGTGGCTTCCATGTCCATTTGAGTCATATTCTCTAGGAAAGATTCTGTGTCTTGTCGGTTATGAAATGCCATTGTTCTGCTGCTGATTATAAGGATTATCATCGTTTGGCCTAGTAGACCATCACGTTTGCCTTTTTGTTTTTGAAGTGGTTGTAATACTAAGAATTAATTTGTTGGCATCTTTGTAACAAGAGGGACATGCCATTTGGTATCCCAAAAGATCAACAGAGCAGGTTGTTATCACAGTAAGTAGATGATTGTGGGCCTAGCTGCAACAAAACTATTGCACTTTGTCAGCATTTTCTACGAGCTGTTTAGAACTCTACTGGTGGTCAAAAAGGGACCTTCAGCAGTTTTGGAAGGAACTTTATCAGAAATTTGAATATATCATTACCTTCTTCAGATTTTGACAATTTGTACATGCAAATATTGATGTCCTCCAAGTCTGTGACTTTCTTTTCTAGGTTACAGATTTCTGTTCCCATGTCCAGTGTTTTAAGTAATTTTTGCGCCAAAATCGTAATTCTTTTTAAGAATTCTCTGGCTACATGAGAAACATGGACATTTCTGAATGTATGGATTTTAGTTCCTTAATGGTTTCCATCACAGATCCACTGAAGTCAATAAGGCCTTAATGTCTTCCAGTTCTTTTATTAGGAAGTCAAGCAACACTAATGCCATAGAGTCTTCATTCGGGGGTCTAGATATTTTTTTCACCGTTTCAGAAAATAAGAGCTCTGTGGATATTTTTGGTTTGGAGATTTATTGTTGTAGGGATGGAGCGACAGTGATAGACAAGTATAATTGTTGCTGTACATGCCTCTATTATTTCTCTTTACCCAGTATAGAGTTATGAAGTCAGCAGTTTTCATTCCACTTTCACAGCCGCTGCCAGCTGTTACGAGATGGTAGTGAAGGAACATTTGGGTGGCAAGCAAGTATGGTTTGTGTAATAGAAACACATGTGGTAATTGAACTCTCTTGGCGTAGCAGTCTAATCAAAGATGGTGCCTCCTGTTCGCTTCTCCAGTGAGCACTACCTATACCAGATGCCAGCGACATGCTGCACCCACTTGAACCTCAGAGTATGTTGGGAGACAACTGATGCAGATATCTTCATTTCAGACTATGCATACTTAGAAATTACTCTAGCCAACCCAGGCTCTTCTCTGGCCATATGTCCCCGCTGGTGGGTTCCACCTCATTTACATAGTGACCCTGTAGATGTTACTGACATCCAAAGAGAAATCGTTGCGTAGTTTCAACCCAACATCCTCCCTGTAATTCCAGGTCATACCCTGTGGGATGGCTTCAAGGCTACAACACTGGGGACTAGTTCCTCTATCGTCATCGCCCATACATGGTAAGTTCGACTTGTTGAATCTGGTCTCATGGCAGACATTAAGGCCCTGGAGCACCTTCACCCCTCCACCTCATCTAGATGCACCTAACTGCAACTAGCTATGCTTAGGGGTCAAATGTGTGCTCTCTGAATGAACAAAGGGGAACAATCATTGCTGGCCCTAAAGAAGAACTACTAAGGGGGGGGGTGGTGAGGTGACAAGGTGGATTTCCTGCTTACCCACAGACTGCGCCAATAAGCCGCTCGAACACACGTTTCTAAAATCAGGTTTGGGGGTGGGACATGAGCTATTAAGTAACCGGCAAAACCGCAGAAATTCCATAGCTTCTCTCGAGCACTCTATACTGGGAACAACACGTCCATGAGAATATAGATATGTACCTTTAAAGATTGCCCTTGGGAGCCCCTAGATCCTCTTCACCTGTATGTTCCCATCACAATGACTGATCTTCAGTGTGCTCTTAGACCTCCTGGTGGGCAAAACCCCTGGCCCTGACGTCCTCCTGATATCGTTTTATGTAAATCCCTCCCTCAACTCCAGGAGCACTTGTTGGCTCTCTTCAGCTCTTTCACTGCAGACACAGGCCTAACACCCACTATGGTGGGGGCAGAGTTTGTACTCCTAACCCAACCTTGTAAGGGCCCAACTCTGTGTGCTTCTTACCACCCTATCGCTCTTTTGAACATGGAAGCCTAGATCGAACCAAGATACTTGCCAATCAACTGGAGCCCTATCTACCTGGGCTCATTGACCCGGACCAAGTGGGGTTTATCTGGTACCGATAGGGAGCAGATAATATCAGCAGACTTGCACATTTGGTAGAAAAAGCCCTTCAGAACAACATTCCTCTTGCTTTCTCTCGCTTGATGCGGAGAAGGCTTTTGACCGGACCGACTGGAGTGACCCTTGTTAAGATTGAACTGGGTCCTGGCCTGATCTCCAAAATCCTAGTGGCCTTTACTGTGCCAACTGCCACTATTCGTGTTAATGGACTCTCCTCTTCACCAATCTACCTGGCAAGGGCTGCTAGACAGGGCTGCACTTTATCGCCATTACTCTTCGCACTGGCAGTAGAGACCGTCGCGATCCGTGTTCGCCAGATGGAGGACATCAAAGGGCTCCTCTTCAGCGGGCATATACACAAGGTAGCCCTTTTCGCATATGATCTCTTGCTGATCCTCTGCTGCTCTGCCTCTTCTCTCCCTGCTCTGGTTTCTGTACTAACTGCCTTTCAAGAAGGTTCTGGCTTCAAAGTCAATATGACTAAATGGCAGGCCCTCAACCTCACAACCCCTGAAGCCAACCTCTCATCTGATGGCTCTCACCCCTTTCCAATGGGCTCCCAAATCCATAAGATAGCTGCGACTAAAGTTTACCCTAAATCTCGCATCGTCGATGACTGCAAATTATCGAGAGTATCGGTGCTCAATCCTGGAAGACCTTCTTTGATGAAAGTCGCTACAGGTGTCCTGGCTGGGCCAACTCAACAGGGTCGAAATGTCCATGTAGGACTAAAGTCCCTAAACTTTTTGCTTTCCCCCTAGACCTTTTTTCTGACATGGTGTTGCCAACTTAGATGCTTTGGACACTTTGCCACTGCTAAACAGGGTCAAAGTGCAAGTGTTCCTTGTATAATGGTAATTGGTTATCCATGATTGGTATGTCAGGGCTGTTAATGCAAATGACCCTACTGGGCCTGCAGCACTATGTGCCACCCACACAAGTAGCCTTAAAAAGGGAACTCAGGCCTGCCATTGCAGTGCCTGCGAGCAGTTTGTTAAACTGCCATGTTGTTCTGACAAGTGCACTCACTTGTCAGACATTACCCTTCCCTTTCTATGTACCTCAGACATCCCGATGGTAGGTCTAGGGTGACCCCTGGGCAGGGTCCAGTGTATGTGAAAGGTAGGACATATACTAAGGTGTGTGCAATGTCCTGACAGTGAAATAATCTCCATTTCATTTTTCACCGTGGAAAGGCCATCTTGCCCACAGAACAGATTGGGGAGGCTGTGTAATATGTTTTCCAGCCTATCTTCCCAAAGGCTTAAGATGGAAAGGTGAAATTTAGTATGCCTGAACTCACAATGTATTAACACATCTTTTTATGAACGTGGTTTTTGCATTGTGTGCTTAGAAGCCACTCTTTTAGAAGTGGCTAAGTGTTTGTGCTGTTACAAACGAAAGGACTAGGCTGTTCCTGGGGTATGTGTGCAGGTCACTGGGGTATGGATATAGAACGGTGGTTAAATGGTAACCTACCAGTGGGTATCCATTTTGTTGGATATGCTGGCCTCACACACCTTTGCAGGTGTCATGCTTCATCATAGGCAATGCTCCTCGTTGGGCGGGCGGTGCAATTCCCAACGGGCAACACCTCAAAGAGGGGCTCTTTGGCGGAGATCTTTTTATCCAACTGCCCATGGGTGAAGTGTGGGTGAGAGGCCAGAGTGTTGTAGATGGAAATATGAATTAAAATGACGCAAGGGTACCGGAAGTAACTTTATTCGGGTGGTCCCACGCGTCAACTAAAAACAGTAGTTAGTCTGGGAGGTCTGGAAAGTAATGTTTTCCACGCTCAAGACTATACTAACAAGTGTAGATAGGGGTCGACATGTTTCTCGCTAAGGGTGCATTCACCAGCGATTCATCAGGACCTATCAAAAAGTACTCGCAGTCTACAATATAGCTGATCTATCTAGGTATCAGTGCTTATATACATAATTGGGAATGAAGTACCTGCATATTCATTGTTACATGCCTGGTTTTGGAAACAAAAAGGAGAAGAATGGGGATTACATATTAGAAGCAGGTACGGTACAGTGATCCGCACGCATTTTGACCTGGTGCACACAGTGGCATGCTAGTGTGGGTGCCTACTAGCATGAAGTAAAAGGTAAAATCACACAAGTGTATCATCTCCAGAGGGAGCAATGGTGAGTGACATGCTCTAGTGTAGAAGTTTGAATTGAAACATATCTTGTGACATTAAAAACATTAGGAGCAGCAGCGTTTTTCTGAATGGGTCTTAATAACCCAACTCACCTAAAGGTCAATTTTTAAATGTAACAGCAGTGCCTGGCGGGATGAACATCGTGAGTCAAGCCTCTGTAGCTAAGGTTAGAATGAAAACCGGGGAGGAATGGGGACAACATACATATTGGTGTCAAACCACAGTGCATCTAACTCATCAAATCATCTATTCTTGATGTTTCTTAGTCGTAAAGGTATATAATACAAATGTTGCCAATGAGGGTCTGCTGTTTATGCACGTACCCCCTTATTCATTTTATAGTTGTGGCCCTATTAACTATCGACTCAGTCAGCCCAGATTTGCTTGTACATCGAGTGCGGTGCAGCTACGCAGGTTGAGGGTGTTACATGTTGTATTGCTTAACCTTACTTGGAATGATTCAGTACACCGGTCAAATCACTTTCCCCGGCGTATGCGTGATCACGGTCATGCCGCCAGTTACAAGTATATGTATATTGTGTGTGCGCATCGGTCGCGGCCCAAAGTAGATACATATGGGTACATGAATATATATATATATATATATATATATATATATATATATATATATATATATATAGTGGGCACCCCTTTTGGCAAGCAGGGGTTCTGCCTCCGAATGGTTGTGTGGTATGGTGGTGAGTTGTTATCCCTTCGCGGCAGAATGCCACCTTCGGAGTGTGCCAAATACGCTCTGTTCGCATTATTACGGCTAACTGTGTGCGAGCTCACTTACTTCAAGCTCCATAAGTGTTTGTGCTCCAACATTTCTGTGTGTCTCTGCCTAGCTGTGGATTGACTGTCTGGGTTTGGAAGCGATAGTATCTGGGGAATGTCTTGACCCTGGGGAGGAGGTGAGACAGTAACAGGCTGACCTGCATCTGGCGTGTAGGGGAGGAGAAGCCAATTATGCCAATTATGCCATAACGCGTTTTGGGAGATCCCTCCCTTGATCACGTGACATCTCATTGACATTTTACATCGCTTTTAAAGTGCTAGTGCAGTGCAACGAACAATAGACATAGAAAAATATTTCATACTAATGTGTATCCTAGGTAAAATAACAGCTTAAATGCTTGATTTTGTTCTTCAATAAATGTGCATGGAAATGAGTATCTCATACAAACAGATAGCCGCTTAAATGCATAAATACCAATGAATCCCTCCTATGTCTAGAGAAAATGAATACTATTGGTGAAACTTTTAAAAATACCATATGTGAATGTGTGCAAGTGAAATAAAAATCATCAATAAAAACCTAAGTCCTGATTTGACGATTCCTAATAAAGTGACTATTGTGCTTTAACGATCCTAGACTCATTTAAAGTGCATGGAAATAGCATCAGGACTTGAAATATTCATTTTTTTATCAAAGGTTGATCCATCAGAAAATCACTCATAATAACAAGAAGTAATAACAAAATATATACTTTCTATTAAATGATTTCTAAAACCAATCCTAATATAATAAATATATAAATAACATCATCCTAAAATCCATTTCTCAATTTAAAAGAATCTCGGAAGGTGGCGATAGTGAACGTTTCAATAATTTCATATGTTCAATTTGTACCATCAGGTTAGACATCAATTTACAGTAAATCAGTTTTTGCAATGTACTTGTTACCACTACTGCACGCTGTATAAATAAAATTGTACATTGTACATATGTTGCAAAACAGTCCTAAGCCTTATTTATAAGCAGGTGTATAGATCTTCGCTGTTATTTAATCCATTCGGGTGTTTGGAGTTGAATCTCAAAATATATGTTGTTTCAAGACTCCTCAACCTGGATTCTCTATCCCCACCCCTTTTAAGTGGTAATACTGCATCAATTACAAAATACTTAACATGTTTAGGATCACTGTTGTAACGGAGCTTGAAGTGCCGTGCCACGGGGATAGCTTTCATCACTGTTAAAGATGGCACAAATATGCTGTAAAATTCGCTAATGTGCTGGTAACTTAGTGCTTCCCACGTATTTCAGATTACAACTGCAGGTAAGCCCATATACCGCAAAATCAGTTTTGCACGTTAAGTGCAAATTAATTTTGCCAAATGCTAGATCATATGCCGTTGTATAGCAGGTGGTATTCACCCCGTACTGGCATGCTTTACAGACAGAGCATTTGAAGAGCCCCTTTTTTGCTTTTAACCAGGAGCTTTTCGGTTTAGCTTCTATACTGCTCCTTACAAGTGATTCACCCATACTGTTTGTTTTTCTAAAAGTGATTGATGGGTTGATGGGCAAAAACCCCCCAATTACTTGGTCACTTCTTATAATAGGCCAGTTTTTTCTCACTATTCCCCTAATCTGTTTATCCTGCCTCGAGAAATTGAGAATAAGCCGTTCAGGTTCCTCCTGTCCATCTTTAGTGCTCTGTCTGTCCTTGTATTTTAGCAAATCTTGTCTGCATAATGATTTAGATTTATTAATGGCTGTCTCAATCACATCAGCACTGTATCCTCTATTTAGAAACCTATCTTTGCATTCCTTTTGTTTTTCATTACAGTCCTCATCTCTACTGCAGATCCGTCTAATACGGAGCATTTCTCCATAAGGAATGCTCCTGATTAAATGAGACGGATGCGCACTTGAGGCATGTAGCAATGTATTGCCTGCCGTAGGTTTCCGATATAGGGTAGTGGCCAATTCGTCTCCTCTCACTTCAACTTTAACATCTAAAAAGGTAACCCTAGTCCTGCTAATCTCTGCTGTAAATCGCCAATTGACTGTATTGTCATTCAATTTCTCAATGAAATCCGAAGCACTGTCCAGATCACCATCCCAAATTATAAATAAATCGTCAATATAGCACAGCCAAGTTACTACACTCCTGTTGTATGCCTGTTCATGTTGCTGCCTGAGGACCAGCTCCTCCCACCATCCCATAAACAAACAGGCATAACTGGGTGAGAAGCTGGCCCCCATTGCAACACCCTGTATCTGCTGATACATTCTGCCATCAAAAAAGAAATAATTGTTTTCCAGGCAAAATACCAACATTTTAAGAATCATCCTGGAGTGTTGAGCAAAGGTTATTGGCCTATTTAACATGAACTCGATTGCTCGCATGCCATCTTGATTCTTAATGCACGTATATAGACTAGAAACATCAAGTGCTAACATAAGGTAGGTAGGCTTCCATTTCATATGCTTTATTTTGCCCAAGAAGTCGCTTGTATCCTGCACAAATGATTTCAGACCTTTAACAGAGTCCTGCAGAAAAAAGTCTATATATCTTGAGAGATTTTCCAAGAGGCCATTGCATGCTGCTACAGTTGGACGCCCCGGCGGTTTATCACGATTTTTATGTATTTTAGGTATAAAATACAAAACCGGGACCATTGGGTGTTCTTTCTTCAGATATTTGAATTCATTCATATTTAACAAGCCTAGACTTTGCCAAGCCAACAACTGCGCAAACAAGGCCTCTTGAGTCTCTTTAAACGTAATATATGCGACCTTCCTATAGTACTCCATGTTATTCAACTGGCTGTAAGCCTCCTCCATATAATCCTTGCGAGGCCATAACACCAAATTACCTCCTTTGTCAGAGTTTCTTATTATAATTTGGTCATTGTCCATTAATTAATTAATTTCTTGATTAGCTGCGAATATTTCATTTCATGATTGGTGACTTTCTTTTTCAGATTGGTAGTCCAATTACTCAATTTCTTGACCTGTGCCACCAGTTGCTCACTGAAAACATCAATTGAGTCCCTTGCCATGATGGGTACAAATTTGGATTTTTGTTTAAAAGGCGTGATAGGCTTAACATTGGACCCAGCAATCTGCGATGGCCGTATGTCAGATATACCCTGTGATTGATTGGGAAATTCACTTATCTCTCCCTCAGAACCTTCCAACCCCTTCATTTCATATAAGAGATTGTAATCCGTTCCACATAGCCCCTGCAGTGCTGGATTTTGAGTTGCCATGACTTCTGCATTGTCTTGCTGGGCACCTCGTTGTTGATGGAACTTTTTTAATTTTAATTTTCTTATGAATCTGTAGATATCAGCCCGGGTCTGAGTATAACTGAAATTGGACTATTTGAATATATATATTAGGACCAGTTTCTTGCTGAATAAATTATCGAGCACAATCGCAACTGGAGGTGTCCGAGTACGTCTGTTTTAAGAAACGGATTTATGGTCTTAATTTATTGGGTGACCGGGAACCCTGCCTCGTACTGCCCGTGAGCTGGCCTGGCGCTATCCTTTTTCCAGAGTTGCTGTATATATGTATATATGTGTATATATATATATATATATATATATATATATATATATATATATATATATATATATATCGATTTCCATAGGGAAATCGCAACATTCTATTTGGAATAACTTTGGCGCCGGTTGAGCAATCGGGCTGAATTTTTCAGCAACTTTGCCTCGCGGCTCTCTGCTCCTTCCCAAAACGTGTTTTCCCCATGTTAATTTCCATAGGGCGGTCTGTCGCAGTTTTAGCTCGAACGGCTGAATGGATTTTCACCAAACTTGGCAAAATTGTAAGGACTGGTAGCCCGATGTTCCTTTGCTATGTCTCAAGATATGTGCTCCAGTGGATTTTGAGTAATTTAGGTTTAAAAAAATGTATATATCTGTAAGCGCGCCCCGGTACGCGTACCGGGGAGCGCTCCGGGCACGCCATGCGACTTGCGCACAGCAAGCTGATTGGTTCTCGGGTGTCTGTAAACATTCGAAACAGTCAGCAGCGGCCGCCATCTTGTGTCTCGGTAGGATTGAGATACAAGAGGTGGCAAAAATCAAAGGGGGAAATGAGCAAAAGGGGTGAGCGCCCGGTACGCGCACCGGGGAGCGTACTTAGGTGAAAAATAGTGAAAATAATAGTGTAAAATAATCATTTTGAGTGATTACATGTAGGGTAGCTCTGAAAAGAGCTTTTGGGTTCTGTGCCTGTTTTAGGTACCTACAAGTGTCCCACACACACCCACATGCACACAACCCCACACTCACACACCCACACACTCCCCACACACACTTCACACATGCACACTTCCACCCACAGTCAAACACCCCACACCCCCACATCGACACCTTACACATCCACAGCTACACCCACATCCCACACACCCACACTCAAACACACACCTCACCCCCCTTTCACCACACACACACACACACATGCACATACACACAAATATCTCAGACACACCACACACATCCCACACACACATCTCCCCCCCAACACACAGAGACAACTCACAGACACATCCACACATCTCATACATACTACACATCCTAAACACATACCTCCACCACCCACACACCCCACACACACCTCACACACCCACACTCCCACCTACACTCAAACACCCCACACACCCACACACACACCTTACATACCAATATCCCCACCCACATCCATATACCCCACACACCTATACACCTCATCCCCCCTAGACACACAGACACACACATACACACCTCACAGACACCCCCCGCACATCCCCCACACACACCTCCCCAACCACCACACATGGGGAAAACTCAGTGAAACACTAAAATAATAATTTAAAGTGCATCTCTGACTAGAGGTGTTGTGTGGGTGATTTAAGTACCAACATGTAGGTACCAATGCAGAGTTTTAAATTCAATGTACACCGTTTACTCTGTAGATAATTTGCATGTTGTTATAGAAGTTATTGTGGTATATGGAATCCATACCATAGTCTGTCAGGAAAGCAGAAACAGATCCTTTAAGTACTCCCTGAGAAGACATACGGGATCATGGTTAGTCTACCCTGCTCCCTTATGATGTTTTAAAATTGCACAGTATATTGTAAGTTTCACTTTATACTATAATATAAACATAATTATTTTGGTGGTACTTCATGAATTAGATATAAAAATGAATAATGTCTCAAACAATTTTTAATTATTAAATAAAAATGTATTGGTCAGAATTTTCATAGTTCAATAAAACTTCCAGCATTACATCATCTGGAATCTCCTCAAACATGCATGTTTCTATGTCTTGTAAACATTCAATAAATTGTTCATCCAAAGACTGATCCATAAAATCTTCATCCAAAAAATCTTCATTTAGAATCTCCTCAGATGTAATCTTGAAGGAAATATTGATATTTTCTTGCTTCCCTTCCATTTTTTTGCTGTAAATTGCATAAAAAATAACTATCAGTAGATTTAGGGCAGTGTTGTGTTTAAGTTCAGACAGGTAGTTCTGTTTTTTTAACAGTTAAGTTAACTTTGGGTAGTGTATGGTAACAGACAGGAAGTAGAAACAAAAAAAAGTGCTTGTGAAGAAGCGTAAGTAAATTCATATTTATTGCAGAGAAGCCTAAGTCAATCAATAAATATAACAGAGGAGCCTATCTCTATCTACAACTATAGCAGAGGGACAGTAAATAATTATCAGAAAACGTTTTTACAAATTAACTTAAAGTGCCCCTTACAAATTATCAACTTTCTTTGGAGAGAGGTGAAGAAAAAATGCGAAAATCCTTTCAAGATGTACCTCAGGTAGTTGTAGTCAAAATGGCCGTGTTTCCCTCTCATTTTTCATTTATATTCATGTACATATAACCAATCAAATGTCAGGAAAAAAAAATAGAAAATGAAAGTAACATTTTAATTGGTTGTCAATTCTAACACTTCAGATGTGTTTTTGTTATGTAATTTACCTCAGGATATTTAGACAGGGCTACAGGCCAAATGGCTGAATGGAATTCCACCAAATTTGGGAAAATGGTAGGGACTGGTATGTAGTATTGCCTATTCTATATTTGGTGAAAGTGTCTCCAGTGGTTTTTATGTAAATTAACTTGTATTATTTTTTTTTGGAGCGCTTCCCGGTGCGCGCCCCGGTACGCGTACCGGCAGCGCTACGGGAGTCCTCCATTTTGTGTTTCGGTAGATTTGAGTCAGAAAATGGCGGACAAACAACCTTGGGAATGGGTATAAGGGGGCACGGTTGGCACTCCCTGACCCTCTAGGTTTTCTGAGGGGCCTTAGGAGGCCCATATAGGACAAAAAAAGAAATTATATTTTTAAATTTTCGCGGGGGAGCGCCCGGTACGCGCACCGGGAAGCGTACCGGGGAGCGTACTTGGTGAAAAATAGTGAAAAAAGTTAGAAAAAGATAATCATTTGGAGTGATCAGAGATAGGGTAGCCCTGAAAAGGGCTTTTGGGTTCTGTGGCTGATTTAGGTACCTACAAGTAGGTACCAATGCACAGTCTTAAATTCAGGAGGAATATTCTATTCCCTTCATCTGAGAAGTGCACACCATCTTCTCTGTAAATATCTTGCATGTTGTAACGCAAGTTGTTGTTGTATATTGAACCCATTCCATAGTCTCTCATGTAAGCAGAAACAGATTTATTCACATGTTTCCGTGCTTTTTCAAATTGTGGACAAAATTGGTTGGACCACTTCCATTTCTGCCTTTGGCATATATTGGAATATACCAAGGCAGTTTGTGGGAAAAGTGCCATCAATTGATCAAAGGTGTCTTTTAAAAGCATTTCCAGACCTACACCAGTCAAAGTGCCCAAGTCATTTCCTCCACAGTGCAGAATTAACAGGTCAGGGTGTGGCAAATGCAAAAAGGTTTTCACCAATGGAATCAATTGGTGACATTTTAATCCTCTGTGGCCAATCCATTTTATGTTCACGTTTGATAAATCAAGGTTGTGTAAATTTCTGTTACTAGCATACCTTTGAGCCCAGTGGATATAACTATGTCCAATAATCCAGGCAGAATACATGGTCAGAGGAGATTCTGGTGCAGTTCGATGAAGTGTGGAAAAGAAATGGCAGTTGGAATAATAGGAGTTTGCAAAAAAAACCTGTGGAGTTTCAGTGCTCTTGAATCACAAGCAATGATTGGTAGAATGAGATAGGTGAAAACTGAAAGTTAGGGTGCATGGTTGTGTTCTTTGTAAGAAGTAATTTGAATGGTTAAAAAAGTTATTTAAAGAAACCTTACACCAGATAAGCTGGTGTATTTGCAGGTCAAACATCCTGGCAGAGGTGATTTGCAACATTGTAGAATAAACTTTTAACCCTGGCAGCTCAGTGAGGAGGGAGTTGCTATGGTAACAGGTAGAAAGAGCTGATGGGGTGGAAGGGTGTTGGTTTGAATATAGAGCGGGAAGAGTTTTAATTGGTTAACAAAAAGGGATATCTGTGTAGAATTAGAGGATGTATGTGCCTTTATGGTTTGCAGTGGTTGGAGAACATACCTTTTGCTCTGCTAAAGAAATATTGGTGTGTGTATCGGACACTGTTGTGAATGTCCTAAAGCATTTGTAAAGGTGAGTTATGATTCATTTAATATACATAGAGACTTGTATACTCCTATGGAGAAGATTTGGAAGAAAATTGTAGTCTTTACATGTTGCTTTGTGTCATGCTTTTTGATAATGCTTGGTAAAAAGTTTTTACTGCATAGAGTAATTGTATTTTGTAAAATTGTGAATTTGTAGTCGTGACATGGAATGCTTCTACGTAGGACTTGTGCTGTGTTTTGTAAATGTGATGTAAAAAATGATTTTGGGGGGAAAAAATTGTTTTTACATTTTTTAAAAGGAATAAAAAATGTGTGCATGTTTAATAGAAATACATTTGACTCTTTACAATGATGTTACCTGTGTTAACTCAATATGTTTCCTACACTGAGTTTGTTTGCATAGAGGAATTGTAATTTGTAAAATTGTGAAGCTTCATGTGAAAGCTTTTGCCTTAGTCTTATCATTGCTGTGAGGCAGATGGTTGTACATAGGATCTGTGCTGTGTTTCCTAAATGTGATGTTAAAAACGATTTTGGGGAAATGAATGTTTTTTACATATTTGAGTATATTGTGGCCCAGATGTTTAAAAAGTGACGCATCTAATTACATGTGTCTCTTTTTAAATATGGTGCAAAAAGGTACATGTTTGGGCTTTCTTGGGGAGCGTAGGTGGTGAGGCTTGTGTCCTAAGAGTGCAGTGAACTAGGCTTCATGAAGCCTATCCCTGACTGCACTGTTAGACACAGGTGTGAATTTGACTCTTTACAATGATGTTACATGTGTTAACTCAGTGTAGGAAGCATATTGAGTTTGTTTGCATAGAGGAATTGTATTTTGTAAAATTGTGAAGCTTCATGTGAAAGCTTTTGCCTTAGTCTTATCCCTGATGTGAGGCAGATGGTTGTACATAGGATCTGTGCTGTGTTTCCTAAATGTGATGTCAAAAACGATTTTGGGGAAATTAATGTTTTTTACATATTTGAGTATATTGTGGCGCAGAGGTTTAAGACGTGACGCATCTAATTACATGTCTCACTTTTTAAATATGGTGCAAAAAGGTACATGTTTGGGCTTTCCTGGGGAGCATAGGTAGTGAGGCTTGTGTCTAAAAATGCAGTGGACTAGGCTTCATGAAGCATATCCCTGTCTGCATTCTTAGACACAGGTGTCAATTTGACTCTTTACAATGATGTTAGCTGTGTTTTAAAACAGTGTAGGAAGCTGATTGAGTTTGTTTGCATAGAGGAATTGTATTTTGTAAAATTGTGAAGCTCCATGAGAAATTGTTTGCCTCACTCTTATTCCTGTTGTGAGGCAGGTGCAAGATTTTGCCTCAGTCTTATCCCTGCTGTGAGGCAGATGATTGTAAATAGGATCTGTGCTGTGTTTCCTAAATGTAATGTCAAAAACGATTTTGGGGAAAATAAATGGTTTTTTAATTTTTGAATATAATGTGGCACAGAGGTTTAAAAAGTGACACATCTACCTACATGTGTCATTTTTTAAATATGGGGCAAAAAAAGGTACTGGTTTGGGCTTTCCTGGGGAGCATAGGTGTTGAGGCTTGTGTCTAAGAGTGCAGTGGATTAGGCTTTATGAAGCCTATCTCTGCTGCATTCTTAGACACAGGTGTTTTGAGGCAAAATCTTGCACTTGTCTCACAACAGGAATAAGAGTGAGGCAAACACTTTTTCATGGAGCTTCACAATTTTACAAAATACAATTCCTCTATGTAAACAAACTCAATATGCTTCCTACACTGATTTAAAACACACGTAACATCATTGTAAAGAGTCAAATTGACACCTGTCTCTAAGAATGCAGACAGGGATATGCTTCATGAAGCCTAGTCCACTGCACACTTAGATACAATCCTCACCACCTAGGCTCACCAGGAAAACCCAAACATGTACCTTTTTTCCCCATATTTAAAAAGTGACGCATGTATGCGTCATTTTTTAAACCTTTGTGCCACATTATACTCAAATGTAAAATACATTTATTTTCCCCAAAATCGTTTTTGATATCAAATTTAGGAAACACAGCACAGATCATATTTACAATCATCTGCCTCACATCAGGGATAAGACTGAGGCAAACGCTTTCACATGGAGCTTCACAATTTTACAAAATACAATTCCTCTATGCAAACAAACTCAATATGATTCCTACCCTGATTTAAAACACAGCTAACATCACTGTAAAGAGTCAAATTGACACCTGCGTCTAAGAATGCAGACAGGTATATGCTTCATGAAGCCTAGTCCACTGCACTCTTCGACACAAGCTTCACCAACTACGCTCCCCAGGAAAACCCAAACGAGTATCTTTTTGCTGCATATTTAAAAATTGATGCATGTAGGTAGATGCGTCACTTTTTAAACCTCTGCGCCACATTATAATCAAAAATGTAAAAACCAATCATTTTCTCCAAAATCGTTTTTGACATCACATTTAGGAAACACAGCACAGATCCTATTTACAATCATCTGCCTCACAGCAGGGATAAGACTGAGGCAAAATCTTGCACCTGCCTCACAGCAGGGATAAGACTGAGGCAAACGCTTTCTCATGGAGCTTCACAATTTTATAAAATACAATTTTATATAACTATATAACTCAATATTTTCTTGGGAAGCATAGGTGGTGAAGCCTGTGTATAAGAGTGCAGTGGAGTTAGACATAGGTCTGATCTTCTTTGTGGTTGTGGACAGAGCTGTCTTCCACTATATTTTTCAATACACTCCTCACCTTTTGTGCACCACTGGAGAATCCTCACCTGATCTGAAACCCTGTATTGATCGTTTGCTTTTTGTCATTGCTTTGTTGTTTGGTAATAGTGGTCTATAATGTGGTACTGTTTTTCTTTAACACAGATTGAAATCGTTATTTGAAGAAAAAGCAAAGATGCCCACAAAGGAAAGGACAAAGAAAGAATGCAACCGGGAAAAATCAAGAATAGCAACGGAATTACAGCATTCTTCCACAACAGATACTTCAAAAAACAGGAACAAAGCTCCTGGTAAGACAACTAAGTCTTTTTTACGCAACATATGTACATCCAGAAAAAATAATGGACACCATGTACAAAAAGAAAATGAGAGAGTAAAATTGAAAAGGAAGGAGAGAAATTCAAAGAATCCTAAAACGGGAGCAGGAGAGAATAATATGTATAGGAATAGAAGGCAGAATCAGTTTAGGGACATTCGTAGACGAATGTTTCGCAATAGGGTGGTTTTAAATTTGTTAAAAAACATTAGGAAAGGTAAACAGAGAGCTGCTTTTTATAAGAAAAAGAAAAGTGTAGAGAAGATTGTTGATCAGGCTTTTGAAGTTAAGAAAAAATTATTTATTTTAATAATCAATAGAATTAGGACACTTAACAAGACAATTGATGTTTTTAAATCAAACAGTAGATGGAAAAGAGTAATTAATCGGACTCATTTTTGTAAAGTTTTTTCTGGAGAATGGATGCACAGTTCAAGTTGAGCCATTTTTTAATGAGGAGAGTTACTTCCAGGAAAATGATTTAGTGCATGCAGTTGACACCAGTGGTCGAGCGTATGAAGTGAAAGACGGTTGTCCGATTGAAAAAGAGAAACTTGTGCCTAGAGAACCAGAAGAGGTGTTATCTGATGGAGTTTTAGGGAGACGTACTAAGGGTCCAGTGTACACTTGGAAGTGTAGTAGTATTTGTAGTGTGCGACAGGAATCAATTGATTTGTTTTGTAATTTCCTACGTACATATAGTAAGAAAAGTCTAAAGCAGAAAATGAAGTTGTTGCAAGACTTAGATCCTTGCAGAGTGAGAGGAATCACAGGTTTGCAAGGCCATTCACTGGCTTGTCTTTCTAGAAAAGTCTGTCAGTGTTTTTCAACATTTTAGGATGTTAGCAGTGCATCATACCAAAATGAGGAAATTAGTGAGAATGTTGTATTATGCAAAAGTCCAGCACTTAAGCTTAAACAATTAAACAGTGCTCTTTTGCATGGAACAGAATTAGATGTGAAGAAGATTTGTGAAGAAATTGAGATTTGTTATTTTCGTGAGCAAGAGGACAGTGTAGAAATTGAGACAGCAATTCAAGGTAATGTGGAAGACAATGTACAGATTTTAAATACAGAAATGTTTGAGAAGGAAATTACCAGGTTTAAGGTGAAATCAAGTGAAAGGTCGAATTTTACTTGTTTGTGTTGTCGACGGACTCATTATAAGATTCAGACTAGGTTAGTTGATTTATATGCAAAAAGTGAAAAGATGGATAATTATGAGTGGAAAGATTTAGCAACTTATTTGTGGGTGGAGAATTCTTTTGATTTGAGTTCTGATCAGCGTATTTGTAAATATTGTTATAATAAATTAAATCAAAACAGAATGCCTGCTAGAGCTGTTCATAATAATCTGGAGTTGATAGACATTCCCCGTGAATTGATAGATTTAAATAGATAGGAGTCTATTTTGATTCAATGTGTCCATCCTTTTCAGGCAATTGGGGTGCCAGTTGACTGGGGGTGAGTGTTTGTATTGTCAACGCTCCATCCATCACCACCTTTGGTTTTTCTTTGTTCGCCCTAAGTTGGCAGGGTATGCTCAGACGTGAGTCCCTTGCTCACTTTGCCACTGGAGTCAAGCAAGCCCGGCTGAAGATGGCTGTAATGCCAGAAACCGGTCCTGGGAAGCTTGATTCCGGTCCAGGGAAGACCTGGCTTAGCAGTTCGGGCTGGACTGTTCCCATGAGGCACAGGGTCAGACTGATTTGCATATGGCCATGTCTGAACTGGGGTGGCGGAGTGAGCTAAAGAACGGTGATGGATTAAACCCAGATCAGTTGACTGGGGGTGAGTGTTTGTATTGTCAACGCTCCGTCCATCACCACCTTTGGTTTTTCTTTGTTCGCCCTAAGTTGGCAGGGTATGCTCAGACGTGAGTCCCTTGCTCACTTTGCCACTGGAGTCAAGCAAGCCCGGCTGAAGATGGCTGTAATGCCAGAAACCGGTCCTGGGAAGCTTGATTCCGGTCCAGGGAAGACATGGCGTAGCAGTTTGGGCTGGACTGTTCCCATGAGGCACAGGGT
Organism: Lissotriton helveticus; assembly: GCF_964261635.1. Classification (NCBI taxonomy): domain Eukaryota; kingdom Metazoa; phylum Chordata; class Amphibia; order Caudata; family Salamandridae; genus Lissotriton; species Lissotriton helveticus. The sequence goes on along the minus strand of NC_136071.1, from coordinate 791,937,022 downwards.
CAGACTGATTTGCATATGGCCATGTCTGAACTGGGGTGGCGGAGTGAGCTAAAGAACGTGATGGATTAAACCCAGATCAGTTGACTGTTCGCATGGAGCCTAAGATAGGGAAATTGCCTCCTACAGATTTGCAGAGAGGATTAAAGGGAAGAGTTGTTTATTTGCCCCTAGATTTGAAAAAAATATTGATACAATTGGTATAGAAAAAGTAGAAGAGCAACCTTTAGGTATTCTAGTTAATGGGGTTCCAACAAAGAGTAAAAAAATCTGGCAAGATTTAGTGGATGTTAGGAAAGTCAAAAAGGCAACGTTGTATTTAGTCAAAAACAATGAGTACTACAAAGATGTATGTGTTGCAGCAGAGGAAACAGCTGCAGATGAAGACAGTGATTGTTCAGCTGGCCAAATTGAAAAAGTTGATGTGTCTAGAAGTGAAGAAATATATGAACATTATACTGTTCATCCTTTACATTCCAAAGAAGTAATGGGGAATGCAATTGACTTGTTTCAAATGAAAACAGCAAAAGGAAGTCCCATTAGTGTATGGAAAGAAAGTTTGGAAGCTCGTTGTTTTCCACAGCTATTTCCAACAGGTCGAGGTGGACGATATGACGATCGACCACTTCAAATTCCTGCATCTGAATATCGAACTGTAAGATTATATGCTGAAGATGCAAGGTTTCGTCAATGCATTCCCTATTTGTTTCATCTACTGTATGAAAGTGAGTTGTCTGGGCTTTCTTATGCAGTAAACCATATACTGAAAAGTGGAGCACATTTCCAAAATGTTTCAGCGAGGGACTTTATGGAGAAAGTGAATCTGCAGGATAATATTTTGGAATCTCATCTAATCAATCTCATGGCATGTCAGCGTGGTACAAATGAGTATTGGTACCGTCGCCATGGGGAATCGAAATGTATGCTAAGAAACTTAGGAACTCCTACATGGTTCCTCACTCTTAGCTGTGCCGAGTATGCATGGGAGGACTTACTTCAATTTCTACGAGAGGCCAATGCTAATATACAAAATATAGAATTCAAAACACCTGGAGAACTGTGCTCTTTGGATCCAGTGAATGTATGCAGATATTTTAATCATAGATTTGAAGCTATGATGTCTTTTATTACCAACAAAAAAAATCCTCCCCTTGGAGAGGTTTTGGATTTCTTTTGGAGAAAGGAGTATCAAGCGAGAGGTGCTCCTCACATACATATGTTGTTGTGGATTAAAGATGCACCCAAATTTGGAACAGATTCGGATGACACAGTGATGAGTTTCATTGAAGAGTATTCAACATGTGCTGTTCCGAAAACTACAGAAGAAAACAGTTTAAGGCAACAAGTTTTACGCTTTCAATCCCATCGTTGTGGAAAGTACTGTCGTCGAAAATTCAGAAACAAGGACAAGTTCTACACAAAATGTCGTTTCAGCTTTCCACGACCAGTGATTTCTAAAGGAAGAGTAAATAATTTGATGTCTTCTCTGCGACATACTGTGACGAGGAAATCACCAAAAAATACATACAATTTAAAAAGAGACGAAGTGTCTAAGTACATCAACGACTACGACCCAGTGATTTTGTCCATGTGGAATGCTAACATGGATATTCAATTTGTTGCTGACAACTCTATTGCTGTGGCTCGATATGTGACGTCTTACATCGCAAAAAAAGAAAAGACAGAACTAAAGGAAATGTGGGAGGACATTTCACATGAAAAGTCTAAGCAAGAAATTATACAGTTACAGTCTGAAGATGTTGTCGCATCGAGAAATTGGAGCGTATGAATGTTCTGATTGATTGTCGTCAGCAAGTCTCTATGCCAAATCTAGAACCATCATTTGGGTGAGTCTAGATCTTGCTGCAACACGAAACCGAGTTTTGAAATCTGTACAAGAAATAGAGTATTTGGCGGAGAAAGAACCAGAAAGTACAGATATTTTGAAGACAAACATGTTGGATACATACTATCCAAATAGAAGTCATCACCTTGAGAACGCTTGTCTCTATGAAGTTCTGCAGAGATATATTTATAAGAGGAACATCAGAGAAGATATCAATAATGGAATATATGGAGTCATTGGATGTGAAGGATGTCTAGTGAAACAGAAAAAAGGTCATTTGATTAATCATCGCAAATTGAGTTGTGATAATCCAGATAAAAGAATTTTATTATTTGGCTCTTTTGCAACTGTTTAAACCATGGCGTGAAGAAGAGGAACTTCTTGGAGATTTTCTCTGTTATGAAGACTCCTTTAATGCAACGAAGGATACCATAGAATGTCCTGTTTCTCCAAAATATCTGCAAATGTTGAATGAAGAAATAGAGCAAGAAGCCACAATTGCTGCAGAGATTGCGAGAGACAGTTCTCAAGGCAGTCAGAGTTCTGCTTCATTGAGTCAGGATCCACTAGGAGGACCAATTATCCAAAATGAAGCTGCTACTGCCATGGATGAGGTGGAAAGAGTTATGGAACAAGGTCAAGATGATGAAGTTAACTTAGAAGATTTGGTGAAACAACTAAACCTTGAGCAGAAACAGATATATGACGAAGTCACAGAACAGATTGAACATGGATTCAGTCATGAGAAAAAAGAATGCTCATGTACATCATTTAAGCCTGTCCAACTGTACGTGAGTGGAGAAGCGGGAACTGGAAAAAGTTTTCTGATTAAAGCCATTGCAACTTATCTGCAGAATAGGACTGAATCACCGCTGTCTTGTGTTGTTACTGCTCCAACTGGGCTGGCAGCACATAACATTAAAGGGATTACTTTACATCGTTTACTGATGCTGCCAGTGGAGCATGATAACAAATTGGAGTATCACAAGCTATCAGGAGATGCGTGTTCCGAAGTTTCGAGAGTCCTGAAGAAAATGAAACTTCTTATCATTGATGAAGTAAGCATGGTGTCAAATATCATGCTTGCTTTTGTGCATTTGAGAATGCAAGAAATTCTTAGAACAGACTATGATGTCTTATTTGGTGGAAAACATATTATTGTTTTTGGAGATCTTCTGCAGTTGACTCCAGTGAAAGGACAACCTGTGTTCAAAATGCTCACACATGAAGATACCAGGAAGTGCTTAGGGAGCATCTGAAACGTTAATATATGGTTAAACTTTAAATATGCAGAACTGCTTCAAAATATGCGGCAGGCAAATGATGAAGATTATAAAAATATTCTACAAGATGTAAGGATCGGAAAAGTAAGTCGGCAAGGGAAAGAAGCTTTACATGCACGATTAATTTCAAATTTATACCCAAATGAAAACATTCTTCCAGAGAACATATTTAAGAAAATTAACGAGAAGAAATCTGGCATATGTTTGTTGCCAACTCTGAAAGAATGTTCCATGTTCAACAACAAAATGTTACAGTTAGAAAATGAAGAGATAGTGAAACTGGAAGCTATTGATAAAATAGAGCATATGGGAGCAACAATTATTTTGTCTGAGAATTTGAAATCAAAATTGGATTCATTAGAGAAGACTATATCTAAAACTGCTGGTTTTGAAAAGACTCTGAATGTGTGTTTGAATTGTCGTGTCATTTTAAGAAGGAATTTAAATGTTGAAAGAGGTCTAGTAAATGGAGCAATGGGTTATGTTGTTGGTTTTCTGAATTATAAAGATGGAATTGAAATTTTAAAAATTAAATTTCATGACATTGATGAAATAGAACAAATTTGTCGTTGTTCAGCTAGATTTTTGCTCGTGAAAGACTTATATGTTCGCCGAAAACAGTTTCCTATTTGTTTGGCATATGCGGTGACAATTCATAAGTCTCTCAAGGTTTAAGTGTAGATAGCGCTTTGGTGAACATTGGAAGTTCTGTGTTTAAAGAGGGTATGGCATATGTGGCATTATCACGAGTCAGAACTTTAGCAGGATTGTACTTGATTGAGTGTGATGAAACAAAGATTTGTGCAGATTTAGATTGTGTAAAAGAATACAATAGGTTAAGAAGAGAGTATGCTCCACATTTGCCTCAATATCCTCTGATTGAAAAACGTGTGGTAGGCCGAAAAAGAAGAAATGAGAGTAATTGCAGTGGGGTATCCGCAAAAAGGCATAAAGTAGATAAAAGTGTAATTGTAAAGAGAAACAAAAAGGATTCTGTTGAAGATGTTGGATTTCAGTTTGAAAACAGTTCTGGTGTCAACTGCTATGCTAATGTAGTAGTTAATGTTTTTTTTTCTTCAAAATTTACAAAGAGAGATTGTTGAAAATCGGGAACAAACATTGTGCTGTTTATTGAATTCTGTGTTAGAGAAATGTAGTAGTGATAGAGCTAAAATAGAAAGTGTTTCAGAAATTAGAAATCTTCTAGATATATGTTCAGGTCAAAATCAATTTTCACAGAATATTCAGCAGGATTGTCAGGAATTGTTAATGTATATGTTTGATGTATTACAAGATGGAGTAGATATAAAAAAAATCTATTTGGCCTTTCTTATCAATGGCAACATGACTGTGATAACTGTGCTTCATCAAGTACTACTAGAATAGACTCTGAAAGATTTATATATTTAACTTTACCAGACTGCAAATCAGTGTCTTTCAATAATCTAGTTAAAGCAGCGGATCACAATATGGTGTGTACCCAATGTAAGTCTGCAATGCTGTCCACATTATTTCTACAAAATTATGGTCACTATGTTATTTTAATGTTCCAACGATGTAGACCTGATGGAACTAAATTGACAACTTCTATTAAAAATTTCGTGGCTTCTCAGTTATCGATATCAGGAAGAACCTTTGCAACTGTAGCTATTATTTTTCATGACGGTCCTTCTACAACATCAGGGCATTACACATGCTATTTAAAAACTTCTAAAGGTTGGACCCAATGTAACGACAATAATTTGACTTTCAAACAACGTTTGCCTTTTGGCTTTATACATTCATACCTAGTGTTTTTACAGCCAAAATGTAGGTAAAGGTAATTGGCCTATGAAGACGAGTACTCATATATACTCATACATCTGACACTATTTGGCCAAATGGAAAGGTGCAAGAATGAGTAAAGAGTCATGACAGAAAAAAAGGAGTATATTACATTTTTGAAAATATTTCAGATGTTCTTCGAGCTTTTCTTGTAGAAAGTCGATGAAATGGATTTCTAAGTGAACAGCAAAATACTATGTAACGAGAAAAGGACCTCCATGATATACTATTTGGCCTCAAGGAAAAGTAAGTCAATCAAAGATTAGCGTACATTTGTCGTTTGTCAGTATGTAAGGTTTTTTTTAAAACACAATCTTTTAGATTGTGTTTTTTTTCCCCCGCTGTAATATGATGAGTAATTTGTACTCACTGCTTTAAGTGAAATTCAATATATTCTGAGAACAGCAAAAATAAACTATGTAACATGTTGTAGAAATTATTCTATAGTTTGGATTGTGTAAATTAAATTGTATTCCCATTCTCTGACATCCACTATCCCTCGTTTATCTTTGTTTGCTTCTTACTTTTGACCTCTTCTCTCTATTTTACGTTCACTACTTCTCTGTACTCAGTGCCTCACTCTACTTGTATTATTTTCACTTGTGTTTATCTACCTTCTATCACTTCTTTTACAACAACTTCACTGCTCCTCTCTCGTCGTTCTTCATCCCATTTCTTTTACTCTGGTTCCATTACTATCCATCATTTCCTTTTTTTCATTGTCCTTCTCTTTACTTTCATCACCAAATTATTTTTTCTCAGTAGCACTGTTTTAGTCGTGTTCTCCTCTCTTTCCTTTTTTTTGCTCACTTACTTTTTTTCTTTTCTCACTCATTGTACTCCACCTCACTCTGTTTTTCTCTTAGTGTGTCTACCTTATAACTTCCTTAGTCCATTTCCTTCAATTGTTGTATATTATTCTGTCTCCCTTCATCCTTTCACTCTGACTGTTCTTCACTTACTCTCAGTTATCTTCTATTCCTCATTCTTCTAAATGCATCATTAATTAGACTGTTTTCTGTCTGTCATTATCTTTTTACTTACTTGTGTTTCCTGATTTAGTTTTGCTGACTCACATTGTTTTAGTATCTTTCTTACTTTCAGTTCATTTCTCTGTACTTCTCTCTCTTTTTCTTAGTGAATCTATATGCCTTACTCATTGTAATTTGCTCTCCTATTTCTTTTTCCCTTTTTTGTCCTTCTAACTTAGTTTATTTCCCTTTCTGTGTTCTTCACTCACTATATTTCTAAATAGCGTGTTATGATTTTAGCTCTTCATTGGTATATTTTAATTTAAAATACATATTTTACTAATAACTTATATTTTTTTCTCTCTTTCACAGATACCAACTGTAGTAAAAAAAATTAAAGTTACATTTATTATATGGTAAGTATGACTAAAAAAATGTAGTTTGTTATCACCCTTTGCTTTAAGGTCACTAACATTTTCTCAATCTACCTCACTCCTGTGTTTTTACTCTGCTTCTCTCACCTATTTTTATTCTCCATGTTTACTCCCCTTCCATTATTTACCCTCTCATATTCAACTTCTTTTGATCCCTATTCTTTACTTCACTTACCCTCTGTTCCCTTCCTTTGCTTATTTACTCATTCTCTTTTTCTTCATTATTTACCTTACTCCTACATATATACCTCATCCCTCTCCCAACACATACACACACCTGTAACATACACCCCACACACACACCACACCTACACATCATACACACAAAAAAAACCTCCCACACACTCCTCAAAAACACACACACATTCCATACACACACATACATTGAACACATATACACCCCACACTCATACACTTCTCACACATATTTCACACACCCTCATCTCTACCCACACCAAAACACTCCACACAACCACACCTACAGACACACCTTACACACCCACACTCCGACCTACACCCACTGACTCTTTATAAGTCACACATACTGCATTACTTATCTTTTTTTGCTGTTGTACTCAAGCCCATTCAGGTACTGTTCCTTTTACTCTTTGTCCTCTCTCTTTGTCACTCACCATGTGTTATCCTAATTCAATATTTCTCCCTCTATCACCCCTCTTTACTTTTACTATGGGTAGCGCACCGGGGAGCGTAACAAGGGGAAAACAAAGAGAAACAGTAAAATAATATTTTAGAGTGCTTTGAGGTAGGGTAGCTGTTGTGTTGTGTGGGTGATTTACTTACTCCACTCCTTCCACTCCTTTTCTCAGTACCTCTGTTCTCACAGTTCTTCATTCCTGTTCACTCAGTCCGTCTATCTTACTGTAATTGTCTGTCTCTTCACTCTTTTACTACTTGTTCATTATGCTTTCTCCCTGAAGTTCAAGCACATTACGTTATTTACATTTCTTTGCTGCTTCAATTATTCCCTTTCTGTTACTTCTTCTTTTCTTCTTTTAGTTTTTTTCTGTCAATCCACATGTTTTAACTTTATTCGATGTTATCCATCTTATTTCATCCCTCTTTATTTATGCACACTACTTTTTTCTCTCTCTCCTTTACCAGTGTTATTTAAATCTGGTTACGTTATTACCTTTTATTTGTACATCATTTTTTCTCTTTCCTTTTAGTCTTTACAGACACTCACATTCTTCATGTGCCTCTGCTTTAGTATTCTTCTTCTCTCTTTCTTTGTTTCACAGCCTTATATTTTTTACATTTTCTCTCTTACACTTTGTTATATCTTTTACACTGTTTTACTATGTATTACACAGTACATCTGTGTTGCTCTCTCTTGCTGTCTGTCTCTTAACATTACTCTCTCTTTCTCTTTCTCTTATGCTCTCCTTCTCGTTTTTTTTTTTCGTTTTTTTTGTGTTGCGCTAACGGGGCGCTCACCGGTGCGCATACCGGGAAGCGCACCCATGAGTAAAATGAAGTGAAGAGTGCTAAAAATGTTAGTAATTTTTTTTAAATGGGAGGTAGTTCTGAAAATAGCTTTTTTTTAAAAATGTTTTTGTTTTATATATTTTTTGTATTTTTCTGAATTTTTTTTTTTTTATTTTTTTAACAATTTTATGTTTTTTTTTGGTTTTTTTGGGGGGGGGGGAACAACGAAAAACAGGCATTAGTAAGGGCTCAACAGGAGCACAAAAAAAAAATCACTTTTTGGGGCGTTTTGAGCACTTGTGATTTTCATATGCTCTGTTCATTAAAATCACACTCATCTCCCCGTGGCAAAGTAGTCCCCCACAATAAATACACACTAGCTTGATGTGTTGAAAATTGCTCTGGATATTGGAGACCGTCTCCCTCGCCTCTGGTCCCGAAAAACTTTCCTGTGTTGAGGTGGTGGCCACAGGAGTTCGTGGGTTTTCACGGAGGTCACGCACCTCAGCCACGCTGTAATTTATTGGATGCCACCTTTGCATGTGGCGATGCATAGTATAGTTCCCATAGCTATATCTTTTATCTGTGCCTCGGGACAGAACTTCTTTGCAGATCAGGCATGTGACATGACGGGCATTGACTTTTTTTTGGCTTTCTGGGAATGTAAAAAATTGCCAAATGAAACTGTCCTTGTGGTGGGATTTCCGGGCTGTTCAGGCAAGAATACTCTCTCATGTACCTCCTCTTCCTCTTCTTCCTCCTCTTCCTCAGGGTTGGGAAGGAACTGGGTAGGTGGTCCTTCCTTCCTAGGAGGTGGTGGTGGTGGTGGGGGTGCACCAGCTACTATAGAAGCCATCTCTGAATAATAAAAATAGGTCTTCCTCTCACAAAGTTGAAAGTCAGAGTGAGAAAAAAGGTGTGGGGGCTTCCATCATTTGGGGAAAAAAAATGTTCTAAACCAATAAAGTGTTATTTTTAGGTCACATGACCTAGCCTTATATCATTAGGAAACCAAAAGTGAAATGAACCAATAAAGTTTTATTAACAAGTCACATGACCTGTTACGCTTACGTTACGTGCTCCGAGCCGCGCCCCGGATCGCTTCCGGGGTGCTGCGCTTCGAGCCTCGGTTCGCGCTCCGGAGCACTTCCGGGTGCGCTAACGCGGCGCGTCATAAGACGCATTACGTGGCAACGCGATACGTCGCGCTTACGCGACGCGTCACGATGTTGTTTTCTAACGCGCAGTTGCGCTAATGGAACGTTTACCGGTTTGCGGACCGGGTCGCGGCACCAAATTGAGCTAACGGGAAGCTACCCGGTGCGCGGACCGGTAGCGAAAAAAAAAAAAAAATATATATATATATATATATATATATATATTACCTACTGGCGGTCGCCAGTAGGTATATATAGTTAGGATTTTTTCTCTATGGGTTTTTTGAAAATTCTATGTCTAATAACTTTGGCGTTTGTGGACGGAATCGGCTGAAATTTTCAGGAAAATGGCACATTTTGTTTCTGAGCAGCCCTTGAAAATTTGGGGGGGGTTCGTCCAGTGGGGGCCGAGAAAAAAGGGGGGTCCCAAAACGTGTTTTTAACATTGAGTTTTCCATAGGGCGGTTGGCCTCACTTTTAGCCCGAACGGCTGAATGGATTTGCACGAAACTTGGCAAAATTGTAGGGACTGGTAGCCCGATGTGCCTTTTGTAGGTCTCAATATATGTGCTCCAGTGGATTTTGAGAAATTAACGTTTAAAAAAAGATATATATCTGTAACAGCGGACCGGTTAGCGCTCTGGTTCGCGGACTTTTCGCGCAACGGAGCTTTGTGAAGCGAAGCTGATTGGTTCTCCGGCGTCTGTCAACATTCCAAACAGTCCGTAGCGGCCGCCATCTTGTCTCTCGGTAGGATCGAGAGACAAGAGGAGGTCAAAACAAAGGGGGAAATAACTATAAGGGGGCATAGTAGATCCTCGCTGACCCCCTAGGTTTGATGTGGAGGTTTTAAAAGGGCCCCGCGGGGCAAAAAAAAAACAAAATAATAATAATCGAACGGCTGAATGGATTTGCACGAAACTTGGCAAAATATTAGGGACTGGTAGCCCGATGTGCCTTTGCTAGGTCTCAATATATGTGCTCCAGTGGATTTTGAGAAATTAACGTTGAAAAAAAGATATATATCTGTAACAGCGCTCCGCTTCGCGTACTTTTCGCGTTACGGAGCTTTGCGAAGCTGATTGGTTCTCCGGCGTCTGTCAACATTCCAAACAGTCCGTAGCGGCCGCCATCTTGTCCCTCGGTAGGATTGAGAGACAAGAGGAGGCCAAAGCGAAGGGGGAAATGACCATAAGGGGGCATAGTAGATCATTCCTGACCTCTTAGGTTTGATGTACCATTTTGCCAAGTTTGGTGTAATTCCGTTCAGCCATTCAGGCTGTAGACGTATGTAAATGTCCTATGGAAAATTGCATGGGGAAAACACATTTGAAAGTGTTGAAATTTAGAACCAATTAAAATGTTACTTTGGTTTTGTATTTGTGTGTGATGAAAGTTAATTGGTTATGTATATATGTCAAATGAGAGGAAACCACAGCCATTTTGTGATACTACTGTCTGAGGTACATTTGTGAGGAATTTTTGGTGGTGAATTTCTGGTGTTTGATTTACACAGTACTAACACTTCTGCTACTTTTAAAAAGGTGAGTTGTTAATTTGTAAGGGGAACTATGTTGTACACTTGAAGATAATTTGAAAAATGTTTTCTGTTATTTATTTGCAGTCCTTCTGTTATACTAAATACTTGATGAAGTTAGTTTTATATTATGTATTACTAAAAACGATAAATGAAAGTGATTATTTTTTTCTGCAATTTACAGCAAGCAATTTCAAAATAAAATGGCTCACAATGAAGAGACCGTGGCAATTTCTTTTGAATTGTCCACTACATTGATTGAAATTGAGAGCACCAATAATGAAATAGTGTCACAAGGAGGACATGACTTGTATGATTCCATTAGATTGATTGAAATGGACAGCACCAAGAATGAAATATTGTCACAAGGAGATGACTTGAATGATTCCACTACATTGATTGAAATTGAGAGCACCAATAATGAAATATTGTCACAAGGAGGAGATGGCTTGTATGATTCCATTAGATTGATTGAAATGGACAGCACCAATAATGAAATATTGTCACAAGGAGGAGATGACTTGAATGATTCCACTACATTGATTGAAATTGAGAGCACCAATAATGAAATATTGTCACGAGGAGATGACTTGAATGATTCCACTACATTGATTGAAATGGACAGCACCAATAATGAAATATTGTCAGAAGGAGGAGATGACTTGAATGATTTTTTTGATCAATCTCTTGATGGCGAATTTATCGAGTGTTTGGAGACCATAGAGTTACAAGAATCATCATTGCAGACTTTTAATGAGGAGATTCCAGATGAGATGATTGAAGAGGAAATTACTGATGAGGACATGTTACTAGTTGTTTCAAATTTAGAAAATTCTGAAGAATAAATTTATATTTAGAAATCAAAAATTGTTTGAGACATTATTTATTTTTATTTTTAATTTATGAGGTTGTAGCGAAGTGATTGTAGTATAAAATGAGACTTATAGTATAGAGTGCAACATTTTTATGTTACATGGTAAGTTTACTCATATTTACTTCCCTTCTGCCACTATATTATCTCCAATGTGTATTTGACATGTCTTCTTCATCTCCGGCCTCCTTTCTCTCACTGTGTGTCTCCGATGCATCTTATCGCTGGTATTTTGTGTAATTACAGAAGAGAGTAAAATAAAATAGTTCGGAACGTGAAAAGGGGGCAAAGTAGAGTACTCCTCACCCCCTAGGCCTTTTTAGGCGGTCCCAAAAGGATCAGTTTCTGCTTTCCTGAGAGATTATGGTATGAGTTCCATATACCACAATAACTTGCATTACAACATGCAAGATATCTATCTCCTATTACCAACTTTTGGAGATATTCGCGCTAAGCGCGAATATCTCCAAAAAGTAACACCTGCCCTGAGCAGTTCTTAGCCATGTTATCCAATGGGAGGTGGATAACATGGCTAAGAGTATTAGCTCGGTAATGCATGAATATCGCTGACTTTTTAGCGATATTCATGCATTGCGGCCGTTTATTATCGCATTTGCGATAAACCTTGATAATAGTAAGGTTTATCTTCGATAATTTCTGACGATGCTTAGTGGTAAAAAATTGGTTGGTAAGCATCGTTAGCGATAAATATCGCTTAACTTTGGTAATATGCCCCAACGTCTGTTAACGTTCGATTCGAAGGAAATGAGGAAGTGTTGAAAAACATTGTCTGCGCCATCTTGCCTTTTTTGAAATGCCACACTTTTGTCGTGCACGGCAGCCATTTTAGATGTCTTGACCAGACCCACTCTCTGCACGCTGTCGATTCGTAGCATGGCTCCTCACCCTCGCAAGCATCTTCCCCAGGCACTGGTCACCACCGCTCTCTGTCTTATGCATGGGCAATAAACCTTCCCCCATCTGCGCTGCTCTTCCCTGAGAATCACACTCTGTGCCCGCCCGACACCTCCCTTTCGCCCTATTCACTACCGCACCCTCTGACACTCCTCTTCCTCTGTGTCCGAATGTCCAGGCCGGTCCTAGGCTATCAGCTAGCCCTGCAGATGTAGTTTATGGCCCCAGCTGTAAAGAATCACCCCTCTTCAAAGGAGTTATAGTAGATCAAGGCCCACACCCGATGTGATCCGTCACAGCACACGCGTTCCTACTATCTGAAAACCATCCTGTATTGTGATTGGGGAGGGGACCGAGCCTGAAGCGGAAGATTCCAGGAATGACTCTTTGTACATCAAAGTTTTTACAATTATGTGTCACATTAAAAATATATAGCACTCCAACAAAGTAGTAGGAATATAAAACTTTAATAACATATAAATATATACAACAAAACAAAAACAGTAAAAACATTTAAACAACGAAGAGACCGTGGCAATTTCTTTTTAATTATCCAATAGATTTATTGAAATTGACAGCACCAATAATGAAATATTCTTGTCAGTAGCGGTCTGTTGTGCGAATAGTTCCAAGGCAGCAGAACGCGCTGAAATCTAGATGGCACGAAAGTGATGTCTAGTAAGTTGCCGCCCAGCAAAAAACGGCGTGGGGCGCCGCGGGGGTGAGTGAGTCCAGTAGGCACCACAGCTATTCTTACCGGCATTGCAGAATTACTGCTGGGGACAATGCCTGTGCTGTAGCAGGGTCACAGCAGAAACAAAAAGGATTCTGTTGAAGATGTTGTTGGTTTTCAATTTGAAAACAGTTCTGGTGTCAACTGCTATGCTAATGTAGTGGTTAATGTTTTGTTTTCACTAGAAAATGTAAAAGAGGGGGAGGCAGTCCAAAGTTCCGTTAAAAGGGCAAAGGAAAGGATCGGTGGTTTGAACTATCAGTCAAAAAGGGGAGGGGGTGCAATAATTTTTCCTACCGGGTCACACTGTGCTTTCACCGGAAGTAAGGTCTGCAGGATTGTAGTAATTCAAAGTGAGGCTGGCGCCAGCATGGGAGCGCCGACGTCCCGCGGATACAGTTTCGTCACTCCACGGGCGATCATGGCAGTCATTCCCCATCGGGGGTCGGAGACTCCCGCGGCTCCTCTAGAATCTTCAAGGTCGTGGAGGACTACGGTGGTGGAGTCAACCAGTGACCGGGCCATTTCTTTATGTTGGGCCCGCTCTTGCCAGGTCGACCGCCATTTTGAGAGTTCGGCAGCTACCGGCGATCGCGGGGTCACATGAGCGGACGGGCTCCACCCTGCCGGGCGAGACGTTGCAGCATGGCCACAGTGGAAGAACCGTTATCTAGGTCGTTCCGAAACTGTGCAGCACTGTAGTTGTTAGGATGCCACCGCCTGGAGCGCTGAGGGTGCAGCTGGGAAGCCTCCACCTGGGGAGGCGGGAGAGGCCTGTTCGCACCGTCTCTCCCTCCCAGTGCACCCCACGGCGTCTCGCTTGAGATTTGTTATGGCCGGACCAGGCGATGAGGACGAGGGGGGGGTCGGAGGCATGTGCAAGACATCCCCCTCCAGTGTTGTCGCAGCCATTATAAAAGAAAGAAGTGTCCCGTCCGTCTTCGGGCCGGGCTTCCGGTGGATGTCGGCCGGACGCCCCTGGCTCTGGCCCCATGAACGGGTTTCTTGGTTTATCGGCTGCAGCCGGATCCCGTCGGCCTCGGCCCCCCGACCGTTGGTGGTCGGACCGGAAGAGCATGTGGCGGGACTACCTGCAACTCTCAAGGGCCACCGCGGCCGGACTGGGAGAGAGAGGGGAGGGTCGAGGAGACATTCCCCCCCCCTGCAACTGTTCAGCGTTGTAAAGGCAATCCCCTGGCCGGGTCCCGCTGGTCTCGGCCTCTCCTCCGGCTACACCCTACGTTAGGATCTCCTGGCCGAGGCGTGGCAGCAGGACCTGCCTTATATGGGCTGCTCCCGGCTGGGCGTAGCCGGAACCCTGCCCCACCTTGGAAGTTTCCAGAGTGGGGGTGGATGTTCTACTGACTTGCATTTTCCCTAGTCTATCGATTTTTTTGGCGTGGCAGGCGGTGGGACAGCGAGGGGTGATTTGGTTTCTCTTACTGTTTTTCTGGTCTCTCACCACTGGCATATTTTAACGTTTTCTTGTTTCTAGGACATTAATAGGTTTTATCATTACGTTATGTTATCGTTTCTTTGTTCGTTGTTTAATAAAAGTTCATGTTCATCAGTGGCCTACTGATTTTCGTTTTCCTATTTTTTTCTTTCCAGGTTGTTTCATGGTAAAGTTTCTGTTAACAGGATACAGTGATCACTTCGTTATTATTGCATATGTCCTTTTCACTAGGGGTGCTCTCTGGTCGGGCCAGATGACGTATCTCTAGTAAATGGTCCGGGTGAAAAAGGTGCATCAATCAGTGGGGAGTAGATAGGCATGACAGATTACAACGGGGGAGAACGGTCCGCATTACGTACCCTTTCACTACTTGCAAAGATTTTCCTACGTTTATTTGCAAACAGGGAATACCTCCAAAAAGAACTAATTCCCAAACAGTCAATGTTCGGACAATCAATCAATCAATGAGGAATGAAATAGGTACGACGTGTTAAAGGCTTGCGTTACCTACCCTTCACTATCTGCAAAGGGAGATAGAATATTCCTATTCTTCCTCGTTTGCAGGTAGAGAAGATCGTTAAGAGAATTAACTTCGAACAATTCAATGCTCGATTGAAACAATCAACAAGGGGTACTGTGAACACAAATGAACGCCGCTTATATACATACGCATTGCTATTTTCAACAGGTTGTTCCTAATGTTTCTATTTTAGCGAGGTCAAAAGAGATCCCATTAGTGGCCTACTGATTTTGCTCGATTCCTTTTGTTTTTTTACACGATTTTTCGCTATCTGCAAAGACTAAACAGAGTATTGCGACTCTGTGCTTGTTTGTAAATAGAGAATGAACCAAAGAGAACAATCAATCAAATGGAGAGAGAAGCAGGCACGACGGATTACAAAGGGGGAAAGGGCTGCGTGAACTACCCTTCACTATCTGCAAAGAGAGAGTACTCCTAATAGAAATGAGGGGTGGGGGGCAGCAATCAAAGCAGATCAGTGTGCATAAACACGAAAAAAAAAAATCTTACCACGTACTTGACATTCGACAGCTTATGATATTTGCTATTAAAAAACCATTGAAATTCACTGAAAAAACCATAGGTTATAGACCATATATAGTTAGGAATTAGCATTTACAAAACCTTGAAAATTCACTGAAAAAACCATAGGTTATAGACCATATATAGTTAGGAATTAGCATTTAAAAAACCTTATTTTACTCACACAAAACCATTGAAATTCCATATATAGTTAGTTGCACTAACTATATATTGCGCACCCGCAATCCACTGCTGATGATGTCACATATTACATCATTCATGACATGGTCAGTGACATCACTGATGACATCACTGATGACATCTCAAATGACATCACTGATGACATCTCACTTGACATCAATGATCACATCACTGATGATATCATTCATGTGACAATACAATGCATCTCCTCACATTTTAATATAACCTCTGTTTCACCCAGTGTTAAAAACAGAGTATAATTTTTGAAACCATTGACACACCAATACTAGTTACTACATACGTACTCACTGATTCCTACGTCTACACACACATTCACTCATTCACCCATACAATCATTCATACATACAATCACTCATGTTTACAACACAATCATATGCACTCATACACCTATACAGACACTCACACTCTGCCACTCATCCATGGAGTTACTCACACACCTAGTCAGTCCTGTAAAGAATCAATCACACTTCCATTTTCTACTCTATACAGTTAAACATAGAGCACCTTACGTTTTCAACCATATACTAACACATACTTACTCTCTTATACAATCATTGATACAAGTACACATTGATCTGTACAGAGTCACACACCTCCCATCCAGCCACACACACACTCAGTCTCCCATGCAAATACTTGGGCAATCAATCAATAACCCATATAGTTACTCGTATAGCTACTGATCAACACATGCAGCAGTTTACAGAACAACAGACATAATGATGCACAAATTAAGACAGTTTAGTCACTAACCCATGCACTCAGTGAGACACATTTAATCACTCACTCATACATTCAGTCATGCACCTACTAAATCCTTCGTCCAGACACTTATACATCCACTCATTCTTCAATATGTAAGACATATTTTAACTTTACAGAAACATAGTCACTGGATGTTGTCATCAGTGATGTCATCAGTGATGTCATTTGAGATGTCATCAGTGATGTCATCAGTGATGTCACTGACCATGTCATGAATGATGTAATATGTGACATCATCAGCAGTGGATTGCGGGTGCGCAATATATAGTTAGTGCAACTAACTATATATGGAATTTCAATGGTTTTGTGTGAGTAAAATAAGGTTTTTTAAATGCTAATTCCTAACTATATATGGTCTATAACCTATGGTTTTTTCAGTGATATATATATATATATATATATATATATATATATATATATATATATATATAAAAAAATTATATTAAAAACATATAAAATATATTTTTCGATTAAAAGAATACATTTTACAGCTTTTGATATTTGCTATTAAAAAACCATTGAAATTCACTGAAAAAACCATAGGTTATAGACCATATATAGTTAGGAATTAGCATTTACAAAACCTTGGAAATTCACTGAAAAAACCATAGGTTATAGACCATATATAGTTAGGAATTAGCATTTTTAAAACCTTATTTTACTCACACAAAACCATTGAAATTCGCATATATAGTTAGTTGTACTAACTATATATTTCGCGCACCCACAATCCACTGCTGATGATGTCACATATTACATCATTCATGACATGGTCAGTGACATCACTGATGACATCACTGATGACATCTCAAATGACATCACTGATATCACTGATATCAACATCCAGTGTCTGTATGTTTCTGTAAAGTTTAAATATGTCTTACATATTGAATGAGTGGATGTATAAGTGTCTGGATGAAGGATTTAGTAGGTGCATGACTGACTGTATGAGTGAGTGATTAAATGTGTCTCACTGAGTGCATGGGTTAGTGACTAAACTGTCTTAATTTGTGCATCATTATGTCTGTTTTGTGAACTGCTGCATGTGTTGATGAGTAGCTATATGAGTAACTATATGGGTTATTGATTGGTTGCCCAAGTATTTGTATGGGAGACTGAGTGTGTGTGTGTGGGTGGTTGGGAGGTGTATGACTCTGTGCATAGATGTGTGAGCAGTTGATTCACTAGATGTATGGGTTCAAAAGTGCATGTGGAAACAGCTGTATGGGCGGTTGACTGTGTGCATGAGTGTATTGGTGAGTGAATGGATATCTCAGTGCTACATGTCAAAGTAAGAACATATGTAAAACACAGTATATGTGAGAGTTGACATATATAAATAACTGTGCATAAGAGCCAGTGAATGTGTGAGTGGCTGTATGGATCATTCTGAAATTGTATCAGGGATTGTATAAGAGAGTAAATATGTGTTAGTATCTGTTTGAATAAGTAAGGTGTGTATAACTGTATAGTTGAGGAAATGGAGGTGTGATTGATTCTTTGCATGACTGACTAGGTGTGTGAGTAACTCCATGGATGAGTGACACTCTGCGAGTGTCTGTTTACACTGAGTGTATATAAGGTTATATTAGAGTCTGAAGAAGTTCATCGTATTATCACATGAATGATGTCATCAGTGATGTGATCAGTCATGTCAAATGAGATGTCATCAGTGATGTCATTTGAGATGTCATCAGTGATGTCATCAGTGATGTCACGGACCATGTCATGAATGATGTAATATGTGACATCATCAGCAGTGGATTGCGGGTGCGCGAAATATATAGTTAGTACAACTAACTATATATGCGAATTTCATGGTTTTGTGTGAGTAAAATAAGGTTATAAAAATGCTAATTCCTAACTATATATGGTCTATAACCTATGGTTTTTTCAGTGAATAAATAAATATATGTGAGCAAGGCGGTACAGCCGTCGAAACGCGTCTGTCTTTTCTTTTGTAAAAATAAAAACTTTTTCCTGAAGTAAGATCCCACGGAGTCAGCGCCTGTTTTGTACCAGCAAAACCTCAGGTTTGGATTGTATATGTGTGTGTATATGTATATATATATATATATATATATATATATATGTGTGTATTTTCACAGATTTCCAATACTCGATTAAAAAGATTAGGAAAGCACATACTAGAGTGTTTTTTAAAGAGTTACAGCGACTTTATTAACGCTTGCTTGTTACCCAACGCGTTTCACTTTCTCCAAAGGCTTGCTCACGGGTACTGAGCTCTGAAAAACAAGCTGTTTTTATGTTTTTACCATGAGGTCACTTCCTCTTTTTTTTCAAATTATTTACAAGTGCATTGTGGTATTAGTAGTGTGTAATATACATTTTTTACATTTTCAGTGCTCAGTGATTTTTTTCAAAAAATGAAGTTATTTTGCACAGTTCAAGTTTGGCACTTCTCAGCGTGACAACAATTTCAGACCAGTTCATTCTGTGTTTTTGTCTTTTTACTCTCTAGTGAGTATTTAATCATTTTAGTGTGAGTGTTCCACAGTGGTTTCCTTTTGTATGGTCGTCCATCTGTTCATAATTTCATCATCAATTTCTTTGTTACCGCTAGTTTAAGCTCTCTGGTGAGCTAACTGTTGCTATTTAACTAATTTTTGGTCCTGGGATCCTTTTCATCCCATTGTATTTTCCCATTCCCGTTGTCTAAGGGTTTTGATTCGATCTCCTCCTCTTTCTGATACAGGTACTTGTTCCAATGCGCAGTATTCAGTGTTTCCCAATTTCCTTCATGGAATTGCTCCATATGTTTAGCGACAGCATTTGTACGATCCTTATGGATCGTGGCACGAACATGTTCTTATATTCATTTCTTTGCCTCAAAGATGGTGCTTCCTATGTATTTTTTCGAGCATCGGCATTCTATCATGTAGACTACATGTGAGCTCCTGCATGTTAGGTGTTGATGTATCTTCCATTTCTTTCCCTTCCCAATTGGTATCTCCTTTGTCGCAACCGCAATTTTACACACTTTGCAATTTTTACATGGCCAGAATTCCTCTCTTTGTAGCCATGTTTTATTAGGAGTTTCCGTGAAGTGGCTGTGGATAAGTTGATCTCCTATTTTTTTTGCTCTCCGAAATGTCATATACGGATGATCTCCTATAATTTCCGCCAAGGTTGTATCCAATCTGAAAATACTCCAATGTTTTCTGATGTTGTTTAGTTTTTTTGTTTCTGCACTATGTGGTTATAAATCTTATTTTGTTATTTGTTTCATTTGTCATTTCTTTCTTTTTGTGCAAGACTTCTTTCCGATTTTGACTCATCACTTTCGATAGACACTTTACAACCACTTTTTTAGGATAGTGCCTACTTTGAAATCGTTTGCTCATGTCTTCACTGTGTTTCAGGAATTCTTTTTCATTTGAGCAATTTCTTTTAAGCCGTAAGAACACCCCATATGGGATGCTCCACTTCAGATTTTCCTCGTGAAAGCTCTCACCATGCAACGTAGTGTTCGTTGCTGTGTTTTTTCTGTGTAATGTTGTCTGAAGGGAGTTCTGCTCAATATATATCTCTGTATCCAAGAATGACACTTTTTCAGAGCTGATTTCAAATGTAAATTTCAAATTTGCTGGAGTATTATTTAATATTTCACAGTATGTTTCAAATTCCTCTTTGGTTCCGTCCCAAATTATTAACAGATCGTCTATAAATCTGAGCCAGAGGATGCATTTTTCTCTCCATTGGTAGTTCTCCATGCCAGGTGTTGCTCAAACTAGCCCATCATAAGGTTGGCATAGTTTGGGGAAAATGAGAAACCCATTGCGCATCCTCTTATTTGTTTGTAGATTTTTTTGTTAAATACAAAGATGTTATTGTTTAAGCACAAGGAGATCATTTCATTTATCATGATGTTGTGGTCTTTGTATTTGATGTTCCGATTTCCCAAATAGAACTTGCAGGCATTTATTCCTATGGTGTGTTCTATGTTGGTATATAGTTATACCACATCCATAGTTATTAGATTGTAAGTTGGTTTCCAAATTACATTCTCTAGTTTTCTGAGGAGATCCGTGGTGTCCTTGAGGTAGGAGGAGAGTTCCTTCACTAGCGGTGATAGAAAGTGGTCCACGTAGTTTGAAATTGGTTCCAGGAGAGAATTAATTGCGGAGACTATCGGCCTCCCAGGTGGATTTTCTTGATTCTTGTGCACTTTTGGCGGACAATAAAAGGTGGGTAATGTTGGATGTTTCTTATCTAGATATTTATGTTCTTCCATATCAATTAGACCCTTCTGATACCATTCTGTTAGATGGTTTTGTAGTTTGTTTAGTAATTCTTTGGTTGGGTCTTTCTGTAGCTGTTGATAACATTCTTCATCCGGGAGTTGTCTCTGAGCCTCCAAGATGCATTGCTTTTTGTCAAGAATCACAATATTACCGCCTTTATCGGCCGGTTTTATTTCAATTGTTTTGTCTTCTTTCAGATTTTTTAGTATTTCTTTGTTTTTTTGTCAGATTATTTTTCTTTCCCATATGCGGTGTCATCTTATATAGTTCTTCTACTAAGATTTCGTGGAAAATGTCTATTTTGTTCCCCGGTGGTAAGTTTGGGTTGAACTTAGACTTCAGCTTGAGACCATTTTCGCTCGCTCCTTCTCTTGGTATTATTTCTTCAAATTTCATTAGCGCATTTTCTTCTTGGGAGTCTGTTATAGTGCCCATTGTTGTTAGTGTTCATAGACTTTCCAAATCTTCAACTCTAAGTGATAACTGGTTGTTGTGTTCAATGTGTGGGGTTTTGTTCTGTTTTTGTTTTTCTGTATAAATCTTGGCTAGTTTCAATTTTCTTGTATATTTGTATAGGTCTACTCGGGTGTCCGCTATGTTCAGGTGTGAGGTGGGACAGAAGTTTAGGCCTTTATTGAGTGTCTCTTCTTCTGTTGAGTTTAGTATTCGCTGTGACAGATTGATGATGTTTAGTTCTTGTGTATCTGAGCCCCCAGCGTCTACCTGCGGGGTTGTCTCAGTCTGTCTTTGGACCAGGTGCCCGTTGGTTCTTCTACCCTGGCCTCTCTTGCCTCTTCTGGTTTTCCTCTTCCTCCTCTTGGGCGTCCCCTACCCCTGCCTCTCTGCGTTTGGCTTTTGGTATTTTGTTGTTCTAGGGCCATCCGCATTTCAGCTAAAAAATTGGTCTTTTTTCTTTGTTCTGTGTTTTCCATTGGTCTCTGTAGATTTTCCTCTGTCTCACTTGCATCTGTACTTGATAGGGAATCAAAGCTTGAAGTATCCTGAGTGGGGTGTTCTCTTTGTGTTTTGTTTTTTCTCATTTCATATTGTTTGCCAAATGTGAATATTCTCCCTTCTTCAAAATCAGCTTTGTCCCTGAGAATTTTGGTTTGCTTTCTTTGTTTTACCCTTTCTTCATGTTTATCCAAGTTTTTAAGGATGTCCCCTTTTAATTTTTGTTGTTCCTCAGTTAGAGACAATTTATTTATTTCTTCTTCTACTTCTTTCAATCCCTTCCTTATTTCTTTTAGCATTTTTTCAGTGTGTTTAATCAGGATGATTATGAGGCCTGTTGAGGAAACCAGTATATGTTCCCCCCACTCTTGTAAGAGTTCGCCACTGGTGTCCTGGTGGCTGGGCATTAATGTAAGGCGCAAGCCCCTCTGTATCCTTTTCACTTCCACATACTTCTGCAGACTTATTAATTCCCACCATTTGTTTATTTCTTTTTTAGAAAGTCTTTCCCAGTATCTCAGTTTATCTTTATTATCATTGGATGATGATATTTGACCCCTTTCAATTCGAGATTTGGTCACACTTTGAATTGTGAAGAGGTCTGACATTCCAGCCACCCGTTTTGCCTCCCTTTCTTCCATTGCAAGTGCGTTATTTATTTTCTAGTTGATGCGCTGTTTTAACACTCGAGTCCCATTTTAACTTTAGGCATATAATCTTTGATGTTTATTTATCCAAGCATCGTTTTTTTGGGTAATGGCTATTTTATGACGTTCTGTTTTACTTCCTTGCCTTTAATTCCCCTTTCGGGTTTCAACGATGTCTTGGCCTGTCAGTAATTGAAAGCAGCGATGTTGCGTTGCTTTCTCAGGGCGTTTGTCTTGCGCCAAATACAATTGTGTGCTTTGATTTTTAAACGCTTAAGAAATACATATATACAGAGCAGTTGATGCTTTTCGCTTGCTCTTACCCGGTTAGAAACTGTGCTCCGCTTTCCCTTTTCGTTTTGTTGCCGGCGTTCAGCACAGTTCTTTGGTTTTCAGGCTCTGTTGTTGCTCCGCCTTTTTTCTCCGTCCTATGTTTCCTTTCCAGCGTTTTCAAAGCCACAAAGTGTCTTGTTTTCAAGAAGCGAGGGCTGCCACGGGAATCAAAGCATATCCTCACTTTTAGAACGCTGGACCCGAGAGGTTTGAATCAAAATGAGGAACTGTACGTTCACCTGTAAATAACAATATAGTTAAAATGTAATCTACTCACCAGAGAGGAAAATGCAATGGGATGAAAAGGATCCCAGGACCAAAAATTGGGTAAATAGCAACAGTTAGCTCACCAGAGAGCTTAAACTAGCGGTAACAAAGAAATTGATGATTAAATTATGAACAGATGGACGACCATACAAAGGAAACCACTGTGGAACACTCACACTAAAATGATTAAATACTCACTAGACAGACCCTCCAGGATTTTGCGATTTCGCGTTTTGCCGCGAAATCGGCACTTTTGTAAAAATGCCGCGATTTTTACAAAAGTGCCCCCGAAATCGGCATTTTTGTAAAAATGCAGCGATTTTCACAAAAGTGCCTACGAAATCGTAAGGTGATTGGGCACTGAAGGAGACACTGTTGACGTAGGATTAGGTCTCCCCCTAGAATGAGGCTAATGGTTCGTCACACTTATTGAGATGTTAGCTTTGTCTTATGCTAAATACAGACCCACGCTATGGCAAATGGAGCATG
Organism: Lissotriton helveticus; assembly: GCF_964261635.1. NCBI lineage: Eukaryota > Metazoa > Chordata > Amphibia > Caudata > Salamandridae > Lissotriton > Lissotriton helveticus. The sequence goes on along the minus strand of NC_136071.1, from coordinate 791,913,568 downwards.
TGCGCGAAGTGCATGCAAGGATTAAATGGTCTTTCTGTCCCCTGTAGGCAGCTGGAGATGCACAGATGCTCCTGTCGGCCCTTCTTCCAAGACAGACATCTCACTTCAGCTGATACGTCGCCAGAGGGCTCGTTCACTTATCCCTTGGCTGCGAACACATTACCTCATTCACCTCCCGTGTAAAACTCGCTCCAGACATTACTTTGTAAGCTGAGACAATGATCACACAAGCGTAACCTTCAACTTGTACCACCAAAACTCACCTTCCTGCCACATGTTTAGTTAGCGAGAGAATTATGGGATACCTTCCTCACGGAGGAAGACTGATATATGCCTAGTAGATGAATTAAATTGTTCTGAAGGTAACAGTTTACAGCAATAAGGACAGCATGCCATTTTACAATTTTGTTGTTTTGTTAGTTTTATATAGCGAAAACTCGACCAGGAGGTATCTGAGCACTTTACATGAGCACCAGTTTTGTTGCAGATGGACACATTCATATTGTTAGGCACGGGGAAATTAAGTGATTTGCCCAGAATCACAGGATGTTGAGCGTCCCTCCCGAGACTCGAGACAAAAATTTGTCAAATGTTATTATAGTCATACTATGCAGGGCGGTCCGCATACCTACCAGGGTGCTGTAGGTTGTAACTGGCGTAGCAGTGTATCCGGGAGATGAGTACCTGCCATCTTTAGAGCTCTGTGCCAGCTTGGTGGAGATGTCTGTGCCTTCAGAGGAGTAACAGTGGCTCCTCGGAAAGCACTATACGTTTGCTGTGCCCCACCATGTTTCATGTGGCCGCTAAGCAAATTTTTGTGTTTTTCAAAAAGAAAACACCCAAATTGGAAGTTTGTATTGGAAAAGCTAAAAACGAATTGCTGTGGCACTATGAGAGTTTCCTCTGATGGTGTGGGGGCTATTTTATTTTTTTTCTGTTCAGGAATGCTAGAATTTTCATGGTGCTCCAGTAAAGACAAAATGGTATGTCGCGTTTTGCCACGAAATCGGCACCTTTGTAAAAATGCAGTGATTTTTACAAAAGTGCCAGCGAAATCAGCATCATCATGCCATGGGCCAGAGCTGCCGACTTATGAACTGGGGAACCAGGTTGGAATACCATTTACCATGGGTTGCTACCAGCCCATCTTTTATGGGCTTCTCAGAATCTATACTAAAGCAAATGGAGGATTTGATTTCCAAGGGATAACAGCCTTCACCTATGGGCTGCTTCCTCTGTTCCATATCCCAGGTTGCCCTTTACAAAGCGGAATACTCTGCTAAAACAGTTTCCATTGATTTAAGCTGAGAATGAATGATTATGAGTAAAATAACATGCCGCAAAAATGCAGCTAAATTTCCATATTTGTGCCGCTAAATTTCTATATTTGTGCCGCTAAATTTTCTAATCCATGCCGCTATATCCTGTGGGGTCTGACTAGAGAGTAAAAAGACAAACACAGAATGAACTGGTCTGAAATTGTTTTCACGCTGAGAAGTGCCAAACCTGAACTGTGCAAAATAACTTTTCTTTTTTTGAAAAAAATCACTGAGCACTGAAAATGTAAAAAAATTATATCACACACTACTAATACCACAATGCACTTGTAAATAATTTGAAAAAAAGAGGAAGTGACCCCATGGTAAAAACATAAAAACAGCTTGTTTTCAGAGCTCAGTACCCGTGAGCAAGCCTTTGGAGAAGGTGAAACGCGTTGGGTAACAAGCAAGCGTTAATAAAGTCGCTGTAACTCTTTAAAAAACACTCGAATGTGTGCTTTCCTAATCTTTTCAATCGAGTATTGGAAGTCTGTGGAATTAATGATCAGCCGGACCCTGCCGAAAGGAAAGGCACCCGGACAGAATAGAGCGCCAGCGTTAAAAATAAGGAGTCAACCTGGTTTGAATATATATATATATATATATATATATATATATATATGTTCAAACACACAATCCTGGATAATGAAATCCACAAAGGAAAGCAGCACTCGCAGGGGGTTGTTCCAACCAGTTTATTCACGGCGGAACAGACAGCAACGACGCGTTTCGCCGTAGGGCTTTGTCAAGTTGTGAGAGAAGCGAGGACATACAAACACTTAATACTTGTCAGGATGTGATGGAAAGTAAAAACGGACTACATATTTTTCGATAAAACAGCAGCCATCTTAGAACGTATATACATTCAATGAAAAGCGCATATATTGCTATAAAATAGCCATTTTATAATAGTGTCATTAATGACACATGGATTCCAATAATCACATATTATATAGCCCTGAATGGGCAAAAGGTGATCCTTCTAACATCCTGAATACCGATGAAGGCTGATGTAAAATAACACCCCATAGAGAGTACATCTTTGTCAAAACCATACTAAACCTCTGTGAAATCACAATTTTTACAAGCAAAATAGCGTAAAAATAAGCATGAACACTCCCTTAATTTTACAAAACTTTACAAAAAATATTGCCCACAAATGGGCAATTCATGGGTGCATTGCCTACAAGATCAACAAGTCTAATGCCATCTCTGCACAAAACATCAATTAGCCAAATAATATATTCAAATGTTCAAAGTTAAAGAAAGCAGTCACAGTTGTGGATTCGATGAATCCAATAAGTCATCATATAGAAGGAAGGCTTTGGAAGTTTGTGATAGATATATATATATATATATATATATATATATATACCAATAAAGACTTCACTTACAGTACTGCAAGGCACTTCAACCAGCACCATGGCAGTGACTGGACGAAGGCTAAATATTTTGCACTTAACACCATTCCCAAAAATCCGAGAGGTGGGAATAGAACCCTGGTTCTACGTCGATCTGAATCCAAATTCATTCTCAAAGCTGAAAGTGTCGCTCCCAAAGGGATGAATATTGACGAAGAAATGCATGTGCATCTCTGACTGTATTAACTCGTGTAACCTCCTGCTGCCTGATGGGAACTCCGGGTCCAAACTGTTTTTAATGCACTTACTTTCTTTTTCCTTTTGTGGCTTACTCTTTCCTGTGTTTTGTGACCTTATTTGATACTGCTTTAGGGAAAAATCATTCATTGACATTACTTTGTAATGTTTATTGTACACTTGCTCTCTTGCTTGGAATATGATATTTGTATGTACGATATTCAGTGCAACGATTCACACTAATCACTATCTCTGTTTGCTTTCTTCTAGATTGGACCAGTTGGAGTGAATGTGACACCGACTACCAATAAATATACGCGCACAGAGTTTTGTGTTTGTGTCTACAATCACGCTCTCCTTTACTAGATATATGCTTGAAATTATTTGAATGTTTATTTTGTGGCAATTTGCCAAGGAAGGTGAAATTTACAATGTAATTACAGAGAATGATTTATATATAAATTTTTAGTTATTATTTACTCTGTTCTGACTCATTAGCACTGCAAGGGTACTATACCCATGATTACGTTCATTTATGTCCTAATTTTACTTTTTTGAAACACTGTATATAACAGAGCACTTAGAGACTCATTGATTTCTACAATTATATATATATATATATATATATATATATACCCTATTTTTTCCCAATGCACTATATCTATGAATACCAGTATGCTAAGTATGCCGGGTAATATAACCTGAATAATCTAGTTTTATGCTTTTTTCACTGCCTTAAAATCGCCTTGAGGCGGACTAAGTCCATGCCCTTATTATTTTTTGACACACATATGTATTGCCACTAAATACGATTGAATTTATGTCACATGGTCTCTAGATGATGCTTTAATCCAGAGTCTGTTATTTATTTTCATTGTTGAGGAAAAAATGCATTTAACCATGTGAGCCGGGACTGTGGTCATGTGACCAAGAGCTGGATTGCTCAAAACGCGTCTTTGTTTTTGATCTTAATAATTATTTCTCCTGTAATCTGGATCTATGTGGCTCGTACTTCATTTTGATTGGTGAAGTTAACTGTTGGATATATATATATATATATATATATATATATAATCCAACATGCGCCTCACGCTGACAGGATACTGAGCGCCACTCGCTGCAAGCTGGACACAGACCCAAAAGTTAGTGCTTCAGTATGATTTTATTTCCCATATGTCAAGACGCGTTTCGCAGCCCACAGCCGCTTGTTCACTCGACAAATTTGTTTTGCTGAGAGAGTGCTTTTAAAGTGACAGTGCATGTAAAAACCCTTTACCACGTGATCAGCTCTGTAATAGAGCTAAAAGACATACTGGGCAAACTGTGTAATACTGAGAGGGATAATTGTAAAATACATAATCACATTTGAAAACATTTTGTTAGATGACATGTAACAGTTACACTATAATAGTGAAATAATAAAGTTAACATACTTCATCATGTTTTACATACAATATCCTGGTAAGATGCCTCCCATAAGAATAAATATTCTGATATATATCACGTGGACTAAAAATCCGTTGTGCTAAAAAGTGCAGAATTGTGAAAGTGCAGTATAAATGAACAAAAAAAATATTTTTTTCTCCTTTTTCGTGTCTGCTTTTGCTAACATTGCAGCAGTTTTATGAGTATCAGGGTTTAATACAATGTTCATGATTATATAGTTTGTGTTTAATCTGTTTAGAACTATTGTATCTAAACTATTCTGCTTGAAAAGATGACACTCATACCTAACAGTGGATCCCCGCTTCTGAAGGTATGATGAAAAGAGGTTTGCAAGTAAAAATTCCTACATCACATAATTTGGTCTAAACCAACACAACTTGATGTTGAACACTACGATGAAATTTGGATATGATCCCTATATTTACAATTGACAATTGACCATTATAAATCCAATCTCACAGAACTAAACCTTTCCATGTTGTATATAAAGTGCAATAGTGCGTCCAGAAGTTCATATTTACACCGAATCATGATAAATTTCTATATAGAGTTGATACCATTCAATATTAGAAGTTAATTATGAATAATTAAATGGTATATTAAATATTAAATATTAAATATGAAATAATAAATGTAAGAATAAATATCAAATATATACATTTATTAAAAGTCTAATACAGTGGTAAGATCCTATCCCCTATCTATTTGTTGGGTGTCTAAAATCGGTCACTTAACACAACTGCACTTGGATGTAAAGGAGTGGGATCTCTGAATAGGTTTAGGAGAATTGGAGTTGAAAAATAAATGGGTCATTAGGAGAATGTACAAGTTAAAAGAGTTAAAGACATGTATATAAATCCTCCATAATATTAAGGCCATTGGGGTGTTTGGTGTCCAGTTGGAGAATATATCTTGTCTCCAACTTCCTAAGTTTACCCTCCTGATCACTTCCCCTTCTGTTCGGTGGAACAGCATCAATCAGGAAGTACCTGAGGCTCTTGTTGTTTGAATAATGACATTCTTTAAAATGCCTTGCTACTGGGTATGTATTGTCAATGTTACTGATAGCTCGAAGATGTTGGAGAATTCTGATATGGGCCTGAAGTTTGGTGCTACCAATGTAGCGTAGGCCACATGGACAGAATAAAACATAGACGGTGTATTCAGTCTTGCAGGTTAGCAATTTGGATATTTTCTGGGGCCTCTGACTAAAGGGAGTTGTGTATGTAGTTGTGTTGACACCATGGGTGCATGCTTTGCAAGTTTTACAACAAAAAAATCCCTTATGAGTTTGTAACCATGAGGTGTTGGCAATGATTTCTGGATTCGGGGTGACCAGCCAATCCCTCATGGATGGGGCCCTACTATGGGTAATGGACACCCTCTGCGGAAGCAGGGGTCCTATTACCGGGTCATTGAGAACTAATGGCCAGCTAGTTTGCACAATTTTATCAATTTCTTTGTGTTGGCTGCTATAGCCCATTATCAGGTGAAAAGTAGTAGTAGTCAGTTTTTCGCCTTCAGAGTTGGTACAAGATATGAGTTCAGGACATTTTTTGCCAATAAGTAACTGGTTGCGATCTAGTGTTTGTGTTTTTAGTATGGCTTGTTCCACAGTTTTAGGAGAGTAACCTCGGCTTAAAAAACACTGCCTACTCTCTTCTTGGGCCACTACTAGTTCACTGTTAGTGCTACAGATGCGCTTAAGCCTGAGAATTTCGCCATAGGGAATGCTATTTACCAGATGGCGTGGGTGGGCACTCGTGGCGTGTAATACAGAGTTGCCCGCCGTCTTTTTACGGTATAGCCTTGTACTTTCTAATTTGTTATTCTCTATGTAAACCTGAGTGTCCAAGAAGTTAACACTAGTGTCACTGATAGTGGCTGTAAAATGGAGGTTCAGGGAGTTTTGGTTAATTTGAACGATAAAATGTTTCGCTTCATCTTTGGTTCCTTGCCACACGATGAATAAATCATCTATGAAGCGGAGCCAAACTTTAACCTTATTTTCCATGCCTTCTGCATGTTGCGCCTTGAGGACCAGCTCCTCCCACCTGCCCATGTGGAGGCAGGCATAACTAGGGGAGAAGCTGGCCCCCATTGCGACTCCCTGAATTTGTTGAAACAGCAAATTGTTAAACATAAACATGTTGTTGTGCAAACAATAGTTAATCATGGCACTCAACATTTCACTGTGCGATCGATGTATTGTTGGTCTTTGGGCCAGATAAAACTGTATTGCTTTGATGCCATCATGCTGTAAAATACTTGTGTAAAGTGATGATACATCAAGTGCGATGAGTAGCAAATCAGGACTCCATAATATATATTTGATTTTGCCAATGAAGTCGCTTGTGTCCCGCACATATGACGGCAACGTTTTTACAAATCCTTTTAAAAAATAGTCAACATACACCGAGGTAATTTCAAGGAGACTGTCACGGGCGGTGATAATAGGACGACCTGGTGGTTTCTTAGGGTCTTTATGGATCTTGGGAATAAAATAAATTGATGGAATAGTCGGATTGTCTTTTCTCAGATATTTATATTCCTTCTCACTAATCAAGTTCTTATGCCGCCACGTAGACAGTTTAGTATAGTAAGTTTTGTATGTTGCTTTTAAAGTTGTTATATTAGTCCGTGCATAGCAGTTCCTGTCATTGAGCTAGTTAAAAGCCTCTGTTTTGAAATCCTGCTGTGACCACAAAACGATGTTACCGCCTTTGTCACTATTTCTTATTAAAATGTCTTTATTAGTTTTCAATTTGGTCATTAATTGAAAAAACTTCATATCTTGATTACGGTAGCGTTTAATAGTCATGTGTATTTTCTTATTCAATTTTTTGATTCTGTTGGTTACCACATCATGGAATGTATCAATCGAGACAACAAGAGAGATGACTGGGCTGTTCCTAGGGGGAGAAAGAAAGAAGGAGAAGGTCACTAAGGTATAAGGGCTAGTGCTCAATGGAGGACCGCAGCTGGGTATCCAATTTGTTGGATATAATGGCCTCACACACCCTTGCGAGTGTCATGCTTCATCATAGGCAATGCCCCTTGTCGGGCAGGCGGTGCAATGCCCAACGGGCTCACCTCAAAGAGGGGCTCTTTATCGGAGATCTTTTATCCAACTGCCTATGGGTGAAGTGGAGGTGAGGGGACAGGACAGAGTAGATAGTGCGGGTGAGGATAAAATGTGGTACAAGGTACCGGAAAACAATTTTATTCTGGTGGTCTTCTACCACAATTAAAATCAAGGTCAGCCGGTGTTCATGGGAACTTTCGTTTCCTAGATTGGACCGGGGCTAAAGTGCAAGTGGTGTGGTCAACATGTTTCTCGCTTCTACTACATTGACTGCGATTCTTCAGGACCTAGTAAAAAACTACAATCTACAAAACATGACCTAATGATTAGTATCAGTGTTAAATACAGCACATACGTTGTACTACCTGTTTGACCCTGCTCTTGCCTAAAGGTTAGAGTTATGGGGTGTCAACAATACCCGGTGGGTCTGACATCAAGGGAGAAGCCATAGGGGTTGAGGTTTCTACTGCTTGTGTCAGGGCCAGTAATGCCTACCCATCTCACCGGGTCCGGATAATGTATCAATTGAATCATGAATTGAAATGGGCATGAATGTAGATTTAGGTTTGAAGTTCGTAAGTCCGACAGTTTTTTGATCCCCTTTGGCAGTCACTGCAGTGGGTGGTGATGTTGCACTCATGTTTAGGTTTGAGGACTCATTCCATAACCCCTTTAGTTCCTTAAGGAGATTAGAGTCAGATATAGTTTCAGACAACTGACTGAATTGTGTTGTCTCTTGTGTGGGGTTAATTTCACCATCTTGTTTTCTCCTTAATGTGTGGAATTTCGTTAGTTTCAATTTGCGCACCCCTTTGTAGATGTCCATCCGGACATTGGCAAAGTCAAATTTGTGAGGTGGACAATATGAAAGGCTCAAACTTAAAGCTTGAATTTCTTCTGCAGTTAATTTGACCGCAGATAAATTGACTACCGTTTGATTTATTTTTTCCTCCAGTAGCCCCTTGTTTTCTTTTGGTAACTGCTTCCGTTGTTTTTGGTTTGCTTTGCGTCTATGGCCCCGTTTGAAGTTTCCCCATTTCCGGTTGTGTTCTGTGGACCTCGGGGTCTGAGAGTTGCCAATCTTTCTTTGCATACAAAATTCATCTCCTCACCAGGAGATGGTTTGTTTTTAATTGCTCCTCCACTGAGATCACGCATTTCTGTTTCTGATTCGCTGTTTGATGAGCACTGACCCACTGAAGATGTATCGCTATTGCCTTCATTTCTCTTCTGGGTACTAGTTGTAATGTTGGCTGGTACTGTTCCTTTCTTTAAGTGGGACTTACGCATAGCGTCGAATTTCTTGGCGAACGTAAAGATTTGGCCCAGCTCTTAATCATTCTCATCTCTTTGAAAATTTTGAGCCTTGCGTTCTCTTATTTTCTCCTCCTCCTTTTTAATCCGCCCCAGCATATCTTTACGGAGTTTAGTTATTTCGTCAGCTGGTCCCGTTGACTCTAGCTCTTCATTAAGTGCGTCAATCTCTGTGAGTAGGCGCGCCCTATCGATATCTGCATATTTTATCAATAGGAGCATCAGTTTTTGCGAAGAGTCCAAATTACATTCAGCCCACTCGCGCATTAAATCAGGATTCGGTTCCTCATATGTGGGGGCCGTTAGTATTCTTAAGCCATGTGGAATGCGCCCTACTTCGATATAACGCTGAAGTGAGCGAGACTCCCACCATTTGCTTGTCTCCATTTTCATTTTCTTCAAGTATTTTCATTTTAAACTGCAATGTGCTGGTGTTAGCATTGCTCCTAGGTCCTTTTAATTTTGTATTGTGTGTCGCCTGAGGGGTATCGGAGAACATCTCCGTAGCTGCCGCCTCCCTCTCTCGCAACAAGTCAGATGACATTTCTTGGGAAATTTGCACTAATAACGTCCGATAACAGTACTCGGCCCTTATCAAATATAGCCTGTTGCTGCAAATCGGACCACACTCCTCCACCCCAGAATACCGTTGTATTCGTTACCTGGTCACCTTCGGATTCTCCACCTCGTCGGCCGACTCAGTGACGGTCCGCCGGCTGCCAGGAGCTTTTTCAGGTTCCGGGGGTTAGGCGTTTGATTCCATCTTGGACAAAAGTTGCTTCCAGGTCGCCCCGGAAGTGCTGCTCCGCAATGAACGCCAATATATATAATATATATATATATATAATTTATTGCAACGCTCCAAGTTCCTGCCGTGGGACAAGACACTGGAGGACGTTAGTGAACTTGAAAAGAAACTCAGTGAAGAAGGGGACAAACCAACACACAATGAATTACGTGCACAAATGAAGAAAAGATTGGAACGATATGAAAGTAAGATCAGACAGCGCAAACAACAGAAATTCGAAAGGGACACTAGGGATTACGAACAAGGTCGAATTCTAACTTTTGCCCGCAAGTATGATGCCCCTAGGAGGGATCTGAGAAAGAATAGATCACAACTACCAGTGGCATCGAGAGACATCCTTGAATCCGAGGTCTCAGCAGCAGAGCAATCAGAGGAAGAAGCTGGGGTAAGCGGACCAGCGCCTCCCCATTTTCACGAGGAATTCGACCTCATTCGACAGACGTGGCTACGAGGGGGCAAAGGGAGACCCCCAGATCCATCAGCCACCGACACACCAGGAGAGGTGCGGGGCATCCGCCCAAAAAGAGGGGCAAGTGCCTACAACCGACCCACGAGAAACCTGAAGTACAAATAATGCCCACCACAATGGAAACCAACACTGAGAATTTGACAATCATTAATTTGACGTCTAAAATGCTGACTCAAGCTGAAAAATCAGTTTTACAACTGGAATTAACTTTTTCTCCCGCGAGCAACTTCGAATTTGTTCAGACCCAAATAGATGTTTTCAAACTTGTGAGTAAAATCAAACTTTTCAAGTATTTTAAAATGAAGGGCATGGAATCAGGAACTGCTATTGTTCACCCACCCCAGACTCTCACCACAGGCCCGATGAATGATCAAGAATTGGAGCTACTTGCGACACTAGAAGATCTGAATATGGAAGGAGCCATTAGGAGTACTAGCAACTCACGGACTACAGATACTGTGACCAGCTCTGCTACCCATCAAGTTAGAGAGGCTAGCTCTTTGAGACCAGTGTCCAAATTTTTACCTCAGACACCTACTGACACGATCGACGTCTTCCACGAAAAAGTGATGTTGGACCTTCGTGAATTTAGAGAGAATGGCAGAGGTAACAACAAATCAATGTGGAACCTCACATATGCACAAAGGAAAGCTGTGAGAGATCTTGAATCTGATGAGAATATAATAATTAAACCCTCAGATAAGGGTGGGAACGTAGTGCTGCAGACACGTACTAATTATTGTAAGGAGGCTCTTCTGCAACTAAGCAACCGTGACAATTATTCACCGATAACTATGGGGGAATATATGGAGAGCATCACACAATGAGACATTGATTTTGAAACGGCATACAAAAGTAATGCTTTCTATTGAACAGTATGGATTCCTACAGGTATCCCACACAAGACTACCCACCTTTTATCACCTGCCTAAGGTGCACAAGGACGCGGACAAACCGCCGGGGCACCCAATCATTTCTTCTATTGGTGGCCTACTGGAAAATATGTCCAGATTCATTGATTTCTATATATATTCCCTTTTGTACTGGAGTTACCCTCCTATACGAGAGACACAAAAGACTTCCTGAGATACATAGAAGCAAGCCCATGGGAATCAGACTTCCTGATGATCACGCTTGATATAGCTAGTCTATACACTAGCATCGCCCATGAGGAAGGGATAGATGCTATTCGACAGTTTCTAAAACAACATCCATTGAGATTTGCTCAACACAACGAAATGCTTATTGATTTCCTGCAGTTTTGCCTGTTTAATAACATCTCTATTTTTCCAGGATCAGATCTACAGACAGAAACGGGGGACGGCCATGGGAGCCTGCTTTGCCCCGAGCTACGCGAACCTTTTCGTTGGCTGGTGTGAGAAGCAGGCAGCATGGGCGGACTCATGTGATCATTGGGTTGATAAAACCATTATTTGGAGACAGTACATAGACGATCTCTTTCTTTTCTGGTGAGGCAGTGAAGAGTCAGCCAAGGAATATATACAGCATTTGAACAATAACAATCTGAATCTAAAGTTCACCATAAACATAAGCGCAACAGAGGTCACCTATTTAGACGTGAGGTCTTTGTGTCAGATGATAAGATGCAAACAGCACTATTTTAGAAACCCACGGCGGGCAACATGCTTCATGCACGGAGTAGTCACCCCGCTAATTTGAAGAACAGCATCCCGTACGGGAACTTTTGCATATAAAACGCAACAGTACTAGACCAGAGGATTTCCAGCAGGCAGCTGCGGAGAGTATAACCAGGTTTCGTGAGCGAGGCTACCAAGAAAAGGTACTGAGGGAGGCATGGAAGAAAACAGAATCCAAGAATAGAACCGAACTGCTTACATGTGCCCCTAAACAAAGATCTAACAATGCCAATAATTTTAGACTATTCACTAACTACTCTAATGCAGCAAAGAGTCTGAAGGAAATAATCCAGTCTAATTGGAGTATTTTGAAATCAGATGCCGTCATTGGTCGAGACATTCTGCCTCACCCCTCTCTGACTTTCCGCAAAACCAGATCCCTTAAGGATCATCTGGTTAAAAGCCATCTGCCAACAATTCATAAAGGTATACAGGGACTATCAGGCTTTTACCCGTGCAGTAAATGCGAGGTGTGTGTCGATAGTAAGAAAACGACATCATACCTAATCCCTAGACGAAAAGATCCTGTGAAAATCTCAAAATTCATGAACTGCAACACACCCTTTGTATTCTACTGCCTGAGCTGCCCATGTGGCCTTAGGTATGTGAGCAGTACAAAAGGGGGTGGTGATGGACGGAGCATCTGAACCAATCAAACACTCACACCCAGTCAACAGATCTGGGTTTCATCCATCACCGTTCTTTAGTCCACTCTGCCACCCCAGTTCAGACATGGCCATACGCAAATCAATCTGACCCTGTTTTGTACCGCTTTGTTTGCCATAAGTTGTATTAAACCCAGATCTGTTGACTGGGTGTGAGTGTTTGATTGGTTCAGATGCTCCGTCCATTACCACCCCCTTTTGTACCGCTTTGTTCTCCATAAGTTGGCAGGGTATGCTCAGACGTTGAGTCCCTTGCTCACTTTGCCACTGGATTCAAGCAAGCCTGGCTGAAGATGGCTGAAATGCCAGAAACCGGTCCTAGGAAGCTTGATTCTAGTCCAGGAAAGGCATGGCTTGGCAGTTCGGGCTGGACTGTTCCCATGAGGCACAGGGTCAGTCTGATTTGCATATGTCCATGTCTGAACTGGGGTGGCAGAGTGGGCTAAAGAACGGTGATGGATTAAACCCAGATCTGTTGACTGGGTGTGAGTGTTTGATTGGTTCAGATGCTCCGTCCATCACCACTCCCTTTTGTACCGCTTAGGTATGTGAGCAGCACGATCCATGCTGCCAAAATACATATATTAGAACATCAGAGGGCTATTCAGAATAATGATAGTAATTACCCAGTATCACGATATTTCCAGTTGCACCACAACAGTAACCGAAAACTCCTAAGAGATTTTTATTTAGACCATGTGGCTCGAGACTCGCAAGGCGGTGACAGGGAAAGACGTATCAGGAGACTAGAGTCTCGTTACATTATAGATCTAGCCACCAAAGCCCCTTTGGGACTTAATATGGGGGAAGAACTTAGGGTACACTTGTAAATATGTATATAGCATCACTTTATGGTTTGGAGTGGAGGACTATGGGCGAGCCAACTCTGTTTCTGTCCACACTACTTTCATGTCAGCGTTTGAGAGGTTCTGAAACGTGGGCTTGTTGTATTCATGTGCAATTAACCTATGCCCATCCAGGGCTATATCTCTGCACTGTTGGTCTCTATGTATCTAGAGACACAGAACCACACATGAGTTTTTGCAACATTGATGTTGCGATAATATTCACTGCCTTTTTAATTGTTATGCATAATGCTCTGACCCAGTGGACCTTATCATGTTTTATGACGATCTGTTAAACCATGTATTAGCGATATTTAAGACTGATCTGACTAGTACTTAGGCAGTGAGGAATTTAACTGTCTAAATCGTCTGAATCATGTATTAGTGTCTTAACGGTTCGTACAGTTTAATGCACTGTGGATAATCGATTTTGAGTTGATTTAGTTATGCAGATAATGCTTTATTGACTATTGGCAAAGAACAACGCTATGCCTGACACTAAGATGGCACCCTGTCGAGACACCACCATGTGACCTGATGATGACTGTTTTGTTTATTTTAATGAGGTTGGTTATGGCGGTCGCCTCCCACTGATGAAGGCGTAGCGCTGAAATGCGTTTGTGTTTTATTCCGTGCCAAATAAATCCTGGTGTGCTAGTTTTCTTTTCTTTCTGTAGCGTATATATAGATAAAGATAAAGATCAAAGCAATTTTAAACCTAAGTCACAATTCCTGCCACAAATGCCTCACGATGACATAGATGTCTTTGCAGAAACGGTGAATAAAGATCTGCTGAGATTAAGGACACAACTCAATCGTACAAGGACAAAATCTAACCTCACTAAAGAACAGAGTGAGGCATTGAAAACTCTCAGTAATGACAAAACAGTGATCTGCAAACCGTCGGATAAAGGCGGCAACGTCGTGTTACAAACCAGAACTAATTACAAGACGGAAGCATTAAGGCAGCTGTCGGATCCTAACTGCTACCAAAAAGTTTCAAAGGAGGTTTATTTGGACAGCATTGAAAGATACCATGTGATGATTAAGACATGGTTGGACAAATCGATGCTGGACATGAATGAGTATCTATTCCTCAGATGTCTGAACCCAGTAGCACCAACATTTTATCACATTCCTAAGATACACAAAAATAGGGAAGCCCCGCCTGGGAGGCCAATTGTTTCTTCTAAAGGGAATCTTACTGAAAACCTCTCAACCTTTATAGATTCATTTCTCTCTCATTTGGTGAAATCCTTACCAGCCTATGTAATTGCGTATTGAGAAACATGTATTGCAATCTCAGTATAAACTGATAGTATTAGATATCACCAGTTTATACACGGTGATACAGCATGAACATGGTTTGGAATCAGTGTCACATTTTTTGAAAAAGAAACCTATGAAATTTGCTGAACATAATCAAATGCTGTTACAATTGACTGAATTTTGTTTAAAAAACATTATTCTTATTTGATGACAATTACTACCACCAGGTGTCCGGGACGGCGATGGGCACCTGCTTCGCCCCCAGCTATGCAAACCTGTTTGTAGGCTGGTGGGAGGAGCAGGTGTCCAGGTCGCCAGGAGAGATGGAAATGATTAAGGTTTTTGCCTGGTAGAGGTATATCGACGATTTATGCATTGTATGGGATGGATCAAGTGAGGATGCAGCCAATTTCATTAGATGCATGAATAAGAATGTGATCAATTTGGAATTCAGTGGTGACATCAGTTCAGACACAGTCAATTACTTAGATCTCCAAATCAAGGTAGTGAATAACTCAATACATGTATCTCTCTTTCGCAAACCCACAGCGGGTAACTCAACCCTCCACGCTTCTAGTAATCATCCACCAGGCCTGGTGAGGAGCATCCCATATGGGGAATTGCTCAGAATGAAGCGTAACAGTACAACGGAGGAAGATTTTGAGAGGGCTGCCAGTGAAAGTATTGATAGAATTTTGCTGTTGTAACCTCTTTTGAGAAATCTATCAGATACTCTTAACAGAGTGAGAAAATTAGATAGGAAAAATATCCTAACTAATCAGAAAAAACAAGAAAAGGTTAAGGATAGCAATAACAGTTTCAGAATGATTACTACCTTTTCTGATAATGCTAATGATTTAAGAACTATATTGAAGCGCAACTGGCATATCCTAAAGACTGATAGTGTGATTGGAGGTGATATTCCACCTGCTCCCCTCATCACTTTCAGAAGGGCTCGATCAATAAAAGATGATTTGGTGCAGAGTCATTTGCAAGCAGAGAACAAGAAATCTGGGACCCTAAGGGAGCTTAGGGGTTTCTATCCCTGCAGCAAATGCAAGGCTTATGTAAACAGCAAACAAACACTAACTTATGAAGTAGCTGGGCTACCCAGACCGAGACCTATTTCAAAATATCTCACATGTCAGACCAATTATGTGGTGTATTGCCTACAGTGCCCGTGTGGCCTTCGCTACATAGGCAGTACAATTAACTCTGTGAAACTACGAATATTAGAACACATGAGGGCAATCGCTAAAGGTGATGTGAATTACCCGGTAGCGAGGCATTTTGTCGAGAAGCATAACAGCAATAGGGATCTATTGCGTTATTTTGGTCTTGATCAGGTACCAGCACAAGAGGTGGAGACAGAGTCAGGAAGCTCAGAAGGCTAGAATCGAGGTATATAATTGATTTGGGAACAAAGACACCGACTGGACTCAACATGTGTGAGGCAATGTTGGTCCATTTAGGAGATTGGAAACAGAACATTAGCGTTGCATGTTTGAAGCTATAAATTGGTTGCCTGTCACATGAATTGTATAATTACTGTTGTCCTACATAGGAGGGGTTAGCCGATACACGGCTCAATTACGACTTCGCCGCACAAACTTTGCCGATACACGGCTTTATAGTTATCATCACAGGTCAATGATTGTTAAGGTTATCAAGCAACTAACATTCATTAGAAATATTGTTAATGTGTACTTGAGGCACTGTTAAATAATGATAAAGTTTGATTTTACGGTGTTAAGATGGCGGCCAAAAACAAATGCCCGAGTCCTTCCTTAACTTTGTTGATACATTGATGATATGTGACGTTTGTAACAACCAATAGCTTAAAAGAGAATGTTTCAATGGCGGCTTTTATGAAATATGAGACTAAGCCATAGGCGAAACGCGTCTTTTTCATGTTTGCGTCCCCGGACTTTTGAAAATAAACCCATTTTGTTGCAGTAAACTTCCTATTTGAATGGATGGTGGGAAAACGAGCGTGATATATATATTGCAGGCTCGTTCTCCGTCGGCTTCCCCTCACTCGCGACCGGGTGCTGCTCGTGTGTGTGTGTGTGTGTGTGTGTGTGTGTGTGTGTGTATATATATATATATATATATATATATATATATATATATATATATACATAGGCAGCACGAAGTTTCAGGCTCATAAAAGAATCCTCCAACACCTCCGGGCGATAACCAACTCCGACAATACCTATCCTGTAGCCAAGCATTTTAAAGATTTTCACAAATCAAACAGGAGCCTGAGCTATTTCTTGATAGACTCCGTACCACCTAGTAGAAGAGGAGGTGACCATGAAAGTAAACTTAGGAGATTGGAAACAAGGTACATTATACAACTTGACACCAAGCAACCCAATGGTCTCAACATTACGGAGGACTTATACACATGCCTGTAACTTTCTGGCTGCACCGGCACCATAGACAGAGCCTTGTGTTCGCAATAGTTTTGACCTATATAATGTTCCCATTGTACTCTAAATGTATCTCCACTTAGGGAGCAATGTCAGTCATTTCCAATTCATCTGAGAGAAAACTCCATGCCGTTCCATATTCACACACATTCACATTTAGGGGGAGAGTTACGCTATGTCAGAAATAAAACTGTAGGAGGAATTACTACCTCCTCTGACAATAGGGCGAGTGCAATTAAATTATGGATATGGATTAAGTAACAATGTTTGTATTTGGATATAGTATATATATATATATATATATATATATATATATATATATATATATATATATATTCTATTTTGCATATGGAATATTTGAATTTTTCAATGTGGATTTACATGTGTATATATATGAAATTGCATCGTATTTGAATATGTATTTATTTATGTATGTATTTATGAATGTACTTAACACTTGCACTAGCGATACAACAAACTCTGCCCCTTAAATTCATGTAGTATATACTCTTTTTATATGTGTATTTTAAATATATTAACCCACCTAATATTTGGAGCAGTGCATCACATTAGGCGTGTTGTCGATATATGCAGTCCGAGAGGATCTTAGGTGCATGTAAGGGCGGCATGAATTGGCAATGCCGACATACCCCATCGTGACCCATAATAGGTTTGGTACCACTAACAGCTATGTATATAAAAGGTGTTTTTAAATTTTAAATTTTATTAAGACACATCTATCACTGCACATTTGCACTTTAAGGGGTTAATCAAACCAGAGAGAATGGGGTTCTCTACACGTTACACAAGCCCAAAACTAATTAAATGAGACCATGGAGTACAAAGTGAGATTATATGGAGGCAGTTAAATAAATGTGCTATGCATGTACCTACCGATAGCACTAGCTCGGAGATTTTCTATTTAACAGATCACGTTGCATGAACAACAATTTCAAATATACATTTTAAATGGTTTTATTTTGATAAAAACAGTATCTATATATGCAATAAGATGTTACTCACCTAAGTCTTGACAAAAGGATATTTTACATTTATTTGTTGAAGTGGGATTAACACGACAGTATTTCCTTTAGCTTCATTGTATTGGGCAGTCACATGATACAATACACTACAGTGTCTGTCACTTTAAATGTAACTCACGTTTCTGTGTAACTTGTCGAGTGAACAAGCGGCTGAGGCTGCGAAGCCCGTCTTGACGTTGCCAGATGAATAAACCACTTTAAAGCACTAAACTGGGTCTGTGTCCAAGTCTGCGGCAGGTGGCGCTGGGAAGAAAGCGAGCGCTTGTGGCAATTGGCGATACTTCATATCTATATCCTATCTATCTATCTATATATATATATATATATATATATATATATATATTCACTGAAAAAACCATAAGTTTCACATCAGTTATAGTTGGGAATTAGCATTAAAAAAGCTATTAAATTCACAGAAAAAACCATAGGTTTCACACCAGTTATAGTTAGGTGGAAATTTTACTCGCATAAAACCATTGAAATTCCCACGTTATAGTTAGTTGGACTCACTATAACTTGCGCGTGCAATGCACTGCTGATGACGTCACATATTACATCGCTCATGACATGGTCAGTGACATCACTCATGACATCACTGATGACACCATCCAGTGAATGTGTGTCTTTCCGAGAAATAAATATGTTATATATGTATATGTAAAAGTTGATGGAAGAATAAATGTTTAAATAAGTGTTTAGATGTTTTAAAAAAAAAATCGTTTGGTTAACTGGTTTATTAAGTGTATCTTAGTGAATACATATATTAGAGAGTAATGTTTTAATATTTAAATATATGTATTAGTGTTTCAATTTGTGTATAAGTGGCTGCATGGGTTGGTGAGTAGCTAAATGTATATGTATATGGGTTATTAGATGTTTTTCTTAGTATCAGTATGAGTGTTTGTATGGTTTGGTGGGGGTATTACTTAGCACATAGATGCATGAATGACTGACTCTCTCTTTGAATGTGTTTTGAAGACAGCATATGTGCAGGACTGTATGGGTGGATGAGTATGTATATGTGTGTGTTAGTGAGTGAATGACTGTCTCACTAGTGTCTTTATCAGTAACTACATATGTTTTAATCTAGTATATGTGAATATTGATGTATATAAGTGAGTATATGTGAGAGTGCGGGATTGTAAGTGTTCCTGTTTAAATTAGTATGTGTTTCTATAAGTGATTGTTTAAGAGAGTAAGTATGTGTAAGTTTCCTTAGAAGTAAAGTGGTAGTGTGTGTATAGCTGTATATGCAAATAAATGGATGTCCAATAGTTTATTTGCATGTGTAAGTATGTGTGAGAGTATCTTTTGGATGACTGTCGGTGTGTAACAGGATGTATAGGTGTATCACTACATATGATGAGTGAGTATATGTATGAGTGACTACATAGAACTGTTGGTGAATGAGTGGATGTGTATATAGATGGTGGAATTATTGAATTGGTTGTTGTAACTGGTATGGGTCTCTCCATTTTTTTGAAAATTTTAGTTTCTATTTTTGAATGTGTTTCAAGGGTTACATTACAGTGAAAGGAGGTCTGTCACTCTGTCACAAGGATGGTGTCATCAGTGATGTCATGAGTGATGTCACTGACCATGTCATGAGTGATGTAATATGTGACGTCATCAGCAGTGCATTGCACGCGCAAGTTATAGTGAGTCCAACTAACTATAACGCGGGAATTTCAATGGTTTTATGCGAGTAAAATTTCCAGCTAGCTATAACTGGTGTGAAACCTATGTTTTTTTCAGTGAATTTATTAGGTTTTTTTAATGCTAATTCCTAACTATAACTGATGTGAAACCTATGGTTTTTTCAGTGAATTTCAATGGTTTTTTAATAGCAAATCTCTATAGGTATGAAAAGTAATATTTTTTATAACAAATTTTATATTGTATAAATATGTAATTTAATTTTTTTTTTTTGCCCCGGGGCGCGTACCGGTGAACACACGGGTAAGCGCAATGTTACGGCGCGCCCCGGGGAGCGTCCCATTAGCGCTATTCCCGCGAACGAAAACAACATTGTGACGTTTCGCGTAGCCGCGTGATGCGTCATATGACGCACTGCGTAAGCGCACCCGGAAGCACGCGATCGCATACGAAAAAAAATATAAAACAACAAAAAGAAGAAAAAAAACAGTTCTTTTTAGAACTACCTTTACTTCATAAAAATAAACCTATATTTTTAAAGAATCTGTGTCAATTTTTTTTTCTGCAGGGTATGCGTACCGGTACGTGCACCGGGGCGCGCACCAAAACAAAAAAAGAAAAAAAAAAATAATGAAGTTAGCATGAGGGAAGAACACAAAGAGAGTAATGTTAAGAGAAAGAGAGCTAGAAGGAGAAACACAGAGGGATTGTTTATTACATAGTAAAAAACAGAGAAGGTGTAATAGGGTGAAAGTGAGAAAAGGAAAATGAATAAGGGAGCGAAAGAAGGGAAGAGAGAGGAAGAAGACTAACGTAGAGATAGTGAGAGAATGTGAGTGGGTGTTGAAAGAAAAATAAAGGACAGTAAAAAATGATGAATGAAGGGTAGTGACGGATCCGGGATAAATGAACAACGGTGAGAGAGGGTAAGAAAAGAGCAGTGAGTATAAGTAAAGAGGGGTGAAAGAGGGTGAAAAATTGAAGTAGGATAACACATGGGGAGTGATAAAGAGAAAGGACAGAGACAGTAAAGGTAAAAGTGCCTGAATAGGTCTGAGTGACACAGCAAAGAAAGGTAAGTAATGCAGTATGTGTGACTTATAAAGAGTCAGTGGGTGTAGGTGTGGGTGTGTAAGGTGTGTCTGTGGGTATGAGTGTGTGGGGTACTTCGGTGTGGGTGGAGGTGAGGGTGTGTGAGATGTGTGAGGGGTGTATGGGTGTGGGGAGTATGTGTGTGGGATGTATGTGTGTGTATGGAATGTGTGTGTGTGTGTGGAGAGGTGTGTGTATGTATGAGGTATGTGTGGGGTGTGTATGTGGGGTGTATGTCAGAGGTGTGTGTATGTGTTGGGAGGGGGATGAGGTGTGTGTGTGTAGGAGTGAAGTAAATAATTAAGAAAAACAGAATGAGTGAAGAAGCAAAGGATCCTTCCTTTGCTTCACTCATTCTGTTTTTCTTAATTAAACAGAGGGTAAGTGAAGTAAAGAATAGGGACTGAAAGAAGTTGAATATGAGAGGGGAAATAGGGAAAGAGGAGTAAACATGGAGAATATGAATAAGTGAGGGAAGGAGAGTAAAGAAACAGGAGTGAGGTTGGTTCAGAAAATATTAGTGAGCTTAAAGCAAAGGGTGATGACAAACTACATTTTTTTAGTCACACTTACCGTATAATAAATGTAACTGTAATTACATTTTTTACTACACTTTGTATCTGTGAAAGAGAGAAGAAAAAATGAGTTAAAATTAGTAAAATATGTATTTTAAATTAAAAGATACAAATGAAGAGGTTAAAAATCATAACGGTGTATTTAGAAATAAAGTAAGAGTGAAGTAAGGTAGAATGAGAAAAAGAGAGAAAAAGAAATAGAAGGAGAGCAAATTACTAAGAGTAAGGCATATAGATTCACTGACAGAGGAAGAGAAGAACAGAGAAATGAACTGAAGGTAAGAAAGATACTAAAACATTGTGAGTTAGTAAAACTAAGTCAGGAAACAGTAGTAAGTAAAAAGATAATGACAGAGATGGAAAAGAGTCTAAGGATGCATTTAGAAGAATGAGGAATAGAAGATAACAGAGTAAGTGAAGAACAGTCATAGAATGAAGGGATGAAGAGAGAGAGGATAATATACAATGATTGAGGGAAATGGAGTGAGGAAGTTAGTACACAGACACACTAAGAGAAAAACTGAGTGAGGTGGAGTACAATGAGTGAGCGAAGGAAATGAGTAAGGGAGCAAAAAAAGAAACAGAGGAGAAGACGACTAAAACAGTGGTACTGAGAGAAAATAATTTGGTGATGAAAGTAAAGAGAAGGACATTGAAAGTAAGGAAATGAGGGACACTAATGGAACCAGAGTAAAAGAAATAGGATGAAGAACGATGACAGAGGAGCAGTGAAGTTGTTGTAAAAGAAATGATGGAAGGTAGATAAACACAAGTGAACATAACACAAGAAGAGTGAGGCACTGAGGACATAGAGGTAGTGAACAAAAATAGGGAGAAGAGGTCAAATGAAAAGAGCAAACAAAGATAAGCGAGGGAGAGTGGGTGATTTATAGTGATAGAGTGCGACAATACTGCTGAGTGAGTAAAGAGGAATTACTAAAAGAGCAAAATAGGAAAATACGGAAAAGGGAAGTAAAGCAGAGAGACTGAAAGCTTAAAAGTTATGCAAGGGAGAGAGGGAATGCAGACAGTTGAAATGAGAATGAGGGGTTGTGAAAAGTGAAGAAAAACAACAGGGTTGAAAGAGAGTGAAAGAAAGACATTATAAGTGAGTAAAAAGAGCTGAAAGAGGGTGGAAAAAGAAAAGGGAGTGTGAGACAATGGGGAATATAATTTAAATTACAGAATACAAACTATAGATTAACTTGTACAACATGTTACATAGTTTATTTTTGCTGTTCTCAGAATATATTGAATTTCACTTAAAAAAGTGAGTTCAAACTACTCATCATATTACAGCGGGGAAAAAATACACAATCAAAAAGATTGTGTTTTAAAAAAACATCTAAAGTTATAAATAACAAACGTACACTAATATTTGATTTACTTACTTTTCCTTTAGGCCAAATAGTATATCATGAAGTTTCTTTTCGTTGGAAAATACTCTGATGTTCTATAAAAATTCCATTTCATCGACTTTCTAGAAGACAACCTTGAAGAACATCTGAAATATTTTCATATACTCCTTCTGTTCAGTCATAACTCTTTGCTCATTCCTTCACCATTCCTTAAGGCCAAATAGTGTCAGATGTATCATTATATTTTCAAATTAATTAAAACAAACTCTAAAATTACCGTTTTTCCGACGTTCTGAAAGAAAGGCTCAAACAACATTTTCATAATATTTAAATTTACCTAATTCCATCTGTGACTTACTCATGTTCATCATTTCCAATAATACTGATATCACTTCCTATAAGATCCACTTACAGTACCTATATGACAAATCAATTATTTATATTATCTTGATCACTTTTACTCAGAATATAATTTTAAATAGCAAACTAACCTTTATTAACTGCTCCCGTCTTCATAGGCCAATTACCTTTACTTACATTTCGGTTCTAAAAACACTAGATACAAATTTTTTAAGTCAAAAGGCAAACGTTGTTTAAAAGTCAAATGAGTGTCATTAGGAAGTGTCCAACCTTTACAACTTTTTAAATAACATGTGTAATGCCCTGATGTTGTTGAAGGACCGTCATGATAAATAATAGCTTTAGTTCCAAACGTTCTTCCTGAAATAGATAACTGAGAAGCCACAAAAGTTTTTAATAGAAGTTGTCAATTTCATTCCATCAGCTCTACATCGTTGGAACATTAAAATGACATAGTGACCATAACTTTGTAGAAATAATGTGGACAGCATTGTAGACTTACATTGGGTACACACCATATTGTGATCAGCTGCTTTAACTAGATTATTGAAAGACACTGATTTGCAGTCTGGTAAAGTCAAATGTATAAATCTTTCAGTGTCTATTCTAGTAGTACTTGATAAAGTACAGTTATCGCAGTCATGTTGCCATTGATAAGAAAGGTTAAAAAGATTTTTTATATCTACTCCTTCATCTTCCAATACATCAAACATATACATTAAAAATTCCTGACAATCCTGCTGAATTATCTGTGAAAATTGATTTTGACCAGAACATATGTCTAGAAGATTTCTAATTTCTGAAACACTTTCTATTTTTGCTCTATCACTGCTACATTTCTCTAACACAGAATTCAATAAACAGCAAAATGTTTGATCCCGATTTTCAACAATCTGTTCTTGTAAACTTTGAAGAAAAAAAACAACATTAACTACATTAGCATAGCAGTTGACACCAGAACTGTTTTCAAACTGAAATCCAACAATATTTTCAACAGAATCCTTTTTCTTTCTGCTTACAATTACAGTTTTATCTACTTTTTGTCTTTTTGCTAGTACCTCACTGCAATTAATCTCATTTCTTCTTTTTCGGCCTACCACACGTTTTTCAAACAGAGGATATTGAGGCAAATGTGGAGCATACTCTCTTCTTAACCTATTGAATTCTTTAACACAATCTAGATCAGCACAAATCTTTGTTTCATCACACTCAATCAAGTACAATCCTGATAAAGTTCTGACTCGTGATAATGCCACATATGCCATACCCTCTTTAAACACAGAACTTCCAATGTTCACCAAAGCACTATCTACACTTAAACCTTGAGATTTATGAATTGTCACTGCATATGCCAAACAAACAGGAAACTGTTTTCGGCGAACATATAAGTCTTTCACAAGCAAAAATCTAGCTGAACAACGACAAATTCGTTCTATTCGTCAATGCCATCAAATTTAATTTTTAAAATTTTCAATTCCATCTCTATTTTTGTAATTCACAAAACCAACAACATGACCCATTGCTCCATTTACCAGACCTCTTTCAACATTTAAATTCCTTCTCAAAATGATACGACAATTTAAACGCACATTCAGAGTCTTTTCAAAACCAGCAGTTTTAGATATAGTCTTCTCTAATGAATCCAATTTTGATTTCAAATTTTCTGACAAAATAATTGTTGCTCCCATATGCTCTATTTTATCTATAGCTTCCAGTTTCACTATCTCTTCATTTTCTAAGTTTAACATTTTGTTGTTGAACATGGAACATTCTTTCAGAGTAGGCATCAAACATATGCCAGATTTCTTCTCGTTAATTTTCTTAAAAATATTCTCTGGAAGAATGTTTTCATTTGGGTACAAATTTGAAATTAATCGTCCATGTAAAGCTTCTTTCCCATGCTGACTTATTTTTCCAATTCTTACATCTTGTAGAATATTTTTATAAT
This sequence comes from Lissotriton helveticus, assembly GCF_964261635.1. NCBI lineage: Eukaryota > Metazoa > Chordata > Amphibia > Caudata > Salamandridae > Lissotriton > Lissotriton helveticus. The sequence goes on along the minus strand of NC_136071.1, from coordinate 791,888,625 downwards.
CTTCATCCTTTGCCTGCCGCATATTTTGGAGTAGTTCTGCATATTTGAAATTTAACCATATATTAACGTTTCCAATGTTTCCTAAGCACTTCCTGGTATCTTCATGCGTGACGATTTTAAACACTGGTTGACCTTTCACTGGAGTCAACTGCAGTAGATCTTCAAAAACTATAATGTGTTTCCCTCCAAATAAGACATCATAGTCTGTTCTAAGAATTTCTTGCATTCTCAAATGCACAAAAGCAAGCATTAGATTTGAGACCATGCTTACTTCATCAATGATAAGAAGTTTCATTTTCTTCAGGACTCTGGCAACTTCAGAACACGCATCTCCAGATAGCTTATGGTATTGCAATTTGTTATCATGCTCAACTGGCAGCATCAGTAAGCAATGTAAAGTAATCCCTTTAATATTATGTGCTGCCAGCCCAGTTGGAGCGGTAACAACACAAGACAGCGGTGATTCAGTCCTTTTCTGCAGATAAGTTGCAATTGCTTTAATCAGAAAACTTTTTCCAGTTCCCGCTTCTCCACTCACGTACAGTCGGATAGGCTTAAATGATGTACATGAGCACTCTTTCCTCTCATGACTCAATCCATGTTCAACCTGTTCTGTGACTTCGTCATATATCTGTTTCTGCTCAAGGTTTAATTGTTTCATCAAATCTTCTAAATTAATTACATCCTCTTGAGCTTGCTCCATAGCTCTTTCTACCCCATCCATGGCAGTGGCAGCTTCATTTTGGATAATTGGTCTTCCTAGTGGATCCTGACTCAATGAAGCAGAACTCTGACTGTCTTGAGAACTGTCTCCCGCAATCTCTGCAGCAATTGTTGCTTCTTGCTCTATTTCTTCATTTAACATTTGCAGATAATTTGGAAAAACAGGACATTCTATGGTATCCTTGGTTGCATTAAAAGAGTCTTCATAACAGAGAAAATCTCCAAGTAGTTCCTCTTCTGTATGCCATGGTTTAAAGAGTTGCAAAAGAGCCAAATAGTAAAATTCTCTTTTGTCTGGATTTTCACAACTCAGTTTTTGATGATTAATCAAATGACCTTTTCTCTGTTTCACTAAACATCCTTCACATCCAATGACAGCATATATTCCATTATTGATATCTTCTCTGATGTTCCTCTTATTAATATATCTTTGAAGAACTTCATACCGACAAGTGTTCTCAAAGTGAGGACTTCTATTTGGATAGTATGTATCCAACATGTTTGTCTTCAAAATATCTGTACTTTCTGGTTCTTTCTCTGCCAAATACTCTATCTCTTGTACAGATTTCAAAACTCGGTTTCGTGTTGCAGCAAGACCTAGACTTATCCAAATGATGGTTCTAGATTTGGCATAGAGACTTGCTGATGACAATCGATCAGAACATTCGTATGCTCCAATTTCTCGATGCGACAACATCTTGAGACTGTAACTATATAATTTCTTGCTTAGACTCTTTTCATGTGACATGTCCTCCCACATTTCCTTCAGTTCTGTCTTTTCTTTTTTGTGATGTAAGACGTCACATATCGAGCCACAGCAATAGAATTGTCAGCAACGAATTGAATATCCATGTTAGCATTCCACATGGACAAAATCACTGGGTTGTAGTCGTTGATGTACTTGGACTCTTCGTTTCTTTTTAAATTGTATGTATTTTTTGGTGATTTCCTCGTCACAGTATGTCGCAGAGAATACATCAAAATATTTACTCTTCCTTTAGAAATCACTCGTGGAAAGCCGAAACGACATTTTGTGTAGAACTTGTCCTTGTTTCTGAATTTTCGACGACAGTACTTTCCACAACGATGGGATTGAAAGCGTAAAACTTGTTGCCTTAAACTGTTTTCTTCGGTACTTTTCGGAACAGCACATGTTGAATACTCTTCAATGAAGCTCATCACTGTCTCTTCCGAATCTGTTCCAAATTTGGGTGCATCTTTAATCCACAACAACATATGTATATGAGGAGCACCTCTCGCTTGATACTCCTTTCTCCAAAAGAAATCCAAAACCTCTCCAAGGGGAGGATTTTTTTTGTTGGTAATAAAAGACATCATAGCTTCAAATCTATGATTGAAATATCTGCTTACATTCACTGGATCCAAAGAACACCGTTCTCCAGCAGTTTTGAATTCTATATTTTGAATATTTGCATTTGCCTCTCGTAGAAATTAAAGTAAGTCGTCCCATGCATACTCGGCACAGCTGAGAGTGAGGAACCATGTAGGAGTTGCTAAGTTTCTTAGCATACATTTCAATTCCCCATGACGACGGAACCAATACTCGTTTGTACCATGCTGACAAGCCATGAGATTGATTAGATGAGATTCCAAAATATTATCCTGCAGATTCACTTTCTCCATAAAGTCCCTCGCTGAAACATTTTGGAAATGTGCTCCACTTTTCAGTATATGGTTTACTGCATAAGAAAGCCCAGACAACTCACTTTCATACAGTAGATGAAACAAATACGGAATGCATTGACGAAACCTTGGATCTTCAGCATATAATCTTACAGTTCGGTATTCAGATGCAGGAATTTAAAGTGGTCGATCGTCATATCGTCCACCTCGACTTGTTGGAAATAAATGTGGAAAACAACGAGCTTCTAAACTTTCTTCCCATACACTAATGGGACTTCCTTTTGCTGCTTTCATTTGAAACAAGTCAATTGCATTCCCCCTCACTTCTTTGGAATGCAAAGGATGAACAGTATAATGTTCATATATTTCTTCACTTCTTGATACATCAACTTTTTCAATTTGGCCAGCTGAACAATCACGGTCTTCATCTGCAGCTGTTTCCTCTGCTTCAACACATACATGTTTGTAGTACTCATTGTTTTTGACCAAATACAACGTTGCCTTTTTGACTTTCCTAACATCCACTAAATCTTGCCAGATTTTCTTACTCTTTGTCGGAACCCCATTAACTAGAATAACCAGAGGTTCCTCTTCCACTTTCTCTACACCAATTGTATCAATATTTTTCTTGAAATCTAGAGGCAAATAAACAACTCTTCCCTTTAATCCTCTCTGTAAATCTGAAGGAGGCAATTTCCCTATCTTAGGCTCCATGCGAACAATAGCCTGAAAAGGATGGACACATTGAATCAAAATAGACTCATATGTATTTAAATCCATCAATTCAGGAGGAATGTCTACCAACCCCAGATTATTATGAACAGCTCTAGCAGGCATTCTGTTTTGATTTAATTTATCATAACAATATTTACAAATACGCTGATCAGAACTCAAATCAAAACAATTCTCCACCCACAAATAAGTTACAAAATCCTTCCACTCATAATTATTTCTCTTTTCACTTTTTACGTATAAATCAACTAATCTAGTTTGATGCTTATAATGAGTTTGTCGACAACACACACAAGTAAAATTCGGCCTTTCACTTGATTTCACCTTAAACCTGGTAATTTCCTGGTCAAACTTTTCTGTACTTGAAATCTGTACATTGTCTTCCACAATACCTTGAATTTCTGTGTTAATTTCAACACTGTCCTCTTTTTCACCAAAATAAGAAATCTCAATTTCTTCACAAATCTTCTTCACTTCTAATTCAGTTCCATGCAAAAGAGCACTGTTTAATTGTTTAAGCTTAAGTGCTGGACTTTTTGCATAATACAACATTCTCACTAATTTCCTCATTTTGGTATGATGCACTGCTAACATCCTAAAATGATGACAAACACTTTGACAGACTTTTCTAGAAAGACAAGCCAGTGAATGGCCTTGCAAACTGTCTTTTCTCTCACTCTGCAAGGATCTAAATCTTGCAACAACTTCATTTTCTGCTTCAGACTTTTCTTACTATATGTACGTACGAAATTACAAAACAAATCAATTGATTCCTGTCGCACACTACAAATACGACTACACTTCCAAGTGTACACTGGACCCTTAGTACGTCTCCCTAAAACTTCATCAGTTAACACCTCTTCTGGTTCTCTAGGCACAAGTTTCTCTTTTTCAATCGGACAACCGTCTTTCACCTCATATGCTCGACCACTGGTGTCAACTGCATGCACTAAATCATTCTCCTGAAAGTAACTCTCCTCATTAAAAAATGGCTCACAACTTGAACTGTGCATCCATTCTCCTGAAAAAACTTTACAAAAATGTGTCCGATTAATTACTCTTTTCCTTCTACTGTTTGATTTAAAAACATCAATTGTCTTGTTAAGTGTACTAATTCTATTGATTATTAAAATAAATAATTTTTTCTTAACTTCAAAAGCCTGATCAACAACCTTCTCTCCATTTTTCTTTTTCTTATAAAAAGCAGCTCTGTTTTCCTTTCCTAATGTTTTTTAACAAATTTAAAACCACCCTATTGTGAAACATTCGTTTACGAATGTCTCTAAACTGATTCTGCCTTCTATTCCGAAACATATTATTCTCTCCTGCTCCAGTACTAACATTTTTTGAGGGCCTCTCCTTCCTTTTCAAACGTACTCTCTCCTTCTCTTTTTCTACATGCTGTCCAACATTTTTTTTTGTTCTACATATGTTCCGTAAGAAAGACTTCGTTTTCTTACCAGGAGCTTCTTTCCTGTTTTTTGAAGTCTTTGTTGTGGACGACTGCTGTAATTCCGATGCTGTTTTTGTTTGTAACCGTATTTCATTTTTCCTTCTTCTTTGCCTTGAGGGCATCTTTCCTTACTCTTAAAATCTTGATTTCAATCTGTGTTAAAAAAAATTAGCACATTATAGACCACTATTATCAACCAACAAAGCAATGACAAAAAGCAAACGGTCTATTCAGGGTTACAGATCAAGTGAGGATTCTCCAAGGGTGCAGAAGAGGTGATACCTGTATTGAAGAATGTAGTGGAAGAGAGGTATGTCCACAGGTACAAAGAAAGTCAGACCTGTGTCTAAGAGTGCAGTAGGAGATAAGCTTCATGAAGTCTAGTCCACTGCACTCTTACACACAGGCTTCACCACCTATGTTCTCCAGGAAAGGCCTCTCTCCCACTACAGTCTTGAACTCAGGCCTCACCTCGTCTGTCCCTCTGGACATGCCTCACCTCATCTACACAATCTACTTCCTAATCTAAGATAACACAGGTGACATTATTGTGAAAAGATGAAATATATGTATTTAATCATGCAGACACTATTTATTCCTTCTCAAAAAACTAAGTCATTTTTTTCACCAAAATCGTTTTTTAAATAACATTTTAGACACACAGTGCAGGTCCTATGTACAAGCATTCAGTGTCCATGACTACAGTGGAGAGGACTAACCTCCTCTTACCCTTGGACAAGCCTTACCTCATCTCTGTCCTGTCTAAGCATGTCAATTAGTTGAAGTCTATTCAGGGTTGCAGATGAGGTAAGGATTGTCTAGGGGTGCACAAGATCCTGGAAAAGTGGGTAACTCGCTCTCTCTCCGGCTTCCTGGAAACCATCGGGTGGTTCGACGAGGCCCAGTTCGGCTTCCGACCTGGACACGGGACGGAGACCGCACTGGTGACCGTGTTGGACAATCTGCGCTCGCGTGTCGACAGTGGTCGGGCAGCCTTTCTGGTGCTGCTCGACATGTCGGCCGCGTTCGACACGGTCTGCCATCGGACCCTGGTCCGGAGGTTGGAGGAGTGCGGGATCAGTGGGGGGGCTAGAGACTGGCTGATTTCGTACCTTGAGGGCAGGCAACAGCTGGTTTCACTCCCGCCTTTCAGCTCGGAGCCAAGGAAAATAGGACAGGGGGTCCCACAGGGCTCGGCCATCAGCCCGATATTGTTCAACCTGTACCTCCGCCCTTAAGTCCAGCTAATAAAATCTTTTGGGGTCTCGGCATTTAATTATGCCGATGACACGCAGCTGGTGTTTTCCTTGGAAGGGAATAATGCGGTCTCGCTGAGCACCTTCCATCGCTGTATGGCAGCTACAGCGGACTGGCTACGAGCCAACTCGTTGCAATTCAACAGCTTGAAGACGGAGGTGCTCCTCTGCTCTACTGACCGTATCCCGCGGGCTCTACCCGCGGATTTCTGGCCGAGCACTTTTTCTGAACCAGTGCTGGCATCGGAGTCAGCACGTAATCTTGGGGTTACTTTTGGTCCTAATCTACAACTAGACCTACATGTCAACAAAACCACGGGAACATGTATGATGCTGCTTCGCATGTTATGCAGAGTTTTGCCTCTTCTTCCTGCTCAGGCCAGGCCGGAAATAGTCCGTGGGACTATATTAAGCCGGCTTGATTATTGCAACGGACTTCTCTTGGGGGCCCCAAAAAGCTTGATTGGGAAGCTTCAGAGGGTGCAGAACATGGCCGCTAAATTGGCACTTTCTCGACCCAGGTCTAGTTCCTCCACTCTTGCGCTACGAGATCTGCACTGGCTTCCGGTAGATCTACGGGTCCAGTTTAAAGCGGCTTGTCTGGTGTTTAGAGCTGTACACCTTCTGGGACCTATCCCGCTGCAAAAAATGTTTGCATGGTATGCGGCCCCACGGCTCTTGCGGTCGTCATCGGCTCACCTTCTGGTGGTGCCTAGGTTTCAAAGAGTGAGGATGGGCGGCCGCTCCTTCAGGGTGGCTGCGGCTAAGTTATGGAACTCACTCCCGCTCACTCTCAGGAGTCACAAGGACTTTCTCCCGTTCAGAAAGGCCTTAAAGACACACCTCTTTCCTAAGTAATGGTTGTGCGACTGTTCTATCCTAGTGCATGGCTCTCTGATCAAAGCGCCAGGATGCCCTCTGGGTGACAGGCTTGCGCTCTATAAATATATTAAATAAATAAATAAGAGGTATGGCCTCTATTGAAGAGTGTAGTAGAAGAGAGGTCTGTCCACGGGTGCAAAGAACTTGAGACCTGTGTCTAAGAGTGCAGTGGGGGATAGGCTTCATGAAGCCTAGTCCACTGCAATCTTAGACACAGGTCTCACCACTTACGCTCTCCAAGAAAAGCCTCTCTCCCACTACAGTGTTGAACACAGGCCTCACCTCCTCTGTCCCTCTGGACATGCCTCACCTCATCTGTACAATCTACTTCCTAATCTGAGGTAACACAGGTGACATGATTGTGAAAAGGTCAAATTTTTATGTAATCATGCACACACTATTTATTCTTTCTCAAAAATGTAAAAGACATTATTTTGCCCCAAAAATGTTTCAGTAGTGCAATGAAAAGCTTATACATATGACATTTTCTCTGTTTTTCAAATTTTATTCTAAAAAAAGATTATGAGGCCTAAGCAGGAGTGCAGATGTGATGAAGCCTGTCCAGGGGAGCACAAAAGGTGAGGCTTGTGTCCAAGAGTGCAGTGGACAGGACTAAACTGGAGTAGTGTGCAAAAAAAAGATGAGCCTCATTTATAAAGCCCTGCATCAGTTTTCCACTGCTGATGCGTCACTTTTTGTGACGCATCAGCGGCATAAAACATGTGCCTTGTTGCGCCATATTTAAAAAGTGACGCATGTAGGTAGATGCGTCACTTTTTAAACCTCTGCGCCACATTATACCTTTGTAAGATGTAATGTACACAGAGGGGTCATTTCTCCGCAGAAAGCCTCGTAATAGTGACGCAGTGAAATCTATGAGATATCACTGCGTCACTTTTAAGACACTGTTACGTCAAAATCTTGCGCCTGCCTCACAGCAGACATAAGACTGAGGCAAACGCTTTCACATGGAGCTTTCCCCATGTAAAAGGATGCATTGCTGGAGTACAAGCATTCCATTTCAGTACTGAAAAATCACTATTTTACAAAATACATTTCCTCTCTCTTGCAAACAATCCTACCAAGCATTACCAAAAAAAATAACACAAACCAACAGCAAAGAAGCTCAGTGTGCTTCCTAATCTGAGGTAACACAGGTGACATGATTGTGAAAAGTTCAATTTTTTTATGTAATCATGCACACACTATTTATTCTTTCTCAGAAATGTAAAACTCATTGATTTGCCCCAAAAATGTTTTAGTAGTGTAATGAAAAGCTTATACATATGACCTGTTCTCTGTTTTTCAAATGTTATTCTAAAAAAAGATTATGAGGCCTAAGCAGGAGTGCAGATGTGATGAAGCCTGTCCAGGGGAGCACAAAAGGTGAGGCTTGTGTCCAAGAGTGCAGTGGACAGGACTAAGTAGTGTGCAAAAAAAAGATGAGCCTCATTTATAAAGCCCTGCGTCAGTTTTGCGCTACTGATGCGTCACTTTTTGTGACGCATTGGCGGCATAAAAACTGGAGTAGTGTGCCAAAAAAGATGAACCACATTTATGAGGCCCTACGTCCGCTTTGCACTGCTGATGTCACGTACGCACACCGCAGAATCCGCGTGCAGAAGAAATGCTCCACCTCCGGACCCCCCAAACACCCTGAATATATATAACACAGGGTGTTCAGGTGATACGGTGAGGGAAAAACCCCAAAAGGGGAAAAACCCAAAAGAAAAGGATAGAAGGAAGGGTCAGCAGTGGAAAAGAAGCTGCAACAGAAATACACAAGAATTAATAACGTTATAAAAGATACTCTCATTACATTCTCGCTAAGCGTAACGCAACCTGATTCACCTGTAATGTCACAGTGATTGCCCCTTCATACAGCAGTATCTTCTTATGTCCCTCCTGCCCCTGCATAACACAAGAAGCAAAGTATGTGTAAGGCAAGTGAAACGATGACCTTCCTAATAAAATGCTGTCACTCTAGATACATACCCTACAAAGCAATACAGCTAACTCTTAATGGGGATACTCCAAAGGAAACAAAAAAAAACCTCTGTGAGCCTTCCTTTGAATATGCCAAGAAAACTCAAAGAATTGAAGCAGACTCCTCCTCTGCTAGGGAATTCAAAACCTGGTTCCAGATAAAATCTCTAGTTCCAAGAAACCCCTAAACACGGCATGCTGTAGTTGAAAGTCACTACCAACATCCGCTTTAGTACTTGTAATCCGTTACTGGGAAGTCAAATTCATGAAACACTTTCCCTTCGTGCCGGCATTGTGGAAGACTTCCCCCTACAATCCGTCACTTGCTCAATAAATACAACCCCCAGCCGGAGGTTGCTAGATGACGATAACAAACATCCATGTAGGATCAGACACCGCTTGGTGAAGGTGCCTCGCAGCTGCGAGGCTCTGAAGTGACGCGAGCAGCAAGCTCCCGGTCAGATGCCGGATATCATACATCAAAGCGAAAGCGCGCGCACACGTTACCCGACTTCTCCCTTCAGCGGGCTACGTGTCATCTCAGAGTTCTTCAGTTCGTGTGCAATTGACGCACGGGAATTTACTCTGGAAACGGAAGGCTCCTATAGTTCAAACAGAATCACAAGCGCTTGTTCTTGGGTCTCGCCCGGCTATATCCTGTTATTACAAAGGATCATGGGTCCCGTAGTTCTTGGCCCACCGAACATGGGAGTTGTAGTTCAGGCAGGCGCTGCACGGTCTAGATCCTGACAGCACGCCCTCCTCCCAGGCGCCTCCTAGGACCCGGCTTGGTGGGAAACCGAGCATGGAAAGACCTGACCGCCCCGGGGGCATGCACATAGTGCCAAGGCTCCCAAGAGTCATCCTCAGCAGTATACCCCTTCCATGAGACCAAATACCAAAGCACCCCTCTTCGGAATGCAGAGTTGCGAATAGCCTTCACCTCGTACTCTTGACCACCCTCGGAGATTACCGGAGGCGGCGCCTTCCTGCGCGTGGAGAGGGCTTTTTTCAACAACTGCACATGGAACACTGGATGTATTCTCAATGAGGAGGGCAACTTCAACTTGTACGCCACAGGATTTACTTGACGCACTATGGGATAAGGACCAATGAACCGAGGATGAAATACACTCCTTAGTTTGAACCGGATGGACCTAGTGGAGAGCCACACCCTGTCACCCACCTGGAACAGAGGACCCGGAGCCCGGTGTTTGTCCTCCCATTTCTTGTACACCTCCTTCGCTTTCATCAGATGTTTTTGAACCCCCCTATGCACCTTCCTTAAGGCCATAATACGTTCTCTCACAGTGGGTTGATTGACCAACTCAGCGGGGATGTCAATAGGCAAAGTGTTGGCATCATAATCAAAGTTAGCCTTAAAAGGCGACATACCAGTTGAACTGTGCCATATATTGTTATACGACAACTCAGCCATCCACAGTAAATCCACCCAGGATTCATGGGCTGCCTCCGAGTAACAGCGCAAGTATTTCTTCAAAGTCTGGTTCAGGCGTTCAGTTTGACCATCCGTTTGAGGATGGAAGCTGGTAGAGAGCGCTGACTCTAAGCCCAAAGCCTTGCACCACATTTGCCAAAAACGAGCGATGAACTGGGGCCCTCTGTCTGACACAATAACCCGTGGAATGCCATGTAACATTATGACCTGTGAGGCCAATAATTGAGCTGTCTGACCGGCTGTAGGGAGGTTTACACAGGGTATAAAATGTCCCATCTTTGTCAGGTTATCCACCACCACCAACACGGCAGAATTGCCCTGATCCAAAGGTAAGCCTGTTATAAAATCCAAACTTATGTTCTGCCAAGGGCGAACGGGGGTGGGCATAGGCATCAATAGTCCTTTCCGTTTGGTGTTCTCTCCTTTAGCTCTAGCACAGGTCTCACACTTCCCTACCCACTTGGCGACATCCAAGACCAAAGACTCCCACTAGAAAAAACCTTCTAAGCTGTCGCACAGTCTTGGTAACCCCTGGATGTCCTGCTGATGGAACTACATGACACCAACTAAAGGCCTTTGTCCGCAACTCCTCAGTAGGTAGGAACAAACTCTCCCCCTGAAAAGGCAACCCCTGTCTCACCTTTCTGCCTGGTTTCTGAGCCGCCCATCGTTCCCACGAACCCAAGGACCTTGAACTCCGAATGTCTCCCAAGAACCTCTCAGCTCGAACCGCACACACCACCTTGGTAGGTGAGATTATGGATTGCTGTACTTCCCCAGACGGCTCTGTATCCATCTCCTGCCTGGACAGTGCATCTGCTTTCCTGTTCTCTACACCAGGCCGAAATGTTACCACAAAATTATATTCAGAAAAGAACAGCATCCACCTCATCTGTCTTTGCATCAAGTGTCTAGCTGAGGACATATATTGGAGATTCCGATGGTCGGTGTATACAGTCACAACTTGACTAGACCCCCAGAGGTAAGGTCTCCATTCCTGAAATGCTCGTTTAATTGCCAGCAACTCTTTCTCTGCTATAGTGTAATTGACCTCTGCCGGGCTCAGTTTTTTTGACAAAAAGGCAACAGGGTGTAACTGGCTGTTAGCTGAATCTCTCTGGGATAGAATCGCCCCTACGGCTGCGTCAGAAGCATCCGCTTCGACTATGAAAGGTCTTTCCAGCACAGGGTGTGCCAACACTGGGGCGGTGGTGAAAGCTCTTTTCAAGGCCTGGAAAGCTTTGTCAGCCTCGGATGTCCACACAAACAATGTTCCCTTTCTTAACAGCCTTGTGATGGGGACTGCCGTCTGAGAAAAATGCAGAATGAACCGGCGATAGTAATTCGCGAATCCTAAAAAACTCTGCACTTCTTTCATATTCCTAGGGGCTGGCCAATCCTGAACAGCCTGTACCTTTCTTTCAGACATCTGGAGGCCATGAGGACTAAGATTTACCCCCAGGAACTCCACTTCCTGCACCCCGAATTCGCATTTGCTCAACTTTACATACAGACTGTGTTCTCTCAGTTTGTCCAGAACTTGGCACACTTGAGCTGTATGACTTGAAACATCATGAGAATATATCAAAATGTCGTCAATGTACATTACTACAAATCGATCCACATAATCTTTCAATACGTCGTTTATGAAAAATTGGAATGCCGCGGGAGCATTACAAAGCCCGAAAGGCATCACCAAACATTCATAAAGACCAAATCTTGTCTTGAACGCAGTTTTCCACTCGTCCCCCTCTCTTACTCTAACCAGGTGATAAGCCCCACGTAAATCCAGACGGGTGTAAATATTGGCCTCTCTTACCTGGTCGAGCAAGACAGAAATAAGGGGAAGAGGGTAACGATTGCGTACAGTGTTTTTATTTAAAATACGATAATCTACACACGCTCTCAGATCCCCGTTAGCCTTTGCAATGAAAAACAGGGGAGATGCTGCTGGAGAGCGGGAGGGCCTAATGAACCCCAAACGCACATAGTGGTCTAGATATTCTCTCAAGTGGGTGGTTTCAGGCACAGACAAGGTGTACACTCTACATGTGGGTAATGTGGCTCCCTCCACCAGATCTATACGGCAGTCATATTCCCTGTGAGGGGGTAAGGACTCCGCTTTACTCTCACTGAATACATCGCTGGAAGCCCTATATTCATTGGGTAATTGAACATCTTTTTCTGCCGCTGTAGCAGCCAAAAACGGGGTGGTTAATACCGCCACATGAGATGGAACTAAATGGTCCTGACAATTTTCAGGTACAAAACGAAAGGACTTCGTCTTCCAATCCACCACCGGATTGTGTCTGTGCAACCAAGGCATGCCTAGGATGACCTCATATTGAGGAGCAGCTATGATGTTTAATGTCAGATTCTCTGTATGCACAAAACCATGCAACACCAAAGACAGCCCTAATTCACTGGTTCTTTCGGTTATTTGACCAGACGTTAATGGTTGCCCATCAACAGCCAAAACATCTTCGGGGTTCTCTCTGGGGACACGAGGCAACGCTAAACGTGTTACCAAGCCGTCGTCAATAAAATTGCCTGTGGCTCCAGAATCCAACATCACCATAACTTGATGTTGCACATGATCGCTTTCAAGAGTCATGACTATCACAAGATGCGCTTCTGTTTCTTCTGGCCCGGCGGATGACAATGATGTGAGTTTCCATTCCTGTCTCCCCTCTGCCCTGGGTATGTTCACTTCCATTGCTGAGGTATCTGACACATTGGAAGATACTGCCACCTTCTTAAACCTGTTAAAGCCACCAGATGTCTTGGGTTTGGAGGGGCACTCTCTAACGTAGTGCCCCTTCTCCCCACAGTACATGCAAAGGCCCCGTACTCTCCTACTCTCCCTTTCTTCTCTTGACAAAGGAGCCCTAAGAGCTTCTATCTCCATGGGCTCCGGAGCGGATTCTTGACCGCTCGGACTGCGGTGAGGGGTCCGTTCATAACTATAAGTTCCTTTGTCCCAACGTCTTCTACTACCCCCTCTTTCTGTTAACCGGCTATCCAGTCTTAACGCCAAATTCACCATGTCCACATATGTGGTGGGCTGAGGATCCACCTGAGCCACCATGTCTTTCAACTCCTCTTTTAACCCTAGAAAAAAAAGAGACATTCTCTTTTCCTCTGGCCACTCTGCTTCGGCCACCAACCTGTTGAATGCAGTCAAATAAGGAACCAATTCTCCCTTACCCTGGCGTAATTCTAGCAGTTCTCGATCTGCACTACAAGACGTAGCCCTCCGATCGTCTCAAACTCCGTTCTAAAAGCTGACCAATCTGACAGGATAGCGTCATCACGTTTCACTAACGGCACTGCCCAATTAGCAGCATCCCCCACTAAATATGAAATCGTGAACGCCACCCTAGAATGATTCGTAGGAAAAGAAGATGGTTTACATGAAAAGTGCATAAGGACCTGGGTCAGGAATACCTTCACCTTTCGTGGGTCACCTGAGAACCTTTCGGGATTGGCCAAAGGTATGGGGGGGGTACTGTAACCTGTACAGAGGAGGCCGGGGCAGAAGCATTAAAAGGGTTACTCCCCAACCTATCCACCTTCTCCCGTAGAGTAGCAGTTTCTGCCTTAGATGCAGCCAACTCCTGCTGCACCAACACTAGAGCGTGCAACACATCCTCCATGGACGCCATTACTCCCACACACGGATCAGGCAGAGTGAAATTCTTAGGCTCGTGATTCTGTCACGTCCGCACTCCGCAGAATCCGCGTGCAGAAGAAATGCTCCACCTCCAGACCCCCCAAACACCCTGAATATATATAACACAGGGTGTTCAGGTGATACGGTGAGGGAAAACCCCAAACGGGGAAAAAACCCAAAAGAAAAGAATAGAAGGAAGGGTCAGCAGTGGAAAAGAAGCTGCAACAGAAATACACAAGAATTAATAACGTTATAAAAGCTACTCTCATTACATTCTCGCTAAGCGTAACGCAACCTGATTCACCTGTAATGTCACAGTGATTGCCCCTTCATAGAGCAGTATCTTCTTATGTCCCTCCTGCCCCTGCATAACACAAGAAGCACAGTATGTGTAAGGCAAGTGAAACGATGACCTTCCTAATAAAATGCTGTCACTAGATACATACCCTACAAAGCAATACAGCTAACTCTTAAAGTGGATACTCCAAAGGAAACAAAAAAAAACCTCCGTGAGCCTTCCTTTGAATATGCCAAGAAGACTCAAAGAATTGAAGCAGACTCCTCCTCTGCTAGGGAATTCAAAACCTGGTTCCAGATAAAATCTCTAGTTCCAAGAAACCCCTAAACACGGCATGCTGTAGTTGAAAGTCACTACCAACATCCGCTTTAGTACTTGTAATCCGTTACTGGGAAGTCAAATTCATGAAACACTTTCCCTTCGTGCCGGCATTGCGGAGGACTTCCCCCTACAATTCGTCACTTGCTCAATAAATACAACCCCCAGCCGGAGGTTGCTAGATGACGATAACAAACATCCATGTAAGTTCAGACACCGCTCGGTGAAGGTGCCTCGCAGGCGCGAGGCTCTGAAGTGACGCGAGCAGCAACCTCCCGGTCAGATGCCGGATATCATACATCAAAGCGAAAGCACGCGCACATGTTACCCGACTTCTCCCTTCAGCGGGCTACGTGTCATCTCAGAGTTCTTCAGTTCGTGTGCAATTGACGCACGGGAATTTACTCTAGAAACGGAAGGCTACTATAGTTCAAACAGAATCACAAGCGCTTGTTCTTGGGTCTCGCCCGGCTATATCCTGTTATTACAAAGGATCATGGGTCCCGTAGTTCTTGGCCCACCGAACATGGGAGTTGTAGTTCAGGCAGGCGCTGCACGGTCTAGATCCTGACAGCTGATGCGTCACTTATTGTGACGCACCGGCGGCATAAAACATGTACCTTTTTGCGCCATATTTAAAAAGTGATGCATGTAGGTAGATGCATCACTTTTTAAACCTCTGCGCCACATTATACCCCTGTCAGGTGTAATGTACACAGAGGGGGCATTCCCCCGCAAAAAGCCTCGTAATAGTGACGTAGTGAAATCTATGAGATTTCACTGCATCACTTTTAGGACACTGTTACGTCAAAATCTTGCACCTGCCTCAAAGCAGGCGTAAGACTGAGGCAAACGCTTTCACATGGGGCTATCCCCATGTGAAAGGATGCATTGCTAGATTTGCGTCATTTTTGTGACACACTCCAGCAATTCGTCACTTTTGTGCTTACAGATACATCAGAAATACTGACTTATCTGTAAGTCCTAGAAACATGATGCGTCATACATTAAATATAATGCATCATTGGTGTCACAAGGAGTGCACAGTTAAAAGTGACGCATCGCTGTTTTCATAAATAAGGCTCTGTGTGCTTCCTAATCTGAGGTAACACAGGTGACATTATTGTGAAAGCTTCAAATTATTTTATTTAATCATGCACACACTTTTTATTCTTTCTCAAAAATTTAAAAGCTATTAATTTGCCCCAAAATCGATTTTTCAATAACATTTTAGAAACACAGTGCAGGTCCTATGTACAATCATTCCATTTCAGTACTGAAAAGTAACTATTTTACAAAATACATTTCCTATCTCTTGCAAACATTCCTACCAAGCATTACCCAAAAAATGAAACAAACCAACAGCAAAGAAATTCAGTCTGCTTCCCAATCTGAGGTAAAACAGGTAACATGTTTGTAAAAGATTCAAATATTTTTATATAATTATGCACACACTATTTCTTCCTTCTTAAAAATGTTAAAGCCATGGATTTGCACTAAAATCGTTTTTCAATTACCATTTTAGGAACAAAGCACAGGTCCTATGTACAAGCATTCATTTTCACTACTGAAAGCCATTCATTTGCCCTAAAATCGTTTTTTATTTAATATATTATGAACAGAGCACAAATCCTATTTACAAGCATTCATTTTCACTACTAAAACCCATTGTTTTGCACTAAAATTGTTTTTCAATTAACATTTTAGAAACACTTCACAGATCCTATATACAAGCATTCATTTTCACTACTGAAACCCATTGATTTGCACTAAAATCGTTTTTCAATTACCATTTTAGGAGCACAACACAGGTCCTATGTACAAGCATTCATTTTCACTACTGAAACCCATTCATTTACCCTAAAATTGATTTTTTAAAATAACATTTTAGATACAGAGTGCAAGTCCTATGTACAACCATTCAACTTCACTACTGAAACATCACTATTTCACAAAATACAAATCCTCTATTTTACAAATATAGAAACCATGCATTTTCAAAAAGCATCACACAAACCAACAGCAAAGAAAATCAATGTGCTTCTTAATCTGAACTCTCTATCTAAATGAATCATAACTCACCTTTACAAATGCTTTAGGAGATTCAGAACAGTGTCCGATACACACACCAATATTTCTTTAGCAGAGCAAAAGGTATGTTCTCCAGGCACTGCAACCATTAATGGTACAGAAAACCTCTAATTCTACACACATATTCCTCATGGTAACCAATCAAAATTCTTCCCTCTCTATTTTCAAATGAACACCCTTCCCCCCCCCCCCCTCAGCCCTTTCTACCTGTTACCATAGCAACTCCCTCCTCACTGAGCTCCCAGGGTTAAAAGTTTATTCTACAATGTTGCAAATCAAATCAACAAGCATGGTTGACCTCAATACACCAGCTTATCCACTGCAATCTTTCTTTAAATGACTTTTTCTTAACCACTCAAATTACTTCTTTCACATAACAGAACCATGCACCCTAACTTTCAGTTTTCAACTATCTGAATCCACCAATCATTGCTTGTGATTCAAGAGCACTGAAACTCCACAGTTTTTTTTGCAAACTCCTACTGTTCCAACTGCCATTCCATTCCTACACTTCATCTGACTGCACCAGAACCTCCTCTCACCATGTACTCTGTCTGGATTATTGGACATAGCTACATTCACTGGGCTCAAAGGTATGCAGCTACCAGAAATTTTCACAACCTTGACTTACCAAATGTGCACATAAAATGGATTGGCCAAAGAGGATTGAGATGTCATCAATTGATACCATTGGTGAAAACCTTTTACCATCTGCCGCACCCTGAGCTCATTTTGCACTGTGGTGGAAATGACCTAGGCACTTTGACTGGGGTAGGTCTGGAGATGGTTTTAAAGGACACCTTTGGGCAATTGATGACACTTTTTCCACAAACTGCCTTGGTATATTCCAATATATGCCAAAGACAGAAATGGAACTGGTCCAACCAATTTTGTCCACAATTTGAGAAAGCACGGAAACATGTGAATAAATCTGTTTCTGCTTACATGAGAGACTATGGAATGGGTTCAATATACAACAACAACTTGCGTTACAACATGCAAGATATCTACAGAGGAGATGGTGTGCACTTCTCAGATGAGGGGAATAGAATATTACTCCTGAATTTAAGACTGTGCATTGGTACCTACTTGTAGGTACCTAAATCAGCCACAGAACCCAAAAGCTCTTTTCAGGGCTACCCTACCTCTGATCACTCCAAATGATTATCTTTTTCTAACTTTTTCACTATTTTTCACCAAAGTACGCTCCCCGGTGCGCGTACCGGGCGCTCCCCCGCGAAAAATATATATATATATATTTTTTTCCCGTCTATATGGGCCTCCTAAGACCCCCTCAGAAAACCTAGAGGGTCAGGGAGTGCCTACGACGCCCCCTTATACCCATTCCCAACGTTGTTTGTCCTCCATTTTCTGTCTCAAATCTACCGAAACACAAAATGGAGGACTCCCGTTACGCTTACCGGTCCGCGTACCGGGGCGCGCACCGGGAACCGCTCCCAACATTTTTTAAAAGTTAATTTACATAAAAACCACTGGAGACACTTTCACCAAATATAGAATAGGCCATACTACATACCAATTCCTTACCATTTCCCCAAATTTGGTGGAATTCCATTGAGCCATTTGGCCTGTAGCCCTTTCTAAATATCCTGAGGTGAATTACTTGACAAAAACACATCTGAAGTGTTAGAATTTACAACCAATTAAAATGTTACTTTCATTTTCTACTATTATTTCATGACATTTGATTGGTTATGTACATGAATATATATAAAGAAAGAGAGGGAAACACAGCCATTTTGACTACTACTTCCTGAAGTACATTTCAAAAGGATTTTCACTGAGAACTTAAACTTCTTTTTCAAAGGTAAGATTTTATTTTGAAAACTGAAGTATGTTGTGCACTTTAAGTTCATTTGTAAAACATTTTCTGATAGTTATATACTACCCCTCTGTAATAGTTATAGATTGAGATAGGCTTCTTTGTTATAGCTATGGATGGAGTTAGGCTTGTCTTGTATAATTATGAATTTACTTAGGCTTTATGATATACACTTTTTTATATTTCTACTTCCAGCCTGATACCATACACTGCCCAAAGATAACTTCACTGTTAAAAAATCAAAACTACCTGTCTGAACTTAAACCCAACAGTGCCCTATCTCTACTTATATATTTATTTTTTATGCAAATTACAGCAAGAAAATGGAAGGAGAGCAGAATATTTCCTTCAAAATTGTTCTGGAGAACAACGCTGAAAAAGTTATTGAAGACAATGATGACTTAGATTTCATGGATGAATCACGGGACTATGAATTAGTTCAATGTGTAGAAGCAGTAGATTCGCTGATTGAAAATGAGGACATTTCCGACAATGTGTTGTTAGAAGTTCTGTTAAATTTGAAAAAAGAATCAGAAAAATAAATTTATATTTAATAATCAAAAATTGTTCGAGACATTATTCATTTTTATATGTAATTCATAAACTAGTACCAAATTGATTATAATGTAAATTCAGACTTATAGTATACTGTGCAACTTTTTTATGTTACATAGTAATTTTGCTCAGTTACTTCCTTTCTCCCACTATATTATCTCCAATGTGTATTTGACATCTCTTTTTCATCTCCTGCCTCCATGTTCTTTCTGCTTTCCTGACAGACTATGATATGGATTCCATATACCACAATAACTTCTGTAACAACATGCAAGATATCTACAGAGGAAACGGTGTACATTAAATTTAAGACTCGGCATTGGTACCTACATGTAGGTACTTAAAACACCCAAACAACACAACAACTCTATGCAGAGCTACCCTACCTCTAATCCCAATAAATTATTATTTTACTGTTTCACTGGGTTTGCCTCTTGGTACGCTCCCCGGTAAGCTCCCCGGTGCGCGTACCGGGTGCTCCCCCCCGCGAAAATTGAATAAAATATTACATTTTTTTGTGCTGCGGGACCCTTTTATGGCCCCCACATCAAACCTAGGGTACCCTGCCCCCTTTTGGTCATTTCCCCCTTTGTTTTTTGCCACCTCTTGTGTCTCGATTCTACCGAGACACAAGATGGCGGCCACTGCGGACTGTTTCGAATGTTTACAGACACCCGAGAGCCAATCAGCTTTCCGTGCGCAAGTCGTGTAGCGCGCCAGGTGCGCTCCCCGGTACGCGTACCGGGGCGTGCTTATAGATATATATATTTTTTTAACTCAAATTACTCAAAATCCTCTGGAGCACATATCTTGAAACATAGCAAAGGCACATCGGGCTACCAGTCCCTACAATTTTGCCAAGTTTGGTGAAAATCCATTCAGCCGTTCGAGCTGAAAGTGAGTTCGACCGCCCTATGGAAATTAACATGGGGAAAACACGTTTTGGGACCCCCCTTTTATCTCAGCCGCCGCTTGACGGATCCCCCCCCAAACTTTCAGGGAAGGAGCGGAGAGCCGCGAGGCAAAGTTGAGGAAAGATTCAGGCAGATTCCTCAACCGGCGCTAAAGTTATTCCCAATAGAATGTTGCGATTTCCCTATGGAAAACAATCCTAACTATAACGACCGCCAGTAGGTAATATATATATATATATATATGTATATATATATATATATATTACCTACTGGCGGTCGCCAGTAGGTATATATAGTTAGGATTTTTTCTCTATGGGATTTTTGAAAATTCTATGTCTAATAACTTTGGCGTTTGTGGACGGAATTGGCTGAAATTTTCTGGAAAATGGAACATTTTGTTTCTGAGCAGCCCCTGGAAATTTGGGGGGGGTTCGTCCAGGGGGGGTCGAGAAAAAAGGGGGGTCCCAAAACGTGTTTTTAACATTGAGTTTTCCATAGGGCGGTTGGCCTCACTTTTAGCCCGAACGGCTGAATGGATTTGCATGAAACTTGGCAAAATTGTAGGGACTGGTAGCCCGATGTGCCTTTTGTAGGTCTCAATATATGTGCTCCAGTGGATTTTGAGAAATTAACGTTTAAAAAAAGATATATATCTGTAAGCGCGCTCTGGGCAGCGCTCCGGTCCGCGGACCTTAAGCGTACCGGAACTTCGCGTAGCGAAGCTGATTGGCTCTCCGGTGTCTGTCAACATTCTAAACAGTCCGGAGTGGCCGCCATCTTGTCTCTCGGTAGGATTGAGAGACAAGAGGAGGCCAAAACAAAGGGGGAAATAACCATAAGGGGGCATACTAGATCCTCCCTGAACCCCTAGGTTTAATGTGGAGGTTTTAAAAGGGCCCCGCGGGGCAAAAAAAACAAATTTTTTTTTTGTTTTTTTTGCGTGGGTAGCGCCCGGTCCGCGAACCGGGAAGCGTTCTGGGCAGCGTACTGCAATGAAAAATGAATGATAGACTTTTCAAATACTGTATGTTAATTGATTGTTGGTTTTGTTGATTATTTTTTTATTTTTTTATTTTTTAAGCAATTATTTATTATTGTGATTGTGTTTCAAAATTTAATAACATTTCTAACATTTCACTGTCTGAAATGTCGTCATTTTTTTTTTTTTTTAAATCTCTTTATTAGCATCAGATTGGTCCGTGCAAGCATACAATTACACATTAAACTGTGTACAAAGAAAACAGTAATGGTCAATATACAAAGGAAGTAAATGGAGGACTAGACCGATGACATTACAAGCATTGTAACACATTCTAAAGTCTTATTTTCACTTTTCCAATTCTAAAGGAATATTGCACACGTGGAAAGATGACACAAAGAGATATAACCATTTTCAAACATAACGAAAACGAATGAGCCTTCGTGATAGAGAGAGCGGCAAGCAACACATCCATTTACAAGCATGACGGCAGTATCATTGGCATAGGCAGACAAGGCCAGGTAAAACGACAAACGAAAAGACCAGGGTGAAGCAACCACCCCAGCCGAGGCAAAGTGTGCAAGGAAACGGATGAGGGAAACTACTCGGTCCCAACCAACATACTATCTAAAATCAGCAGCACACGCACACCCCATCCCAATAGTGTGTATATGCTAAGCCTTGTAGAACGCAATAGGCAGCGCATGCCAGTTTGACCAAAACCACCTAACCCACCCCTTCTGGGACAATAGAGCTAGCAGCTTGGGAGTGTGTATCCCGTGTAATCCTGCCAATATACTGCCGATATGGGCCCCAGATGTCGATCGGGCGTGAAGCTGTCGGGATCTGTGTGGAATATTCCACACTATTGGTGTTGCATTGGGCAAGGCTGCGCATCCAAGTCTTAGAATCAGGGATTCGCCTGGACCCCCAAAGTAAAGCAATTTCCCTTTTCGCCAGCAAGAAACCGATTGCAGCAAGCCTGCGCGTGGTCCGGGGGAACTCAGCGACATAGCCAAGCAGTGCAATTTCCGGTCTGTGTTGCAATTCGCATTCTAAAATGTCGCCCAGGATGTGGTGTACCTGCAGCCAGTAGGTGTGCAGTTTTGGACAGGTCCATGTGAGATGTGCAAAATCGGCATGTGGAGCCTTGCATTTAGGGCAGTGATGAGGCCTGGCCGGGTCGATTTTGTGGGCCAGCGCCGGGGTGAAGTATAGGCGCCTCAAAAATTTAAAATGTATTAGCTTATGTCTACTGTTGACAGACACTTCTTTAGTGGAGCGGCAACAGGCATCCCATTGGGCGTCCGTGATAGGGCCGCCCAGATCAAGTTCCCACGCCGCACGAACTTTCGCATCCGAAGCAGGAAGGGCCGCCACACAGACTCCATACAACCTGGAGACCATGTGGGCTCCTGTTTGTGACTGTAGTAGGAAAGTCAATGCTGCCATGTCGTCCGGCGGCAGTGGGAACGAGGGAAACTGCGCTCTAAGCATGGACCTCACCCTAGTCAGGACAAAGGAATCCATAAACGTCCGGTCCGTAAATCGCGGATCCTCGGACACCGAAAAAACATGACCGTCCGGGAACAGATCCCCTATCGTGGCGAGTTGGTATTTGGACAACGTTCTGCGGACCACCGCTTCCGCGGTGATGGGGAGCCAGTGCGGGTTAGGCAATGGAAGAGCCGGGGAGTACAGCACGTCCAACCGAAGCAGCCTACGCAACTGCATCCAGGCCCACGATGTAGTGGACACAGTTTGTATGTCAAGTGGGTCCCGGGGCAAGCCTTTGGGCAATATCGAGTTAAGGGTAAGTGGTAGGACCAAGTCCGCTTCAGGTCTCAAATATGGGATCCGAGCGTCCGGATGGAACCAAGGATGCGCATAGGCGCACTGCGCGACTAGGTAATAAATATAAAAGTCTGGCACTCCAAAGCCACCCCGTTCATAAGGCAGCGTGAGAATGCGCCAAGAAACTCGAGGGTTCTTATCCCCCCACACTAATCGCAACAACAGAGAGCGCAGTTGGGCGAAAAAGATTTGAGTGAGCGGGATCGGTATGTTATTAAATAAATACAAAAAACGGGGAAGTATAATCATTTTGATTATGGCGATACGGCCGGCCATCGAGAGAGGGAGGCGAATCCAACGCGTAATATTATCCTCCAGAAAGTCCAACGCCTGTCCGTAATTGAGACGTATCATGGATACCGTGTCTAGATGAATGTGGATACCCAGATATTTCACCGAATCAGTATTCCACTCAAGCGGGAACGGGCAGTCCCAGCGAGCAGTGGAGGGGGTGAGCGGGAAGATGTCAGACTTGTGCCAATTAATGCGAAGGCCAGAATATTTCCCAAAGCGCTCCACCTCAAGCAGCAAGGGCGACAGGTTGGTCTCCGGAGACCTGACATACAGGATGGTGTCATCTGCGTAGAGGGAGATGAGTAACGGACCCGTCCGGAACTGGAGCCCGCGGTGCAAGTGGCGCTCCTGAAAGTGTCGTACCAAGGGGTCCATGGCCAGAATATACAATAGTGGGGACAGGGGGCATCCCTGTCGGGTTCCCCGGGAAAGAGGGAAGCTATCAGAGAGCGTGCCGTTAAGGCGTAGCCGTGCTCTGGGGGCAGTATAAAGCAGCTCAACCGTGGAGACAAACAGGGACGGCATGCCCATTCGGTGCATGACGGACAGAAAAAACGACCATTCTAAGGAGTCAAATGCCTTCTCGGCGTCCAAAAACACCGCAGCCGCCGGAATATCCGGCTCAATCCTGTGAAGTATAGAGAACAGTGTCCGTAGATTGAAGGAGGTGGATCTATGGGGGACGAATCCAGACTGGGCTGGTGAAATGATAGATTCCATAAGTAAAGACAGTCGAGTGGCTAGGACTTTCGCCAAAATCTTATAGTCAAGATTAAGTAGGGAAAGGGGTCTGTAGGATCCACACCTAGTGGGGTCCCGACCCGGTTTAGGAAGTAAGATGATAACTGCCTCCCGCAGCGTGGGCGGCAGAATCCCCGTCTCGAGCGCCTCCGCATACACCTCGATGAGGCGAGGAACCAGTTCCTCCTTGTACGCCTTATAAAAGTCGGCCGAAAAGCCATCCAGACCCGGCGCCGAGGAGCCCTTTAATGCATCAATGGCTTCCACAACGCAGTCCGGCTCGATAGGCATCGCCAAAAATTCCTGCATATGTTTCTCTAGGAACACCATAGAGATTTCGTTGATATAGGGGCCAGGGTCGTGACAGTCAGCCGTCAGGCCTGAGGTGTACAATTCCTTGTAGTAGGATAGGAAGGCATCGCAAATGTCAGGGGTGGTCTGATGACGAACACCTAAATCATCTACCAGGTCAGAGATGTATGAAGCCTGGCGGGGGGGACGGAGCAAGTGGGCCAGGAGCTTGCCAGGCCTGTCACCTTCGCCATATTGCCTAGCTGAGTGTTGTGTGCAGAGATATGTCAGTTCCCTGTCTGCAGTGTCTCTGAACTCTTGCAGCAGTTCGAGCCTTTTCGCCTCCACCCTACCGTCTGTGTCAGTGAGCGTGTCCCTGTCCAGTGCGGCAATGTCCGTCTCAATACGGGTCAGGGAAGCACGGATCTCGCGCAAAGCCCCTACATGTTTGTTGATGCAAACCCCTCTAATAGTGGCCTTGAACCCCTCCCACAATGTAGCCCAAGTGTCCACCGAGCCCTCATTTAACTCAAAATATTCCTCTATGGCAGTACGTACGTCCTCCTTGAAAACCGGATCAGATAACGCCTTGCCAGGAAAGCGCCATTGCCTCTCATACCCTCCCAACCTGGGGATCAGTAGGGTCAGCACTATGGGAGAGTGATCAGACAGCGTGCGTGGGAGTGTCGAATGGTCTCTCACCCAACCGGCCACCCCTGGGGAAAGGAGCCAATAGTCTATTCGGGTACTAGTGTTGTGATATCCCGAGTGGTGGGTGTAGGTGGGTGTGTTGGAGTGCAAACGGGCCTCAATGTCAATCAGTGGGTAGTGCGCGCACATATCCGCCAGCACAGCGCGTGAACGGGGCTTACAATCTGGGGTAGAGGAGGTGCTGTCCCTGGCAGGGCACATCAGCAGGTTAAAGTCCCCCCCCATTATCATCATATCAGTGTCTAATCGCAGCAGAACATCCTGGAGACCCTGGAAGAAGGTAGGGGAGTCAGAATTGGGGCCATATAGTCCAACAAAGGTGACCTTGAAGCCCAGAAGTACCCCTGTAACCACAACATACCTGCCATCTACATCAAATACATTATCTGAGAGCACAAATGGGACGCGTCTGTGTATCAAGATCGCCACCCCCCTCGCATATCTGCTATAGCTAGAAAAAAATCTGTGTGTGCCCCAGCCCTTTGCAAAGGAGGACGAGTCAGCTCCCACCAGGTGCGTCTCCTGCAGAAATAATACATCCACCCCGTGTCGCGCTGCGTAGTTTAGAACTTGCCGTCTTTTCCTCGTGTCATTCAAACCCCGGACATTCCAAGACATGCAGGTAAGTCTGGAAGGACCAGACTGCTGACCTATCTTAGCCATTCAGACTCGATGTAATCACAATAAAACATGTGCGTGCAGAGCCGCCGCCACTCTCCCGCAAAACAGGCATCATCAAAATAGCAAAACAGTACGTGTGCACAAACAACAGAACCAAAGCATAAACCAACCCATCCCAACCACCCACCACCCAGCCACTCCTCAAGTCCCAGGAGGCTTCTCCCACCCTTACGGAGATAACCTAGAGCAACATACAATAACAGTTGTCCAACAATGTACCTGTAAAATAAAGACAACGTTAGAGAAAAGTACAGTACGGCTCGCGCCATGGGGGTAGGCAACGCTCCGCCATGCAAGAACCACAATCGGGGCAACGTTCAATTCTCAGCAATTATGGAAAGCACTGCAAAAAAGAGGTAACAGCATTGACAGATGCAGAATACTGAGGTAAATAGCCTGCAATGAAAAAGATGGGGTGGAGATAAGTCAACCCTGTCCGGTTTCAGTAAACAGGTCAGCACTAGCCTGCGAGTCAGTGTGTGGCGGAGATCGTCGTGCGTCATCTGATTTACGAGGCGACCCTCTGTTTTTGTAGGTTCGACAAAATTCCTGTGCCTCCGCAGGGGAATCAAAAATGCGAAACCGGCCATCCACGTCCACTCGGAGCCTGGCAGGATACAGCATCCCATAGCGGAGCCCCAGTTTACGCAAAGCAGCCTTGACACCAGTGTACTTACGGCGCGCATCTTGGACCATGACTGTGAAGTCTGGGTAGAAAGAGAGCACGTCCCCCTGCCACCGAACTTCACCCGCCTCCCTGGCAGCTTTCAGTGCCGCGTCTCTGTCCCTGAAGTTCATGAGCCTGGCTATAATGGGTCGGGGCGGCAGGCCCGGGTTAGGCCGGGGCCCCAGTGATCTGTGCGCGCGTTCCACCACGAAGCCAGATGTAAACGTGTCTCGGCCAAAAAGTTCGATTAGGAGGTGTTCCACAAAAGTGTCAAAGCGTCCGGTAGCTGTCGTCTCCGCCACACCAATTATTCGGATATTATTGCGCCTACTGCGCGCTTCTAAATCCTCGTTCTTGATTGCGACGTCTTTAAGGATCTTCTCCACACGTTCCAACCTTTTCAACGTCGACGCAGCTCCATCCTCGATGTCGGAAACTCTGGATTCCGCCAGGTCCAGACGCCTATCGTGCAGCTGAATCGTCGCGCCCATGTCCGCCATTTTCTTTTCGAGGGTATCAAAGCGGGAGTCCAGGGCCTTGAATCCAGCCCGCATCTCACCCATCATTTCAGCGACCATACCAGCGGTGTCCTTCGCCGCCGCCTGGCCCCCAGTGTCCGCCTCAGCTGCCGGCGAACCCGCAGACGTACGGAGGGGCGCCGAGCTGAAGGTAAGTCTCTTCTGGGAAACATCCTTTTTCACCATGGTGGAAGTAATGGCGGGCAAATCACCAGTGTCACAGGACCCCACGACAACTGCGATAGCCAAAGAGTCGAGCACAGCGACAGGGCACCCCGACAGCAAGGCGGTCAGGTCAGGACCAGAGTATCAGGGGTACTCGATGCTGCCCCGCACCAGGGCCGAGACGAACCGCAGGAGCCTCAGAGTCGCCAAGGTAGAAGCACACAGGTCATCGGGATATCAAACTGGCTGGAGCCAAACGTCAGAGGCCCTGCGCAATACGTAGGGTCAGCAAATGGACGCGGCGATCACACAGCAGCAGCTGACAGGTCCAGGGCCTCGCCGAGGCAGGCAGCAAATGGTGGCGCAGTGTGGGGACCAGGTAGTCAGGGCCTCGAGGTATCAGCAGCACAGATGGGCAGAGGCTCGCAGGTCATGCAGCCAGCGCCGGCCTTGTAAAGTGCATAGGCGTCCGATATGTCTGGCCAATCGCAGCAGCAGGAGATCAGGAGAATGTAGTCCTGGGTCTGCAGGGGGACAGACGCGGGTCTGGGGTGCACGTTAACGGTGGGGGCAAAGGAGACAGGCCCCCACCGAATGCAGCGATGTGTTGCCGTCCATAGAGCACCTAGGAGCCCGCCGGACACACCCCCCGCCAATCCTCCCCCAACCCCGGAGCCCGCCGTCCGCACCCTCCGCTCGCCGCCGCACTTCCCAGGCAGCCCCCGAAAATCGAGGCCCCGGCTCCCAAGGCCGGACCAGGCCGCAAGTGCCGGTCGCGCACCGAGGGGCCGCACCCCCACCAACGGGCACCACCGGGGCCGAGCAGCGGACCCGGGAGGGCACAATAGCGACCCCAAGGCCGAAGGGGTCAACGAGGGGGCAAACAAACGGACTCACCAGGCGCTCCGGCGCTGCGAAGTAACGGCCCGCGAGGCACAGCCGGCCTCGGCACCCCTCAGCTGTTCCGCCCGGTCTCGCTGTCCCCCGTCCTCCAGACTAGGCAGGCTGCATCAGGTGGCGTTAGGGGTCAGTTGCAGACATATGTCGACCCCAGCGCAGCGCCGGATCTCTTGCGAACGGCCCCGTTCCTCTCTCGCCCGGCGGAGCTCTACAGTCAGGCGGCCATTTCGTTCGCCTGCGTAGCCACGCCCCGAAATGTCGTCATTTTCATTGAACATAGCTTGTAATCTATGAGGGTGTAAAATGTCCTCATTTTGAAGGAGGTCATCCACTGCTTGCACACATTGCAGTAGTTCTTGGTCCCAAGTTTCATCCACAAATTCTATATAATTTGGATCAATTAATTCTTGGCTGCTCTCTTGCAGGACAATTTGAAATGAAACTTTCTGTTCGCCTTCCATGTTGCCTGAAATTTGGATAAAAAAAATATATATTAGTAGAGATAGGGCACTGTTGGGATTAATTTTAGATAGGCATTTTTTAACAGAGAATTTATCTTTGGGCAGTGTATAGTATCAGAGTGGAAGTAGGAATATAAAAAAGTGTATGTGATTTAACGTAAGTAAATTCATAATTATAAAAGAGAAGCCTAACTCCATCCATAACTATAACAGAGAAGTCTATCTAAATCTATAACTACTACAGAGGGATAGTATATAACTATCAGAAAAAGTTTACCATATTAACTTATAGTGCACAATATAGTTCAGTTTTTAAAATAACAACTTACCTTTAGAAAGAAGTTGAAGTGATTAGTGAAAATCCAATTGAAATGTACACCAGGAAGTAGTAGTCAAAATGGCTGTGTTTCATTCTCTTCTTTTATATATATTCAGGTACATAACCAATCAAATGTCAGGTAAAAAAAGTAGAAAATGAAAGTAACATTTTAATTGGTTGTCAATTCCAACACTTCAGATGTGTTTTGAGAAGTAATTTACCTCAGGGTATTTAGAGAGGTCTACAGGCTAAATGGCTAAATGGAATTCCAATCAAATTTGTGAAAATGGTAGGGATTGGTATGTAGTATGAGCTAATCTATATTTGGTGAAATTGTCTCCAGTGGCTTTTCTGTGAACTACTTTCCCACCTTTTTTGATGGTGCGCTTCCCAGGGAGCGACCCGGTACGCGAACCGTTGAGCGCCCCGGTTCGCGAACCTTAAGCGTTACGGGAGTCCACCATTTTGTGTTTCGGTCGAATTAAGATACAAAATGGAGGGCAAATAATGTTCAGAATGGGTAGAAGGGGGCACGGTAGACTTATCTTGACCCCCTAGGTTTTGTGAGGGTGGCTGAGGAGGCTTATATGTGCGAAAAAAAAACATTTTTTTTAAAAATTTCGCGAGGTTAGCTCCCGGTTCGCGTACCGGGTAGCGCCCCAGGGAGCGTACTTTGTTGAAAATTAGTGAAAAATGTTACAGTAAAATAATAATTGTGAGTGATCAGATGTAGGGTAGCTCTGAGAAGAGCTTTTGGGTTTATGGTACATTTAGGTACTTATAAGTGGGTACCAATGCACAGTCTTAAATTCAGAGTGAAAATTCTGTTGCCCTCATCTGAGAAGTGAACTCCATCTCCTGTGTAGATATCTTGCATGTAGTAACGCAAGTTATTGTTGTACATGGAGCCCATTCCATGGTCTCTCATGTAAGCTGAAACAGATTTGTTTACATGCTTCCTCGACTTCTCAATTTGTGGACAAAATTGGTTTGACCACCTCCATTTCTGTCTTTGGCATATATTTGAATATACCAAGGCAGTCTGAGGAAAAAGTGCCATTAATTGCTCAAAGGTGTCCTTTAAAAGCATTTCCAGACCTACCCCAGTCAAAGTGCCCAAATCATTACCTCCACAGTGCACAATTAACAGGTCAGGTTTGGGCAAATGCATAAAGGTTTTCACCAATGGTATCAATTGGTGACATTTTAATCCTCTGTGGCCAAACCACTTAATTTCCACATCTTGTAAATTGAGGTTAGGTAATTTTCTGTTCTCAGCATACCTGTGAGTCCAGTGGATATAACTATGTCCAACAATCCAGACAGAAAACATGGTGAGAGAAGGTTCTCCTGCAGTCAGATGAAGTGTGGCAATGAAATGGCAGTTGAAAAAATGAGAGTTTAAAATGAAAAAAACTGTGGAGTTTCTGTGTTCATGAAGCAGTAACAGTGATTGGTGGATTTTGATTGCTGAAAACAGAAAGTTAGGGTGCATGGATGAGTTATTTGAAAGATGTATTTTGAATGGTCAATAAAAAATCATTAAATGAAAGAATGCACTGGATATGCAGGTGCACTGAGAGTTCAGAGTTCAATTGCAACATTGTTGTGTGAACTTGCAAACACCAGAGGTCTTCCAAGAGGTGGTTGCCATGCAGAAAAGGCATGAAATGGCAGAGGGGGGAAGGGTTTTCATTTGAAAAAAAGTGAGGGAAGAGTTTTGATTGGGTGACATGAGAGATATGTGTGAAGAATTACAGCATTTCTGTGCTTTTGATAGCTGCAGACTCTGGAGTGCATACCTTTTGCTCTGCTGAAGACAAATTGGTGTGTTTCTGAGACTGTTTTCAAACTCAAAGTATTTGCTAAGGTGAGAAAATATTTCTTTAATTTAGATAGAGAATAGTGTGCTTTAAGGAGAAAATTATGAATTATGTGGCGCAAATTGCTTGTAAATATGCTCCCACCTGTGCATGGAAAATTTAGATTTTGAATGTTTGTGTTACATAGCCATGTTAAAAGTGATACAAACATGCTGCAAAGGCAATCAAAAAACGCTTTTATGTGTCTTAAGGACATTTTAAGTAATTTTCCCATGTGCAGTGTTTTGAAATTATGATTTGAAAATCGTTTTTGGGGAAAAGGAATTGTTTTTAAATTTATGACAAGGACATAATGGTGTATGCTTCTTTATAAGGCAATTGACTGTCCCTGATGTTATTTTTCCCATTTTAATGTAAGACCTTTCTCTGTGGCGCAAATTGCTTGTAAATATGCTCCCACCTGTGCATGGCAAATTTAGATTTTAAATGTTTGTGTTACATAGCCATGTTAAAAGTGACCCAACCATGCTGGAAAGGCAATCAAAAAACACTTTCATGTGTCTTAAGGACATTTTAAGTAATTTCCCTGTGGGCAGTGTTTTCAAATTATGAATTGAAAATCGTTTTTGAGGTAAAGGAATGTTGTTAAAATTTATGTGCGCCATATGCCCCCAAATTTCTTTTTCAGGGGTGCAGCAGGGTGTTCTTGAGACAACCCTGCACCTTTGGAAAAATTCCTAATTTGCGATGAGGTAATTGCTAATCGCAAATTGCACCTTCATTCATATGGGCATCCTGGCCCATGGAAATGAATGGGTAATTTGCAATTAGCAATTTGCTCATTGCAAATTTGGAATGGTAAAGAATCGCTATTTATTCCTTAAAATTCGCTATTTAGGAAATGCAAAATAGTTTGATGGTACATATGGCGGTTGATGTCTAACAAGATAAGAAGCTTAGGGATACATTTATGATGACTGGCGCAATGAAGTGGACATTACTTACTTCATTGGTAGAGCTTTACATGTATTATGTCCTCTGTATTCTTCATCAAGCGTAACTTTAATCTGCAATCCTGAGTAGGCCTCACCTTAAACAAACCTCTGGATAGGCCACACCTTATCGTCATCCTGAATTAATCATTTAAAATGCCAGGGACACATTTATAATAGGTGTATGCCTCTTTTGCGCCACTTACAAAACACTGTCCATGGGGAAATGACTTAAAATGTCCTTAAGACACATGAATGTGTTTTTTTAAAGCGTTTGCAATTTTTTTGGGTCACTTTTAACATGGCTATGTGACTCAAACAGTCAAAATCTAAATTCACCATGCACAGGTGGGAGCATATTTACAAGGAATGTGCTCCATGGGGAAAGGTCTTATAATGTAATATGGGAAAAATGACATCAGAGACAGTGAAATGCCTTATAGAGAAGCATACACCATTATGTCCTTGTCATAAATTTGCAAACCATTCCTTTTCCCCAAAAACGATTTTCAAATCATAATTTGAAAACACTGCACATGTGGAAATGACTTAAAATGTCCTTAATTCAAAATTTGCTATTCTTTATTTTGCGATTGCACTGAAGGATTTGCAAATTTTGCGATTACTTAAATGCAATGTATCAAACAAAAAATATGTAAAAAATGACATTAAGGATTTGGAAACTACCACCAACTTCTAGTTGGTGGTAATTTGCGAATTCTTTTCAAAAAGCTTTTTTTCCAAAAAACAAAAGGTGCCATATGACGCCAATACATGCCCTTAGGGCATGTATGTGCGCCATATGCCCCCAAATTTCTTTTTCAGGGGTGCAGCAGGATGTTCTTGAGACACAATTGCACCCTTGGAAAAATTCCTAATTTGCGATGAGCTAATTGCTAATCGCAAATTGTACCTTCATTCCTATGAGCCTCCTAGCCCATGGAAATGAATGGGTAATTTGCAATTAGCAATTTGCTCATTGCAAATTAGGAATGGTAAAGAACTGCTATTTATTCCTTAAAATTCGCTATTTAGGAAATGCAAAATAGTTTGATGGTACATATGGCGGTTCATCTGTAACAAGATAAGAAGCTTAGGGATAGATTTATGATGACTGGCGCATCACCAGGGATGTGCCAGTCATCCTGCGCCGCTGTTCCGCCACCCATGGTGTGCTGCATTTACAATGCGGGGCATCATGGGGCAAAAATGGCACAGATGCGTGACGTATCTGTGCTGTAAAGGTAGTGATTGCTGGAGTTGTATCGCAAGTGCGATGCAGCTCAAGCAAGGCTCAGGGGTGCCCCATCTCCACAATGTTGCGTCAAGACCTATGCCTGCTTAAAGCAGGCGCAGGGTTTTGACGCAGCTTTCTCCTATCTGATTGTAAATACGGCACACCATGGGTGGCAGAGCAGCGGTGCACGTTAACTGGTGCATGCCTGGGGATGTGCCATTTAACATAAATCTGCCCCTTTACATTTAAGTATGTGCAGGGGACACAGAGTTGGTGAGGCTTATCCAAGGTTAAGAAGAGATGAGTCATGTTCACTGAAAAATTAGACATAGGCTTCACCTGCTCAGCATCGCTGGACATGGCTAAATAATAGCTGCAAAATGTTACTCTTGTTAAACAATTTTACTATTATAATCTCTGAGATTTGTCTCTTACTCTGCAACATCTCATTGTTGTTATCTTTCTTTAAAGATAAAGACAACATCAACATGAGCGACAATCTGCAATCAGTTGATTTTGACCTCATCATTGAACTTGTAATTGAAACATCAGTGGATGTTGATCCCTTGGATGATTTAAATCCTGAGGATGAAGAAGAGCGTGATGAGGATGCAGATTTGTCCGAATTATATGACATAGGGTGGGAAGCTGACCTGCTTGAGCCTATGGAACTATAAACATTTATTTTTAAAATTTATAATAAATAAAAAGTAAAAGTGTAAACCGTTTAATTTAAAAATAAAGACACCTTCAAAAACAGGTTATGTGTAGTGTCTTCAATAAAATATTAAAATATGCTCATAAAATTAGATCAGATTCACATATAAAATAGCACAGGTAACATGAACATAAATTCCATTTCTTTTCTGCTATTTCTGTATTGTAAATTTGCCAAGGACTAAAAAATCTTCTATTTAAAATGTCAAGTAGTGTGTTAAGTTTTTGATCACTGTTATTGATTTACTGTTTGGTAATAGTGGTTAATAACATTTTTTAATATATTTTACCACAGATTCAACTGCAGATCATTTCAACATTTCACCATGCCAACGAAAGAAAGAGAGAGAAAGGCTGCAAAACGTCAAAGACAGCAGGTGAATCAAAAGAAGCAGCAGTCCTCTAACAAAAAGATTTGTCAAGTCACGAAGAAAGCACCGGGTAAGAGTACAAAAACATTCATAAGAAATATGTGTAGTAAAAAAAATATTACTACAGAAAATGTTTCAGTCCATAAAAAGAGAACCAATTCAAATGGAAAGGAAAGGCCAATCAAAAATGTTACTGCTAGAGCAAGAGATAACTCTGTGCATGATAGTAGAAGGAAACAACAGTTTAGGGACATTCGTAAACGAATGTTCCGCAACAGGATAATTGGCAATTTGTTAAAAAATATTAAGAAAGGTCAACAGAAAGTGGTTTTTTATAAGAGAAAAAAAAAAGTTGAGAAAGTTATTGATCAGGCATTTGAAATTAAACGTAAGTTATTTATTTTGATAATCAATAGAATTAGGAAGCTAAACAAGGCAATTTATGATTTCAAAAGAAATAGTAGATGGAAGAGAATAGTTAATCGTAGTAATTTTTGTGAAGTTTTTTTCTGGAGAATGGATTCATAGTTCAAGCTGTGAGGCATTTTTTAATGAGGAGAGTTATTTCCAGGATAATGATTTGGTGCATGCAGTTGACACCAGTGGTCGTGCTTATGAAGTGAAAGATGGTTGTCCAGTTGAAAAAGAAAAACTTGTGACAACAGAGGCAGAAGAGGTGTTAGGTAATGAGGTTTTAGGAAGACGTGCTAAGGGTCCTGTGTACACCTGGAAGTGTAGTAGTATTTGTAGTGTGCGACAGGATTCCATCAATTTGCTTTGTGATTTTGTACGGTCATTTAATAAGAAAAGTTTGAAGCAGAAAATAAGGTTGTTGCAAGAATTAGATCCTTGCAGAGTGAGAGAAGTGACAGGTTTGCATGGTCATTCACTGGCTTGTCTTTCCAGGAGAGTATGCCAGAGTGTTTTTCATCATTTCAGAATGCTATTAGTGCATCATAATAAAGTGAGGAAATTAGTTAGAATGTTGTATTATGCTAAGAGTCCAGCAATTATGCTTAAACAATTATGCGCTGCTCTTTTGCATGGTTCTGAAATAGATATATGTGAAGAAATTGAGTTTTGTTACTTTGGAAGTAAAGAGGAGAATGTTGAAATTGACCAAGAAGAAGCGGGTAATGTGGAAGATAGTGTCCAGGTTTCCAGTACAGATAATTTCCAGAGGGAAATTGTCACATTTCAGGTCAAATCAAGTGAGAGGCCAAATTTCACTTGTGTGTGTTGTCGACGCACTTATTATAAGAATCAGACTAAGTTAGTGGATTTATATGCAAAAAGTGAAAGGGAAAATAATAGTGAATGGAAGGATTTTGCAACATACTTGATGGTAGAAAATTGTTTTGATTTGGGATTGGATCAACGTGTGTGTACTTATTATTGTTGCAAATTAAATCAAAACCAGATGCCTGCTAGAGCAGTTCATAATAATCTGGAATTGGTTGAGATTCCTTCTGAATTGAAGGATTTAAATACTTATGAATCTATTTTGATTCAAAGTATCCATCCCTTTCAGGCTATTGTAAGAATGGAGCCAAAGACAGGGAAATTGCCTCCATCAGATTTACAGAGAGGATTAAAGGGAAGAGTTGTTTATTTGCCTCTAGATTTGAAGAAAAACATTAACACAATTGGAGTAGAAAAAGTGGAAGAGGAACCTCTGGTTATCTTAGTTAATGGGGTTCCGACAAAGAATAAGAAAATATGGCAAGATTTAGTAGATGTTAGGAAAGTTAAAAAGGCAACATTGTATTTGAAAAAAAATAATAAATACTATAAGAATGTATATGTTGCAGAAGAGGAAGTAAGTGAGGAAGAGGATAGCGATTTGTGTGCTGGTCAAATTGAGAAAGTAGAACCCTCTACTAGTGAAGAAATATATGAACATTATAGTGTTCATCCTTTGCATTCCAAGGAAGTCATGGGGAATGCTATTGAGTTGTTTCAAATGAAACAAGCCAAAGGGAGTCCCATTAGTGTTTGGGAGGAAAGTTTGGAAGCTCGGTGTTTCCCACAGCTATTTCCAACAGGTCAAGGAGGAAGATATGATGAGCGACCTGATCAAATTCCTGCTTCTGAATACCGGACTTTGCGATTGTATGCAGGAGATGCTAGGTTTCGACAATGCATTCCTTATTTGTTTCATCTCCTGTTTGAAAGCGATCTGTCTGGACTGTCATATGCAGTGAACCACATCTTGAAAAGTGGTATACACATGCAAAACATCTCGGCAAGTGACTTTATGGATAAAGTCAATGTCCAAGACAGTATTTTGGATTCTCACCTGATTAATCTCATGGCGTGTCAGCGTGGTACTAATGAGTACTGGTACCGTCGTCATGGTGATTTAAAATGTATGCTGAGGAACTTAGGTACTCCCACATGGTTCCTCACTCTGAGCTGTGCCGAGTATGGCTGGGAAGACTTACTTGAATTTCTACGAGAGGCAAATGCTAACATAGATAACATCGAATTCAAGACACCCGGAGAACTGTGCTCTTTGGATCCAGTCAATGTATGTAGGTACTTCAATCATAGATTTGAAGCTATGATGTCTTTCATCATGAATAAGAAGAATCCACCTCTTGGAGAGGTGTTGGATTTCTTCTGGAGAAAGGAGTACCAAGCAAGAGGTGCTCCTCATATACATATGTTGCTGTGGATCAAGGATGCACCTAAATTTGGAACGGATCCAGAAGACTCAGTGATGAGTTTCATCCAACAGTATTCTACGTGTGCTGTTCCAAACGCAAAGGAGAAGAAAAGCCTAAGAGAAAAAGTTCTGCGTTTCCAAAGCCATCGATGTGGAAAGTACTGCCGTCGTAAATTCCGAAACAAGGACAAGTTCTACACCAAATGTCGTTTCGGCTTTCCACGACCGGTGATTTCTAAAGGAAGAGTAAACAGTTTGATGTCTTCGCTGCGACATAATTTCATGAAGAAATCACCTAAAAACACATACAATTTGAAGAGGAACGAAGAGTCCAAGTACATCAACGACTACAACCCGGTGATTTTGTCCATGTGGAATGCTAACATGGATATACAGTTTGTGGCTGATAACTGTATGGCTGTGGCTCGGTATGCGACGTCTTACATCACCAAAAAAGAGAAGACAGAATTGAAGGATATGTGGGAGGACATTTCCCATGAAAAGAGCCTCAGCAAGAAGTTGTACAGTTTCAGTCTGAAGATGTTGTCGCATCGAGAAATTGGAGCTTACGAATGCTCTGACCGGTTGTCTTCAGCAAGTCTCTATGCCAAGTCCAGGAGTATCATTTGGGCGAGTCTTGGTCTTGCTGCAACGCGTAATCGAGTTCTGAAACCTGTGCGGGAAATTGAGTATTTGGCGGAAAAGGAGCCAAACAGTACCGACATTTTGAAGACCAACATGTTGGATACATATTATCCAAATAGAAGCAGTCACCTCGACAATGTTTGTCTGTATGAGGTTCTTCAAAATTACATATTCAAGAGGAACATCAAAGAAGATACTGAGAAAGGAGTGTATGCTGTAATAGGAAGTGAGGGATGTCTGGTCAAGCAAAGAAAATGCCACTTGGTAAACCATCGAAAATTGAGTGGCGAATCTCCTGAAAAAAAGGAGTTTTTCTATTTAGCACTTTTGCAACTTTTCAAGCCTTGGCGTGCAGAAGAGAAACTGCTTGGAGATTTCCTCTGTTACGAAGACTCTTTCAATGCCGCCAAGGAGACCATAGAATGTCCTGCTTTTCCCAAATATGTAGAAATGTTGAATGCGGAAATTGAGCAGGAAGCAACGATTGCAGCCGAGATTGCCAGAGACAGTTCTCAGGACAGTCAGAGTTCTGCTTCATTGAGTCAGGATCCACTAGGAGGACCTGTTATCGAAAATGAAGCTGCCACTGCCATGAATGTAGTGGAAAGAGCCATGGCACATGCTCAGGAGGATGCGGTTAACTTAGAAGAGTTGGAAAGACAACTCAACGTTGAGCAGAGGAAAATATATGACGAAGTTACCATGCAAATTGATCATGGATTAAGTCATGACAAGAAAGAGTGCTCATGTACGTCCTTGAAGCCTGTCCGACTGTACGTGAGTGGAGAAGCGGGAACTGGAAAAAGTTTCCTCATTAAAGCAATTTCATGCTATTTGCAGGAAAGGACAGAGTCATCGCTGTCTTGTGTTGTCACCGCTCCAACTGGACTGGCAGCACATAACATTAAAGGGATTACTTTACATCGTTTACTGATGCTGCCAGTGGAGCATGACAACAAATTACAATATCACAAGCTATCTGGAGATGCTTGTTTTGAAGTTTCAAGAATCTTGAGGAAAATGAAACTTCTTATCATTGACGAAGTAAGCATGGTTTCCAATGTCATGCTTGCCTTTGTGCATTTGAGAATGCAAGAAGTTCTCAAAACAGAGTATGATGTGTTATTTGGTGGCAAACACATCATTGTTTTCGGAGATCTTTTGCAGCTGACACCAGTGAAAGGGCAACCTGTGTTCAAAATGCTCACGCATGAAGATACCAGGAAGTGCCTAGGCAGCATTGGCAACGTCAATATATGGTTAAACTTCAATTATGCTGAACTGCATGAAAATATGCGTCCGGCGAAGGATGAAGTTTACAAGACTATTCTACAAGATGTTAGAATTGGAAAAGTGACCGAGCATGGGAAAGAAGCTTTACATGCACGATTACTGTCAAATTTATATCCAGAACAAGATGTTGTGCCTGAGAATATTTTTCAGAAAATTACTGATAAGAAATCTGGAATATGTTTGATGCCAACTCTTGCAGAATGTGCCAAATTCAACAACAAAATGTTGCATTTAGAAAAGCAAGAGATTGTGAAACTGGAAGCTATTGACAGAGTAGAGCATATGGGATCAACAATTATTTTGTCTGAGAATCTGAAAACAAAATTGGATTCATTAGAGAAGAGTATATCTAAAACTGCAGGTTTTGAAAAGACTCTGAATGTGTGCTTGAACTGCCGTATAATTTTAAGAAGGAATTTACATGTTGAAAGAGGTCTGGTAAATGGATCAATGGGTAATGTTGTTGATTTTGTAAAATACAGAAATGGAGATGGAATTGAATTTTTAAAAATTAAATTTGATGGCATTGAGGAAGTACAGCTAATTGGTCGTTGCTCTGCTAGATTTTTGCTTGTAAAAGACTTATATGGTCGCCGTAAGCAGTTTCCTGTTTGCTTGGCATATGCGGTGACAATCCATAAATCGCAAGGTTTAAGTGTAGACTGTGCATTGGTGAATATTGGCAGTTCTGTGTTCAAGGAGGGTATGGCATATGTGGCATTGTCACGAGTTAGAACTTTATCGGGATTGTACTTGATTGAGTGTGATGTCACAAACATTTGTGCGGATCTAGATTGTGTTAAGGAATACAATAGGTTAAGAAGAGAGTATGCGCCACATTTGCCTCAGTATCCTTTGTTTGAGAAACGTGTGGTAGGCCGGAAACGAAGAAATGTGACCAATACTGGGGAGGTTGTAGCAAAAAGACGAAAAGTCGATGAACCTAAAATTACAAGCAGAAACAAAAAGGATTCTGTTGAAGATGTTGTTGGTTTTCAATTTGAAAACAGTTCTGGTGTCAACTGCTATGCTAATGTAGTGGTTAATGTTTTGTTTTCTCTAGAAAATGTAAAAGAAGAGATTGTGGTCAATTCTGATCAAAGATTTTGCAGTTTGTTAAATTCTGTGTTAGAGAAATGTAGCACTGATAGAACAAACATAGAAAGTGTGTCTGAAATTCGAAATCTGTTAGACAGATGTTCAGGCCAAACACAATTCTCTCAAAATATTCAGCAAGATTGTCAGGAGTTTTTAATGTATATGCTTGATGTATTGCATGCTGAAGGTGTAGATGTAGATCAGCTGTTTGGGCTTTCTTATCAATGGCAGCATGACTGCGAGAACTGTATGGTATCAAGTACTACTAGTGTAGACTCAGAAAGATTTATAT
Source organism: Lissotriton helveticus (assembly GCF_964261635.1). NCBI lineage: Eukaryota > Metazoa > Chordata > Amphibia > Caudata > Salamandridae > Lissotriton > Lissotriton helveticus. The sequence continues at coordinate 791,849,081 of NC_136071.1, read as the reverse complement.
ATTTAACTTTGCCAGACAGTAAATCAGTCTCCTTTAATAAGCTAGTAAAAGCAGCTGATCACAACATGGAGTGTAGCCAATGTAAATCTGAAATGATGTCCACATTATTTATACGAACATATGGCCAGTATGTCATTTTAATGTTCCAACGATGTAGGCCTGATGGAACAAAATTGACAACTTTAATTAAAAATTTTGTAGCTTCGCAGTTGTCAATATCAGGAAGGACTTTTGTAACTGCAGCAATTATATATCATGACGGTCCTTCAATAACATCAGGACATTACACAGCTTATTTAAAGTCTAGAAATGGCTGGTCATTCTGCAACGATTCTGTTTTAATTTTCAAAAAAAAATTGCCGTATAACCTTAAAAACTCTTACCTGGTGTTTTTAAAACCAAAATTTTAGGGAAATAATCTCGGGATGTGCTCTGTGGAATTTCAAGAAGTTCTAATGGCTCCTACACAATTTGGCCTTGAGGATAAGTGTAGTTCAGAGACATAACTTCTAACCATAAGACTGGACGTCATGGAGAAATAAGTGCACTTTGAATGAGTTCAGAAAAACTATTTCTTTTTATAAGCTAATTGAAGCAGCCAATCAAAACATAGAGTAGAGGGAATGTAAGTCTGCAATGCTGTCTACTGTTTTACATTGCTTTGTGATTGAAAGTGATGTAGAGAATTAAATAATTGTACTAGTCATAGAGTTAGTGTAAGTCTGCTTCATAGTAAGCAGTATCAGTGTCATAGGAAATGTAGAACATGACTGAGCAAGAAGAGGAAGATATTACTATTCCTGCATTGTGAAAATTATCTTCAACATTTTAATTCTGAAAGTTGCAGAAATGCCAAATGACGGGATTGGCTTACAAGAAATCCAAGAGTTATAAATGGCTCTGACAAGATTTGGCCTTGTGGAAACTTGTGGTAGAGAGCAAGAAGTCATTTATTGCATGTAACATGTTTTTAAAAACGATGGAGATTTTCTTTCAGAAAGTGGCGGGCTGAAAGTAATAACAGCACAACAGAGTGTAAGCTGTTCATAGGACATCCTTTGACGTCATGGAAAGTAAGTTAACTTTAAGGAGTTCTGAATTCTGATTTGTTATGTTGTATGGGTTTTTTAAACACAATCATTTTGATTGTGTTTTTTTTTCCCCGCTGTTATATGATGAATACCTTCAAGTCACTGTTTTTAGTGAATTTTGATACATTCTGAGAACAGCAAAAATAAACCATTTAACATGTATAATTAATTCTGTACTGTTTGCATTTATGATGTATATGTAGAACTGTGTAGGAGGCATGGAGAAGGTGAGGCTTCTGTAAGTGTCAAAGTTGTTGCATGCAGTGCTGCGCTTCTGCGTATTCTTTCATATGCTAGACTACATCTGCACAATGAGATACCTAAGCAAAGGAAACACAAGTGATGTGATTGTGAAATGAGCAAAATAAATTGCACGTATTTCATTTACATCACCTGTGTTTCCTATCATTACGAAGCACATTGTGTAGATCAAGTTTAGGTCTGTCCAGGGAAACATAGGAGGTTTGGACTTTGTTCAAGAGTGCAGTGGACATGACTCACTTCATTGGTAGACCTTCACATATATTATGTCCTCTATTCTCTTCAACAACTCGAAATTTCATCTGCAACCCTGAGTATGCCTCACCTCAAACAAACCTCTGGATAGGAGACATCTTATTGGCATCCTGAAGCAATTATTTAAAATTTTAGTGTCTTGCGACACTTTTCTGAGACAACAGCAATGCAAAAGATGCACCATGTTTTAAGATAGGCCTCACTTCATCTGCATCAAGATACTGTTAGTTTAAAATGTATATCTTTAGGACTGTGTAGGGGGCCTGGAGAAGCAGAAGCTTCTGTAAGTGTCAAAGTTGTTGAAAAACTGTTTGTCCTTCAATCTTTTCCCTTGTCTTTTGTAATTTTTAAATACATGTTTTAATATTTTTCAAATGTTTGTTCTCTCTTTCACAGATTGAAAGTATAAAAACAAAAAGTGAGTAATTTAACGACAATTATAAGGTAAATGTTTTGTACTCTTTTCGTTACATTTCTATCACATTTAACTTCTATTAGTTCCACTGCTTCATTTCTTTAACCCTCAGTTTCCTGCCTTTGCTACTTCCCTCATTCCTTTCTCTATTACCTACTTACTCAACTCCTTCCACTCTTTTTCTCAGTCCCTCTCTTCTCATAGTTCCTCAATCTTGTTCACTCACTCCGTCTCTATTACTCTTAGTGTCTTTGACTGATCACTCTATCACTATTTGTTCATAATGCTTTCTCTGTGTAGTTGAAGCACACTAAGGGGCATATTATGAACACAGCCAATAAAATTATTGCTCTTTTTATTGGCAGAAAACTGGTGCAAAAGTGGTTTTAGCGGCAGTTTTCTGCCGCAAAAGCAGCTTTAGCGACACATTTCTGCCAATAAAAGCTGCAAAACTTTTATTGCCTATGTTGATGATATGGCTCTATGTTACTTACATTTCTTTGCTATTTCAATTAATCTTTTTCTGTTATTTTTTGTTTTCTGTTTTCTATTTTTTCTCTCTGTTATTCCTCATGTTTTAATCTTATTTTGAACATTCACTCACATTCTCCAAGAAACTCTTCTTTGTTAATGTTATACTCTCTTTTTTTTTTTCTTTCACTTCGTTATCTATTTTGTTTTTCACAATTATACCCTCTTCCGTCTTTTCTTCGGTAAATAGATCTATTAAACAGTATCTCTTCTTTACTCCCTATAGCTGTCTTTCTTTTAACATCACTCTCTGTTTACTTTCCTTATACTTACTCTTTTTGAAATTTTTTTGGTTAGCTCCCGGTCCGCGTACCGGGAAGCTAACCGGGAAGCGAACCAAAAGAAATAGAGCTTGCCAGAGTGCTAAACATTCTAGCAATTTTTTTTGAAAGGGAAGGTAGTTCTGAAAAGAACTTTTTTTTAAATATTTTTGTTGTTTTATATTTTTTTTGTATTTTTTGAACGATTTTATATTTTTTTTGGTTTTTTTGGGGGGGGGAACAACAAAAAACAGGCATTGAAAAGGGCTCAACAGGAGCAAAAAAAAAATTACTGGGGGCGGTTAGGGCAATTATGGTGTTCATACGCCAGGTTGATAGCATTTATGCTCATATTGCCACCTGCTAACAACGCACGACAGTGCATACAAGTGTGGATCATGTGGCCAAAATTTTCTTGTATGTTTGGCACAGTTTCCCGTGCCTCTGCTGGTGTCAATGAAATGGATATTCTTGATCTGGCCACAGGAGTTGATCTTGGATTTTCCTGCAAATCCCGTATTTCCGCCCGGCTATAATTGAGTGGATGCTTCCTTGTCATGTGCCTGTGCATAGTATGGTTGCCATAACTATATTTCTTATCCGTCCCTCTGGATAATTTTTCTTTACAGATGAGGCAGGTGACATACCTCGCATTCACTTTTTTTTGGCCAGGAGGGATCGAATAAAACTGCCAGATGAAACTGGCTTTCTTATGGGAAACCCGGGGCACTTCTTCTAAGAACTGTGGTTCTTCTCCCTCCTCTTCATCCATTTCTTCCTCTTCCTCCTCAGTGTTGGTCATCACCTGGGGAGGTGGTCCTCTCTTCCCATGAGGAGGTGGAGGTGGTGGTGGGGGTCCACCAGCTGAAGCAACTACTGAAGCCATTTCTGATATAGTAATAAAGGTCTTCCTCTCACAATGATGAAAGTCAGAGTGAGGAAAGAAGGAGGGGTTTTCATCATTTGGGAAAAACAATACTTCTCAACCAATGAAAAGTGTTATTTTTAGGTCACCTGACCTAGCCTTACATCATTATGAAACCAAAAGTGAAATGAACCAATGAAAAGTTTTATTAACAAGTCACATGACCTCTCACGCTCATGTTACGCGCTGCGGAACGCGCCCCGGTTAGCTTCCGGGTTGCTGAGCTTCGCGCCTCGGTCCGCGCCCCGGGACACTTCCGGGTGCGCTAACGCGGTACGTCACAAGACGCATTACGCGGCAACGCGATACATCGCGCTTTCGCGACGCGCCGCGGATCGCTTCCGGAGAGCTGCGTTTCGCGCCTCGGTCCGCGCCCCGGGGTACTTCCGGGTGCGCTAACGCAGTACATCATAAGACGCATTACGCGGCAACGCGATACCGTCACTATGTTGATTTCTTACCGGTTCGCGGACCGGGTCGCGGCATCAATTTGAGCTAACGGAAAGCTTCCCGGTTCGCGGACCGGGAGCGAAACAAAAAAAATATTTAAAAAAAATTATTAATAAACATATAAAATATATTTTTGGATTTAAAGAAGAATACATTTTACAGCTATAGATATTAGCTTTTAAAAAACCAATGAAATTCACTGAAAAAACCATAGGTTATACACCATATATAGTTAGGAATTAGCATTTAAAAAACCTTATTTTACTCACACAAAACCAATGAAATTCCATATATAGTTAGTTGTACTAACTATATATCGCGCACCCGCAATCCACTACTGATCATGTCACATATTACATCATTCATGACATGGTCAGTGACATCACTGATGACATCACTGGTGACATCTCAAATGACATCACTGATGACATCACTGATGACATCTCAAATGACATCACTGATGACATCTCTGATGACATCTCATTTGACATTACTGATCACATCACTGATGACATCATTCATGTGATAATACGATGAACCTCTTCAGACTCTAATATAACCTTAGATACACTCAGTGTAAACAGACACTCACAGACTGTCACTCATCCATGGAGTTACTTACACACCTAGTCAGTCATGCAAAGAATCAATCACACCTCCATTTTCACAACTATACAGTTATACACACCTTACTTATTCAAACATATACTAAAACAAATTTACTCACTTATACAATCCTGGATACAAGTGCACAATGATCCATACAGCCACTCACACATTCACTGGCTCTTATGCACAGTTATTTATATATGTCAACTCTCACATGTACTGTATTTTACATATGTACTTACTTTGACATGTAGCACTGAGATATCTATTCACTCACCAATACAGTCATGCACACAGTCAACCGCCCATACAGCTGTTTCCACATGCACTTTTGAACCCATACATCTATGCACAGTCATACACCTCCCAGACACCCACACACACACTCAGTCTCCCATACAAATGCTTGGGCAACCAATCAATAACCCATATAGTTACTCATATAGCTACTGATCAACACATGCAGCAGTTTACAGAACAACAGACATAATGATGCACAAATTAAGACAGTTTAGTCACTAACCCATGCACTCAGTGAGACACATTTAACCACTCACTCATACAGTCAGTCATGCACCTACTAAATCCTTCATCCAGACACTTATACATCCACTCATTCTTAAATATGTAAGACATATTTTAACTTTACAGAAAAATACAGTCACTGGATGTTGTCATCAGTGATGTCATTTGAGATGTCATCAGTGATGTCATCAGTGATGTCACTGACCATGTCATGAATGATGTAATATGTGACATGATCAGCAGTGGATTGCGGGTGCGCGATATATAGTTAGTACAACTAACTATATATGGAATTTCATTGGTTTTGTGTGAGTAAAATAAGGTTTTTAAATGCTAATTCCTAACTATATATGGTGTATAACCTATGGTTTTTTCAGTGAATTTTCAAGGTTTTGTAAATGCTAATTCCTAACTATATATGGTCTATAACCTATGGTTTTTTCAGTGAAAATATATATATATATATATATATATATATATATATATATATATATATACTCCAGTGAGTGCACCAGGATGGTCGGTCCCCCGCACTACCACCAGGGCTTAAACTTTGGATTGAATACTTGCGGCTAAAGCCCAGCCGCGGAAGCAATGCCTGCCGCTCTGAGGCGGACCGTGCGATGGTGTCCACTTGGCTCCATCGTAGTGCGGGGGACCGACCATCCTGGTGTAGCAGAAAAAGCCAAAACTGGACAGTACAGCATTCTTTTCACCGGCCCACTGGGGTTTGAATTTGTTTTATTTACCAGTTTTTAATGATGAACTCACTGGAGTATGTATTTGTTCGTGGACTCCAAGACCCAGCATGCCGCCTTGCGGCCACTCCCACTGCAGCAGGTTCTTTTGATATAGAGCACACGTCACTCATCATTATCAACAGTTGCCATTGATAAAGGGATCACCATCCCGAAACCGGTCTGGCAGTTACTTACTTGGCGAACGAGTGTCTGCACCTCCAGTTTGCTGCTGATCCTTGAAATTAAATGGATGCAAATATGCTGTTCCTGTGACATCTTCCACCAGGGCTTAAACTTTGGATTGAATATATATATATATATATATATATATATATATATATATATATATATATATATATATATATATATATATATATATATATATATATATATAATACAATTATTTATGATTATATCTTATTTTAACCGGCTATTTCTTTGTTGCTGTCCCCTTCCCTATATTTGTATGCATTTTTTGCTTCTTTCTTCTGTCTTTGCACTCTTATTGTCACTATCTTGGCTATAACCTTTCATACAGGGCTAACTTAAGACACACCAGGATGTGGAGACTGCATGTGGGAGAGTGGTCCCCTTGTGATTCGGAGAATCTTTTGCAATATTGGAGCCATCAAGTTGGGTTATTTGGATTACATCACCAATCAGGTCTGTGGGCAATTAATTGAATGGATTTTTAGTTTTATAATTAGAGCGTCCATGTACTTTTTATGCTTGAAAAGAGTATGTTCTTCTACACATGATATTGTGGTCCATAAATCACATCCTTATTTTTCATCTACAATAACTATCCCAGTGTTAGCACACTATTCGCCCACTTGGGCATTACTTTGAGTGAGACAACCTGGTGTTTTCATCGGAGGAACCTAGCCACTGTGTTTTTCTGGCTCATTGGTTTTTTCAGCCATGTCTGAGTGCTGTCTTCGGAGGTACACTTGAGCAGTTATGCTCACCTTGTGTGAGAAGTTTGACAAAGTCAAAGTTAAATATGCGGGGATACAAACACAAGTTATTAGTATATGTTGCCTGTTTGGGTAGAGTTGAGCATGTACTTCCTTCTGGTATATCTCGCTGACTTACTTTCTTTAGGCTGTTGTTACTCCTCACTTCTTGTGCCGCAACTGATCAGCAGAATACCTACACAGTACTGTATGGCTTGTAAACACGGATCACTCTAACGATTTATGAACAAATTTTGTGTGTTTGCATGTGGAGATGTTGTTTGCGACAATGCTTAAATATTATTATCGGAAGATAGGATCTGTCTGCATGGTTACCCCCACTTTTTGCCTGGTTTTTTGACTAATCAGACTGGGATCCTGCTACTCAGGACCTCAGTCTATCTGCTTTCTCCATAAAATGCTCTGCATGTACTTTGGTACACTCCAGATTTAATACTGGGGTGCCCTTGTCAGTCCCTAGTATATAGTACACATGTACCCGGGGCATAGGTACCCCAGAGGCCTCTCATGGGCTGAAGCATGTATTATGCCGCCCATGAGAGGCCATGCAAAACTACAGGCCTGCCATTGCAGCCTGTGTAAGCGGTGTTGCACCACTTAATTTAGATATAGGTTTACTATGTGTATAGGTCACTACAATTAAAACATATAAGTCACCCCTATATCAGGCCTTGACAATCCTGAAAGCAGGGTGCTAAATTTTATGTGAGAGGGTGCCCCTGCATGAGCAGAGCCCCTCTGCATCCTTCGGAGACCATTCTCCCGGGTTGTGTGTGACGCTGCCAGATTTATAGGTAGAGGTGCATTATATCCTCGCGGTAAATGCTATTTCGAAAATGGCTGAAACAAAACATGTCATGTTTGGTATCAAACACCTTGTAATCATACCTCTACATCGGTAACCGGTGTGGGAGGTATGATTCCAACGTTCTGAAGTGATCTACGTGGGGTTACTGTTCTTTCCGGTACCAGCATTCTTGATTCGGGCTGCAAAAATTGGTTGCTGCCAACCAGGGACACATTTCTGCCTTCCTGCTGCTGAGCCAAGCTTGAGCAGGACAAGAAAGGAAAATAGGCATCCTGTCACAGGGAGGAGTGACCACCTCCCAGACAGGATTTAGTGTATTGGGGCTGGGTGGGTGCACTTCCAAAGAGCCTGAAAGTCTGAATCTGGGGCACAATTGGTGTACCTGCGGATAGTCCAGTTCAAACCAGTGCTGGGAGCCATTGGCTCCTGCTCTGGCACGACCTCAATTGCGGTCGCAAAACACTGAGGTCCCAATTTAGAAGGGATCCCCACAGGACCCCTTCTACTTTGGGACTGTCTCTAGAAATATTTTTTAGGTGAGGAAGTGGTCCCAGGTACCACTACCTGCCCTTAAAAAATGGAACGAAAACGTTTCATTTTTCTAAAAAATGTATCCTGTTTTCCTTTAAGCAAAACGGATCACATTAAAAAAAACAGTTTTTACTTAAAAGCAGTCCCAGATATGGTGGTCTGCTGACCCAGCAGGCCACCGTTAAGCCTGTGCAGTAAAATCCGCTCCGCTCGTGGAGTTTGTGATTTTTGGCAACTCTGCGTTCCGCTTTCCCCTTGTTCACGGTTTCAAAATGTGTTTTTGCATGCGCAGTAGCGACTTTCCGGGATCCCTGTATTCGCCGACGAGTTTTTGTATCCGTTCGCATACGCCACGAGATTTTGGGAGCCCGCTGCGCGATCTCGCAAGAGTGTGTGATCGCGAACATGGCATTCGGACGCGCCATCGGACATCCGGCGGAAGTTCGGTGAAGCTCGCGATGCCGAACATGTAAAATTTGCAATCTGGAGAACAATATCTCTTGAGCAGCACAAAACCTTCTAGAAAATGATGATTTGGATGAAAAAAAACTCCTCAGATTGACTTTTGGCTGTAGATTTTTTTGGGAGAGGAAGGAAGTGCCCCAGAATGTCCAACTTCCTGTTCCTGTCCATCAGGCTCCTCCCAGTGCTTTGTCCATGTCCTGTTCATTTTCATTTGGATTTGGAGCTGGAAGGATCACCCTTTGTGTCTGCTGCATCATATATCATTGGATTTGAGCACTTTTGGATTTGAGGACTTTTGGCTTTGAGATTTTACAAGTAAGTTGGTGATGTTTGTTTGATTGGGGCATTGCATGTGCTGCAACTACAATTTTTGTATTTTCATCATTTAAAAAAAATTATTGTGGGTAGCCAGAAGGCCCAGAGATAGTCATGGGTGCATGAAACAACTGTTTCTGTGGTGTCTGTTGAATTTAGGGCATAGATGGCATTGGATTGAATTGCACATTTTTTGCATTAAAGCTGTGTGGTTTAGCATGCCTCCTTTGTCTAGCCATATAGGCCTCCTTGAGTTAATTGTTTTCCAGGCCTCCTGCTTATTGTGACTGTGGGTGACCATGTGGCTGGTGGCCATTTTGTGGTGGTAGTGTAGTAGTGTGCTGCTTTACTTTTGCCATATAGGCCTGCATGTCTTTCCTTTGTTCCTATTGACTTACTGCTTCCATCCCATTCCTTTTGGCCTAGACTTCTTGTTGTTGTGGACTTGGCCATGTGGCTGGTGGCCATTTTGAAGGCAGGCAGTGTGCTTTTGCCATAGGCCTGCATTGTGTGTCTTCCCTTTCTTGTTGTTGGGGACCTGGCCATGTGGCTGGTGGCCATTTTGAAGCCAGGCAGTGTGCTTTTGCCATAGGCTTGCATTGTCTGTCTTCCCTTTCTTGTTGTTCGGGGCCTAGCCATGTGGCTGGTGGCCATTTTGAAGCCAGGCAGTGTGCTTTGGCCATAGGCCTGCACGCTTGCTGCCTAGTCTTCCAATAGGCCTTTCATCCAGTATGCCCAGAACTAGTCGTGGGTGCATGAAATGAAACACTGTTTCTGTGGTGTCTGTTGAATTTAAACATCATTTAGGTCATGGATGGCATTGGATTTAATTGCAAAATGTGCATTTTTGGGGCTATTTCACTTTTTGGTGTGTTGAATAAATGCCTTTGTTATGTGTGTGTGTAGTGTGGCTGTTGTGTAACTTGCACACCTTGCTTAGCCCTGTGGATTTTCGTTTTTTCGCTTTAAAGCTGTCTTATTTAGCATGCCCCCTTTGTCTGGCCATATAGGCCTGCTTAAGTTTATTGTTTTCCAGGCTTCCTGCTTGTTGTGACTGTGAGTGACCATGTGGTTGGTGGCCATTTTGTGGTGGTAGTGTAGTAGTGTGCTGCTTTGCTTTTGCCATATAGGCCTGCATGTCTTTCCTTTGTTCCTTTTGGCCTAGGCTTCTTGTTGTTGTGGGCCTGGCCATGTGGCTGGCGCCACTTTGAAGCCAGGCAGTGTGCTTTTGTCATGGGCCTGCACTGTCTGTCGTCCCTTTATTGTTGTTGGGGGCCTGGCCATGTGGCTGGTGGCGATTTTGAAGCCAGGCAGTGTGCTTTTGCCATAGGCCTGCACGCTTGTGGCCTAGTCTGCCAATAGGTCTTTCATCCAGTAGGGCCGGAGCTAGTCATAGGTGCATGAAATGAAACAACTGTTTCTGTGGTGTCTGTTGAATTTAAACATCATTTAGGGCACGGATGGTATTGGATTTAATTTAAAAATGTGTATTTTATGGGGTAGTTCACGTTTTTGATGTGTGTTGAATAAATGCCTTTGTTGTGTGTGTGTGTGTGTGTGTGTGTGTGGTGTGGTTGTTGTGTAACTTGCACACCTTGTTTAGCCTAGTGGATTTTCATTTTTGCATTAAAGCTGTGTTGTTTAGCATGCCTCCTTTGTCTGGCCATATAGCCCTGCTTGAGTTCATTGTTGTCCAGGCCTCCTGCTAGTTGTGACTGTGGGTGACCATGTGGCTGGTGGATATTTTGTTGTGGTAGTTTAGTTGTGTGTTGCTTTTGCTATTTAGGCCTGTATGTCTTTCCTTTTTTCCTATTGGCTTACTGCTTCAATCCCATTTGCCAGCTACAACTCCCTGAATGACGTGATGAGCAAATTATTGCCAAACAGGTTCCACTTCCATTACATTTGTAATTTTATTTTTGTTCTTCTTCTTTCCTATCCTTCCTGAGTGTACACAGTATACCATGAAAGCCCTTGTTGTCAAAGTCTCACAAATGGCTACACTGTTATGTTTTTTTATAACTTAAACTGAGTTAATAAAATGTAACATTATAACACTAATAAGTGTGACCACCACACACTAAGTTATATATTATATTTGTTTGTTTGTACTAGTAGTAATTGAACCACAACAACAAATGCAACATTTCACTGATGTTCTTCTCCTGGCTTCTTTCCTATTAGGTGCACAAAAATAAGACAGAGGAGGAGGTGTGATCATCACCCGTTGTACTGCCAGACAGAAGTCCTGCTGTGCACCACGTCACGTCCACGTGTGACCACAGACATCTCTACAACTTGTGCACCTGCGTCCTGCTGACATCGGAAGGAAAAAGATGGCCCCAAAGATAGGTCCCAGGTCTCCAGTACCAAGAAAGTTGCCAGGGTGAAGAAGGAACAGAAGAAGGACGTGGCACTTACCAAGACTGGTGTATGTTTGTATGTATGTATGTATGTATGGTGTATTTGTATAGCGCAATGACTGTCACCCGTCGGGTATCCTGGCGCTTCGACTTGGATGTTACAACACCGTGTTTGAGCAGTTGCACAGTTTACAGAGAGAATTTACAGCGTTTTTGGAAACAGATACGTTTTCAGGGCCTTCTTAAAGGGGATAAGATCCTCCATGCTGCGCAAGCATATTGGTAGGGAGTTCCACCGTCTCTCTGCAGTAAACCTGAGGGAGCGGCCTCCCATCCGGGTCCTCAAGATCTTAGGGACTACCACCAGACGGGCTGAGGCCGAGCGGAGGGTTCTAGAAGGTACATACCAGGAAAACAAGTCCTGCAAAGAGGAAGGGCCCTGACCGTGAAGGGCCTTATGTACCAGGCAAAGGGCTTTAAAGTCAATCCTCTGAGGGATTGGCAGCCAGTGGAGATCCCCGAGTGCTTTTGTGGATGAGTCAGAGCGACGGCGCGAAAGGGATGCTTTGGCGGCGAAGTTTTGAACACGTTGCAGTTTTCCCACTAAGATCATGGGTGCCCCCAGAAGTAGTGCGTTGCAGTAGTCAAGCCTACTTAAGATGATACTCCGCACTACCTATGGCCTGGAATGTGCAGGAAGCATAGGTAATATCTTCCGCAGCAGTGTCATGCAAGTGGCCACTGTTTTGTTTATCGACACATCTAACTGCAGGCTGGAGTCAAACATCACCCCCAAGTAACAAACTGATTCGGCTGGTACCCTGAAAGGACAAAGGCCAGAAGTTCAGTGGAAGAGCCTAGGGGTGCGATCCAATGAACAGTGTAGTACCTCGGTTTTTGAGTCGTTGAATTGTAAGGAGTTAAGACTCAACCATTCCGCCGTGGCAGACATACACTGAGAAAAGGTCTCCTGTGACACGGCCTCCTTGCCCTCAAACGAGAAGACAAGTTGGGTGTCATCAGCGTAGTTAGTGACTGCTATGCAAATGATTTTATCAACTGAATCAGGGGGCGGAGGTAGAGATTGAACAGGATCGGACTGATGGCCGATCCCTGGGGCACACCCTGCTCGATCCTTCTGGTGTTGGATTTAAACGGAGGCAGGGCTACCATTTGGTGTCTGTTGTCAAGATAAGACACCAGCCAATCAAGAGCCGATCCCGACACCCCTATTTCCTCCAGTCTCCCAATCAGGATCGTGTGGTTGACCGTGTCGAACGGGGCCGACATGTCGAGCAATACTAAGAAAGCAGCTCGACCGTGGTCGGCACGCGTCCGCAGGTCATCTAGCACTGTCACCAACGCAGATTCCGTCCCATGGGCGTGTCTAAAGCCAAATTGGGCCACGTCCAGGCAAGCGTTAGTCTCCATGAAACTGGAAAGATGTTTAGTAACCAGTTTCTCCAGAATTTTTATTGGGAATGGGAGCAACGAGATGGGTCTGTAGTTTGCTGGACAAGTGGGATTCAAAGTATCCTTTTTCAGGAGAGGGGAGACCACCGCCAGTTTCCAACAGTCCGGAACCCGTGCCGACTCAAGGGACTGACAGCAGAAAGAGAACAGGGGAGGGAAGACCTCTTCACGGAATAGTTTCCACATTTTAGGTGGAAGGGGGTCAGATGGCGAGCCCGAAGATATCCCATCTGCCAGTACACTAAAATCTTCAAAGGACGGCGGGGGAAATCTATTCAATTGGGCCAGACTAGTATCTTTCTCAGGAGCAGACGTAGTGGTACAATGGCCCAGAATGTGAGAGGCAGAGCCTGGCGGCGTAGCAAGGTTGTTCAAAATCGTTGTGATCTTATCCTCAAAGGCCTGCGCCAATGAGTCACAAAGTTTGAGAGGCAGGAGTGTTCCTTGCAGTAAAAAGCTGGAGAAGGCAAATCTTTGACGATCTTAAATAGGACCTGGGACTTATTCACCGCTGACAGCAATGATTCCTCCAAAAAACGAGTCTTGGCCTGTTTAATCTGGGCTTTATACGTCGCCAGTGCCTGTTTAAAAAAGGCTCTGTCTGCCTCGAGGTACCGCTTTCTCCAGTACCGCTCAGCCCGTTTACACCCGAGTTTGAGCTGATGGAGTTCTTCGGAGAACCACGGCATTGCATGTTTTGTTCTGACTCTAGTTTTTCGCAAAGGGGCTAGCGAATCCAATGACACTAGGATTCGCTGGATAAGAGTCTCATAGCTCGCGTCTACATTATCACTCAGAGAGAAACCGCCTGGAAGCAGAGTGGGGAGAGAAGAATGTTTTAGAAGCTTAGGCCATTGTCTACCCACCTTAGTAGCCCCTAAGCTGCCTTTCTTAGTTAGTGAGGCGGGAAGTGAGAGATCAAAATGGACGAGTGCATGGTCCTTCCAGCACTGCGGGAGAATATTTCATACGATCACTTGACCAGCGTCGGCAAAGATAAGATCAAGTGCGTGACCTTTTTCGTGGGTCGGAGCAAGTACTAGCTGCTGTAGCTGAATATTACAGTTGGCTTGGATCAACTCATTAAAGGCTAAATCGGTCGAGCCATCCAGCCATAAATTAAAGTCTCCTAACACTATTAGTCTCGTGTGCGAATTGGAAAGATCATAGATAATATCAATGAGCTCTGTTACCACGGATAGGGCGCACGCCGGGGGTCTATAACACAACAGACCTGAATAGAGTGCGCCCCCCTGACCAATAAATGAGAAGCCCATTAATTCACAGCCTGGGATTGTCTTAATGTCAAGCTGGGAGAGAACTATTGTCTCTCTAAAGATTATCCCTACTCCTCCTCCTCTGGTCCCTACCCGAGGCATATGTCTAATCTTATAGCCCGACGGGCACGCTAGTCCTAACTCCACCATCCTATTAGCATTAGTCCAGGTCTCTGTCATGAAGAGTACGTCTAGCTCATGAAACTCAATGAGTAGCGTAATTTCTTCAGAATGTTTACTAAGAGATCTTACATTTAGTAAACCGCAGGACAGTGACTCTCTCTGTTTGCTGATGGTAGAAAGCTGGTGTCTAGGAATGTTGCCAGAGTTGAGTTTTAGAAGATCGCCACGAGAGTAGATAGGAGCCGATCGGCACGAAGAATCATCCCTACTAGCGCCTGGCGCGTCCTGTGCGCAAACGGGCGCAAACGGGTTTACCTCTGGCGCACCTCTGGTGCGCTCCCGCTGCGCGCCATCGCTGCGCGCCATCGCTGCGCGCTGACTGCCTATCCATCTTAAATAGCCTTAGACGTGGGAGGAGTGTAAGGGAAGCAACTAGTCCCCCAAAAAGATGGCGCCCGTAACTCGGCAGCCTCAGATGCCCTCTCCCAAGATGGCGGCCTAAAACGCCGCAAGGCGAATAATGTCAGTGCCTAGCTGCCCTAAGTACTGCAAAGTGCAGGGTGAGCCCAACAATTATCGTGCAAGTAAGAGCTATTACTCTGATGTTGCCCCAGACAGTTCTATAAATTGCAACAAGCGCAAGTATGCAGCGCGATCTAATTAAAATATGGCGTAGGTATGCGGCGCAATAAATGATAAGTATAAGGTTTTTAAAAAATATAGCAAGCAACAACAAGCGCGCTGCGGTATGCAAGTCTACCTGTCAGCGGCCGATTCCAGTGTTTAAATAGACTCCTGCAAGCTCTTCCAAGACGTGGGAGGAGTGTAAGGGAAGCAACTAGTCCCCCAACAAAGATGGCGCCCGTAACTCGGCAGCCTCAGATGCCCTCTCCCAAGATGGCGGCCTAAAACGCCGTGAGGCGAATAATGTCGGTGCCTAGCTGCCCTAAGTCCTGCAAAGTGCAGGGTGAGCCCAACAATTATCGTGCAAGGTGTGCAGGCCAGGATGTTTATTGGGAAACAACAAATGTCGCCTGCATCAGCAGTGTCCGGAGACCAAGCTGGGAGCAGCACCTCCACATCAGCGGGCCCACCCCACCAACCTAGGCCCAAGCCCATGAGTGTGACAGAGGTAGCTAGTCTACTTTCCCAAATGCCAACAAGCAGTGATGTCATTATCGCAAAGTAGTACCCAATCAACGCAGGCGGAAACTCAGCAGATAAATGGGCAACAACAGCCGCAACAGCCGCAACAACAGCCGCAACAACAGCCGCAACAACAGCCGCAACAACAGCCGCAACAACAGCCGCAACAACAGCCGCAACAACAGCCCACCAAAGTAGTTGTTCTTCCCGAAGTAGGGGCAGTTCAGGAAATCGAGGTTCCTGCAGACGAACAGCAAACCACTCTTTCAGAAGATCCGTTGTCTTCCGGATCCCCAGCAAGGAAAAGGAGGGTTAGTCCATCAACTTCTTCTTCGAGCCCGCCTTCTGATGATCTCAACGCCACTTGGATGTCACCAGCTCAGTCTGAGAGTGAGGCACCCCACAAGACATGGCTAGGGAAAAGGAAGGTTCCAGAAAGCCTTAGAGTTATGGAGGTACATGTAGAAGAGGGAGATGATGATGATGAGTCAGTCATCATGAACATCACTCCCGGCCCATTGGAGATGGAGACCGACATTATTATCCTATCAGAAATTGCTGTGAGGGATATGGCACGGATACCAAGACAGGTAACACCAACACCACCTCCAGCTTCCATAGTTGTAATTGCAAAGTCCCGGCAGGGACCTACACCCAGCGCAACCAGCACGTCAGTAGGTAGTAGTGGTACTACACAGAGTCAAATTCCAGGCACACACTCTATTTCGTCCAGCATTGCAAGTGGCACGGCCAGCAGCGCAAGAAATTACACCTCCCCAGTTTGGAATTTCTTTTCGGTTAGCAGTAAGGAGGAGAAAGTTGCTACATGCTCAATTTGTCGACATATTGTTAGTCGGGGTAAGCGTGGTACAAACTATGGTACCGGAGGCCCAACAAACCATATGAAAAAACACCACTTGATCCAATGGGAGGAACACCTTTAAAGTCCTAAGTAAAACTGCATCCATTGCTGTTTGGTGTCAATGAAAAAGATATGATTGTGGTGGAAGGTGAACAAGAGGGAGACATTTTCTCTGGTACACAAAATAGCCCTGTCCCCAGCAGTGTAGTGGTGCCACCCACATCCTGAGCAACATCTCAGCTGCACCGTAGTTAGAGTCAGACTGAAACAACAAAGCCAACAGAGTAATGCGATGAAAAAAAATGCATTGCTGAGCCTAACTGGGTTCAAAAAGTCACCTGCATCAGCTGCACCACAATGGAAAATAATCCAGCCAACCATTGTCCGCCTGCTTAGGTCAGATGAGCAGTACGAACGCAACCACCCAACGGCACGTTTGTACAATACAAAGCTGGATAAAATGTTAGCGCTGGACCGTCTCCCTTTTTTAGGTCTGGCATAGGCAGAGCATGCACTGAGTCTCCGAGACATCAAGTAATCACTATTACTAGTAAAACTCCACCCATTACATTTTGATGGAGCAGGGGAGAAAAAAAAATTTATTTGTACCTCCTATGATATTGTTCCCGCATAACTTTAATAGTATTAATTGTGTGATGCATGTAAACTGATCAACATAAATATGCAATAAAATAGACTACCCGTGGGAAAACTAACTACTATTTGCCAAAACCTTATTTACTAATGAAAATGAGTCTAACTAATACAGAGCTGTAATTACATAAATATAGGAGAATAAACGCATGTATTTGTGCTTGTAGTAGAAAGTTATCATGGCAAAATGAATACAAATGTTAAGTAAAAACGCGTATATGTTGCTTTGCTAGGTAACACTTAATAGGGAAAATTTAGAAAGGTGGGAGGTAAACAGAAGGGTTTATTTGCTTTATCTAATTTCTGTTATGTTTGTTTTCATAATAGTTCCCATTTTGGTCCGAGAGGCCTAGTCTGAAAAGTGTCTGTTAAAACGCAAATAATGGAGATGAGAAATTAAAGATGGCCCCCACGCTCGCGTAGTGAGAAAATAGTCACGAGTGAAACTGCTTGTGCCCAGAGCGAGAGATGTCAAGGCCAGCATGGCCCATCGACGGAAGTTGTGCCAAAGTTGAATGGATTTAAAAGCCTGGGAAAGGATGAACTTGGTAAGCTGTATGTGAGGAACTGATACAAAAGGATATATAAGTACATGTGAAAATCTTCGGTTAGCTCATAGGAAACCGTGGAATGATTTTTCATTCCTACAGTAGCTCTCCCTAGCGAGGGCACTGGGGCTGCGTACTGCTGAGGAGACAGGAGAAAGCACGGTCCTATGCGCACTGCTTTTAGCCTTTTAAAAATATAATTTGGAGCGCTTTTAAGCGTTTTAAGAATTTTACCGCATTTGTATTCTGGGGGCTGTTTTAGAAAGGGGAATTGAATTGGCAGGCACACTGACACTCTATACACCCTTACTTCTTATATTTGAGCCTCAATCCGCTTTGTAGGATACTTCACTCGGCGGTGGGCGCCATCTTGGGTGAGGAAGGCGAGGTCAGCGCTCAAGTCGGGCCGGCCTCCCGCCCTCCCACAGTATTTAGGCGCGCCCTGCCCAGCGCTCCCTGCCCTACAGTAGCTCTCCCTAGCGAGGGCACTGGGGCTGCGAGCTGCTGAGGAGACAGGAGAAAGCACGGTCCTATGCGCACTGCTTTTAGCCTTTTAAAAATATAATTTGGAGCGCTTTTAAGCGTTTTAAGAATTTTACCGCATTTGTATTCTGGGGGCTGTTTTAGAAAGGGGAATTGAATTGGCAGGCACACTGACACTCTATACACCCTTACTTCTTATATTTGAGCCTCAATCCGCTTTGTAGGATACTTCACTCGGCGGTGGGCGCCATCTTGGGTGAGGAAGGCGAGGTCAGCGCTCAAGTCGGGCCTTCCAACCAGACGGCGCAGCGGGCTGGCGCAGCGGGCGCGCCGGAAGCGCGCCGAAGTCGAGCCAAAGTCAAGCCCGTCTGCGCTCGTCCGTGTCCCGGACGGGCCCAGGGCCTCCCACTCTGCCCACACTCCCAGGCGACCCTATAACAATACCAGGCGGTACTCCCGCGGGTACCTCATGTCGCTTAAAGCGGATTACTGTAGATGCTACGCTGCATGGGATGTGGCTAACAGTGTGTCTTGGGTTTGCCAGGTGTGCAATTTTCGTTTCCAACCTACTAGTATCTATCCGCCCTCCCATCCGGCCGATTCCTCACTGGTCAAAGCCGGTTTGATTAACGCCAGGTCTCTGGTCAAACACGCAGCTGATATCTTTGAACTGCTGAGTGATAACCGGCTAGATTTACTTTTTATCACGGAAACCTAGCTTAATGAAACCTGTGCCCCCTCTGTTGAACTCGCCATCCCCCGCGGATTTAAAATATTTCGATCTGACCGCCCTTCGGGCAGAGGAGGTGGGACTGCGGTTGTCTTTAGAGAACTGTGGACTTTTTCTTATGACTCCCAAGAACAGCTGGCGGAAGCTGAGATGCTCCACTTTTCTCTAATATTCAATGCTCATTCATCCATAGGTGGCACGCTGGTTTACCGCCCCCCAGGTTATATCGGCAACTTTGTGCAGGTCTTAGAAGAGACCATAGTCCCCCGGATTTTACGTCATTCCCGGTATCTTCTCCTGGGTGACTTCAACATCCATGTAGATAGTTCGGACCTACCAGAGGCGGTTCGCCTTGCCGAAGCTCTTTCCATGGCCCAGCTAGAACAATGGGTGGTTGCCCCAACCCATCAAGGTCATATTTTAGACCTGGTATGTTCGAACTTTGATATCAGTATGGCCCATCCTGAGACAGTGATCTGGTCGGACCATAAGCTTATTAGATTTTCCTGGCCTTCATTGACTTCTGCTGTGCCCCATCCTCATAGCGCCCATACGCAGAAGATTAACTTAGATATGCTCTCAGACGGCCTTGCTGCTTCTCGTCCAGTGTTCCCTCCTGATATTGAGGCCGCAGCCAGCACATTCAATCAATGGGTGGAAGGTGCGACGGCGGCATCAATCAAAAATAGCCGAGTCTGCAGACTTCGTGCTACCCCCTCCAAACCATGGTTTTCCCAAGCCCTCCGTACCCTTAAATCAGGCTGTAAAAAGCTGGAGCGGGTGTGGAGACAAGCGTATCTTCCTGAAGCAAAAAAGGATCTGCGGACTGCGCAAAAAAAGTATTACGCAGCCATCAGATATGCCAAAAGTAGCTATTTTGCTGGTCGCATTAATAAAGCAAACAACAATAGTAGAGAAGTTTTTGCGATTGTAAAAAGTTTTGTATCTCCCTGTGCGTCACAACCTCTGCTGCGTGCATCAGAGGAATGGTGTGAAGAACTTTCTGAATTTTTTGTTGATAAAATTGTTAGAATTCAGGTGGATTTGCAATATGTTTGCAACGGCCTTTCACCTTCCCTAATAACTCCACTTCCTTTAATGCCCCCTCGCACCGAGAAATTGGCCACCTTCTCCCCTCAATCTAATTCTGACATCATTGCTATTGTTGCTGCCTTAAAATCCGGATCTCCTTCTGATCCATGCCCGGCTAGAGTTCTTGCGGGCTTAGCGGAAACAGTGGGAAATGAGGTTACCCAGATTATTAACCTCTCGCTTCTCACGGCTACTGTTCCCGCTTGCTGGAAACAAGCTAAACTGCTCCCATTATTAAAAAAAAATGGATTAGATCCAGCCACTCCGTCTAATTTCCGCCCAATATCTTTGCTTCCTGCGCTAGCAAAAATATGCGAAAAGACTGTCTTCAATCAGCTGGATAAATTTGTTGAATCCACGGAAGCACTACATCCAGCTCAGTCCGGCTTTAGGGCCGCCTACAGCACCGAGACGGCCTTAGTAGAAATATCGGAGGCTATTCGGGAGTGTTTGGACGAAGGCGGCAGAGCGGCCCTGATTTTACTTGACCTCTCTGCTGCCTTCGATACGGTGCCTCACTCCCTTCTACTCTCCAGACTGGCTGACATAGGTATTGTGGGACCTGCTTTTGACTGGCTGACCTCATTTTTGAGTCATCGCACTCAACAAGTCTGGTTGCCTCCTTTTGCCTCCACCCCCAAATTACTTTCCACTGGTGTTCCGCAGGTGTCTACTTTAAGCCCTCTGCTTTTTAACATTTATCTCACCCCTCTGATTTATCTCGCAGAACAGTTGGGGGCTAAAATTATGGCATACGCCGACGATATACAACTTTTGTTTACCTGGTCCAAAGATAATTTAGATACGTCGGCGGCCCAACTCTGTCTGTCCTCTATTTTTCAATGGCTTGCAAGTGCCCAGCTAAAATGTAATGAAAGTAAATCCGAGATTTTGTTGTATGGCTCTTTTCCCGAGGATTTTGGTGAACGTCTCTGGCCTGCGGACCTTCCCCCCACCAAAAGCCTCATCTGGCCCGGTGAGAAACTTAGGGGTTTGGTTCGGTCAGAACCTTAAGTTTGAGGACCATCTAAAGAAACTCACTGGCGTTTGTTTTTCTACTTTAAAAACTTTACGCAGGTTCTTTCCCCTCCTTCCAAAAGAAGCTAAAGAGACTGTTATCCGTGCCTTAGTACTTTCTAGGCTCGACTACGCGAATGGACTATTCTGCATATCTGATCCATCGCCTTCAGGTTATCCAGAATGCCGCCGCTAGACTTCTGTTTAATGTCCCCAGGCGTTCTAGTGCTCGCCCTCTTCTCCTCGCTCTTCACTGGCTCCCAGTTGCTCATAGGATTCTATTTAAAATTTTAGTGCTTGCCTACCGAGCTATTCATCAAACTGGCCCTATTTACTTGAGAAAAAGATTTTCCTTGTATGTCCCTAACCGCCCACTGCGATCGGCTAATCTGTGCCAAATGTCCATCCCCAAATTTAAATACTGTAGACTTGGCGGCCAATCTATTTCAGTAAGAGCAGCCAAATCTTGGAATACTCTACCCCTCCATTTGAAAACTGCATCCACTCTTAGTGCATTTAAGAAAGGTCTAAAAACGCATCTCTTCAATACTATAGTTTAAACCTCCCTCATGCAGTGTCTGCAGGTATCTGCTCTCTCTTAATCTGCTCCGCCCTCAACGCGCCAGGATACTATTTTTTTAGTAATAGAGCGCGCTATAAAAGCCTTTAATAATAAATAATAATAATTTTTGCCAACTGGTTTGAACAAGGAGGACATGAGGTGATCGTCACCACCCATCAAATGGACCAATGAGAAATGAGTGAAGCCCCTAAAAGTTTCAATGTAAATTTTAGATAGCTAGTGAAAGGGTATAAAATGTCTTGTGAGAGTGATCTTGGTGTGGCCTTTTTGAATTGCACCACGACATGCTGTCAGTTGGGACAATTTATCTTTTAGTGCAAAAGACTTTGAACATTTTTGGACTTGATGGGGAAAAGAAACGAAATTTGTTGCAGAGATTCTATGTCGGGAGGGAGACATCGAGGAGTTTAGAAAAGACAGTCAGCTTGGGAACCTGTTCTATATTCTGCTGTTCTACCATCGCCCTATGGCCAAGGGGTAATGAGTCCTTTTTATTAACATTTTGCTTAAATGTATTACTAAATCCTTAGAATGTACTTGTTTAATTTATCGCAATTTAAAAATTTCTCCTAATGGTTTAGATAAAAGTATATAAAATATAAACTGGAGTCTGTGATTATTACATTTAAGTCATGTTTATTAAATGTTAAAGTTGTGAGAATAATGTGATTGAGCTGGACTTAATCGCCATTAACTGATTCCTACTAGTTGGTCCATCGACCGAATAGCGAAGTATCTTGATGTTGTTCTCTATAACTATCGAGTGTCTAGAAACTCAATGTATATAATGGATAAGGTTAATGTATTAGTTAATAAGGTACCCCGCATTCCTTGCAGCTCGTCTACTTATCACTGATTCAGGGACAGTGTATTCTGAGAGAGTGTGTGTGTGTATGAATGACTCGCAGTGTTATGGGCCCCACCGATGAGTAAAATAAGTTGTTCCTGTTTTAGTGATATAGGTAGAGGGATTTATGTTAGACCCGCTGCATCAGTTTTCCTGGTAGCAGAGATATGGTTTCTAGAGGTCAGTTTAGAGATTATTGATAATTGATGTTTTATGTTTAACACTATATGTTGAGTTTGTATTGCGTTATATGTAGTCCGAATTCTGAAGCTTCCGGGAAGTAGGAAGTGGATATATGTGACAAGGAAAGTCACATGGAATTATGCATTGTCTGATTTCAATATTGTGATAACACAGGAAGGTGTTATGTTAGGGAAGTCATGTATGCATTGAGCTGATTGAAATAGCGACAGGTATTCTTGTGAAACTCTGGCCTTAATTCTCAGGAGCAGTATAGTCTCCACATGTGTCTTATCCCCACAGAAACGGGTTTGCCTCTTGCTTGTTAGAAGGGTAAGGTAGAAAGAAATGCTACTTTATCAGCGAAACGAAAAATTCTGTGGTAGTATAGAGGTAAGCGCTGCCAACTGGAAATTCAGAATTCATGTATGTCTGGGTAAACTATCTCTTCTGGTTTAGAGAAACAGGCAATGTAAGTGTTTGTGTTGTAACTAATCGATTTTGTAAATAAAAAGGTCATAAATACAGTGCTGATAAATTTTGTAAAGGAGGGGTTGCAAGAAGCAGGAGTAGAGCTGACGTAAGCAGGAGCCCCTCTGGGATTGGCTAAGTTCTGAAAGGCGTGAGTTATCCTGATTGGAGCGTTAGTGTGTTTCGCGCTGAGATAGGTCCGTGAGAGTGTGACGTAAGCTATTCTGATTGGTGCGTTAGTGTGTTTCACGCTGGGATAGGACAAAATATCAGAGTAGATTGAAAGGAAGTGTACAACTTGGTTGCGAGTGAAAATATTCTGAGGAAAATTGATTAATATTATTATGAGCAAGAAAGAGAGAAACCTTCATGGTGTAAGAAAATCAAGAATCTTTTTAAGAAAGATAAAGAAATAATGACTAGAGAGGGAAAAGTGCTTCCTCCCCCAAAAACACCTGTGTCATATATGATGACGAAATATGGCTATCCTACTTGCATTTGGTTAGAAAATTGGGTGAAATATACCAAGGATGATGGAGTTTTGGCATTTTCAGAAGTAGGTTCATTTAGCACAGCAGTGATACGGAATTTGAGAGAGAAAATGATGAAACTTGAACCGAGACCTAGACCAACACAGTTTGAGGCTTTAAATGAATGGGAAGATGAGATGTGTGAGAGAGAGAGAGAGAAAGAGTTCTAGATTCTAGGGAAGACCGATATAACACGAGGATTATGGGGATCAACTCACGAGAGTAGAATGAAAAGTTGAGGTGTGCAAATATGTGGGATGGTATTTATCCTGTCAGAACAGTAGATGAGATGGTAGGGAGAAAATCTACAGAGAAGAAAAAGCATGGAATACCAGAGAAAAGTGGGTATGGAATCAGTGATACAGAAGAGGAAGTGTTGGAGGATATTTTAAATAAGTGACCCCCTCCATATCAACAGACTTCTGCAGTGGTGACACCAAATGCACCGCATATGGAGACTGAAATGAATAAAACCCCAAATCAATATACTGAATTAAAAAGACAATTTGAACCACAGGAAATAACACAAACTATAAAACCTAGTTAGAAAAATCAACAAATGAATTAGCTGAGAAAATAAAAGAATTTACGAGAAATGTAGAAGCTGTAATTGTACCTGTAACTATAGGTCCTGTAATACCACTATTGGAGAATAAGAAAATAGATGAGCATTCCTTGACAATTCCTTTAAATTCAAGTATGCAGAAAGTACGAGAAAAAATTTATCCTGATCTTAATGAAACAAAAAGTACAATTAGAACAACACCACCTGTTGATTTATTGATAAATCAAAGCCCAATATATAGTTCCAATGGGATCTGAATCGGCAACTGAAACCCCAGAAAAAAGAATGGATAAAATAGATTAATCTAAAACTCCAGTAGGGCCAACAGCAGAAGAATTAAATGATTGGGTCAAAACTTTACTAAAGAAACATTCTGAACCAAAGCCTTTGGATGTGGCAAGAATAAAAATAGACATGGAAGAACTGATTATTGGAACAATAGGTACCGATAGATTAAAATCATATAAAGATGATGAGGTAATGTTTATGTGTAAAAGTATAACTTGGGGAGCAAAGAATTTGCACGATAAATTAGAAGAAACAGCAAATGAATTAGGAGTAGAATTTGCAAAAATTAAAATGTTGCAGAAACCCTACATAATAGATTTCACTGAAAAAGATATAGAGAATTTAAATACATCAGGACGATTGACCCAGATAAAATAATTAATTGTATTACTGAGAAAATGGGTAGACCTAGATCGATGGAGAAGTAGATGGATAAAGAAAAAGGAAGAAACTCTTGATAAAGCGTCACTAGCTTTCCCTTTCAAAGAAAAGGAACATCGTAGTAGCAGGATATCCAATGAAAGACATACCAGGAGGAGGTTATGTACATGTGCCATTAAGTAGACAGGCCATATTGTCATTTACAAATGATTTACCCAGATTACGAGAAAAACCTGTAGAATGATAGGTTTGTGAAAGTTTCGAAGGTTTTGTGGGAAGATTTAGATGGATTGTATGACATAGTTGTACCTGCAGATTTGTGGACAGAATGTAAAATTACTGTTGGCTGACCAAAGGAAGAGTATACAAAAGAGATGCAAAAACAGGAGCTCTAGGTCATATGAAATATGAACAGGTCATAACATTTTTGAAAAATAAAATTCCTCCAAAAGAGACAGACTGGGTAAAAATAGATAGGACTATTCAAGAAGCTAAAGAATCTGTACATGCCTATTATGAGAGACTACTGCTAGTTTACAAACAGTATAGTGGATATGAGACTTTAAGTGAGAAAGATATGAGTCATTTTGTTTATCGATTTGTGTTTGGATTGAGACCTGAAATAGGTGATATGATAAAGCAGCATATGATGTGTTGGCAGTCTAGTATGGTTAATGATGTATTAAGGTATGCAGGGCTCGAGTCGGGGTACCACGCGGGTGGACGGCGTCCCCCCACTTATTTTACCGGGTGGACGCCGTCCCCCCTGCCAAACAGCTGAACTGCACTCTTTGGCTTCTCTGGGACAAGATCGGAGCTCACAGCACGCTGCTCACACGCTGACTTCTCAGATGCATTCGCATCTAAGAAATGAGCGAGGGGAGGCAATGAGCCCGATGGTGCAAGCCACCTTTTGTGACGTCACTTTCTGTCGTGACATCACTTCCAGTGGCAGCGTCCCCCACTTCTTTTTTTAGGACTTGTGCCCTGGAGGTATGCAAAATATTGTAGTGAGGACATTGAAGCAAGACAGCGTAAACTAAAAGAAAAGGCTATGTGGGCACAAGTGAAAGTTGCAGAACAACAACAAGCACAATTGATTAATCAAGCAAATGAAATAGGTCAGTATAAACCGAAATTTTATGTGAGTAAAGGAAAAGGTCAAATAAATATAGATAAGGCTAAAAAGAAATTGCCATGTCCTAATTGTAAAAAACACAGTTGATGGACAGAATGTAGAACAATGTCATACATTCATCCCAGTACAAAGGATCTGGGCCTAAATCCATTGTTTTTTTGCACTCCATACCACCCTGGGTTAGACACTGGCTATATGCAAATCAGCTCTGACCCTGTGCCTCATGGGAACAGTCCAGTCCGAACTACCAAGCCATGTCTTTACCAGACCGGAGTCAAGCATCCAAGGACCGGTTTCTGGTTATCAGCCTTCATCAGCCTGGATAGCTTGACTCCAGTGGTGTGGAGAGCCTGGGACTCACGTCTGAGCATACCCAGCCCACTCGGGGTGAAAATTGCAAAAAACACAGTTGATGGACCGAATGTAGAACAATGTCATACATTCACCCCAGTACAAAGGATCTGGGCCTAAATCCATTCTTTTTTTGCACTCCACACCACCCTGGGTTAGACACTGGCTATATGCAAATCAGCTGTGACCCTGTTCCTCATGGGAACAGTCCAGTCCGAACTACCAAGCCATGTCTTTCCCAGACCGGAATAAAGCATCCAAGGACCGGTTTCTGGCTATCAGCCTTCATCAGCCTGGATAGCTTGACTCCAGTGGTGTGAGAGCCTGGGACCACTTTGTTCGCCATAAGTTGGCAGGGTATGCTCAGACGTGAGTCCCTTGCTCACTTTGCCACTGGATTCAAGCAAGCCGGGCTGAAGACGGCTGTAATGCCAGAAACCGGTCCACGGAAGCTTGTTTCCGGTCCAGGGAAGGCATGGCTTGGCAGTTCGGGCTGGACTATTCCCATGAGGCACAGGGTCAGACTGATTTGCATATAGCCATGCCTGAACTGGGGTGGCAGAGTGGGCTAAAGAACGGTGATGGATTAAACCCAGATCTTTTGACTGAGTGTGAGTGTTTGATTGGTTCAGATGCTCCGTCCATCACCACCCCCTTTTGTACCGCTTATTTCCTAATTGTGGCAAGGAAGGGCATTGGAAGAACAAGTGTAAGTTACCTCCAAGAATTAATATTAAAAATGAATCATTGAATCCACAGGTGCCGAATGAGGTGAATCAGCAATCACCGCCACAGCAACAGGTAGTTATTCAGCAGAGTCAGGTGCCACAACCACCTCTTCCAGTGAGTGTAAATCCTCAGAGATACAGTGCAGAGACAGGATTCTATGGAGGAGAGCAGGTACAGAGATTGCCATGTGCAACTGTTTCCCAGTTTTGGTTGCGACCGGATGGAAATGAGTCCGATGATAGTTATTGACGGTGCCTAGGAGAGAAGGTGGAGTGCTTGCTTGGCGCAATCCTAGAGGTAGATCAGTCTGGTCCCTTTATGAATGGAAAGGTGAATGGTGTAAATGTTACCTTCCTAGTGGACACTGGGGCTATCCGTTCTGCAGTTAGATCAGTAGAAATTCCAAACCTTCCTCTCTCAGGAGAACACATCCAAGCTATAGGTGTAACAAATAGACAGATTCAAACCACTCCCATACAGCCAGTGGAGGTGGAAATAGGTTCTTTTAAAGAAATGCATCGCTCTAAGGTATGCGATAGTAGTCCTGTAAATTTGCTTGGACACAACATACTTTGTAAAATGAACTGTGCCATTTACTGTACCCCAGATGGCATTGCTTTTCAGAATGCAGATGGTGACCTTTTGTATAAAGTGACCATGTCAATAATTGATTCAGAAAAGAGGGAAACTTTCCCTGTATTTGACTGTAACAAGGAGACTAGGCGGGTGGATGGGGTTTCCCCTACTGTAGAATGGTGGGTTGTTGACTCTGCTACCCCTCCCTCTCTCCAACCACACCAGAACGAGTGGAGTACAGACAGACACCCACTATGGTCCACACAAGAGGAAGAAATGTGGGAAGGCTCCTTTAACTGGGCGTATGAGGGAGAAGAGGACACACCCCCAGCTGGCGTACGATCAGTAGGATTGGCCAAAAGGGAGGAAGACCAGAGAACGGTGTGTGAAATCACCCAGGATGAGTTTACTGCGTGTGGCGGAGTTCGAACGGTGTTTGGAGAAGGAGATCACCGGCACCGAGAGATGAACGGAGAACCACCCGAGAGAGTTGCAGTGCCAAGAGGCCAATGTCGGCTGGTTGAGTGCGTTAATTTGGATGTAAACGCATCCTTGTGACTGGGCACACCGTGGGGTTCGTCATGTAACACGACAGACTCCTTTGAAGTTTCAAAAAGATTGATTTACTTTTATTTGAGGTTCAATTGTTTCATCATAAGTTCATCAGTTTCTTTAATCCATATTAGCGCATATGATTAAATCAATTTCAAACTGTAACATTCCATATAGAACATGTAAGCCAAGGTGCTCCAATGCATTTTGGGCTAAACAAGCCCTTTTTCAAGGAGCGCTGAAAACATAAACATAAAGATACGCTCTTTTAAATTGTAGATCTACCTCATAAGAATGCAAACGTTTCATTAAATCGTCTGTTAGTGTTTAATCTGCTGCAAACATACTATCTGGATCACCTGATGTCGTGTGAACGAATACCTTATAAACCAAGGGGCTGGGGGGGTGTGTGACAGGGTTTGGGGACAAAGGTGAAGGGAATTTAGCATCATGCGGAAGCATACGAAAAACGCTCACGTGAAGGTGGCTGGTTTGTTCATTCGAAACCTGAACAAGAAAAAAATCAGGAAAGTATCATAAATGGGCGTTCCCACCAGACGGTGAAGCAACATTCTAATACCCGTCGGGGCCCCGACTTACTTGTGAAGTTAATGAAAGCGTGTACTACGCTTCGGGTTCATCAACTGCTGAGATAGCAGGAATCTGATGCGGCGTTGCTGCAGAGTTCCAGCTGGCGGAGTGAAACGGAGCCATATGACGCGGCTCAAGATTAAGCATAGTAGAAGGACTGGGAGTGGCGTGTGCGGGGGCCATGTTGGAATGGGAATAAAAATACCGAGGTGGATGGGATGGGGGGGGGGGGTTGTGTTTGGGTTCTCGTGGAACTCGGTGAAAGTGAAATGTTGGCTGTGGACTGCCTAGGGTTAGCAACAAGATCAATACAAACATGGATATTAAAATGAAAGTTAACATACAGTAAAAAATAAACAAAGGTGGTGATGGCATTCAAGCTAATGCTGCCAAGGAGCAATGTCTGAATAAAGGTACCACATAGGGTACTACAGGAAGGCACTTAGTTCAATTCGATCATTCAAGCCGAACGGCTTCATTGCCTGTAGTCTGTAAATCCAAGCAGTTTCTCGTTGGAGAAGGACTTTATTATTGTCTTTGCCTTCTTTTTTGCAGATAATCTCAAGTATCATGTATTTGAGTTGAGCCACATTATGGTTGGAGTCATTGAAGTGGATAGCAATGTTGGACTTCTGATTTTTTGTTCGAATGTTTGATTTGTGTTCGTTTAGACGAACTTTAATTTTTCTGGTGGTTTTTCCCACATAGATCATGCCACATGGGCATTTGAGAAGGTAGATAAGATTGGAAGAATCACATGTGGCGTCTACATTGAGTTTGATCTTGAAGCCTCGCATAGGGTGGTTGATGCTGCTTCCAAGGATGACGTTGTTACAGCTATTGCAGTTGTGGCACGGGCGTGTGCCCGTGTGTGACACCTGTTCATTCGGTTTTTTAGATAGTAATTCTTTGAGGTTTTCCGTTCTCGTGTAAGCGAAGATTGGAGGTTCTTTAAAGAGGTCTCCAAAGTCAGGTTCGGATGACAAGATGCGCCAATGTTTCATAATGATGCTTTTGTCGGTTTTACTGGCGGTGGAGTATCGTGATACTACTACCATTCTTTTGCTATCTTCTTTCACGGTGGATCCGCTAAGGGCCTCCTCTCGTGAGATGCTGGATACTTTGGTGATTGCTTCATTGAGGGTAGCTTGTGGGTACCCTCTGTTTTTAAACCTTTTTGCCATTTGTTTCAGTTGTGTGGTGCACACGTCTGGATTTGATACAATTCGCTTTACTCTTAGCATTTGACTGAATGGTAGGTGTTTTTTCAGAGAATCCTGATGGAAACTAGTATGGTGTAGTGTATTGTTGCGGTCTGTAACTTTCCGGAAAAGATCTGTTTCTAATCCTGTTTCTGTAAGTTTTACCAAAACGTCAAGGAATGAGATTTCCTTCTCGTTGATGTTCCATGTTAAGATGATGCGATTGTCTTTGGTGTTCAATGCTTTCAGAGCCATCTCTAAGGTGTCTTGGGTATTCTTCCAAATAAAAAAGAGATTGTCTATGTAGCGAACGTATAATAGAAGGTTGTCAGTCCAGTTGTTGTCTGCGTATATGTATTTTGACTCGAATTCGCCATGTAAAGATTCGCATAGGTAGGTGCGGCGCAATTGCCCATTGACATCCCGGACATTTGTAGGTACCACTGTTGGTCATATACAAAGTAGCTATGATAAAGTGTATATATCATCAATTCCATTAGGAAGGTTTGGAGAGATTCCGTGATATCACTGTTCACAAGGACGTTCTCAATTGCCTCGATACCACCGCCATGGGGTGTGGAGGTGTAAAGGCTTTTGACATCTGCGGTGCAAAGGATCAGGTATTCGTTGTTGGTGGTGGTTAGTTCAGAAAGTTTTCTAAGAAATTCTGTGGTGTCTTTGATGTAGCTCTTTAATTTGGTTACTGATGGTTGCAAATAGCGATCTAGGAATTTGCCAATTGGTTCGTGAAGGGACCCTCTCGTAGATACGATTGGTCGAAAAGGAGGATTCATCAGGTTTTTGTGAATTTTTGGCAGCATAGTTATTGTGGGACTTCTGGGATGTTCAATTAACAGAAATTTTTTAGTACAGTCATCAATAATGCCATCCTCATGCGCTTTAGTAACAAGTTCTGTGAGTTCCATTTTGTATTGGAAAGTAGGATTACCTCCAAGAGGCAAATACGTTTCATGGTCGGAGATATGTTCCTTAATTTTTTCGTTGTACATGCTGGTATTGAGGATGACAAGGGCACCCCCTTTATCGGCTTTAAGACATTTGATGGTGCTGTTGCCTGCAATTTTCTTTAAGGTGTTTTTGTCTTTCATAGTGATATTTTGTCGGGTTTTTTTGTTGAAATTCAGTTTTGAAATGTCTTGTCTGACGAGACTTTCGAAAATGTCTATGCTTTTATGGCTGCATGGAGGCATGTAAGTACTAGGCGGGCGTAAGCCCAGCAGTTGATCCGTTTTGGGGTCGGTGGTAGGTGGTATGACGTTTTCAAAAAAATGTCTTAGACGTAATTTCCGAGTTAGCTTGAAAGTGCTGACATCCATCTCTAGTAAGTTTGTGTTGCTTGTGGGAATGAATGAGGTACCTTTTTGGAGAAGTTTGATTTCATAGTTACTGAGGATGGTGTCTGATATATTTATGACTAGCGATTCCTCTTCCCTTTGACTTTCTTTTTGTTGAGTTGTTGGGTGTCTGCTTGATCCCTTTCCTGCTCTTTTTCCCCTCCGGGGTCGTCTGGTTCATCCGGTCCTACCTCTAAAAAAGGCACAGATGTTGTTGGAGTGTCATCAATGATAGTGGTAGAAGATTTTTGCCTCGAGTCTCGTGGTTCTCCTGGTCTTGTGGATTCTGTAGTTGTTTTTCTCGGTGGACGGTTGGTACTTTCACTGCCTGAGGATGATGTGTCGGTGTTCTGGTTGTAGGGTTTATTTCGGCGACGCTGGGCGTACACGTCTGCCCAGGTGTAAACCTCTCCTAGCTTGTAGTCTAGGGTGTCACGACGAAATTTCCGAATTTTTCGTTTGTTGATCTCTTTGGTATGTTTATCTATTTGTGAATTTATGTCTTCCAGGATGTTGGATAATTCCTCTGGAGTGATGGAGTCCTTGAGCTCTTGTTCAATGTCAGTGATTTCTTTTGTCAGTTCCAACAAAATGGTGGATAGTTCCTCCACGATCAGGAGAATTAGGTCGAGGCTACATTTATTTAAGATTGCGTTCCACTTTTCTTGGAACACATGTGAGTTTTTGCATACTGATGGTTTTAATGCAATCCGTAGTCCTCTGGGAATGCGCTGGGCCTTATGGTATTTCATAAGAGTGTTTGCATGAAGTCTTTGGTTAATTCTATGTTTTGAGAGGTAAAGAAGATGTTTAATGCATTGTTCCTTGGTGCGGCTTGAGGTTGCTGAGGTTAAGTCTTCATTAATAAGAGCGTAAATCCGTTCTGTTTCTTCTGAACCAAAAGCTAGTGTGCTCGCTCTGGCTTCAGTTGTTTTAGAGATTTCATCATATTGCATACTGTTGAGGTTGATGGGGCATGCTGCCTGCCTATGGGGGAGGAGTGGGTACTATAACGACTATAAGTTCAGGTAAGGCGCACTGCGTCGGGTGGGTTAAGATATTAGGTTTGTTCAAATGGTTGATAAATGGTGATGCTGGAAATTAAGGGTGCTCCAACAAGTGGCGTAACCGTCCCAATACGCCGGACAATGGTGGCTGGTTGAGTGCGTTAATTTGGATGTAAACGCATCCTCGTGACACCCTAGACTACAAGCTAGGAGAGGTTTACACCTGGGCAGACGTGTACGCCCAGCGTCGCCGAAATATACCCTACAACCAGAACACCGACACATCATCCTCAGGCAGTGAAAGTACCAACCGTCCACCGAGAAAAACAACTACAGAATCCACAAGACCAGGAGAACCACGAGACTCGAGGCAAAAATCTTCTACCACCATCATTGATGACGCTCCAACAACATCTGTGCCTTTTTTAGAGGTAGGACCGGATGAACCAGACGACCCCGGAGGGGAAAAAGAGCAGGAAAGGGATCAAGCAGACACCCAACAACTCAACAAAAAGAAAGTCAAAGGGAAGAGGAATCGCTAGTCATAAATATATCAGACACCATCCTCAGTAACTATGAAATCAAACTTCTCCAAAAAGGTACCTCATTCATTCCCACAAGCAACACAAACTTACTAGAGATGGATGTCAGCACTTTCAAGCTAACTCGGAAATTACGTCTAAGACATTTTTTTGAAAACGCCATACCACCTACCACCGACACCAAAACGGATCAACTGCTGGGCTTACGCCCGCCTAGTACTTACATGCCTCTATGCAGCCATAAAAGCATAGACACTTTCGAAAGTCTCGTCAGACAAGACATTTCAAAACTGAATTTCAACAAAAAAACCCGACAAAATATCACTATGAAAGACAAAAACACCTTAAAGAAAATTGCAGGCAACAGCACCATCAAATGTCTTAAAGCCGATAAAGGGGGTGCCCTTGTCATCCTCAATACCAGCATGTACAACGAAAAAATTAAGGAACATATCTCCGACCATGAAACGTATTTGCCTCTTGGAGGTAATCCTACTTTCCAATACAAAATGGAACTCACAGAACTTGTTACTAAAGCGCATGAGGATGGCATTATTGATGACCGTACTAAAAAATTTCTGTTAATTGAACATCCCAGAAGTCCCACAATAACTATGCTGCCAAAAATTCACAAAAACCTGATGAATCCTCCTTTTCGACCAATCGTATCTACGAGAGGGTCCCTTCACGAACTAATTGGCAAATTCCTAGATCGCTCTTTGCAACCATCAGTAACCAAATTAAAGAGCTACATCAAAGACACCACAGAATTTCTTAGAAAACTTTCTGAACTAACCACCACCAACAACGAATCCCTGATCCTTTGCACCGCAGATGTCAAAAGCCTTTACACCTCCATACCCCATGGCGGTGGTATCGAGGCAATTGAGAACGTCCTTGTGAACAGTGATATCACGGAATCTCCCCAAACCTTCCTAATGGAATTGATGATATATGCACTTTATCATAGCTACTTTGTATATGACCAACAGTGGTACCTACAAATGTCCGGGATGTCATTGGGCAATTGCGCCGCACCTACCTATGCGAATCTTTAGATGGGTGAATTCGAGTCAAAATACATATACGCCGACAACAACTGGACTGACAACCTTCTATTATACATTCGCTACATAGACGATCTCTTTTTTATTTGGAAGAATACCCAAGACACCTTAGAGTTGGCTCTGAAAGCATTGAACACCAAAGACAATCGCATCATCTTAACATGGAACATCAACGAGAAGGAAATCTCATTCCTTGACGTTTTGGTAAAACTTGCAGAAACAGGATTAGAAACAGATCTTTTCCGGAAAGTTACAGACCGCAACAATACACTACACCATACTAGTTTCCATCAGGATTCTCTGAAAAAACACCTACCATTCAGTCAAATGCTAAGAGTAAAGCGAATTGTATCAAATCCAGACGTGTGCACCACACAACTGAAACAAATGGCAAAAAGGTTTAAAAACAGAGGGTACCCACAAGCTACCCTCAATGAAGCAATCACCAAAGTATCCAGCATCTCACGAGAGGAGGCCCTTAGCGGATCCACCGTGAAAGAAGATAGCAAAAGAATGGTAGTAGTATCACGATACTCCACCGCCAGTAAAACCTACAAAAGCATCATTATGAAACATTGGCGCATCTTGTCATCCGAACCTGACTTTGGAGACCTCTTTAAAGAACCTCCAATCTTCGCTTACACGAGAACGGAAAACCTCAAAGAATTACTATCTAAAAAACCGAATGAACAGGTGTCACACACGGGAACACGCCCGTGCCACAACTGCAATAGCTGTAACAACGTCATCCTTGGAAGCAGCATCAACCACCCTATGCGAGGCTTCAAGATCAAACTCAATGTAGACGCCACATGTGATTCTTCCAATCTTATCTACCTTCTCAAATGCCCATGTGGCATGATCTATGTGGGAAAAACCACCAGAAAAATTAAAGTTCGTCTAAACGAACACAAATCAAACATTCGAACAAAAAATCAGAAGTCCAACGTTGCTATCCACTTCAATGACTCCAACCATAATGTGGCTCAACTCAAATACATGATACTTGAGATTATCTGCAAAAAAGAAGGCAAAGACAATAATAAAGTCCTTCTCCAACGAGAAACTGCTTGGATTTACAGACTACAGGCAATGAAGCCGTTCGGCTTGAATGATCGAATTGAACTAAGTGCCTTCCTGTAGTACCCTATGTGGTACCTTTATTCAGACATTGCTCCTTGGCAGCATTAGCTTGAATGCCATCACCACCTTTGTTTATTTTTTAATGTATGTTAACTTTCATGTTAATATCCATTTTTGTATTAAGTTTTGTTGCTAACCCTAGGCAGTCCACAGCCAACATTTCACTTTCACCGAGTTCCACGAGAACCCAAACACAACCCCCCCCCCCCATCCCATCCACCTCGGTATTTTTATTCCCATTCCAACATGGCCCCCGCACACGCCACTCCCAGTCCTTCTACTATGCTTAATCTTGAGCCGCGTCATATGGCTCCGTTTCACTCCGCCAGCTGGAACTCTGCAGCAACTCCGCATCAGATTCCTGCTATCTCAGCAGTTGATGAACCCGAAGCGTAGTACACGCTTTCATTAACTTCACAAGTAAGTCGGGGCCCCGACGGGTATTAGAATGTTGCTTCACCGTCTGGTGGGAACGCACATTTATGATACTTTCCTGATTTTTTTTCTTGTTCAGGTTTCGAATGAACAAACCAGCCACCTTCACGTGAGCGTTTTTCGTATGCTTCCGCATGATGCTAAATTCCCTTCACCTTTGTCCCCAAACCCCGTCACACACCCCCCCAGCCCCTTAGTTTATAAGGTATTCGTTCACACGACATCAGGTGATCCAGTTAGTATGTTTGCAGCAGATTAAACACTAACAGACGATTTAATGAAACGTTTGCATTCTTATGAGGTAGATCTACAATTTAAAAGAGCGTATCTTTATGTTTGTTTTCAGCGCTCCTTGAAAAAGGGCTTGTTTAGCCCGAAATGCATTGGAGCACCTTGGCTTACATGTTCTATATGGAATGTTACAGTTTGAAATTGATTTAATCATATGCGCTAATATGGATTAAAGAAACTGATGAACTTATGATGAAACAATTGAACCTTAAATAAAAGTAAATCAATCTTTTTGAAACTTCAAAGGAGTCTGTCGTGTTACATGACGAACCCCACGGTGTGCCCAGTCACAAGGATGCGTTTACATCCAAATTAACGCACTCAACCAGCCACCATTGTCCGGCGTATTGGGACGGTTACGCCACTTGTTGGAGCACCCTTAATTTCCAGCATCACCATTTATCAACCATTTGAACAAACCTAAAATCTTAACCCACCCGACGCAGTGCGCCTTACCTGAACTTATAGTCGTTATAGAGGCCAATGTCCCCACGAGTCACCGAGCCACACTCCAGGAGGAGTGTGGCTTAAGCAGGTACGGCAGCGGGTGTCTGGCTGGGTTGGGAGGTGGCGAGACTCGTCTCGATAGTAACTCAACCGGCCTGCTAGTGCCTGTTTTCCCTTTGTAAATAATCTTTCTAACCCTCCTCTTTCCCGTTACTCCTATCACGCTCTCCTCACAACCGCTTACCTCACTCCTCGTGTATATAGCTTTGCTGTGTAATTACACGACCTCAGCGGTGCTCCCATCATGCCCTGGTACCCCCCGGGCGTT
The DNA here is from genome assembly GCF_964261635.1 of Lissotriton helveticus. Lineage (NCBI taxonomy): Eukaryota > Metazoa > Chordata > Amphibia > Caudata > Salamandridae > Lissotriton > Lissotriton helveticus. Next base: position 791,812,556 of record NC_136071.1, on the reverse strand, counting down.
TTCAAGAAGAGAATCGTGTCCTGACCGGCCATTCTATATTCTCTTTCTGCATGTCGTACGGTGAGGAAACATAGGAGGAGCAGTACTCATATACCGGAGGGAGACGAGCAAGGCCGAAGAGACTCCCCAGAGGGCACCAGTAACCACGGATCCAGCAGCATATTCCCGAGAAAGACTTACTTCACGTAGTCAAAGGACATTTACTAAAATTAAGCCGTACTTATCCAGATCCAGTCTCCTGCCCCTTTCTGCAACCCCGCCACATTGACAAAGAGAAGATTCCCAATGAATTGAAAGGAACAGTTAAAAGTGAGTTGTGGGATTTTACAGAAGATATAGGTTTGATTAAAGGAGTAAACCCTCTTAAGATCACTATAAAAGAAAAGGCAGCCTATCCAAATACTCCACAGTATAAATTGATACCAGAAATCATTGAAGGAGTTACTCCGGTAATTGATAAAATGATTGAACAAGGGATTTTTAAAGAAATAATGAGCATGTAATTTACCTATAATGGGAGTGAAAAAGACAAATGGAACTTTTAGAATAGTCCAAGATTTGAGAAAGATAAACAAACTGGTTGTTCCATGTTGTCCAATCCTGCCAAATCCAGCTGTAATTTTATACCAAATTCCGCATGATGCAGAATGGTACACTGTCATTGACTTGTGCAATGCATTCTTCACAATTCCTTTACACCCTGATAGCCAACCAATTTTTGCTTTCAGGTTTGGCAAGCTTATTTTGGCATGGTGCCGAATTCCTCAAGGGTATACAGAAAGTCCTTCCATTTTTAATCAAATATTGAAAAAAATCACTAGAAAATTTGAAATTGCCTGAAAAATCTGTTTTAATTCAGTATATTGATGACTTGTTAGTGGCATTAAAAACCAAAGAAGCGTGCATTTCTGATACCATTGCATTGTTGAATCACTTGGCAGAGGGAGGGCATAAAGTGTCTCCGTCAAGATTGCAGTTCTGTCAACAGGAAGTACAGTATCTAGGTCATAAGATTGAAAAGGGGATGAGAAAAGTGACCACTGAGAGAATCAGGATTATAAAAGGAATGAGTCCCCTAAACACGCAGAAACAAGTGAGCATGTTCCTTGGAATGGTTGGTTATTGTTGACAAGGGATAAGTGGATTCTCATTGATTGCAAAACCTTTACAGCGACTGACTAGAGGGGATGTAAAAGACCCTATAGTGCTGAATGAGAAGGAAATGAAAGCTTTTGAGCAATTGCAAAACAGCTTATGCGAAGCGCCAGCGCTGGGCATGCCTGATTATGAGAAACCATTTGAGCTGTACTGCAGCTTTCAGTTGTAATACAGAGGCCTGGAAGAATGAGAAGACCAATTGCATATTTTTCATCTGTTTTAGATCCAGTGGCTAAAGCATTGCCTGGATGTTTGAAAGCTGTAGCTGCTACGAGTGTGAGTCTGGAACAGAGTGAAGGTATTGGGATGGGATACCCAGTTAAGGTATATGTCCCTTCTTCAGTTGACATACTTTTGACACGCACAAAAACACAGTTTATGACCAATCGTCGTTTGACCATATATGAGAAAGTAATTTTTGGGTGCAGACAATCTGATGATTGCCTTCTGCATTGGATGTTGAAGTCAAAGATGATGTTGATCACAAGTGTTTGGATGTACTTGAGTGTTGCACAAAACCACGACCTCACATTAAAGATGAACCTCTGGAAGAATCAGATCATGTGATGTTTGTGGATGGATCAGGTTTGAGAACAGATGAAGGAATTTTGAGTGCTGCATATGCTGTATCCACAGTGGCAGCTATAATGGAAGCGTCCTGCTTGAAGCCAATACGTTCAGCACAAGTTGCTGAGCTGATTGCTTTGATTCGAGCTTGTAAATTGGGGAAGGGTGTCCGAATTACCGTAGTGACTGATAGTCAGTACGGGTTTGGAGTTGTGCATGATTTTGGCCGGATCTGGTCCCAGAGAGGATATCGACCTCTTCGGGATCTCGCATGAGGAATGATGAGTTTGTGAAAATGTCGCTTGAGGCGACACAGCTGCCTAAAATGATTGTGGTTGTGAAGTATGCTGCTCATTAGAATGGAGATGATTACATCGCTGAAGGAAACAAGTTTGCAGACGCAATAGCCCAATATTGTGCTAGGCACTGGACTTCAATAAACTGGAAAAGAGAAAAGGAACACGTTTTTTGTTCTTTAATGCTTACTAACATAGTGGAAACTTGGCAGGAAGTGAGACAATTGCAGGAAGAAAAGAGTGATGAGGAAAAAGACAGATGGATAAAATCAGGTTGTAGATAAAGAGAGGAGGCTGAAGTTTGGGTTTACAGGGATGAAAGGCCAGGCATGACCGATAGCATGATCTCTAACATGGCACGGATGTACCATGGACAGGCACACATTGGCAGAGATGCAATGATTAGACTTTTCAAACAGACCTGGTATAATCCAAAGTTTCTCACTATTGCTGAAAGCCTTTGCCAGAGATGTCTTATATGTCAACAGTTAAATCCAGGAAGAAAAACAGTTGTGAGTCTGGGATCCATAGGACGGGAGGGAGGTCCTTTTACCAGAATGCAACTGGATTTCATTGAAATACCACCATGTAACAGATTGCGTTATGTTCTAATGATTGTTTGTTTGTTCTCACGCTGGGTGGAGGCTTACCCCACCAGGAGATATGATGGTGTTACAGTAGCAAAACTATTGCTGTGAGAATTTATTCCTAGATATGGTTTCCAAGTGACGATTGAAACAGACAGAGGAAGTCACTTTCAGAATGAAATAATTCAATTGATATGTGAGGCATGGACATTCAACAGAAATTGCATTGTGCCTACAGACCAGAGGCGTCTGGAGTGTATGAACAAGTGAATAGAACAATCAAAAACAGACTTGGGAAAATGTGTTTAGCCACAGGACTCAAATGGCCAGGTGCTTTGCCACTTGTCTTAATGACCCTGAGAAGCATACCTGACAGAAAAACAGGTTTAAGTCCTCATGAAATATTGATAGGACGAGTAATGAGACAAGCATTTGTACCTGTCAACAAACTGATGACTGTCACTGATGATCTTATTTTGGACTATTCAAAAGGCCTGGCTGATGTGGTCAATTCTGTGTTTTACCAGGTTGGTACTGATGCAAGCACTCTTAAAAGACATCCAGCTCATGACCTGAGTCCTGGAGACTGGATGCGTATCAAGGTTCACCGAAGGAGAAACTGTCTGGTTCCACGTTGGGACAAACCACGTCAACTGATCTTGGTTACCACCACAGCAGTAAACTGTGCAGTTGTAAAAAAGTGGATTCATGCAAGCCACACAATCAAAGTTCCAGAACCTGAAGATCGACATGTGAGTCGACATCTGGAAGAAAATACAAGTTCTGATTCTGATCGAGAAAATGAAACAAACAGAATTCCAGATTTGGAAGCTCGACCTGTAAGTCGACATCTGGAAGTATCAGACACAAGTTCAGCATCTGAAGCAGAGACTGAAATACTTGAAATCCCGGATCTTGAAGATCGACCTGTAAGTCGACATCTGGAGATATTGGACACCAGTTTGGAAACTGAGAAAGAATAGAGCAAAACAAGTGACATTAAGAACACTGCAAATAAAACAGAAAGCTCTGAGAAATAAAATATTGATAAAGAAACTGGTGAAAAGGAAATAATTTATAGTGAGAATGAGATTCCAAGCAGCAGCTATGAAAGAATTCCTCTGAAAGAAGCTGAAGTAACCAAAGAGGATAACATTTCAGTTTTAGAACCTAAGATGATAAGGTTCACGATAAGAAGAAATGAAATAAGAGCTGAAACAGAGTCTGATGAAAGTGAAGGAGAAATAAGTCAAAGGAAAAGTCCAAGAAAAAGAACTTGGAAACCTGAACGAGAAATAACGGAGATTGAGAATAACAAGCCAAGAAAAGGAGATAATTTGCCTAAAGAAATAAAAGGACTAACATTCAAATTAATAAATGTGAATAAAATCCAAGAGGAACAAGTGAATGAGATATTAAGTCAAGGAGATCAAAATAAAGAGATTAAATAACATTTGCAAAGGCCAAAAAGAGTAAGGAGACCAAATGAAATATATGTCACCTGAATGGACTTATATTGCACTGCCTGATATTGAAGAAGTGGAACGCAGTCAATAGAACACAGGTGAAACTAGTGAGAAAAGAGGACTATAATAAACTGTGATCACACTGGGAAAATTAATGAAATAAAAAGAGACTAAGTCTGAGAATTTGAAAAGACTTCATACAAAAGAGCAGTTGACTCAAATGACATATGTTACAGTGTAATAAAAATGCCAGAAAAAGATACTAGAAGATCTAGTTGTGGCTTTTTGCGGAAATGGTGCAGAATGTGGTTTTATTGTACATGTTTATTGATGCTTGTATGGTTCATTTTAGCAATATTTATCCCAATTAAACCAAATTTATGACATGTTTCTGAAAAGAATAATGATACTAACAGTGAAAAGATATGTAACATAGAGAATGATGTAACATTGGTAGATAATACTGAATTTCATAGAGACAGATCAGTTAATGATTTTTCAAAGAATGTTTTTTCAAGTTTACTGTATAAATATGTAGAGACTATGGCTATACATGACTGTTATGTTTGCGTCTGTAGCAGAAGGTGTAACATATCATCACCTTCCTTTAACTTATGGAATGTCTTGTAGTGTATTAGCTAGTCGATTTTATAAAACAGGCAAATTAGAATATTATTACTCTGATGTAGATGATGTTTTTGCTAAACTTTCTATAGTACATGGGCTGAACACAGTGAAACCTGGTAAAGTTTTTGGTGAATTGTTTTCTTGAAACAAATGAATTGACTTTAGAATATGCTTCGAGATATAATTTGACATGTACATTGAGAAAAGAAGAAAAAGTATTTTTAGAAATGGTTGAATATAGAAGAATTAAATACCAAAGAAAAGCAACTGGAAACAAAATGAAATTGCTCCCATTGAATTTTGATGATGAAAAGCATGTTAAACGTGACACTAATGTAGCAATGGGTTTGGATTCCCCATAACAAGGGAAACGGTGTATTCGTAGAGATAATACAATGTATGACAATTATTTTGTGGGAGCAACTGAATGTAAAGACACATACAGAACTTTAGGGGTTGATGGGGATTTAACCCCTTTGGTGCTAAGGCAATTCCCACTTTTACTCTAATTTCCATTGAAATTACATGGTCAGCTTGGCTGCAGTGCATGACGAGCTGACCTTGTCATGAGCATTGAAGGTGTTCAAGGAGGAAATGGCCCTGTATTTCCTGGGATTTATTTTATATGTGGGAACAAAGCTCACTATAGGTTGCCTGGCCCCTTGTACAGAACATGTTACATGGGTCTGGTCTTTCCAAATTGTTTTCATGTAGATAGGGGAACGAAAGGAGTTCATGAGATAGGTAAACCACTAACACGTAAGAGAAGAGAAAGCTTTGCAGAAATAAAAGGTGATATTTTTGGAGCACTGATACCAGTAGTGGGCATATCATTTAACGCAAATAAAATTAGAAAATTATCAACGATAGTAGATCGTTTATCAACAAGTACTGCAGGAGGATTTTTGATGGTAAATACAGAAATGGTTGCCGTGAGAGCCATGGTGATGCAGAATCGACTTGCTCTAGATATTTTACTGGCAAAAGAAGGAGGAGTCTGCAGAGTATTGAAAGTGCAACATTGTTGCACCTATATTCATGATAAAAGTCAGACATTCAAAGATACATTAAACATTTTACTGAGTTACATAAAGAAATTGTCCCACTGGAGGTTAACAGTGCTCTAGAGAGACTAGGTAAGAGTGTCCCTGTTGTAAAGAAATGGTTTGCAGAAATAGGTAGTTCCTTAGTAGGGAAAATACTAATACCAGTAACAATAGTAATTCTAGTGGCATTAATGCTAAGATTGGTATGTATATGTTTTATAAAGAGAGGAGCTGAATAACAAACACAAATGAGAAGTGAGAAAAATAAGCAGAGAGAACAAGAAATGGAAGAGATTGAATTAGAAGAATTTAAATAAAAGGTGTACAACAACTCAAAAAAGCAGAGTATGAAAGATACTAGAGTTTGAGCAAAATTAAAATGAAAGAACTAGAAACATGTTCTTGACAAATGTAGGTGTGGATGGGTTTATGGTGATAAATCATCAATGAGGGGAATTGATGGAGCAGGGGAGAATTTATTTATTGTACCCCTATGATATTGTCCCCTCCAAATTTTAATAGTATTAATTGTGTGATGCATGTAAACTAATCAACGTAAATATGCAAGAAAATAGACACTACACGTGGGAAAGCTAACTGCTATTTGCCAAAACCTTATTTACTAATGAAAATGTCTCTAACTCATATAGAGCTGTAATTACATAAATATAAGAGAATAAACGCATGAATTTGTGCTTGTAGTAGAAAGTTATTGTGGCAAAATGAATACAAATGGTAAGTAAAAACGCGTATATGTTGCTTTGCTAGGTAACACTTAACAGGGAAGGTGGGAGGTAAACAGAAGGGTTTTTTTGCTTTATCTAATTTCTGTTATGTTTATTTTCATAATAGTTTGGCCCGTGAGGCCTAGTCTGAAAAGTGGCTGTTGAAACGCAAAGGATGGAGATAAGAAATTAAAGAGGGCCCCCACGCATGTGTAGTGAGAAAAAATAGTCACGAGTGAAACGGCTTATGCCCAGAGCGAGAGATGTCAAGGCCAGCATGGCCTACAGACAGAAGTTGTGCCAAACTTGAATGGAATTCAAAGCCTGGGAAAGGATAAACTTTGTAAGCTGTATGCGAGAAACTGATACAAAAGGTTATACAAGTACATGTGAAAGTATTCGGTTAGCTCATGGGAAACTGTGGAATGATTTTGCAGTTTTACAAACTGGTTTGAACAAGGAGGACATGAGGTGATCATCACTACCCCTCAAATGGGCCATTGAGAAATGAATGAAGCCCCTAAAAGTTTCAATTTAAATTTTAGATAGCGAGTGAAAGAGTATAAAATGTCTGGTGAGAGTGATACTTGGTGTGGCCTTTTTGAATTGCACCACGACATGCTGTCAGTTGGGACAATTTATCTTTTAGTGCAAAAGACTTTGAACATTTTTGGACTTGATGGGGAAAAGAAACAAAATTTGTTGCAGAGATTCTATGTCGGGAGGGAGACATCGAGGAGTTTAGAAAAAACAGTCAGCTTGGGAACCTGTTCTATATTCTGCTTTCTACCATCGTCCTATGGCCAAGGGGTAATGAGTCCTTTTTATTAAAATTTTGCTTAAATGTATTACTAAATGCTTAGAATGTACTTGTTTAATTAATTTTTCGCAATATAAAAATTTCTCCTAATGATTTAGATAAAAGTATATAAAATATAAACTTGAGTCTGTGATTATTACATTTAAGTCATGTTTATTAAATGTTAAAGTTGTGAGAATAATGTGATTGAGCTGGACTTAATCGCCATCAACTGATTCCTACTAGTTGGTCCATCGATCGAATAGCGAAGTATCTTGATGTTGTTCTCTATAACTATCGAGTGTCTAGAAACTCAATGTATATAATGGATAAGGTTAATGTATAGGTTAATAAGGTACCCCGCATTCCTTGCAGCTCGTCTACTTATCACTGATTCAGGGACAGTGTATTCTGAGAGAGTGTGTGTGTATGAGTGACTCACAGTGTTATGGGCCCCACCGATGAGTAAAATAAGTTGTTCCTGTTTTAGTGATATAGGTAGAGGGATTTATGTTACACCCGCTGCATCAGTTTTCCTGGTAGCAGAGATATGGTTTCTAGAGGTCTGTTTAGAGATTATTGATAATTGATGTTTTATGTTTAACACTATATGTTGAGTTTGTATTGTGTTATATGTAGTCCAAATTCTGAAGCTTCCGGGAAGTAGGAAGTGGACATATGTGACAAGGGAAGTCACATGGAATTATGCATTGTCTGATTTCAATATTGTGATAACACAGGAAGGTGTTATGTTAGGGAATTCATGTATGCATTGAGCTGAGTGAAATAGCGACAGGTATTCTTGTGAAACTCTGGCCTTAATTCTCAGGAGCAGTATAGTCTCTACATGTGTCTTATCCCCACAGAAACGGGTTTGCCTCTTGCTTGTTAGAAGGGTAAGGTAGAAAGAAGTGCTACTTTATCAGCAAAACGAAAAATTCTGTGGTAGGGTAGAGGTAAGCGCTGCCAACTAGAAATACAGAATTCATGTATGTCTGGGTAAACTATCTCTTCTGGTTTAGAGAAACAGGCAATGTAAGTGTTTATGTGTTGTAACTAATCGATTTTGTAAATAAAAAGACAGTCAGCTTGGGAACCTGTTCTATATTCTGCTGTTCTACCATCGTCCTATGGCCAAGGGGTAATGAGTCCTTTTTATTAAAATTTTGCTTAAATGTATTACTAAATGCTTAGAATGTACTTTAATAAATTTATCGCAATATAAAAATTTCTCCTAATGATTTAGATAAAAGTATATAAAATATAAACTTGAGTCTGTGATTATTAAATTTAAGTCATGTTTATTAAATGTTAAAGTTGTGAGAATAATGTGATTGAGCTGGAATTAATCGCCATCAGCTGATTCATACTATTTGGTCCATCGACCGAATAGCGGAGTACCTTGATGTTGTTCTCTATAACTATCGAGTGTCTAGAAACTCAATGTATATAATGTATAAAGTTAATATATAGGTTAATAAGGTACCCCGCATTCCTTGCAGCTCGTCTACTTATCACTGATTCAGGGACAGTGTATTCTGAGAGAGTGTGTGTGTATGAGTGACTCGCGGTGTCATGAGCCCCACCGATGAGTAAAATAAGTTGTTCCTGTTTTAGTGATATAGATAAAGGGATTTAGGTTAGACCGCTGCATCAGTTTCTCTCAGTTTTGTCGCTTGCCATTGGTGAAATCTCGCATTGCTCTTCTTATCTCGCTCATTGTTGGCTAGTAGTCAGATATGTCACTACGGTTTTCTTCCATTTCAAGAAGCAGCAGCAACCAACTGCAGTTAGTTTATGCTGGAGGGTTACCTGGTGCATGGGCAGAGACCCCGTGCTCTCTGTGGCACTGCTCGGTGATGCCGTGCGCCCAACTGTGCTGTGTGAAGGATGCGTGTTCTTCAGTGCGCTATCTGGAGGATGTGTGCTCCCCTGCACCTCAGTGTGCATCGCCGGGTGTCTGTGCTTCCCAGTAAGCTAGGCACAGTTTAAGTGTTTCCTGGTGCACTGCCCACTGCCTTCGATTCTTGGTGTTCTGGGGACATGTTCTATCTGCTTCAATGTTCACTCCTCTCCTGTTTGCTGCTTGGACCTCTACCGCGCAGCGAGCAGCTCTATGACTGTTTGACCCCTGCTTGCTCTTCCAGGTGACTATACTCCAGGGATGCTGTCACGGCACTCCGGTGACTTGCACTAAGGCTGTGCGCTGACCGAGGTGCGACAATATTTCTGCAAGCCCCCCGCGTAATACTCAAAGCTCTGTGCTCCTGCAGTGCTGCTCTGGGAGGCTCATGTCAGGTTCCTTGAGGCCCCCAGATATGCTGTTCAGGGGATCTTCAGTGAGCTGCCCCAATGCTCACCATGGCCAGAGTGCCACAGTAGGTCTGTGCTCCCTTGTGTGAGGCCCTGGTGCTCGGGTGTATGTTGTTCAGAGGTCCCAAAAGCTATGCCGGGGCTCTTCCCTGGCTAGAGTAGCATCTTGCTCTCAGGAGTGCTTCTTTGAGGCTTTCCTTGCTGCTGGGGCGCCCAGAGACGATGGTCCCCTCTTTGCTATGCAGACTTTGAAATTGCACAGATTAAACCTGTGTTGGAGAGGGTCATACTCCTCATAACGCATAATTGGAGATTGCTGCTACTAGTCATCTGAACTAGGGTTTCGAGGTGCCCTTCTGTCTCTGACATAGTCACTGCTCCAGTACTTTGAAAGTATGTCTGTCCCTAACTGCCCCTGTCATTGGCATTTCGTGCACCGGTTCGGGTGACCAGTTGCTGTTAGTCGCTAGTTTGCGCACTCAGAAATGTATCAACATGTATCTAAACCTCACACCCTCTCAAACGTCATATATTAACCGAGACATATTGAAGTGGTGCGTCACTCTGCGCTTGCCCCCACAGACCATGTGACATAACCAGGAGGTGGTGAAGTGAACATTTCGCTAGACCAGTCTCTCTGGCCTGTTTTGTTTCCTCCCTATAGACATTTTTAAGTGAGCCTGGATTTTCTTTGCACTTCATCCCTGGTGCCCACTGTATTGGTGGGAAGCATTTTTAACCTAGCATTTGCAATGCAATAGGTCTTGCATTTACACAAGTTTAAGCTATTGGCATTGTAAATGACAATGCCTTTTATTTTTGTTTTAAAAGCAAAACAAAAGGTACTGAAATTTACAATGTCAGTAGCTCAAACTCGCGTCAATGTGAGACTGATTGCATTGCAAATGCTTGTCTTTTAACCCCTTCGCTGCTAGGCCTATTCCCCTCCTGTGCTAAGCCTTTTTTTGGCAATTTGGGGTAGTGCGCGCTTAGGCCCCTGTAACTTTTTGACCACATAAATAAGGTATACACGCCAAATTTGTGTCCTTTTCTTCCAACATCATATGGATTCTAAAGATGCCCAGGGTTTGTGGATTCCCTTGGAGGGGTCCCAGAAATTAACCAAAATATAGTGAAATTTTTGTTTTTTTTTCAGAAAAATGGGAAAAACGGGCTGCAAATGGAAGCCTCTGGGATTTTCCCTGAAAATGTTATCAAAAAAGGGTTTGTGGGGCTGAAATCTCCATTTTCTCAGCTTTTAGGGAATGACAGTCTTTTGTCAGAGAACCAACATTTTTCACACAGGTTTGGCATTTTTCTGGGATATAGCCTAATTTTGCTATTTTTAGAGCTTTCCACCTCCTTCCAGTTAATGGTAGAAATGAGTTTGAAATCAATAATGGATCCTGGAAAGCTATACATTTTCGAAAAGTAGACAACATTTTGAATTCAGAAAGGGGTCATTTGTCTAAATCCATTAAGGTTTCTTTATAGAAACTAACAGTTAAATATTGGAATAGTTGAAAATTTGTTGAAAAAAACAGCCTTTTGTCTCAACGTTTTCACCTATAACTTTTTGTAATTTTGACAGCTCTTGGAAAGCAATATACCGTGACATCTGTTAGACCTTCCTGGTTGTGGGGATATATAGGACTTGTAGTTTCACCAAGAACCCGACGAACCCAGATCCAGAAACTAAGCAGCAAATTGCAATGGTATTTATTTATTTACTGGGTATAGAGCACTTTGTCTTGGAAAATGTATACATGGAAAAATCTGTATGAAAGACACCTATGTATTTCGGAATTGGGTACAAATTATTGAGTTTAGAAACAGTATATAATTGCACATTTTCAAAATTGGGAATATTCATACTTATTGGTCATTTTTGAAAAAGATTTTTTTTTTTACACAATGTCTTTCATTGGGAAGGGATAAATGCATGAAAACTCAATTGGTAATAACAGTTGATTTACAAATATGAATTACCCTAAGTCCCCTGATAAAAACGGTACCTCACTTGTGTGGGTCGGCCTTGTGCCTGCGACAGAAAACGGCGCAAAATGCAACGTGGTCACACCTCAATTTTGCAGTTACAAATGGACCCTTTTATGGCAAAGTGCCTAGCTGTAGATTTTGCACCCTAGCTCTGCCGGCACCTAGGGAAACCTAGCAAACCTATACATTTTTAAAAAGTAGACACCCAGGGGAATTCAGGATGGGGTGACTCGACTGCCTACCACCAGGTTCTGTTACCCAGAATCCCTTGCAAAGCTAAGAAATTGACAAAAAAATGCATTTTCCTCACATTTCTGTGGTGGAAAGTTCTGGAATCTGCATGGATCAACAAATTTCCACCCACCCAGCGTTTCCCCGGGTCTCTAAAAAAAAATGGTACCTCACTTGCCTGGGTCTGCCTAGTGCCTGCGTCAGGAAACAGCGCAAAACGCAATGTGGTCGCACCTCAATTTTGCAGTGAAATCGTGCCCTTTTTGGGGAAAGAGACTACCTTTTGTTTTTGAACCCTAGCTCCGCCGGCACCTAGGGAAACCTAGCAAACCTATACATTTTTTAAAACTAGACACCCAGGGAAATCCAGGATGGGGTGACTCGACTGCCTACCACCAGGTTCTGTTACCCAGAATACCTTGCAAAGCTAAGAAATTGACCAAAAAACGCATTTTCCTCACATTTCTGTGGTGGAAAGTTCTGGAATCTGCGTGGATCAACAAATTTCCACCCACCCAGCGTTCCCCCGGGTCTCCCAAAAAAAATGGTACCTCACTTGCCTGGGTCTGCCTAGTGCCTGTGACAGGAAACAGCGCAAAACGCAACGTGGTCGCACCTCAATTTCGCAGTGAAATCGTGCCCTTTTTTGGCAAAGAGACTACTTTTTGTTTTTGAACCTTAGCTCTGCCGGCACCTAGGGAAACCTAGCAAACCTATACATTTTTGAAAACTAGACACCCAGGGAAATTAAGGATAGGGTGACTCGACTGCCTACCACCAGGTTCTATTGCCCAGAATCCCTTGCAAAGCTAAGAAATTGACAAAAAAATGCATTTTCCTCACATTTCTGTGGTGGAAAGTTCTGGAATCTGCGTGGATCAACAAATTTCCACCCACCCAGCGTTCCCCCGGGTCTCCCCAAAAGAATGGTACCTCACTTGCCTGGGTCTGCCTAGTGCCTGCGACAGGAAACAGCGCAAAACGCAACGTGGTCGCACCTCAATTTCGCAGTGAAATCGTGCCCTTTTTGGGCAAAGAGACTACCTTTTGTTTTTGAACCCTAGCTCTGCCAGCACCTAGGGAAACCTAGCAAACCTATACATTTTTGAAAACTAGACACTCAGGGGAATTCAGGATGGGGTGACTCGACTGCCTACCACCAGGTTCTGTTACCCAGAATCCCTTGCATAGCTAAGAAATTGACAAAACAAACGCATTTTCCTCACATTTCTGTGGTGGAAAGTTCTGGAATCTGCGTGGATCAATAAATTTCCACCCACCCAGCGTTCGCCCGGGTCTCCCGGAATTTTTTTTACCTCACTTGCCTGGGTCTGCCTAGTGCCTGTGACAGGAAACAGCGCAAAGCGCAAGTGGTCGCACCTCAATTTCGCAGAGAAATCGTGCCCTTTTTGGGCAAAGAGACTACCTTTTGTTTTTGAACCCTAGCTCTGGGTTCAAAAAGCTGGTGGATTTGACAATGGTGACAATGTCAAAACCACCAGCTTTTACAAGAGGGGTTACCTGGGTTTTTGGCCCCGTGCTAGACGGCCATCTAGGGAAACCTACCAAACCCACACATTTCTGAAAAGTAGACACCCGGGAGCTTCCAAGGAGGTATGGCTTGCGTGGATCCTCCAACGTTCCTTTACCCAGAATCCCTTGCAAATCTCGATTATAGCTGAAAAAAATCAGATTTTTCACACATTTTTGTGTGGGAAAGCGTGGCATCACTGGGCTCACACAAATTTCCTCCCACCCAGCGTTCCCCAAGGTCTCCCGATAAAAATGGTACCTCACTTGCGTGGGTAGGCATAGTGGCTGCAACAGGAAAAGGTCCAAATCGTACGGTGGAGAATTTACAATACCCTATAGCAAAACTACCTTGATTTTGGGGGGGGGGACCTGAGTTTTTGGCCCTGGGCTTGGCGGCTATCTTTGGAAACTACCAAACCCAAAAAGTTCTGAAAACTAAACACCCGGGGGAGTCCAGGGAGGTATGGCATGCGTGGGTCCCCCAATGTTTTCCTACCCAGAATTCCTTGCAAACCTTAAAATTAGGTAAAACAATCACTTTTCCAAACTTTTTTGCGTGGGATCTTCATGCCGGCAAAAATGTCCTACCACCCAGCGTTCCCCTTGTTCTCCAGAGTAAAATGATACCTCACTTGTGTGGGTGCCCCAAAGCAGAACAGGCTAAAAATGAATTTTAAAAAAATGTAGTATTTAGGTTTGACAAATTAAGCACCCCACCTTAGTCACAGGGCTTTGGCCCACCCACACAAGTAAGGTATCATTTTACTCGGGAGATCAAGGGTAACGCTGGGTGGTAGGACATTTGTGCCAACAGGGAGATCCCACCCAAAAATGTATGGAAAAGTGTTTTTTTTAACCTAAATTTAAGGTTTGCAGGGATTTCTGGGTAGGAAAAAATTGGGGAACCCACGCATGCCATACCTCCCTGGACTCCCCCGGGTGTCTAGTTTTCAGAACTGTTTGGGTTTGGTAGTTTCCAAAGATTCCCGCCGAACCCTGGGCCAAAAACTCATGGGAACCCCCTTGCAAAACCGAAATTGTGTTGAATGAATTAAGTTTTCAATTTGAGACCGTGCAATTCTTGGGACAATATAGCATGGCAATTGTGACAGACAATTTCAAGTTTGCAGGAGATTGGGGATAAAAAAAAAACAATAGAATACACCAGAAAGACATGACCATATACTCCCATGGTTTAACAATAATATCTAAATTTAGTAAGTTATTTATAGCTATAATGTACACCTTTACAGAGTTACTCAAAAGTCAAACACTCAAGCACGGCTATCTATTCCTCAAAGACACATACATACAGGTTGGATTTGGCACGAGGGCGAGTGATGGTTCAGTACATAACATTTTATTAACAAGATATTTCCGAAAAATGAAATGCTCTGTCAATAAATAAATGCATAAAAACCGAACCAGTGACTCGCAACTCGTGAGCTGTAAAGCCACGACAAGGCACCAACTGTTTTACAGGCCATTTACGCACCTTTCATACCTGATACACACCAGACCATTGACACCATCCGGAAAGAACAGCAACACATTACAACATTCACAAAAAGGGACAAGGTACACCCTACTTCTGAAAGCGAAAAAAGACAAATATTACTGGACAGCCACCTAAACCACAAGCACACACGCATACTGGTTGGATTTGGCACGAGGGTGAGTGATGATTCAGTACATACAATGGTATTCGCAAGTAATTTCACAAAAATGAAATACACTGCGTATAATTGAAAGTATGATAAACTGAACCACCGACTCACAGCTCGTGAGCTGTAAAGCCACGTCAAGGCAGCAACCTCTTTACAGGCCATTCATACACCTTTCGTACGTGTGACACATACAAAACATTCACATCGCCAGCCGCGGACCCATCACATTACAACACTCACACCAGCAGACGGCGCCATTCAAGGGCCCATCACTTTCACACGCCCACATATCTGACACAGCAACTACACAAAATGATGGACTGCGTAGAGTGTCACTCAACTAGCAGTGTGTGTAGTGACCAACAGAAAGTAACTACTCACACCCCGCAGCCGAGCGCCAGTCCACCCACACCACCATCCAAGCACCAGACCATGCACACCGCCAGCCAAACACCACTCAGCGCACACCGACAGCCAAGTACCACTCCACACACACCACCAGCCAAGCACCACTCCACGCACGCCGCAAGCCAACCGCCACTCTACACACACCGCCAGCCAAGCACCACTCCGTGCACAGACAGCCAAGTACCACTCCACGCACACCATCCAGCCAAGTGCTACTCCACACACACCACCAGCCAAACACCACTCCACACACACCACCAGCCAAGCACCACTCCGTGCACAGACAGCCAAGTACCACTCCGCATATTAATTGTTTGGCACCCACACTTGCTGGGATAGTGGGATAGCTTGGGGGCTCATCAGGAACTCGCCGTTTTTGGCCGCCATATTGGGTTGGGCTTTACGAAAGTAAACACCATCCCTAGGTGCCATCTTGTGTGAGGGACCAGTGGCTTGCCCTCACAGGACTCTTGTATTGGAGGAGGAGCCTACTTAAGTGAGCTGCTTCCCCTCAGTCAGGTAGACTAATTTGCCTGCTACGCGAAGCACTACGCATGCTGCTATTACTTGCTGTTTTAAATACTTTTAACTAACCTGTTAGGCTTCAATTTGTATTTGCACTATTTTGTTTGGCGCTGTGCGCTGCTAGCGCTAGAACGCTGTCGCTCTCCTCTTCGTGGGGCTTTTAGTTAGAACTTACCCGCATATTAATTGTTTGGCACCCACACTTGCTGGGATAGTGGGATAGCTTGGGGGCTCATCAGGAACTCGCCGTTTTTGGCGCCATATTGGGTTGGGCTTTATGAAGGTAAACACCATCTCTAGGCGCCATCTTGTGTGAGGGGCCAGTGGCTTGCCCTCACAGGAATCTCGTGATACTTCGGTACATAAGATGGCCACCCCCTTAGCGCGCAGCGATTGCGCGCAGCGGGCGCGTCGTAGGCACGCCGGAGGTGCGCCAGAGGTAAGCCCGTTTGCGCCCGTTCGCGCAACGGGCGCGCCTAGAGCTGGCCACTCTGTCCCTTCGACTAGCCCACGCATTGTACTCTCCAGGACAGATCTTTTGCAGCTTAGACCCCAGCAGGCTGCTCTTTGGTTAAGCCGGAGCAGCTCTTATGTGGACTACTTAACGTCCGGTCCCTTTGCAAGCACCACATCAAGATCGTCTTTCTTATTGAGTCTTGCGGACTCGACGTGCTTTTCCTCACGGAAACTTGGACTCGGGCGGACAGTGAGGTAGAATTGGGTCTGTCGTGCCCTCAGGGCTATAAAATTAGGCATACTCCTCGCCTGAAGAACAGAGGGGGGGGGGTATAGGCTTTATCTTCCGGGAAACTCTAGCACTTTCGCAGCTACAGATCAAGGAGGTGCCGGGCTTTGAGCTTATGGGCTTCTCCTTAAAAGGGCAGGAGAAAACGCTACATTCAGGGGTGCTCTGCTACAGACCACCGGGCAATGCCCCTTCTACTCTGCCGGATTTTATTGATCTTATTTACGATCTTTCCAACTCCCATAATAGACTGCTAGTTCTGGGAGATTTTAATCTATGGCCGCACGGGCCTCTAGACTCTGCCTATCACGATCTCTGCCAGGCCTGTAGCAATATTCAGCTGCAACAGCTGGTCCTCTCTGCGACCCATCAGAAAGGCCACGCTCTAGACTTGGTTTTCGCTGACGCCCAGCATGTAGTGGTGAATTACATCTTGTCCCAATGCTGGACGGACCATGCGCTTGTTTCCTTCCATCTTTACCTTCCTGCAGCCTCGAGTGACACAGGGGTGAGTAATACCAAAATGGGTAGACCTTGGTCCAGACTCTTAAAATCTCCAGCCCTGCCCACTCTCCTTCCGGAAGGTTTTACACTAGGAAACAGTGTCGATGAAAGCTACGCCAGCCTATGTCGGCAGATTTCCGACTCCCTGGATAAGGTGGCCCCACTGCTCAGATCAAGGAATAGACAGAACCGTGCCATGCCGTGGTATACCCCTGACCTCTTGCAGCTGAGGCTGAGATGCAGGCGGGCAGAGAGAGCGTGGAGGAGGCACTATATGGACTCTGCGAAAATCACCTTCAGATTGACATTACAGGAATACAAAGCACAGATTAAATGTGCCAAAGCAGTCTATCTGGAGGACATGTTAAATCAGGCGACTAACAAGTCTCAGTCCTTGTTTAAAGATTGTGAATGATCTTTCCCACCCGGCTGGTGCCATGAATACTATCCCAATATCACAGGTCTTGTGTGATTCTCTGGCAGCCGCTTTTGAGGATAAGATCGTCACGATTTTGAGCAGACTTGCCGGGGGGGTTTCGCCTCTGTCGGCCCCCTTGCAAAGTCTATCTAGTCAGGCTCCCCTGGGAGGTCTTCCATGCTGCTCATAGTTGGAAGCTCCGGAAGAACCTTCCAGTCGACCCCGGTGGAGTCACCTGCACCTCGGTGTGGGAGTTCCGGAAGATTCCTCCAGTGGACCCTAGCTGAGTCGTCCTTCTCCTAGTTCGGGAGCTCCGGACGAATCTTCCAGTCGACCCCTGCCGAGTTGTCCTCCTCTCGGCGAGGGAGCTCCGGAAGCGTCTTCCAGTCGACCCCGGCAGAGTTGTTTGCCTCACAGCTCGGGAGCTCCGGAGGAATCTTTTCGCCCTTCCCAACGGAATGATCCCCCTCTTAGTCTGGGAGCTCCGGGAGTACTATCCAACTGTCTCCTGCCAAGTCGCCCTTCTTTTGGTTTGGAGGCCTTGCAGAAATCTCCCTGTCAACCCCGGCAACATTGTTCTCTCCTTGGCCCGGGAGCCCCGGGTGGACCTCCCATTCAACCTCAGCTGAGCTGCTTCTCTCTTCCCTCTTTTGAGGAGTTTTGTAAACTGGCGCAGACTGTATCATCAGGCTCTCCGCTGGATCCTCTCCCGCATAAGTTCTGGAAGTTATTCCAGGACGAACTCTTCCATCCTCTATATTCCATCTGTCATCAGTCGCTTGCTACTGCAACTGTTCCGGAGAGTTGGAAGCTGGCGGTGGTCTCTCCCCTCCTGAAAAAACCCACACTTTACCCCTCCTGCTTGTCAAATTATAGGCCTATTTCCCTGCTCCCTTTGCCAGTTAAGATCTTGGAGAAGTTGGTTACCCGCTCTCTATCCAGTTTCCTAGAGGATAACAGCTGGTTGGATGTGGCCCAGTTTGGATTTCGGCCTGCGCATGGGACGGAATCTGCGCAGGTGGCCGTGTTAGACAATCTTCGTTCGCGGGTCGACACAGGTCGGGCAGCCTTTTTAGTGCTGCTCGACATGTTGGCCGCGTTCGACACGGTCAGCCACTCCATCCTCATTGAGAGACTGGAGGAGATCGGGGTTACGGGGCTGGCCAGGGACTGGCTAGTTTCATATCTTAACAACAGACAGCAGGTGGTGGCTCTACAGCCTTTTAAGTCGGATGTGCGGAAAGTTGGGCAGGGGGTACCACAGGGCTGGGCCATCAGCCCCATTCTATTCAATCTGTACCTCCGTCCTCTGATCCAACTGATAAAATCCTTTGGTATCTCGGTGTTTAATTACGCCGATGATACCCAATTGGTCTTTTCTTTGGAGGGTAAATACGCTGTCTCTTTAGAGACATTCCATCGCTGTTTGACTGCTACTTCAAACTGGTTACGTTCTAACTCCCTCCAGTTTAACGGATCCAAGACGGAGGTGCTCTACTGCTCCAATGACTGTGTCCCGCGTGTACTACCGGATGACTTCTGGCCTCCTTCCTTCTCCGGGACAGTGACTGCTGCAAAGTCGGCACGAAATCTGGGGGTCATGTTTGGCCCCAACCTACAATTGGATCTTTTCGTTAACAAAACCGTAGCCACCTGTATGATGTTGCTTCGGATGCTGCGGAAAGTCCTACCAATACTCCCAGCGCAGGCTAGGCAAGAGGTAGTGCGGGGTCTGATCCTAAGCAGATTGGATTACTGCAACGCACTGCTCCTGGAGGCGCCTAAAACTCTGGTGGGCAGGCTGCAGCGGGTCCAAAATATGGCAGCCAAGTTGGCACTTTCACGACCGCGCGCCGCCTCTTCTACCTTGGCACTACAGGATTTACACTGGCTGCCTGTTCATCAGCGGATCCTTTTTAAAGCTTCCTGCCTGGTTTTTAGAGCTGTACATGGGCAGGGCCCAGTTCTGTTACAGAACCTTTTCTCTTGGTATGCTACATCTCGGAGCCTACGCTCCTCCTCTGCTTGTTTGGTGACGGTCCCCAGAGTTCATAGGATAAGGATGGGAGGGCGGTCGTTCAGCTTTGCGGCCACCAGACTCTGGAATTCCCTCCCGCTCTTGTTAAGGAGTCAGGGTGAGTTCTCGGCTTTCAAAAAGGGGCTGAAAACTCATCTGTTTCCAAGAGTAGCCTGAGCTCTGCATCGGTGGTTCGGCTTGCTGAGTCAAAGCGCCAGGATACCCTCTGGGTGACAGTACAACGCTATATAAATATGCAAATACAAACATACATACATACTCCACGCACACCATCTAGCCAAGCGCCACTCCACACACACCACCAGCCAAGCAGCACTCCGTGCACAGACAGGCAAGTACCACTCCACGCACACCATCCAGCCAAGCGCCACTCCACACACACCGCCAGCCAAGCACCACTCTGTGCACAGACAACAAAATACCACTCCACGCACACCATCCAGCCAAGCGCCACTCCACACACACCGCCAGCCAAGCACCACTCCATGCACAGACAGCCAAGTATCACTCCACGCACACCATCCAGCCAAGCGCCACTCCACACACACCGCCAGCCAAGCACCACTCCACGCACACCGCAAGCCAAGCGCCACTTCACACACACCGCCGGCCAAGCACCACTCCGTGCACAGACAGCCAAGTACCACTCCACGCACACCACCAGCCAAGCGCCACTCCACACACACCGCCAGCCAAGCACCACTCCACACACACCGCCAGCCAAGCACCACTCCGTGCACAGACAGCCAATTACCACTCCACGCACACCATCCAGCCAAGCGCCACTCCACACACACCGCCAGCCAAGCACCACTCCACACACACTGTCAGCCAAGCAGCACTCCGTGCACAGACAGCCAAGTTCCACTCCACGCACACCATCCAGCCAAGCGCCACTCCACGCACACCATCCAGCCAAGCGCCACTCCACACACACCGCCAGCCAAGCACCACTCCACACACACCGCCAGCCAAGCACCACTCCGTGCACAGACAGCCAAGTACCACTCCACGCACACCATCCAGCCAAGCAGCACTCCGTGCACAGGCAGCCAAGTACCACTCCACGCACACCATCCAGCCAAGCGCCACTCCACACACACCGCCAGCCAAGCACCACTCCGTGCACAGACAGCCAAGTACCACTCCACGCACACCATCCAGCCAAGCGCCACTCCACACACACCGCCAGCCAAGCAGCACTCCGTGCACAGGCAGCCAAGTACCACTCCACGCACACCATCCAGCCAAGCGCCACTCCACACACACCGCCAGCCAAGCAGCACTCCGTGCACAGACAGCCAAGTACCACTCCACGCACACCATCCAGCCAAGCGCCACTCCACACACACCGCCAGCCAAGCACCACTCTGTGCACAGACAACAAAATACCACTCCACGCACACCATCCAGCCAAGCGCCACTCCACACACACCGCCAGCCAAGCACCACTCCATGCACAGACAGCCAAGTATCACTCCACGCACACCATCCAGCCAAGCGCCACTCCACACACACCGCCAGCCAAGCACCACTCCACGCACACCGCAAGC
The DNA here is from genome assembly GCF_964261635.1 of Lissotriton helveticus. NCBI lineage: Eukaryota > Metazoa > Chordata > Amphibia > Caudata > Salamandridae > Lissotriton > Lissotriton helveticus. The sequence continues at coordinate 791,791,352 of NC_136071.1, read as the reverse complement.
CAAGCGCCACTTCACACACACCGCTGGCCAAGCACCACTCCGTGCACAGACAGCCAAGTACCACTCACTCCACGCACACCACCAGCCAAGCGCCACTCGACACACACCGCCAGCCAAGCACCACTCCGTGCACAGACAGCCAATTACCACTCCACGCACACCATCCAGCCAAGCGCCACTCCACACACACCGCCAGCCAAGCAGCACTCCACACACACCGCCAGCCAAGCACCACTCCACACACACCGTCAGCCAAGCAGCACTCCGTGCACAGACAGCCAAGTTCCACTCCACGCACACCATCCAGCCAAGCGCCACTCCACGCACACCATCCAGCCAAGCGCCACTCCACACACACCGCCAGCCAAGCACCACTCCGTGCACAGACAGCCAAGTACCACTCCACGCACACCATCCAGCCAAGCGCCACTCCACACACACCGCCAGCCAAGCAGCACTCCGTGCACAGGCAGCCAAGTACCACTCCACGCACACCATCCAGCCAAGCGCCACTCCACACACACCGCCAGCCAAGCAGCACTCCGTGCACAGACAGCCAAGTACCACTCCACGCACACCATCCAGCCAAACGCCTCTCCACACACACCACCAGCCAAGCGCCACTCCACACACACCACCAGCCAAGCGCCACTCCACACACACCGCCAGCCAAGCAGTACTCCGTGCCCAGACAGCCAAGTACCACTCCACGCACACCATCCAGCCAAGCGCCACTCCACACACACCGCGAGCCAAACACCACTCCACACACACCACCAGCCAAGCACCACTGCACACACACCACCAGCCAAGCACCAGTCCACGCAGCCCGCCAGCCAACCACCAGTGCACACACACCACCAGCCAAGCACCAATCCTTGCACTCCACCAGCCAAGCACCATCCACTCACACCGCCAGCCAGGCACCTAAGCATGCACTCCGCCTGCCAAACAAAAATCCACATACACCACCCGCAAAACACCAAACCATGCACTCTGCCAGCCAGGCACCAGTCCACCCACACCTCCAGCCAAGTGCCAGTCCACGCACACCGCCATCCAAGCACCAGCCTGCACACACCACAATCAGAATTCTTTTTTTCAAAATAACACTAAACAAATGGAAATACCTACAAATCAGCTAACACAAATTCTAAAACTAAACACATTGCAGTAATGCCAAACCTTGAAACAAACTAAAAATGTTTACAGAATACAGACCAGGCAATTCACTTTACAGCTCATTAAAACTCCCAAAACTTCTTTTGCGTGTGGTATGATTTAAAACAAGCTGACACACACAATCCAGGCTTAGAAGGACAGTCAGGGCAGTACATACGAGACTCCTTCCTCACGCCTCTGCGCCAACAGACTCTGCATCTTCTAGTCGGAAAGTCTCTTGCGGAAGTGGGAGGAATGAATTCGGCAAAGTGGCGATCTTTCAATCTAGCCACATCCTCCACCACTCCAAATCTAGGAACACTTGCCTGCTCCACTAGTACAAGGCTGCCAATTATAGACTCCTGAAACTTAACAAAAGGCATCTTAGACTCAGGACAAGACTTCCGGAACACAACAAAAGCATTAAAGAATGCCAAATGGAAAAGATGGATAGCCACTTTCTTGTACCAAATGTAAGCCTTTCGAAGAGCAGCATAAGGTTCCAACCTCTGATCTACTCTGTCAACACCACCCATGTACTTATTGTAAGCTAAAATGCACACAGGTTTGCGCACTTCAGCACCCTGACCCCAAACAGGCACAGGTTCAGTACTTTCATCATGGATAGTAGTCAGCATGTACAGATCTCTCTTGTCTGTAAACTTCACAGCTAGAAGCTCCCGACATCGCAATGCACTAGACTGTTCCCGCACAAGCCTTTTGCAAACCAGTTCCTTTGGGAAACCTTTACGGTTACTGCGTATTGTGCCACAAGCAACAGTGCCCACTTTGGCCAACTCCTTGAACAACCGCACACCAGTGTAGAAGTTATCTACATATAAATGGTGGCCTTTGTCAAATAATCCTCTACCTAGTTCCCACACAATTTTCTCAGTCACTCCAAAAGTAGAAGGACAACCAGGAGGGTTAATGCTGGACTCCTTACCAGTGTACACCCTGAAATTGTAGACACATCCAGTCTCACTGTCACACAGCATTTACAGTTTGATTCCATAGCGTGCCCTCTTACTAGGAATGTATTGCCTAAAAACCAAGTGGCCCTTGAACAATAGCAAAGACTCATCCACTGCAATTTCTTTTCCAGGAGCAAAGATCTCAGAAAAACGATCAACAAAGTGATCAAGGACAGGCCGAATTTTAAACAGACGGTCACAATCAGGGTGATCGCATGGCAAGGCTAAACCATTATTAACGAAATGCATAATCCGAAGAAGAAGCAAAAACCGATCACGACTTATGACTGCTGGAAATATAGCTGTTGTCATCAAGGGACTAGTGGACCAATATGAAGACATTGATGGCTTCCTTAGCAAGCCCATCAAAAAAGTTAATCCCGGGGCGTGGCTAGCCAACAGCCAAGATGGCCGCACTTTGAGAGAGCTCTGTGAATAACGAGCCTCCCTCTCGAAATCCGCCTATTAATCCGCACTCCTTGCACTGCCTAACCGACACGACCAGAAGCGTCTAGCTATCCGGTGCGCCCGGCTGCCATCTGCATCTTCCGACGTGCTTCCCACGCGAAGATACACCGTGTACAACACTGCGGCCTGTCCGGCGATTGGAACCGGGGACTCGAGTACGGGGCGACCCCGGCGGCGCACCGGCACTGTAGCAGCCGTCATCTCCTGCACTTAAGCGGCACCCCGGACGAAGCGCCTCCTACCTGCTGCACACAGGGGAATCCGCACTCGGCTGCCCTCCGCGTCTACCGACGTGCTACACCGTGCGGGGCACCACAGCCTGGTCCGACGCCTGGAGCTCGGTACTCGGGAGCGGGCCGGACCCATCAATAAACCGGCACTGTGACGGCCATCCTTGCCTGCGAGTGAGCTGAAAGGGGCGGAGACGCCTGTAATTATCTGCCGACATAGGAACCTTCCCGGGCAGAGCCTTTTGAGCACAAGCTACGACAACTATCCGGACGACACCTGTGAGTGCCGGAGCGATAGCAGAGGGTGTGGGGGATCACGACGGCGGGAGGAACTGACGCCCGGCGCTGGCCGAACGAAAGGGTCCCGCTATTAACTCGCTTGCCGCCTGCGACACTACCCGGACTTTGCCAGAGGGGCCAATATTGCCGCCATCTACCCACCACTGAGGCCTGCTCCACACCATAAGCGGCGCCGAGGGCTGTGAGGGACCGCGATGGAGGGAGGTACTAACGAGCGGCGCTGAACAGGCGACGGGGTCCCACCACTGGCTCCTCATCCCACTCACCAGCCCCCTGCAACGCAGCCCGAACCTTGCCCGAGGGCCCACTATTGCCACACTCTGCCCGCCACTGAGGCTTATTCCAAAGTATAAACGGCAGCGTACCGCAACCCACAACCATCCCACGATGTGCTCCTAGCCATAAGAGGAGGAGAAACTCGCCAGGTGTGCATCAAGGAACACTGCACCAGCCAACCCGAACACCGCGACCTCCGGGATGAGTGGCAGGGGGACCAGAGGCCACCAGACCTTGAAACTGGACAAATTCGCCTATCATAATGACCCGCCTGACACAGCGAGGGGGGATCCTACCCGAACACCACCACACCCCGCGGGGGACACGAATGCCACAGAAAGAATTACCCTTCATGACGTCATGGCGGCCCTGAAGACAATGCAATCCTCAATGGGCACGATCTCCACTGAGGTCTCCCTGATCAGTGCTGATTTTGCCAAAATGTCAGACCGCATGATGGAGGTCGAAAAAACGACTACCGACCTTGTGGGGGACACGTCTGATCTACAACGGAGAGTCCAAAAGCTAGAAGATGACAACCTCGTGCTACGGGCGAAGCTGGATCATCAAGAAGGCTGCTCGAGACGCAATAATATACGCCTGATTGGTGTACCAGAATCCATATGCGGCCCTGACCTAGACCTCTACGTTGAAGACCTCATCTGTAAACCGCTGCAACCCAAAGGTCTGTCGAACTATTTTTCAGTAGAACGTGCCCACCGCGTGCCTGGGGGTCAGCCAAAACCCGGGGCCCCACCTCGTCCCATACTAGCCCGCATTTTTAACTTCAGGGACCGTGACGCAATTTTACAAGCGGCGCACACAAGACCACCGATCAAAATTGATAATGCAGTGATCCACCTCTATCCAGACTACACGGTGGCTGTAGCCCAGCAGCGACGGGGCTTCACAGAGGTAAAGAAAGAACTACGTGCTCGGGAACTCAAGTACTCTGATTTTTCCAGCAAAACTGCGTGTAGAGTCTGAAGGTAAAACATGGTTCTTTGACACGCCGCAGGCGACCCAGAATTGGCTGGAGGGGTGGAGGCCGGCAAGGGGGCCTAGGAATCGCGACGTACAGCGAAATCACGGGAACAGAAGCCCTCAGATGCCGGACGATGCGGAGCAAGGTCAAAACAATGAGCTATAGACGTTGAAGCCAAGACCCATCCCTTGGAGCCGCTGCTTTAGACTAAGACTTTGCCCACTCCTCTCTATCGAGGATAAGAATTCCCAGGCTCGCGAGGAGAAGGTGGGACAGCTAGCCACCAACTGCGGCTGGCTGAATATGGTGAGACGCTGGTCGCGCACATAAAGCTCCATGCAGGTAGGACATCTAGTTACAAATGGCACTGCATGGTCGCTCCCGGAGGGGGGGGCTCAACAGCGGACACAGAAGTCTCACCCCCAGGAACAATTTTAATTAGTTGGGACTATAAGCACTCTGCTCAGTTGGGGAGGTGGAAGGTTTATTGTCCGCCGGGCAGGGAGGCAGGGTGGGGGGTTGGGGTTGACTACGTTTTGAGTATACTTTGTTTTAGTTTCTTGTTCCTAACCTGGTTAGCTTTTCCTAAGCACACACCACATACACCATGGTTCCACGCCACACACTCAGACACGCAGACCAGACTGAGGAAAATGCGCAAGTGCCAACGATCACGGTCGGCACGACATGGATCACGCCAGGTCTGCACATCATCGCAAGCCTCGAGAGGTACTCTTAGCACTGACGACGGCCGGACCTCGGCCCGGGTGCTCACCCAGATGGCACTGATATACTTACTTGCTGGAGACTATGGCTGATCATGACACCTTGGCACTAGACCCACAATCACAACCATTGGTATCCCCCACACTAACGATCATCTCGTGGAATGTAAACGGACTGGGTCATAAAATTAACCGGGGGTTGGTCCTACAATATCTGAAGAGGAAAGCACCCACCCTGGCTATGCTGCAGGAAACGCACTTTGTAGGGACAGCATGCAAAGCGCTTAATCGCTGGGGCTTCAAGATGGTCGCACATGCAGAGTTCTCCTCTGGCTCCCGCGGGGTGGGCATTCTCGTTCAAAAAAGTGCTCAGTTCCTCATCAAACACGCTTGGACTGATGACAGGGGGCATTTTGCAGCGATCAATGGGAGGGCAGGCCTTACAATATACTCTCGATATACATCCCCCCATCACTACACCAAGAAACTCTCCAGGACCTGGGGAAGCTACTGCTCGCACTCCCAGAAGGAGAACTAATCATGGGAGGCAATTTCAATGCAGTCCTGGACACAACGGTTGACCGACAACCTCCTCGTGAACCTACTAGACCTCATCACCTATTTAAAGACTTCCTAGAAGCCATGGGACTGGTGGATATGTGGAGACTTAAGCATCCTCATGACCGCCAATACACATTTCACTCGGGAGCCCATAATAGTCTCTCCAGGATAGACTACATGTTGACTCTAACGGTCCCTCGGGAGAAGATAACAGTCATAGAACACCTCCCCCGAGGGATATCGGACCATTCCCCTATACAACTCAGCTACACAACGCAACCCACTAGGCGACAGAGAATATTCCTGATTTATCCGGGTTATCTCAAAAATAGAACGATTTTGAAGGCCCTAACAACTTCCACCACTCACTATTTTGACGAAAACCCAGACTCAGTAGACTCCCCCTCAATCCTCTGGGAGGCATACAAGACGGTGATTAGAGGACAAGCCATCTCCACTATCACTAGGCACAAAAGAGAACAAAGGGCAACCATCGAGTCACTAGAAACAGCTCTCCACACGGGCACATGCATCAGACACCACAGACGAAACAGCGCACACCCTAACACTGGCGTCGCAAGAATACAGGGCGTACGCAGAAGCCATGACCAAAACAAGACTAACCGACACACTGCATAGAGTATACGAACTGGGGGACAAAACGGGGAAGATGCTTGCATGGCTTGAGCGAAAGGACAGGGCGAATCGGTGGGTTGCTACAATGGAACTCCCAGATGGCACACATACGGCATCTCCCGCACGCATAGTAGACGAACTAGCCACCTACTATGATACTATGAGACTGTATACACCGCACGTTGTGGGGTGACGGAGGAGGACAGCATGGCATTCCTCCAGGACATACCCCTGACCACACTGTCTTCAGAGGACGCACAAGCACTTGAGGATGACTTAACAGGGGAGGAATTAGGGAAGGCCCTAGCGGCACTGCACACGGGAAAGGCCCTGGGTCCGAATGGGCTACCAGTTGAACTTTATAAAACACTAGCTCGACAGCTCACTCCACACATGCTTTCCATGTAAAATGATTGTTTGGAAAAAGGCACACTCACAACTGACCAAAGACTAGCCACCACTGTCTCAGTGCACAAACCGGGCAAACCACCTGACCAACCGTCCTCATATAGACCAATCTCCCTAATGAACGTAGATGCGAAAGTCCTAGCGAAGCTCCTAGCCCTCCGACTACAGCCCCACCTCATGACATTAATACACCCGGACCAATCGGGCTTTATGCCAGGGAGAAATACATCCCTTAACCTGAGACGTATTCATGGAGTCATGCACCGTATCCCACTGCTGCGGGAAGATGCTGCCATTCTGTCCCTGGATGCGACAATGGCCTTTGACCTTGTGGAATGGCCATTCCTGTTTGCAGTACTTAGGAAAATGGGGTTTGGTCCAAGGTTTTGTGGATGGATTAGTCTCCTCTACACTGCCCCCCTGGCACAAGTGGTTGCAAATGGCCATAAATCACGTACAATAACATTAGGGCGCGGAACGAGACAGGGATGCCCTCTCTCCCCACTCCTTTTCGCATTAATCTTGGAACCGCTAGCAGTGAAAATCCGTCTTGACCCTCAAATCAGGGGAATAACTTGGGGGACGGGATGGGAGGACCGCATCTCTCTGTATGCGGATGACGTCTTAATCTATCTAATGTCCCCTTCCGCATCCCTGACTGTCCTAATGGACATACTCAACTCCTACGGTGAGGTGTCGGGATATACCATTAATTGGACAAAATCACTCCTGTATGTCCTACTAGGTGAGCCACCCGTACTGCCCCCAGACTGCACCCTACAAACGGTCACCAGAGGTTTCAAATACCTGGGAATATACATCACGCCTCAGGAATCGACTTTTTTAGAAGAAAACTTGGTGAAACCTCTACAGAGGCTAAAAGCGGATGTCACCCATTGGCGATCTCTGCCACTGACACTGCTAGGCAGGGCAGCGCTATTTAAGATGCTGTCACTCCCGAGATTCCTATATATTTTGCAGAACACACCCTTCCCGGTCCCTCTCACATATTTCAAATCAATAGACGCAGAAGTTTCTACTCTCTTTTGGGACAGAAAACCTGCTCGCATATCACACTCCAAACTGTCCCGCTCCTGGTATGATGGGGGAATCACCCTACCCAATGTTAAACTATACTACTGGGCGGCGCAATTGATGGTAGTGAACCAGTGGGTACATGCTCCACAACAAGAGCCAGCCTTCCGCCTTGACAGGACTGTACTGCCCCCAGACCAGCTTCTAAAGGCGCTCTATACCAACAAACAACGCCACACGTTTACGGGCCCAACAGCCCACACGGTTAAGATATGGCACGCAGTGCAGAGGGCCCTGGGTTGGGAGGGAGTGCTCACACTGGCCACACCGCTTTGGGACACGCACCATCTGGGTACCCTGGCAAACACTAAGGGTTTCCGGCAATGGGACCTTATTGGCATTTCTAAGATAGGTGACTTGTGGAAAAGGAGTGCAGTCATCGCGTTCCCCACCCTTCAAGAACAATACGGGATGGCAGACACAGAGCGATATAGATACATGCAAATCAAACACGCATTGCAGAGCGCCATCCCGACAGGTACAGCACTCGAAGAATCCTCCCCCCTGGAGGACAGACTCCTCACGGACCACATAGACAAGAAAGCGATATTGCTCACATACCAGAAATTAATCAACAATCTCCCGGATCCCACGGTAGTTCTCCGTAGCAAATGGGAGGTGGAATTAGGAGACATTGAGGATGAAGACTGGCTACATGCCCTAGCATCAGCCAGAGAGGCCTCCATACGATCACGGCTTAAACTAGTCCAACTAAAAATAGTACACAGAATATACTATTCCCGCACACTCTTACATAAATTGGGCCGCACCCCAGACCCAAATTGCATGCGAGGATGTGGCTACCCCGGTACATTCTTTCACATCTTATGGGACTGTCCAAGGATACAGCGATACTGGGACCAAGTTCTGTTGTAAATCTCTGAGGCATCTGGGGTGGAACTGCAGAGAGAACCTAGATGTTGTTTGTTAAATATTTGGTCACCGACTGATATGAACCGAGGATTACGGACGTGGGCTACACTGGGTCTAGCTCTGGTGAAACAAAACATCGCCAGAAAGTGGGGTTCTGGAGTGGTACACTCACGAACACAGTGGGAGAACGACATGGACACAGCTATGGTTGCGGAAAAGGCTGTATATGTACATAGGGGATGCCCCAAGAAATGGTCCAAGATCTAGGGGAAATGGAACGAACACCGAGGACACATATGTGATCCCCCGCCAGAAATGTCGGACCCTGAAGCAAGTCCATAAGGGGGGGCATAGCGTATTACGATTGTATTGAATATATGTTATTGTTGGAGGGGAATGTGAGGACCTAATCTTTAACTGTTGATGTCAATGATTGAGGGGCGAACAGAATTAAGACCTGTAAGGCGAAGGGAACTTCCGCGAGGGAACAGACACCTCCTCTGCGAGATACTTGGGGAACCGACTGATTATGTGAAGAATCTGATAAACAAGATTGTGGTACGTGAAATGCAATGATAAGTTCATGACCGTACGAACTGTATACCTTTACGAACTGTACTTCAATGTAATTGGTATTGTGTAACTTGAAGAAAAGCTCAATAAAATGTTTAAAAAAATAAAATTAAAAAAAAGTTAATCCCAAAAACTTCTTCATCTCTTCAACATTTGTGGGAGTCCACCGGGTAGCTCTAGAATGGGGCTTAAGGCTGGCACTGTTGTCCCTCAAAAACTGTTCTGCATAAAAATTAGTTTGCTCAACAATCTCTTGCAAAAACACATTGTCAAAAAACAACTGAAAAAAATGTATTGGCAGAAAATTCTCAGTATTCACTCTACACCCAGGAACACCAGTGAACTCTGGCAATGCCGGCTGCACCATGCCAGGGGGAACCCAGAGGCCATCCCTATCAACGGGGGGAGCAGCCACCCCAGCCTGCAGCCCAGCAGCCTCTTGCTGCTGTACACCAACAGGAAGCCTAACAGCCACAGATACTTCTGGCTGCACAACACCAACAGAAAACATAGCATCCCCAGAGGGCTCTTGCTGCACTACACCAACGGGAAGCCTAGCAGCCTGAGATGCTTCTTGCTGCACTACACCACCGGGAAAACAAGCAGGCCCAGATGCCTCTTGCCACTCTACAACAATGGGAAGCCTAACAGCCCCAGATGCCTCTTGCTGCACTACACCAACAGGAAGACTAACAGCACCAGATGCCTCTTGGCGCACCACAGCAATGTGAAGCCTTTTGGGCGCAGGCTGCAGCCCACCGGCCTCTTGTCGACGTAAAAAGAAAGGAAACCTTGCAGCCCTAGGCAGCAGCACAGATGCCTCTTGGCCCACTACCGGCACATCAATGTCCTCCTCTACCATAGGCACTTCATCAGCACTAGAAGAAGATTCATCATCCGATGATGATTCCATGCGAAGAGAAAACTCACTGCCTGAATCATCTGCCCCTACCTCTGAGTCCGAATCGGACTCAGTCTCTGAACCATGGTCAGAGGAAGACTCAAAAAGGAAACCAAGAACCTGCTGAGCAGTAATCCTGCGACTAGCCATCATCCTTACAAAGCAAGAAGACTGCACACACAAGTGAACAACAACCTACACTGTGCAAAGTAAGAAGTAAACAAGGTAAGGCTTTCACACAAAGATCAATACAATCCAAAACAATTTCACTCTTACCAAATATAGCTACACTCACCAGCACCTACTCTGCTGAGACACAGCAAAAAGAAATGATATCCCACTAGAAAGAATTTTTTTTTTACAGATTAGAAAACAAAGTGCACATCAAGCACTAATGCTGAAAAAAACCCACAAACAAAAAACACAGAGCCACACAAACTGCTATAAGTACACCTTTTTCAAAAAGACAATCATCAAGGGAAAGTAGTACAAAATACATTCACTTACCAAGCACAAGCAACTACACAAGCTGCAAAACCAGCAGTAACAGATCCGCAACCTACAACAATCCAAACAGCAAAAGCCTGGAGCAAGACAAAAATAGAGAAGACAAAAAAATTACTACCACATTTCACAAACAATATAACAATTAGAAAAACAACACACAAATTTGCCCAACAAATTTACATTCACCCAGATGGGCCATCACATAGGGCTTAGACCAATTGGGATTAGGTGAGGTTTACCATCAAGACACTGGTTGATTTGTTGAATTTTTTTTACTGCCTGACCCCTTTGGTGCCAGTCGGTCTTTTGCTCCTACCAGTACCCCCATCACACGGGGGCAGTAAGGACATTCATACACCTTTCATACGTGTGACACATACAAAACATTCACACCGCCAGCCGCGGACCCATCACATTACAACACTCACACCAGCAGGCAGCGCCATTCCAGGGCCCATCACTTTCACACGCCCACATATCTGACACAGCAACTACACAAAATGATGGACTGCGTAGAGTGTCACTCAACTAGCAGTGTGTGTAGTGACCAACAGAAAGTAACTACTCACACACCGCCAGCCGAGCGCCAGTCCACCCACACCACCATCCAAGCGCCAGTCCACCCACACCACCATCCAAGCACCAGACCATGCACACCGCCAGCCAAACACCACTCAGCGCACACCCACAGCCAAGTACCACTCCACACACACCACCAGCCAAGCACCACTCCACGCACACCGCAAGCCAAGCACCACTCCACACACACCGCAAGCCAAGCACCACTCCGTGCACAGACAGCCAAGTACCACTCCACGCACAGCATCCAACCAAGCGCCACTCCACACACACCGCCAGCCAAGCACCACTCCACACACACCACCAGCCAAGCACCACTCCGTGCACAGACAGCTAAGTACCACTCCACGCACACCATCCAGCCAAGCGCCACTCCACACACACCGCCAGCCAAGCAGCACTCCGTGCAAAGACAGCCAAGTACCACTCCACGCACACCATCCAGCCAAGCGCCACTCCACACACACCACCAGCCAAGCACCACTCTGTGCACAGACAGCCAAGTACCACTCCACGTACACCATCCAGCCAAGCGCCGCTCCACACACACCGCCAGCCAAGCACCACTCCACGCACACCGCAAGCCAAGGCAGTAAGGACAAAAAAAGACCAACTGGCACCAAGGGAGGCGGGCAGTAAAAAAAAATATATATATAACCACCATTGGAACCAAGCCTTGCCCAAGGGCTCGCTTCGACACACTACAAAACTCAAATCCTAGGGCTTAGTGGGCCAAAAAACAGGAGGCAAAACGTAAAAAAAAACGGGCCGATTTGCCCCAAGGGGGGGGGGGGCAGAAATTCAAAAACATAATTACTTGCCACCAGGAAGAGACCCTTGCCCAAGGGGTCGCTTTCAAAACATATACATTGCCCCAAAACAAATCCCTGGTGCTAGTAGGGAATTTCTGCCCCCACCTGGGGGCAAAACGGCTGAAAAAACGGGCCGATTTGCCCCCGGGGGGGCAGAAAATCAAAAAGATTATCACAGCACACCTGGAAGCGACCCTTGCCCAAGGGGTCGCTTCCTAAAAACTAAATTTAAATTCCCTGGTGCTAGTGGGCATTTTCTGCCCCCCCTGGGGGCAAAACAGCAAAAGAAACGGGCCGATTTGCCCCCATGGGGGACAGAAAAACATAAACACAATCATGGCCACCTGGAGGCGACCCTTACCCAAGGGATTGCTTCCCAAAACAAACACATTGCCCCAAACAAAAATCCCTGGTGCTAGTGGGGAATTTCTGCCCCCCCAAAAAGGGCCGATTTGTCCCCGGGGGGGGGGGCAGAAAATCGAAAAGTATTTGTCTGTCCACCTGGAAGCAACTCTTGCCCAAGGGGTCGCTTCCTAAAAGCTAAATTCAAAATCCCTGGTGCTAGTGGGCATTTTCTGCCCCCCCCCCCTGGGGGCAAAACAGCAAAAAAAAACGGGCCCATTTGCCCCCAGGGGGGACAGAAAATCATGAACACAATCATGGCCACCTGGAAGCAACCCTTACCCAAGGGGTCGCTTCCCAAAACAAACACATTGCCCCAAACAAAAATCCCTGGTGCTAGTGGGGAATTTCTGCCCCCCCCCGGGGGCAAAACGCCAAAAAAAACGGGCCGATTAGTCCCGGGGGGTGGGGGGGGGCAGAAAAACGAAAAGATAATTATAGGCCGCCTGGAAGCGACCCTTGCCCAAGGGGTCGCTTCCTAAAAGCTAAATTCAAAATCCCTGGTGCTAGTGGGGCATTTCCGCCGCACGATCGCGACGCTGTGCGCGATTGTGAGGCAGAAATGCCCTGCAAAGAGACATCAGGGGAGAGGAAAATCTCTTTCCTCTCCCCTGATGCCTCTTTGCGGCCCCAAACCCCTCCCAAGCACGAGACGCCTACCTTTTCCCTCAGCGCGCAGGAAGCAAATGGCTTCCCGAGCGCCTGGGAATCCCTGATGATGTCAGCGTGCGCTGTGCGTGCTGACGTCATCAGGGATTCCCATGGGGAGGGGCGGGGGGGCAGCGGAAACTCCCGCTGCCATCCCCGTACTTAGCAAGCAGATCGCAGACCCTCGGGGGGGGGAGCGCCAGCACTTCCCCCGAGGGTGGGGCTCATGACGAGCTGGGCTCGTCATCCACACACGACCGGTGTACACCATGACGAACCCAGCTCGTCATCAGCCCCGAAGGGGTTAAGGAAGAGGTGGGTTTCCTTGAATTTGTGACAGCCATCTGCCCAAAATGGAAGGTTTCCAGATGGTCCTATTTTGCTAGTATTGCTGTTCCAGCACTACATCACGATGTACTGGAATTGCTTGGACAAGCTTTGCAGCAGAGTGCTGTTCAAAATATCCACCTGACAACAGACATGTGGACCAGTTGCCAAGCCACAGATTACATGTGCATCACTGCACTTTTGTGGGGGTTAGAGAAATGAAATATGAACAGGTTCTGTTGTTACTGCTGAGAATATTAATGCTACTCGGAAACCTGTAACTGTAGCCATGTTCGCCATGGAGAAATCTAATACTGCTGCAAAAATTTTGGAAGAGTTTAACAGCAAGGTCTTTGAATGGCTGCACCTAAGAGGGCTCAACATTGGTTTTGTTGCCACGTATAATGGCAGTAATATAGTTAAGGCCATGGAGGATGGTGCCTATTTCAGGGCCCTGTGTTTGGCGCACTGCATTAACATCATTGTTCAAGACTTTCTGAAAAAAGAAGCCAGAGTCAGCAAGTTACTGACCACCTGCAGAAGAATATGCATACATTTCAGCCATTCCTTTAAAGCCCGGAAGCAGCTGAGGATCATTCAACGTGACCATAGATGCCAGTAAAAAGTACTCATCCAGGAGGTGCCAACATGTAGGAACTCAACCTATTACATGCTTGATCGTCTGTTTGAGCAGTACAGACCAATCAATGAGTAAGTCATGCAAAGAATAAGGGATGCGACTGTGAAAGGTATACAGATGGACCAATGGGACCTGGTTAAATGCCTGACAGAGATGCTTCTTCCTTTCGAGCTCTTCACACGTGAAGTCAGTAATGAGGACTGCACTATGGGCCAAGCTATCCCATTGTTGCACATGCTAGAGCAACAGCTGAAGCAGGTGTCTCAAGTGTACATAGGTGTGGAGGAAAAAAATGAAGCATATGAGTTGGTGGAGAACTTATCCCATTGCTTAGCTGAAAATACAAGGATACAAACTTGCATTGTTTCAGAAAAACATTACATTTGTGCCACAATTCTGGATCCACGGTACAAATCGGCACTGAACAGTAAGACATTAATTCTTTTTTCAGAAGTGAATGTTGCCCAGTACAAAACTTGGATAGCTGAGGAACCAGTGACTTGGAAAATGAACAGCTGGTAATTAAAGGCCCGCTACTCAAACCCAAAACAAGTACTGCAGCAGGGCATCCGGCATCAAGTTCAACTTCAGAGCCTGAGGGCAGTGCGTTTGGCTTGGAGCGGTTACCAATACTATTGACAACAACAAAAACTGGATTATCAGCCCCAGTAAAATCGGCACAGGAGTGATATATCCAGCAAGGGCTTGCTAGGTCCAGTGCTGATGCAAAGACAAAAGAGGCCAAGCAAAGTGGAGCACCCCGAACATTGAGCAGATGGTCCAGGCCTATCTGGATGATCCAATAAAGGTCTACATTGATCAAAACCCATTGCAGTTTTGGTATGGGAAAATGGGCCAATGGCCAGTGCTCAGCAGGTTGGCGATAAACTATCTGGCTTACCCTGTCACAAGTGTCTCTTCTGAACATGTTTTCAGTGCTGCTGGAGCCATTATAACAGTGAAAATGTTGAGTTGTAACGAAGGTCACTTCAGACGTTTCCTCTTGAAGACGCAAACTCCCAACTCCCTCAAGGATCAACCAACTCCCTCAAGGATCAACCAACACAATCAGGAAAGAAACTCTGACTATGTTAACTAGTCCCCAAGGGAAAGGGGAAGTGGAGAGAGAAACAAACAACAAAACAATTTGCTTCCTGCTGAAGTCTCTCTTAGAAGTGTTCCAGGCCGTTGTTTATTTTTGCGCAAACTGGACTCACGTAATCCTGTTGTACAATTAATAATTTTACAATTCTATTTCTTTTAACAATCCTTTTACTAAATGTTTTTAAACACCTTAAAATACTGACCATTATAATTAACGGCCTTTGTTCACACTTTTCTGGGTCTTGAGTCAAATGTAGCTGATTAACTTTTCTGACTCCTTAAAATAAAATTTTGATTATTCAATAGAACACTTAAATAACTTGAAAGTTAGTAGGTTAATCTTAATAGATTAATTCAACTCTTAACCCATGCATTTATTCATACATGAAGGTCCCAGTCTTCATCTACTCAATTGGGGTTCTGTATTTTAAAAGAAAGCAGAAAGAGACAAACTGCAACCTACTCCTAAAATTACTTGCTCATCAATAAGTATGATTTTTACACCAAGTTAAATCGTCTTACATTTCAAACCTTTGAACATTTAAAACTTGTATCCTCCTTAAGGATTAATCAAAAGACCAAGACAGACGAAACCGTTTGCTTTTACCAAGACTTGTTAGTTTTCTGTCAACAATCCTTTAACCAAAATTTAAATCTGTCTTGCGATTCAATTCAGTTCGATCGCTAATGAAACCCTGCGCAGTCTCAGGAAGATATTTATATCAGTCTAAATGTTCATAAATCTTATCGTCCTTTTCTGGATGAACTCGGGTCGGGTGAGAAAGGAAGCTCCAATCAAAATGAAACGCTGCTTAAGGAATGCAGCCTCAGTCGTCTGCGCACGTTTCACCTCATGAAGTCCTCGAACACTTCTTCTTGTCAAACCGGAATTAATTAAATTAATATTTCAACAGAGTGACTGGTTTTCAATCGCGGGACTGCTTAAAAGTCTCGTACAATTTAGGAAGGGAAAAGAAAGGGTTTACTCGATTCCAACATCTCGGACGGCTCGGAAACTGAAGCGCTCCTCGACACGTCAACAACAGACGAAGCGCAGAGCCGTTAACAAGGATTCCTTAGATAGCCTTCGCCCACGTGAAGCTGCGCATGTCTCAATCTCTTCACAATCACGCGCTGAGACACTGTCACCAAGTCACCAAGCAGCAAACAACCAAGCATTGGCTAAGGCACATCTACTTTTAGATTACACAAAGAACAGAAATGGCTCTAGTTTCTAATTAAAAACAAATCACAGAGAATTACAGTGTTGTTTACATTTTAACATTAATCATCTTGAAACTAGGCGAGCCAATGCACCTCAGGATTACGTGGGCGAACCAGTTGCGATGGGAACACCCCTAACAGTTCTCCCCCCCAAAGGTCGTCTCACAGGTCTGGGTTTGTCTGGATATAAAGCATGAAAAGACCTAATGAGTCAAGGGGCATGGACATTCTTTTCAGGTTCCCAAGATTGTTCCGATGGATCATACCCTTTCCAATCAACCAAATAGAACAAAGTTCCTCTAACTCTTTTTGAATCTAGAATTGCTTTAACCTCATACTCAAGATGATCACCAATAATCACTGGAGGAGGTGGGTTATCAGGTCGAGTGGAGGGTTCAAAGGGTTTCAAAAGAGACACATGAAATACAGGGTGCATGGTAATTTTAATTTCACAGACACAGGATTCAGAATTTTCTCTATTTCAAAGGGACCTAAAAATCTTGGTTTTAACTTTCTAGGACCTTCCAACTGAATATTTCTTGTGGATAACCGAACCAACTGACCCTTCAGGTATAAAGGCGAAGGTTTATGATGAGAATCTGCAGTTCTCTTCATTGTTTCCTTACTTTTAATCCACTGTTTTCTAGCCTTATCCTGAATGTCTAACAGAGATGTTAATCTATCAGAAACTGCAGGCATAGGTTGTTGCTCGTCTGGTAGAAGAATAGGAAGAGATCTAGGGTGTTGTCCAGTAAGAAAATAAAATGGAGAGTAACCTAAAGCTGAATGTGTAGTGTTATTATAAGAAAATTCTGCCCAAGGTAAGACTTCATCCCAATGACTTGATGAAGTTGCCAAAAGACAACGTAAACCTTGTTCTACATGTTGATTAACCTTTTCTGTTTGACCATCTGTCTGCGGATGGAAAGAAGAAGACAAAGGCAACTCGAAACCAAGTTGTTTACTAAGCTGTGACCAAAACTTTGATACAAATTGAGGATCCCTATCTGAAATTATCTTAGTGGGTAGACCATGAAGCTTGACAATGGTAGATAGAAATACTGTACCAAATTCTGCTGCAGTTGGAATTTTTTGCAAAGGAATAAAATGTCCCTTCTTAGATAACAAATCCACCACAACCAGGACTGTTGTATACCCATTAGATTTAGGAAGATCTGTAATAAAATCTAAACTGATTGTATGCCAAGGCTGCGGGGGTATTGCCATTGGATGAAGTAAACCCATTGGAGCTGAGTGTAAGGCCTTCTGACGAGAACAAACTGGACAAGCTTTAACAAACTGCTGGATAGCTGAAATCATATTGTTCCACCAAAAATGACGCTGGTATAACTCCAAAGTCTTATTAATTCCTGGATGTGCAGCAATTGCCAAATCATGATTCCATTGCATCACCTTATTTTGTAAATCTCTTGTGGGAATGAACAATGTATGATTATGAAAGAAAAGACCCTCTCTAATTGAATTTTCTTCCTTAGATAACCACTCTTGAGTATTACAAATCTTTAATTCTTTCTTAATTGAATCTAAGAAACATTCTGAATGAATTTCAGCTGCTATTCTCTCCTTTGGTAGAATACTTGGTGGTTCTTTAATCAAATTGAAATTTCTTTCACAAACTAATCGCGAGAGAGTATCAGACAACAACTGCTTATTCCCTGGACGATATGTGATTAAAAAATCAAATTCACTAAAAAATTGTAACCACCTCATTTGTCTAGGAGTGAAAGCCTTCACTGTAGAATAAAATTGCAGGTTCTTGTGGTCTGAGTATACAGTGCTAGTATGTTTTGCCCCAAGGAGGATGTCTCCACTCCCGAAACACATCTTTAATAGCTAAAAGCTCTTGTTCAGCAATGGTATAATTCTGTTCTGCAATCAATAACTTCCTTGAATAAAAAGCTATCGGATCTTTCTGAAGCAAAACACCCCCTATAGCAGTTTGCGAAGCATCTGCTTCCACATAAAAAGGTCTATCAGGATCTGAATTAACCAAAATAGGTGCGGTGGTAAAAGCCTTTTTCAACAAAGTAAAAGCTTGATTTGCCTCCGCATTCCAAGAAAATGTTTTCCCTTTCTTTAACAACTGAGTGATTGGTGTAACTATTCCAGAAAATTTTGAAATAAAACGTCGGTAAAAATTGGCAAACCCCAAAATCTCTTGAGTGTCTTTAATGGAAGTTGGAATTGGCCAAGTTAAAATTGCTTCAACCTTCTTGGGATCCATGTGAATACCCTCAGGAGACAAACAATAACCCAGAAATTCCACCTTGGTGGCATGGAATACACATTTTTCTAATTTCGCAAACAAAGAATGATCCCTCAATCTCTGTAGAACTGACTGAACATGCTTCACATGCTCTTCGGTATTCTTAGAATAGATCAAAATGTCATTGATATATACTATACAACAAACATCCAACAAATCGTGTAACACCTCATTGATAAAATATTGAAAAGCTGCGAGAGCATTACAAAGACCAAACGGCATGACTGTATACTCAAAAAGACCAAACTTTGTGCGAAAAGCTGTCTTCCACTCATCGCCTTCTTTAACACGTATCAAATGATATGTTCCCCTAAGATCCAGTTTGGTGTAAATACTGGAACCTTTTATTTGATTGAGTAATACTGGAATTAAAGGCAAAGGGTACCTATTTTTGATGGTTGCTTTGTTGACTGCGCGATAATCTATGCATGCCCTCAAATCCCCCGTCTTCTTCGCAACAAAGAAAAGTGGCGACGAGACTGGCGAGGTTGAATGACGGATGAAACCTAGATCTAAAAGTTCATCCAAATATTTCCTTAAGTAATCATTCTCAGGTTCTGTCAAAACATAAACTCTACTACAAGGTAAAATAGCTCCTGGAACTAAGTCAATCCGACAATCATACACTCTATGAGGTGGGAGTTTGGTAGCTTCAACAGGGTCAAAAACGTTTGAAAAATTCTGATACTCTTTTGGTAGACTACTAATTTCAGATTTCAGAGTTGCACAAAAAAAGTGGCATCACTGGATCCTTAGTTTCTTGGTAACAATGTAATTTACAATAAGAGGATTCCAAGGTAACAGTTCTCCTAATCCAATCAATCTTTGGATTATGTAACTCCAACCAAGGAATTCCTAAAATAACTCCAAAGGTAGGTGTGTCAATCAAATCAAAGATTGTTTTCTCTGTGTGACCATTATCAGTTACTATGGTCAATGGCTCAGTATTAAACCGAATTAGACCTGAAGTCAAAACTGAACCATCAACGGCTCTCTGGTTCTTTCTTAGGAAAAAATTCAAACTTAATTTTGGAGCTAATTCCAAATCTAAAAAATTCCCTGTGGCTCCTGAATCTAAAAGTACTGGAATACTATGTATTTGTAAAGTGGTTAAAATAAAACCGATCCGAATTGTAAAATGTTTTGGAATGAGTGAGGTTACATTTGTAGCATACTGAGAGATCTTAGAAAAAGAATCACTCGAAGAAACGATCTCAACTTTCTTCGAGATTCCTAGTTTTCCGACTGTGTTTGAGAAGTGGTCTCAATCACTAAGGCCTTGTTTTTAATTGGTTTTACTGTACAATCTCTAGCGAAGTGCCCTCACTTACCGCAATACAAACACAGATTACCCTTTCGTCTACGTTCTTTTTCTTCTGGAGTCAAGGGTCCCCGGATTCCACCTATTTGAGTTGTTTCAACCAAAGAATGCTTTTCATCTGACTCTTTCTTATCTACTCGATGTTGAGGATTTCTAAAATCACTCCTCGGTTTCTCATTCCTCCTTTCTCCTAATCTATGATCCAACTTTACCACTAGATCCTGAAATTCCTTAAAATCATCAGGCAAATTGACGATATGTGCAAGAGAATCCTTCAGGCCGTCTTTGAGACCTCTATAAAACAAAGATATTCGTTTCTCCTCAGGCCAATGAGTCTCAGTTAAAAGTCTATTAAAAGTGGTAATATAAGAAATAAGATCCTTAGTTCCTTGACGTAAGCTCATTATCTGACGCTTGAATAAACGCGTGTTTAGCAAATAATTTGGACATGGCTAATTTGAAGTCTTGTAAATTGTGAAGCAATGGATCATTATTGTCAACCAATGGCATAGCCCTGTTTGCAGCCACCCCTCCAAGGTAAGAAATAATGAAAGCTATCTTGGCTGAATCAGAGTTAAAATTCTGAGGTTTACACATAAAATGCAATTGACATTGACTAATGAAAGTAGTGTACCTACTACTATCTCCAGAAAATCTTTCAGGATTCGCTAAAGGAACTGGTGTAGGTGTAACTACAGTGACTTGAACAGGTTGACTACTAGACTGATCTCTTAAGGTGGGTGACTGATGAGAGGTTGTTCCAAACTTAGTTGGGGTAAGGATTGGTTTTCTCTCCTCAGTTGGATCTCTCCAAACCGAAAACCCCGCCCTAGTTTCATCTAACTCTTGACGAAGCGATTGATTCTCCAATCGCATTTTCTCCATTTCCAGGTTCAACTTCTGCACTAACTGAGTCCACTGAGGAACATCCATGAGGGTGAATTTACGAATTCCAGAGGGAACGATTTTAGTTTTTTCAAGGCTTCGTCTTCTGTTGAGTTGTAACGAAGGTCACTTCACACGTTTCCTCTTGAAGACGCAAACTCCCAACTCCCTCAAGGATCAACCAACACAATCAGGAAAGAAACTCTGACTATGTTAACTAGTCCCCAAGGGAAAGGGGAAGTGGAGAGAGAAACAAACAACAAAACAATTTGCTTCCTGCTGAAGTCTCTCTTAGAAGTGTTCCAGGCCGTTGTTTATTCTTGCGCAAACTGGACTCACGTAATCCTGTTGTACAATGAATAATTTTACAATTCTATTTCTTTTAACAATCCTTTTACTAAATGTTTTTAAACACCTTAAAATACTGACCATTAGAATTAACGGCCTTTGTTCACACTTTTCTGGGTCTTGAGTCAAATGTAGCTGATTAACTTTTCTGACTCCTTAAAATAAAATTTTGATTATTCAATAGAACACTTAAATAACTTGAAAGTTAGTAGGTTAATCTTAATAGATTAATTCAACTCTTAACCCATGCATTTATTCATACATGAAGGTCCCAGTCTTCAACTACTCAATTGGGGTTCTGTATTTTAAAAGAAAGCAGAAAGAGACAAACTGCATCCTACTCCTAAAATTACTTGCTCATCAATAAGTATGATTTTTACACCAAGTTAAATCGTCTTACATTTCAAACCTTTGAACATTTAAAACTTTTATCCTCCTTAAGGATTAATCAAAAGACCAAGACGGACTAAACCGTTTGCTTTTACCAAGACTTGTTAGTTTTCTGTCAACAATCCTTTAACCAAAATTTAAATCTGTCTTGCGATTCAATTCAGTTCGATCGCTAATGAAACCCTGCGCAGTCTCAGGAAGATATTTATATCAGTCTAAATGTTCATAAATCTTACTGTCCTTTTCTGGATGAACTCGGGTGAGAAGGGAAGCTCCGATCAAAATGAAACGCCGCGTAAGGAATGCAGCCTCAGTCGTCAGCGCACGTTTTACCTCATGAAGTCCTCGAACACTTCGTCTTGTCAAACCGGAATTAATTACGGGAATAAAATTTCAACAGGGTGACTGGTTTTCAATCGCGGGACTGCTTAAAAGTCTCGTACAATTTAGGAACGGAAAAGAAAGGGTTTACTCGATTCCAATATCTCGGACGGCTTGGAAACTGAAGCGCTCCTCGTCACGTCAACAACAGACGAAGCGCAGAGCCGTTAACAAGGATTCCTTAAATAGCCTTCGTCCACGTGAAGCTGCACGTGTCTCAATTTCTTCACAATCACGCACTGAGACACTGTCACCAAGTCACCAAGCAGCAAACAAACAAGCATTGGCTAAGGCAAATCTACTTTTACATTACACAAAGAACTAAAATGGCTCTAGTTTCTAATTAAAAACAAATCACAGAGAATTACAGTGTTGTTTACATTTTAACATTAATCATCTAGAAAGTAGGCGAGCCAATGCACCTTAGGATTACGTGAGCAGACCAGTTGCAATGGGAACACCCCTAACAGTAAAGGGCCAGTCTCTTGACCAAAAACGTGGAGAGGTTAACCATGATCAAAATGAATCAGCACTTTATAACACCGAATTGCACAATACATGAATCAACGCAGGAAGATGAGGACAGCGACTTAGGTGACAGAAGTAGCGTGTTAGATGATTACCTTCTTCTGGTTGAACCCCCAGAGTATGAGGCCGAGCTATACTACCCTGACAACTAGGATTGAACTTCTTACTTTCTTCCTTCCTTATTTACTTTTATTTATGTGTGTCTGTCTTTCTGGTTTGAAACTTCGAATCACAACAAATCCATTACCACCAGATGATGATTGGATATAGAATAATAGTAAAAGAAAATGTTGCTGCGTTGAGTCGCTCCAAAAGAAGTGGAACATGATGACTACTATAGCTATCCTCCTTTCCGAGCCGAGAGAGACTGCCCCTTAACTTACGATGAGAAGGAACAGGTAATGAATGATGGCATGCATTGTACGCTTACTGAGTGATTGGTGTTTTGTGTTGTTGTTGTTTGTTGTTCATGAAGTGAATTCATTGTGTACTATTATTTAATCTACACACTAAAAGTAACTCAAGTCAATGTTTCCCTTTTTGTTGTTTAATAACAAAGTTGTACTTCTACTGCAGGCCGATCCATTGCCTTTTGAATATGCAATGTGGACTCACTCTGTACACTGCACACTGAGTTGGACAACGCCATGATGATGACCAATGTGACATAATATCTTTACAGTCACTCAGTAGGATCGGAGATGATTGATGGAATAACTCAGGGCGTTTCATGAGTGGCATAAAAGGTAAACAAGTCAACAACAACCATAGCAGACCTACTTGTCTGTGTAGTGGTATAGTTGAGTCACGAGTGTAGTAGTGGCGGTATGACTGACAGCTGTGCATTCCATTGTTACCTTCTTTGGAAAATGCTATGTTGCTGTATATATGTGACATGTGTGTCTGTCAGGCTCAGTCAAAATCTAAGCTAATTGGAGTATGTGTCCTGTTGCTGTTGTAGGTTAATGCTGGGAACAGACAACTGAGTAGACATGATTTAGCCATGCCGCTCTGAAAGTGTTTGCACTCCTCCGTAATTTATGTGGTTTTTTTTCTACTTGATTTTTAAATATCCCTTTTGTTTTTCCATCCACACTTACAGGCTGGCTTTTACCCTGTGCTATACTGGGAAACACAACTCACACTCACCTATGAAACCACATCCGCCAGGCAGGCAGTGGCATCCAAGATTGATGGGCACAGTGTGGACAGGAGGACCAAGAGGAATGCTGAGATGCAACTCCCCAATTAGACCAGGATAACATACAGTAACACTTCAGTATCAATTTTCATTATCTTTTAAATAAGTTGATTCACTTTTTCACTTCAATCATTAATACTGTGTGTTGTTGTCGTTTGCTCTCTGCTTATAATTGATCCCTACAGCTATTTTTTTTATTTTCTTTGCTAGTTTTAAAAAGCAACCCCGGTACAACAGAAGTAAAAAGGTATGTAATTTGGGTCTCTCTGAGGGCAGACAGACAAGGCAAATTGCATAATAATTAATAATATACTGCTGCCCTGCACTGTCTACAAGTCTAGTTAGTAAGTACTACCTATCATTAACCATCAAGTCATCACTCATCATCATGCATGCATTTCCATTTTCTCCCTTAACAGATTTCTGGAAATAATGGTCGTCTGCCAAGATTGTGTTTTGTTGTTTGTCTATGCGTAGTGTTTTCTTTGTCAAACCTTTCCCCAAACCCCCTTCCCAACCATTCATCAAACCCTAACCCTCTTCCCCCAGGCTATGTGATTTATATTAAGGTATGACTAAATTAAATGTACACCAATAATTGATCACACGCTTGCTGGGGCGGATGTGGTGAAAGCTATACTAATTCAATTTCAAGGCAGGGAGAGGATCTTCTTCTGCTTGCCCACCCATGCTCAGTATATTTTGAAGTCTATTTTTTTCCAAAGGAACCTAATCCATCATCATTACTTGCCAGCATCAATTGGATTCGTCATCCTCCTACACAGCTCTAAAGGTTACTCTTGTGTTGAGTGAATCGACACAACTACAGTTTGCACAGTGTGTACTAGGCTATCCCACCACCATTATGTTTTATTTTACTTTAGCATTGATAATAAGCATTATTATTATTGTTTGGCAGTCTTCTTGTGTACTGTCCTGTACTTCGTTCTCCTACTCCTCCCAGAGTCTCTCTCCGGCAACATTTTTTGCAAATGCTACTGCCAGTGCCTACTAGTACCACCACCACAACAATGACATGTTGGTAACCCATACCATCAACACCATTCAGACATTGCTGTGCCTAAGTTAAACATCAATCACAAGTAAGAGAAGATGTTTGGGGGAGGCATAATTAAAAATGGAAATTAATTCACACACCCCTTGAGTCAAGTTGCAGAATGGAGAGACTAGGAGGAGAGACTAACAGTGAGGGGTACCACATCTATCTGTTTGTGTCTTACAACATCGGCAGATTATTTAAATCATACACTGGCTATGGCCCTGCAGCAGCAAGGAAAGAGTGTGGCGTAAAACAGTAACCCCCCACAAAACATTAACATTGTATGTAAAGTATAAACATAATTTAATCCCCTAACAAAAATAAACTTTGTAAAAAATCACACAACTGCACCTGACCCACCCCTCTACCTAACCCCCACCAATGTCCAAAACGAAAAAGTCCAACCAATTGTCCATGAACCCCAATGCCAAATTCCCACCCACCAAAAAAGGAATAAAAAAGGGGCAATCCAACAGGGTCTCTGTCGGCAGGCTAGTCATTTGACACGCTTCTCCAGGACTTTTATCCCCTCCTCTAGGTGGGCATTTTGGAGGAGCATGCTGCGCTGGAAGTTCTTCCAGTTGCATCCACGGGGGCAGCAGTGCTGGATGAAGTGTGGCGGCTGGAGGTTGCCAGACCGTGGCGCAGTACCACTCAAGTGCCAGGGTGGGCCTGGCTGGGGTCTGGAGCATTGGAAGAGGCTGCAGCTGCTGCTGCCTCCTCCTCCTCTTCCACCAGAACCACCAGCCACCGATACTCTTTTTGAATGGCCTCAAGCTTCTGGCACCGGGTCTTGGCTGCCAACTCCTTCCTGTCCAGTTTGGATTTGGGTTGGGAAGGAGTAGCTATATCAAGGAGAAAAAAGTGTATTGTTACAAACTAACAATATACTCTTAGCAAAACAGTAAGACAAATTATTTCGACACAGAGTGGCACAGTAGCACTAGCAAGCACAGTACATAACATTTGTGGTATGTATCTATCCTCCCACTTCCTCGGCCTCTAACATTTGTGGGAGTTTCAGGTATTATCCTAGGACTATGCACTCGAGTACACAGTACACCAGTCTTCTTTCACTCTTGTTTAGCAAAATTATGTAACCTTGTTGTAGCCGGCCTGCCAACTCAGTCAGCTTGCACCAAAGACAAACATACTTGTGACGCACACTCACGTTAGTTGTATTTACTACTGTCTGCATGTGGGGAAGCTGACTACACAATCATCATATTTTTCTATTACTGGTGGCACTTTCCATACTCAGTTACATGATCATCAAGGGCAACTGCTCAATTTCACTTTCACCCTGCCCTGACTATTACAAAAAGGCAGATGATATCTGATCCAAATGATCATTGCTTATATATGGGACGACATGAGGTACTTTGTTTTGATTGATTGTGTAACCATAACCATGCAGCCGATACCTAGGCCACCCATGGCAGGCTGACACAGTCGAAAATAAATTAACATAGGTAGGGAGTGGGCCTCGGAGTTGGAGCGAGGTGCTTGATAGGAATATACATACACAATATATATGCTGTGCTTGCAAACTACTGTGAGTCAAGGGTGTATTCTGAAAATACAACTTCTATGCTTTGCTACTTTAGCACAGTCTCTTTTACATTCTCTTCAAAGTAAGACTTTTCATCCACTCACAGTCTCCACCTATGCTATCTATGATGAATACCATCCAGGCATCCATCCATTCAAAGTAAACATGACTATCATTCTTCTTAATCTCTCAACAAACCTTAGTTTGTTTCACCAACAACAAACAGTTATTCTTTTTTTCAAACCACCACCCATGCATCCTTCCATCCATGCTTGCCTTGGCTTTGAGTTTGACCCATGAAACACCCCGGAGGATTCTTGCTATCCACCCATACAGTTTCCCCCACCCAGGAAGGCATATTTTCTTTCACTTTCCACCCATCCTTCAAACACCCATGCATCTGATTCCTGTCAGCCACCTATGCATGCATCCTGCGTATCCTTCTCTGCCAGTCATAATCATAAATATGACATATCGCCCGTCCTTCCACCCTTCTTTCTCTTTTCGTTCAACCCCTCCATTAATGTCATCTGATATGACTCTGTCTTCTCCATAAACCTTTCACAGCTGAGTTGAGGTCAGATAGAAGAGACCATTAGTTACTCAATTTCCGCCGCTAATGCTATTGCTAAGGCTATTGCTAATGCTATTGCTAATGCTCAGTAAAGGGTGTCTTCTTCAACCGTTGTTCACAACAAATTAGTCTTTATCAAGAGTACCGTGTCTTGCAGCGAGTGTAATATCAATAAGTAAGGAATATAACTTACCACCGCCCGCCACTGCTGCTGTCTCACCCCCTGCAGCTGCCTCATCTCCTGCTCGCTCCAAACTGGCTGCGCCTGCGTCGCCTTCGCCATTGGCCCCGTCACTGGTGGTCGGTACGCCTAGACAAAACATTACACATTTTTATATGCCATATACACCTCCCCCTATTTTATTCTTTTTCACTAGCAAGATTGGAAAAAAAAAGTTAATACATATATATACTGTCACGATTCGCTCCCTGTGTTCTCATGTCCACTACCAGGGGGCTGAACTGTGGGACTCTCCAGTGTTCTAATGTGCTTCCAGACACTCCCCTGAATGCATCTCTTGACTTCCATCTATTTGGACACTATTTGGGAATTGACATCCATTCACAATCCATGCCGGGTTTTGTGGAAGCCATCCAGCTCATGCCTGAAACTCTATTACCCAGAATTCCTTGCTCATTGCTTTGTCTCCACCCCTGCAGGCCAAGGATGGGTGTAGGAATTCAGCTCACTTGTGGCTGGCTGCTGCTAGCCTTCTCAAACCTGATGCATGTGATTACTGTGAGCTCTTTTAAGCCCCAGTTCCCTTCAGGCCAAGGTTGGTCATTGTAGCTGTTTACAGGTAAGACCGATCCTTGTTTCTAGTGCTCCTTAGCTTTTGCTATTCTTGTTTCCTGCGCTTTAGTTATGCCTTGTTCCTGACCTGCTGCTGTTTTCCCTGTTCCTTGTTCCTGAATTAGCACTTCCCGCAGTGCTACCCTGACCCCCGAGCCTTAGTATTCCTTGTTCCTGAACTGCAGCAGTTTCCCTTCTCCCGAATAAGCACTGCTACCTTGTTTCCTGAGTTCCTGCGCTATAGCTATTCCTTGTGCCTGAATTAGCGCTGCCTGCATGCTCTTGTTTCCTGAGTTCCTGAGCTATAGTTATTCTTTGTTCCTGTTCCTTGGCTTCAGCTATTTCTTGTTCCTGATTTGCACTGCTTGCAGTGCTCTCTTGACTCCTTAGCTGGAGCTATGTCCTGTTTCTTGAACTAGCATTGCCTGCAGTGCTGCCTTGACTTCTGAGCCTTCGCTCACTTCTTGTTCCTGCCCCAGCACTGCCTTCTATGCTACTTTATTTTCTTGATTCCTTAACCTGCACTATTCTAGAATACCCTTATAGCCACCCCTTCTGTGTATCCCTTTCCAGTCCCTGCCTTTCTTCCCATTTTCTTGGTTCCAGTTCTAGTTTGCTATCTTTCTATTCTACTGTCTTACATCTGTCACCTTGTATGTTTGTTACCTGCTTTCTGCCATGTGTGCCCTGTGATTACCTTCCTTTCTTGTTAAGTACTCCTCCTTGCTAGCTCCTTGTCTATTGTGCTTGTGTTTAGTTCTACCCCCTTGTTGTTACTGCCTAGCGTGTGCCTGTTTGATCGCCAGGATCCATGGGCACAGCTGACTACCTAGGTGGTGTTTCTTGTTCACTGTGAATATTGTCTTTGAGTTACATTTATAACATCACCATAGGTATAAGCGCTACAGACCCTGCCTTTGCATGCATATCCTACATGTGGGTATTTGCAGTCAGTATCTGTAACAGCAATTTTGGGTAAGAAACTTACTGGGCTTCAGTCTTACTGTGTGGAGCTCCTGAGTGCTTTACCCCACACCACCCTTTATGGTTAATGTTGTCTATATATATTTGTCTTGCACATTCCTCCTGGGTGTAGTTATTCTGAATGCTAAATTGCCTTGTGAGTGCCCTTCCTTTCTGAGTCTTACCCATCTTGTTCGCTGTACTCCTCTTCCTGTGTAAGTTTTCTACCCAGTTCCCAGCCCTTGCGCAAGTCCCTGACTGTGTTCCCCACATAGTCCGGAGAGTCCCTTACAGAATGACCAACCAACATTTCCAGGGTCACTTGTGAGGTTTCTTTGTATTCAGTTAGCTACCATTTTTCTGTTACATTTCGGTTTGAACATCTTGAAGGTGTTTCATGATGAGAGGTTTAAGATAGAAACACACCAGTGTATCATTTAGGTTTGTGCAGACCAGTTCACCAGTGCCCACTAATGAGAGGCATTTAGTGTCTACTTTACAGTTTGAGAATGTTGACCCTAGTCCTGAAACAATTAATCCTCTTATGAAAAATCGACATTTACGTTTGGAATATTTTACTCATTGGCTCTCAAACAGCTCTTTGCCAGATCCTGACTTAATCTTCTGTTCTGATCCAGATTCAATGTCTGTGTCAGCATTGCTAAAGGAGAATGATACCTTACTCAGTTTGCTGAACAAGATTTCTGCTTCTCTCATGTCTGCTGACAGTGGTTGTAAAATACCATGTTCAACCGTACACCCAAAGAAAGAACAGATGCATTTCATAACCTCTGTTTTCCATTCACATAATGTTACCGAGTCTTGTAGTCCAGTAAAGATCACAATCCCGGATACTAAAGGGACCTTGTTAAATACCACGTTCAAAGTAAACAATAATCAGTTTAACAAAAGAGAGAGAAGACCTACAAGAACACGGGCGGCTAATTGCCAGTTTGAACAAAATCCAAGGTTTAGTTCTGTTGCTTGTTGTGAAGTTTCAAAGTCTACCGCTGTCCTTGTAGAAAAAGGTCTACAAACTTCACAGGATATATTTGAATCAAGGGTTTTGGAATTAAAGAGAATAAAGTATTTCAGACTCTGTTAAAAAACTATAACCCAGAGTTCAAGTGGGAATCTAAAACCCTGGTACAAGACTACTTTTCAGCTTCTGTGTTAGCCTCCTTAGAAATAGAGAATTAAAGCTTGCACACTATTTTGCGGTCCCCTCAGAGCTGGTCCAGTAATTGTGTAAATAATCCTGTGGCTAATCACTCAGATTCCACTCAGAACAGCCATAGTACCATGTCTCAAAGTGCAGTTACGGAAAGTATTTCTTTGAATTCTGAATTATCTAACTCCTCTGTTTTGTCTTCTAGTGCTAAATTGCATCTAGATGCTACATCTGAGATGTGTCCTTCCAGTTTTGAGGAACCCCAAATACCAGGCAAGACACAAAATATCTCTTTGCTTTCTTTTCCTGGTAGTGAGGTCAGTTCTATCTCTGAGATAACCCATAGACAGGCCATTGACATACAGACAAAACCTGAACCATTGACCCACATATTCCCTGATGTGACAATGTCCTGTGACTCGGACCATGCTCTTGATTTAACTGCTGCAACTGAAGTCAACCTCCTTGCTGAGAAAAAACAAAATCCTCACCCCTTCTTTGCTGTTTTGCCTTCAAGCACACCTCATATTGAAAAGTCAGGAAATGATAGTACTGTATGCTCTGATGCACCTGTACCACCTTCTAATGCAGAAGAAAATTTGAACATTTCCAAGTGATCAAGTGACCAAGTGATCTCTTACCTGTTTCCTCTGAGTAAGACATGTGAACTGCCAAATGGTAAAGGGAGTCTGATCATCACAGACGCTAGGACAAGCACTATTCTGAGCCATCCCAAAGAAAGAACTTCAGTGTGTTTTAATGTGCAAAGCAACTGTGAAGATTTCACTACTGACAACAAGGAATCTACTGTTCAAGGGCTATTGCCCTTTCCAGAATTTAAAGCGTATCATCCTTGTGCCCCTATGCCATCAGCTTGTCTTCTTTCAGAGTCTCCAGAATCCTCAGCTGGCCTGCTGCTTTCAGAGTCTCCAGAATCCTAAGCTGGCCTGCCATCTGAGCCCGAGCCTGCAGACTTCCTGCCATCGGTACCGGGGCCTCCTGACTACCTTACTTCAGAACCCGAGTCCTCAGCCGGCCTACCTACAGAACTTCAGCCTGCAGTCTGCCTGCCTACTGAGTCCAAACCTCTGGACTGCCTGCCTACTGAGCCTCCAACCAATTTGCTTATAGAGCCAGCGCCTCCTAAATGCCTGTTTATGGAGCCAGAGCTTCCAAAGAGCATGTCTACAGAGCCAGAACCTTCAGGCCGCCTGTCTACAGAGCCAGAACCTGCAGCCCGCCTGCCTCCAATGCCAGAACCTGCAAGCCGCCTGCCTCCAGCACCAGAACCTGCAGGCTACCTGCCTCCAGCACCAGAACCTGCAGGCTGCCTGCCTCCAGCACCAGAACCTGCAGGCTGCCTGCCTTCAGTACCAGAACCTGCAGGCTGCCTGCCTTCAGTACCAGAACCTGCAGGCCGCCTGCCTCCAGCACCAGAACCTGCAGGCCATCTGCCTCCAGCACCAGAGCTCCCAGGCTCCCTGACTTCAGCACCAGAGCTTCCAGGCTCCCTGCCTTCTGCACAGAACTTCCAGGCTCCATGCCTTTTGCAACAGAGCTTCCAGGCTCCATGCCTTTTGCAACAGAGCTTCCAGGCTCCCTGCCTTCTGCACCAGAGCTTCCAGGCTCCCTGCCTTCTGCACTAGAGCTTCCAGGCTCCCTGCCTTCTGTCCTTGAGCCTCTATTTTGCCAACTTTTTGAACTTGTGCTTCCAGTTTCCCAGCCTTCAGAGGTCTCAATACATATACATTCAGAGACTGAACCTCCAGCACCAGAGACAAAACTCTCATCATATAAGCCTCCAGGGCCTGGGTCTCCTGGATACCTGCTTCCTAAGTCTCCTGCATGTGTATCTTTTGCATGTTTTCCTCCTGGGCCAGAACCTCAGGTCTGCTTCATATCAATTCCCTCAAATTCAGCCAGTTTGTCTTTGACCTATGTGCCTTCTGCCAATCCGTTATCTGCTTTTGACCCTACTGTCAATCTGCCTTTGTTTTCAGAGTGCTACTCTAGCCTGTCATCATCAGGACTTCAAGCACCTTTAATGCATGCTTCTAAGCCCCTGTCACTGGTTTTGGACTCTTCAAGTTCTACCTTCAATGCTACTGTTAATTTACAGAGTATTATCCAACCCTTCAGAACATCACAATTTACCTTCAGTCCTCTGATGGCGTACACTGAATCTATGATGGAAATTGACTTAATTCTTAGGAGCAAAGGCTTTGGATCCAGTTCCAGACTCCGGGAGATGGTCTTTGTAGGGGGGGTTCTGTCACGATTCGCTCCGTGTTCTCGTGTCCACCACTAGGGGGATGAACTGTGGGACTCTCCAGTGTTCTAATATACTTTCAGACACTCTCCTGCATGCATATCTTGACTTCCAGCCATTTGGACACTATTTGGGAAATGATATCCATTCACAATCCATGCTGGGTTTTGTGGAAGCTATCCAGCTCATGCTTGAAACTCCATTACCCAGAATTCCCTGCCCACTGCTTTGTCTCCACCCCTGCAGGCCAAGGATGGGTGGAGGAATTCAGCTCACCTGTGGCTGGCTACTGCTAGCCTGCTCACACCTGAAGCATGTGATTACTGTGAGCTATTTTAAGCCCCAGTTCCTTTCAGGCCAAGGTTGGTCCTTGTAGCTGTGTACCGGTGAGACCAAACCTTGTTTCCAGTGCTCCTGAGCTTTTGCTATTCTTGTTTCCTGAGGTTTAGTTATGCCTTGTTCCTGACCTGCTGCTGTTTTCCTTGTTCCTTGTTCCTGAATTAGCACTGACTGCAGAGTTACCCAGACCCCCGAGCCTTAGTATTCCTTGTTCCTGAACTGCAGCAGTTTCCCTTCTCCTGAATTAGCAGTCTTGACTCCTTATCTGTAGCTATGTCCTGTTTCTTGAACTAGCATTGCCTGCAGTGATACCTTGACTCATGAAGGTTTAGTAATTTCCCTGTTCCTGAACTAGCACTGCCTGCAGTGTTACCTTGACTCCTGAAGCTTTGGCAATTCCCTGTTCCTGAACCAGCACTGTCTGCAGTGCTGCCTTGACTCCTGAGCCTTAGCTCACTTCTTGTTCCTGCCCCAGCACTGACTTCTATGCTACTTTGTTTTCTTGATTCCTTAACCTGCACTATTCTAATATACCCTTGTATCCACCCCTTCTGTAGATCCATTTCCAGTCCCTACCTTTCTTCCCATTTCCTTGGGTCCAGTTCTATTTTGCTGTCTTTCTATTCTGCTGTCTTACTTCTGTTACCTTGTTTGTTTGTTACCTGCTTTCTGCCATATGTGCCCTGTGATTTCCTTCCTTTCTTGTTAAGCACTTCTCCTTGCTAGCTCCTTGTCTATTGTGCTTGTGTTTAGTTCTATCTCCTTGCTGTTACTGCCTAGCGTGTTCCTGTTTGATCGCCAGGATCGGTGGGCGCAGCTGACTACCTAGGTGGTGTTTCTTGTTCACTGTGAGTATTGTCTTTGAGTTACATTTATAACATCACTATATGTATAAGCTCCACAGACCCTGCCTTTGCATGCATATCCTACATGTGGGTATTTGCAGTCAGTATCTGTAACAGCAATTGTGGGTAAGAAACTTACTGAGCTTCACTCTTACTGTGTGGAGCTCCTGAGTGCTTTACCCAACACCACCCTTTATTGTTAATGTTGTTTCATATATATGCCTTGCACATTTGTCCTGGGGGGTAGTTATTCTGAATGCTAAATTGCCTTGTGAGTGCCCTTCCTTTCTGAGTCTTACCCATCTTGTTCACTTGTACAGGCTTCCCTTTTGGATCCCTTTTTCTCCTCTGACTCCCTGTATGATCCTTGGCAGCGCTGTACTCCTCTTCCTGTGTAAGTTTTCTACCCAGTTCCCAGTCCTTGCCCAAGCCCCTGACTGTGTTCCCCACATAGTCCAGGACAGTCCCTGACATCTACAACATACATCAATAGTATAAATCAGGTACTAGAGTAGAGTAGACTAGTAGTAGTATGTCCTATCCTATCAAAAATAGTAAAATATCTGTTTGGGGATTTTGCTGATGGGAATTGTCGAAAAGCCTCTCTAGATTAAGAAGACTAGAAGAGGCCAACCCAATGGACTGGACTCAGTGGCTAGAGCTATTGGTGAATCTGAGTTTTAATAAAACCTTTTATATAGAGTGGCCAACTGGGCAAGCTTAGCTACAGGCAGACTAATAGTAGTAGTACAGAGAGTCATAGCACAGGCAGTTAGAGGCAGGGATAACAAGTATTTAGAAACAGATATTCTAGATCGAAGAAGAATTGGTAAAAAATAGCATTAGGAAATGGAAAGAATAGTTCGGAAAAAATAAGGTGCAGTAAAAGTTAAGGAAATATAATTATAATTATTATTTATTTATTTTATTAAAAAGAAGAAAAAACAACATACAAGGCAAAAGACAATGTACATGGACATGTGTTCACAGAGGAGGACACCTGAGCACGATGTTATACAGTAGATCAATAGCACATGGAATGGGGAGGGGGCCGGCGGGGAAACAAAGTAGAGATAACATAAAGAACACGATATATGGAATGTCAGATCAGGGGACATCGGGGTTCTCCACGAATGGAGGCGTACACATTTGCACGGTATGCGATCCATTGGCTCCAGATGTTGTTCCATTTCCTAGGTTTGCCCCGCGCCACATACACAGTCTTCTCTCTGTACATACACCAATCCATATTCTCCTTCCATACTGATACCGTGGGCGGTCGCTGGGAGCCCCACAACTGCGCAATATCTCTCTTAGCGATCAGATTCCCAAGGGTCACCCACTGCGTCTGTGCCACACCATAATCATTCGGCTCCCACACATTCAACAGACAGCGTCTGGCCTCGGGCAACAACACCACTCCAGTGACCCTTCCCATCACGGCATGCACACGATTCCAGAACGTCACCACCTCCGGACACTCCCAAATTATATGAAGGAAAGTTCCAAGCATCCCACAATCACGCTTATATAACCCATCTGAGGAATAACCCATACGAATCAAGTGCGGGCCAGTAACATATACACGATGTAAGATTTTGAGCTGAACGAGTCGGAGATGGGCAGAAATCGCAACTTCTTTAGGCGAGGATAATGCAGCTTGCCAATCCTCGTCGTCCAGCTCCAAACCATCGCCGGTCCAAACCTCCCTGAGACGCATCAGCAGATCCACCCGGGTATTGATCAACTTCTTATATATCAAAGAAATGGTACTGTCGGGCACGTAGCCATCAAGGACCCGATCTTCAAGGGGGGAGGACTCGGGGATGTCGGTACCCGCAGGGAGAGCCGAATTTAAAGCATGGTGAATCTGTGCATACCGGAAGAATTCCCTGTCACTCAATGCATATTCCGTCTTTAATACGGTAAAGGTCTTGATTTTGCCCTTGACCCAAAGATCGCCCACGGTGCTGATACCAATCATATCCCATTTTTCAAACCCTTTCGTTTTCCGGAGACATCCCAACCTTTCAGACGCATATAACGGGGTCGCACGAGTCAATCGATCTCTCCATCCCATAGACACATTCACATCATGCCATACTCGTACAGCAATCTTGGTGGGTCCAGATAAATCCTTTCCCGCCACCTTGCAATAGAGCGCCCCTCTGTAGTCTCCGCCCGGTAGCAAATATTTATCCATCCCGAATGCCGGGTTAGGAGCTGGAGCGTACGTTGCATGATTGATCGCACTCAGCTGCGAGGCCCAATAATAACGCCTGATATCCGGCAGCGCTATACCCCCTTCATACCAGGGAAGTGTGAGTTTAGCGAGGGCGATACGCGAACGTCCATCCCAGATTAACCGTCTCTGCAGGCTCTCAACCTCTCGAAAGTAGCTCGCCAAAATAATATCGAACGTATTCTGGAGCGCGTACAAAAACCGCGGCAGGGACATCGTTTTAAAAAGGGCTGCGTGCCCGAGCGGTGACAGAGGCAACCTGGGACAGCGCACAACATCAAGTCTCAATCTCTGAAGAGGAGGGAGCAGATTACGTTCATATCGAGCCATGGGGTCCAAAGATATAAAAATCCCCAAGTACTTAAAGCCCGTCGGAGAAACCTGAATGGGGCACCTGCGAGGCAAGGGAGGAGTCCGCCCGAGAGCACGTATACACAGGATTTAGCCCAGTTGATCACAAGGCCCGAGTTCCTCCCAAACGAGGTAAGCACGTCAAACAAAACATTTCGAGATTTACGAGGGGACGTAAGGTACAACAAGATATCATCCGCGTAGAGCGAGACGCGATCCTCAAAGTCCAGAGACAACTGGATCCCCTTAATCGAGGGTTCCCAGCGCAACCAGCGGTTCAAGGGCAAGAGCGAAAAACAGTGGTGACAACGGGCAGCCCTGCCGTGTGCCCCTCCTGAGGACAAAAGACGCAGATACTCAACCATTCACGACCACCTGCGCCAGTGGCTCCGCATACAAAAGTTTCACCCAGCCAATGATCCCGGGGCCGAAACTAAATTTCACAAGAGCGGCCCAGAGATAAGGCCACTCTAGCATATCTAAGGCCATCGTAGCATCTAAGGAAGCCAAGATGGCCGGCTCCCGAAAAGACGCCGCCCTCGCGAGAACACCGTGCAAGCGCTGCAGGTTGAACGCCGTGTTACGGTGTGGGATGAAACCGGACTGATCCATATGGATCAAGTCACTGATCACATTTGTCAGGCGGTTAGCTAATAATTTGGCAAGAATTTTCGGTTCAGCATTTAGAAGCGAGATTGGTCTATAAGAAGAACAGCGATCCTGTGGCTTCCCCTCCTTATGAATCACCACGATAGTAGCAAGACGCTGGTCACGAGGAAGGGAGCCGCTGTCTCGCGACTCTTGAAACATATCGCGAAGATACGGAGCCATTTTGTCAGGACACAATTTGTACAATTCAATTGGCAGACCATTGGGACCCATGGCCTTGCCAGAACGCACTGAACGAATGGCAGTAGCCACCTCATCCGCCGAAAGCGCCGCGTCCATTAGGTCTCTGTCAGCCTCAGACAGGCAGGGCAATGTAATATCGCGGAGCAAGGAATGAGTCTTCTTCCGGCCTATCAGAGACCGGAGAATACACAGTTCGGAAGTGCTCCACGAAGCACTCAACAATTTCAGCCGGGTCAGTCACACACGCTCCGTCAAGGTTCTCAATCACAGGAACCACACAACTCGCCCTTTCTTTCTTGTCCAGCCACGCAATCAATTTACCCGCCTTATCCCCAACATCATACAGTCTGCCCTGCTGTTCTCTGCTCGTGACTTTCGCAGCATCAGTAACCATGGTCCTATAATCTAATTGTTTGAGGCTGAGGGAATGAAGCTTGTCACGGGACACTCCGAGCTCCAAGTCACCCTCCAGCTCGGCTATCTCTGCCTCCAAACGGACCACCTGTTCGTGCTTTCTTTTCTTGGCGTTGGCGATTAAAGATAAAGCCTGCCCACGTATCACAGTCTTAAAAGCTTCCCACAATGATATAGCAGAGGACACAGACCCCACATTTTCAACAAAATAATGATCGAGGGATTTCATCAACTCAGCACGGGTCTTGGGATTGCGATGATACCAGGGGTTGATTGGGGCGACTCGTCCCTCATTACTCATAGTAGTATCCATGCTAAGCCACAATGGGGAGTGATCGGATATGCCCCGGGCGAGGTGCCTCACCTCCCTGAT
The DNA here is from genome assembly GCF_964261635.1 of Lissotriton helveticus. NCBI lineage: Eukaryota > Metazoa > Chordata > Amphibia > Caudata > Salamandridae > Lissotriton > Lissotriton helveticus. The sequence goes on along the minus strand of NC_136071.1, from coordinate 791,753,804 downwards.
AGAGGAGGCCAGCGCCGCCGGCATCAGAACATAGTCGGGTATAGACAGACTGCCATGGGCTCCAGAGTGGAAGGTGTATTGCACCTGATCTGAGTGTAGCAACCTCCAACAGTCTACCAGACCCAGGGTCTCCAAGAACCCACTCAACCAGGATTGAGACTTGATAAGATCCCTGGGGGGGTAGCGATCCACCTTACCGGAGACAACCGAGTTGAAGTCTCCGCCCATCACCAAGATGCCCTCTGGGAGCCCCAATACTACACGCCCAAGATCCGCAAAAGTCGAAGTCTGTAGACCCGGCGGGATATATACAGTAACAAATGAGACAGTCCTCCCCTCCCATCTACCAGTGAGAGCAGCGTAGCGCACCCTATCGTCAAGAATCACATCATCTCTTGCCAAAGGGATGGAGGACCTAACGAGGATACCCACACCCCTAGAACCGGAGGTAAATCCAGAGTGTGCCACAAGGCGATATCCTCGCCGATTCATGGCGTGGCACGTGTTCCCAACCAGATGCGTTTCCTGCAATAATACAATATCAGGGGAGAGGCGCCGCAGCAACTGTAACACCACACCCCGTTTTATCCTATCCCCCAATCCATTGACATTCCAACACATTAGTTTCAACCCACTACCCCCCATCTCGGAAAGAACTGCTGAATCCACCCCATAACAAACACAATGACCAGATCAGTAAGAGAAACGATACGTTGCCTTGAAAGAAACACACAAACACCCAGAATCCCCCCTCCACCCTCCAACTAGAAACCGTTACAACGCCCCCCACCCTGCACCCCTGCGTTAGACTCAAAAGCCACCCCAACTTGCAGTGTGCCTGTTGCCCTATCATTAAACTAGTCTACAAAAAGAAACCCCTGAGGAGGAAAGAGTCCCACTCCCCCCACCACCCTAGGGTATACAGCAATAGAACACAGTAGTAGAAGAAGTATCGAACCCAGCCGAATGACATGTGAAGTGTGCAGAATTCAGGAATCATAATGTCACTCTTGTTCCGACACACCGCCCTCGGCTCCACCCGGATGCCCGGTTGAGTCATTCTGTTTGAGAAGGGTATCCAGCCAGTCACTAACTCCGTCGGAACGATCAAAGAAGAAAGTCCAGTCTTCATATTCGACACGCAGCCTGGTTGGAAATAGCATTGCATATTTCAGGCCCAAGTCTCTCAACCTTCGCTTCACTCCCTGAAACCCCATCCTTTGCCTCTGAACAAGCTGGGTGAAGTCCGGGTAGAAACTCACCGTTGTGTTCTCGAATTTTATGGGGCCACTCACTCTCCAGACCTGCAGGATAATGTCTCTGTCTCTGAAATTGAAGACAGAGACATTCTCGAGACCTGCAGGATAATGTCTCTGTCTCTGAAATTGAAGATCCTGGCGATGATAGTTCTCGGAGAGGCACCCGACTTCGGTTTTCCACCTGGCACTCGATGGGCACGCTCCACAGCGAAGAATTTACTCAGGCCTGCAGGGGCGAGATGATTCAAGACGAGGTCCTCCACAAGGAGATCCGTTGCCAGAGTACCTGAATTTTCAGGGACCCCAATAAGGCTTATGTTGTTGCGTCGGGCCCTGTTTTCAAAATCCTCCAGTCGATGGGCCATGAGATCGTTGGAGGACCGCAAGTTTCCAACTTCCGTCTGCAGATCAGACACATCGGTCATGAGGCTAGAAGTCTTCAGATCTAGAGACTTGACCCTTTCATTGGTCTTCGACAAATCAGCTCTGATCAAAGTAACATCAACGGCTACAGTGTCAATTTTGAGAGCAAGAGCCTCGTATTGCTGACCAATGGAAGCCTTCATGTTGGCAATGGCGCCCATGACATCCTGCAGAGTCAATTCGGTCGACGCAGTCAGGTCGTCCTTGGGGTCCTCCAAAACTCGACGGGTGCCACCGGGGGACCCCTTAGGTTGGGTATAGCGATCCATGACGTTGGTTTGGATCGGTCCCCCACATAGAGGCGTTTTGGTCTTCCGCTTCTCGTTGTCAATCCTGGCAGTCATTTTGAATGGTGAGCCCCGAAGGGGCCCGTGAGACCTGGTGAAAATGGCCGCTCACCACCAGACCACCGAAGATCACGAATGTGGGCCGCAGGGGCGGAACCAGCAGCTCAGCCCAACACCCAAGCACGCACGACCGTTGGCATACAATAGAGAAGCAGAGTTAGGCTAGACCTCGGTGGGGGCGCGAAGCAATACGGCAATCAGATGAGGCCGGAGGCACAAGAACGAAACCGAAAGTCAACTCAGGGCAACAGGGGTAGCCCCTCAGGCCGTTGTTGTTCAACTACTTCCCGGCGTCTTGGTGTGCCAGCCCCCGGTGTCGCCGTAGGGCGGGCCTCAAAAACTCCGATCGGCTTATCTGCGGTTCCCGAAGTCCAAATGAAATTTTGAAAACAGCTAAGGTGTCAGCTGAGGTTCATCTTCAAGAACCCGTCGTCAAAGTCAGGATATTTTTCAGGATATATGCGGAGGGCGGCGAGGGACTCGGGAGCCCTGTGCTCACGCGGCCATCTCGGATGCGCGCGAAGCTCCTCCTCCAGAAATATAATTATTAATATTATTAACAGGAAGACTTACTGAGGCCAGCAGTGTTCTCCTTCTGCTCCCGCCTACTTCGACCCGTCTTCTTCTTGGCCCTGGATGCTGATCGTGAAAGATATAAGACAGAAAGAGATAAACATTAATGATTGGTGTGAAACAAATAAAATATTTTTAAAAACAGTCAAAATAACATTTGTGGAAACAACAATTGCAATAAAATTGACCTATCTAATCTGGTCAACTGGTAGGAACGGGGGATTCGTGGACCGTCTAGTTTTTATGTATCAACACTAATCCAGTGTTCCATTCTGATTCCAGAATACTAGCGAAGCCTAGGTATCACCTGACCTAGCCCACCTATTCCAGACGGGCCAATTGTTCACTAAGTCTGCATTTCCATGTATTTTAGTCCTCAAAAAATGCATAGGTCGAGGACACATGCATACATTTTTTAATACAACAAATTGTTGGTTGGTGGCTGATTATGGTCTGCTAGTGCTAAGCCTATTACCACTCACTAAACAAACTACAAAAGGTTCTACTAAGGACTGGGGTAAGTAGCACTTAGCAGCACGTGACGTAACAGAGGACATGTCACGCAGACTGCTAAAAAATTACCAACTCATTCTAATAAGTAATTAAACCTCTCATTCCACCACTATTGCTTAGTGATAGGAGGGCAAAGGAAGGACTAGAGTCTCTCTAGCATTACCTAAGTTGGTAAACAGCGTTTACAACACAACTTTTACCACGCACTACCTTTACCACGCAACTTTTACAACGCAATTCGTTACAACTAATTGCGCTGGGGGGCTCTGTAGGATAGGTAATAGTTTAATTTACTATCCAACACCTTCCCTACTATCCACGGGAACTGGAGTTGGAATAGTAAATTAAACTATTCACCATCCAGCGCCCCCCAAAGCAAGTCGTTGTAACGACTTGCGTTGTAAAACCTGCGTTGTAAAGGAATGCATGGAAAAAGCATGCGTTGTAACGACCTACATCCCCTAAGTTAAGTTCTCTAAAATAAACTCTTACATAATCATGCACTCCTTTTTTGCGCCACTACGAGCCTTGCCTTTGGCATGGTTCTGTACTCGGGGAGGAGGGGGGGGGGTAATATGCGTTCCCGAACAGGAAAAACGCATCGCAAACGGGTGGAACTAGCAACTTCGCGTGCTCAAGGAATTCCGCGTAGCTCGCAGAGTTTTTTTACCACTTCGCTTAAATTTGTGTAGTGCGACTATGCAAACTCCGCCCAGGGTTAGCCACCATACCTGGGAGGGCATGTCTTTCCCAATGAGCTCTCAAATTGCAAGGGGCTCATTCTAGCATGGCAGATTGCAACTCACAAATTAGTCGCAATTTGCGAGGCGCAATTGCTGATTGTACATCTGGCCCATACAACTGCAACCGCGACTCCCGCATTGAATTGTACTTAGCACACAGTTGTTTTCTCACACAGCACCCGTCCTTTGTGGAGTCCCTACTTACTCACCTTGGGTGGTTCCTTGGGGTCCCAGCGATTCTACAACATCTAGACACTGTCTTGACTCAAGTCGTGGTTCTTATACCACTATTTTAGTCTATGGTTTGGTCTCTCTCTGGAGCCCACTGTGTATTAGTGCTACTTACGTTTACTTCTGTGCTACAGTATTGTGTGCTTTGTGTTTATCTGCGTGTAGCAGATACTGTGAGGTATTTAAGGTGTTATAATAATAAATACATATTTTTATAACTACTTTGTTGTTCTCCTTTAATTTAACCAATACATTAGGGTTGCATTCTGGTAAAACAAGCTGCTTAACATTCCTTCAAGACTAAGCCTGAAGGCTGCTCTCCACAGCTACCACTTGGATACCTTTCTAAGGTTATCTTTGGCCTCTTAAATCACCAATAAGGATTGTTTGGACTGGTGCAAGGTGCCCACTTTAATTAGTGGACAGCATTTACCAGGCCAACCTCTCACAATTATGTACTTTGCACATTAATTATTATTAATTCTTTTGTGTAATATGCACAAACATCTCAGGTAAGTCATGGTGTAATTATACATTGTGCAATTGGAAGCATTCTGACATGGCGAGCGTCAGCCAGAGGATGTTCCTCCGAAAACCAGCCCTTTTTTTATGTTGTTACCTCGATGAGACAATATTTTCTTTTTTAACCATTAACTATGAGGAAGCCACCCACCCGTGACCAAGGCCACTTGATTGTCGAAACATGTTTGGTGTTAGTGCCTTTCCTCCTTGTACAATGGATTAAATTTCACACGCAAGCCATTTTGGAGTGTGCATTTCTTCTTTCTTTCGGAGGCCAGGAAAGAGTGAACCTTGAAATACACACACACACACACACACACACACATAAATGGGGTCAAAATGAAATTGTATTGGGGGCCCCAGAGATCCCCCAGGCCTTAGGGTTCACTTCCCACCCCCGGCCAATTTCTTTTTTTTCCCCTCCTCCCAGGCCGTTCTCAGCCCGGGGGCCTGCCACCTCTCCATGGCAAACAAAGTGGTACAAATTGGGGAGGTGATGGACGGAGCATCTGAACCAATCAAACACTCACACTCAGTCAACAGATCTGGGTTTAATCCATCACCGTTCTTTAGCCCACTCTGCCACCCCAGTTCAGACAGGGTCAGACTGATTTGCATATGGCCATGTCTGAACTGGGGTGGCAGTGTGGGCTAAAGAACGGTGATGGATTAAACCCAGATCTGTTGACTAGGTGTGAGTGTTTGATTGGTTCAGATGCTCCGTCCATCACCACCCCCTTTTGTACCACTTTGTTCGCCATAAGTTGGCAGGGTATGCTCAGACGTGAGTCCCTTGCTCACTTTGCCACTGGATTCAAGCAAGCCGGGCTGAAGACGGCTGAAATGCCAGAAACCGCTCCTCAGAAGCTTGTTTCCGGTCCAGGGAAGGCATGGCTTGGCAGTTCGGGCTGGACTGTTCCCATGAGGCACAGGGTCAGACTGATTTGCATATGGCCATGTCTGAACTGGGGTGGCAGAGTGGGCTAAAGAACGGTGATGGATTAAACCCAGATCTGTTGACTGGGTATGAGTGTTTGATTGGTTCAGATGCTCCGTCCATCACCACCCCCTTTTGTACCACCTCTCCATGGCAGGCGTTACAATAAGAAAGGAGGTAGTGATAGAATTGAAACGTAACATTGTCATTTTACTCATGTTTTACTTAATAGTATGTTAGCATTTATATGGCTAAGACATTATATTTGCATATTATGTGTAGATGTGTTCAGTAAATACAGATGTTACGTTAGTTAGGTTGACATCTGTGCCACCATTTCAGCTCTCGAAGACGCCATTTTCTATTGCAATCAAAACTGTTACTTGTTCATTTACAAGAAATGGTCCTTGGTAAGTTTAGTTTCTCCAATGCTGAAACTTGCTCACTAATGCATGCCTTTTCTGTTACATAGAGGCCTTCTCCCACATGTCTAGAAGGGAGGCTAGGCCAGGCGACCTTGGATAGTAGATAGCTTGTACCAGGCTGTGGAATCAAAACTTATGGTCTGTGCCCCCATTGTATTAAGACAGCTACTAGCATTTTCCCATTATAGGCGGGTCTTTGTGGACTCCGCAACTTGCATAATGTAACTTTATGCTTGTCAGAGTCAGTCCCTCATCAGCTATTGTAGTAGACTGGTGGGACTGGACTCAACTACAGTGTATCTTGTGAATAAACTAGTTTACTTGAATTCTCTAATGCATCATCGACTCTTCATAACTGGAAGACAAGAGGAGGTTGAGATTGATCCTGGTGGCACTAGTTGGGCCACTTCCTTCAGTTGTCGCCTGAGCAGGGACACCACCAGGTGACCCATCCCACCCGTAATCGGGTTGAGGGGGTCAGGGTTGCATCTGGTTGGATGGACGGATCGAGAATCCCCATATGATAGAGCTTGGTTCTCGCAGCTGCCCCGCCTGTCTGATCAGGTGGCTTCTCATCCAGTAGTCATCTCGGCTCGGTCCTGAAAAGGTGAAACCCTTGGATCAGACCGTATTAGTCCGAAGAGTCGGCAGTGGAGGATAATCTTGTCTGACGTGTGTGCACAGGGTGAGTTTTGGTAAGTGCAGCACCATCTTAATTAACTTGGTGGGTCTGTGGACCCTTGTGTTACGGAGTGTTTTGAACGTTCTGCCAGGCTACTTGCTGAATCAGGTTTAATATTGAAAAGGCCTGGGGTTAAAGCCTATCTTGTCTTGGTGCAGTCTGTAGACTGCCTTGGAGAGCTCTTCGGTTTGTGGGTTTTTGTTGTGTGTGTTAATTTAGGTGGAGAGTGAATGTTGCTTTGGATGCTAGAAAGCCTTGTTGGAGTAAATAAAGCGTTGTGCTTGGTGTGCCGCTGTTGTTAAGCTGAGCATCGGCTGGAGGAAAGGCAGCCTGTTCCTCTGGAAGGCACACCGAGTTTTGAGATGTATGTGAAGCACGGTATTGGCCCTATATGTTTCGTACATTGCGGCACAAGTTTACGAGGGACAATACTAAGCTTCAGTGGCCAGTGACCAGTGGCCACTGGAAGGTACCTTTGATGAACAAAACTGAACTATTTACAGGACAAAATATTTGCTAAAAGAAGTAGGCAGTCGATGTTTGATACTTTGCAGGTATGGCAGAAGGAAGCTAAGCAGAGGCGTATATGTGCCAAGAAGGAGTCTAGGAAGAAGGAAATGCAAACAGTGGTTCAGAAAGCTGTGGCTTATGATAAGGAGCACACAGAAAAAGGTATTGAATGTGCAGATAAAAAGTTTTGATTGCAATGTAATAAGTCTTATATTATTCAAGAGGATGAGGATCCTTTGGTAGAGGATCTGTTGGACACTCGTCCCCCACCTCCTTATGCCCCGCAGAGATTAAATACTGTTGTTCCTTCGCCTCAGTCCTCCGTTGCCTCACCACCCCCTTCTAGTTTTTCTGCGGATTCAATAGCTTTGGCTATGGTCCATGATGGAGGATGTGGGCATAGACCCACCGATTATTGGGTTCATCCGGTGGCTGTATGCCCATGCCACTGCCTGTGTAAGGCATTTGTAAAATTGAAAAGGGAGTTAGACAGGGATGTGTGCTCGCCCCATTCCTTTTTTCAATCTATACGAACGGAGTCGAGTCCTTTCTGTCTGCTCTCTCTTTGGACGTTCCCAAATTTGATCAAACTCCCCTCCCGATTTTGGCAAACGCCGATGATGCGGTGCTGATGACAAGAATGGGCCTGACCCTATAAAAACTAATTAAAGCTTAAGCCACCTTCATGGCTTCCCTTGACCTAAAAGTAAATGAAGCAAAATATTTCATAATTGTAGCCGGAGCAACCAGATGAGATAAACTGCCACAATTCCAGATGGCCGGCAATGACATTAAGGTGGTGGACTCCTTCTCATACCTAGGAGTGCTCTTTGATAAGGATCAATCTTGGTCCAAACTAGTAAAATCAAGAGCCCGGGGTATGCAAGGAGCCTAAACGCATTTAAAAGATTTGCAAAAACATTGGGTGGAAGCACATTGGACTTAACTAAAAATATTTATCAAGCCAAAATAAAATCAGCCATTACATATGAAGCAGGCATGTGTGGGATGGCCAATACTGGCCTGTTACAGCAAATGGAAGTCTCCTTTTTTAAAAAAAGTGTGTCTTTACCCCAACCGGCTTCAAATTATATTCTACATCTCGAATTAGGGCTCCCCTTTCTGAGCGGCACCATAAGAATGGCCCAGGTCCTCTTGTGGCTATCCATTAAGCTATCCAGTTGGCAAAGGACTACGGTAGACTTGACACAAACCATTGTAAGAAAATGCTGCAACCTAGTTTACTACAAAAGATTTTGGTGGCAAAATCATGTAGAAACTGTATTGAAGGCTATAGGGATGGAAAAACTCTTTCAGGACCCTGACTCCTGTAAGGGGGTCATGAAGAAACAGTTAAACGGTTAAAAGATCTATATTCCCAAAGAGCAGAATACGCCCGCAGGAAAAAAAACAGATCCATCACTCTACTATTGCGTATGACTTGGTCCCATTAATACCAGGAGATCGTTTCCATTACTTAGTAGGGATAAACAACGGCCAGCACAGATTTATTCCACTGCGCTTCAGATTAAACATGACCCTTTAACTCTTGAGATATCCACAAAAGAAGTATAGGCTAGCAGATCTCGATCGCTGCCCCTGTAACAACCTTTCGGCGCAGACAGATCTGCATATCCTACTATTTTGTTAAAAATATACTGAGGCAAAGAAATTGTTTATACTGCCAATTCTGAGGCATCATAATTTTAGGCAATGTCGGGTCGCAATTTAATGTTTAAAATCCCTACGTGACCCCTTCGTCTGTTTCTGTGTTGCCTCATATCTATGGGCCTGCCTCAGGAACAGGAAAAGGGTGGGCATATTTTCCAGCAGCACCTGTAACCATATTATGAACTGTTTTTTCTATTATAATCGATTGTAAAGGTTTTATTTGGACCAGAGCAACATTTGTTTAATAATGTTTTAATTAATGTATATATAAATATTTATTGATCTGGATATTTTTATATGTATTCTTTTGCTTTTATGATCTGTTCACAATGATCGAATAAAGCTGTGTGAAATAAAAATGAAATAGCTTCGGGGCTAGTACTATCTGTCTCACCTCCAGTTTCGCACCCCTGCAGTGTCTGCTACTCCCCCTCATGTTTCTCCTCCTTTTCTTACACCTACCACACAGTTAATGCTGACATTGTCACCTGAGTCTGCACCTCTTGTGTCTTTTCCATGCATTTAATCTGTGGTGTTGGGTAGTGTTGGGACACCAGTGCGAGGGTCAGATGGAGGGGATTGGGCGGCGGCATAAGAGCGAATGGGGCGGGCATTGATTCGGTCTGATGTGGGAGAGGAAGCGAAAAGGATGGTTGCAAATCAGGCAGCACAATGGACTCGGAGTACGATTTATAATGTGAAAGATATATGGAGTGTGATGAAAGATTTTGACCCGATAATAAAACAGCATGCCCTTCAGCATATGTGGGCTACCTTGATTAGTTTGTGGGAACAGTTTATTGGAGGCACAGCTCCTCAGGTTATTTATGATATTTGAGAACAAGTATGCTCAGTTGGTATGGTCCCTGCAGATGTTTTTGGTAATGTTGGGATGCTTCTCAGTTATCGAGAAAGATTGCATAATGGTACTCCGACTACAGTGTCCCAATTTCCAATGAGAGAGGTATACCCTGTTTTTTATCCTGAGATTCCTGACCAGCCTAACCAGAATGTAGATGTGGTTCAGCAGAGGGCAGAGGCTCATTTTCGGGAACAATGGGTCTATACCCCATGGAAGAGAAGTGAGGTACTTGCTCTTAAAAGACCCTAGAAACAATCCTACTGCATACTATACAGAAATAACAGAGACTGCCTCCTTGTCAGTTATGACCTTTGCAGATATTGAGATGTTTTTGGGGCTTTTGGTGCCAGTGGACATTTGGCGGCAAGTACATACACAGGTTCATGCTGCGTAGTTGGGTAGTACTTGGAATGAGGTTAGGGCATGGGATAAGGACAGAAAGGCTGGTGAAAAGCCCAAATCTGAAATGTTGGCTTTGCCAAGCCTCATTATCACCTATATGCATTCTCTTATCCCACCTATACGGGTGGATTGGGACAAGTTAACAGCATGTCGCCAGAAGAAAGAGGAGAGTGTGTCAGATATTTGTACTCTTTTTGAAAGGGTGTTTCTTGATTTCAGTGGGCAGGATTTGTCAGTTGAAGGCAGTGTTCATTAGTTTGTTAATAGGTTTTTTATGAATTTACTTCCTGAAATTGCGGCTTGGCTGCAAGCTTCTGAGAGTACTTGGACTACTTCCTACCCTTCAGTGACATTGAGTATTTCTCAATATTATGAGCATCGAGAAAATGAGGAAAAGGATAACATGGAGAAAAAGAGTAAAGATTTGAAGACGAAGGTATTGCTACAGCAGGCTGCAAGGGGGTCGAGGCACTGGTGTAGTTCAAAGGTCACGGGGTGCGGGAAGAGGCGGTGCGCCCTTGGGGCTAAATCAGCGTGCGTATTGTAAAAAGGAAGGACATTGGCAAAGTGAGTGTCCGGAAACTTGCAGTACCCAGAGGACGGGGTCCAGGTGGAAGGGGCCATGGACTGGTTGATCTTGACGAGGACCAAGTTGGTACATCTTCATGGGGTCGTTCATATCAGAATTAGTTTGATGACCCAGAGGAAGGCAGTACTATCATGACGATTATGATATGGGTGAAGTTACAGGAATGTCCTATAGCTAGGACAGCAAGGGACAGGGTGAGGGATCAGTACTAATTCCTGTAGATCAGCGTGGTCCTAATGTCATGGCAGATTCCCATGGTTCGGCACGGAAAGTTTTGGTGGATACAGGTGCAATGAATAGCTCTGTTTCGCATTCGCTGGTAACTGGGGCAGCCCTGTCTGGCTGTACTATCTCGGTAGGTTTTTTAGGCGTATCAGTTTTGTGTCCCCATATCCCAACCTCTTCCTTTTTCAGTTTATCCTTTTACTGTGGACTCCCCATTTTTGTTGGCAAAAAATTGTATGGAAAATGTATTAGGACTGGATTTGTTAAAGCAGTTATATGCCACCATGTATTGTTCCCCGGATGGTGTTTATCTGACTTTTGGACTTAATGTGGTTAGTGCAAAGCAGTGTTTGGCGAAGGATGCACCGCTTCCTGTTGAATTTAAGGATGTGAAATCCTCATTGTGGGCCACAGGGAATACGGATGTGGGGTTGCTACAGATACCACCAGTATCCACAATAACGTTGTGCTTCCTCGTATTCCCCAATACAAAATATCACAGGCTGGGAAACAGGCTTTGATGCAGATTATACAGGACCTGATCAAATCAGGTGTGGTAGAGGAGACATTAGCGAACGTGTGCAATAGCCCCAGTCTCCCTATTCTTAAAAAGGCACCTGTGGATTCCCCTGATGCACATCCTGATGTTTATCATTTTTTGACTGATTTGTGAGAAATAAAGGGGCATATTATCAAGGGGGTTTATCTCCGCTTTTTTGGCTTTAAAAGCCAAGAAAGCAGAGATAAAATTATCTCCCTATTACCTCGCAGTTGCTAACACCAGTTAGCGACAGCTAGTAGGAGATAGCGACCATCTTGGGCCCCGCTTTGCATGTCAGTGAAATTTATCACTAATGACATGCAAAGTGGGCATGCCAAGATGTTAGCGACTGGAACCAGTCGCTAACATCGCTATCTCCTATTACCAAATTTTGGAGATATTCGCGCTAAGCGCGAATATCTCCAAAAGCTAACACCTGCCCCTGAGCAGTTCTTAGCCATGTTGTCCAATGGTAGGTGGATAGCATGGCTAAGAGCATTAGCTCGGTAATGCATGTATATCGCTGACTTTTCAGCGATATTCATGCATTTCGGCTGATTTTTATCGCTTAGGAGATAAACCTTGATAATAGCAAGGTTCCTAAGCGATAAAAATCGCCGCAGCACGGCGATACAAATATTGCCGCTAAGCCAACATAGCGATAATTATCGCTAGTTGTTGGTAATATGCCCCAAGATTCTTTCTGTACTTCTCTTGCTTCTTGGTGCATCTCTCTTGCATCTTTCTGCAACTCACTTACAAATTCTGGAACCCCTCTTGCCTCATTATGCACCTCTATTAGGTCTTTCTACACTGCTCTTTCTACTTTCTGCACCTCTGTTGTCTGTTTCTGTGGCTCTCTTGCATCTTTCTACACTTCCCTTGCTTCTTTCTGCACCTCTCTTGCTTCTTTATGCACCTCTCTTGCAATTGTCTACACCCCTCTTAACTCTTTCTGTATCCCTCTTGCCTGTTTCAGTACCTCTGTTGGTTCTTTCTGGACTGCTCTTTTTTCTTTCTGCACCTATTTTGCCTGTTTTTCTGACTCTCTTGACTCTTTCTACACTTTTCTTGCCTCCTACTGCACCTCTGTTGCCTCTTTCTCCACCTCTCTTGCCTCTTTCTGCATCCCTCCTTGCCTCTTTCTGTACCACTGTTGCTTGTTTGTGCAACTTTATCGCTTATTTCTTAACCCCTTGCCTCTTTCTTCACCTCTGTTTCTTCTTTCTGCACCTCTCCTGCAAATTTCTGCATCCCTCTTGCCTCTTTCTGCACCTCTGTTGGTTCTTTCAGCATGGCTCTTGCTTCTTTCTGCACCTCCCTTGCAAATGGCTGCACTCCTCTTGCCTATTTCTGCACTACTCTTCCCTCTTTCTGCACCTCTGTTGCTTCTTTCTGCACTTCTCTTGTTTCTTTTTGCTCCTCTCTTATAAACGTCTGCACCCATATTGCCTCTTGCTGGACTCCTCTTGCCTCTTTCTGCACCTCCTTTGCTACTTTTTGCACTTCTCTTGCTTCTTTATGCACAACTCTTGCTTCTTTCTGCACAGCCTTGCTTCTTTCTGCACCTCTCTTGCAAACATCTGCACCCCAGCTGCCTTTTTCTACACCTATCTTGCCACTTTCTGCACCCGTGTTGCCTCTTTCTGCGCCTCTTTTGCTTCTTTCTGCACTTCTTGTACCTTTTTCTGCAAATCTCTTACATCCTTGCCTCTTTCTGCAGTGGTGCTCATGCTTCTTTCTGTGGATCTCTAGTATATTTCTGCACCCCTATTATCTCTTTCTGTACCCCCTTTTGCCTCTTTCTGTACCTCTGTTGGTTCTTTCTTCTTTCTGCATTTCTTTTGCCTTTTTCTGCAACTCTCTTACCTCTTTCTGTACGTATCTTGCCTCCTTATGCATCCCTGTTGCTTCTTTCTGCACTTCTCTAGCCTCTTTCTGCAGTGCTCTTGCTTCTTTTTGCACCCTTGTTGCTTCTTTCTGCACATCTTCTGCTTCTTTCGACACCCCTTCTTGCCTCTTTCTGCACCTCTTTTGCCTCGTTCTGTATCCCGCTTGCCTCTTTCAGCACCTCTTTAGCTTCTTTCTGCAATTCTCTTGCCTTTTTATGTACCCCTCTTTTTTTTTTTTTAAGACCAATGGTCCCAAACTTTATTTAAATTCACAGATAAGCCAGTAAGTGTACATACAGTGTCAGAACAACGGGTTATTGCCACAAACAGTACCTAGCAGATTGCACATGTTAACACAGCAGTCATACATGAGTGAAAATAAACAGTTGCTGGTAGAAATGCATTGGTACATAATTGACTGTGCCAGGGAGTGACTCATGGTGCAGTGTCCGCAGTTCGCAGCACTGCAGAAAGGGCCCAGCGCGTTCAAAAAAGAAAAGTCCACAGTCAGTGCATGAAATTGAGTTCCCTGTACAATGCAGCAGAGGATAGAGGCAACAGCATACCTTCCCATGGGTCATGGGTCGCTGGGTGTCCGCTTCCCAGTCCCGGACGTATCTAAGCAGCTCCATGTGAGATATAGACGAGGAGGTGTGGTCGGGCATGATTAGGGGTACAGTATAATCGGCCTCTGTGTCAACCAAAGAGTGAACTGGGAAGTCTAATACAGGGGGGAGGGAAAAACATTCCAAAAAACTGTTGGACTAGCATTCGTGTGTGTGGTAGTGTACCCAGGATCCTAACTGTGTGTGGTGCATCCGATATGGGCCATGCAGGGGCGGGGACAAGTGAGGAGGCGGCGTCGCCGCGGCTGCGAGGCAAGGGGGGGCACAGGCGGCAGGAAGGCAAATGCGGCAGGGGATGTCTCCGCCACACATGGTCTCGGTCACCGGGGGGGAGGGGGAGGAGGCGCGCGGAGCGGGGGGGAAGACAGGGGGGGGGAGGGGGGGGAAAGGGGGAGGGCAAAGGGGAGGGGGGAGAGAAGGAAAGGGGCGGCGGAGCCCGTGTTAGGTGCGGGCAGCAGTCGAGTGAGCCCTCCCTATGTCGCAACGGGACGGCACTCTATTTCGGCTTGTGTGCATGCGTGGTGATACGCAATCAGGGCAACGTCCCAGTCCTGGGCGATCGGGTATTTCCGGAGTCCAGCGGTTTCCTCCCTGTGAAGTGACACACTCTCCGCACAGGCCCAGGTGGCAAAAGAGCGGCGCCAGTCCGCAGGGCGCGGTGGGTCGGCACTCTTCCAGCGTCGTGTGATAAGACGCTTGGCCGTGATAAGGCCTAAATCCCAAAAGCGCGCCCGCATCTTGGTCTGTTTGGTCCTCTTGTAGAGTCCCAAGAGGCACACTTCCCAAGTCTTGGGAAGAGTTCCGCCCGTGGCCGCCGTCAACATGTCCGTGACCGCAGACCAGTACGAGGTAAGATGAGCGCAGCTCCAGAGTGCATGCAGGAAGTCCGAGTCTTGGAGGCCGCATCTGGGAAACGCCGAGGAAGTGAGTCCGAAGTAACGATTCAGTTTGTCTGGAGATAGATATGCCCGGTGGATGATGTAATACTGTATAATCTTGAATCGTGCATTGCGGGGGACGACCCTGGCGCCCGCTAGAATAGCATTCCACTGGTTGTCTGTCCAGTCTGTGCCACGGTCGGCCATCCACTTGTCCCTCAATCTCCGAGAGGAAAATTGCGTGTGGCTGTGTAAGGCTTGTGCAAGCCAATGTACAAGGTGTGAACCATCTCCCATCACGTGCAGGTATTGGATGAGTAGGTGTGTGGACGGCTCGTGACTGAGGTCACCCCACGCCTTTGTCAACTCATGTAGGAGTCTGGCGTGTGTCAGAAATTGACCCACCGGCAGCTCTGTGTCCGTGGCCAAGGTCTCGAAGGGTAACAGCTCCCCGTCGCTGTACAGGCCGCCCAGGTCGTCCAAGTCCACCGCAGTCCAGCTGCGTAGTTCGGCAGAGGACAGCGTGCCTGCACCCAGGGGTGTCCCCAGTAGAGGCAGGTTCGGGGCATAGGGCACCGTTTGTTTGGTGAGCCGGAGGCTCCGCACGAGGCACCGCTTCGCCACTGCTACAAGGACCTGCGTGGGGGGGCGGCCCCGCGCCAACGGGTGGAAGAGGGCGAGCGCCTGTACAGGAGATAGGATGGTATCAGCCGTGGCTGTGTCCACTAAGTTCTTACCGCTCAGCCAGTAGGCAACCCACTGCAGCTGTGCTGCCAGGTAATAGAGTTCCTGATTGGGAACCGCTAGGCCTCCAGCGTCCGTGGGTGCAAACAGAGTCTTTAGTGCTACCCGGGGCCTCCCCTTATTCCAGATGAGGCGTCTGGTGAGGGAGTCCAGTTCTCTAAAGATGCGCGCCGGCACATACACTGGCAGATTGGTGTAGTAATAGAGAAGCCGGGGAAGCATTATCATCTTAGTCAGCGCCACTCTGGCGGGCACATTTAGCGGGAGGGAATTCCAGAACGTGACCTGGGCCGTAAGCGAGGAAATGGCTCTTATTAGATTCCCCTCCAGGAGGTCTACGGGGTCTCGATATATGAATATCCCAAGGTACCGAAATACCGTCGGGTGCCATCGGAGCGTCTCCCCCATCATGCGTACATCACACTGCGGCATCTCGCTACCGAACGCATAGGTCCCTGACTTGGCCCAGTTGACACGGAGCCCCGACTTGTCGCCAAATATCTGAAATATGTCCGTGATCGCCGCTGGTATTTGCGTGAGATCTCTGACATATAGCAACAAATCGTCGGCATATAGAGACACCGAGTGGGTGCCATCCGCCAGCGGTATGCCCCAGGCGTCTCCGGAGTTGCGGAGCATCTCGGCCAACGGCTCCATCGCTAAGGCGAATAATATGGGGGAGAGGGGGCAGCCCTGCCTGGTACCTCTCCCGATGCGGATCCTGTCCGAGAACAACCGTCCAGTCCGGACCCGGACCTCTGGGGCCTGGTAGAGGAGTCCCACCATCTGTATGTAAGCGTCCCCCAGTTCGTATTTCTCGAGGACTCGGAGGAGGTATGGCCACTCCACCGAGTCGAACGCCTTTTCCAAATCAAGTACGATGCATCCCGAGCGTGGCCAGGCTAGAGTCGCATAACGTTGGATTCTGAAAAAACGGCGTAAATTGTAGGACGTGCTCCGTGTGGGTACGAAGCCATTCTGATCAGAGTGTACCAGAGTGGGGACCAGTGGCGCTAGTCTCCGGGCCAGGGCCGCTGCAAGAATTTTGTAATCGGTATTGAGGAGCGCTAACGGCCTATAGGAGCCGAGGTCGCTCGCTTCTCTACCCGGTTTCAGCAAGGAGACCACGTTAGCCTCGTTCAGGGTTTTATGTACCCCTCTTACCTTTTTCTGTACCCCTGTTGGTTCTTTCTGCACTTCTCTTGCCTCTTTCTGCAAAGCATCTTGCCTCTTTCTGTACCACTGTTGCTTCATTCTGCACGCTCTTGCTTTTTTCTGTACATCTCTCACAAATTTCTGCACCCCTCTGGACTCGTTCTGCACCCCTCTTTTCTCTTTCTGCACTTCTCTTGGTTTTTTCTGCACAGTTATTTCTTCTTTCTGTACTCCTTTTGCCTGTTTCTGCTACTCTCTTGCCTCTTTCTGTACTTCTCTTGACTCTTTATGCAACCCTGTTGCTTCCTTCTGCACTTCTTGTGCCTCTTTCTGCGCCGCTTATTCGGCACATCTGGTGCTTCTTTGTGCACTGTTCTTGCTTCTTCCAATATCTCTCACAACTTTCTGCAAACTTCTTCCCTCTTTCTGCATCCCTCTTGCCTTTTTTGCACCTCTGTTGCTTCTTTCTGCACTTCTCTTCTTTCTCAACCTATGTTGCTTATTTCTGCACCTCTCTTACAAACTTCTGCACCCCTCTTGCCTCTTTCTGCACCTCAGTGGCCTCTTTCTGCACCTCTGTTTGTTCTTTCTGTAGTGCTCTTGCTTCTTTCTGTACCTCTCTTGCAAAAGTCTGCACCCCTCTTGCCTCTTTCTGTACCCCTCTTTCTGCACCTCTGTTGCTTCTTTCTGTACTTCTCTTACTTCTGTCTGCATCTGTTGCTTCTTTCTGCACATCTGTCGGTTCTTTCTGCCCCCTATTGCCTCTTTCTGCACCTCTGTTGTTTCTTTCTGCACTGCTCTTGCTTATTCCTGCACCTCTCTTGCACATTTATGCACCCCTCTTTCCTTGTTCCACACTCTTCTAACGTCTTTCTGTAACTCTGTTACTTCTTTCTGCACTTCTCTTGCTTCTTTCTGCACTTCTCTTGCTTCTTTCTGCACCCCTCCTGCCCCTTTCTGCACCTCTGCTTGTTATTTCTCCACCTCTCTTGCTTCTTTCTGCACCGCTCCTACAAACTTCTGACCACCTCTTTCTGCACCTCTGCTTGTTCTTTCTGCACTGGTCTTACTTCTTTCTCCACATGTCTTGCAATGATCTGCACCCCTCTTGCATCTTTCCGTACACATCTTCCCTTTTTCTGCACCTCTGTTAGTTCTTTCTGCACTTCTCTTACCTTTTTCTGCACCCGCTTCCCTCTTTCTTCACCTCTGCTGGTTCTTTCTGCACCGCTCTTGCTTCTTTATGCACCTCTCTTACAAATTTCTGCAACCGTCTTACCTCTTTCTGCACCTCTCTTGCCTCTTTCTGTACCCCTCTTGCTTCTTTCTGTACCTCTTATGCCTCTTTCTGCACCCCTGTTGCCTCTTTCTGCACTACTCTTTCTGCTCCCCTCATTCCACTTTCTGCACCTCTCTTGCCTCTTTCTGCACCCATGTTACCATTTCTGTGCCTCTTTTGCCTGTTTATACAACTCTCTTGCCTCTTTCTTCAGTTTGCTTTCCTCTTTCTGCACCCCTGTTGGTTCATTCCGCACTGTTCTTCCATCTTTCTGCACCCCTCTATCCTCTTTCTGTACCCCACATGCCTCTTTCTGTACCTCGTTTGCCTCTTTATGCACCTCTCTTGCCTCTTTCTGCATCCCTCTTGCCTCTTTCTGCACCTCTGTTGCTTGTTTCTACACTTCTCTTGTTTCTATTCTGCATCTCTCTAGCTTCATTTTGCACCCCTCTCACCTCTTTCTGCATCTCTGTTGCTTCTTTCTGAACTTCTCTTGTTTCTTTCTGCACTTCTCTTGCTTTTTTCTGCACCTCGGTTGCTTCTTTCTGCACCTCTCTTACAAATGTCTACACCCCTCTTTACTTTTTCTATACCCCTCTTGCCTGTTTCTGTACCTCTGCTGGTTCTTTCTGCACTGCTCTTTCTTCTTTCTATACTTCTTTTGGCTGTTGCTGTGACTCTTTTGCCTCTTTCCTCACTTCTCTTGCCTCCTTCTGCACCGCCATTGCTGCTTCTTTCGACATTTCTCTTGCTTCTTTCTGCACCCCTCTCGCCTCTTTTTATACCTCTCTTGCCTCTTTCTGTATCCCTTTTGCCTCTTTCTTCACCTCTTTTGCTTCTTTGTGCCCATTTCTTGTCTCTTTCTGCATCCCTTTTGCCTCTTTCTGCACCTCTATTGGTTCTTTCTGCACTGCTCTTGCTTTTTTCTCCACCTCTGTTGGTTCTTTCTGTACCGCTCTTTCTTCTTTCTGTACCTCTTTTGCGTGTTTTTGCGACTCTCTTGACTCTTTCTTACTTCTTTCTGCATCTTTCTTATAAAAGTCTGCACACATATTGCCTCTTTCTGGACCCCTCTTGCCTATTTCTGCACCTCTTTTGCTTCTTTCTGTACCTCTCTTGCAATTTCTGTATCCCTCCTGCCTCTTTCTGTCCCCCTGTTCCTTCTTTCTACACATTTCTACCATGCTTCTGCAATTGTCTTGCCTCTTTCTGCACCTCTGTTGCTTATTTCTGCACTTCTCTTGCTTCCATCTGTACCTCTCTTGCTACGTTCTGTACCTTTCTTACCTCTTTCTGCACCTCTGTTGCTTCTTCCTGCACTCCTCTTTCCTCTTTCTGTACCCTTTGTCAGAACACGCTCCGCAGGATCGGGATGATGAGATAAGGGTCCACCTCCCGACGTTACCAGCACCCTGAATATATAGCACAGGGTGCTCGCACTATCAGGCGAGGGAAAAAGGTAAAGGAAAGGGTCATCAGGGAGAAAGGACCTGAAATGAAAACAACACAATGTATAAACAGGGCAACATAAATGACTACTCTCATGTATTCTCGCTAAACCCTGAATACCTGATAAATATCTCAGCCAGTCCTTCTATGATTATAAAGTTTGGTATTCTATCCTGAGGTTTCTATAAACAAACACAACAAATAAAAGCAGTTGTTACTCACTTCCGTTCCGCTTTTTATCTTCCAGTAAATCGTTCGGCTGATCACGAAGGTCGGCAACACGTGGTTAACCACCACCATTGTGCTCTGCTCAATAGTTCCCAACACAAACACTGATTGAACCTTACCGGCAACGTGTAGTTGCGACCACTACAGCCGTTCTGGGGATGGCAGTAGCTACTGTGGAAAAAGGCACACGGCAGCGTGTAGAGAATTAACCCACTTCGCTCCGCTGCAAATCCAACAAACAAACGTCCCGACTAACAAGGCTAACACGGTAACCCGAGGTCCCCGAGGTCGTTTACCTCTGAGCTCCGCTCAACCAAAAAGAAAGTACTATAACCAAAACAGCAGTACGAGTTAACTCCACTCGGCATCCCGCTTAGTCCACCAATATCGGATTTGGGTCAGGAGGCAACTGGGCTTTATTCCGCATAGCAAAATACCGAATTCCTCTTACCTCCTTCTACAGCTGACAAAAGTCACCGCTAGCGACTCCTCGCCAAGACCCGCAGGAACGTGGCGTCTCTCCTCCAACATCAAGGAACACAGACCCAGAATCAAAATTACGCGCATCAGCCAATCGCGCAGGACCGCATTATATTTCCTGAAAGAAAGGCTCAGGGAAGTTGTCGTTTCTTTAGTCATTAGGCAGGCGCGATGTTGTAAAATCCTGACAGTAGGTCCCCCTCCCTAGGGCCAGGCTTAGCAGGACATCGCCTATGGAAAGAACGAACAGCAACAGGAGCGTGCACAATCGCACACGGCTCCTAGGAGTCATCCTCAGACGAATAACCCTTCCAAGAAAGGTGACTCTCCCACTGAGCTGTGCCAAGCATTGTTATATGCCAATTCCGCCATCCACAACAAAGACACCCACGATTCCTGTGCTGCTAGAGCATAACATCGCAGAAACTTCTTTAGGGTTTGATTTAAACGTTCTGTCTGTCCATCCGTCTGTTGAAAGCGTGGACGAGATGTGCAAAGCCTGACACCAAGATTTCCAAAAACGGGCGATGAACTGAGGTCCCCGGTCAGAAATTATGACTTCAGGTACGCCATGAAGGTGAATGACGTTAGTCAACAACAATTGTGCTGTTTGACCCGCTGTGGGAAGGTTCCTGCACGGGATAAAGTGTCCCATTTTGGTAAGGCTGTCACCTACCACCAGTACATCCATTTTCCCCATATCCACCGGCAATCCTGTGATAAAATCCATGCTTATACTTTGCCATGGTCTCTGAGGAGTGGGCATGGGCATGAGTTTACCTTTACTTTTGACGTTCTCATTTTTTGTGCGAGCACAGTCTTCGCACTTCTTCACCCTCAGCTTAATGTCTGAGTTCATGGTCTCCCACCAGAAATGTCTCAACATTAATTGTATGGTTTTCTTCTCCCCATGATGTCCAGCCATCGGAGATTCATGACACCATACAAAAGCCTTCTTTCGGACTTCCAAGGTAGGCAAGAACAATTTGTCGTTAACAAAAGGCAACCCCTGTTTCAAAGAACGACTTGTTTCTTTCCTGCTCCAAGAAGCCCAAGCAACCCTAGTTTTCAGATTTTTTTATGCTGTCCAACAAGGTATCATCCTTCAACACACATATCACTTTGGATGGCTCCACTATGGGTTCTAGTGGTGACTTAGTGTCGTTATCCTCCCCGTTCTCCAAATGGGATAGGGTATCGGCCTTTCTGTTGTCACTACCAGGTCTGAAAGTGATTATGAAATCGTATTCAGCGAAGAATAGCATCCGCCTCATCTGTCTCTTTGTCAAATGTCTAGCTGTCTTCATATACTGAAGGTTACGATGATCAGAGTATACCGTGACTGGAAACACCGCCCCCCAAAGATACTGTCTCCACTCCTGAAATGCCCGTTTAATGGCCAAAAGTCTTTCTCGGCAATTGTGTAATTAATTTCTGCAGGGCTTAGTTTCTTTGACAAATAGGCCACTGGATGCAATTGTCCTTGTTGGACCTGCGATGGGCAAGCCCAGCACAAAGGGGGTAGCTTGGCTCAAGTGACAAGGCAAGTGAAGGCTGTAGTGTTAAGCCGGCTCTGACCCAATAATAACTCCTTGTACATCCACACCAAGAAGAAGGACACCACACCACTGCTGTAGAAAAATACGATTCCTTTATATAAAAGTTCTTTGTTGTAAATAGGGTTGACTGGGAAAGCACATATACATTTCTTTTGGTCATACAGTTCTGGTAATAAATAGTATTAATAAATCGAATAACTTCAGGTATGAGTATCACAATAAATATCAGAATAAATATCAGAATAAATATCAGAATAAATATTGGTTCATTTAAATAAACAACCACATGTTTCTTCTGGTATCGCTGCCACCAATTAATTACTTTAGAATCATTACATCTGCAATACGTTTCAAATGGGAAAGATAACTCTTACAGTTTAGGCTGTTTTCAATGACCAGGTATACGGCTTCTCTGAGCACAAAATAATGTTTGGGACTCTTTAATAATCACTCAAGGCGTATGCGCGTATATCTAGAAGGCAAGGAAACACAGTAAATACATCATTTGCACTCGGCGGTCACCGGGATAGGATCTCTGCTTGGCCGGTGAAGTCTATGCGCGCCTATGGGTTTTAGCACCACTTGAGCACAGGCGGCATCAGATCAAAGTCATTAGGCTGACGAACGGGCTGCCGGAGAGGTCATACAACCTTCGCGCACAGTCAAATAAATGCCGGTTCTCAGTTCCTTCACAACGCTGCATTCACTATGAGGAAACGGGCCCACCTCACATCGGCTGCAATCGAGATACGATTCAATCAGGCACAGCACTCCTCTCGTTAGCGACGGGGCTCTCAGGGGCTCCACGGACCTCCCTCCGACTTCCGCATTCAGGGTGGTTCCCGCCCACAGCTACAGCTCCCGGGTCACTGGGGAGTGGCAAGGATGCTAGTCCTGCCCAACGAAGGCCGGCCTTTCCTTGCCCCGGCGCACCACCTCACCTTCTATCTGCGCAGGAAGCGCTCTACGCTGGTGGGGCTCGGAGACGTCCGAGCTCCCCTCTAGAGGCACCTGACGCGAAGGGGGCACAGCTGACGATCGCGGTCGCGGCGAACTTGCTCTCGCCTCGCGATTCGATAAGTCGATCACAGTTCACCACCGGGGGGGCGGAGAGGCACACGAATCTGGCCACAGTCTTTGGGGGCAATGAGGCACTCGCTGGGCAGGCGCTGTAGGCGCTAGATCACTTCTCACGTAGCTGACTGGAACGCCAGTCAGACACAACGCCATCAACCCTTTGCTGCTCTACTGCCTGCGCTACCAGCCACCTCAGGGGTCAACATGGCAGGTGTCAATCTGGTGTCAAGTCTGGAATCTCTTAATCTCCTCTTCTCTAGTCTAATCTAAAATGGCCACCAGGGACTGGGCCTTATATAGCCAGTGCCCTGGGGTACTGGCACGAGCCAGAAGGTTCTAGAACCTTGTCTGGCTGTGACAATGACATGGCACTCTTGAGGGGTATTTAGGACACTCACAGCCACCGTACTGGGGTTCTAGAGCAGCCATTTTGTGTACCTGAGGAAAATAAAGGAATTCCTGTCAGAAATGCGCGCCAAACAAAGGGCGCCAAAACCTCAAAAGGCCAGGGTTCATGAAGGCTCCAAGGGGAGTCACTTCACATGAGGAAAAAGGGTGTCCACCATTTTAAGTTCATCTATACAGGTTGACAACCCCAGTTTGTAATGCCACAGGTTTGGGCCAGGCACCTTGTAAATAGGTGCCACAAACCTTGTGAGCAACTGGGCGTCAAGGAACATCTAACCCCATGAGACAACACATAAAAAGTCCTGGTAGACAAATAAAAAGCGACAAATTTTTGGAGGTACAGGGGAACAAAAGAAATCATAGTGGTGAGGGGACTCTCAGAAGCAGACGGGTCTAACACGCGTCCCCCCCAGCTGAAAGTGGGGAGAGCTACCCAACCCCTTGGGAGTCCTCAACACTAAGGCGGAAATACCTGGAGAGACCGTCTGCATTGGCGTGGTCAACTCCGGGCCGGTGTTCCACCCAAAAGTCCATTCCCTGTAGGGAGATAGACCACCTCAACAGTTTGGGATTTTCCCCCTTCATTTGCATGAGCCAACGAAGGGGTCGGTGGTCTGTCTGAACAAGGAAGTGTGAACCAAACAAATATGGTCGCAGCTTCTTCAGTGCCCAGACCACCGCAAAGGCTTCCCGCTCGATGGTACTCCACCTCTGTTCCCGGGGAAGCAGTCTTCGTGACAGAAAGACCACGGGCTGATCCAGACCCTCTTCATTGAGTTGCGATAGCACCGCCCCAATGCCAATGTCGGATGCATCTGTCTGGACAATGAACTCTTTTGAAAAATCTGGAGCCTTCAGGACTGGAGCTTTACACAATGCTTGTTTCAGAGTGTCGTGTCGAAGGCTCGCTGGCAAGCCTCTGTCCAAATGACTCTCCTGGGTTGCTTTTTGGCCGTGAGTTCTGTAAGGGGTGCCACGATAGTGCCATACCCCTTCACAAATCGTCTGTAGTAACCTGTGAGGCCCAGGAAGGCTCGGACCTCAGTCTGGGTCTTGGGGGGTTTCCAGGCCATGATTGCCTCAATCTTCACCTGAAGGGGCTGCACCGTTCCCCGGCCCACCAAGTGTCCTAAGTACACTACCGACCCCTGTCCAATCTGACATTTGCTGGCCTTGATCGTCAAGCCAGCCCGTTCCAGGGTCTGGAGAACGGCTTGCAAGTGCTGCAAGTGATCCTCCCAGCTGCTACTGAAGACAGTTATGTCATCCAAGTAAGCAGCAGAGAATGACTCCATCCCGGTGAGGATCGTGTTCACCAGTCGCTGAAAAGTGGCAGGAGCGTTCTTGAGCCCAAAGGGCATGACGCAAAACTGGTAGTGTCCATCAGGTGTGGAGAAGGCTGACCTTTCCTTGGCTTCATTAGACATGGGAATCTGCCAGTACCCTGCAGTGAGGTCAATGGTACTGAGATATTGGGCAGCTCCCAACCGGTCAATCAATTCATCCGCCCGAGTGATCGGATGAGCATCCGTTTTGGTTACCGAATTTAGTTATCGGTAGTCCACACAGAATCTCAATTCTGGTGTGGTGCCAGGTGGGGCAGCTTTAGGAACTAACCCCACTGGGCTAGACCAAGGGCTACTTGAAGGTTCGATGACTCCTAGCTCCAGCATCTTAGCTACTTCGCTTTGGATACTGGCCTTCACCTTGTCAGACAGCCGGTAAGACTTTGACTTCACAGGTGGGCTGTCCCCTGTGTCCACGTCATGGGTACACAAGTGGGTCTTACCCGGGACAAGGGAGAACAGAGGAGCGAATGACCCCAAGACCTGGCGACATTCCTCCTGCTGCTCAGGAGTCAGGGTTGGCGAGAGTTTCACTCCGTCCACTGACCCATCCTTTTCTTGAGACGCAAAAAGTTCGGGGAGAGGCTCCGTGTCCTCTTCCTTCGATCCGTCAGTCACCATAACCAATATGACTTCGGGCCTCTCGTAGTGGGGCTTGAGGCGATTGGCATGTAACACCTGATGCGGATGCCGAGGGGTGTTTACGTCCACCAGATAGGTAGACTTGCCCTTCTTCTCCAATACCTCGTAGGGGCCTGTCCAACGATCCTGGAGGGCACTCAGCTCTCCAGGCTCCATCACCCACACCTTCTGGCCAGGCTCCAACTCCACTGGGTGAGCGCTGTGGTCATACCACGCTTTCATAACTGCCTGACTGGCTTCCAAGTTGTCAGAAGCTTGCTTCCACAACTTAGCCATTTGGCTTCGGAAGGCCAGCATGTAGCTCACCACATCCTGGGGAACTTTCCGGGGAGACTTTTCCCAGGAGTCCCTCACCAGGCTGAGAGGTCCACGTACAGGGTGCCCGTACAAAAGCTCGAAGGGGCTGAAGCCCACTCCCTTTTGCGGCACTTCCCTGTAGGAAAAGAGCAAACAGGGTAGGAGGACGTCCCATTTCCTCCGCAGGCTTTCGGGTAGACTTCTGATCATACCCTTCAAGGTTTGGTTGAACCTTTCCACAAGACCATTGGTCTGTGGGTGATAAGGAGTGGTGAACCTGTAAGTCACTCCACACTCCTTCCACATGGCCCGCATATATGCTGACAGGAAGTTGGTCCCCCTGTCAGACACAACTTCCTTGGGGAATCCCACTCGGGTAAAGATCCCCATCAGGGCCTTGGCCACTACTGGTGCAGTAATGGTTCTCAGAGGAATTGCCTCTGGATACCTTGTGGCGTGATCCACCAGGACCAGGATAAACCTGTGACCGGATGATGTAGGTGGATCTAGGGGCCCAGCAATGTCGATGCCCACCCTTTCAAAGGGGGTGCCAACGACGGGAAGTGGTTCCAAGGGAGCCTTCAGCTTCGTCCCTGTTTTCCCACTGGCTTGGCATGACACGCACGACCGACAGTATGTGTCGGACGCCACCCTCATTCGAGGCCAATAAAAGTGGGGGACAAGCGGGCAAAGGTCTTGTCCTGACCCAAGTGTCCTGCCAAGGGAATCTCATGAGCCAACTCTAATAGGAAGGCTCGGTAACACTGTGGGACTACCAGGGCCTGTGACAATCCATGCACTGGCGCCCTGGGTTCACTGTAGAGGAGACCATCCTCCCAGTAAACACGATAGTTCCCAGACTCGTTACCTGCTGCCTGGGCTTCAGCCTGTTGCCTCAGACCCTCGAGGGTGGGACATTCCCTTTGTCCCTTGCTCAGTTCCTCCCTGGATGGTCCTCCTTCCACTCGCCACTCAGCGGGGATAGGCAAGTCCTCCAACGGAACCATGTCCTCCTCCGCGGACTCCGGGTCCACCTCCACAGGTGGCCTATCCGTCTCA
This sequence comes from Lissotriton helveticus, assembly GCF_964261635.1. Lineage (NCBI taxonomy): Eukaryota > Metazoa > Chordata > Amphibia > Caudata > Salamandridae > Lissotriton > Lissotriton helveticus. The sequence continues at coordinate 791,727,230 of NC_136071.1, read as the reverse complement.
CGGGGCATGGACATCGAGGCAGGCTCCTCCTGTCCTCGAAATGTTCCCTCATCAGCAGCTGGGTGGGCCATTATTCCAGGCTCCAACCCACGCGACTTCTCCTCCCGAGCAGCCGCAGACCTGGTACTCACACAGGCCCAATCAGGTGTACCCAGCATCTCAGTATGAGTCCGGTATTCCACCTCCTTCCAAGCATTGTGCTCCATATCATTTCCCAGCAGACAATCGACTGGCACGGCGGGGCTTACGGCAACTCGAAGTGAACCTGCAACCCCTCCCCACTCAAAGGGAACCTCGGCCACAGGATAGTGGCCCATTCTGCCGTCAGCCATCGCGGCTGGATGAAGTACGCCTGGAATCACCTGCTCTGAGGACACCAGATGACTCCTTACCATAGTCATACTGGCTCCTGTATCTCTCAGAGCTTCCCCTCTATGGCCATTGATGGTGACCCATTGCCCATACTTGGTAGTATTTGAGGGCACCTGGATCTTTGGAACCATCTCCCGATCACCCAGGGACACTAAGGTGACACCCGCCCATTCCCCCCCCCTTAACTAAGGGCATCTCCTCCCCGAGCGCTACACTAGCGACTCCCGGGGCCTTTCCTCCAGTGGGAGGGGGTGGTCTCTTTGGGCATTTCACGTCTCCCTTATAATGTCCAATACCGCCGCACTCATAGCAATGGATAACCCTTGGCTGCTGACTCTGGCCAGAATTAGGGTTCTTCTGCGGCTTAGCCTTAGAAGTGGAGAAGAAACTTTTCCCCTTAAAGGTATTTTGGGGGCCTCTGGAGAACTCCTGCTTCTTGTTATCTCCCCCCTCTTTCTTCTGGGGAGCGCTCTGTCCGGACTTCTGAGAATCTCCTCCCGTCCCCTTCGTGGACACTCGGGTACTTGCCCAAATGTCCGCCTCCTCAGCAAGCTTACGGGGGCAAGTAAGTTTGCTGTCTACCAGGTGTTGCCTCAGCTCGGGAAGACATTTCTCGAGTAGATGTTCCTTGAGTATCAGGTCGTACAACCCTCGATAGTCCTCCACCTCATTACCTTGGACCCACCCATCCAGGGCTTTCTTGGCAAAATCCAGGAAGTCAACCCAATTCTGTGAGCTCAGCTTGTGGCTGCCCCTAAACCTTTGCCGGTATTTCTCGGGGGTCAACCCAAACTTCCGGATGAGCGCCACCTTCATGGCGGGGTAATTAACCTGTTCCTCCTGGTCTAGGGCCAGTAGGGCATCCCTACCTGTCGGAGGCATGTACTGGTATAATCCACCACCCCAATGCTTCTCATGGATCCCATGGGCTCTTAAGGAGACCTCATAGGCTGCCAGCCACTTGGCTATGTCATCTCCAGCGGTATAACTGGCGACTATGTCCTTGGGTAAATGGGGCCTGGGCTCCCTGGCAAATTCCTTTGACTTGACACCCTTCGGAGTGATGTTAGGGGCCTGGAACTCGAGTTCTCGTAGCTTGAACTCGTGTTCCAACCTCCTCCCCTCCCTCCTTTCTTCCAACTCCATTTTTGCTATTTCCCACCTTAACAGTTTTTCCTCTCTCCTGTCAGCTAACTCGGTTTCTGACAACCCTCTCGATGACACACTGCTGCCCTCCCGCGAGGTTGCCTTGGGGCTGATTGGCATCTCACCCACCCCCGGGGGACATTCCGCAGTCCTATCAATGACAGTACCTCTGTCCGATTCCTCCTCCTCCACCGTTCCCTCCGTGTGTGCTTCCACCCATGCTCGCAGACTAGTACGGAGCTCCTCTCTTTTGGCCCCTCGCCTGACAAACACTCCCCTCTCCTGACAGAAATCCTTGAGCTGTGCCACAGTATAGGTCTCCAGCTCTGACATTTTGAATTCCATCTTGTCAGTGAAAAGTGTGGACCACCACCCCGAAGTAGGTGACCAGGATAAGAACTTTGAGGGTCACTTCCACCCACCTCCAGGAAAGAATTTGGAAAAAGCAAAACGTTGAATTTGAGGGCCGCTAGGAGAAAACTCCGGGTGTGTACCTGTGGTGCACACTGAATTATTATGGGGTTCAAAACCAGCACGGCTCGCAATCCCACCCGCTGAGCACCAATTTTATGTTGGACCTGCGATGGGCAAGCCCAGCACAAAGGGGGTAGCTTGGCTCAAGTGACAAGGCAAGTGAAGGCTGTAGTGTTAAGCCGGCTCTGACCCAATAATAACTCCTTGTACATCCACACCAAGAAGAAGGACACCACACCACTGCTGTAGAAAAATACGATTCCTTTATATAAAAGTTCTTTGTTGTAAATAGGGTTGACTGGGAAAGCACATATACATTTCTTTTGGTCATACAGTTCTGTTAATAAATAGTATTAATAAATCGAATAACTTCAGGTATGAGTATCACAATAAATATCACTTTAAGTATCAGAATAAATATCAGAATAAATATCAGAATAAATATCAGAATAAATATTGGTTCATTTAAATAAACAACCACATGTTTCTTCTGGTATCGCTGCCACCAATTAATTACTTTAGAATCATTACATCTGCAATACGTTTCAAACGGGAAAGATAACTCTTACAGTTTAGGCTGTTTTCAATGACCAGGTATACGGCTTCTCTGAGCACAAAATAAGGTTTGGGACTCTTTAATAATCACTCAAGGCGTATGCGCGTATATCTAGAAGGCAAGGAAACACAGTAAATACATCATTTGCACTCGGCGGTCACCGGGATAGGATCTCTGCTTGGCCGGTGAAGTCTATGCGCGCCTATGGGTTTTAGCACCACTTGAGCACAGGCGGCATCAGATCAAAGTCATTAGGCTGACGAACGGGCTGCCGGAGAGGTCATACAACCTTCGCGCACAGTCAAATAAATGCCGGTTCTCAGTTCCTTCACAACGCTGCATTCACTATGAGGAAACGGGCCCACCTCACATCGGCTGCAATCGAGATACGATTCAATCAGGCACAGCACTCCTCTCGTTAGCGACGGGGCTCTCAGGGGCTCCACGGACCTCCCTCCGACTTCCGCATTCAGGGTGGTTCCCGCCCACAGCTACAGTTCCCGGGTCACTGGGGAGTGGCAAGGACGCTAGTCCTGCCCAATGAAGGCCGGCCTTTCCCCGCCCCGGCCCACCACCTCACCTTCTATCTGGGCAGGAAGCGCTCTACGCTGGTGGGGCTCGGAGACGTCCGAGCTCCCCTCTAGAGGCACCTGACGCAAAGGGGGCACAGCTGACGATCGCGGTCGCGGCGAACTTGCTCTCGCCTCGCGATTCGATAAGTCGATCACAGTTCACCACCGGGGGGGCGGAGAGGCACACAAATCTGGCCACAGTCTTTGGGGGCAATGAGGCACTCGCTGGGCAGGCGCTGTAGGCGCTAGATCACTTCTTACGTAGCTGACTGGAACGCCAGTCAGACACAACGCCAGCAACCCTTTGCTGCTCTACTGCCTGCGCTACCAGCCACCTCAGGGGTCAACAGGGCAGGTGTCAATCTGGTGTCAAGTCTGGAATCTCTTAATCTCCTCTTCTCTAGTCTAATCTAAAATGGCCACCAGGGACTGGGCCTTATATAGCCAGTGCCCTGGGGTACTGGCACGAGCCAGAAGGTTCTAGAACCTTCTCTGGCTGTGACAATGACATGGCACTCTTGAGGGGTATTTAGGACACTCACAGCCACCGTACTGGGGTTCTAGAGCAGCTATTTTGTGTACCTGAGGAAAATAAAGGAATTCCTGTCAGAAATGCGCGCCAAACAAAGGGCGCCAAAACCTCAAAAGGCCAGGGTTCATGAAGGCTCCAAGGGGAGTCACTTCACATGAGGAAAAAGGGTGTCCACCATTTTAAGTTCATCTATACATGTTAACAACCCCAGTTTGTAATGCCACAGGTTTGGGCCAGGCGCCTTGTAAATAGGTGCCACAAACCTTGTGAGCAACTGGGCGTCAAGGAACATCTAACCCCATGAGACAACACATAAAAAGTCCTGGTAGACAAATAAAAAGCGACAAATTTTTGGAGGTACAGGGGAACAAAAGAAATCATAGTGGTGAGGGGACTCTCAGAAGCAGACGGGTCTAACAGTCCTGTATTGAAGTACTGGGTTTTTCAGAACCGGTACTGAACCGGTAACCCAGCGGTGCCAGGGACAACACCCTAAGACTTCGGGTCCTTCCTGTTCCAGAATACAGAAACACAGAGTCTTCTAGGTGAAGTCAAGGATCGAATTTATTGGCTGCAACCAAGTAACAGGTATCCTAGAAGTACAACACGGTGTATATTCTCAGGAGACTGCTCAAACTTACAAAGCCAGCCTTATCTTTTTATACAAAATATTACGCTTTAGGCAAACATTCTTTGTTTTACAGTTGACCATTTACATATTTTCACTACAAAGGAAAAGCAGAGTCATGAGGACAAGCCCATATTTCAGTTTGTTCAGCCCACAATCAATTACCCGGCAAGGCCCAGTATTTTCATCAGATATCGACGAAGCCCCAATAAAAACGGGCACCTCCTCCTCGTAAAGCAAGTCATAAAGTAGGAAACAGGGACAGGTGTGTGCAAGATTAGGCGTGGTTTGTGTGCGATGAAAGGCTTATGGCATGTTGTGCCTTGATACTATCTCGTTCGGCCACTGGGAGAGGAACTGACCGAACAGGTTTGGCCTTGGACAGTGGAGTCAGCTTGCCCAGGTCGTAGAGAAGTCAGGAAAGGTGTTCGTGTCCTTCAGGATCGTGTTTGGCCTTAATCTTTGGCCTATGTGAGGGCAACTCACAAAATGGCTGCCGTATACAAAATGGAACCCGAGGGTTCAGGACGAAAACTGCGATTTCAAGGTGAAATCGTCACTCGAATATGACGAAAATGCTTGTGCATAGTGTACTAGCCATTCTCGGTCTTCTGATATCAAAATCGTCACGATACGATGATGTTTATAACATGGGTCCAGAATTTCAAGTACTACAGACCCTCCTTTTGCCCTTACATAGGCAATAACCTATACTCATGCTAATCTGAGTCCAGGTCTATATTCGTAAAGTCATTGAGATGTTGCTGTAGCATCATCCTATTACTTAGCTCGTCCCTCGATACAGGCTTCCTTACACACGATGTAGCACAGATGCCACATATAGCAGGAGCACACTGTACGCACAGACAGAACAGGAAAAGGATGGCTAAGACCATCCCAATGACCATCAGAATTTTCCATCCCCAGCCGGATACCAGTTCCCAGAACCATCCCATTAACGACCAATCTCCTTTGTCTACATAAATAGATTCGGAAATCTTATGCAGTTTGGAGATGGTTTGGTACACTGTTGGAGCGTTATCTGGAATGAAAACACAGCAACTTGATTGGATCACTCTACATACCCCACCTCGGTCTGCAAGGATGACGTCTAACGCGACCCTGTTCTGAAGGGTCATAAGACGATCCGACTGGAGCTCAGCAGTCAAGTTACTAAGGGCACCGGCAGTTTCAACTACGGTGGACTCAACCACCCTTGTCAATTGCCTTATGTTCCTGCTGTTAACCATGGGTCCCCAGAACGGCAGAAAACCCCTCACGAAGTCTCCAAATTCTTGTTCTGCAGTGTCCTCTTTACTGAAGACACCTCTACCTATCCTTGTCTTATAGTAATCTGCCGCAGCTGTGTGGGTGGGAGGCAACAGGAACAAAACAAAGCATGTGCCCAAAAAGTCAGGGGGCAACCATGTATAGGCTCTATCATGGCAGATGAAATAGGTACCCCTAGCTGCTAGGAACGAAGGGGAAGTCTGGGACACAAAAACATACGTCTCAGTACAGATACTCTTCCCTAACTGAGCTCTGGGATTCTTGCCAATACCTTACAGACATAAGTGACCCTGATGGGGTACAATCCAAAGCGGGGAAGATCTCTTAGCTTGCTGTTTCGCACTCAGAGTAACTCCATATCCGGTCACGTTCCATCCTATATATACTAGTGTCTCATCTCTCGGGATAGTCTCATAGGAGATATCTTCCTTAATCATATCTACTATACCCTTGACTAGAGCACTATTCTTAGGATTGTCTGTCACAGAACGTACGGGGTAGGTCTCATGTGCGTAGATGAACATTGTTCTGTATGCCCACACAGAACCATTATGGCTGAAAGGCAGAACCAGATAAGGGATACCTTTATCCGTTGTGTGAGGCATAAGACCACACACCCAACAGTTAGTCGTGTTCATTACTAGTTGGTGTTAGTACAAAAGCTGAACGAAGGAGTTATTAATAAACTCTAATCTCCTAGCGGATTCATGTTCAGGAAGAGGTTGAAAAGAATGTGAGGAAATAGTAGTAGTAGGAGGTATGGGCGATGAAGTGGGTGCAAATGTCACTCGAAAAGAGAATAAAACATATCCTATAAAAAACATCATTACACTGAACAACATGAAAATACATAATATCAAAAAACGTTTCTTGGTCATCATTCTGCAAATTGTGGTCTTAAAGTTCATTTGTTTGGCAGGTCTCTTCATCTCGAAAAACTCCATCCTCTCTAAAATGCTGCTCGCGATGGTAGGGTGTTCTATGCTAAAGGATGCTTCTGTCAGTCCAGGGCAACTCCCTTAGACCAACCAGAACCGTCGACCTAACGTCTTCGGCTGCACCCCAAAGACTTGGGCAACCGCGACCCTACAGCTGAACCCGGATGGTGGTTCGAAAAACAAAAATAAAAAGTTTCTCAGATGAGAGAGCTGCACTTTCAAATTTTAGCAAAGAAAAGGAAATTTTTTTATTTGTTCATAGTTCTCGGCCTCAGATTATAACGTTGCTTCCCAGATACTGTCTGGTCTTGAAACAGGATTTCAGGCTCTGTAGTGTCCAATCGATTTGATGGTGGCACAGATTTTTGCAAGAGATTGTCACTTTCTTTTTCAGAAATTTTTCCTTTTACACGTGCATCACTGAAAGGCAGAAATCGAGGCACAGTTTCAGTCTCTGAGTCAGCGACACCCTCCTGGACCCACCGGTCGTACGGCAGAGGCAGAGGCACCCTCTTGCAGTGTACACCGTGGATCCAGTGCTTCTTCCCTTCCACTCGAACGGCTGATCTCATTGAGAGAAGAACTAGGTGAGGGCCGGTCCACCGGGGCTGGTCATTCTTTGTTCGCTGGAAATTCTTGACCAGCACCCAGGATCCAGGATTGATCAGATGTCCTGGAGCTTCAGAGACCTGAGGCAGAGTATCGTGAACCTGTTGGTGTAAAACACGCAATTTAGCCGTCAATTCGTACAAATCAATCAATCAATCAATCATGGACATTTATATAGCGCACTACTTACCCGGAGGGTCTCAAGGCGCTTGGGGGGGGGGGGTGCTGCTACTGCTCGAACAGCCAGGTCTTGAGCTTCTTCCTGAAGGAGAGGTGGTCCTGGGTCAGGCGCAGGTCGGTCGGGAGGGAGTTCCAGGTCTTGGCAGCCAGGTGGGAGAAGGACCTTCCTCCTGTTGTCGATCTTCGGATGCGGGGGACGGCGGCGAGGGCGTGACTGGCTGATCGGAGGTGGCGTTTGGGAGCGTAGAAGTTGATGCGGTTGTTGAGGTAGCTCTGGCCTTGGTCGTGTAGGGCTTTGTGTGCGTGGGTGAGGAGACGGAAGGTGATTCTCTTGTTGACGGGGAGCCAGTGCAGGTCTCTCAGATGTCCGGAGATGTGGCTGCGTCGGGGGATGTCGAGGATGAGTCTGGCTGAGGCGTTCTGGATCCGCTGGAGTCTCTTCTGGAGCTTGGCGGTGGTTCCGGTGTAGAGGGCGTTGCCGTAGTCCAGTCGGCTGGTGACGAGGGCCTGGGTGACCGTCTTCCTGGTCTCGGTGGGGATCCACCGGAAGATCTTTCGTAGCATGCGCAGGATGTTGAAGCATGACGAGGAGACGGCGTTGACTTGTCTGGTCATGGAGAGGGAGGAGTCCAGGATGAAGCCCAGGTTGCGTGCGTGGTCTGTCGGTGTGGGTGCGGTGCCCAGGGCGGGGGGCCACCAGGAGTCATCCCAGGCGGAGGGCGAGGAGCCCAGGATGAGGACTTCCGTCTTGTCTGAGTTCAGTTTCAGGCGGCTGGTCGACATCCATTCGGCTACATCTTTTATCCCTTCGTGAAGGTTGGCTCTGGAAGCGGCGGGGTCGTTGGTCAGTGAGAGGATCAGCTGGGTGTCATCGGCGTAGGAGATGATGTTCAGGTTGTGTTGGCGTGCGATGGGCGCGAGGGGGCTCATGTAGACGTTGAAGAGGGTGGGGCTCAGCGAGGATCCTTGAGGGACGCCGCAGATGACTTCGGTGGCCTCTGACTTGTACGGTGGTAGGCGGACTCTCTGTGTTCTTCCGTCGAGGAAGGAGACGATCCATTCCAGTGCCTTCTCCTGAATTCCGACGTTGCTGAGGCGCTGCACTAGGGTGCGGTGACAGACAGTGTCGAATGCCGCGGAGAGGTCTAGGAGGATGAGGGCCGCTGTTTCTCCGTTGTCCATCAGGGCTCGGATGTCATCGGTGGCAGCGATCAGGGCGGTCTCGGTGCTGTGGTTGGCTCGGAAGCCAGACTGTGAGGGGTCGAGGGATCCATTCGTCTCGAGGAAGGCGGCCAGCTGTTTGTTGACGGTCTTCTCGATGACTTTGGCTGGAAACGGGAGGAGCGAGATGGGGCGGTAGTTCTTGAGTTCGGTGGGGTCTGCTGTTGGTTTCTTAAGTAGAGCGCTGAGTTCGGCGTGCTTCCAGCTCTCCGGGAAGGTGGCGGTGTCGAAGGAGGTGTTGATGATGTCCCGCAGGTGGGGTGCGATGACAGCGTCGGCCTTGTTGAAGACGTGGTGAGGGCAGGGGTCGGTCGGAGATCCGGAGTGGATGGAGTTCATCATGCGGACGGTGTCTTCGGTGCTGATCGGAGTCCAGGCACGGAGGGTGGTGGTGGGTGGCGTTGCTGTGGTCGTTGTGTGCGATGGTTGACTACTGAAGCTGTCAAGCAGTACAGGGTGTTCGATCTCACTGAATTTTTTGGGCCTTGGCACTCCCCATATGTTGGCCAGACGGCCGAACACTATTTCATACGGACTAAGTCCCACTCGCGAATGCACAGTCATTCTGGTTGATAGGAGTGCTAAAGGCAGAGCGTCAGGCCATTTAAGACCAGAGCTCGCTTGAATTTTGGCCAATTTTAGCTTTAACGTGCCATTGTAACATTCTACTAGTCCAGCTGATTGGGGGTGATTTGCAGCGTGAAATTTTTGTTGGATGCCTAGCCCTTCGCATACTTTCTTCATCACTCGACCCACAAATTCACTCCCATTGTCACTCCAGACCATTCTCGGCATTCCAAATCTAGGGAAGAACTCTTTGACAAGGGCTTTAGCTGTGGATAAGGCAGTGTTGTCCTTTAAGGGATACGCTTCTACCCATCTTGAAAAGGCACAAACAACAACGAGTACGTATTTCAGATTGTTGCACCTTTCCATGTGGATGAAATCTAGCTGCAAAACCTCGAACGGATACGTTGGAGGCGCAAAATGACCAGCTGGAGTTGGGGTTCCCCTACCAGGATTGTATTTCAGACACACCATACAATTTTTGACCACGTTCTCTGGACGCTTGGGGATTCCAGCGTTTTGCCATACTGGAGCCAACAACTTACAAATCCCTTTCACACTGATGTGAGCCATTCCATGAGCCATTGTAACAACTGCAGGCACATACGCATCGGGTAACAACCATCTCTGATGCTCTGACAATTCAACCCAACAACCATTGGCATCCATTTTACCCGTACTTTCTCTCCATGTACTCAACTCTTTCTCTGTAGCTTCAGCTTGAATAGACTTTACACTCTCTATCGTGTCTTCACAGATTCCAACGTCACCAATCCATCTTGCAGGGCCTGCAACATACATTCGACTCATCACATCCCTCGCTGTTTCTTTTGCGACTTCGTCAGCAAATGCATTTCCACGACCAACATCATCAGTCACCTTTTTGTGCGCACTGCATTTCACAATCGCAACTTGCAACGGCAAAGTAAGTGACTCAAGGAGCTCCTTCACCAACTGACCATGCTGAATCTTAGTTCCATGCGAAGTCAGGAACCCACGTTCTTTCCACAATCGTCCAAAACTGTGAGCCACACCGAATGCATACTGGCTGTCGGTATACATGTTCACTTTCATTCCTTTCGACAACACGCATGCTCTCGTAAGTGCAATCAACTCTGCTGCTTGAGCTGAATTATGTGGAATACGTGCAGCTTCAACAATCGTATGCAAAGTCGTAACAGCATATGCCGCAGTCGTATCTCCATTCGGAAGCTTGAAGCATGAACCATCCACCCATAAGGTACCATCACACTTTGCAAGAGGAGTGTCACTAAGATCTATTCTCCCTTTCGTTTCTTCTTCTGTTCTGAGAAAACAATCATGCTGTTCAGAAGTATCTAACTCTGTTTCAATCGGCAACAACGTAGCTGGATTCAACGTGTTGCATCTTTTTATGTGCACATGACTCGCTAACAGTGTTAACTCGTAACCAGACAATCGAGCACTAGTTAAGTGCTGTGTCTTGGTTCTGTTTAACAACATGTCCACTGCATGTGGAACCATCACAATCAATGTATTATTCATCACTAAACCAGCAGACTGTCGAATAGAAACAGCTGCTGCTGCGGTGGCTCTCAAGCAACTCGGCAACGCTTTAGCTACCGGATCTAAGGTTGATGAAAAATACGCGCATGGACGCTGCCTGTTTCCGAACAACTGTGTCAACACTGATAATGCACAACCTTCTTTCTCATGGACATACAATGTAAAGGGCTTACTGTAGTCGGGGGTACCCAACACAGGAGCCGAACATAATGCATTGCGCAATTCGGAAAAACTTTTTTGACACTCTTCAGACCATGGAAGGGGATTCGGTGTATCTTTACAAGTTAATGCCACCAAAGGTTTGGCCAACAAAGAAAAATTCGGTATCCATTGTCTGCAATATGATGTAATACCCAAGAAAGCACGCACTTCTCTCTGTGTCTTTGGCACACTCAGTTTTGCAATTGCCTGAATTCTTTCTGGGGTCAGTTTCCTTCCCTCCTTCGATAAGAGATGACCTAAGTAGGTCACTTCTTGTCGACAATATTGCAATTTCGAAAGGGACACTTTGTGATGTAACTCAGACAAGTGACGCAACAACGACAACGTGGCTTCTTTACATATTTCCTCAGTATCTGCAGCAATTGGCAAATCGTCGACGTACTGAATAAGGGTAGCGCCATCAGGTAAAACAATCGTATCAAGCTGTGTTTTAAAGCCTGACTATATATTGATGGGCTTTCATAGTAGCCCTGGGGAGCACGTTTGAAGCGGAAGCTTCGACCTCCTAAACTGAAGCCGAAAATATCCCTACTCTCCACGGCAATTGGGATGCTGAAGAACGCATTCTTCAAGTCAATTACCGAGAACCAAGTCGCGGAAGCTGGAATCATAGTCAATAGGGCAGTGATATCAGGAACAACTGGAAATTGTGGCACAATGATTTTATTCATCTCTCTAAGATCAATCACAGATCTGTAAACGGGTGGCTGAGAAGGGTCAGTACGCTTCAAAACAGGCAGAACAGGACTATTGCAAACATTGCCTCTTGTCTCTTCAATTACATCTTTTTCAATCAAATCATAAATGATCGCTAGCAACGCTTTTTCACCTTCACTAGAGATCTTGTATTGGGGAATACGTGGCATTTTAACATTGGCTTTCAATGTCACAACATATGGCGGTATTTCCAAAAGACCCACATTATTAGGACCGGTGGCCCAAAGAACATTAGGAAGAAACGACAATTCTGTCGGAAGTTTTTCCTTCGACAAATACATCGGGGAGACTACTTTCTTACCTAGTGTAAGTTGTACTCCTGAAGGAGAACAATACAATTTCGCATACAGTCTTTTTAACAGATCCAATCCTAACAAGTTTTCACCACAACCTGTTGTCAGAATAAGGGGTGCTTGGAATTCACAAGGTCCAACAGAAAGGGACATAGGACTAGAAACTGGGTTTCTAACCGGGGCGCCAGAAAAACCTACTGAGACATTCATTTCGCCAGACAAAGGTGCACCAGGGAGTTTAGAGTGCATAATAGAACTCTTTGTAGCACCAGTATCCAACAGAAAAGGCTCTGACACACCTGATGTAATCACCTCAACGTAAGGTCCACTCTGATCTACTGGAACTGAAACAACTCCCTCTCTTTGTCTACGGCTGTCCTAGCAATCATTACCTTCCATATGCTCATCTTCTGCATAGTAGTCATCAGCATAGTACTGAGCTGTCCTACTAGACGCGTTATTCTGCTGATCAAACCTATTCGTTGAATTTTGAGGCGGAAGGGAACGCGCGTTCTGGGGGAAATTTCCACGTCCTCTACCTCTAGGTGCTTGTGAAATACCTCGACCTCTTGCCCTAGAAACACCATTCATACGCTGCAACAAAGCAGGGCAACTATTTTTAAAATGGCCCTCCTCTTTACAATATGCACACTGGTTAGGGCCTACAGGAAAACGTTGTTGAGGATATTCGGTCCTTTGCGTGTTTCTCTGAAACTGCTGAGGCTGCTGATAGTTACTCTGACCACCACCACCACGAGGCGGGTACGCCTGCTGTAAAAGCACTTTCGTCTTTAACTCTTTAGTTTTCTTGTCTGCTCTATCCTTCTCATCTTTATCTCGATTTTCATAATACTGTGAAGTAGCCAATATCTGTGCTGACGAGGAAACGGCCCAAGAACTCTCTGAATCTTTTAACTTTTTACATAACTCGGGAAGCAAATTATGCACAAACTTGTCGACGAACAACCGTTGACCACCTTCTGTACTCATATCTTGACCGCTGTGGTCGACAAACGTCTCTTCAAACCTAGTTAAGAAATCAGACACTGTTTCATCTTTCTTCTGCTTACACGCAGACAACTTGTCCCAATTCACTCGCAACGCAGGCATCAAAGTCTTCATGTAATTAATGATCCTACCAGGGAGATCTGCTACTAAAGGCTCGGGTTTAGCACCACCAACTTGTCGGTCATTTGCAGCACTAATATTAGCCCATGAGTCACCTAACTCTTGATCATGATCCGCATGATGAATCTTTCCCCATAAAGGTTGTGGAACAACATTTCCAAACAACATGTCTATGTCGGCTAAATTCATAATGCAGGAGCCTGCAGTCTGTGACAATTCCTTGTAATATCCTGCAGGATTTTTACGGGGATCAGGTAATGTCTGTTTAAGGGCCAAGACTTCAGCTCTTTTCCATGGAACCATGTACCCAGACACGCTCAAAATGTCCCGGAATAGGTGGATTAGCTGCTTGGTTCCCATCCCTCCAAACTGGGGGAACTTCTCTCATGGGATATTGTCTCACCTTCTTTTTAACAGAGGAATCAGACTCAAACAACGACCGAGAAACACCCTCACTCCTGAATGATAACAATGTCGCAACTGCTTTCTCAACATCGGAACCCACAATGGCGCCTTTTGCAAACTCGAACCGGACACGACACAACTCAGGCGGATTAGGCTCTAAATCATTTTCCTCTAAATCCTCACAAAGAAAAGTACACTTTTTCTCAAAAACGTATCTCTGTTTCGGTGCTTCCCACTGATGGAAGACATCCATAACAGACTCTAGCTCATATCTCATCGGGTCAGTAACCCATCTATGTGCCAAATAATTCAATGTTTCCTTCTCCCTAGAATCTGGCAGTTGGCTACGTAACTGTTTACACTCTGAGACAGGAGTTACACCTGTTGCTCCAAAGAGAGGATATAGAAGGCTAGCAACAGTGCTAGTCACTCTCTGGCAAACAGAGGGGGAGGTTGATGAAAGGACAGGCGGAAAAGCAGAGTGAGGCAAGGCAGATGCAGAGGCAGTGTCAGGAGGAATACCAGGAGTGGTAGTCGATATAGTGGTCAAAGTTGTAGGAAGTAAAGGCAGAGCAGATGTCAGAGTCGGTGGCCCTTGAGGAGGCTGCACCGGAACAGTAGGAGCCAACTGAAGAGGAGCTGGCTGTTGTGGAAGAACTTGAGGCACAACAATCGGGTGTTGCACAACTAAAGGCTGCGGAGGTGCAATAGCACTCTGCGCATAGGGGGGTGGCGAACTCATTAAATGCGACATTAGGTCGTCTTTTTCAAGTTCTTTTGCTGCATCTTGCTGAAGAGATGGCAAGACTGGATAACATTTATCGATTACCATTTTACGTTGCCTATGCAACTGCTCGCTCATCTGTTCTTCTTCGTTATCTTTAAACTGCATAGCAGCTTGCATTATCGAGATACCTTTTTCTCTTTTATTTTTCTTCTCTAATTTAATTTCCCTCTGTTTGGCTTCCTTTCGCCATAGGCGGAAAGAGTCAAACATCGCCGGCCGGGCTTTCTTTTTGAAAAGTTTAACCTCTAGATTATTTAGGATTTCTGTGTCAAAGCTACCATATTGGGCCATTTTAAAACACCATCCTTCCTGGTGTATCGGATCAACACTTCATTATATGTGATGGGGCCTACTCCATGTTTCACATACAGTTCATAGGTCGGAGTTGCAATCGGAGGAACCGGACACGAGTCCTCCAATCGGGAATCCCTATTACAACCAAGACAAAACAAATTTCCAAGTCTGCTAAGACCAGGCATTTTCGGTCTCTAGTCTAGCTTCAAACTTCAAGGGATTATCGATTACGATAGTCTCGTGAATACACGAGTCCCTCGGCTTTGGTACTTGCAAGTTCCAAATCAAAGATCCCAAGGGGATACCCAAAACTAAGAACCAACTAAGGACTGGGAGACGCTCCACTTATACTTAACTGAGGTATCGATGACTGCACCAGAAGACTCGTCTATCGTTTCGCTCTACCAATCATCAAGGGTCCAAAACAGGGCGATAGTCAGGGCAGCAGTCCTTCGTAGCCGTCGGGAAGCGGGGAACCTCGCAGCAAAGACTTTCGGACCACGTCGACATGCAGGGGTCGATGAAGTGGCGGCCTTCCTCCAGAATTTTCACACGAAGCTCCTCACGAACCTCTGGCTTGGACCGGTACCGCTGATATCGCCCCACGTTGGGCGCCAACTGAAGTACTGGGTTTTTCAGAACCGGTACTGAACCGGTAACCCAGCGGTGCCAGGGACAACACCCTAAGACTTCGGGTCCTTCCTGTTCCAGACTACAGAAACACAGCGTCTTCTAGGTGAAGTCAAGGATCGAATTTATTGGCTGCAACCAAGTAACAAATATCCTAGAAGTACAACACGGTGTATATTCTCAGGAGACTGCTCAAACTTACAAAGCCAGCCTTCTCTTTTTATACAAAATATTACGCTTTAGGCAAACATTCTTTGTTTTGCAGTTGACCATTCACATATTTTCACTACAAAGGAAAAGCAGAGTCATGATGACAAGCCCATATTTCAGTTTGTTCAGCCCACAATCAATTACCCGGCAAGGCCCAGTATTTTCATCAGATATCGACAAAACCCCAATAAAAACGGGCACCTCCTCCTTGTAAAGCAAGTCATAAAGTAGGAAACAGGGACAGGTGTGTGCAAGATTAGGCGTGGTTTGTGTGCGATGAAAGGTTTATGGCATGTTGTGCCTTGATACTATCTCGTTCGGCCACTGGGAGAGGAACTGACCGAACAGGTTTGGCCTTGGGCAGTGGAGTCAGCTTGCCCAGGTCGTAGAGAAGTCAGGAAAGGTGTTCGTGTCCTTCAGGATCGTGTTTGGCCTTAATCATTGGCCTATGTGAGGGCAACTCACAAAATGGCTGCCGTATACAAAATGGAACCCGAGGGTTCAGGACGAAAACTGCGATTTCAAGGTGAAATCGTCACTCGAATATGACGAAAATGCTTGTGCATAGTGTATTAGCCATTCTCGGTCTTCTGATATCAAAATCGTCATGATACGATGATGTTTATAACATGGGTCCAGAATTTCAAGTACCACAGAATGCTGATCTCTTTGTGACAAAATTGCACTATAGCCTCATCCGAGGCATCTGCTTCTACAATGAAGGGAAACTCAGGTTTTGGATGAGACAATATGGATGCTGAAGTGAATGCATGTTTGAGATTAACAAAAGCGTCATCCGCTTCCTTGGACCACTGAAAAACAACACCTTTTCTGAGTAACCTAGACAAAGGAACTGCTACCTTGGAAAAGTGGAGGATGAACCGTCTGTATTAATTGGCAAAGCCTATAAAGCATTGCACTTCTCTTACAGACTTTGTCACTGGCCATGTTTGTACTGCCTGAACCTTATGTTCTGCCATTTGCAACCCTTCAGAGCAAAGCATCACTCCCAAGAATTCCACCTTCTTCACACTGAATTCACACTTACTCAGTTTACAAAAAAGGGTATGTTCTCTCAAACCCTGCAGGACCTGGACCACATGTGCGGTATGCGTTCTAACATCCTCTGAGTAAATCAGAATGTCGTCTATGTACACTACGACACTTATGCCCACCAACTCCCTCAAGACATCGTTAAGAAAGAGCTGGAATGCCGCCGGGGCATTACACAACCCGAACGGCATCACAGTATCTTCAAACAACCCATAATGTGTCTTGAAGGCAGTTTTCCATTTATCCCCTTCACGAACACGCACCAAGTGGTATGCTCCACGGAGGTCTAGCCTGGTGTAAATCTGGGCATTTCTCACTTGGTCTAATAAAACAGAGATGAGAGGCAGAGGGTATCTATTACGTACTGCGTATTTGTTCAACATTTTGTAATCCACACAGGCCCTCAAATCACCATTTACTTTTTCAATAAAAAACAAAGGAGCGGCTGCAGGGGATTTGGAAGGTCTAATAAAGCCTATCTTTGATAATGGTTTAAATACTCTTTCATGTGTTTAGTTTCTGGAACGGATAAAGTGTACAAACGACATGAAGGTATCGGTGCCCCATCCACCAGATCTATACAACAATCGTACTCTCTGTGTGGAGGTAACTTCTTAGCCATGCTCTCACTAAACACATCTTTGTATGACTGATAAGCCTTGGGTAAGGACACTTCTTTTTCAGCAGCCGTGACGACTACAAAAGGAAAAGACAATGCTGCTGCCTGAGTGAGCTGAGAGGACACAAAATGTGCTTGACAATCTATTGACAAAAAACGTATAGTTTTTCTTTTCCAATCGATAATAGGGATGTGAAAGCTCAGCCATGGCATTCCCAAAGTTATCTTGTTCTGAGGTGCCTCAATAATGTTCAAAGATAACTCATCTTTGTGTTCCCCTTCTGGAACCAGAACAGAGAGCATGACTTTCTCAGTCTGTTCAGTGATCAACCCAGATTTTAATGGTTTCCCATCCACTGCCCAAACTTCCTCTGGTTTGTCTCTGGACACACGATTCAAGGAGAGTCTTGTCACCAACCCACTGTCAATAAAGTTTCCCGTGGCACCCGAATCAATCATCACCAATACCTGGTAATTGTTCCTGTGGCTCTCCAAACTCATGGGCAGAACTATGTGAGACATAGAATCAGGCACTGTCTCAATGGACAAAAAAGGAAGCTTCCATTGCACTGCTTCCTCTGAACTCTCCTTAGTGTCTTCATGTCTAATGCCTATATTGGACACTGCTAACTTTTTCCTGGACCATCCCCCTGTATTTTTAGGTTTGGACGGACATTCCTTTACGTAATGGCCTTTCTTGCCACAATACATGCAAAGGCCCTGAACCCTGCGACTTTCTCTCTCTTCCCTGGATAACGGGGCTCGGACAGCCCCTATTTCCATAGGTTCATTTCCATCCGTAGAGGGAGGCAACCCTTTGAGAGAGGATGTTTCATACCTTGCGTAACCTCTCTTCCATTTTCTTCTCTCACCTCCTCTTTCTGCTAACCTACCATCCAGCCTCAAAGTTAAATTAATCATATCCGTACATGTGGTTGGCTGAGGGTCGATCTGAGCGATAATATCCTTTAACCCTTACCTTAGTCGAAAATTGACATTTGTATTTCTTCTGACCAGGAAGTTTCTGCCACTAATCTATTGAAGGTTGTTAAATATGAGACCAAATCATTCCTTCCTTGTCTGAGTTCCAATAGTTCCTTGTCTGCACTAAAAGTGGTTGCTCTCCTATCAAATACCCTTTCGAACTCGGCCCTAAAAGGCGACCAATCGGACAACACAGCATCGTTGTTCCTCACTAGAGGAATGGCCCAGTTTGCAGCATCCCCAACCAGATAAGAGATGGCGAATGCCACTCGGGAGTGATTATTCGGAAAGGAGGCTGGTTTTCAAGAAAAGTGCAGCATTATCTGTGTAAGGAACACCTGTGTCTTAGAAGGATCCCCTGAATATCGCTCAGGACTTGCCAAAGGAATGGGCGGAGGGACGGTGACCTGTATCTGAGGATTCTGAAGTGAAGCATCTAAAGGATTTCTGGATAACTTATCTACTTTTTCTTGTAACGCAGAGGTTTCTGCTCTAGATGCAGAAAATTCTTGCTGCACTAATACTAATGCCTGGAGAACATCCTCCATGGATGCCATTGCCTCCACCAACCGGATCGGGCGGAGCTATATATCTTGGGCGCGTAATTCTGTCAGAACACGCTCTGCAGGATCGGGATGATGAGATAAGGGTCCACCCCCCGACGTTACAAGCACCCTGAATATATAACACAGGGTGCTCGCACTATCAGGCGAGGGAAAAAGGTAAGGGAAAGGGTCAGCAGGGAGTAAGGACCTGAAATGACAAAAACAACACAATGTATAAACAGGGCAACATTAATGACTACTCTCATGTATTCTCGCTAAATCCTGAATACCTAATGTATATCTCAGCCAGTCCTTCTATGATTATAAAGTTTGGTATTCTATCCTGAGGTTTCTAGAAACAAACACAACAAATAAAAGCAGTTGTTACTCATGTATAGCATACAACATATAGCGATAATGAGATTGATTTCTAGCACCCCATATAAGAGAAATAGTAACCTTCTTATCCCTGATGGAAACGATGAAGTGATTATCCCTTTTCCCCCACGCAATGATAAAGATAGGAAACCACTCTTCCTCCAGAGTGCTTCCATGTATTTGACCTTTCAACAAGCTCTTTCTGAAAACATAGGTATAGGAAGAAACAAGACATAATCGGGAACGTGTAGTTGTAACCACCACTTCCGTTCCGCTTTTTATCTTCCAGTAAATCGTTCGGCAAATCACGAAGGTCGGCAACACGTGGTTAACCACCACCACTGTGCTCTGCTCAATAGTTCCCAACACAAACACTGATTGAACCTTACCGGCAACGTGTAGTTGCGACCACTACAGCCGTTCCGGGGATGGGAGTAGCTACTGTGGAAAAAGGCACACGCAGCGTGTAGAGAATTAACCCACTTCGCTCCGCTGCAAATCCAACAAACAAATGTGCCAACGAACAAGGCTAACACGGTAACCCGAGGTCGTTTACCTCTGAGCTCCACTCAACCAAAAAGAAAGTACTATAACCAAAACGGCAGTGCGAGTTAACTCCACTCGGCACCCCGCTTATTCCGCCAATATCGGATTTGGGTCAGGAGGCAACTGGGCTTTCCTCCGCATAGCGGAATACCGAATTCCTCTTACCTCCTCCTTCTACAGCTGACAAAAGTCACCGTTAGCGACTCCTCGCCAAGACCCGCAGGAACGTGGCGTTTCTCCTCCAACATCAAGGAACACAGAACCAGAAGCAGAATTACGCGCATCAGCCAATCGCGCAGGACCGCATTATATTTCCTGAAAGAAAGGCTCATGGAAGTTGTAGTTTCTTTAGTCATTAGGCATTAGGCAGGCGCGATGTTGTAAAATCCTGACAGTAGGTCCCCCTCCCTAGTGCCTCCTAGGGCCAGGCTTAGCAGGACATTGCCTATGGAAGGAACGGACAGCAACAGGAGCGTGCACATTCGCACACGGCTCCCAGAAGTAATTCTCAGACGAATAACCCTTCCAAGAAACCAGGTACCACAGAGATCCTCTGCGCCATTTAGAGTCCTTAATGCTCCGCACCACATATTCCAGCCCCCTATCTCCCTGCACTGGCGGAAGAGCACGGCGCCTAGCAGACAAGGCGGGTTTCAACAGACTACAGTGAAAAACAGGATGAATCCGAGGTGAGGCAGGCAATTTCAATTTGAAAGCCACAGGGTTGATCTGTTTGAGAATGACATAGGGCCCAATGTATCTGAGGTGAAAAACACTCCTCACTTTAAAATGGATGTTTCGAGTGGACAACCAGACCCTGTCCCCCACATGATACACAGGACCCACCGAGCGGTGGTGATCCGCCTATCTCTTATAGGTCTGTTTAGCCTTGTTTAAATGAGTGGCCACCTTCTTCTGAACAGCACGTAGATGACGAACCTGTGCCATAACCGCTGGTTGCCTACTCACCTCATCAGGAATGCTAACGGGTAAGACTCTCGCATCAAACCCGAAATTGGCATAAAAAGGTGACACTCCCACTGAGATGTGCCAAGCATTGTTATATGCCAATTCCGTCATCCACAACAAAGACACCCACGATTCCTGTGCTGCTAGAGCATAACATCGCAGAAACTTCTTTAGGGTTTGATTTAAACGTTCTGTCTGTCCATCCGTCTGAGGATGGAAACTAGTTGAAAGCGTGGACGAGATGTGCAAAGCCTGACACCAAGATTTCCAAAAACAGGCGATGAACTGAGGTCCCCGGTCAGAAATTATGACTTCCGGTACGCCATGAAGGCGAATGACGTTAGTCAACAACAATTGTGCTGTTTGACCCGCTGTGGGAAGGTTCCTGCACGGGATAAAGTGTCCCATTTTGGTAAGGCTGTCAACTACCACCAGTACAGCCGTTTTCCCCTGATCCACCGGCAACCCTGTGATAAAATCCATGCTTATACTTTGCCATGGTCTCTGAGGAGTGGGCATGGGCATGAGTTTCCCTTTACTTTTGACGTTCTCATTTTTTGCGCAAGCACAGTCTTCGCACTTCTTCACCCACAGCTTAATGTCTGAGTTCATGGTCTCCCACCAGAAATGTCTCAACATTAATTGTATGGTTTTCTTCTCCCCTGGATGTCCAGCCATCGGAGATTCATGACACCATACAAAAGCCTTCTTTCGGACTTCCAAGGTAGGCAAGAACAATTTCTCGTTAAAAAAAGGCAACCCCTGTTTCAAAGAACGACTTGTTTGTTTCCTGCTCCAAGAAGCCCAAGCAACACTAGTTTTCTGATTTTTTTATGCTGTCCAAAAAGGTATCGGCCTTCAACACACATATCACTTTGGATGGCTCCACTATGGGTTCTAGTGGTGACTTAGTGTCGTTATCGTCCCCGTTCTCCAAATGGGATAGGGTATCGACCTTTCTGTTGTCACTACCAGGTTTGAAAGTGATTATGAAATCGTATTCAGCGAAGAATAGCATCCACCTCATCTGTCTCTGTGTCAAATGTCTAGCTGTCTTCATATACTGAAGGTTAGGATGATCAGAGTATACCATGACTGGAAACACCGCCCCCCAAAGATACTGTCTCCACTCCTGAAAAGCCTGTTTAATGGCCAAAAGCTCTTTCTCGGCAATCGTGTAATTAATTTCTGCAGGGCTTAGTTACTTTCTTTGACAAATAGGCCACTGGATGCAATTGTCCTGTATGCTGATCTCTTTGTGACAAAATTGACCCTATAGCCTCATCCGAGGCATCTGCTTCTACAAGAAATGGGAAACTCAGGTTTTGGATGAGCCAATATGGGTGCTATAGTGAATGCATGTTGAAGATAAACAAAAGCGTCACCCGCTTCCTTGGACCACTGAAAAACAACACCTTTTCTGAGTAACCTAGACAAAGGAACTGCTACCTTGGAAAAGTGGAGGATGAACCGTCTGTAATAATTGGCAAAGCCTAGAAAGCATTGCACTTCTCTTACAGACTTTGGCACTGGCCATGTTTGTACTGCCTGAACCTTATGTTCTGCCATTTGCAACCCTTCAGAGCAAAGCATCATTCCCAAGAATTTCACCTTCTTCACACTGAATTCACACTTACTCAGTTTACAAAAAAGGGTATGTTCTCTTAAACGCTGCAGGACCTGGACCACATGTGCGGTATGCGTTCTAACATCCTCTGAGTAAATCAGAATGTCGTCTATGTACACTACGACACTTATGCCCACCAACTCCCTCAAGACATCGTTAAGAAAGTTCTGGAATGCCGCCGGGGCGTTACACAACCCGAATGGCATCACAGTATCTTCAAAGAACCCATAATGTGTCTTGAAGGCAGTTTCCATTCATCCCCTTCACGAACACGCACCAAGTGGTATGCTCCACGGAGGTCTAGCCTGGTGTAAATCTGGGCATTTCTCACTTGGTCTAATAAAACAGAGATGAGAGGCAGAGGGTATCTATTACGTACTGTGTATTTGTTCAACATTTTGTAATCCACACAGGCCCTCAAATCACCATTTGCTTTTTCAATAAAAAACAAAGGAGCGGCTGCAGGGGATTTGGAAGGTCTAATAAAGCCTATCTTTGATAATGGTTTAAATACTCTTTTTTGTGTTTAGTTTCTGGAACGGATAAAGTGTACAAACGACATGAAGGTATCGGTGCCCCATCCACCAGATCTATACAACAATCGTACTCTCTGTGTGGAGGTAACTTCTAAGCCATGCTCTCACTAAACACATCTTTGTATGACTGATAAGCCTTGGGTAAGGACACTTCTTTTTCAGCAGCCGTGACGACTACAAATGGAAAAGACATTGCTGCTGCCTGAGTGAGCTGAGAGTACACAAAATGTGCTTGACAATCTATTGACAAAAAACTTATAGTTTTTCTTTTCCAATCGATAATAGGGATGTGAAAGCTCAGCCATGGCATTCCCAAAATTATCTTGTTCTGAGGTGCCTCAATAATGTTCAAAGATAACTCATCTTTGTGTTCCCCTTCTGGAACCAGAACAGACAGCATGACTTTCTCAGTCTGTTCAGTGATCAACCCAGATTTTAATGGTTTCCCATCCACTGCCCAAACTTCCTCTGGTTTCTCTCTGGACACACGATTCAAGGAGAGTCTTGTCACCAACCCACTGTCAATAAAATTTCCCGTGACACCCGAATCAATCATCACCAATACCTGGTAATTGTTCCTGTGGCTCTCCAAACTCATGGGCAGAACTATATGTGACATAGAATCAGGCACTGTCTCAATGGACAAAGAAGGAAGCTTCCATTGCACTGCTTCCTCTGAACTCTCCTTAGTGTCTTCATGTCTAATGCCTATATTGGACACTGCTAACTTTTTCCTGGACCATCCCCCTGTATTCTTAGGTTTGGAGGGACATTCCTTTACGTAATGGCCTTTCTTGCCACAAAACATGCAAAGGCCCTGAACCCTGCGACTTTCTCTCTCTTCCCTGGATAACTGGGCTCGGACAGCTCCTATTTCCATAGGTTTATTTCCATCCGTAGAGGGAGGCAACCCTTTGAGAGAGGATGTTTCATACCTTGCGTAACCTCTCTCCCATTTTCTTCTCTCACCTCCTCTTTCTGCTAACCTACCATCCAGCCTCAAAGTTAAATTAATCATATCCGTACATGTGGTTGGCTGAGGGTCGATCTGAGCGATAATATTCTTTAACCCTTACCTTAGTCCTTGGTAGAAAATTGACATTTGTTTTTCTTCTGACCAGGAAGTTTCTGCCACTAATCTATTGAAGGTTGTTAAATATGTGACCAAATCATTCCTTCCTTGTCTGAGTTCCAATAGTTCCTTGTCTGCACTAAAAGTGGTTGCTCTCCTATCAAATACCCTTTCGAACTCGGCCCTAAAGGCGACCAATCGGACAACACAGCATCGTTGTTCCTCACTAGAGGAACGGCCCAGTTTGCAGCATCCCCAACCAGATAAGAGATGGCGAATGCCACTCTGGAGTGATTATTCGGTAAGGAGGCTGGTTTGCAAGAAAAGTGCAGCATAATCTGTGTAAGGAACACCTGTGTCTTAGAAGGATCCCCTGTAAATCGCTCAGGACTTGCCAAAGGAATGGGCGGAGGGACGGTGACCTGTATCTGAGGATTCTGAAGTGAAGCATCGAAAGGATTTCTGGATAACTTATCTACTTGTTCTTGTAACGCAGAGGTTTCTGCTCTAGACTCAGCCAATTCTTGCTGCACTAATACTAATGCCTGGAGTACATCCTCCATGGATGCCATTACCTCCACCAACCGGATCGGGCGGAGCTATTTATCTTGGGTGCGTAATTCTGTCAGAACACGCTCCGCAGGATCCGGATGATGAGATAAGGGTCCACCTCCCGAATTTACCAGCACCCCGAATATATAACACAGGGTGCTCGCACTATCAGGCAAGGAAAAAGGTAAGGTAAAGGGTCAGCAGGGAGAAAGGACCTGAAATGACAAAACCAACACAATGTATAAACAGGGCAACATAAATGACTACTCTGATGTATTCTCGCTAAACCCTGAATACCTAATATATATCTCAGCCAGTCCTTCTATGATTATAAAGTTTGGTGTTCTAATCTGAGGTTTCTAGAAACAAACACAACAAATAAAAGCAGTTGTTACTCATGTATAGCATACAACATATAGCGATAATGAGATTGATTTCTAGCACCCCATACAAGAGAAATAGTAACCTTCCTATCCCTGCTGGAAACGATGTAGTGATTATCCCTTTTCCCCCACGGTATGATAAAGATAGGAAACCACTCTTCCTCCAGAGTGCTTCCATGTATTTGACCTTTCAACGAGCTCTTTCTGAAAACATAGGTATAGCAAGAAACAAAGACATAAACGGGAATGGTAGTTGTGACCACCACTTCCGTTCCGCTTTTTATCTTCCAGTAAACCGTTTGGCAGATCTCGAAGGTCGGCAACACGTGGTTAACCACCACCACTGTGCTCCGCTCAATAGTTCCCAACACGAACACTGATTGAACCTTACCGGCAACGTGTAGTTGTGACCACTACAGCCGTTCCGGGGATGGCAGTAGCTACTGTGGAAAAAGGCACACGGCAGCGTGTAGAGAAACCCACTTCGCTCCGCTGCAAATCCAACAAACAAATGTCCTGACTAACAAGGCTAACACGGTAATCCGAGGACGTTTACCTCTGAGCTCCGCTCAACCAAAAAGAAAGTACTATAACCTAAACGACAGTGCGAGTTAACTCCACACGGCACCCCGCTTAGTCTGCCAATATCGGATTTGGGTCAGGAGGCAACTGGGCTTTCCTCCGAATAGCGGAATTCCGAATTCCTCTTACCTCCTCCTTCTACAGCTGACAAAAGTCACCGCTAGCGACTCCTTGCCAAGACCCGCAGGAACGCGGCGTCTCTCCTCCAACATCAAGGAACACAGAACCCGAAGCAGAATTACGCGTGTTAGCCAATCCCGCAGGATCGCATTATATTTCCTGAAACAAAGGCTCATGGAAGTTGTAGTTTCTTTAGTCATTAGGCATTAGGCAGGCGCAATGTTGTAAAATCCTGACACGCTTCTTGACTCTTTCCACACCTCTGCTGTTTCTTCCTGCACTTCTCCTGCTTCTTTCTGCGCCACTCTTGCTTCTTTCTGTACCTCTCTTGCACATTTCTGCACATCGCTTGTCACTTTCTACACCCCTCTTGCCTCTTTCTTTACGTCGTTTTCTTCATTCTGCACTTTTCTTGCCTCTTTCTGCACCCTTCTGCCTACTTCTGTACATCTGTTGGTTCTTCCTGCATGCTTTTGCTGCTTTCTGAACCTCTCTTACAAATGTCTGCATCCCTCTTGCCTCTTTCTGCACCCCTCTTGCATCTTTCTGCACCTCTATTGCTTCTTTCTGCACCTCTTTTCCAAATGTCTACACCCCTCTTATCTTTCTGCATCCCTCTTGCCTGTTTCTCTACCTCTGATGCTTCTTTCTATACTTCTCTTGCCTCTTTCTGCACCCCTCTTTCCTCCTTCTGTACCTCTCTTTCCTCTTTCTGCACCCCTCTTGCCTCTTTCTGCACCTTTCTTGCCTCTTTATGCACCAGTCTTTTGCTTCTTTATACACTTCTCTTGCCACTTTCTGCACCCCTCGTGCCTCTTTCTGCACCTCTGTTGGTTCTTTCTGCACTTCGCTTGCTTCTTTCTCCACCTCTGTTGGTTCTTTCTGCACTGCTCTTTCTTCTTTCTGCACTATTTTGCCTGTTTCTATGACTCTCTTGACTCTTTCTGTACTTTTCTTGTCTCTTACTGCACCTCTGTTGCCTCTTCTTGCCTCTTTCTGCACCCCTCTTACCTCTTTCTGCACCTCTGTTGCTTGTTTCTGCAACTCTATTGCTTATTGCTATGCCCCTCTTGCCTCTTTCCTCACCTCTGTTGCTTCTTTCTGCGCATCTCTTGCTACTTTCTGCGCATCTCTTGCAAATGTTTGCACCATCTTGCCTCTTTCTGCACCTCTGTTGGTTCTTTCTGAACAGCACTTGCTTTTTCTGAACCTCTCTTGCAAATGGCTGCACCCCTCTTGCCTATTTCTGCACTACTCTTCCCTCTTTCTGCACCTCTGTTGCTACTTTCTGCACAGCTATTTCTTCTTTCTGCACCCCTCTTGCCTCTTTCTGTACCTCTCTTGCCTCTTTCGGCACCCCTCTTGCCTCTTTCTGTACCCTTGTTCCTTCTTTCTGCACCTTTCTGCCATGCTCCTGCACTTGTCTTGCCTCTTTCTGCACCTCTGTTGCTTCTTTCTGTACTTCTCTTGCTTCATTCTGTACCTCTCTTGGTACGTTCTGCACCTCTCTTACCTTTTTCTGAACCTCTGTTGCTTCTTCCTGCACTTTTCTTTCTTCTTTCTGTACCCCTCTTGACTCTTTCTGCATCTCTGTTGTTTCTTTCTGCACTTCTCCTGCTTCTTTCTGCGCCACTCTTGCTTCTTTCTGTACCTCTCTTGCATATTTCTGCACATCTCTTGTCTCTTTCTACACCCCTCTTACCTCTTTCTTCACCTTGTTTTCTTCGTTCTGTACTTCTGTTGCCTCTTTCTGCACATCTGTTGGTTCTTTCTGCATGCTTTTGCTGTTTTCTGAACCTCTCTTACAAATGTCTGCATCCCTCATGCCTCTTTCTGCACCCTCTTGCATCGTTTTGCACCTCTATTGCTTCTTTCTGCACCTCTTTTGCAAATGTCTACACCCCTCGTATCTCTTTCTGCATCCTCTACCTATGTTGCTTCTTTCTACACATCTCTTGCCTCTTTCTCCATCCCTCTTTCCTCCTTATGTACCTCTCTAGTCTCTTTCTGCACCCCTCGTGTCTCTTTCTGCACCTTTCTTGCCTCTTTCTGCACCCCTCTTGTCTCGTTCTGCACCTCTGTTGCTTGTTTCTGCAACTCTATTGCTTATGTCTTTGCCCCTCTTGCCTATTACCTCACCTATGTTGCTTCTTTCTGCACCTTTCTTGCCTCTTTATGCACCCCTCTTGTCTCTTTCTGCACCTCTGTTGCTTGTTTCTGCAACTCTATTGCTTATTTCTTTGTCCCTCTTGCCTCTTTCCTCACCTCTGTTGCTTCTTTCTGCACTGATTTTGCTAATTTATGTGCCTCTCTTGGTTCTTTCTGAACAGCTCTTGCTTTTTCTGAACCTCTCTTGCAAATGGCTGCACCCCTCTTGCCTATTTCTGCACTACGCTTCCCTTTTTCTGCACCTCTGATGCTACGTTCTGCACTGCTCTTTATTCTTTCTGCACCTCTCCTTTTTATTTCTGCACCTCATTTATAAACCTCTGCACCCATATTGCCTCTTTCTGCGCCACTCTAGCTTCTTTTTGTACCTCTCTTGCACATTTCTGCACATCTCTTGTCTCTTTCTACACCCCTTTTACCTCTTTCTTTACCTCGTTTTCTTCGTTCTGAACTTCTGTTGCCTCTTCCTGCACATCTGTTGGTTCTTTCTGCATGCTTTTGCTGCTTTCCAAACCTCTCTTACAAATGTCTGCATCCCTCTTGCCTCTTTCTGCACCCCTCTTGCATCTTTCTGCACCTCTTTTGCAAATGTCTACACCCCCGTATCTCTTTCTGCATCCCTCTTGCCTGTTTCTCCACCTCTGTTGGTTCTTTCTGCACTGCTCTTTCTTCTTTCTACACTCTTTTGCCTGTTTCTGCGACTCTCTTGACTCTTTCCGCATCTCTGTTTGGTTCTTTCTACACTGCTCTTGCTTCTTTCTCCACCTCTGTTGCTTCTTTCTGCACTGCTCTTTCTTCTTGCTATCCTATTTTGCCTGTTTCTGCAAATCTCTTGACTTTTTCTGTACTCTTCTTGTCTCCTACTGCACCTCTGATGCCTCTTTCTGCACCTTTCTTGCCTCTTTCTGCACCCCACTTGTCTCTTTCTGCACCTCTGTTGCTTGTTTCAGCAACTCTACTGCTTATTTCTTTGCCCCTCTTACCTCTGTGCTCACCTCTGTCGCTTCTTTCTGCACTGCTCTTGCTAACTTCTGTGCCTCTCTTGGTTCTTTCTGGACAGCTCTTGCTTTTTCTGAACCTCTCTTGCAAATGGCTGCACCCCTTTGCCTATTTCTGCACTACTCTTCCCTCTTTCTGCACCTCTGTTGCTACGTTCTAAACTACTCTTTATTCTTTCTGCACCTCTCCTATTTCTTTCGGCACCTCTCTTATAAACCTTTGCACCCATAGTGCCTCTTTCTGTGCCACTCTTGCCTCTTTCTGCACCTCTTTTGCTTCTTACTGCACTTCTCTTGCATCTTTCTGAACTGCTCTTGCTACTTTCAGCACTTCTCTTGCAAACGTCTGACCCCTCTTGCCTCTTTCCACACCCTCTTGCCTCTTTCTGTACCTCTCTTGCCTCTTTCTACACCTCTTTTGGTTCTTTCTGCACCTCTGTTGGTTTTTTCTGTATTTCATTTGCCTTTTTATGCGACTTTCTTTCCTCTTTCTGTACTTATCTTGCCTCTTTCTGTATCCACGTTGCTTCTTTCTGCACTACTCTTGCATCTTTTTGCAACTTTGTTGCTTCTTTCTGCACTTCATTTGCTTTTTTCTACACCTCTGTGGCTTTTTATTGCCTCTTTTGCCTCTTTCTATACTATACCCCTCTTCCCAATTTCAGCACCTCTTTAGCTTCTTTCTACAGTTCTCTTGCCTTTTTCTGTACCCCTCTTGCCTTTTTCTGTACCTCTGTTGGTTCTTTCTGCACTTCTCTTGCCTCTTTCTGCACGCATCTTACCTCTTTCTGTACCTCTGTTTGTTCATTCTGGATGCTCTTGCTTCTTTTTGTACCTCTCTCACAAATTTCTGCAACCCTCTTGAATCTTTCTGCACCCCTCTTTCCTCTTTCTGCACTTCTCTTGGGTCTTTCTACACTGTTCTTTCTTCTTTCGGTACCTCTTTTGCCTGTTTCTGCTACTCTCTTGCCTCTTTCTATACTTCTCTTGACTCTTTCTCCACCCCTGTTGCTTCCTTCTGTACTTCTTGTACCTCTTTCTGCACCCCTCTAACCTTTTTCGGCACCTCTGTTGCTTCTTTGTGCACTGCTCTTGCTTCTTTCTGCACCTCTCACAAATTTCTGCAACCCATTTCCCTCTTTCTGCACCCCTCTTGACTTTTTTTTATCTCTGTTGCTTCTTTCTGCACTTCTCTTTCTTCTTTCCCAACCTATGTTGCTTATTTCTGCACCTCTCTTACAAACTTCTGCACCACTCTTGCCTCTTTCTGCACCTACTGGCCTCTTTTTGCACCTCAGTTAATTCTTTCTGCACTGCTCCTGCTTCTTTATGCACCTCTCTTACAAATGTCTTCACCCCTCTTGCCTCTTTCTGCTCCCTTCTTGACTTTCTTTTGCACCCCTCTTGCCTCTTACTGCACCTCGGTTGGTTCTTTCTGCACCTCATTTGCAAATTTCTGCTCTATCGTTGCCTCTTTCTGTACCCCTCTTGCCTATTTCTGCATGGCTCTTGCCTCTTTCTGCACCTCAGTTGGTTCTTTCTGCTGTGTTCTTGCTTCTTTCTGTAAATCTCTTGCAAATTTCTGCTCCACCTTTGCTTCTTTCTGCACCCCTCTTGCCTCTTTTTGCATGTCTCTTGCCTCTTTCTGCACCTCTGTTGCTTCTTTCTGTACTTCTCTTGCTTCTTTCTGCACCTCTGTTTGTTCTTTCTGTACTTCTCTTGCCTTTGTATGCATCCCTCCTGTCTCTTTCTGCACCTCTGTTGATCTTTCTGCACCTCCCTTACATATTTATGCTCCCCACTTCCCTCGTTCCGTACTCCTCTTCTGTTTTTCTGCAACTCTGTTGCTTCTTTCTGTACTTCTCTTGCTTCTTTCTGCACATCTCTTGCTTTTTTTACACTACTCTTACACACTTCTGTACCCCTCTTGCCTCTTTCTGCACCTCTCGTGCCTCTTTCTATACCCCTCTTGCCTCTTTTTGCACCTCTGCTTGTTCTTTTTGCATTTCTCTTGCTTCTTTCTACACCTGTCTTGCAATGATCTGGACTCCTCTTGCATCTTTCCGCACACTTCTTCCCTCTTTCTACACCTCTGTTGGTTCTTTCTGAACTTCTCTTGCTTCTTTATGCACCTCTCTTACAAATTTCTGCACCGTCTTGCCTCTTTCTGTACCTCTCTTGCCTCTTTCTTCCACCTCTGTTGGTTCTTGCTGCACTGTTCTTTCTTCTTTCTGCACCTCTTTTGCTTGTTCCTGTGACTCTCTTTCTTCTTTCTGTACCTCTCTTGTTACTTTCTGCACCTCTGGTGCTTCTTTCTGCAATTTTATTGCTTCTTTGGGTACCTCTGTTGCTACTTTCCACACCTGGCCTACACATTTCTGCACCCCTCTTGCCTCTTTCTGTACCTCTCTTGCAACCTTCTGCATGTCTGTTTGTTCTTTTTGCACCCCTCTTGCCTCTTTTTGCACCCCTCTTGCCTCTTTCTGCACCCATCTTGCCTCTTTCTGAACCTCTTTGTAATCTTTCTGTACTTCTGTTGTCTCTTTCTTTTTCCCTCCTGTCTCTTTCTGCTCCTCTGCTGGTTCTTTCTCTACTGCTCTTGCTTCTTTCTGCACCTCCCTTGCACGTTTCTGCCCCCTCCTGCCTCTTTCTTCGCTTTTCTTCCCTCTTTCTGTACTTCTCTTGCTTCTTAACCCACCTCTCTTGCTTCTTTCTAAACCTCTCTTACAAACGTCGGCACCCCTCTTGCCTCTTTCTGCACCTCTCATCTCTTTTTGTACCCGTCTTGCCTCTTTTGGCACCCCTCTTGACTCTTTCTGCACCTCTCCTGCCTCTTTCTGCACCTCTCCTATCGCTTTTTGCACCCATCTTGCCTCTTTCTGGACCTCTTTTGCTCCTTTGTGCATTTTTCTTGCCTTTTTCTGCAGCACCCCTCTTGCCTCTTCCTACACCTCTGCTTGTTCTTTCTGCACTGCTCTTACCTCGTTCTGCATCTCTGTTGGTTCTTTCTGCACTGCTCTTGCTTCTTTCTGCACCTCCCTTGCAAATTTCTGCCCCCCTCTTGCCGCTTTCTGCACTTCTCTTCCCTCTTTCTGTACTTCTCTTGCTTCTTACCGCACCTCTCTTGCTTCTTTTTGCACCTCTCTTACAAACCTCTGCAACCCTCTTGCCTCTTTCTCTACCTCTCTTATCTCATTCTGTACTCCTCTTCCTTCTCTCTGCACCACTGTTACTTCTTTCTGTACTTCTCTTGCCTTTTTCTGAATCCCTCTTCCTTCTTATTGCACCTTTGTTGTTTCTTTCTGCACTTCTCTTGCCTCTTTCTGCATGCCTCTTGCATCTTTCTGCAATCGTCTTGCCTCTTTCTGTACCCCTATTGCTTCTTTCCGTACCTCTGCTTGTTCTTTCTTCACTTCTCTTACTTCTTTCTGCACCTGTATTGTAATGTTCTGCACCCCTCTTGCCTCTATCTGTACCTCTCTTGCAACCTTCTACATCGCTGTTTGTTCTTTATGCACCCCTCTTGCCTCTTTCTGCACCTATCTTTCCTCTTTCTGCACTCCTCTTGCTTCTTTCTGCACTTCTGTCATCTCTTTCTTTTTCACTCTTGCCTCTTCCTACACCTCTGCTGGTTGTTTCAGCACTGCTCTTGCTTCTTTCGGCACCTCCCTTGCAAATTTCAGCTCCCTCTTGCCTCTTTGAGCACTTTTCTTCCCTCTTTCTGTACTTCTCTTGCTTCTTACCCCACCTCTCTTGCTTCTTTCTTCCCCTCTCTTACAAACCTCTGCACCCTCTTGCCTCTTTCTGCACTTCTCTTGCCTTTTTCTGTAGCATCCCTCTTGCCTCTTTCTGCACCTCTGTTTGTTCTTTCTGCACTGCTCTTGCTTCTTTCTGCACCTCCCTTGCACATTTCTGCCCCCTCTTGTCGCTTTCTGCACTTCTCTTCCCTCTTTCTGTACTTCTCTTGCTTCTTACTGCACCTCTCCTGCCTCTTTCTGCACCTCTCCTATCGCTTTTTGCACCCATCTTGCCTCTTTCTGGACCTCTTTTGCTCCTTTGTGCACTTTTCTTGCCTTTTTCTGCAGCACCCCTCTTGCCTCTTTCTGCACCTGTTTGTTCTTTCTGCACTGCTCTTGCTTCTTTCTGCACCTCCCTTGCACATTCATGCCCCCTCTTGCCTCTTTCTGCACTTCTCTTCCCTCTTTCTGTACTTATCTTGCTTCTTACCATACCTCTCTTGCTTCTTTCTGCACCTCTCTTACAAACCTCTGCAACCCTCTTGCCTCTTTCTCTACTTCTCTTATCTCCTTCTGTACTCCTCTTCCTTCTCTCTGCACCTCTGTTGTTTCTTTCTGCACTTCTCGTGCCTCTTTCTGCATGCTTCTAGTATTTTTCTGCAACCGTCTTGCCTCTTTCTGTACCCTTATTGCCTCTTTCCGCACCTCTGCTTGTTCTTTCTGCACGGCTCTTACTTCTTTCTGCACCTGTCTTTTAATGTTCTGCACCCCTCTTGCCTCTTTCTGTACCTCTCTAGCAACGTTCTGCATCTCTGTTTGTTCTTTCTGTACCCCTCTTGCCTCTTTCTGCACCTCTCTTGCCTCTTTCTACACCCCTCTTGCCTCTATATGTACCTCTCTTGCCTCTTTCTGCACCTCTCTTGCCTATTTCTGTACCTATTTTGCTTCTTTCTGTACTTGTCATCTCTTTCCTTTCCCCTCTTGCCTCTTTCTGCACCTCTGCTAGTTCTTTCTGCACTGCTCTTGCTTCTTTCTGTACCTCCCTTGCAAATTTATACCCCCTCTTG
Source organism: Lissotriton helveticus (assembly GCF_964261635.1). Taxonomy (NCBI): domain Eukaryota; kingdom Metazoa; phylum Chordata; class Amphibia; order Caudata; family Salamandridae; genus Lissotriton; species Lissotriton helveticus. The sequence goes on along the minus strand of NC_136071.1, from coordinate 791,693,977 downwards.
CCTCTTTCTGCACTTCCCTTCCCTATTTTATACTTCTCCTGCTTTTTACCATATCTCTCTTGCTTCTTTCTGCACCTCTCTTACAAACCTCTGCAACCCTCTTGCCTCTTTCTCTACTTTTCTTATCTCCTTCTGTATTCCTCTTCCTTCTATCTGCACATCTGTTGTTTCTTTCTGCACTTCTCTTGCCTTTTTCTGAATCCCTCCTCCTTCTTATTGCACCTCTGTTGTTTCTTTCTTCACTTCTCTTGGCTCTTTCTGCATGTCTCTTGCATCTTTCTGCAACCGTCTTGCCTCTTCTGTACCCCTATTGCCTCTTTCCGCAACTCTGCTTGTTCTTTCTGCACTGCTCTTACCTCTTTCTGCACATGTCTTTTAATGTTCTGCACCCCTTTTGCCTCTTTCTGTACCTCTCTAGCAACTTTCTATATCTCTGTTTGTTCTTTCTATACCCCTCTTGCCTCTTTCTGCACCTCTCTTGCCTCTTTCTACACCCCTCTTACCTCTATCTGCACTTCTCTTGCCTCTTTCTGCACCCCTATTGCCTCTTTCTGTACCTCTTTTGCTTCTTTCTGTACTTGTCATCTCTTTCCTTTCCCCACTTGCCTCTTTCTACACCTCTGCTAGTTCTTTCTGCACTGCGCTTGCTTCTTTCTGTACCTCCCTTGCAAATTTCTGTTCCCTCTTGCCTCTTACTACAGTTCTCTTCCCTCTTTCTGTACTTCTCTTGCTTCTTACCGCACCTCTCTTGCTTCTTTTTGTACCTCTCTTATAAACCTCTAACCCCTCTAGCCTCTTTCTGCACCTCTCTTATCTCTTGTCGCATCCCTCTAACCTCTTTATGCACCTCTTTTGCTTCTTTCTGTACTTCTCTTGCCATTTTCTGCAGCATCCTCTTACCTCTTTCTGCACCTCCGTTGGTTCTATCTGCACTGCTCTTGCTTCTTTCTGCACCTCCCTTGCAAATTTCTGCCCCCCTCTTGCCGCTTTCTGCACTTCTCTTCCCTCTTTCTGTACTTCTCTTGCTTCTTACCGCACCTCTCTTGCTTCTTTTTGCACCTCTCTTACAAACCTCTGCAACCCTCTTGCCTCTTTCTCTACCTCTCTTATCTCATTCTGCACTCCTCTTCCTTCTCTATGCACCACTGTTACTTCTGTCTGTACTTCTCTTGCCTTTTTCTGAATCCCTCTTCCTTCCTATTGCACCTCTGTTGTTTCTTTCTGCACTTCTCTTGCCTCTTTCTGCATGCCTCTTGCCTCTTTCTGCAATCGTCTTGCCTCTTTCTTTATCCCTAGTGCTTCTTTCCGCACCTCTGCTTGTTCTTTCTGCACTTCTCTTACTTCTTTCTGCACCTGTCTTGTGATATTCTGCACCCCTCTTGCCTCTTTCTGTACCTCTATTGCAACCTTCTACATCTGTTTGTTCTTTATGCACCCTTCTTGCCTCTTTCTGCACGTATCTTTCCTCTTTCTGCACCCCTCTTGCTTCTTTCTGCACCTCTATTGCTTCTTTCTGCACTTCTGTCATCTCTTTCTTTTTCACTCTTGCCTCTTCTTGCACCTCTGCTGGTTGTTTCTGCACTGCTCTTACTTCTTTCGGCACCTCCCTTGCAAATGTCAGCTCCCTCTTGCCTCTTTGAGCACTTCTTTTCCCTCTTTCTGTACTTCTCTTGCTTCTTACCCCACCTCTCTTGCTTCTTTCTTCCCCTCTCTTACAAACCTCTGCACTCCTCTTGCCTCTTTCTGCACTTCTCTTGCCTTTTTCTGCAGCACCCCTCTTGCTTCTTTCTGCACCTCTGTTTGTTCTTTCTGCACTGCTCTTCCTTCTTTCTGCACCTCCCTTGCACATTTCTTCCCCCTCTTGCCGCTTTCTGCACTTCTCTTCCCTCTTTCTGTACTTCTCTTGCTTCTTACCGCACCTATATTGCTTCTTTCTGCACCTCTCTTACAAACCTCTGCAACCCTCTTGCCTCTTTATCTACCTCTCTTATCTCATTTTGTATTCCTCTTCCTTCTCTCTGCACCTCTGTTGTTTCTTTCTGTACTTCTCTTGCCTTTTTCTGAATCCCTCTTCCTTCTTATTGCTCCCTCTGTTGTTTCTTTCTGCACTTCTCTTGCCACTTTCTGCATGCCTCTTACATCTTTCTGCAACCGTCTTGCCTCTTTCTGTACCCCTATTACCTCTTTCCACACCCCTGCTTGTTCTTTCTGCACCATATTACTTCTTTCTGCACCTGTCTTGTAATGTTTTGTACCCCTCTTGCCTTTTCTGTACCTCTCTTGCTAGTTTCTGCATCTCTGTTTGTTCTTTCTGTACCCCTCTTGCCTCTTTCTGCCCCTCTCTTGCCTCTTCCTACACCCCTCATGCCTCTATCTGTACCTCTCTTGCCCCCTTATGTATCCCTCTTGCCTCTTTCTGTACCTCTTTTGCTTCTTTCTGCACTTGTCAACTCTTTCATTTTCCCTGTTGCCTCTTTCTGCATCTCTGCTAGTTCTTTCTGCACTGCTCTGGCTTCTTTGTGTACCTCTCTTGCAAACGTATGCCCCCTCTTGCCTCTTTCGGCAGTTCTCTTCCCTCTTTATGCCATTCTCTTGCTTCTTACCGCACCTCTCTTGCTCCTTTCTGTACCTCTCTTATAAACCTCTACACCCCTCTTACCTATTTCTGCACCTCTCTTAGTTCTAGTTGTACCCCTCTAGCCTCTTTATGCTCCTCTTTTGCTTCTTTCTGCACTTTTCTTGCCGTTTTCTGCAGCATCCCTCTTACCTCTTTCTGCACCTCTCTTGCCTCTTTCTACACCCCTTTTACCTCTATCTGCACTTCTCTTGCATCTTTCTGCACCCCTCTTGCCTCTTTCTGTACCTCTTTTGCTTCTTTCTGTACTTGTCAACTCTTTCCTTTCCCCTCTTGCCTCTTTCTACACCTCTCCTAGTTCTTTCTGCACTGCGCTTGCTTCTTTCTGTACCTCCCTTGCAAATTTCTGTCCGCTCTTGCCTCTTTCTACAGTTCTCTTCCCTCTTCCTGTACTTCTCTTGCTTCTTACCGCACCTCTCTTGCTTCTTTTTGTACCTCTCTTATAAACCTCTAACCCCTCTTGCCTCTTTCTGTACCTCTGCTAGTTCTTTCTGCACTGCGCTTGCTTCTTTCTGTTCCTCCCTTGCAAATGTCTGTCCCCTCTTGCCTCTTTCTACAGTTCTCTTCCCTCTTTCTGTACTTCTCTTGCTTCTTACCACACCTCTCTTGCTTCTTTTTGTACCTCTCTTATCTCTTGTCGCACCCCTCTAACCTCTTTATGCACCTCTTTTGCTTCTTTCTGCACTTCTCTTGCCATTTTCTGCAGCATTCCTCTTACCTCTTTCTGCATCTCTGTTGGTTCTTTCTGCACTGCTCTTGCTTCTTTCTGCACCTCCCTTGCAAATTTCTAACCCCCTCTTACCGCTTTCTGCACTTCTCTTCCCTCTTTCTGTACTTCTCTTGCTTCTTACCGCACCTCTCTTGCTTCTTTTTGCACCTCTCTTACAAACCTCTGAAACCCTCTTGCCTCTTTCTCTACCTCTCTTATCTCATTCTGTACTCCTCTTCCTTCTCTCTGCACCACTGTTACTTCTTTCTGTACTTCTCTTGCCTTTTTCTGAATCCCTCTTCCTTCTTATTGCACCTTTGTTGTTTCTTTCTGCACTTCTCTTGCCTCTTTCTGCATGCCTCTTGCATCTTTCTGCAATCGTCTTGCCTCTTTCTGTACCCCTATTGCTTCTTTCCGTACCTCTGCTTGTTCTTTCTTCACTTCTCTTACTTCTTTCTGCACCTGTATTGTAATGTTCTGCACCCCTCTTGCCTCTATCTGTACCTCTCTTGCAACCTTCTACATCGCTGTTTGTTCTTTATGCACCCCTCTTGCCTCTTTCTGCACCTATCTTTCCTCTTTCTGCACTCCTCTTCCTTCTTTCTGCACTTCTGTCATCTCTTTCTTTTTCACTCTTGCCTCTTCCTACACCTCTGCTGGTTGTTTCAGCACTGCTCTTGCTTCTTTCGGCACCTCCCTTGCAAATTTCAGCTCCCTCTTGCCTCTTTGAGCACTTTTCTTCCCTCTTTCTGTACTTCTCTTGCTTCTTACCCCACCTCTCTTGCTTCTTTCTTCCCCTCTCTTACAAACCTCGGCACCCCTCTTGCCTCTTTCTGCACTTCTCTTGCCTTTTTCTGTAGCATCCCTCTTGCCTCTCTCTGCACCTCTGTTGTTTCTTTCTGCACTTCTCTTGCCTTTTTCTGAATCCCTCTTCCTTCTTATTGCTCCCTCTGTTGTTTCTTTCTGCACTTCTCTTGCCACTTTCTGCATGCCTCTTGCATCTTTCTGCAACCGTCTTGCCTCTTTCTGTACCCCTATTACCTCTTTCCACACCCCTGCTTGTTCTTTCTGCACCATATTACTTCTTTCTGCACCTGTCTTGTAATGTTTTGCACCCCTCTTGCCTTTTCTGTACCTCTCTTGCTAGTTTCTGCATCTCTGTTTGTTCTTTCTGTACCCCTCTTGCCTCTTTCTGCCCCTCTCTTGCCTCTTCCTACACCCCTCATGCCTCTATCTGCACCTCTCTTGCCCCCTTATGCACCCCTCTTGCCTCTTTCTGTACCTCTTTTGCTTCTTTCTGCACTTGTCAACTCTTTCATTTTCCCTGTTGCCTCTTTCTGCATCTCTGCTAGTTCTTTCTGTACTGCTCTGGCTTCTTTGTGTACCTCTCTTGCAAACGTATGCCCCCTCTTGCCTCTTTCTGCAGTTTTCTTCCCTCTTTATGCCATTCTCTTGCTTCTTACCGCACCTCTCTTGCTCCTTTCTGTACCTCTCTTATAAACCTCTACACCCCTCTTACCTATTTCTGCACCTCTCTTAGTTCTAGTTGTACCCCTCTAGCCTCTTTATGCTCCTCTTTTGCTTCTTTCTGCACTTTTCTTGCCGTTTTCTGCAGCATCCCTCTTACCTCTTTCTGCACCTCTCTTGCCTCTTTCTACACCCCTTTTACCTCTATCTGCACTTCTCTTGCATCTTTCTGCACCCCTCTTGCCTCTTTCTGTACCTCTTTTGCTTCTTTCTGTACTTGTCAACTCTTTCCTTTCCCCTCTTGCCTCTTTCTACACCTCTCCTAGTTCTTTCTGCACTGCGCTTGCTTCTTTCTGTACCTCCCTTGCAAATTTCTGTCCCCTCTTGCCTCTTTCTACAGTTCTCTTCCCTCTTTCTGTACTTCTCTTGCTTCTTACCGCACCTCTCTTGCTTCTTTTTGTACCTCTCTTATAAACCTCTAACCCCTCTTGCCTCTTTCTGTACCTCTGCTAGTTCTTTCTGCACTGCGCTTGCTTCTTTCTGTTCCTCCCTTGCAAATGTCTGTCCCCTCTTGCCTCTTTCTACAGTTCTCTTCCCTCTTTCTGTACTTCTCTTGCTTCTTACCACACCTCTCTTGCTTCTTTTTGTACCTCTCTTATAAACCTCTAACCACTCTTGCCTCTTTCTGCACCTCTCTTGTCGCACCCCTCTAACCTCTTTATGCACCTCTTTTGCTTCTTTCTGCACTTCTCTTGCCATTTTCTGCAGCATCCCTCTTACCTCTTTCTGCATCTCTGTTGGTTCTTTCTGCACTGCTCTTGCTTCTTTCTGCACCTCCCTTGCACATTTCTGCCCCCCTCTTGCCGCTTTCTGCACTTCTCTTCCCTCTTTCTGTACTTCTCTTGCTTCTTACCGCACCTCTCTTGCTTCTTTTTGCACCTCTCTTACAAACCTCTGCAACCCTCTTGCCTCTTTTTCTACCTCTCTTATCTCATTCTGTACTCCTCTTCCTTCTCTCTGCACCACTGTTACTTCTTTCTGTACTTCTCTTGCCTTTTTCTGATTCCCTCTTCCTTCTTATTGCACCTTTGTTGTTTCTTTCTGCACTTCTCTTGCCTCTTTCTGCATGCCTCTTGCATCTTTCTGCAATCGTCTTGCCTCTTTCTGTACCCCTATTGCTTCTTTCCGTACCTCTGCTTGTTCTTTCTTCACTTCTCTTACTTCTTTCTGCACCTGTATTGTAATGTTCTGCACCCCTCTTGCCTCTATCTGTACCTCTCTTGCAACCTTCTACATCGCTGTTTGTTCTTTATGCACCCCTCTTGCCTCTTTCTGCACCTATCTTTCCTCTTTCTGCACTGCTCTTGCTTCTTTCGGCACCTCCCTTGCAAATTTCAGCTCCCTCTTGCCTCTTTGAGCACTTTTCTTCCCTCTTTCTGTACTTCTCTTGCTTCTTACCCCACCTCTCTTGCTTCTTTCTTCCCCTCTCTTACAAACCTCTGCACCCCTCTTGCCTCTTTCTGCACTTCTCTTGCCTTTTTCTGTAGCATCCCTCTTGCCTCTCTCTGCACCTCTGTTGTTTCTTTCTGCACTTCTCTTGCCTTTTTCTGAATCCCTCTTCCTTCTTATTGCTCCCTCTGTTGTTTCTTTCTGCACTTCTCTTGCCACTTTCTGCATGCCTCTTGCATCTTTCTGCAACCGTCTTTCCTCTTTCTGTACCCCTATTACCTCTTTCCACACCCCTGCTTGTTCTTTCTGCACCATATTACTTCTTTCTGCACCTGTCTTGTAATGTTTTGCACCCCTCTTGCCTCTTTCTGCACCTATATTTCCTCTTTCTGCACTCCTCTTGCTTCTTTCTGCACTTCTGTCATCTCTTTCTTTTTCACTCTTGCCTCTTCCTACACCTCTGCTGGTTGTTTCAGCACTGCTCTTGCTTCTTTCGGCACCTCCCTTGCAAATTTCAGCTCCCTCTTGCCTCTTTGAGCACTTTTCTTCCCTCTTTCTGTACTTCTCTTGCTTCTTACCCCACCTCTCTTGCTTCTTTCTTCCCCTCTCTTAAAAACCTCTGCACCCCTCTTGCCTCTTTCTGCACTTCTCTTGCCTTTTTCTGTAGCATCCCTCTTGCCTCTCTCTGCACCTCTGTTGTTTCTTTCTGCACTTCTCTTGTCTTTTTCTGAATCCCTCTTCCTTCTTATTGCTCCCTCTGTTGTTTCTTTCTGCACTTCTCTTGCCACTTTCTGCATGCCTCTTGCATCTTTCTGCAACCGTCTTTCCTCTTTCTGTACCCCTATTACCTCTTTCCACACCCCTGCTTGTTCTTTCTGCACCATATTACTTCTTTCTGCACCTGTCTTGTAATGTTTTGCACCCCTCTTGCCTTTTCTGTACCTCTCTTGCTAGTTTCTGCATCTCTGTTTGTTCTTTCTGTACCCCTCTTGCCTCTTTCTGCCCCTCTCTTGCCTCTTCCTACACCCCTCATGCCTCTATCTGCACCTCTCTTGCCCCCTTATGCACCCCTCTTGCCTCTTTCTGTACCTCTTTTGCTTCTTTCTGCACTTGTCAACTCTTTCATTTTCCCTGTTGCCTCTTTCTGCATCTCTGCTAGTTCTTTCTGCACTGCTTTGGCTTCTTTGTGTACCTCTCTTGCAAACGTATGCCCCCTCTTGCCTCTTTCTGCAGTTCTCTTCCCTCTTTATGCCATTCTCTTGCTTCTTACCGCACCTCTCTTGCTCCTTTCTGTACCTCTCTTATAAACCTCTACACCCCTCTTACCTATTTCTGCACCTCTTTTAGTTCTAGTTGTACCCCTCTAGCCTCTTTATGCTCCTCTTTTGCTTCTTTCTGCACTTTTCTTGCCGTTTTCTGCAGCATCCCTCTTACCTCTTTCTGCACCTCTCTTGCATCTTTCTGCACCCCTCTTGCCTCTTTCTGTACCTCTTTTGCTTCTTTCTGTACTTGTCAACTCTTTCCTTTCCCCTCTTGCCTCTTTCTACACCTCTCCTAGTTCTTGCTGCACTGTGCTTGCTTCTTTCTGTACCTCCCTTGCAAATTTCTGTCCCCTCTTGCCTCTTTCTACAGTTCTCTTCCCTCTTTCTGTACTTCTCTTGCTTCTTACCGCACCTCTCTTGCTTCTTTTTGTACCTCTCTTATAAACCTCTAACCCCTCTTGCCTCTTTCTGTACCTCTGCTAGTTCTTTCTGCACTGCGCTTGCTTCTTTCTGTTCCTCCCTTGCAAATGTCTGTCCCCTCTTGCCTCTTTCTACAGTTCTCTTCCCTCTTTCTGTACTTCTCTTGCTTCTTACCACACCTCTCTTGCTTCTTTTTGTACCTCTCTTATAAACCTCTAACCACTCTTGCCTCTTTCTGCACCTCTCTTATCTCTTGTCGCACCCCTCTAACCTCTTTATGCACCTCTTTTGCTTCTTTCTGCACTTCTCTTGCCATTTTCTGCAGCATCCCTCTTACCTCTTTCTGCATCTCTGTTGGTTCTTTCTGCACTGCTCTTGCTTCTTTCTGCACCTCCCTTGCAAATTTCTGCCCCCCTCTTGCCGCTTTCTGCACTTCTCTTCCCTCTTTCTGTACTTCTCTTGCTTCTTACCACACCTCTCTTGCTTCTTTTTGCACCTCTCTTATAAACCTCTGCAACCCTCTTGCCTCTTTCTCTACCTCTCTTATCTCATTCTGTACTCCTCTTCCTTCTCTCTGCACCACTGTTACTTCTTTCTGTACTTCTCTTGCCTTTTTCTGAATCCCTCTTCCTTCTTATTGCACCTTTGTTGTTTCTTTCTGCACTTCTCTTGCCTCTTTCTGCATGCCTCTTGCATCTTTCTGCAATCGTCTTGCCTCTTTCTGTACCCCTATTGCTTCTTTCCGTACCTCTGCTTGTTCTTTCTTCACTTCTCTTACTTCTTTCTGCACCTGTATTGTAATGTTCTGCACCCCTCTTGCCTCTATCTGTACCTCTCTTGCAACCTTCTACATCGCTGTTTGTTCTTTATGCACCCCTCTTGCCTCTTTCTGCACCTATCTTTCCTCTTTCTGCACTCCTCTTGCTTCTTTCTGCACTTCTGTCATCTCTTTCTTTTTCACTCTTGCCTCTTCCTACACATCTGCTGGTTGTTTCAGCACTGCTCTTGCTTCTTTCGGCATCTCCCTTGCAAATTTCAGCTCCCTCTTGCCTCTTTGAGCACTTTTCTCCCCTCTTTCTGTACTTCTCTTGCTTCTTACCCCACCTCTCTTGCTTCTTTCTTCCCCTCTCTTACAAACCTCTGCACCCCTCTTGCCTCTTTCTGCACTTCTCTTGCCTTTTTCTGTAGCATCCCTCTTGCCTCTTTCTGCACCTCTGTTTGTTCTTTCTGCACTGCTCTTGCTTCTTTCTGCACCTCCCTTGCACATTTCTGCCCCCCTCTTGTCGCTTTCTGCACTTCTCTTCCCTTTTTCTGTACTTCTCTTGCTTCTTACCGCACCTCTCTTGCTTCTTTCTGCACCTCTCTTACAAACCTCTGCAACCCCCTTGTCTCTTTCTCTGCCTCTCTTATCTCCTTCTGTACTCCTCTTCCTTCTTATTGCACCTCTGTTGTTTCTTTCTGCACTTCTCTTGCCTCTTTCTGTACCCATATTGCCTCTTTCCGCACCCCTGCTTGTTCTTTTTGCACCATCTTACTTCTTTCTGCACCTGTCTTGTAATGTTCTGCACCCCTCTTGCCTTTTCGGTACCTCTCTTGCAACTTTCTGCATCTCTGTTTGTTCTTTCTGTACCCCTCTTGCCTCTTTCTGCCCCTCTTGCATCTTCCTACACCCCTCTTGCCTCTATCTGTACCTCTCTTGCCTCTTTCTGCACCCCTATTGCCTCTTTCTGTACCTCTTTTGCTTCTTTCTGCACCTCTGCTTGTTTGTTCTGCACTGCTCTTACTTCTTTCTGCACCGGTCTTGTAATGTTCTGTTCCCCTCTTGCCTCTTTCTGTACCTCTCTTGCAACCTTCTACATATCTGTTTGTTCTTTATGCACCCTTCTTGCCTCTTTCTGCACGTATCTTTCCCTTTTCTGTACTTCTCTTGCTTCCTACCCCACCTCTCTTGCTTCTTTCTTCCCCTCTCTTACAAACCTCTGCACCCCTCTTGCCTCTTTCTGAATTTCTCTTGCCTTTTTCTACAGCCCCCCTCTTGCTTCTTTCTGCACCTCTATTGCTACTTTCTGCACTTCTGTCATCTCTTTCTTTTTCACTCTTGCCTCTTCTTGCACCTCTGCTGGTTGTTTCTGCACTGCTCTTGCTTCTTTCTGCACCTCCCTTGCACATTTCTTCCCCCTCTTGCCGCTTTCTGCACTTGTCTTCCCTCTATCTGGACTTCTCTTGCTTCTTACCCCACCTCTCTTGCTTCTTTCTGCACCTCTCTTACAAAACTCTGCAACCCTCTTGCTTTTTCTGTACCTCTCTTGCAAGTTTCTGCATCTCTGTTCGTTCTTTCTGTACCCCTCTTGCCTCTTTCTGCCCCTCTCTTGCCACTTCCTACACCCCACTTGCCTCTATCTGCACCTCTCTTGCCTCTTTCTGTACCTCTTTTGCTTCTTTCTGCACTCGTCAACTCTTTCATTTCCCCTCTTGCCTCTTTCTGGATCTCTGCTAGTTCTTTCTGCACTGCTCTGGCTTCTTTGTGTACCTCTCTTGCAAATTTCTGCCCCCTCCTGCCTCTTTCTGCAGTTCTCTTCCCTCTTTATGTCATTCTCTTGCTTCTTAACACACCTCTCTAGCTCCTTTCTGTACCTCTCTTATAAACCTCTACACCCCTCTTACCTATTTCTGCACCTCTCTTAATTCTAGTTGCACCCCTCTAGCCTTTTTATTCTCCTCTTTTGCCTCTTTCTGCACTTCTCTTACAGTTTTCTGCAGCATCCCTCTTACCTCTTTCTGCACCTCTGTTGGTTCTTTCTGCACTGCTCTTGCTTCTTTCTGCACCTCCTTTACCAATTTCTGCCCCCTCTTGCCGCTTCCTGCACTTCTCTTCCCTCTTTCTGTGAACTTCACTTGCTTCTTACGGCACCTCTCTTGATTTTTTCTACACCTCTCTTACAAACCTCTGCACCCCTCTTGCTTCTTTCTGCACCTCTCTTAATGCTTTTTGCACCCATCTTGCTTCTTTCTGCACCTCTTTTGCTCCTTTCTGCACTTTTCCTGACTTTTCCTCTTGCTTTTTTCTGTACCTCTGATGGGTCTTTCTGCACTGCTCTTGCTTCTCTCTGCACCACCCTTGCAAATGGCAACCCCCTCTTGCCTGTTTCTGCACTTCTCATCCCTCTTTCTGTACTTCTCTTGCTTCTTACTGCACCTCTCTTGCTTCTTTCTGCACCTCTCATACAAACCTCTGCAACCCTCTTGCATCTTTCTGCACCTCTCTTATCTCTTTCTGCACTCCTCTTCCTTCTCTCTGCTCCTTTGTTCTTTCTGCACTTCTCTTGCCTTTGTCCGAACCCCTCTTCCTTCTTTATACACCTCTATTGTTTCTTTCTGCACTTCTCTTCCCTCTTTCAGCATGCCTCTTGCATCTTTCTGCAACCATCTTGCCTCTTTCTGCACCCCTCTTGCCTCTTTCTGCACCTCTGCTTGTTCTTTCTGCACCTCTATTGCTTCTTTCTGCACTGCTCTTACAAACAACTGCACCCCCCTTGCCTCTTTTTGTATATATCTTGCCTCTTTCTGCACTCCTCTTCCCTCCTTCTGCACTTCTGCTTGTTCTTTCTGCACTGCGCTTACTTCTTTCTGCACCTGTCTTGCAATGTTCTGCAAACCTCTTTCTTCTTTCTGCACTCCTCATCCCTGTTTCTGCACCTCTTTTTGGTTCTTACTGCATCTCTGTTTGTTCTCTCTGCACACCTCTTGCATTTCTGCCCCTCTTTTGCCTGTTCCTGCGACTCTATTTCCTCTTTCTGTACTTCTATTGCCTCTTTATGCACTTCTTTTACAAACGTCTGCACCCCTCTTGCCTCTTTCTATTCATCTCTTGTAACTTTCTGCACCTGTGTTTGTTCATTCAGCACACCTTTTGCCTCTTTCTGTACCTCCTTTGCCTCTTTCTGCACCCCTCCTGCCTCTTTCTGTACCCCTCTTTCCTTTTTCTGCATCACTCTTGCTTCTTTCTGCACCTATTTTGCTTCTTTCTGCACTTCTCTTGTCTCTTTCTTTTCTTTTCTTGTCTCTTTCTGCACTTCTCTTCCCTCTTTCTGTACTTCTCTTGCTTCTTCCTACACCTCTCTTGCTTCTTTCTGCACTTCTCTTGTAAATTGTTGTACCTTTATTGTGTCTTTTTATATCTCTATTGCCCCTTTCTGCACCCCTCTTGCCTCTTTCTGCACATCTTTTGCTTCTTTCTGCACTTCTCTTGCCTCTTTCTACGACCCTCTTGCCTCTTTCAGCACCTCTGTTGGTTTGTTCTGCACTGCTCTTGCTTCTTTCTGCACATTCGTTGCAAATGTCGACCCCCTCTTGCCTCTTTCTGTACTTCTCTTTCCTCTTTCTGTACTTCTCTTGCTTCTTACTGCACCTCTCTTGCTTCTTTCTGCACCTCTCTTACAAACCTCTGCAACCCTCTTGCATCTTTCTGCACCTCTCTTATCTTTCTGCACTCCTCTTCCTTCTCTCTGCTCCTTTGTTCTTTCTGCACTTCTCTTGCCTTTGTCCGAACCCCTCTTCCTTCTTTATACACCTCTATTGTTTCTTTCTGCACTTCTCTTCCCTCTTTCAGCATGCCTCTTGCATCTTTCTGCAACCATCTTGCCTCTTTCTGCACCCCTCTTGCCTCTTTCTGCACCTCTGCTTGTTCTTTCTGCACCTCTATTGCTTCTTTCTGCACTGCTCTTACAAACAACTGCACCCCCCTTGCCTCTTTTTGTATATATCTTGCCTCTTTCTGCACTCCTCTTCCCTCCTTCTGCACTTCTGCTTGTTCTTTCTGCACTGCGCTTACTTCTTTCTGCACCAGTCTTGCAATGTTCTGCAAACTTCTTGCTTCTTTCTGCACTCCTCATCCCTGTTTCTGCACCTCTTTTTGGTTCTTACTGCATCTCTGTTTGTTCTCTCTGCACACCTCTTGCATTTCTGCCCCTCTTTTGCCTGTTCCTGCGACTCGATTTCCTCTTTCTGTACTTCTATTGCCTCTTTATGCACCTCTTTTACAAACGTCTGCACCCCTCTTGCCTCTTTCTATTCATCTCTTGTAACTTTCTGCACCTGTGTTTGTTCATTCAGCACACCTTTTGCCTCTTTCTGTACCTCTTTTGCCTCTTTCTGCACCCCTCCTGCCTCTTTCTGCACCCCTCTTTCCTTTTTCTGCATCACTCTTGCTTCTTTCTGCACATATTTTGCTTCTTTCTGCACTTCTCTTGTCTCTTTCTTTTCTTTTCTTGTCTCTTTCTGCACTTCTCTTGCTTCTTCCTACACCTCTATTGTTTCTTTCTGCACTTCTCTTCCCTCTTTCAGCATGCCTCTTGCATCTTTCTGCAACCATCTTGCCTCTTTCTGCACCCCTCTTGCCTCTTTCTGCACCTCTGCTTGTTCTTTCTGCACCTCTATTGCTTCTTTCTGCACTGCTCTTACAAACAACTGCACCCCCTTGCCTCTTTTTGTATATATCTTGCCTCTTTCTGCACTCCTCTTCCCTCCTTCTGCACTTCTGCTTGTTCTTTCTGCACTGCGCTTACTTCTTTCTGCACCAGTCTTGCAATGTTCTGCAAACTTCTTGCTTCTTTCTGCACTCCTCATCCCTGTTTCTGCACCTCTTTTTGGTTCTTACTGCATCTCTGTTTGTTCTCTCTGCACACCTCTTGCATTTCTGCCCCTCTTTTGCCTGTTCCTGCGACTCTATTTCCTCTTTCTGTACTTCTATTGCCTCTTTATGCACCTCTTTTACAAACGTCTGCACCCCTCTTGCCTCTTTCTATTCATCTCTTGTAACTTTCTGCACCTGTGTTTGTTCATTCAGCACACCTTTTGCCTCTTTCTGTACCTCTTTTGCCTCTTTCTGCACCCCTCCTGCCTCTTTCTGCACCCCTCTTTCCTTTTTCTGCATCACTCTTGCTTCTTTCTGCACCTATTTTGCTTCTTTCTGCACTTCTCTTGTCTCTTTCTTTTCTTTTCTTGTCTCTTTCTTTTCTTTTCTTGTCTCTTTCTGCACTTCTCTTCCCTCTTTCTGTACTTCTCTTGCTTCTTCCTACACCTCTCTTGCTTCTTTCTGCACTTCTCTTGTAAATTGTTGTACCTTTATTGTGTCTTTTTATATCTCTATTGCCCCTTTCTGCACCCCTCTTGCCTCTTTCTGCACATCTTTTGCTTCTTTCTGCACTTCTCTTGCCTCTTTCTACGACCCTCTTGCCTCTTTCAGCACCTCTGTTGGTTTGTTCTGCACTGCTCTTGCTTCTTTCTGCACATTCGTTGCAAATGTCGACCCCCTCTTGCCTCTTTCTGTACTTCTCTTTCCTCTTTCTGTACTTCTCTTGCTTCTTACTGCACCTCTCTTGCTTCTTTCTGCACCTCTCTTACAAACCTCTGCAACCCTCTTGCATCTTTCTGCACCTCTCTTATCTCTTTCTGCACTCCTCTTCCTTCTCTCTGCTCCTTTGTTCTTTCTGCACTTCTCTTGCCTTTGTCCGAACCCCTCTTCCTTCTTTATACACCTCTATTGTTTCTTTCTGCACTTCTCTTCCCTCTTTCAGCATGCCTCTTGCATCTTTCTGCAACCATCTTGCCTCTTTCTGCACCCCTCTTGCCTCTTTCTGCACCTCTGCTTGTTCTTTCTTCACCTCTATTGCTTCTTTCTGCACTGCTCTTACAAACAACTGCACCCCCCTTGCCTCTTTTTGTATATATCTTGCCTCTTTCTGCACTCCTCTTCCCTCCTTCTGCACTTCTGCTTGTTCTTTCTGCACTGCGCTTACTTCTTTCTGCACCTGTCTTGCAATGTTCTGCAAACCTCTTGCTTCTTTCTGCACTCCTCATCCCTGTTTCTGCACCTCTTTTTGGTTCTTACTGCATCTCTGTTTGTTCTCTCTGCACACCTCTTGCATTTCTGCCCCTCTTTTGCCTGTTCCTGCGACTCTATTTCCTCTTTCTGTACTTCTATTGCCTCTTTATGCACTTCTTTTACAAACGTCTGCACCCCTCTTGCCTCTTTCTATTCATCTCTTGTAACTTTCTGCACCTGTGTTTGTTCATTCAGCACACCTTTTGCCTCTTTCTGTACCTCCTTTGCCTCTTTCTGCACCCCTCCTGCCTCTTTCTGCACCCCTCTTTCCTTTTTCTGCATCACTCTTGCTTCTTTCTGCACCTATTTTGCTTCTTTCTGCACTTCTCTTGTCTCTTTCTTTTCTTTTCTTGTCTCTTTCTTTTCTTTTCTTGTCTCTTTCTGCACTTCTCTTCCCTCTTTCTGTACTTCTCTTGCTTCTTCCTACACCTCTCTTGCTTCTTTCTGCACTTCTCTTGTAAATTGTTGTACCTTTATTGTGTCTTTTTATATCTCTATTGCCCCTTTCTGCACCCCTCTTGCCTCTTTCTGCACATCTTTTGCTTCTTTCTGCACTTCTCTTGCCTCTTTCTACGACCCTCTTGCCTCTTTCAGCACCTCTGTTGGTTTGTTCTGCACTGCTCTTGCTTCTTTCTGCACATTCGTTGCAAATGTCGACCCCCTCTTGCCTCTTTCTGTACTTCTCTTTCCTCTTTCTGTACTTCTCTTGCTTCTTACTGCACCTCTCTTGCTTCTTTCTGCACCTCTCTTACAAACCTCTGCAACCCTCTTGCATCTTTCTGCACCTCTCTTATCTCTTTCTGCACTCCTCTTCCTTCTCTCTGCTCCTTTGTTCTTTCTGCACTTCTCTTGCTCTTTACCGCACACCTCTTGCCTCTTTCGGTACCTCTCTTATCTCTTTTTGCACTCCTCCTCTCTGCACCTCTGTTGCTTCTTTCTGCACTTCTATTGCTTTTTCTGACCTCCCTTGCTTCTTTCTGTACCTCTCTTACAAATTTCTGCACCCCTCTTGCCTCTTTCTGTACCTCTCTTATAACTTTCTGCACCTGGTTTGTTCTTTATGCACCCCTCTTGCCTATTTCTGCACCTCTTTTGCCTCTCTCTGCATGCCTCTTGCCTTTTTCTGTACCTCTCTTGCCTCTTTCTGCACCCCTCTTGCCTCTTTCTGCACCTCTTTTGCTTCTTTCTGCACTTCTCTTGTCTCTTTCTTTTCCCCTCTCGCCTCTTTCTGCACTTTTCTCCCCTCTTTCTGTACTTCTCTTGCTTCTTACTAAACCTCTCTTGCTTCTTTCTGTACCTCTCTTGTACATTTTTGTTCCCCTATTGCTCCTTCTTACACTTCTGTTGCCTCTTTTCGCACCCCTCTTGTCTCTTTTTGCACATCTTTTGCATCTTTCTGCATTTCTCTTGCCTCTTTCTGCACCCCTATTGCCTCTTTCAGCACCTCTGTTGGTTCGTTCTGCACTCCTCTGTCATCTTTCTGCACCTCTTCTGACTGTTGCTGTGACTCTCGTGCCTCTTTCTGCACTTCTCTTGCCTCTTTCGGCACCTCTGATGGTTCTTTCTACACTGCTCTTGCTTCTTTCTGTACCTCCTTTGAAAATGCCTGCTCCCTCTTACCTCATTCTGCACTTCTCTTCCCTCTTTCTGTACTTCTCTTGCTTCTTACTACTCCTCTCTTGCTTCTTTTTGCACTTCTCTTGTACATTTTTGCACCCCTATTGCTCCTTCTTATACTTCTGTTGCCTCTTTTCACACCCCTCCTGTCTCTTTTTGCACATCTTTTGCATCTTTTTGCACTTCTCTTGCCTCTTTGTGCACCCCTAGTGCCTCTTTCAGCACCTCTGTTGGTTCATTCTGCACTGCTCTTTCATCTTTCTGCACCTCTTCTGACTGTTGCTGTGACTCGCGTGCCTCTTTCTTCACTTCTCTTGCCTCTTTCTGCACCTCTGATGGTTCTTTCTGCACTGCTCTTGCGTCTTTCTGCACTTCCTTTGCAAATGTCTGTTCCCTCTAACCTCATTATGCACTTCTCTACCCTCTTTCTGTACTTCTCTTGCTTCTTACTGCACCTCTCTTGCTTCTTTCTGCACCTCTCTTACAAACCTCTGTACCCCTCTTGCCTCTTTCTGCACCTCTGTTGTTTGTTTCTGCACTTCTTTTGCCTCTCTCTGCATGTCTCTTGCATCTTTTTGCAAACGTCTTGCCTCTTTCTGCACCACTGCTTGTTCTTTCTGCACTGCTCGTACTTCTGTCTGTACCTGTCTTGCAATGTTCTGCACCCCTCTTGCCTCTTTCCACACTCCTCTTCCCTCTTTCTGTACCTCTGTTGGTTCTTTCTGCACCTCTGTTTGTTCTTTTCGCACACCTCTTGCTTTTCTGCAACTCTTTTGCCTGTTCCTGCGACCCTCTTTCCTCTTTCTGTACTTCTCTTGCCGCGTTCTGCACCTCTTTTGCTTCTTTCTTTACTTCTATTGCTTCTTTTCACTTCTGCACCTTTCTTACAAACTTCTGTACCCCTCTTGCCTTCTTCTGTACCTCTCTTGCAATTTTCTGCACCTCTGTTTGTACTTTCAGCACCCCTCTTGCCTCTTTCTGCACCTCTCCTACCTCTTTTTGCACTCCTCTTGCCTCTTTCTACACCTCTCGTGCCTCTTTCTGCAAACCTCTTTCTACACCTCTCTTGCAATTTCTGCATCCCTATTGCCTCTTTCTGCACTTTTCTTCCTTGTTCCTGTACTTATCTTGCTTCTTTCTGCACGTCTTTTACTTTTTTCTATACCTCTCTTACAAACCTCTGCACCCCTCTTGCCTCTTTCTGCACTTTTTTTGCCTTCTTCTGCACCTCTGTTGTTTCTTTCTGCACTACTCTTGCCTTTTTCTGAAACCCTATCCCATCTTTCTGTACCTCTATTGCTTCTTTCTGCACCGCTGTTACAAACGTCTGCACCCCTCTTACCTCTTTCTGTAAATCTTTTGCCTCTTTCTGCACCCCTCTGCTGCACTGGTCTTACTTCTTTCTTTACCTGTCTTGCAATGTTCTGCACCTCTTTAACCTCTTTCTGTACTCCTACTCCCTATTTCTGCACCTCTGTGGGTTCTTTCTGCACCTCTGTTTTTTCTTTCTGCACACCTCTTGCTTTTATGCACTTCTTTTGCCTTTTACTGCGACCCTCTTTCCTCTTTCTGTACTTCTCTTGCCACGTTCTACAGCTCTGTTGCTTCTTTCTGTACTTCTATTGCTTCTTTCTGTACCTCTCTTGCTTATTTCTGCACCTCTCTTACAAATCTCTGCACCCCTCTTGCCTCTTTCTGTACCTATCTCATAACTTTTTGCACCTGTGTTTGTTCTTACAGCACCCCTCTTGCCTCTTTTTCCTTTTTCTGCACCCCTCTTGCATCTTTCTGCACCTCTCTTGCCTCTTTCTGTACCCCTCTTACCTCTTTCCACACCTCTTTTGCTTCTTTCTGCACTTCTCTGTCTCTTTCTTTCCCGTATTACCTCTTTCTGTACTTCTCTTCCCTCTTTCTGTGCTTCTCTTGCTTCTTACTACACCTCTCTAGATTCTTTCTGAACCTCTCTTGTAACTTTGTGCACTCCTATTGCGTCTTTTTACACTTCTATTGCCTCTTTCTGCACCCCTATCGCCTCTTTCTGCACTTCTATTGCCTCTTTCTGCACCCCTCTTGCCTCTTTCAGCACCTCAGTTGGTTCATTCTGCACTGTTCTTTCATCTTTCAGCACCTCTTCTGCCTGTTGCTGTGACTCTCTTGCCTCTTTCTGCACTTCTCTTGCCTCCTTATGCACCTATGTCGGTTCTTTCTGCACTGCTCTTGCTTCTTTTTGCACATCCCTTGACTCTTTCTGCCCCCTATTGCCTCTTTCTGAACTTTTCTTCCCTCTTTCTGTTCTTCTCATTCTTCTTACTGTACTTCTCTTGCTTCCTTCTGCACCTCCCTTACAAACCTCTGCACCCCTCCTGCCTCTTTCTGTACCTCTCATATCTCTTTTTGCTCTCCTCTTCCTTCTGTCTGCACCTCTGTTCTTTCTTTCTTCACTTCTCTTGCCTTTTTCTGAACCCCTCTTCTTTCTGCACCTCAGTTGTATCTTTCTGTACTTCTCTTGCCTCTTTCTGCACCTCTGCTTGTTCTTTCTGCATCTCTATTGCTTCTTTCTGGACTGCTCTTACAAATTTCTGCACCCCTCTTGCCTCTTTCTGCACCCATCTTGCCTCTTTCTGCACCCATCTTGCCTCTTTCGGCACCTCTGCTTGTTCGTTCTACACTGCTCTTACTTCTTGCTGCATCTGTTTTGTAATGTTCTGCCTCCCTCTTGCTTCTTTCTGTACTCCTCTTCCCTCTTTCTGCACCTCTGTTGGTTCTTTCTGCATCTCTGTTTGTTCTTTTTGTACACCTCTAGCTTTTCTGCACCTCTTTTACCTGTTCCTGCGACTCTATTTCCTCTTTCTATACTTCTCTTGCCGCGTTCGGCACCTATGTTGCTTCTTTCTGCACTTCTATTGCTTCTTTCTGTACCTCTCTTTCTTCTTTCTGCACCTCTTACACACTTCTGCACCCCCTTGCCTCTTTCTGCAACTCTTTTGCTTCTTTCTGCACTTCTCTTGTCTTTCTTTTCCCCTCTGTCTCTTACTGCAGTTCTCTTCCCTCTTTCTGTACTTCCCTTACTTATAACTACACCTCTCTTGCTTCTTTCTGCACCTATCTTGTACATTTTTGTACCCCTATAGCATCTTTTTACACCTCTATTGCCTCTTTCTGCGCCCCTCTTGCCTTTTTCTACACATATTTTGCTTCTTTTTGAACTTCTCTTGCCTCTTTCTGCACCCTTCTTGCCTCTTTCAGCACCTCTGTTGGTTCATTCTGCATTGCTTGTGCTTCTTTCTGCACCTCCCTTGCAAATGACTGCCCCCTCTTACCTCTTTCTGCACTTCTCTTCCCTCTATCTGTACTTCTCTTGCTTCTTACTGCACCTCTCTTGCTTCTTTCTGCACCTCTCTTACAAACCTCTGTACCCCTCTTGCCTCTTTCTGCACCTCTGTTGTTTGTTTCTGCACTTCTTTTGCCTCTCTCTGCATGTCTCTTGCATCTTTTTGCAAACGTCTTGCCTCTTTCTGCACCACTGCTTGTTCTTTCTGCACTGCTCGTACTTCTGTCTGTACCTGTCTTGCAATGTTCTGCACCCCTCTTGCCTCTTTCCACACTCCTCTTCCCTCTTTCTGTACCTCTGTTGGTTCTTTCTGCACCTCTGTTTGTTCTTTTCGCACACCTCTTGCTTTTCTGCAACTCTTTTGCCTGTTCCTGCGACCCTCTTTCCTCTTTCTGTACTTCTCTTGCCGCGTTCTGCACCTCTTTTGCTTCTTTCTTTACTTCTATTGCTTCTTTTCACTTCTGCACCTTTCTTACAAACTTCTGTACCCCTCTTGCCTTCTTCTGTACCTCTCTTGCAATTTTCTGCACCTCTGTTTGTACTTTCAGCACCCCTCTTGCCTCTTTCTGCACCTCTCCTACCTCTTTTTGCACTCCTCTTGCCTCTTTCTACACCTCTCGTGCCTCTTTCTGCAAACCTCTTTCTACACCTCTCTTGCAATTTCTGCATCCCTATTGCCTCTTTCTGCACTTTTCTTCCTTGTTCCTGTACTTATCTTGCTTCTTTCTGCACGTCTTTTACTTTTTTCTATACCTCTCTTACAAACCTCTGCACCCCTCTTGCCTCTTTCTGCACTTTTTTTGCCTTCTTCTGCACCTCTGTTGTTTCTTTCTGCACTACTCTTGCCTTTTTCTGAAACCCTATCCCATCTTTCTGTACCTCTATTGCTTCTTTCTGCACCGCTGTTACAAACGTCTGCACCCCTCTTACCTCTTTCTGTAAATCTTTTGCCTCTTTCTGCACCCCTCTGCTGCACTGGTCTTACTTCTTTCTTTACCTGTCTTGCAATGTTCTGCACCTCTTTAACCTCTTTCTGTACTCCTACTCCCTATTTCTGCACCTCTGTGGGTTCTTTCTGCACCTCTGTTTTTTCTTTCTGCACACCTCTTGCTTTTATGCACTTCTTTTGCCTTTTACTGTGACCCTCTTTCCTCTTTCTGTACTTCTCTTGCCACGTTCTACAGCTCTGTTGCTTCTTTCTGTACTTCTATTGCTTCTTTCTGTACCTCTCTTGCTTATTTCTGCACCTCTCTTACAAATCTCTGCACCCCTCTTGCCTCTTTCTGTACCTATCTCATAACTTTTTGCACCTGTGTTTGTTCTTACAGCACCCCTCTTGCCTCTTTTTCCTTTTTCTGCACCCCTCTTGCATCTTTCTGCACCTCTCTTGCCTCTTTCTGTACCCCTCTTACCTCTTTCCACACCTCTTTTGCTTCTTTCGGCACTTCTCTGTCTCTTTCTTTCCCGTATTACCTCTTTCTGTACTTCTCTTCCCTCTTTCTGTGCTTCTCTTGCTTCTTACTACACCTCTCTAGATTCTTTCTGAACCTCTCTTGTAACTTTGTGCACTCCTATTGTGTCTTTTTTACACTTCTATTGCCTCTTTCTGCACCCCTATCGCCTCTTTCTGCACTTCTATTGCCTCTTTCTGCACCCCTCTTGCCTCTTTCAGCACCTCAGTTGGTTCATTCTGCACTGTTCTTTCATCTTTCAGCACCTCTTCTGCCTGTTGCTGTGACTCTCTTGCCTCTTTCTGCACTTCTCTTGCCTCCTTATGCACCTATGTCGGTTCTTTCTGCACTGCTCTTGCTTCTTTTTGCACATCCCTTGACTCTTTCTGCCCCCTATTGCCTCTTTCTGAACTTTTCTTCCCTCTTTCTGTTCTTCTCATTCTTCTTACTGTACTTCTCTTGCTTCCTTCTGCACCTCCCTTACAAACCTCTGCACCCCTCCTGCCTCTTTCTGTACCTCTCATATCTCTTTTTGCTCTCCTCTTCCTTCTGTCTGCACCTCTGTTCTTTCTTTCTTCACTTCTCTTGCCTTTTTCTGAACCCCTCTTCTTTCTGCACCTCAGTTGTATCTTTCTGTACTTCTCTTGCCTCTTTCTGCACCTCTGCTTGTTCTTTCTGCATCTCTATTGCTTCTTTCTGCACTGCTCTTACAAATTTCTGCACCCCTCTTGCCTCTTTCTGCACCCATCTTGCCTCTTTCTGCACCCATCTTGCCTCTTTCGGCACCTCTGCTTGTTCGTTCTACACTGCTCTTACTTCTTGCTGCATCTGTTTTGTAATGTTCTGCCTCCCTCTTGCTTCTTTCTGTACTCCTCTTCCCTCTTTCTGCACCTCTGTTGGTTCTTTCTGCATCTCTGTTTGTTCTTTTTGTACACCTCTAGCTTTTCTGCACCTCTTTTACCTGTTCCTGCGACTCTATTTCCTCTTTCTATACTTCTCTTGCCGCGTTCGGCACCTATGTTGCTTCTTTCTGCACTTCTATTGCTTCTTTCTGTATCTCTCTTTCTTCTTTCTGCACCTCTTACACACTTCTGCACCCCCTTGCCTCTTTCTGCAACTCTTTTGCTTCTTTCTGCACTTCTCTTGTCTTTCTTTTCCCCTCTGTCTCTTACTGCAGTTCTCTTCCCTCTTTCTGTACTTCCCTTACTTATAACTACACCTCTCTTGCTTCTTTCTGCACCTATCTTGTACATTTTTGTACCCCTATAGCATCTTTTTACACCTCTATTGCCTCTTTCTGCGCCCCTCTTGCCTTTTTCTACACATATTTTGCTTCTTTTTGTACTTCTCTTGCCTCTTTCTGCACCCTTCTTGCCTCTTTCAGCACCTCTGTTGGTTCATTCTGCATTGCTTGTGCTTCTTTCTGCACCTCCCTTGCAAATGACTGCCCCCTCTTACCTCTTTCTGCACTTCTCTTCCCTCTTTCTGTACTTCTCTTGCTTTTTACTGTACCTCTTTTGCTTCTTTCTGCACCTCTCTTACAAGCCTCTGCACCCCTCTTGCCTATTTCTGTACATCTCTTATCTCCTTCTGCACTCCTCTTCCTTCTCTCTGCACCTCTGTTGTTTCTTTCTGCACTTCTCTTGCCTTTTTCAGAACCTCTCTTCCTTCTTTCTGCACCTCTGTTGTTTTTTCTGGTCTTGTTTTGCCTCTTTCTGCATGCCTCTTGCATCTTTTTGCACCCTTCTTGCCTCTTTCTGCACCCATCTTGCCTCTTTCGGCACCTCTGCTTGTTCGTTCTACACTGCTCTTACTTCTTGCTGCATCTGTTTTGTAATGTTCTGCCTCCCTCTTGCTTCTTTCTGTACTCCTCTTCCCTCTTTCTGCACCTCTGTTGGTTCTTTCTGCATCTCTGTTTGTTCTTTTTGTACACCTCTAGCTTTTCTGCACCTCTTTTACCTGTTCCTGCGACTCTATTTCCTCTTTCTATACTTCTCTTGCCGCGTTCGGCACCTATGTTGCTTCTTTCTGCACTTCTATTGCTTCTTTCTGTACCTCTCTTTCTTCTTTCTGCACCTCTTACACACTTCTGCACCCCCTTGCCTCTTTCTGCAACTCTTTTGCTTCTTTCTGCACTTCTCTTGTCTTTCTTTTCCCCTCTGTCTCTTACTGCAGTTCTCTTCCCTCTTTCTGTACTTCCCTTACTTATAACTACACCTCTCTTGCTTCTTTCTGCACCTATCTTGTACATTTTTGTACCCCTATAGCATCTTTTTACACCTCTATTGCCTCTTTCTGCACCCCTCTTGCCTTTTTCTACACATATTTTGCTTCTTTTTGTACTTCTCTTGCCTCTTTCTGCACCCTTCTTGCCTCTTTCAGCACCTCTGTTGGTTCATTCTGCATTGCTTGTGCTTCTTTCTGCACCTCCCTTGCAAATGACTGCCCCCTCTTACCTCTTTCTGCACTTCTCTTCCCTCTTTCTGTACTTCTCTTGCTTTTTACTGCACCTCTTTTGCTTCTTTCTGCACCTCTCTTACAAGCCTCTGCACCCCTCTTGCCTATTTCTGTACATCTCTTATCTCCTTCTGCACTCCTCTTCCTTCTCTCTGCACCTCTGTTGTTTCTTTCTGCACTTCTCTTGCCTTTTTCAGAACCTCTCTTCCTTCTTTCTGCACCTCTGTTGTTTTTTCTGGTCTTGTTTTGCCTCTTTCTGCATGCCTCTTGCATCTTTTTGCAACAGTCTTACCTCTTTCTGCACCCATCTTGCCTCTTTCGGCACCTCTGCTTGTTCGTTCTACACTGCTCTTACTTCTTGCTGCATCTGTTTTGTAATGTTCTGCCTCCCTCTTGCTTCTTTCTGTACTCCTCTTCCCTCTTTCTGCACCTCTGTTGGTTCTTTCTGCATCTCTGTTTGTTCTTTTTGTACACCTCTAGCTTTTCTGCACCTCTTTTACCTGTTCCTGCGACTCTATTTCCTCTTTCTATACTTCTCTTGCCGCGTTCGGCACCTATGTTGCTTCTTTCTGCACTTCTATTGCTTCTTTCTGTACCTCTCTTTCTTCTTTCTGCACCTCTTACACACTTCTGCACCCCCTTGCCTCTTTCTGCAACTCTTTTGCTTCTTTCTGCACTTCTCTTGTCTTTCTTTTCCCCTCTGTCTCTTACTGCAGTTCTCTTCCCTCTTTCTGTACTTCCCTTACTTCTAACTACACCTCTCTTGCTTCTTTCTGCACCTATCTTGTACATTTTTGTACCCCTATAGCATCTTTTTACACCTCTATTGCCTCTTTCTGCGCCCCTCTTGCCTTTTTCTACACATATTTTGCTTCTTTTTGTACTTCTCTTGCCTCTTTCTGCACCCTTCTTGCCTCTTTCAGCACCTCTGTTGGTTCATTCTGCATTGCTTGTGCTTCTTTCTGCACCTCCCTTGCAAATGACTGCCCCCTCTTACCTCTTTCTGCACTTCTCTTCCCTCTTTCTGTACTTCTCTTGCTTTTTACTGCACCTCTTTTGCTTCTTTCTGCACCTCTCTTACAAGCCTCTGCACCCCTCTTGCCTATTTCTGTACATCTCTTATCTCCTTCTGCACTCCTCTTCCTTCTCTCTGCACCTCTGTTGTTTCTTTCTGCACTTCTCTTGCCTTTTTCAGAACCTCTCTTCCTTCTTTCTGCACCTCTGTTGTTTTTTCTGGTCTTGTTTTACCTCTTTCTGCATGCCTCTTGCATCTTTTTGCAACAGTCTTACCTCTTTCTGCACCCGTCTTGCCTCTTTCTGCACCTCTGCTTGTTCTTTCTGCACCTCCATTGCTTCTTTCTGCACTGTTCTTACAAACTTCCGCACCCCTCTTGCCTCTTTCTGCACCCCTCTACCTCTTTCTGCACCTCTGCTTGTTCTTTCTGCACTTGTCTTACTTCTTTCTTTACCTGTCTTGCAATGACCTGCACCCCTCTTGCCTCTTTCCGCAATCCTCTTTCCTCTTTCTGCAACTCTGTTGGTTCTTTCTGCACCTCTGTTTGTTCTTTCTGCACACCACTTGCTTTTTTGCACCTCTCTCGCCTGTTCCTGCAATTCTATTTCCTCTTTCTGTACTTCTATTGCTTCTTTCTGTACCTCTCTTGCTTCTTTCTGCACCTCTCTTACAAACTTCTGCACCCCTCTTGCCTCTTTCTATACCTCTCTTGCCTCTTTCTGCACCCCTCTTGCCTCTTTCTGCACCTCTTTTGCTTCTTTCTGCACTTCTCTTGTATCTTTCTTTTCCCCTCTTGTCTCTTACAGCACTTCTCTTCTCTCTTTCTGTACTTCTCTTGCTTCTAACTACACCTCTCTTGCTTCTTTCTGCACCTCTCTTGTAAATTTTGTACCCCTATAGCGTCTTTTTATACCTCTATTGCCTCTTTCTGCACCCCTCTTGCCTCTTTCTGCACCTCTCGTGCCTCTTTCTACATCCCTCTTGCCTCTTTCTGCACCTCTTTTGCTTCTTTCTGCACTTCTCGTGTCTCTTTTCCCCTCTTGCTTCTTTCTGCACCTCTACTGGTTCTTTCTGCAAAGCTCTTCCTTCTTTCTGAACCTCTTCATCCTGTTGCTTGGACTCTCTTGCCTCTTTCTGCACTTCTCTTGCCTTTTTCTGCACCTCTGTTGCTTCTTTTTGCACTTCTCTTGCCTCTTTCTGTAGTTCTCCTGCCTCTTTCCGCACTCCTCCTGCCACTTTCCGCACTCCTCTTGTCTGTTTCTGCACATCTATAAGTTCTTTCTGCATTGCTCCTGCTTCTTTTTGCACCTCTCATGTATATTTCTGTACCCCTATTGCCTCCTTCCGTACCTCTGTTTGTTTTTTCTGTACAGCTCTTGCTTTTCTGCATCTAATTTTGCCTGTTTCTGCAACTCTCTTGCCTCTTTCTGTACTTCTCTTCCCTCCTGTTACATCTCTGTTGCTTCTTTCTGCACCTCTCTTGCCTCTTTCTGCACCCCTGTTACCTGTTTCTGCATCTCTCTTACCTGTTTCTCTTTTGCCTGTTTCTGTGACTCTCCTGCCTCTTTCTGCACTTCTCTTGCCTCTTTCTGCACCTATGTTGCTTCTGTCTGTACTTCTATGCCTCTTTCTGCACTCATTTGGCTTTTTTTCTAGACCTCTTGTCTCTTTCTGCACCTCTCTTGCCTCTTTCTGCATGGCTGTTGCTTCTTTCTGCACTTGTCTTGCTTCTTTTTCCACAGCTGTTGCTTCTTTGTGCCCGCCTCTTACCTTTTTCTGCACCTCTTTTGCCTGTCTGCACCCCTCTTGCCTCTTTCTGTACCTATTTTACTTCTTTCTACACCTCCCTTGCCTCTTTCGGTATCCTTATTGCCTCTATCTGCATCTCTTTTGCTTATTTCTGCACTTCTCTTGCCTCTTTCTGTACACCTCCTGCCTATTTCTGTACCTCTGTGGATTCTTTATGCACTGCTCGTTCTTATTTCTGCACCACTTTTGCCTGTTTCTGTGACTCTCTTGCCTCTTTTTGCACCCTGTTCCCTTTTTCTACATCAATCGTGCCTGTTTCTGCAACAGTCTTGCTTCTTTCTGCATTTCTCTTGTCTCCTTCTGCACCTTTATTGCTTATTTCTGAAATTCTCTTGCCTCTTCCTCCATGCCTCTTGTCTGTTTCTGCACCTCTGTTGCTTCTTTTTACACTTCTCTTGCCTCTTTATGCATCCCTTTTGCCTCCTTCTCCACATCTGTTGCTTCTTTCTGCACTCCTCTTGCCTCTTTCCGAACCCATGTTCCCCTTTTCTGTACCTCTGCTGCCTGATTCTGCAACTCTCTTGCTTCTTTCTGCACTTCTCCTGCCTCTTACCGCAACTCTCTTGTCTGTTTCTGCACCTCTGTTGGTTCTTACTACACTGCTCTTGCTTCTTTCTGGACCTCTCTTGCAAATTCATGCACCCCACTTGCCTCTTTCTGCACCACTCTTGCCCCTTTCTGCACCTCTGTTGGTTCTTTCTGTACCGCTCTTGCTTCTTTCTGTACCTCTTTTGTCTGTTTCTGCAACTCTCTTGCCTCTTTTTGCACTACTCTTGCCTCCTCCTGCAACTCTGTTGCTTTTTTCTGTACTTCCCGTGGCTTTTTCTGCACCCCTCTTTGACTCTTTCGGCACCTCCGTTGCTTCTTTCTCCAGCTCCGTTGCTTCCTTCTGCACCTCCCCTTGCTTCTTTCTGTAAACCTCTTGTCATCATCAAGAGGTCTTTATTCGATTTGCATCATAAAAGACAAATACATAAGAAAACAGTTCATACGCTTTTACATATAAGATAATAAATACATTACATTTTAAAACCATGTTAAGAAAAGTATTACATTTTAGACAATGATATACAAGAAGACCCCTTACTACATAAAAACAATGCTACGTTGGAACTAAAAGTCATAAAAACATATACAGTGGGAACTTCATTTACCAAGTTTGTGAATACGGATTGACCAAGCCCAGCTCACGAATTTTGCTACACCAATGGCGATAGGGGGGGAAGTATCAGTTTTAAGAATCCTAGTCGCTGCAACAGCAGATCTAGTACCTAATAAGCGGCGTACTGGTAAAAGCCAAACTTTTCTGGGTAACAAATACATAGGGCAGCAGAAAAAAAAGTGTTCAATATTCTCTACTGCTGTTACACAGAAAGGACACTTATCGCTACCACCAGTTGACCAGGAGTGCGTAAGCCCCCGCACGGGTAACGAGCCTACTCGTAATTGGTGATACAGTTTACGATCATTTGGCTTAGTAATTAAGTCCCAGTAGGCTTCATATTTAGGGACATCCTTTACAACCAAAAATTCCAGTGACATGGTAGGACCAACAACCATAGTGGATCTCCTCTCAGCGATCCAATGCCAATAAATATCTTTAAGTGCCTTTTTTGATGGAAAGGTAGCACGTGCTGGATCAACCCATAACGCCTCCAGGCGCAGATTTTTCAAAAGCATCCTGAGATGAGAGAACCAGGGAACCCTATGGGAGCCTTCAAGCCCACTCACCTCAACGAAGGCCTCAGCAAACAGGGTTAATTCAGGTGTAGTCCACAGACGACGCCAGAACGCCAGTGGTCTATACCGTACCACGTCCTCGATAGATTTAACACCTAAGTCAAGCTGCAGGGGTAAGCAAGGTGTTGATTGTGGGAGACCAGTTGCCATTCTGAGGAACCTATTCTGTGCCACCCTCAGAGTGGATAAATCACTATACCCCCACAGTTCTGCACCGTAGATAGTTGCAGGGATTATCTTGGAGCCATACATTTTTACCAACGGTGCCAGGGGTTTAGTGAGAGATTTTGCGTGCTCCTTCAATAAGGCTCCCCCAAGTTGAGCATGTTTCAGGGTCATAAGATACAATTGGGGTTTCCAGCTCAAGTTCTCACTTAATGTGACACCCAGGTATGTAAAAACCTCCGTTTGATCCAAAATGGCTCCGCTCATCGACACCTTGGCCTTCACAGCCTTGGGGCCTCGCAGAACCATACATTTGGTCTTGTTGACATTCACCTCTAACTCATGCTCGCTGCAGAAACACTCAAAACGGGCCAGTGCGGACTGAAGGCCCTGCCTCGTTTTAGAAATAATATGAGTGTCGTCCGCGAACATGAGGAGGGGAATTTTCCTTCCAGCAAGGGAGGGGGCGTCCGTTGGATAGTTAGAAAAATACTTAGTCACCCCATTAATAAACAAGGAAAAAAGGGTGGGGGCCAACACACACCCTTGTCTAACCCCATTGGCAACTTTAAAACTGTCAGTGACCTCCCCTGGACCACCCCATCTTACTTTGGCATAGGTGTTTAAGTGCAGATTGATCAGCAGCACCACCAGCTCTTTGGGCATGCCCAAATCCAGCAAGACTTCCCAGAGCTTTGTCCTGGGCACTAGGTCGAAAGCAGACCTAAGGTCCACAAATGCCGCAAACAGCAAACCTCCCCCAAGATAGACCACCTTCCAATATAATAGCATAAATCTAAAAACTTGCTCTAAGGTCCCCATATGTTGCCGAAAACCCGCCTGGAGAGGACTTAAAACATCATAATCAGAAATCCAACTCTGGATCCTACCCAAAAGAAGGCGAGCCACAATCTTTTGTACAGCATCAATGAGGCTAATAGGTCGATAATTAGCCGTTACTCAGCGATCACCCTTCTTATGAATAGGGAGGATCTCCGCCCCAGCCATGAGTCAGGGACTTTCGCACCCCTTGCCAAAGCATTGGCTAAAAGAACAATGTATGGGACCCAGAGGTCCTGTTCCTGCTTAAACATATCAGCTGGTATGCAGTCAGGTCCTGGTGCTTTACCCCCCGGGATAACCCTTAACACTGCCCTCACTTCAGTTGGCGTAAAAACCAAAGCTTCGTTGGAAGTAATGGGCAACAGAGTTGCAGAACTAGTGACATTCGCTTTGAATTGATTCCCATAGTATTCGACCCATTCCCTTGGCTCAACACAATTTGAGGGGGATCTATCCTGTGGGCGATTTCCCCATTTAAGCTGCCGCCAGAATTTAATCATGTTATTACTCTGGCAAGCCTCCAACAGTTCCTTCCAACAGATCTTGTCCCAGTTCTTCTTGGCAGTGGCCTGCGCAGCTTTGTAGGTGGCCCTGCAACTGCGGATTAAGCTCTGATCTCTTGACTTTAAAGCCGCGTGCAGCGCCTTTTGCGACTCCCTGCATGCACTGTCATACCAGGTTAGGGGCTTCAGCTTATTTCTTCTAGGGCCAGTGAATTTAGTAAAAAGAGTTTTAAGATTTAGAAAAAGATCCCTATGTAATGTAGTGATATTGTCCAGGAGGGCCGACTCTTGGCTGAACCCGCTGATTTGAATCATTGTATCCCTCAGCATGGTTCTAATCCTTGACAGAGCCTCCTCATCAAGGGCTATTTTAGGCCAGCTAACCCTTCTTTCATTATTGGATAGTAAGACCTGCTGCAGGGACGCCTCTGCCACCAAGGGCTCTGCAAAGGTACCTTCTTTGATCGATAGAACCAGGGGATTGTGATCACTCTCGGCTCTATTTACTACCACCATATCCAGCAGACTGGGCCACATTTCCACATTCACCAGGATATAGTCAATGCGGGAGCCAGATCTGCCACTATCGTAGGTCATTGCCCCCATCCTATCGGACTTCAATCGCCCATTGACTGCACGCATTCCCTGATTCAAACATAGACCCTTCAAAAATATGGCTGATTGGGACCATTTCTTAATAGGTTGTAATTCCAAACCTGGAATGCCCCATTAAGAATCCTCATCTTCGGTGAGCATACCATCGTCCAACCCCATAGGTTCAAAACAGGTATTGAAGTCCCCCAATACCACCCTGTTTGTATTCACCGGCAATGAACTTAAGAGACCCTCCAACACCAGTGCAACAGGAGAGCATTTTCCCCCTTGGATACCCCGCATATAAATATTTACAATCACCATATTCAGTCCCGAAGACGAATTTACCCGTATGGCCAACATATCGGGGTTGTCCAACGGGAGCTCCTCCACTGTTACTCCCACATGTTGGCGTACCCAAATAGCTAGACCACCCACTGGTCTGCCCCTTGCACCCTTCACAGCTGGTCTAGAATAGTTCAGAAAACCAGCGCAAAAAATAGGCCGGGTAGCCCAGGTTTCCTGGAATGTCCAAATATCAGAATCGTCTATGAAAGTCCCCCAGTCAGGCATATCAAGCTTTGATTCAAGGCCAGCAATATTCCAGGAACATATCCGTAACAACGGTAAACACTGGTCAGTTGCCCCCTTCCCAACTCCCGCTGAGCTAGATATGGCGGGACGGGATGGACAGAGAGTTGGGCTAGCATCAATACAAGAAGGTAGGGAACTTACAGGTAAGACTGAAAATAATGTTTCATCAAGGGTGGCTTTATCAACATTATGAAAATAATGTTTCACCAAGGGTGGCTTTATCAACATTGTCTCTTTCTACACCCTTCTCCCCTTCTTTCTGTACCCATCTTGCCTGTTTCTGCAACTCTCTCACCGGTTTCTGCAGTACTCTTGTCTCCTTCTGCACCTCTATTGCTTCTTTCTGCAATTCTCTTGCCTCTTTCTGTACCTCTCTTGTCTGTTTCTGCACATCTGTTGGCTATTTCTGTACTGCTCTAGCTTCTTTCTGTACCTCTTGCAAATGTCTGCAGCCCTCCTGGCTCTTTCTGCACCCCTGTTGCCTCCTTCTGCACCTCTGTTGGTACTTTCTGTACTGCTCTTGCTTCTTTCTGCAACTCTTTTGCCTGTTTATGCAACTCTTTTGCCTCTTTCTACACCTCTCCTACCTCCTACCGCACCTCTGTTGCTTCTTTTTGTACCTCTCTTGCCTCTTTCTGCACACCTGTTACCTTTTTATGCACCTCTCTTGCCTCTTTCTGCACCTCTCTTGCCTCTGTTTGCACACCTCTTGTCTCGTTCTGCACCTTATTTGCTTCTTTCTGCACTTCTCTTTCCTCTTTCTGCAAGTCTCTTGCCTCTTTCTGCACTCCTCTTGCCTCTTTCTGCACCTCTGTTGCTTCTTTCTGCACTGTTCTTGCTACTTACTGCAGCTCTTTTACAAATTTCTGCATCCCTCTTGCCTCTTTCTGTACCCCTTCTTCCCCCTTTTGCACCTCTTACCCCTATCTGCACCCCTGTTCCCTCTTTCTGACCTCTTTTGCCTGTT
The DNA here is from genome assembly GCF_964261635.1 of Lissotriton helveticus. Taxonomy (NCBI): domain Eukaryota; kingdom Metazoa; phylum Chordata; class Amphibia; order Caudata; family Salamandridae; genus Lissotriton; species Lissotriton helveticus. The sequence continues at coordinate 791,662,066 of NC_136071.1, read as the reverse complement.
TCTGCAACTCTCTTGCTTCTTTTTGTACTTCTCTCACCTCTTTCTGTACTCCAATGGGAAGGGCAAGCTGTCAAGTTTGAACGGCTGCGTGCTTTTGTGACTGAGGTGTATGTCTACTTGTACATGTATTCTTACCTGTGTTATGCATCTGAAGATGGTAGCCTAAAAAGCGGGTAACTTTTCCTCTAATTTGTCCAATCTTCTCCGTTCTGCTCTGTCATTTGGTTGCACAGGCAGACATGTTTTATGTATATATGTGTTATAGAACCCCCCAAATATACTATTGAATACACTTGTGCGGTGCATTGTGCCCAGAAATTAAAGCATACACCTTTGTGTACACATATTTACAGAGTTTGCTGATTGAAAATAGGTATTCAAGTATTTGTATGTTTATTTTTATGTTGCATGTCACTAGGTATAAGCAGAGACACGCATGCATACCTTCAGACTTACAACAGTGATATGCTTAGGATTATCTTTTTATATTTGGTAGGCCTAACATTCAAAGCAGTCGATTAATAGAGAACCTTCAAGAGAAAAATCAGGGTTAAGACATCTTGGGAGAAGGATTGGTGATTAGGCTACTTTGTATGAGTCTGTTGTAAGGTACAAAGTAGGCCTCTTTCTACACCTTTCTTGCTTCTTTCTGCACCTTTCTTCCTATTTCTGTCCCTCTCTTGCCTCTTTCCGCACTTCTCTTGCTTCTTTCTGCACCTTTCTTCCTCTTACTGCACATGCCCTACCCATGTAGGCGTAGTTAGAAATTAGCATTCAAAAACCTTAGAAATTCACTGAAGAAACCACAGGTTTCATAGATGTTATAGTTAGGGATTAGCATTTAAAAAACCTTAAAAATTCACAGAAAAAACACTGGTTTCAGGGACATTATAGCTAGTTGGACATTTCACTTGTATGAACCAGAGAAATTCATCCATTACCGTTAGTAGAGCTAACTATAACTCACGCCCACGCAATGCACTGCTGATGACATCACATATTCCATCGCTCAAGACATGGTCAGTGACATCACTCACAACATCTCAAATTACATCACTGATGACATCCCTGATGAAATCATCCATGTTATCATCTGATGCATCTCCTCATACCCTAATATAACCTTTGATGCACCCACTCTAAAATACAGGCTACCAATATCGAAACCATAGACCGACCAATAGCAGTTAGCAAATACCTGCTCAGTGGTTCATACGTCTATACACACGTCTACTCACTAACCCATACAGTCACTCATACAAGCAGTCATTCATCAATACAGCCACTGATCTATCCACTCATACACCCATATAGACACTGACACACTGCCACTAACCCAAAGAGTTACTCAAACACCTAGTCAGTCACCCCGAAAAATAATTACACTGCATTTACTCACCTATGGTTATACACACATACCACCTCACTTATTCACACACGCACTCTTTTCAACAATTACTGACATAATCACACACTTATCCACGCAGCCACTCTCACAATCTCTCACTGTCACATACACTCCCTTATATACTCCAACACTCACATTTACTGCCCTTCACATATTTAGTTGCTTACACATATACCAGTGAGATATCGATTCACTCACTAACACAGCTATACGCACACTCACTCACCCATATAGTCCCTAACACATGCACTCATAAACCCATACACCCAGTGACTCACCCACTCACACATCCGTGCAGGGAGTGACTGCCCCCCTACAACGACCCACACAGACACTCAGGCACCAATACAGCTACTCAGACAACATATATTAACCATATATACACTGATGTCGCTACTCACCAACCCATGCAGCCACTTACACACTACCTGACAGACTATTACATACATTCACACATATTAATCATTCACTAAGACATGTTTAATCACTCATTTACACAGTCAGTCACGGTCCCACTAAATCATCTATTCAGACACTCATACACCCCACTCATTCTTCAATACACCTTGGTGTATGTGTGTATATATATATATATATATATATATATATATATATATATATATATGTATATATATATACACAAACGGGTAACTTCTCTAAAAGGAACCATAGGACACAACAGGGATTCTGAGGAAGATTGCTTTAATAGAAACAAATCGGCCCGATGCATTTCGGCATAGTAGTCTTCTTTGGATGCCTTTACAACGGAATTGAAATTCCACCCTCCTTTGTACCTCCTACAGCCCTCCCATTGGTGGGAGTGCAGCTGGCCCCGATTGAAACTTTGGAAGTCTATGGTTGTAGTCCGATGTAGGAGACTACAACTCCCAGAAGTCGATATTCTGGTAAGTGACTCCAGTGGGGCCCAAGTTGTCCCTTAATGGGGCTGCTAGTACCTTGCAAAGGTGGGTGATGTGTAGCTGACTCAATCCGATGTGAGGGTCCCCCAGTCTTCCTTGGGTCCCCAATGCTCTGCCTCCCTTGCCAGAGCCAGCCGGGTCACAAAACAGCAGTACAATGTCTGCGTTCCCCTGTTAAGTCACGGGTTGCTCTTGGCAAAAAACATTTGCTGGGCTGGTTCTCCAGCCGGTCCAAGGGTAACCAATACCTTGGAAAACAGAACAATAATGCCAACAATCCCTTGTCCACTTGTAGTGCGGGTCCTTTTAGCATGCTACTGGCATGCATGCACAACATCACAAATGGGTAACTTCTTTAAAAGGAACCAAAGGAAACAACGGGGATTCTGAGGGAGACCGCTTTACAGAAATAAATCGGCATGATGCAGTTCGGCATAGTAGCCTTCTTTGGATGCCTTTACAACGGAATTGAAATCCCACCCTTCTTTGTACCTCCTACAGCCCTGCCATTGGTGGGAGTGCATCTGGCCACGATTGAAACTTTTGGAGTCTTTGGTTCTAGCCCGATATAGGAGACTACAACTCCCAGACATCGATATTCTGGTAAGTGACTCAAGTAGAGGCCAAGTTGTCCATTAATGGGGCTGCTAGTGCCTTGCAAAGGTGGGTGATGTGTAGCTGACTCAATCGGATGTGATGGTCCACCAGTCTACCTCGAGTTCCCAACACTCTGACTCCATTGCCAGATCCAGCCGGGTCACAAAACAGCAGTACAATGTCCACGTTCCCCCGTGAAGTCTCGGGTTACTCCTGGCGAAAACCACTTGCTGGGCTGGTTCTCGAGGTGGTCCAAGGGTAACCAATACCTTGGAAAACAGAACACCGATGTGAGCAATCCCTTGGCCACTTGTAGAGCGGGTCCTTTTAGCACGCTACTGGCATGCGTGCACAACATCACAAACAGTTAACTTCTTCAAAGGGAACCAAAGGACACAACCGGGATTCTGACGAAGACCCTTTAATGGAAACAAAGCAGCATGATGCATTTCAGCATAGTAGCCTTCTTCGGATGCCTTTACAACAGAATTGAAAACCCACCCTCCTTTGTACCTCCTACAGCCCTCCCATTGGTGGGAGTGCAGCTGGCCCCGATTGAAACTTTTGGAGTCTTTGGTTGTAGTCCAATGTAGGAGACTACAAGTCCCAGAAGTCCGTATTCTGGTAAGTGACTCCAGTGGAGCCCAAGTTGTCCCTTAGTGGAGAAGCGTGGCTCAATGGTTAGAGCGGCAGACCCTGATGCAGAGATCTGGCCCGGGACCAGGGTTCAATTCCCGCCTTGGCGGCTCTTGGACTCAATTTCCCCGGACCTGATAATTCTCGCCTCGGTGCCTAGTCTAATCATGGGTCCCACTCTGTGACTCTAGGCAATAGCTTGCTTAATCTCCACAGTGGCCAGAGCAGCGCTTGGATGCCTGGCTTCACCTTAGGGGTGCCCAGGAGTGGACATTTTTCACAGGAAAGCCAGGATGGGTTCCTCAGCGGTATGAATACAGCGCTACGAGGGGTCCGGGTAGAAGTGCGCTATATAAATACTCTACATTTACATTTAATGGGGCTGCTAGTGCCTTGCAAAGGTGGGTGACGTGAAGCTGACTCAATCCGATGTTATCGTCTCTCAGTCTTCCTCGGGTCCCCAATTCTCTGCCTCCATTGCCAGTGCCAGCCGGGTCACGAAACAGCAGTACAATGTCTGCGTTCCTCCGTGAAATCACGGGCTGCTCCTGGCAAAAACCCCTTGCTGGGCTGGTTCTCGAGGTGGTCCAAGGGTAACCAATACCTTGGAAAACAGAACACCGATGCCAGAAATCCCTTGGCCATTTGTAGAGTGGGTCCTTTTAGCACGCTACTGGCATGCGTACACAAAATCACAAATGGGTAACTTCTTTAAACCCTTCGCTGCTAGGCCTTTTCCCCCTCTGTGCTAAGCCTTTTTTTCACTTGTTGGGGTAGTTCGCGCTTAGGACCCCGTAACTTTTTGACCACATAGGTATCCACGCCAAATGTGTGTCCTTTTTTTCAACATCATGGGGATTCTAAAAGTACCCAGGGTTTGTGGATTCCCCTGGAGGGGACCCAAAAATTAGCCAAAATACAGCTACATATTGTTTTTTGGGGGACAAATGGGCTACAGATGAAAGTGTCTGGTTTTTTCTCTGCAAATGCTATCAAAAAAGGGTTTGTGGTGCTGAAATCACCATCTTTACAGCTTTCAGAGACATGCGGAATTTTGTCAGAAAACCAACAATTTTCACACAGTTTTGCGATTTTTCTGGGACATTGCCTATTTTTGCTATTTCTTGTGCTTTCAACCTCCTTCGAGTTAATGGTAGAAATTGGTATGAAAGCAATAATGGATCCTGGAAAGCTATACATTTTGGAAAAGTAGATAACATTCTAAATACAGCAAGGCATCATTTGGGTATATCCTTCAAGGTTTCTTTATAGAAACTAACAGTTAAATATAGGAAAAATGCTAAATTAGTTGAAAAAAACAGCCTTTTGAGTCAACGTTTTTACCTGTAACTTTTTCTAATTATGACAGCTCTTTGAAATCAATATATGTTTACATCCGCTGGACCTTACTGGTTGTGGGGATATATAGGACTTGTAGGTTTACTAAGAACCCAACGAACCCAGAGCCAAAAACTGAGCAGCGGCTTGCAATGGTTTTTTATTATGTACCGGGTATATAGCAATTATTCTGGAAAAATATATACATGGAAAAATCGGTATGAAAGACACCTATGTATTTTTGAAATGGTAAGAAAATATAGAGTTTAGAAACAGTAGATATTTGCACATTTCTGAAATTGGGAATACTCATACTAGCATGAGAATCGTCGATCATTTTTAAAAATGACTTCTTTTTTACATATTGTCTTTCATTTGGAAGGCAGACATGCATCAAAAGTCAATAGGTAATAACAGTTGCTTTACAAATCTGAATTACCTTAAGTCTCCAGATAAAAATGGTACCTCACTTGTGTGGGTAGGCATAGTGCCCACGACAGGAAACGGATCACAATGCAACGTGAACACACCACATTTTCACAATGAAAAATTACCCTTTTTTTTTGCAAAGTGCATAGCTGTAGATTTTGAACCCTAACTCTGCCTGCCCCTAAGGAAACCTAGCAAACCTATACATTTTTAAAAACTGGACACCCAGGGGAAGTCGGGATGGGGTGACTTGACTGGCTCACACCAGGTTCTGTTACCCAGAATTCCTTGCAAACCTAAAAAATTGTCAAAAACCCATATTTTCCTCACATTTCTGTGGTGGAAAGTTCTTTAATCTGCGTGGATCCACAAATTTCCACCCACCATGCGTTCCCCAAAGTGTTCCAAGAAAAATTGTACCTCACTTGTGTGGGTAGGTCTATTGGCCGCGGCAGGAAAAGCACAAAACGCAACGTGGACACACCACAATTTCACAGTGAAAAATGACCCTTTTTTGGCAAAGTGCCTAGCTGTAGTTTTTGAACCCTAGCTCTGCCAGCACCTAGGGAAGCCTAGAAAACCTATATATTTTTTAAAACTGAACACCCAGGGGAACACAGGCTGGGGTGACTAGACTGCCTCTCACCAGGTTCTGTTACCCAGAATCCCTTGCAAACCTAAATAATTGTCCCAAAAAAACACATTTTCCTCACATTTCTGTAGTGGAAAGTTCGGGAATCTGCGTGGATTCACAAATTTCCACTCACCCAGCATTCCCCAAAGTCTTCAGAGAAAAACAGTACCTCACTTGTGTGGGTAGGCCTATTGCCGGCGACAGGAAACAGCGCAAAACGCAACATGGACACACCACAATTTCACAGTGAAAATGACCCTTTTTTGGCAAAGCTGTAGTTTAACCCTAGCTCTGCCGGCATCAAGGGAAACCTAGCAAACCTATATATGTTTAAAAACTAGACACCCAGGGGACTACAGGGTGGGGTGTCTTGCCTGCCTTTCACTAGGTTCTGTTACCCAGAATCCCTTGCAAACCTAAACAATTGTCAAAAATACCCATTTTCCTCACATTTCTGTGGTGAAAAGTACTGGAAATCCACAACTTTCTACTCACCAGGCGTTCCGCAAAGTCTTCCAAGAAAAATGATACCTCACTTGCATGGGTGGGTCAAGGACCTGTGACAGGCAAGGGCCCAAAACCTACTGAGGAGACATCAAAATTACCCATCACAAAACAATCTGGATTTGCAAGGGGGGGTCACCTGGGTTTTTGGCCCCGGGCTCCATGCCATCTACAGAAACCTACCAAACCCATACATTTCAGAAACTTAGACACCCGGGGAGTCCAGAAAGGTATGGCTTGTGCGGGTCCCCGAACGTTTTACTACCCACAACCCCATGCAAACCACAAATTTAGCTGAAAAATCACTTTTTTCTGAAATTTCTGTGTGGGAAAGTTCTGGAATCTAAGTGGATCCACAAATTTCCACCCACCATGCGTTCCCCAAAGTGTTCCAAGAAAAATTGTACCTCACTTGTGTGGGTAGGTCTATTGGCCGCGGCAGGAAAAGCACAAAACGCAACGTGGACACACCACAATTTCACAGTGAAAAATGACCCTTTTTTGGCAAAGTGCCTAGCTGCAGTTTTTGAACCCTAGCTCTGCCAGCACCTAGGGAAGCCTAGAAAACCTATATATTTTTTAAAACTGAACACCCAGGGGAACACAGGCTGGGGTGACTAGACTGCCTCTCACCAGGTTCTGTTACCCAGAATCCCTTGCAAACCTAAATAATTGTCCCAAAAAAACACATTTTCCTCACATTTCTGTAGTGGAAAGTTCGGGAATCTGCGTGGATTCACAAATTTCCACTCACCCAGCATTTCCCAAAGTCTTCAGAGAAAAACAGTACCTCACTTGTGTGGGTAGGCCTATTGCCGGCGACAGGAAACAGCGCAAAACGCATCATGGACACACCACAATTTCACAGTGAAAATGACCCTTTTTTGGCAAAGCTGTAGTTTTTTAACCCTAGCTCTGCCGGCATCAAGGGAAACCTAGCAAACCTATATATGTTTAAAAACTAGACACCCAGGGGACTACAGGATGGGGTGTCTTGCCTGCCTTTCACTAGGTTCTGTTACCCAGAATCCCTTGCAAACCTAAACAATTGTCAAAAATACCCATTTTCCTCACATTTCTGTGGTGAAAAGTACTGGAAATCCACAACTTTCTACTCACCAGGCGTTCCGCAAAGTCTTCCAAGAAAAATGATACCTCACTTGCATGGGTGGGTCAAGGACCTGTGACAGGCAAGGGCCCAAAACCTACTGAGGAGACATCAAAATTACCCATCACAAAACAATCTGGATTTGCAAGGGGGGGTCACCTGGGTTTTTGGCCCCGGGCTCCATGCCATCTACAGAAACCTACCAAACCCATACATTTCAGAAACTTAGACACCCGGGGAGTCCAGAAAGGTATGGCTTGTGCGGGTCCCCGAACGTTTTACTACCCACAACCCCATGCAAACCACAAATTTAGCTGAAAAATCACTTTTTTCTGAAATTTCTGTGTGGGAAAGTTCTGGAATCTAAATGGATCCACAAATTTCCACCCACCATGCGTTCCCCAAAGTGTTCCAAGAAAAATTGTACCTCACTTGTGTGGGTAGGTCTATTGGCCGCGGCAGGAAAAGCACAAAACGCAACGTGGACACACCACAATTTCACAGTGAAAAATAACCCTTTTTTGGCAAAGTGCCTAGCTGTAGTTTTTGAACCCTAGCTCTGCCAGCACCTAGGGAAGCCTAGAAAACCTATATATTTTTTAAAACTGAACACCCAGGGGAACACAGGCTGGGGTGACTAGACTGCCTCTCACCAGGTTCTGTTACCCAGAATCCCTTGCAAACCTAAATAATTGTCCCAAAAAAACACATTTTCCTCACATTTCTGTAGTGGAAAGTTCGGGAATCTGCGTGGATTCACAAATTTCCACTCACCCAGCATTCCCCAAAGTCTTCAGAGAAAAACAGTACCTCACTTGTGTGGGTAGGCCTATTGCCGGCGACAGGAAACAGCGCAAAACGCATCATGGACACACCACAATTTCACAGTGAAAATGACCCTTTTTTGGCAAAGCTGTAGTTTTTTAACCCTAGCTCTGCCGGCATCAAGGGAAACCTAGCAAACCTATATATGTTTAAAAACTAGACACCCAGGGGACTACAGGATGGGGTGTCTTGCCTGCCTTTCACTAGGTTCTGTTACCCAGAATCCCTTGCAAACCTAAACAATTGTCAAAAATACCCATTTTCCTCACATTTCTGTGGTGAAAAGTACTGGAAATCCACAACTTTCTACTCACCAGGCGTTCCGCAAAGTCTTCCAAGAAAAATGATACCTCACTTGCATGGGTGGGTCAAGGACCTGTGACAGGCAAGGGCCCAAAACCTACTGAGGAGACATCAAAATTACCCATCACAAAACAATCTGGATTTGCAAGGGGGGGTCACCTGGGTTTTTGGCCCCGGGCTCCATGCCATCTACAGAAACCTACCAAACCCATACATTTCAGAAACTTAGACACCCGGGGAGTCCAGAAAGGTATGGCTTGTGCGGGTCCCCGAACGTTTTACTACCCACAACCCCATGCAAACCACAAATTTAGCTGAAAAATCACTTTTTTCTGAAATTTCTGTGTGGGAAAGTTCTGGAATCTAAGTGGATCCACAAATTTCCTCCAACCCAGCATTCCCCAAGGTCTCCCAATAAAAATTATACCTCACTCGCATGTGTGGGTCAAGTACCCGCGACAGTCAAGGGCCAAAAACCTGTTGAGGCGACATCAAAATTACCCATCACAAACCAACCTGGTTTTGCAATTTGCGTCCCATGAGTTTTTGGCCCCGGGCTCAGCGGCCATCCAGGGAAACGTACCAAACCACACATTTCTGAAAACTAGGGACCCGGGGGGATCCAGCAAGGTATGGCTTGCATGGGCCCCCTAATGTTCTCCAACCCAGAATCCCCTGCATACCTCAAATTTATTTGAATAAATATTTTTTTTCTCAAATTTCTGTGTGGGAAAGTTCTGGAATCTACGTGGATCCACACATTTCTTCCCACCCAGCGATCCCCCAGGTCTCCCGATAAAAACGATACCTCACTCGCGTGAGTGGGTCAAGTACCCATGACAGGCAAGGGCCCAAAACCTATTGAGGCGACATCAAAACGACCTATCACAAAACAACCTGGTTTTGCAAGGTGGGTCACCTGGGTTTTTGTCCCTGGGCTCAGCGGCCATCTTGGGAAATTACCAAACCCAAACATTTCTGAAAACTAGACACCCCGGGAGCCCAACGATGTATGGCTTGCTTGGTTCCCCCAAGTTTTCCTACTCAGAATCCCCTGCAAACCTCAAATTTAGCTGAAAAAATCACTTTTTCCATACATTTTTGCGTGGGATCACCGTGCAGACACAAAGGTCCTACCACCCAGCATTCCCCTTGTTCTCCCGAGTAAAATGATACCTCACTTGTGGGGGTGAGCCAAAGGCCTGTGCCTAAGAAAAGCCCATAACATAGGGATTTGGAGTACAGCACCGAGAATTCTTAGCGCTACAATTATTTTAAAATGCGTTTTTAGCCAGTTCTCCGTTGGACACCCACAAAAGTGAGGTATAATTTTACTCAGGAGAACAAGGGGAACGCTGGATGGTAGGACATTTGTGCCAGTTCTGTCAGAATCCCAACTTTCTTTGCAGAGGCAGAACAGACGCTAGTCCCAATGCCCGCCCACCGGTGCCGCCGCTTCTTAACAAGCAACGTAACTAATGGGGGAGAAAGGGGAAGTGGTGAGAAAGAAGAGGCACTCAATAATCGAGTTTCTTGGCGAGACGCTACCAATTCTTAATTTAAAGAGTTATTCACTTCCCTAACTGCACCAATCTCTAGTTGAATTCCTGCAAGCATTTCACCTAAGGCCTTGAGATTAAGTCCCTCCGCCATTCTGCCTGGGCAAAGTAAATTCTTGGGCACTTCAATCTGTCAGAATCCCAACGTTCTTTGCAGAGGAGGAACAGACGCTAGTCTCAATGCCCGCCCACCGGTGCCGCCGCTTCTTAAGAAGCAACGTAACCAATGGGGGGGAAAGGGGAAGTGGAGAGAAAGAAGAGACACTCTGTCTACAGCTACCACCCTCGCAATGTTGCAGGATTCTTCTGTAGTGGTTCTCCTGACTGCGCTGCTGGTGCCTAATACTCAGAGGAAAAGGAACATAAGCAAACAACAATTTCCTACCAGACTTATAATATCTAAATTAGAGCTTATCCTACCAGCTGTCTTCAGAGTATTCGCTTCTCTTCTATGAATTATGTGTATGTTGGAGCTCTATAGGAAGTCAGCTTTCTAAGAAAAGGAAACAACAGGTTATCCAGGAACTTCACTACTCTCTCTATCTTGCTCAATGCTGTGGACTCAAATAACTAATATCTGTTATACTTCCTATGCTGCGTCGTACATTTCCATCGTGTTTTTTCTTGAATGAGGCTCATAAACTATATACAGAAGAAGAGTCTCTAGCCAGTATTGAGTCTTTGCTGGAAGCGCGCAAATAGGGACAGGGAAGGAAAGAAGGGGAAGGAGAAAAGCAGGTGAAGCGCAACACAGAGGGAAAAGGTTCCAACTGGCTTTACTTCTATTGTCTTGTGAAAACGCTGCCTTCAAATAAAGTCTTACTGTGAGTTCAGCTTTTTCTTTTCTGCTGCTCCGAGGTTCTGGTGGCAAACGAGTAGATACTTCTCTCTCGCTCCTGTATGCTGGAAATCTAACTCTGACTGAAGAGTTCGTTGTCCTTGAAGATTAATCGCCGAACTGCCTCCTCTACTTCTCTGAGAAATGCGGACTCTCTACTTATCCGCTATGCAATTAAAGATTTCCGCCAACTCCCGTCATGAAAAATAGACGCGGAGAAACGGCTTCAAGCTGCTGCCTCAATCTCGAATCCATTGAAGTGCGCAGATAGAATCTCGCGCACTTCCTAACAACACTAGACCGTGCGGGTGCGTTCTACATAAATGAAATCACGGCACATGCGGCGGCCATCTTAAGGATGTAAGAAGCCTACTTCAGATTGTACCAAATGTTTACCCTGCTGGGTTTTACGATCACTCGTGTTCTTTTTTGCCGCTTATGCAAATGAGAATGAATTACTGATGCAATGGTGTGTTTCCTGACAGTACCCCCTCTCAAGGACCGATTTATCGGTCCAGGTTTGAATGGTTGTTGTGCATGAAATTTTTTCAATAACTGCGGGGCATGGATATTATCTACTGATTCCCAAGACCTCTCCTCTGGACTATAACCCTTCCAGTCCACTAAATAATGAAGTTTCCATTTACGGAATTTAGAATCAAAAATTTCTTTTACTTCATATTCAGGATGGCCTAAAATGTCAAGGGGTTCTGGAGGTCTAACTATCCTAATCTGTGGTCTCGTCTTTTTCAACAGGGAGACATGAAAGACAGGATGAATTCCTACTTTAGCAGGTAACTTCAATTTCACAGTGACTGGTCCCAGAACCTTTTCTATAGTGTATGGGCCCACAAACCTAGGTTGGAATTTCCTATTTCCTTTCAAATGTAGATTACGAGAGGATAACCAAACTTGATCTCCCACCCGATATTCTGGTGCTGGTTTACGGTATCCATCAGCACATTTCTTATAGGACAACTTGGCTTTAGTCAAATTATTCTCTACAGATTTATGAAGGGAAGCTAAACCTTTCATTAAATCCTCCACTGCAGGTACTCCTAAATCTTCTTGAGTCTGAAAAGGGTTAGGATGGCGACCATAATTTAAGTAAAACGGGGAGTAGCCAGTGGACGCACTTTTCGCATTATCACATGCAAACTCTGCCATCCACAACATGTCTGACCAATCTCCACCTCGGTCGATAAGGAACAAACGAAGATATTGTTCCAATTCCTGGTTTATTCTCTCCGCCTGACCATCGGACTCAGGATGATAGCTGGTACATAATCTAATCTCCACTCCCAGCCCCTTCAAGAATGCCTTCCAAAAATGTGAAATAAATTGAGGACCCCGATCAGAAACCACCACCTTGGGAATTCTGTGAATTTTCACTGTTTTCACTGAATAACCTCGCTAGTTCTTTTGCTGTGGGTGACCCAGACAATGGAATAAAGTGACTCATTTTAGTGAAGGTGTCTACAATTACTAGGATGGTATTGTATCCTTTGCTTAAGGGCAAATCTACGATTAAATCCACTGAAATTGTGTGCCAAGGGTGAGTCGGGGTGGGGAGTGGTTGTAATAGTCCCTGAGGGGCTTGTCTACTAGGTTTACTCCGGGCAAATAACTCACAAGTTTGAACATATTGTTTGACATGAGAGGACAAACCAGGCCACCAAAAATAACGCTGCACCAAATCCATGGTTTTGGATATTCCTTTATGTCCTGCCAATGGATGGTCATGACAAACTTGAAGAGCTTTCTGTTGCAGCGTTGTAGTGGGAAGATATAATGCTTCTTTGTAATAAGGTAACTGCTGATGTATTCGTCTTTCTGTTCCTTGTACACCCAATTCATTAATCTCTTCTGTTGACAAACTTTTCCGGACTTCCTCTTGGAAATTGTCAATAGAGATGGTACAAATAATCTTGGACTCTGGAATTATAGGTTGTGGCTCCACAGGATGCTCAAATTCTTTGGTGTTTATTCGGGATAAAGCATCTGCTTTCCCATTCTTGTTGCCTGGACGATAAGTGATAACAAAGTCAAAATCTGCAAAGTATAAAGACCAACGTAATTGCCTGGGAGTCAGGGTCTTTGCAGTCTTCAAAAATTGGAGATTCTTATGATCTGAAAATACTGTGACAGTGTGTTAAGCACCTAACAAATAATGTCTCCAATCTTCAAAAGCATCTTTTACTGCCAGAAGTTCTTTTTCTGCAATGGTGTAATTTATGTCTGCTGGACTCAGTTTCCGAGAACGATAAGCTACCGGATGGAGCTGTCCAGTATTCTGATGCCTTTGTGAGAGTACCCCTCCTATGGCTTGATCCGATGCATCGGCCTCCACAAAGAATGGTTCCGTGGGATCTGCATGCAATAAGATAGAAGCGGAAATAAACTTTCTCTTCAGACTGAGGAATGCTTGCTCTGCTTCAGTCGTCCACGCAAACTTGACTCCTTTCTTTAGTTAACGAGTAATTAGTACAATCAATTGAGAAAATCCCTGAATGAAACGTCTGTAAAAGTTTGTGAATCCCAAAAATCTTTGAATTTCTTTGATATCTTTTGGAGATGGCCAATTCTCCACTGCTTGTACCTTTCCCGGATCCATGGTAATGCCTTGTGTAGACAAGAAAAATCCCAAAAATTCGAGTCTCGTTGTACTAAATACACATTTTTCTAGTTTGACAAAGAAGCGAGGGGTTCGTAGACGTTCTAACACCATTCTAACATGTTCAGGGTGGTCTTGTGGGTCCTTTGAATATATCAAGATGTCATCTAGGTAAATTATTGCAATCTTGTCAATCAAGTCTCCCATTACATCATTAATGAGATGTTGAAAACTGCAGGAGCATTGCAGAGTCCAAAAGGCATGACTCTGTATTCAAATAAGCCAAACTTAGTTCGGAATGCGGTCTTCCACTCGTGACCTTTTTTCATACGGACTAAATGAAATGCTCCTCGCAAATCAAGTTTGGTGAAAATCTGAGCCTCCTTTATATGGTCCAACAGGACAGAAATCAAGGGAAGAGGGTAGCGATTTTTTATAGTGACTTGATGCAATGCTCGATAGTCGATGCAAGGCCTGAGGTTTCCTTCCTTCTTCGGTATGAAAAACAGAGGAGATGACACAGGAGATTGAGAGGGCCTAATGAAACCGTTTGCGAGATAACGATCTAAATAATCTTTAAGATGATAATTCTCGGCTTTAGTCAAAGCATAAATTCGACTGCAGGGAAGTACAGCTCCAGGCTCCAATTCAATTGTGGAATCATAAGAACGATGAGGTGGTAAATGTTCTGCTTCTTGTTCATTGAAAACTGCTTCAAATTCTTGGTATTCAGTAGGAATGTCAACAGAATTGATAACCCCAATGGACTGTCCTCCAAAGGAGAGTAAGGTGGATTGCGAAGGCTCAATCAACTTGTCTCCAGTTTGATAACGATGTTCCATGCAAAAATTAGACTGCATTTTAACTGTGCGATTCTCCCAATCAATTGTTGAAATATGGATTGTCAACCACGGTAATCCTAAAATGAGTTGAAATTGTGGGGCATCAATGAGGTTAAATTGTAGTACTTCTCGATAACCATCTGCTAGAATTACCTCTAGACTTTCAGTATGACTTGTGATTGGGCCCGAAGACAAGTTAGTTCCATCAACGGACATACAGGTTTACTTTTTTCTTTGCGAATAGCGTGAATTCCAATCCTTTGAGTGTATTTAATATCACAAAAATTCCCGGTGGCTCCGGAATTCAACATAATAGCCACACCAAGAATTTCTTGATCTCTGAACTTCAAGGTCATATGAAGAATGACATGCGGGGTCAAGCTTTGTAGTGTATTCATGATTAAATGCAATTCTGGAGACGTCTTTTCGTCTTTCACCATCAGAGCAACTCCTTCTACTGATGGTTCAAATCGTTTCCCTTCATTGGAATCTTAGGACATCTTGGGCATTCTTTAACAAAGTGGCCTGAAACTCCACAATAAAGACATAACTTCTTCAATCGCCGTTGTTCTTTTTCTTCGATGCTCAAAGGTCTGCGGACTACCCCAATTTGCATCGGTTCAGAGTCATTATTCCCTCCTGCCAGTCTTACACTCTCAGTTCTCATCCTATGAAAACGAAGAAAATTCATCTTTCAATCTTTCTTCTTTTCACCTTTGCGCTCAGAGTTACGAAAATCTAGCTCTAGCACCAAATCCACTAAAGCCGAAAGTTCAGTAGGGCGATTGGGGATTTGTGCCAAAATGTCTTTGATATCGTCACGAGCCCTCGGTAAAAGAGAGCCGCTCTTTTTTCCTCTGGCCAATTAGTCTCGATGATCAATTTGTTAAATTGAGTCAAATAGGAAAGTAAATCTTTGGATCCTTGACGAAGCTCTAGCAAGTCTTTATCTGTAGCCTGGGATATCCTTTTCCTGTCAAAAATTCTGAGGAACTCAGTTTTAAATAAGTCAAAGTTATAAAGAAAGGGATCATCTCTTGATACTAGTGGCATGGCCCAATTTGCGGCATCCCCTCCCAAATAGGACAGAACAAAAGCTACTCCTGACTGGGCATCTGGAAATAAAGCAGACGACACATGAAATGTAATGAACATTGTGCTTTCTGTGGGTCTCCTTGAAACCTTTCGGGGGCTGCTAAAGGAATTAATGGGGAAACGGAGTGAATGACCTGCGCAACTGTCTTGGGATCTGCGCCTGGAGCACTTGTCCTGGGAGCCGAACAGCTAGTGGCTGGATTTCCCATGGCTAATCCATCTACCTTTTGTGACAATAATCAAGTTTCTTGGCGAGACGCTACCAATTCTTAATTTAAAGATTTATTCTCTTCCCTAACTGCACCAATCTCTAGTTGAATTCCTGCAAGCATTTCACCTAAGGCCTTGAGATTAAGTCCCTCCGCCATTCTGCCTGGGCAAAGTAAATTCTTGGGCACTTCAATCTGTCAGAATCCCAACGTTCTTTGCAGAGGAGGAACAGACGCTAGTCTCAATGCCCGCCCACCGGTGCCGCCGCTTCTTAAGAAGCAACGTAACCAATGGGGGGGAAAGGGGAAGTGGAGAGAAAGAAGAGACACTCTGTCTACAGCTACCACCCTCGCAATGTTGCAGGATTCTTCTGCAGTGGTTCTCCTGACTGCGCTGCGGGTGCCTAATACTCAGAGGAAAAGGAACATAAGCAAACAACAATTTCCTACCAGACTTATAATATCTAAATTAGAGCTTATCCTACCAGCTGTCTTCAGAGTATTCGCTTCTCTTCTATGAATTATGTGTATGTTGGAGCTCTATAGGAAGTCAGCTTTCTAAGAAAAGGAAACAACAGGTTATCCAGGAACTTCACTACTCTCTCTATCTTGCTCAATGCTGTGGACTCAAATAACTAATACCTGTTATACTTCCTATGCTGCGTCGTACATTTCCATAGTGTTTTTTCTTGAATGAGACTCATAAACTATATACAGAAGAAGAGTCTCTAGCCAGTATTGAGTCTTTGCTGGAAGCGCACAAATAGGGACAGGGAAGGAAAGAAAGGGAAGGAGAAAAGCAGGTGAAGCGCAACACGGAGGGAAAAGGTTCCAACTGGCTTTACTTCTATTGTCTTCTGCTGCTCCGAGGTTCTGGTGGCAAACGAGTAGATACTTCTCTCTCGCTCCTCTATGCCGGAAATCTAACTCTGACTGAAAAGTTCGTTGTCCTTGAAGCTTAATCGTCGAACTGCCTCCTCTACTTCTCTAAGAAATGTGGACTCTCTAACTATGCGCTATGCAATTAAAGATTTCAGCTATCTCCCGTCATGAAAAATAGACGCGGAGAAACGGCCTCAAGCTGCTGCCCCAAACTCGAATCCGTTGAAGTGCGCAGATAGAATCTCGCGCACTTCCTAACAACACTAGACTGTGCGGGTACGTTCTACATAAATTAAATCACAGCACATGGGTCAAGTACCCGCGACAGGCAAGGGCCCAAAACGTATTGAGGAGACATCAAAATTACCTATCACAAAACAATCTGGATTTGCAAGGGGGGTCACCTGGGTTTTTGACCCCAGGCTCGGCGGCCATCTAGGGAAACCTACCAAACCCACACATTTCTGAAAATTAGATTACTGGGGCAGTCCAGCGAGGTATGGCATGCGTGGGTCCCCTAACGTTTTCCTACCCAGAATCCCCTACAAACCTCCAATTTAGCAAAAAATAAATCATTTTTTGCTCAAATTACTGTGTGGGAATGTTCTGGAATCTATGTGGATCCACAAATTTCTTCCCACTCTGCGTTCCCCCAGGTCTCCCAATAAAAATGATACCTCACTCATGTGGGTGGGTCAAGTACCCGCGACAGGCAAGGGCCTAAAACCTATTGAGGCGAAATCAAAATGACCTATCACAAAACAACCTGGTTTTGCAAGGTGGGTACCTGGGTTTTTGTTACTGGGCTCGGCGGCCATCTTGGGAAATTACTAAACCCAAACATTTCTGAAAACTAGGCACCCCGGGAGTCCAGTGATGTATGGCTTGTGTGGGTCCCCCAATGTTTTCCTATCCAGAATCCCCTGCAAACCTCAAATTTAACATTTTTGCGTGGGATCACCGTGCCAGCACAAATGTCCTACCACCCAGTGTTTCCCTTTTTCTCCCGAGTAAAATGAAACCTCACTTGTGTGGGTGGGCCAAAGGTCTGTGACTAGGAAGAGCCCATAACATAGGGATTTGGAGCATAGCACCGAGAATTCTAAGCACTACATTTTTTTTAAAATAAGTCTTTAGTCAGTTCTGCTTTGAACACCCACAGTGATTCCACACAAAAATATGTAGAAAATGTTTTATTCAGCTAAATTTGAGGTTTACAGAGGATTCTAGGTAGGGAAATGTTGGGGGATCCACACTAGCCATACCTCATTGGACTCCCCAGGGTGTCCAGTTTTCTGAAACATGTGGATTTGGTAGATTTCCCTAGATGGCAGCTAGCCGGGCCAACAAAACAGGTGCCCCCCAAAACCAGGTAGTTTTCTTATAGGTAATTTTTAAGTCTCCACAAAACGGTTTGGGCCATATCCTGTTTCAGTAGGAAAATGTTGGGGGACCCACGCAAGCCATACCTCGCTGGACTCCCCCGGGTGTCTAGTTTTCAGAAATGTTTGGGTTTGGGGACAAAAACCCAGGTGACCACCCTTGCAAAAGCAGGTTGTTTTGTGATAGGTCATTTCGATGTCGTCTGAATAGGTTTTGGGCCCTTGCCTGTCATGGGTACTTGACCCACCCACACGAGTGAGTTATCATTTATATCGAGAGACCTGGGGGGACGCTGGGTGGGAGGAAATTTGTGGATCCACATAGATTCCAGAACTTTCCCACACAGAAATTTGAGAGAAAAGTGATATTTTTCAGCAAAATGGGAGATTTGCAGGGCATTCTGGGTAGGACCATTTCGGGAACCCACGCAAGCCATACCTCGCTGGACTCCCACGGGTATCTAGTTTCCAGAAATGTGTGGGTTTGGTGGGTTTCCCTGAATGGCCGAAGATCCACGGGCCAAAAAGTCATGGACCCTCTTAGAAAACCAGGTGGTTTTGTGATAGGTAATTTTGATGTCACCTCAAAAGGTTTTGGGCCTTTGCCTGTTGCAGGTCCTTGACCCACCCACACAAGTGAGGTACCATTTTTATCAGGAGACCTGGGGGTACGCTGGGTGGGAGGAAATGTATGGATCCACGCAGATTCCAGAACTTTCCCTCACAGAAATTTGAGAAAAAGTGCTTTTTTTCAGCAAAATTTAAGGTTTGCAGGGGATTGTGGGAGGGAGAATTTTGGGGGACCCATGCAAGCCATACCTCGCTGGACTACCCCGGTGTCTTGTTTCCAGAAATATGTGTGTTTGGTAGGTTTCCCTATAAGGCCGCCCAGCCACGGGCCAAAAACTCATGGGACCACCCTTGCAAAATCAGGTTGGTTTGTGATAGGTAATTTTGATGTCACCTTAATAGGTTTTGGACCCTTGCCTGTTGCGGGTCCTTGACCCACCCACACAATTGAGGTACCATTTTTATCGGGAGACCTGGGGGAACGCTGGGTGGGAGGAAATTTGTGGATCCACACAGATTCTAGAACTTTCCCACACAGATATTTGAGAAAAAAGTGATTTATGTCAGTGAAATTTGAGGTTTGCAGGAGATTCTAGGTAGATTAATGTTGAGGGACCCACGCAAGCCATACCTCGCTGGGCTCCCCCGGGTGTCTAGTTTCCAGAATTGTGTGGGTTTGATAAGTTTCCCAAGATGGCCGCCGAGCCCCGTGCCAAAAACTCATGGGACCCCCCTTTGCAAATCCAGGTTGGTTTGTGATAGGTAATTTTGATGTTTCCTCAATAGGTTTTGGGCCCTTGCCTGTCGCGGGTACTTGACCCACCCACACAAGTGAGGTACCATTTTTCCTGGAAGACTTTGTGAATGCGGGGTGGGTGGAAATGTGTGGGTCTACACAGATTCCAGAACTTTCCACCACAGAAATGTGAGGAAAATGTGTTTTTTTAAAATAACTTTTTAGGTTTGAAAGGGATTCTGGGTAACAGAACCTAGTGAGAGCCAGTCAAATCACACCATCCTGGAGTCCCATTCGTATCTAGTTTTTAAAAATATTTAGGTTTGCTAGGTTTACATAGGTGCCGGCAGAGCTAGGGTTCAGAAACTGAAGCTAGGTACTTTGCCAAAAAAGGGTAATTTTTCATTGTGAAATTATGGTTTGTCCAAATTGCGTTTTGTGCCGTTTCCTGTCACGGGCACTAGGCCTACCCACACAAGTGAGGTACCATTTTTCTTGGAAGACTTTGGGAAACGCGGGGTGGGTAAAATTGTGTGGATGTACGCAGATTCCAGTGCTTGCCACCACAGAAATGTGAGGAAAATGTGTTTTTTTAACTAAGTTTGAGGTTTGCAAAGGATTCTGGGTAACAGAACCTGGTGAGAGGCATACAAGTCACCCCATCCTGGATTCCCCTTGATGTCTAGTTTCAAAAATATACAGGTTTTCTAGGTTTCCCTATGTGCCGGCTGAGCTAGGACCCAAAATCCACAGGTAGGCACATTGCTAAAAATAAGTCTGTGCCTAGCGGGCTTTCTGCTGCCCGGGGGGAATCGGGGGGAGGGGGTTGCCCCAATATGTCTCCAAGTCAGGCAGAAAGACTGTGGCTATGTCTTTGGGGTGGTGGAATTGGAATGCCATTCTGGGCAGCGCTCACCCCACGCATAAATAAAGCCAGCATAATCACTGGTGCCTAGTGGGCTTTCTGCCTCCCCCGGGGGGGGGGGAAGATTGGGGTCTACTGCCCACATCTGCCCCCCAGGGGGGCAGAAAGACTTACATTTCTCTGGGGGGGCATTGCCATGCCCTTTTTGGGCAGCCCCCACCCCAACATCAATAAAAAAGAATCACTGGTTTCTAGTGGGCTCCTCCCCCTGGGGGGGGGCAGATTGGGGGCTTCTGCCCCCATCTGCCCCCAAGGGGGGCAGAAAGACTGACAGATCTCTGGGGGGTTGGGGGCATTGCCATGTCCTTTTTGGGCAGCCCCCACTCCAACGTAAAAATACCTCAAAACAATCCCTGGTTCCTAGTGGGCTTTCTGCCCCCCCCTCCGGGGGGCAGATTGGGTACTATGGCCCCTATCTGCCCCCAGGGGCAGGCTGAGATAGCCCCACAAGCACCGAAACTGAGTAACTGAAACTGTTTCAGTTTCGATTTCGTTGCAATGACGATTATGTGCCATGCCTGATCGTCATTGCAAAGAAATACAAAATGAGGCCTGGGAGGTTGGGGGAGCTGTTCCATACCTCTGCAGGTAAACAAAAAGGGAAATTGCTCATCTGTCTGCAGCAGAGGGATTTCCTAAGCATGTGCTCATGACGGAATGGTTCCGTCATGAGCACACTAGAACTAGTGCTCATGACGGAACCATTCCATCATGAGCATGGAAAGGGTTAAAAAGAACCAAAGTACACAATGGGGATTCTGAGGAATCCCGCTTTAATGGAAACAAATCGGCATGATGCATTTCAGCACAGTAGCCTTCTTCAGATGACTTTACAATGGAATTGAAATCCCACCCTCCTTTGAACTTTCTATAGCCCTCCCATTGGTGCGAGTGCAGCTGGCCCAGATTGAAACTTTTGGAGTCATTGGTTGTAGTCCGATGTAGGAGACTAAAACTCCCAGAAGTCCATATTCTGGTAAGTGACTCCAGTGGAGCCCACGTTGTCCCTTAATGGGGCTGCTAGTGCCTTTCAAAGGTGGGCGATGTGTAGCTGACTTAATCCGATGTGATGGTCCCCCAGTCTTCCTCAGGTCCCCAACGCTCTGCCTCCATTGCCAGAGCCAGCCAGGTCACGAAACAGCAGTACAATGTCCGCGTTCCCCTGTGAAGTCACAGATTGCTCCTGGCAAAAATTACTTGCTGGGCTGGTTCTCGAGGTGGTCCAAGGGTAACCAATACCTTGGAAAACAGAACAACAATGCCAGCATCCCTTGGCCACTTGTGGAGCGGGTCCTTTTAGCATGCTACTGGCATGAGTGCACACCATCACAAATGGGTAACTTCTTTAAAAGGAACCAAAGGACACAACAGGAATTCTGAGGAAGATCGATTTAATGGAAACAAATCGTCATGATGCATTTTGGCTTAGTAGCCTTCTTCGGATGCCTTTACAATGGATTTGAAATCCCACCCTCCTTTGTACCTCCAACGGTGATGTCATCAGTGATATCACTGACCCTGTCATGAATGATGTAACGTGTGACGTCATCAGCAGTGCATGAACTAACTATAACAGCCGAGTTTCACTGTTTTTGTACGAGTGAAATGTCCAACTAACTATAACTTCCCTGAAACCTGTGTTTTTTTCGGTGAATTTCTAAGGTTTTTTAAATGCTAATTTCCAACTATAACGTTCCTGAAACCTTTGTTTTTTCCAGTGAATTTCAAAGGTTTTTTAAATGCTAATTTCTAACTATAACGTCCCTGAAACCTGTGCTTTTTTCAGTGAATTTCAAAGGTTTTTTAAATGCTAATTTCTAACTATACCTACAAAAGTAGGACATATGCAGAAAGAGGAAGAAAAGTGCAGAAAGGAGCAAGAGAAATGCAGAAAGAAGCAACAGAAGTCCAGAAAGCCGAAGAAAGGTGCCGAAAGAAGCAAGAGATGTGCACAAAGAACCAAAAGAAAGCAGAAAGAGACCTTGTTGCAAAGTCATCCTGTGCCCCCAACTTTTCGCTGACGAGTAGTGGTGGTAACCGACTCTGACTAACCAGGCCTGGAGCCAGTGCTATACTGAAAGGCACTTAGAATACAGTGACAACACCTACATACACTAGGGTACACTTGTGTCCTAGCCCACCTGCTGCCTCCAGTAAGTACCACAGAGCTGCGTTGCAGAGCGGTATAAAATGGGGGTGTGAGCTTGAAACATCTCTCTGCAACGCAGCTCCCTGGCACACACTGGAGGTACCTGGCGGGCTGGTTGGCCCCAGGGGCCCTCAGTATTCAAGGGTCAAGGGGAATTAATCCCCAACTTACAACGCGCCAGGGGGCGCATTTGCAGAGCGGTGCAGGGAGGGGACGGTCCTCCAGCACGATAGGCGTTTTTTTCCTTCTTTTTTTAGAAGGGGCTGTGTGGCCCCCCTTCTTTCCCCATTTTTGGGGACCTGGGGACCCAATCCCCCAGGCCCTACCCATATATTTTTTTTAAATAAACGTGAAGGGGGCCACGTAGCCGCCCTCCCAAGGCCAATTTTGGCGCCGGGGACACCATCCCCTGGGGCATGGTCACATATTTATTTATTTTTAAAAATGTTCAAGCCTAGCATTACAGAACTCGGGCCCGGACTCCCTGAGGGTTGTGTAACACGTTAATCACTTTAGCCACTGATGCATTATTGATTTTGAGCCCGGACTCCCTGGGGGCTTTATAACAGGTTAATCCATTTAAACAATGAGAACTTGCTGAGTTCGAGCAGGACTCCCTAGGGGCTTTATAACGAGTTAATCCCTTTAGCCAATGATGCATTGCTGAGTTCGAGCATTTAAACAATGAGAACTTGCTGAGTGCGAGCCGGACTCCCTGGGGGCTTTATAACGAGTTAAACCCTTAAATCAATGAGGGTGAAAATAGCAGGTATCCTCATGCAGCAGCATGTGAACTTTGCAGCCCAACGCATATGCGAGGTCGGGGAGACCCTTTTCTTGTTTTCTTATCTTCTTTTACATCAAATTAAATGTAATTGAGCACCAACAATAATAATAAAATGCCTACATGTTCTTTTAAAACGCATTGCGCTGCATTACCCGAAAAGCAGGGGAGACATGCTGTTTTGAGTCACTCTATCATATCACGGGCAGGCCCCAAGAAAAAGTGCTTGTGGGGTCACGATGAGCTCCTTAAGCAGAATAACATGTGGTACGATGTAAAACACAAATGGGGTTCAACAAGCACTTTTCACCAACATAAGAGTCTAATGCTATTCCCCATGTTCCTACACAGAATGTTAAAGTCAGAGTAAAGATAAAATTATAAATCCATCAAAATGCAATGCAAGCCCCATAGTCACTCCAAACATAGTGTCCAGCGTCTCCTTCCAGGACTACTGCTCCCACAAGGCCTCTGTATTGCTCCCTGCTCATACGCCTGAATTTAGACACTGGAGAGCATTTTCACTGGAGGCTGCCAACACAGACAAATTCAAGACCGTGGCGACATAGTGTGATAAGGTAGTGATCATTAACTTTCCCCATTTGGCAACAAAAGCCTAGCATTACAGAGTTCATGCCCGGACTCCCTGAGGGCTTCATAACGAGTTAATCCCTTTAGCCACTGACGCATTGCTGAGTTCGAGCCCGGACTCCTTGGGGGCTTTATAACAGGTTAAGCCATTTAAACAATGAGAACTTGCTGAGGTCGAGCCAGACTCCCTGGGGGCTGTATAAAGAGTTATGGGTATATGCATCAAAATTCGGTTAAACGAGTCCTTATTAGCGAAAAATAAGGAATCGCTAATAAGGATTCGCATACCGCGATGCATCAACAGATTCGGTATTAAATACCGAATCGCTTAAAATCGTTAAATAATTCGGAAAACACATTTGCGAGACTCTAAATCAAAGATTAGCAAATACCGAAATAGCAAATACCGAATCGGTATTTGCGATTTCGGTATTAGCGAATTCGCTAAAAAAGAAAAGTTGCATCGGAAACAGGTTGATGACATCACAACCAGGAAGTAACACAGCCCATGCTTCATTCAGCGCCCTGAGGAGCTCAGAGGAGGAGGCAGAGCACAGGAGCTGAGGATTAAGACAGTGACAGCACAAACCAGCCATCGACCAGAGAACCAGGATGGAGAAGGATGCACCCCAGAACAAAGAGACGCCCAGGAAGAAAAAGCAAAAGTTTTCGGACAAAGAACTTGAACTGCTCATCGAGGGGGTGAGCAGCAAACACGACAGGCTCTTTGGCAAGCTGTCCCTAAAGGTGCCAGAGGCAGAAAAGCGCAAAATGTGGCTGCGCATCAAAGAAAGAGTCAATGCTGTAGGAGTCACCCACCGCAGCATTGACGATTTGAAGAAGAGGTGGTATGACCTCAGGAAGAGGGCAAAGGAGAGGATAGCAGAAAGGGTGAAGGATGCAGCTGGCACAGCAGGGGGAACATCCAGCGTCACACCAAACACAGCCCTCGAGGACCTCGTTGAGGCTGCAATTGAGCCTGAAGCTGTTGTGGGGGTCACCCAATTGGACACTTCCGGCGCTGCAGAAGGAAGAGAAGGTAAGATGCATGCCAGCGCAGATATGCAGCGTGTTGTTAACCCCTGCCCATTACCCCAGGCCAAACGCAGTGCATATGTAGCCGTGCCTAACGCATATCCCCTCACCAGAGTGTTGCATCATGGGAGTTGTAGTCATATCATGAAAGAGTGCATGTCTGACCCCTAATGTAAATGGAATGAAACCAGCAGCACAGGGCCAAATGTCAGTACAAAATGTCCTTTATGTAGATGAAAGTATGCAAAATAGATACATAATGGCAAAATAATAACAATGCACTGTTTCACACACAGATGCATCACCCCTTGATTCAGATGACAGTGGACGCCTTGTCATCTCTGAAACCCCAGTGGTGACGATGCTGAGACCCCTCAGGGACGTGAACCCACAACACCATCATCACCACCGCCACAACCATCACCACCAACCCCACCACCACCACCATGGCGGACAAGCCCACCACCACCGCGGACAACACCACCACCACCACCATGGCGGACAACAACACAATGCCGAAAGGCAAATGTCCCCTCCCTGCAGGTGATGGAGACAGAGCAGAGGCCAGCAGCCACAAATGTCACACAACAGACAGTCGTTACTCCGACCGCCCAAGCAGCAGCACGTGTCCGAGTCCGACAGCGGGCCAGGCCCCTGGGTAGAGCTGCAGAGAGATCTGATGATCCAACACACGGATACGGAGTGGTTGAGACACGGATGCTGCATGTCCAGCGCCTGCAGGGGAGACACATGGGTGCTATTAACATTAACATTACAAAATTGACAAACAAAATTGGCACCATTACTGACGCTATCCGTGAGATGACCCCAGCCGTTGCTGAGGGCAACAGAGACATCAAACTGTCCGTTCCAATGCTTCCATTAGGGCCATCACTAAGCTGTGCAACAGCACAGCTGTGCTTTTGCGCAGATCTGTGTCCCTGCAGGTCGACTTGGGCCATTACTGTGGAAATGTGGCAAAGTCCTTAGAGAGAGTGACCACTGCAGTGGAGCATAGGCAGTCTGGGACTTTCAGTGCCAGGAGTTTGGGAGGGGAGGAGGGGAGTGAGGCTGCTTCAAGCGTGAGCAGCATCACTGTTCCAGAGGCCAGCATGAGGAGGCGCAGTGCGCGCAGCACCACAGCCACAGAAACACATCGTGGCGATGTGGAGGAGTCACGGGACAGGAGGCTAGGGGTACGGGGCAAGCGCAAATAGCCATTTTCCATTGGCTCCCTGGCCATGGTGACGTAACCATGGGCCAACTATACTGCAACATGATACACCTGGGATGACAACGGCCATGTATCCCATTATTATTTTGATTCTGCATCATTTTGACGTCTCATTCATATGCACCTGACAGGTGCTCATGTGCATTAAACATTTGCAAACCAGAACATGTTGTGATGGCTCATTCATACCTGTCTCGGGAGTGATGTCGTGTGATGTATGTCAGCCTCCTTTGTCCCTCAGCTGTGTTAGGCACGTGTGCCTGTTGGTGTTGGGGGGGGGTTGCTGTGCACATAAGTCGTCCTCTCCATCCACCTCTATTGGTATCCCCTTCTTGTGGCAATGTTGTGCAGCATGGCGCAGACTGCTATTATCCGGCAGCAGGTAACTGGGTCATACTGCAAGGCTCTTCCTGTCTTGTGTAGTATCCGGAAGCAACTCTTGAGGATGCCAAAGGTTCGCTCTACCACATTCCTGGTGCTGATGTGTGCTGTGTTGTAGCGCTGCTCCTGAGGTGTTGCAGGGTTGAGGTAGGGAGTGAGGAGATATTCACGCAAGGCGTAGGCGCTGTCACCTGCAGGGTGGGGAGAAAAGGGTTAGCTGCATGAATACATTTACATATGTGAGGATGGAGTTAATTTTGAGGCATTAATATGTACCTAGTAAGTGTCTCTCTCCAAATTCACCGTTGATCAGACGCCTGTGGATGCCACTGTGTCTGAATATGTATGCGTCGTGTGTGCTTCCTGGAAATTGGGCTACGATGTCCATTACGATGTGCTTGGCATCGCACACGACCTGCATGTTGATGGAATGGTATGATTTACGGTTGCGGAAGATGTATTCGTTGGCTGAGGGGGGACAGATGGGGACATGGGTGCAGTCAACGCATTCTATCACATGTGGAAATTGTGCCACCTGGTAGAACTCCTGTTTGGTGCAGTTCAACTGCTGTGGGGTTGTGGGGAAGGTGATGTGGTGATGTATCACTGTCAGCATGGCATCTAGGAATTGGTAGAAGAAGCGTGAAAGTGTGCTTTGCGACACGCCTCCAGCTTCTGCTATGACCTCCTGGAAGCTTCCTGACGCCAGCATGTGCAGGCTGCATTGGACCTGGACATGGGCTGGGATGGTGTTGGTCCTACAAGTCTGGTGCTGCAGTAGTGGTTCCAGGCTGGCAATGAGGCGCATGATCATAGCCCGGCTCAACCTGTACTTGTCGTAGATCAGTTCCTCTGTCTGGCCCAGCAATGTGATGCGCACCCTGAAGACTCTGTCCTGGATCATCCTCCTGCACTGTGCAAGAGCGTTGATTCTCCTCCTCCTAACAATCACGTAGGGGGCAGCCATTTTGGCAGACATACAGGGTCTCCAGAGGCATATTTGAAGGGTTTCTGATTATCTGCACCTGTGTTAAATTTTTTTTTTCTTCCTTCCAATAACTTTACCTCCAGTTTGTGATTCCCCTTATTTTGCTCCTGCAAAATAGCGATTTTGGGCATTTTCGGTATTTGTGAGTTTTGATGCATTTCGCTGCGATTCTTTAATAGCGATTCGGTATTTCCGGAGGCTGATTTCTCTCTCGGTATTACCGATTGGCTATTTTGCTAATCGGTAATTTACCACGGGGGTTATTTAGCGATTCTTTATTTTTGAAGGGATTTGGGTTTGATGCATTGCATTTTCAGGTTTTGCATTCGGAAGTCGGCCTGTTTTACCGAATCGCTAAATTACCGGAAGGTATTTTGCTTGATGCATCTGCCAGTTAATCCCTTAAATCAATGAAGTGTGAAAAAAGGCAGGTCTCCTCATGTAGCGGCATGCAAACTGTGCTGCCCAACACATATGCGAGGTCGGGGAGACCCTTTTCTTGTTTTCCTATCTTCTTTTACATCAAATTAAATGTAGGTGAGCACCACCAATAATAATAAAATGCCTTCGGGGGCGTGGCTAACAACATGGTCGGGTAAGACGTGAGCCTGAAAGCTCCTGGCTACCATCGATTATCCGACTTACATATCCGTGGCCTTGAGTCCCAATGTTGGAATATTCCGGATGATTGCAAGCCCCTGCTCCTTCTGGATGCTGGTGGGTGCGCTCCGGGGAGGAGAGTGTCCCGTTTTTGGGAGAAGACGGAGAGTGGTCCGGAGGCCTGGCGGGCGAGCTAGGATGGTGGCTGCGGCTATGCTGGAGGCTCTGAGAGGTGCAGGGTACGCTGGGCGCTCACCGGTCTGTCGTATCGGACGGCAGGGGAAGCCTGTGACCCCGGCGCACTGTGGGGCTGCGACCGGAGAGCTGTCCCGCACCCTAGAGGGACGTGAAGGTCTGCGGAGGTTACGGGGCCCGACCGTAGCCTGTTGAGCCCCGATCGCTGGAGTGGAGTGAGCGGCCTGGCGGCTGGTGGTGGCAGGCTGCACCCGACCCACAGGAGGCTCGGCAGGAGAAGTGAGGAGACTGCCGGGGACCCGGACACTGCGTCGTGGACATCCCGGGACGTCGTTTAGTGAGCGGGGATGATCCGGGAGCGGCAGCGGCCGGGACCAGAGGGGGGCTGACTTCACGCTGGGGCGGACGGCTGTCTGCGGGCAGGCCCCTTCCTTCCGCCTATTCCCCCTGCATGCTTGCCTGCCCCCTGGCGCGTACACACATCGGCATAGTTCCCCTCTGCTCCACTACTGGCACTAGAGGCGGCTGAGTTCATGGGATGCAGCCCACGCTGCACACGGGCTGATGCAGGCCAGATGGGGGAGGAGGGCCGGCCCTAGGGAGAGAGGCCTCCATGAATAATGCCCATGACGAGGTGGGACTGAGCCTGGACCTGCAGAGGGACGTTTCTCCTGCTTGCAGTGGGTGAGCCCCCGAGGAGTTGCGGTGCCCAGAATAATTGTGTGCATTTGCAGCGGCCAGTGGAGCGGCGTGGTGGAGGAGAGAGGGGCCTGGGAGTGGGGGTGCTTGCCTGGTGCAGGAATTGGCCCTGGAAGGGCTGGTGTGTCGGACGGAGGACAGGGTGGCCCAGTTGACTGTGGTTGGAAGGGACTGGGGCGAGCTGCTCAGATCCGCCACCAAGCTTGCGGGCCAACTTTGGCGTGGCCGCGGAGCAGGGGCTGGCACCTCTCGTTGGGCCCCGAGGTGCTTGAGCGGACGCTGGCACGGAACGGCGGCAACTGCTGGCATTGCAGGCAGCGGTCTGTGGCACGTGGAAGACTCCGGCCCTGAGCAGGGAGATCCGTGTAAGAGAGAGACAGTTCCACTGGGCAAGATGGGCAAAAAGAACCTGGACCCCACGCCCCCAAAACAGGGCACCCTGGACCGGTACGCTGTGGTCCCTTCTATGGCGGAAGGTGATTCATCTGGAACAAGGCCTTCCTGATGAGCGCAATACAAGCATCTCGTGATGCTTTTCAAGCATCTCGTGAGGCCCTGGAACTTGGAGAGGTGGGAACGGAGGTGACACTGCTGCGGCAGGACCTCCGCAATCTAGCCGAAAGATTGACGGCCTCGGAGACCAGGATAGGGGAGGCGGAAGACAACATACACGACTTGAAGAAGGGCCTGGTGGACCTACAGGCCTCACATAAACAACTTTTGTGGAAGGTGGATGACGCGGAAAATAGGGCGAGACGCAACAACCTCCGCTTTGTGGGCTTTAGGGAAGGACTTGAAGGGGCAAACATGGCAGAGTTCCTTCACTCCTGGCTTCTTCGTACATTCCCAAAAGACAAATTCTCTACTTGTTTCGTCATTGAGAGGGCACAGAGGGCACTGATGGTGAGACCTTTCCCCCGGGCGGGGCCACGACCAGTCATTGCCCGTTTCTTGAATTTTTGAGATCGGGACATGATCCTCCGGGAGGCTAGGAAGCTCAGGGATATCCGGCACGAAAATGCACACATAATGATCTTTCCGGATTACAGCCAAGAGGTACAGAAGCAACGGCGCTCCTTTGACTCGGTCAAAGCCAAGCTGAGAGCCCTCCAAATACAGTATATGTTGTTATTCCCTGCAAAGCTGAAGGTGATGTACAAGGAGAAAACCTATTTTTTTAAATCTCCAGAGGAAGCATGGCAGTTGCTGGAGGAGCGCCCTCCTCTGGAGCGGCAACTGACGGGGGAGCGGAGACCACCGGAGCGGGACCGCCCTGGGGGGATCCTCGAGGATCACCGAAGCCACAGAGATTGAGGCTGAGACGTGGCAGCCGCGACGTGGCGGCTACCCCATACCCCAAATCCGGATCACTGCGGAGGACGCGGCGGAGTTCGGCCTCCCTTGACTCGATTCGCCTGACGGGATCCTGCTTTCACTGCCTGGCAGAGAAGACACGATCGGAGGAGGAGGAGGTCGAGCCTGGTGGTACTTCATCCGAGGGAGAAGATCTGGAGGGGCGCTAGTTGCACCCCTTGGTGGCAGCCATAAAAGACATGGAGCAGGGACATACGCAAGACACGAGGTCTCGCAGGGAGGACCCTCAGGACTCTAATTCGTGAGGAAGGGACTGTAAAGGTCAGCCAAGTGTGGACTCTGTGGCCAGGAGCACGCAAGTTGAACTCTCCCCCCCTATATTTGTTGGTTTTGTCTGTATTGGACTGATTTTCTTCTCGTTTTGTTACCCTAGTTGCATGCTTGTGATTATGCCTTCTAACAAATTTCTTGCAGAGGTGTAAAGCGGGCACGTTAATTTTTGGGGCAGAGGTGGGGTGGGCGACAGACATCCTTCACCTGGATGGCTGTATCTCTGTCTTTATGACGGCGATGGGTCTGGACGGGGGAGAGGGGTGGGGAGGGGGAGTTCACGGAGTGAACCAGTAGGGGGGTTGAGGACGGAAGGGGGGCCCATTGGGTTGTTTGCTGGGGGGTTCATGGTTATGGTTATCTTCTTCAAGCATGTTGTAGATGGAATTGTTCACTACACTTGTACACCCTACACCGGGGCCCTGCTGGGGCATGTCCTGACCCAGTTCGATGTTCTGTGAAGTGGTGGGTGGCCTCGGGATGGAGGCACACGGCACAGGAACTGTCAAAATCCTTACATGGAATGTGAACGGCTTGGGCTCTAAGATAAAACGGGGATTGGTCATGGCCTTTGTCAAGAGGATGCCCCAGACATAGTACTACTCCAAGAAGCACACTTACATGGGACACTGTGTGGGTTTTTAGCTAAAGGGGCGTATAAGGTACTGGCCCATGCAGGTTACACATCGGGCTCCAGAGGGGTGGCCATTCTGGTTAAGAAGTTCCCCTCTTTCACAGTCACAAACACTTGGACGGACTCACAGGGTACATACGTTGGGGTAACTGGGACGTGGAGACGTCAGAAGATTACAGTTCTGTCAGTGTACGCACCCCCTAGGTTGCAGGCTAGATCCCTTGCAGCGGTGGCTGACATTATTCTGAACACGCCAAACACTCTACATGTGGTGGCAGGGGATTTTAATGATGTTGTACACCCCCCCTCAGGATAGGTCAGGGGTATGGATGGCCTCCTCGGTACAGTCCCCTTTAGCGCAGTTTCTTGACATGGTGGGGTTGACGGACGCCTGGAGATGGCTTCATCCGGATTCTAGGACATACTCTTATTTTTCTGGGGCACACAAGGTGTATTCCAGACTGGACTATGTCTTCTTAACCCGTCCAGCGCTTGATGTTGCTAGTCAGGCAGAATACCTGGCACAAGGCATCACGGATCACTCAACGGTGTTGGTGACCGTGGGGACGAGACTCGGGAAGAGGGGTAAGAGCTGGAGATTGGCGGCCTGGGATCTCCAGAATAAGGATTTGTTGCGGGGATTTAGGGCAGATGTGAAGGTGTACCTAGCAGACAATCTGGGCTCAGTGCAGTCTGGTGTGACGGTATGGGAAGCTCTGAAGGCTGTCATGCACGAAAAAGTACAGAATAGGATAGCGGCAGAAAAGAGGAGAAGGCAGGGTGATCTGTATGACCTTGAGGCTCGCATTTTGGAGCTCGAGCAGCTCCATGTAATGGATGGGGGGGGCTCGGTTACTAGGGCAAGTGCTGGATGCCCAGCAGTAATACAAATCCCTGACGAGTGACGAAGCCAAGACGCAGGCGCAGGCGACCTTGCACAGGCTTTATGATGTGGGGGACAAATCTGGGAAACTCTTGGCGTGGATAAGTCGTAGGGAACAGGAGTCGAGGTGGGCAGACCAGGTGGTGGACGCTAAAGGCCGAACCAGAAGAACGGATGAACAGATAGCACAGACATTCTCAGCTTATTATGAGAAGTTCTATGAGGCTAGAGACCTAGGCTCGACAGACGAGATCGGTCAGTACTTAGACACGGTCGAGACCCCCAGTTTGGAGATGGAGCCCCGAGAAAGCCTAGAGGCAGAGATCACAGTGGCTGAGGTAAGGGTGGTGATAGCTAAACTGCGCCCGGGGAAGTCTCCTGGTCCCAATGGGTTCCCTGTGGAATTTAAAAAAAAAACGGCTGACCTACTCACTACTCACATACTGGCTTTGTTCAAGGGGACAATAGAGGAGGGAACGCTCCCCCCAGATCTCCGTTTGGCCACAATAGTACCTATCTATAAGCAGGGTAAGCAGCCAGGTTAGTGTGCATCTTACTGCCCCATATCGTTGTTGAATGTAGAGGTGAAACTTCTAGCGACGATCCTGGCATTGCGACTAAGATAGGTGATAACAGAACTGATACACCTGGATCAGACGGGCTTCCTGCCAGACAGGGCGACTAGACACAACTTGAGGAGGACTCATAACTGGCTGATGGAGGTGTGTGATCGCAGGGAGCCCCATGAATTTGTATCCCTCGGCGCTGAAAAGGCGTTTGACGCGGTGCACTGGCCCTTTTTAGATGAAGTGTTGCTTAAGTTTGGATATGGCCTGAAGTTTCGTAAATGGGTTAACCTTCTTTATACAGATCCACAAGCAAGGGTCAAGGTTAATGGAGTGCTATCAAGAGACTTCCCGATAAGGAGAGGGACCCATCAGGGGTGACCTCTGTCACCGCCCTTGTTCGCCCTGACTATAGAAGTAGTGGCATGTGAAATACGGCACGATAGACGGATAACAGGTTTTAAAATTGACCAAGGTGATGACTACGAAGAGAAAATCTCGCTGTACGCGAATGACATCCTGTTATACATCACAACTCCGGAGGTCTCGGTACCGCGTTTGTTCACTTTGTTAGGCCGGTATGGGTCACGCTCAGGCTATACTATCAATTGGCACAAGTCGGTCCTATACAGTCCCAGGGGTGAGAGCATGGGGCCCGCCTTGCCCATGGCGCTATGGGTGTCGTCTGAAGGGTTTACATACTTGGGGATCTTTATCACTATAGTGTAGTTCCTATATTCCCAATAGGCTCTGCACATTGGAATAACATAAACGATAGTTTAGACGTAGGACTGAGGTCTACTAGGTCTCTATTGAATATGTTAGACTTAATTATGAATGCCAGCTAGCTCAGAGGTCACTAGAAACTTTCTCGAGTAAACAAGAAGGTGTTAACTTTCCTGAATAAACAAGAAGGGATTAGTTTCTGACAACCGCATAACATGACAACTTTGCTCCCTCCAGAATAAGGAGTATATCTCCAGAGTCGCTGAAACAATAGATAACTATTTCACTCAGTCAATCGTGCATACTTAGTTTCACCAGAAGCGCAGAGAAATAGAGAGACGGGCGTTTTCAATAAAAGTGGTTATTTATTGAACAGTCTTCTTTCCCATGCAAGAGAAGTGAGTTGCCACAATTGCAATACTTGTCATAAAGTAAAGTGCGTACAGTAAAAGGAGTATTATAAAATAATACTGTAAAAGCATGGTATAGTTTCTAAGCCATACGGTATCTAAAATAGATAAAATATATACATAGATAAAACCATGACTAAACGTACTCAACTGGTGCTTCTAAGATATGCCTACCCCGGTGTACCTAACCTAAGCCTAGTACGTGGGAAGGAGTAAGTGAGCTGCAGTTTAAGTTAAGATAGTTTTTGCCAAGAATCTGAATCAAGAATTCTCTAAGG
The DNA here is from genome assembly GCF_964261635.1 of Lissotriton helveticus. Taxonomy (NCBI): domain Eukaryota; kingdom Metazoa; phylum Chordata; class Amphibia; order Caudata; family Salamandridae; genus Lissotriton; species Lissotriton helveticus. Next base: position 791,627,915 of record NC_136071.1, on the reverse strand, counting down.
ATCTAATCAGTTCCGTACCTTGGTTATAGAATGAAGGAAGTCTTGTATCTCTTTCTCAGGACTCGATCTCCCAGCAACCCGCAAGGGTGACTGGAAACACTGGAGCTGGATTTCTCGGCAGGAGAAAAGACAGCGTCTCTCTCAGTGCGTCAATGGGAGGGTCGGCTTCCTTCGGCACTTGCCACAGGAGGGCGTCGGGCAAGTAGATAGCTGATCTGCTCCAAACCACCGTGTGTTTTGCTAGGGCAGCTGCTGGTATATTTATACCTGGAAGGTGCCGAGTTTGACATAAGGTTGGACATAAGACGTCACTAAGAACTCGCAGTTCTTTCAGGACTCCAGGAGTTCTTGGACAAATCAAAACAGAAGCAGGGGGAATTCCCGGGCTGCTGGAGGCTTGGTTTGTTTTAAGAACGCGTTGTACTTTCTAGGAGTCTATGGGAGTAGCCTTGCCGTATTTGGACTGCATTGGCTATGACTAAATATGGATATGATTCTTTTGCCTTTATAAGGGTATGATTTGTTATAACCACATAAGGGCATAAATCGGGAATATTTAAATAGGTTCCTAGATACGTTCACAACACCCACTCCACGTGGGAAACATCCTTTACAACTTAACTTTTACCACGCAGTGCCTTTACGACGCAACTTTTACAATGCAAACCATTACAACGCATTGCGCTGGGGGGCGCTCTAGGATAGGGAATAGGTTTAATTTACTATCCAACACCTTCCCTACTATCCACGGGGACTGGAGTTGGAATAGTAAATTAAACTATTCACTATCCAGCGCCCCAAAGCACTATGCGCTGTAAAGGCATGCGTTGTAAAAACAGCGTTGTAAAGGCATGCGATGTAAAAGCATGCGTTGTAATGTCATACATCCACTCCACGTATAGTGTCCATCATTACTAAATACTAGGCAATTCTAAACATATGTATTTGCATGTGTTTTCCATCCCACCCCAAAATACATAAAATGCACTTGAAATGGTATATACATGAAAAATTAGTAGTATACTGTACGTTTTTAAGCAGTGGTATCATTCAGATAATGCAAATATAGTACGTTCAAATATTGGCTGAATGAATCACGAAAATTACATTCATGAAATGGCTCTTAATACAGAAGAGAAGGTCGAGACCATTTCATCACATATTCATACAAGACTGTACATGTGCTAGAGGCTGAATCAAAATATTGTCTCTAGAGTTTCATAATAGAAATCTTGTTCTCTAAGAATAGTTCTACTTTCAGCAGAGTATCGTGTGCCAAAAAAAAGTAAATATTTTGGGAACGGGGAAAAATAATTTAGCTTTCAGGGCAAAAAATAGTTCCACAGATTTTTAGAAGCTCTGTTTTAAAAATTGAAGGTCGAATTCAGAGTACGCTGTGTGCTTAAAAGTTATTCTCGTTGTTAGAAGAGAACATTAACTCAGATAGGGCTGCAAAGAATTCGTCTACAACAGTAGGAGAAAGTTCGACCAAGTTCGAAAAAGCAGAAATAGTGCATATATGAGAAGCATTGCCATCATCGTTGTCTAGATCAGCAATGGTCACAGAAGGTTGTACCTGTGTGCCGCTTTCATCTCGTACCTCACTGTCACCTTATCGTAATGGTGAAGTCTCAACAAATGCCGTCAACAGAATAGGTAACCGCTGGGGACAACACGTTGCATGAGCCGTTACCGAACCAAGCAAAGTATCGATATCGAAAGGTACTGCTGATGGTAGTGTGAGACAGATGTCCAACACACATTATTCTCCGCATAGCAGGCATCGTAGAACAGGTAGGATGCAATCTTGCCAGATTGGTCTGAATGAAAGAAACCATGTGGTATTCAGATCTCTTAACCGAGCTAAGCTGAGTACTTTAGTTATTTTTTCTTGGTATCTCATCGCTAGGATTGTTTCTTCCATGGTTGCCTGAGTTTTGTTTGTGGCTGGATTTGCCATATCGGAGCAGAAGGAGCAAAAATAAAATTCCTGCTACGAGTCCCAAGATGAGAGGCCGGCCGCCCGCCAAACACAGAGTGCACGAAATTCGGGAAGATGCTCAGGACTGCTTCAAAGGGTGCTAATAGTCACGAAAAAATTGTCTTAAATACATGTGCGATGCCACTGGTATCAGACATGTTTAAAATTTGACCTAACATTTCTGCAAAATGCACGGGACAATTGTATAATGTATGTATCTCTGCCGCTGTCCTTGCAACTTGCAGATCCTACGTCTCTTTGGACGAGGTTAAAGGCACAGTTGTTTGTAAAAGAATGGATTTCATTCTGCTTAAAGTATCAATTCGAATAGAAGAGATATTCAGAGAAGGCCATATCGTTGCCTCCTTTTCTGGTTTGTTGTTTGGATAAAATACTTGCATACGGCAAGTGACCATGGAAGTTACACTGACGAGATAGGCCCTTCCTGGCACCATGCCACAACAGCTGCAGTCACTTATTATAACGTAACTGCCGTTGGAAAGTTGTCTGAAAAAAGGCTCTGTCTGTGTAGCTGGGGTACCGTGCAGGTGGCATGAAAGGGTATTTGATGAACCTTCGCAGGCTCCATGCAAGTTAATTCCTTGACACAGAAGAGTGCCGCTTAGTGAATTTTTACAGTTATTACCGCTAAGAAATACCTATTTTTTCCCCCCACTGTAACATCTATGTGTATAAGGTAGATTCCAGGTCGACTTGATGTAACCTTTACCCAACCTTTCATACAGGCCTGCTGGTATATGATTTTGGCAATATTGAAACTGAAAAGTCGTAATCGGAATTGTAATTGTGCCATATATTATCCATTCAATGGCGGGTCTTTCGGAGACTGTCAATGGCAATTTTTCAAGTTTTTCAATGCTCAGCACCGTATAGTCTGCTCCTTTTTGTGCCAAAGAGATTTGTTTATCAGTAAGGTTAAAGATAGAAAATAATGACGTTGTGTTGATTAGACGCCATGGCACGTAGCCTGAACGGAGGTTTTGCAACGTCCAGCCTAACTGTACAATAGAACGTAATTGGGACTGGCCATGTTATTATATCAATAGCAGATGATACAATGCTGTCCAGTGAATAAATTCTGGAGGACAGAGTCGTTAACCCATTGTCCACTACAGACCGTGATTTTTCCAAATTTATACGATCAATTTCTCGTATTTTTTCAGCAGTTTCAATTTGCATTACTTTCCAAGCTTCGTTGTAAGCAGCGTATATACCGGCGTATATGAAACGATTTTGAAGCTGTTTGCGAGGTCCCAATATGAAATCTCGCAAGTCAGCACCTTCTTTAACCCCTTCCATGCTCATGACGAGCTCAGCTCGTCATGCAGTACAGTGCTCCTGCGCTCATGACGAGCTGAGCTCGTCATGACCACACCCGTTTTTATTGCTGTCCAGCACAGCAGAGGAATATGTTCAGCAGCCATGTGCTTAAGTAAAGTCAAGTGTTGCTTAATTTCAGGCAGTGTGGATCTTTGTAGCCATTCGAGGCATAGTTTCCCTACACTGTATGTTGTAGTTATCCCTGGATGTTGTCCCTGGGAATATCTTGGGTCTGGCCTGTTCTGTTTGAACCCCTGTCTTTTATTCAGGAATCTATCTTGACAGTTATTAGTGTCTGTGGGCCAAATCAACCATTTTCTCCAATCAGGATTTGTTCTGTTTTGGTGTAAAATATGGGATACGTCTATCTCCACATCTGTGGTGCTATTACTATCAGGCATGGGTTTTGGAATAGATGGTTTGTTTAAGTCTTTTATCTTGGCTAGGCCAAGACAGGTTGTTTGTTGAATGGTGTCATTCAGGAACATTATTTGTTCTGGGATCATGCAGGCTCTAAATAATGATTCTAGACCTTGTACCTGCCAATCTTTTGTACCCCAAATGTTTTTTGTTTCAATGTTGTTTTTCCAAAATTAAAAACCAAATGTAGACAATTTTTCATAAAATTTTGTGGAATATATCAATTTAGTGTTTGTCAACATGTTTTTCATTCCTGTCTTATTTAACATTTTAAAATAAAAAGTTTCTGGATCAGTGATGTTAAACCCTGGTAAGTATTGGAATTTCTCATAAAATGTTTTTGAACTGCCTCTTGGCGGTGTTGGACAATGTTCCCATTGATTATAAGTAAAAACATTTCTAGGATTAGCAGATTTATGCAAATAGTGATGCCCATAATGATTAAAGCAATACATTTCTTCATAGTTTGATGAGCCTTCTAAATAATCATGTTCTGTAAATTTTGCTCACATTTCTAAATCTGAGATCATATTATTAATATTTTCAAAGTCCCAATCATCAGAGAAAGTACTAGGTGATACAAAGTCACTTAATGAAACCTTGAACTGATGTGGATATTTCAAGAGTTCAACAGGGCCATAGATTTCGTAATCAGTAGTGTCCCATGCTACACCACCTGGTATAGGAATGGCTGTGATGTTTACTGATGATAGTTCTCTTTTTTCGATGTGAGAAGATCTGTGAGGCTTTAGGACCAAGTTGATGTTCTGACTTGCTGTGTCCATTGTACTATATTTTCCATCAATTAATTTCCCCAAGCTTAAAACAAAAATGAACTATAGTATTAGAAAAGTTATGAGTAGGGAGCTACCCTTTCTGTCAGGAAAAGGATTGGGTTGACAATTGTGCAAAAACAGAGTACCTTCTCCTGATTATACCTTATGAGCGGTGTGCCTTACCTCTTTGGGGTGACCACCGACATGCAAAAAGACTGTGCAATATTGTCTAGGTTACCAAATTTACAATGTAAAATATCAAAAACCTTCTGTGCAATGGGGAACCATATATAAATCAAAGACTTATTTCTATTAAAATATTTGTACGTTTATTAATAAAGTTTTGTTTAAAAGATCATAGTATCGCAATACTGTTACATGAAAAAACACTGTAAAATATACATTCAATTGGTACAAAGCATATTCATAACACATTCATTAAGACAATTCTAAGTTTAAAAACTACTTTTGTAGCTATGTTTACAAAAAGACATATTAATACATGGTAGTGAAATAATATCTTAGTAGGAACAAAACTGTCGACGCGGCGTTTCGGTGCCACTTTTATTCTTGCACCTTCTTCAGGACTCGTTCCCTGTTTGGTCACATCTACAAAAACATATATCATAAAGCATTGCATTAGGTCCCATCTTATAGCCTCGATTTCACTTTCTTAGTACATAACTGATTTCATCCTAGTATTTGGTAACCTTTACATTGATTCGTGCACACCTTTGCTAACGACATTATTAAATGTCCTTCACTGTCTGTTATCATTGTCTATAGGCAGGTTGGCTAATGGGCAGGACAATAGTAGTGAAGTGTATTTTCATTACTCCATAGCTAATGACTGACTCAGGTTTCTTTACTTTCCAGGACAGTCCTGTTCCACACCCCTTTCTCGGATTTTTTCAATATACCTGCTTCCTTATTTCTCACGGGTCCATTTATTGTGACTGGGGCTAGAGTTAACTTTTCTTTCAATTAACTGGATCTATCCACCCCTCTCCATTTCCTTAACTTACCCAGGTTATATTCCCTGGAGCTTTTTCTCTAGTCATATGAGTCCGTTTAGCATCTGCTCAAATTTTCCATACCCTTTGTTACTATGGAATTTCTATTTTTGGGACGAGATAAAAAAGAGCATATTTTAATTTTTGTTTAGATTTTTCTGTTCAATTCAAAATGGGATTCTATTACTCCCTTTGTTTAATTACCTTATCATTCGATATTCCTGGTCTTTCCTCAGAATGTATTGAATTTGACCACTTCAGTACTATAAAGCAAAAAAACATGCATTTTTCTATTTTATGTTCAGTTGAGCAACTATTTCAGCATTGATTTACTAATGGGCCTAGAGGTTTCTTACCGGTCCTATTTCCATTTATCTCTTGGTCATAAGGAGGACGCCTCTGGAAGCTCCCTTTTGATCTTTCTACTTCAATCTCCATCTAGGGATGGAATCATTTAATTAGCGTCACTTTCCTTCCACTAGCGTCACTTTCCTTCCTTACCTTACTGTGTGACAAGAGTTACTTTTAATTTAATCTTTATGCCAACTCCAGAGTGGATTGATACACAGAAGAGTGAAGTAAATTAAAAGTAACTCTTGTCACACAGTAAGGTAAGAAGTAAAACAATAATGTAATACACCAGAGTGAGCTTAGTGGAAGGAAAGTGACGCTAATTAAATGATTCCATCCCTAGACGGAGATTGAAGTAGAAAGATCAAAAGGGAGCTTCCAGAGGCGTCCTCCTTATGACCAAGAGATAAATGGAAATAGGACCGGTAAGAAACCTCTAGGCCCATTAGTAAATCAATGCTGAAATAGTTGCTCAACTGAACATAAAATAGAAAAATGCATGTTTTTTTGCTTTATAGTACTGAAGTGGTCAAATTCAATACATTCTGAGGAAAGACCAGGAATATCGAATGATAAGGTAATTAAACAAAGGGAGTAATAGAATCCCATTTTGAATTGAACAGAAAAATCTAAACAAAAATTAAAATATGCTCTTTTTTATCTCGTCCCAAAAATAGAAATTCCATAGTAACAAAGGGTATGGAAAATTTGAGCAGATGCTAAACGGACTCATATGACTAGAGAAAAAGCTCCAGGGAATATAACCTGGGTAAGTTAAGGAAATGGAGAGGGGTGGATAGATCCAGTTAATTGAAAGAAAAGTTAACTCTAGCCCCAGTCACAATAAATGGACCCGTGAGAAATAAGGAAGCAGGTATATTGAAAAAATCCGAGAAAGGGGTGTGGAACAGGACTGTCCTGGAAAGTAAAGAAACCTGAGTCAGTCATTAGCTATGGAGTAATGAAAATACACTTCACTACTATTGTCCTGCCCATTAGCCAACCTGCCTATAGACAATGATAACAGACAGTGAAGGACATTTAATAATGTCGTTAGCAAAGGTGTGCACGAATCAATGTAAAGGTTACCAAATACTAGGATGAAATCAGTTATGTACTAAGAAAGTGAAATCGATGCTATAAGATGGGACCTAATGCAATGCTTTATGATATATGTTTTTGTAGATGTGACCAAACAGGGAACGAGTCCTGAAGAAGGTGCAAGAATAAAAGTGGCACCGAAACGCCGCGTCGACAGTTTTGTTCCTACTAAGATATTATTTCACTACCATGTATTAATATGTCTTTTTGTAAACATAGCTACAAAAGTAGTTTTTAAACTTAGAATTGTCTTAATGAATGTGTTATGAATATGCTTTGTACCAATTGAATGTATATTTTACAGTGTTTTTTCATGTAACAGTATTGCGATACTATGATCTTTTAAACTAAATTTTATTAATAAACGTACAAATATTTTAATAGAAATAAGTCTTTGATTTATATATGGTTCCCCATTGCACAGAAGGTTTTTGATATTTTACATTGTAAATTTGGTAACCTAGACAATATTGCACAGTCTTTTTGCATGTCGGTGGTCACCCCAAAGAGGTAAGGCACACCGCTCATAAGGTATAATCAGGAGAAGGTACTCTGTTTTTGCACATAAAACAAAAATGAGCCATAGTAGGAGGACAAGTACACCTAACACAATCCATAATTCAATCCATGGTGAAATCAGATATATTTCTTTGAGTTGATGAAAGAGTTCAGTCATTTTTTCTTTGAAAGTTTTAGTTGCTGGCGTTTCTTCATGGTTACATGCATCTTCAGAAAAGTCATCGAAATTGATGAAGTAGCCAGATCCAGTTCTGCCAATTATTGGAATTGCTTCCGGATTTTCATTTAATCTTTGCATTTGTGTAGTCAGAGGCTACATCATTGTAGATTGGTGTTTCTTGACGAACTGTTGCAATTTGGGTTTCAAGAGGCACAAGTTCCATGGCTTTGTTGCATAGTCCTTTTTTATTCGCTGCAGGTTTATCAAATGTGATTAGTCTCTCAGTTTGAACCTCTTGAATTGTAGCAAGGTTTGGTCTTCTGCTACTTCTTGGGAGTCCACTGGGCCTACTACTTATTATTGGCCACATGATTGTGGTTTTACCAGGTCGATTGATACAACTCTGTTCTCCTTTTTACCAGCAAGGAGCGGTAGTACTACTGATCTTGTTCCGCTGACAGCTAAGACTGCTTTTCTGTAAGAAGGCCTAAATTCCTTCTTCACCGCGATCTTTTCTCTGACCAGATCCCCAATCTTTGGAATCCAGACAGGTCTTGCTGGGACAGGTGTTTTTTCTTCATTTATGTCCTGTAAAACAGCCAAACGATCTTTGATATCAAAGGTGTTTTGTTCCACCACTGAAGTCTGACAATCGAGGTTACTGATGGTCTTTCTGGTACCAAACAAAAGTTCATACGGAGTGATTCCCCACAGAGAATTTCTTGGCAGATTATTAAGACTACGTTGGACACTTGTTAGATGTTTGACCCACCCGTCACCCGAACCTAATACCCTCGCTGTTATAGATTGCTTTATGCCACGTTTTTTTCTCTCCACTACCGCATTTCCCTCGGGATGGAATGGACTAGAGTACCGCAATGCAATGCCCATGCTGGTCATGGCCTCCTTGTAAGCTCGAGAGCTAAACGCAGGACCCTGGTCAGAATGTAGCATGCCAATTGCGTATGTGCCGATAAAGACTCACAAAATCTTTTATAACAGTTCTGGCGTCAGCCAAGCGCTGGGGCCTCATCTAAATGAATCTCGTCTTAATAATTATGGGATCGCATTTTTCCGTCTGGATGTTTGGGTATATATAGCCTAATGCTTTCTAATAGAGGTGTCTGGGCTGGTGTCTGGTCCGGTTCACAACTGCGATCTCTGTTGCAGTCCTGACAATTCATTGCAAAGTTATAAATTTGCACGCTCATCCCCGGCCACCAGTATTGTGATTGTAATTCTATTAGAGATTTCAAGATCTCTTGGTGCCTCAGTCCCATTCCCATGTGTGCTTCTTGAATCAAGTGAGCCCTCCGGTTCGTGTTTGGAATTACTCTGTCCCCCACTCCAGGGATTTGAGCAAAAGGAACGGAGTTCGCATCATTTATGTATGTATTGTTGAGTGGATAGTTGAGAGGTAATGCTGCATAGTCGCCTTTTAATGAGGCTTTTACTGCCAGCATGGTTTCTCCATCTATTTGTTTTTTAGAACGCTTTTTTGTAGCTACGGAAGCCGGTTGAACCGCTTCCGTTCTGGCTCTGCTAGCCAATGAATTCCCTGCAACGTGAACACCATCACGTTGAAGACTCTGCATATGTATCACGTGAGTCTTTTGTAGTTCTTTCTGTAAAAGAACTACTTGTTCCCAAAGCAACATATGCTTTATTGTGGCACCTGTCTCATCTTTGTAACCGTTCTTTATCCATGTCTGCATGTAATTATTGTAAGACTGGACGCAGTAATGCGAATCGCACACTATTAGTGTGGGGAATTCGCAATTGGCATTCTCAAGCGCCATCTTTAAAGATCTTATTTCAGCTCGCTGAGCTGTACAGTTTCTGGGTGATTCAGTTTTAGTGACCATCGGTCTGAATTTACCTAAGCGCCAGCGACCTTTAACAATCGCGCATGCTGCATTGTAAATTTGTTTTTCCACAACGTGGCGTTGTGCAAATCTGTCTGTGTAGATTACATAGGTGTACTGTTCTAGAGGCAGAATTTCGATTGACAGAGGACATTCATGTTCATATTCCAGATCTTCTATTTTTTTCTTTTCGGATCAAATGCGTGTTTCACGTCTGTTGCAGCAAGAGAATTTTCCCATTGTATCCATTTTGGATCTAAAGCTTTAGCATTCGGAATGCTTGGTCTTGTTACTGTCTCAAGGGCTGATACTGCTGTTAAAACAGATACGCTCTTGCCTTGGGCTAGGGCTCTTTCTTTTGCTACAGCAGTTTGAACCGCACCGCAGTCTGAATTCTATTTCAGCTTGTGTGTACAAGTGTGATTTATAAGCTATTTGTACCGTTTCTCCCTCATTAGAGGTCAGGTACGTGAATCCGCATCTTCCTGGGATGACTCGGATTACAAGGTTGTGTTCGTTCGCGCGTGTTTGCAGTTTTGTTTTAGTTAACATATCTGTTTGGATTGATCTTAAAATTTTTGTGTGTTTCTGAATCCAATTGATTGGTTTGAAATCAGGTTTTATTAATTCGTAGAGAGGTTTAACCCTCTCTGCATAGTTCAGAATGTAAGTTCTTCTGAAACTCAGGAAACCTAGAATTGATTGTAAGTTTTTCAGCGTTTTTGGAGCTTGGAGTACTGCACACTTCTCTAAGAAGTTGTCTGCTAGGCTTTTGCCTTCACTTGATAATTCATATCCTAAAAATAGGACACTTAGGTGGGCAATTCGTGACTTTTTGAAGTTGAATTTGTACCCTTCAGATGCGAACCCAAGTATAATGGTGTTCACTCTTCAAGTGTGTCTCCAGGTCATCGTCTGTAAGATAGATGTCATCGACATAGGATAATGCCTCATCATCATACATTTGTAGTAATTCTGTTACCCTGGCTGAAAATAATCCTGGGCTGTTCTTGAATCCCTGTGGGAGATGAAAAAATTGCTTTTGGGCCCCCATACAGGAGAAAGCAGTCAAATACCTGCTTTCTGGTGCAATGTTTTGACAAAAGAAACCATTTGAGATATCTAATGTCGTTTTATATTTTTTGCGCACGATGGTATTCATTAGTGCTGCACTGTGTGAGTTTTGTACTGCAAATGTTTTGCAGCATGAGTTTAGGTGTCTGTAGTCCAAAACTAGACGATATGAATCGTCTGGCTTGGAGACAGGAAACTAAGGATTGTTCATTTGTGAGGTGTATGTTTCAATCACCCCCTGATATTCAAGTTGATCTAAGATCTCCCTGACTTGTTTTTTAGCTTCTTGCTTGACAGGATACTGCCTTTGTGCCGTTGGTTAATTTTTTAACTGAATCTTATGGTGAGGAGAATCCTCATCCCATCCTACATGATTTTTATATAATGCAGGGGCTTGGGCCACTGCCCATTTTCTAGCAAATGTGTATTTTTTATGAATCGGAAAGTGATTTGAGAAGGCAGGCATTATCATTTCTTCACCATGTGGGCACTCCCTGACAAACTCTGGTGGGCAGTCTTTTTCTGCTAGCAGGATATCATAGCCTTTAGATAGATTCTCCCAAAAGAGACCTCTTATTTTCCTAGTTTTGTCCCCCTCTATACGTAATGTTATTTCATATAATTTATGGGGCACACTAACTCTGGTGTCTGCAGATGCCACTTGAATGTATTCATTCATGTCCACTGTCTCCAGAAGATTCATCAGGATCTTGTGAGCTATGGTCACTTCTGCTGCGCTGTCTAACATTGTCTGGGCCCATTCTCCGTTCTTGAGTTGTGTCCTCAGAATCCTCGGCATGTTGTATTTTAATGCTGGCTACCTTCTTTTTGGGAATTGTAATTTTTTACTTTGATGAGCAGGTTCCTTGTCTTAGGACTTGACGCACTCTTCTTTATGTTCTGACCGTCCTCTTCTTTCCGATTTCTGTGAGGAAGTCTGAAAAGATCGAGAGGGACGTATATCAACATCTTGATATCTGTCAGGTTTTCTTAAATTATCCCTATTTCTAAGGTTGTATCTTTTTTCAGAGGGCTCCCTTTGTGGAGACTTGCCTCCTTGTTCTGGAGATCTACCTCTCCGTTGGGGAGACCTTCCTCTGGACTGAAATTGTTTTTCTCTGGGAGTGGTTTGTTTATTACCCTCCCACCTCCTTTTTGGAGTATTGAGATTATTTTTGATAAAGCTTTTTTCAGGATTTTCAGTTAGTTGCAGTTTTAGTGGTTTCCCACCAAAACTATCTCTACCTAGTTCTTCATAGGATTTTTCAATTATTCTGGCAAGTTCAGAAGGTTGTTCTGCTATATCTGTTTCTTTGAATTTTTGGCGGCAGGTTGTACCGTCAATTGTCAATTGAACTAATTGTCTATATGCTTTTGTTAATTCTTTTAGCTTAACTAAAAGTTCTCCGCTTGACATTTTTTCAATGTCAGGATGTGGTGTATAGCTTGCTAGAACCGGCCATGTGGCTCCTGGTCTACCTAGTGGACCGAGCCTGGTGAAGTGATTTTGATGTTTTAGGGCGCCATTAAACCAGAGCTGATGCTCTTGGTACGTTAGTGGAATTTCAATGTCCTCAAAAGGAACGTATTCCGTTGGAGATTCATCTATTTTGTAGTAGTGAAAATCGCGTGTCACAGCATGTGCTGCTGGAAAATGTATCCAGGAATAGAATACCTCTGTCTGCTGATACTCATGGGCCTCTACCACAAATATGACTGTACCACTTCTTGGTGATACCCCATTTTTTTAATAAGTTTGTAAGTTACTCTCTTCCTTACATTGACTGGGATGATTATAGCATCCGGGTCATCTTACCGAAGACTTGTGTCTTCCGCTAAAAGTTGAGCTGCTAAAGCATCTCTTTCTTTATCCTCTTCACCTTCCGACATTTTACTGACTGAAAGGTTTTTTGCAGAGCAAGTTTCATGGAAACAAAGATTAGGTGCACGATATTTCGGAACACTGTATCCTTCAACGTTGACTAAACCAAAAATTAATACATAGGAATCTCTTCCTACTAAGTTTCGGCAGATATTAACCTTTCACCCACTCCAGACGTCTATTGGAGTATTTACGGGAAAAAGGGGTCTGTGTGAAAGGCACGACTGAGTTACTCTAGCATCTAGCGTTAAATTATCGCCTTACCAAACGTTGGGCGCCATGTAGTGTAGTTCCTATATTCCCAATAGGCTCTGCGCATTGGAATAACATAAACGATAGTTTAGACGTAGGACTGAGGTCGACTAGGTCTCTATTGAATATGTTAGACTTAATTATGAATGCCAGCTAGCTCAGAGGTCACTAGAAACTTTCTCGAGTAAACAAGAAGGTGTTCACTTTCCTGAATAGATAAGAAGGGATTCGTTTCTTACAACCGCAGAACATGACAACTTTGCTCCCTCCAGAATAAGGAGTATATCTCCAGAGTCGCTGAAACAATAGATAACTATTTCACTCAGTCAATCGTGCATACTTAGTTTCACCAGAAGCGCAGAGAAATAGAGAGACGGGCGTTTTCAATAAAAGTGGTTATTTATTGAACAGTCTTCTTTCTCATGCAAGAGAAGTGAGTTGCCACAATTGCAATACTTGTCATTAAGTAAAGTGCGTACAGTAAAAGGAGTATAATAAAATAATACTGTAAAAGCATGGTATAGTTTCTTAGCCATACGGTATCTAAAATAGATAAATATATACATAGATAAAACCATGACTAAACGTACTCAACTGGTGCTTCTAAGATACGCCTACCCCGGTGTCCCTAGCCTAAGCCTAGTACGTGGGAAGGAGTAAGTGAGCTGTAGTTTAAGTTAAGATAGTTTTTGCCAAGAATCTGAATCAAGAATTCTCTAAGGATCTAATCAGCTCCGTACCTTGGCTATAGAATGAAGAGGTCTTGTATCTCTTTCTAAGGACTCGATCTCCCAGCAACCCGCAAGGGTGACTGGAAACACTGAAGCTGGATTTCTCGGCAGGAGAAAAGACAGCGTCTCTCTCAGTGCATCAATGGGAGTGTGGGCTTCCTTCGGCACTTGCCAAAGCAGGGCGTCGGGCAAGTAGATAGCTGATCTGCTCCAAACCACCGTGTGTTTTGCTAGGGCAGCTGCTGGTATATTTATACCTGGAAGGTGCAGAGTTTGACGTAAGGTTGCACATAAGACGTCACTAAGAACTCGCAGTTCTTTCAGGACTCCAGGAGTTCATGGACAAATCAAAACAGAAGCAGGGGGAATTCCCGGGCTGCTGGAGGCTTGGTTTGTTTTAAGAACGCGTTGTACTTTCTAGGAGTCTATGGGAGTAGCCTTTCCGTATTTGGGCTGCATTGGCTATGACTGAATATGGATATGATTCTTATGCCTTTATAAGGATATGATTTGTTATAACCACATAAGAGCATAAATCGGGAATATTTAAATAGGGTCCTAGATACGTTCACAATATCACGAAGGACCACTCTATCTCGTACCCGAAAAATATCCACCGAGTTCTCACAAATTTTGAAGAGGACGCGCACAGATGGAAGGCCGTCGCCCTCACAATACTAGGTCGGGCGGCAATGTATAAAATGATTACCCTGCCGCGGTTCCTGTGAAGAACATTGAAACCTGAAACAGGGGTCCCACCGATACTTGGTCCTTTTAAACCAACAAAGAAGAAATTGGCACAGAAGCTGAAATATAAAAGAGCATCTTTAATAAACTCAAATGAGTGAGACTACGTCACAGAGAAGCCTTAGCAACTGAATGAGGCAGTCTCAGGAGTACGTAAAACAGAGGCTTTATATATGCTTAGGGTTACATACTCCGCATAAGACCCAGGGGCAGACCTGGCTCATGTAAGCATGCAAAATGACTAAGATGGGCATACAAGATCTGCTTGCTCAACAAAGTGGGAGGAGAGTTACTTCTCCATACAGCAGCAAAAATATCCTGACAGTTATACTAGAGAAGCAGGTGCATTCTACTAGCTAGGCCCTTATGGGCATGTGCGTAGGTGGAAGATGCTAAACATAGTTTAGTCTCTAGGCAGACTACAAGAGCAGTTAACAGAAAGGTAGGACCGAGCAAATGGCAAACAAAATGGCTGCCAGAAATACAAAATGGCTTTCACAAAGCGGATAAGATAACTTCTACTAAATACAAGATGGCTTCATCTAAATGCTAACCCATTGCTGTCAATTTACGACACCTGTACGCATTGCCAAACGAGTACTTCTCCCTTCCTCGGCAGGTATTTCAAGAGATAAATGAGGGTCTCTGAACGTTGCTTTGGCTGGGGAAACAGCCTAGGATAGCCCTCGAGACCCTACAGAGAAACCAGTATAATGGGGGGATCTCCCTACCCAATATATAGGCATACTATTGGGCGGAACACCTGGCGCCGATAAATGACTGGCTTCATGCCCCGGCGGATCACCCCACTTATAGACTGGAACAGGGAAAATTGGAGCGGCGTACATGTCTACACTATATATATGGTGGTAGGGGTAAAGAAACGCTACTATCCACGACACGGGTGACTGTAGAGCTGTGGGAAAAGGCAATAAGAAAGATCGATTGGCGGCACAAACCGTCGAGACAAACCCCGATATGGCACTACACATGGCTACGGGAGCTACATAAGTTGAGGGGGTTCAAAAGGTGGGACGACATAGGTATTTCAGCATTGGGTGACATACAGAAACAGGGAGCCTTGAAATCCTTTCAGGTGTTGAGGGCGGAATGTGGTTTGCACCACACTCAGTTTCTGAAATATGCACAAGTACGTCAAGCCTGGCAGGCGGAAGAGGTGCTCTCGGGCCCCTTGCCGGAGTATGCTCCACTGGAGGGTCGCCTACTACAGGACCAGGTCCTGTCTAAATTAGTTTCCTTGACTTACAAAACCCTGCTTAACAATATGCCGGACGGGCTGGTGAAGCTGAAAAGTACATGGGAATCGAACCTGGGGGAGATGGACACACTTGACTGGGAGACTGCCCTGATGCACCCTAGGGAAGTGGCAATAAAATCCCGGCTCCGACTCATCCAATTTAAAATTTTCCATAGAGCTTATTATGATAGGTATCACTTGCATCGGATGGGGCGAGCCAGTGACCCTAATTGTCTATGGTGTGGGCATGTCGAGAAATACTTTTATCATACCATTTGGGACTGTGGGATCCTCTGGAGCTACTGGGCCAAGATAGTGAGGGCGCTTGGTGAGATACTTGAAACAACCCTACCGTTGGAGCCTAAACTGGTTTTATTAGGGATAACGAATTAAGTGGATTTGACCCGAACCCTTTTAATTTTTCTAACACTGGCCCTAGTGGTGGCAAAGAGGGATGTGGCTCGGGACTGGGGAGCTCCGGACCCCCCCGAGACTAGACAAATGGAGGAGGGGTATGGATATTTACATGGCAGCAGAACGGGTTACATATAAAGCTAGAGGCTGCCCGAAGAAGTTTAATAGAGTGTGGGGGAATTGGCGACGTTACTATGGTTTTAACGGGGGCTTTGAGTGAGTGAGAACTGTCCTGTTTGCAGCCCTGGCGCTCGAGGGTGGGACTCAGGTGCAGCTGCATGTTCTAGAAGTAGGTGGCGTGTTATCATATACAGATGAAGTGATATGTTTTGTAAAACGCCGGCGATGGAGGGTGGTGGGAGGGCAGGGTATGATGGACAATTATATGTGACATGCTTGATATGTTTCTATGGTTTGAAAATGCAAATAATAATAATAAAAAAAAAATAATAATAAAATGCCTTCATGTTGATGTAAAACAACTAAGCAGCAAGGCCATAGAATGAACCATTGCGCTGATCACACAGTTAAACATATTGCTGAATATGCATCACGCTGCATTACATGAAAAGCAGAGGAGACATGCTGTATTGAGTCACTCTATCCTATCACGGGCAGGCCCCAAGAAAAAACTGCTTGTGGGGTCACTGTAAGCTCCTTAAGCAGAATAACACGTGGTACAATGTAAAACACAAACAGGGTTGAAAACGCACCTTTCACCAACATAACAGTCTAATGATATTCTGCATTTTTCCGCACAGAATGTCAAAGCCATTATAAAGATAAAATTACAAATCTGTCAAAATGCAATGCAAGCCCCTTAGTCACTCCAAACATAGTGTCCAGCGTCTCCCTCCAGGACTACTGCTCCCACAATGCCTTGGTATTGCTCCTTGCTCATACGCCTGAATTCAGACACTGGATAGCGTTTTCTGGCTGCCAACACGGACAAATTCAAGACCGCGGCAACATGGTGCAATAAGGTATTGATCATTAACCTCTTTGGTGCTCATGACGAGACCAGCTTGTCATGAGTCACAGTGGAGCTGTACTCATGACAAGCTGGTCTCGTCATAACGGCTCCGCTCTGCCCACGTGCGAGTAATTAACTGCCTGTGCAGGCGAATGAATCAGTGGGCAGAGTCGTGACGAGACCAGCTCGCCATGAGCACAGCTCCACTGTGACTCATGATGAGCTGGTCTCGTCACTAGCACTGCTGCGCCACCCCCCTGCGCCCCCGCACGGTGGGGGAATTGTCAGGTTATATCAAGCACTCTTACCTGCGTATTCTTGAACTCTTACCTGTAAGGTGCTTGATTGGTTTTGCAGAGACACTATGAGCCAAACTCCCAGAGACCCTATCCTACAATCTGTGATTCTTTTATAACACTAGGATTGAAAGATATCAGTCAGGGAGGAAGGCCGGAATCGGACGCTAAGGTTCTTTTCTTGTAGTCGACCTGCGAAGCAACAAGAGCTCCCTTTAACTTTTGTCCAATTAGGTAAACTGTGACTTTAAGAACGTCTAGCATAAATCTGCATGATGACTATTCTTAAATTCCTACCTGCGAACTACTTGTGTTAAGCTTCGCGTCCTGGAAGTCGTGGAAGTCCTGTTGAGTGAAGTCGAGTCAGCTGAAAGTGGTTGAGATCTTTCAGAGGCTTGTTTCTAGGTTGAGTTGTTATCTTTTGTTCTTTTGCGCAGGACAATGCTTCGAATATTCTGTGAAACAATACATGAAATCAGTGCATTTCCTTTTTAGACTTTCACTTTCTTACTTATCTAACCTTTCCAGAATTTTACTTACTTAACATTCCCCTGCTTGATGCTCTATTCGACTTCAAGTTGAGCGCTTCCTAAAATTTACATTTAGTCAAAACAAACAGAAACATTTTAAAACATTTTCACAGTACACACTGTATAGGTTTTAACCTGTCTGTAAAATCATCTGTAAAACTTTTATTCCCTTCTTTAAAAAGAGAGTCCAAAAATTGTTCTTTCTTGAAGAGTTGTCTTTAGCTAGCGTTGGGCGCCTTAGAAGGAAGGAATTGTACTTAGCTTTCTTCTTTCTTTTTCAGGTACATCGTGGGTTCCTGTAGACTCCGACTGGTACGCTGCACAGATGTCCCTGAGGCCCGAAATCAAAAGCGTGATGTTCCTCTGAGGCTGTTCGGAAGGCTAAGCACCTTCTGGAAGTCTGGGTGTGGCTTTTATAGTCTTGCGACACCCAAAGACGTCCGTTCTGCCGCCTACGTGACCCTCGCCCTTACGCTGTGCTCAGAACTGAACACAGCGCGAGGACTAATGCGTGCAACTTTAAAGGCTCACAGCGCGAGGGCTAATGCGTGCAATTTTAAAAGTTCCCGAAGTCTTTCCTTTTACATTTCTTCCTCGCGCTGTGTTGAAACATTCACACAGCGCGAGAACAGTGCTTCAGTTTGACCTTAACATGATATGATCGTCAACAACAGTGACTACGAACTTTGGCATTTATAATGGCTCAATTTGAAAACAAGCATTGGCATAATCACAGAATGCAATGTATCGTCATTCCTTATTGTATGCACCAAACACACACATGCACTTAAGGAGTGCTGGATGCACGGGACAGGGGCGGGTTTCTTTAAGGGAAGATCTCCTTATTTACAAGGAGTTTTCTAGGTGAGGTAATCACGGATGGCAGAATCATGACAGGAATTACCCCCGCAGGGAAGGGGTTAACTTTCCCCATATGCCAACACAAGCCTAGCATTACAGAGTGTATGCCGGTACTCCCTTAAGGCTTTATAACGAGTTAATCCTTTTAGCCACTGACGCATTGCTGAGTTCGAGCCCGGACTCCCTGGGGGTTTCAGAATGGGTTAATCCATTTAAACAATGAGAACTTGCTCAGTTCGTACCGGACTCCCTGGGGCCTTTATAATGCGTTAATCGCTTTAGCCACTGACGCATTGCTGTGTTCAAGCCCGGACTCCCTGGGGGCTTTAAAACTCTTAAATCAATGAAGTATGATAACAGCAGGTCTTGTCATGTAGTGGCATGCAAACTGTGCATCCCAACATATATGCGAGGTCAGGGGAGACCCTATTTCTTATCTTTTTTTAACCCTTTTTTCTTTCTCCCTCCATGGAGGCACAAGATGGCTGCCAACACTTCCTGATTTGAAGGGTTGGCAGCCAATTAGAGCCAAGCTCATGCTCGGGGTTTCGCTCCACCCAGATATCGATATTTTTTCTTTTTCTCATTTCTCAGGAACCTCTAAATGGATTTACACCATTCAACGAAAATGACTCATTATGAACCAAGGGCTAACTTTTTGCTGAAATTGGTGAAATTTCATTCAGCAGTTCGGGCTGCAGCTTTGTCTAAAGTTTCCTATGGAAATTAACACGGGGAACACGCGTTTTCGGATCCACTTTTTTCTCGGCCCTCGCTCAATGAATCACCCCTAAACTTTCAAGACAGGAGCTGACCGGAGTGGGCCATTAGTTTAAAAAATGTAGCGAAGATTTATCAACCGGCGCCAAAGTTATAGGGAAAAGAAAAAACGCTTTTCCTATGGAAACTAGGTCCAAACTATGACTACCTACTGGCGACCGCCAGTAGGTAATATATATATATATATATATATATATATAACATTTTAGAATTTTCTAGAAACACTCAGTCACTGAATGATGTCATCAGTGATGCCACTGTGATGTCAGCAGTGAAGTCACTGACCATATCATGAGTGATGTAATATGTGACGTCATCAGCAGTGCATTGCGGGGGTGTGAGTTAAAGTTAGCCGAATTTCTCTGGTATTATAGAAGTGAAATGTCCAACTAATTATAAAATCCCTGAAACCTGTGTTTTTTTCAGTGACCAATAGCGCGTGTTCAAAGGACCCGTCTTGTAAGAGGTCTGCGAAAATATTGGCAATATCGCTCTTCAAACAGCCAAGGTATTGGACTTTGCAAGCCACCTTGAGTCAGGACCAGACAAGCAGCCGCTGCAATTTGCAGTACGTGACTGCACGGGGATGCGGGATCACGGTAACACCATGTCACGGCCCGGTTTGGCGCTAGACTTGGGGTTGAGGCTTTGGGGACTTGAGGCGGCCTCGAACACCAGAAATGTGGGATCCACTTGGCAACAATTAGCCCTCTCCCCCTTTCACCATGCACAGCAGCGCTCACATGAGCACAACACAGCTCCGCCACTGACACCTATCAGAATAATGGCAGCTGGGAAATGAAGTCCCTGAAGAACTGGACTACACCAGCAAGCAATCAAAAACGGAGACTGCTTCATTCCAGCCAATGGGAATGCATTGTGACTTTGAAAGGAGAGAGGCAGTGCATCCTAGTGTAATCCGGCATCTGACGAAGGCTAAACGCCGATATACATTATGCCCTGTTATGCTGCGGTGAATAAAGGACTGCCAAAAGATCAAAAGATTCCCCGCTGGTCCTCTGCTTGTTTCAATGGAACGGAGTTATGTATATATATATATTCCCACGTTATAGTTAGTTGGACTCACTATAACTTGCGCGTGCAATGCACTGCTGATGACGTCACATATTACATCACTCATGACATGGTCAGTGACATCACTCATGACATCACTGATGACATCTCAAATGACATCACTGATGACAACATCCTTGTGACAAAGTGTCAGACCTCCTATCAGCATAAAATAACCTTTGACACACACATTCAAAAATAGAAACTAACATTTTCTTAAAAAAGGAGAAACCAATACCAATTACAACAACTTATTAGGTAATTCCAACAACTACATACACATCCACTCATTCACCAACAGTTCTATATAGTCACTCATGCATGTACTTACTCATCATATGTACTCATACACCTATACATCCTGTTACACACTAATCTCATCCATATAGTTACTAACACACAAATTCACATATGCAAATAAACTATCAAAAAACCATTTACTTGATTATACTGCTATATACACACCACTACACATACTTCTACAGAAACGGAAACATATTTACTCTCTTAAACAATCAATTATAAAAACACATACTCACTAACCCACCCATACACACAATCATCCACCCATACAGTCTTGCACACATGCTGTCTTCAAAATACATACAAATAGTGAGTCACTCATTCATGCATCTGTGCTCTAAGTAATATCCCCCACCGAACCATACAGATACTGATACTGATACTCAAAAAAACAACTAATAACCCATATACACACTCATGTAGCTACTCACCTACCCATGCAGCCACTTATACACAAAGTGAGACACAGATACAGATATTTAAATATTTAAACATTACTCGCTAATATATGTATTCACTAAGACACATTTAATAAGTCAGTTAACCAATCAATTTTACACAAAAAAACATCCATTTAGACATTTATTTACCCATTTCTTCTTCCATCAACCTTTAGATATACATAGAAAGATACACATTCATTGGATGATGTCATCAGTGATGTCATCAGTGATGTCATGAGTGATGTCACTGACCATGTCATGAGTGATGTAATATGTGACGTCATCAGCAGTGCATTGCACGCGCAAGTTATAGTGAGTCCAACTAACTATAACGTGGGAATTTCAATGGTTTTATGCGAGTAAAATTTCCACCTAACTATAACTGGTGTGAAACCTATGGTTTTTTCAGTGCATTTAATAGGTTTTTTAAATGCTAATTCCTAACTATAACTGGTGTGAAACCTATGGTTGTTTCAGTGAATATATATATATATATATATATATTCACTGAAACAACCATAGGTTTCAGGAGTTATATAGTTAGGAATTAGTTTTATAAAAAACCTTTGAAATTCACTAAAAAAACTATAAGTTTTAGTGGTGTTATAGTTAGCTGGACATTTTACTCATACAAAACCAATGAAATTGCTCCTATATAGTTAGTTGTACTAACTATATTTCGCGCACCCGCAATCCACTGCTGATGATGTCACATATTAGATCATTCATGACATGGTCAGTGACATCACTGATGACATCTAAAATGACATCACTGATGACATCACTGATGACATCATCCAGTGAATGTGGTTTGCTTCGTTATTTAAATATGCATTATATATATAGCAATTTACATTGAAGAATGAGTGGATATATATAAATAAATATTTGGATGGAGGATTTAGTAGCAGTGTAATTGACTGTTTACTTGACCAATTTATAATGTCTCACTAAATATAGTGGATAGTGACTAAACTGTGTGAATATATGTATCACTTTGTCAGTTGTTGTGTAAACTGATTCTACAGTTGGTTACTAGCTATGTGAAAGTCTATATTAGTTATTGATTAGTTAACTGAGTATTTGTATGGGAGTGTGAAAGTGTGTGTGGTTCGGTGGGGTGTGTGTGACTGTCCAAAGATGTGTGAATAGTTGATTCAGTAGATATATGCAGTTAAAACTACATGTTCTAACAGTTTGGGTGAGGGAATCTCTTTATGGGTGTGGTGATGAGCAAATATATTTCTCAAAGGTACAGGTCCAACAAACTAGAAAAATAAAAGGCAGTGTATGTGTCAGTTGTTGTATATAAATAAGTATACATAAGACACAATGATTGTGTGAGTGACTGTATGGATAACTGTATACTTGTAATAATGATTTTATAATTCACTAAGTATGACTTACTATCTAAATGAATAGAAGAAGTGGTGTTTGTATAAGTGTTTTGCTAAGTAAATATGTAAGTATGATCCATTGTTTGCATAAGTGAGTAGGATGACTTCATATGTGAATAGGATGCGTGCCGTTGTTTAATGTCGATATAGATGTATAAGTATTTTTGATAGTGTTCTATTGTTCATTGACAGCATGTTTGAGTGAATCCATAGGTAAGTGATTAGATGTGTGAATACATCTATGAATCACTGAGTGGATTTTTAGATACTTGTATTGCTGTGACAATGGATTTAAATATGATACTCTGTATTTTACAAACAGTGATGAAAAATGGTAATAGTGTATGAAAAGGTGTATGTGATTGTCACGTGGATGATATCATCAGTGATGTCATCAGTGATGTTATTTGAGATGTCATCAGTGATGTCACTGACCATGTCATGAATGATCTAATATGTGACATCATCAGCAGTGGATTGCGCCTGCGCGAAATATAGTTAGTACAACTAACTATATAGGAGCAATTTCATTGGTTTTGTATGAGTAAAATGTCCAGCTAACTATAACACCACTAAAACTTATAGTTTTTTGAGTGAATTTCAAAGGTTTTTTAAAAACGAATTCCTAACTATATAACTCCTGAAACCTATGGTTTTTTCAGTGAATTTCAAAGGTTTTTTTAAATGCTAATTCCTAACTATATAAGGCCTGAAACCTATGTTTTTTTCAGTGAATTTCAAAGGTTTTTTAAATGCTGATTCCTAACTATATAAGGCCTGAAACCTATGGTTTTTTCAGTAAATTTGCAAGGTTTTTTAAATGCTAATTCCTAACTATATGAGGCCTGAAACCTATGGTTTTTTCAGTGAATTTCAAAGGTTTTTTAAATGCTAATTCCTAATTATATAAGGCCTGAAACCTTTGGTTTTTTCAGTGTTTAAAAAAAAAAATTGATTGGTTAACTGGCTTATTAAGTGTATCTTAGTGAATAAATATATTAGCGAGTAATGTTTAAATATTTAAATATATGCATGAGTGATGTAATATGTGACGTCATCAGCAGTGCATTGCAGACGTGCAAGTTATAGTGAGTCCAACTAACTATAACGTGGGAATTTCAATGGTTTTATGCGAGTAAAATTTCCAGCTAACTATAACTGGTGTGAAACCTATGGTTTTTTCAGTGAATGTCAAAGGTTTTTGAAATGTTAATTCCTAACTATAACTGGTGTGTAACCTATGGTTTTTTCAGTGATTATATATATATATATACAATTTCTATGGCAAAATGAAACCCCTCATTTTGTTCCTTTTCAAATTAAATGTATTAAGTGTTACCACTTTATTCCAATTAAGATGACTTCAGGTGTGCAATACTTTTGTCATAAGTAAGACTGTTAGCGCTCTAGTTGTTCTTTAGAACACTCTGGGACATTCTGTCATTGGGCTATAGTTGGGCTACATCTGGCTGATATCTGGGCTGCATTTGTTTTTTTTGTCTCTGGTGGCCATCTTTGGGCTACATTGAGCTACATTGGGCTACATTTGGGCTCTAACGTATATATAGCCCAATGTAGCCCAATATATATTTTTTCAAAGTTAATTTTCGTAAAAACCACTGGAGCATATATCTTGAGACATAGCAAAGGCACATCGGGGTACCAGTCCCTACAATTTTGCCAAGTTTGGTGGAAATCCATTCAGCCGTTCGGGCTAACTTTCAGGGAAGGAGCGGAGCTCAGCGAGGCAAAGTTAAGGAAAATTACAGGCAGATCCCTCATTCGGCGCCAAAGTTATTCCCAATAGAATGTTGCGGATTTCCTATGGAAAATAATCCTAACTATAACTACCTACTGGCGACCGCCAGTAGGTAATATATATATATATATATATATATATATATATATATATATATATATATATATATTCACTGAAAAAACCATAGGTTATAGACCATATATAGTTAGGAATTAGCATTTAAAAAACCTTATTTTACTCACACAAAACCATTGAAATTCCATATATAGTTAGTTGCACTAACTATATATCGCGCACCCGCAAACCACTGCTGATGATGTCACATATTACATCATTCATGACATGGTCAGTGACATCACTGATGACATCACTGATGACATCTCAAATGACATCACTGATGACATCACTGATGACAACATCCAGTGACTGTATGTTTCTGTAAAGTTAAAATGTGTCTTACATATTGAAGAATGAGTGGAAGTATAAGTGTCTGGGCAAAGGATTTAGTAGGTGCATGACTGAATGTATGAGTGAGTGATTAAATGTGTCTCACTGAGTGCATGGGTTAGTGACTAAAGTGTCTTAATTTGTGCATCATTATGTCTGTTGTTCTGTAAACTGCTGCATGTGTTGATCTGTAGCTATATGATTAACTATATGGGTTACTGATTGATTGTCCAAGTATTTGTATGGGAGACTGAGTGTGTGTGTGGCTGGCTGGGAGGTGTGTGACTCTGTGCAGATCAATGTGTACTTATATCAATGATTGTATAACAAGGTAAGTATGTGTTAGTATATGTTTGAAAATGTAAGGTGCTCTATGTTTAACTGTATAGACAAGAAAATGGAAGTGTGATTGATTCTTTACAGGACTGACTAGGTGTGTGAGTAACTCCATGGATGAGTGGCAGAGTGTGAGTGTCTGTATAGGTGTATGAGTGCATATGATAGTGTTGTAAAGATGAGTGATTGTATGTATGAATGATTGTATGGGTGAATGAGTGAATGTGTGTGTAGACGTAGGAATCAGTGAGTACATATGTAGTAACTAGTATTGGTGTGTCAATGGTTTCAAAAATTATACTCTGTATTTAACACTGGGTGAAACAGAGGTTATATTAAAATGTGAGGAGATGCATTGTATTGTCACATGAATGATATCATCAGTGATGTGGTCATTGATGTCAAATGAGATGTCATCAGTGATGTCATCAGTGATGTCATTTGAGATGTCATCAGTGATGTCATCAGTGATGTCACTGACCATGTCATGAATGATGTAATATGTGACATCATCAGCAGTGGATTGCGGGTGCGCGATATATAGTTAGTGCATCTAACTATATATGGAATTTCAATGGTTTTGTGTGAGTAAAATAAGGTTTTTTAAATGCTAATTCCTAACTATATATGGTCTATAACCTATGGTTTTTTCAGTGAATTTTCAAGGTTTTGTAAATGCTAATTTCTAACTATATATGGTCTATAACCTATGGTTTTTTCAGTGAATTTCAATGGTTTTTTAATAGCAAATATCATAAGCTGTCGAATGTCAAGTACGTGGTAAGTGAAAACATTTTCGTGTTTATGCACACTGATCTGCTTTGAATGGTGCCCCCCCCTCATTTCTATTAGGAGTACTCTCTCTTTGCACATAGTGAAGGGTAGTTAACGCAGGCCTTTGCCCCCGTTGTAATACGTCGTGCCTGCTTCTCTCTCCATTTGATTGATTGTTATCCAAGTATTTACTGTTTTAGAATTGGTTCTCTTTGGTTCATTCTCTATTTACAAACAAACACAGAGTCGCAATACTCTGTTTAGTCTTTGCAGATAACGAAAAATCGTGTAAAAAAAAAGAAAAGGAATCGAGCAAAATCAGTAGGCCACTAATGGGATCTCTTTTTGACCTCGCTAAAATAGAAACATTAGGAACAACCCCTCATGACAAATACAAAACTAGTGAAATGAACTGAACTCCACACAATGATGGCTGCAAAACAGCTCGGCTCCGCCACCCACCCCGCCCAAAATAACGATAAAGAGCGGCTGCCATGATTGGTTGCGGAATGGCCACGACGGAGCTACGAAATGGTGCTGCTCTCATGCTAACCCCAGCTTCAGTCTGAAACATCCAGAAACACTGTAGACTACCAATTCGATCAGTTCCGGTAGCGCCCCAATGTAACCCGGTAGAGAAGAACTAGCCCTCCCCTCTTTGACTAATGGTTCTTGTTGCCTGTCCCTTCTGTTGTCATTTAACAGAACTATTTAGCCTGCTGAAAGGGGTTGTGTTCCGACCGCTGGTTGGTGGAGACATTTTGACTATATTCTGGACCTGCGTTGTCGCGTAATGCGTCATATGACGCGCCGCGTTAGCGCATCCGGAAGTCATCCGGGGCGCGCAGCGCGTAACGTAAGCATAACAAGTCATGTGACTTGTTAATAAAACTTTTCATTGGTTCATTTTACTTTTCTTATTCTAATGATGAAAGGCTTGGTCATATGACCTAAAAATTACGCTTTTTATTACTTCCGAACATTATTTTTTCTTAAATATATGTTATAATGTTCCAGGCTAATGTACTTTCCCGGAAAATTTACAACTGTCCTGCAAGTAAAATATATTCTTTTTTCGAGAAAAAGAGCGTTTCTTCGTCCCATGACGGAGCCGTTGAGCAAAAGAGGGTCGACCTGCTGTCTTAGTCGCCGATACGCCTGAATATGAGATTCTTATCGATCACTTTATGTTGCAGGAATAGAAAACACAACAGCCCTTGACCATTTATCTTTACTGCGTTCCTTCGTATTATACCTTTTACCCTTCATGTAATTGGTCTGCTTTATTTCACTTGCCTTTTAATGATTCTAAAACAGTGACTAATATTAAAAACTTTACCAATGTATATACTACTACCATGTTTTCTTTTAAAAACCTTTATTGTGAAAATGTCATTATACAAATACGAGCCTATAACCACGTGGGCCGGCCACGGAGCAAACTGTAATCGTATATGATGAGTAGACATTTACACTGTAGAGGAACGTAACGGGTGGGCCATTAGATTGCAAGAACTAAGGTGTCTAACAGTTACGGAATCGGTGGACGACCATTTTATAATTAAAATACGACAGGGCCAGTTACAATAAAATTATCTAGATATACATTTGCGGGCAAGTACCATGGGTGACGTTAATTAGAACTTTCAATAGTACAGTAATCAATAACACATCAGAACTTAATATCAATAGGGATGTCGAAATATTCAATCAATTCTCGTCCCCGCCCGCCATGTGCTTCAAAACTGCATACGTATCTCGTGATTTCAAGGTTCTGCAACCAGTACACAACAAGGAGTTACGAGTCCCATTTATTCCGGCGCCATTTTGGGCGAGGACGGGCAGGTCCAGGATATAGTCAAAATGTCTCTACCAACCATCGACTATGATGATGTTCATATGCTGTATTTATTAGAGTAACACTCATCTGTCCACATGAAATTAATTTGCCACAATCTAAAC
This sequence comes from Lissotriton helveticus, assembly GCF_964261635.1. Lineage (NCBI taxonomy): Eukaryota > Metazoa > Chordata > Amphibia > Caudata > Salamandridae > Lissotriton > Lissotriton helveticus. Next base: position 791,600,095 of record NC_136071.1, on the reverse strand, counting down.
ATGTCATTTTAATCTTTCCAAAGTTCTTCTAAATATTTGGGACCGTTTCCCTTGCCTCTGATGCTGTCAGTGCCACTTCTTTGATGAATGTACTAGCAGGTCAGGGGTTCTCCTCCAAATCTCTCTTTTATGCAGCACTATAATTAATTGGTGCCACCTCTCCATATGACGATGCATGGTATAGTTACCATAATTATATATTTTTTCGGTTCCTCTGGAGAGTTCATCGTGGCAGATGAAGCGTGTAACGTACCGGGCATTTACCTTTTTTTGCATGTACCGTAAAGGAAACAAAAATCGAGCGTCCGAGTTCTAAGGTGTCCCAGGGCCATTTTAGTGGACCAGGCCCAAATCCAAAGAACAGGCCGCCATTTTGAGAGTCCTGTTGCAGCCGCCTGTCGCTGTAGCAGCAAGAGCAGCCGAAACTCAGCTGAATGGCAACTGAAACGGTAAAGGGGCGCCCCACTACAGCAGACGAGCCTCCACCTAGGAAGGCCTGTTCACGCCACCCCCCCCCCTTCGGGCACCCCACGCCGTTATTCGGAGCAGTATTGTAGGATGGCCACACCAGTGCGGCAACTTGCTAGACATCACCTCGGTGGTAACCGAATCTCAGCACCTTTTGGTGTCTTCTCTTCAGAAAATATTGTTGCGCTGCCTTTGGCCCCATTCGCACATCGGTCCGCTACTGACGCCATCTCACAGGCTAATGGGGCGCCCCACGCCGAGTTTCAGCATTGTAGGATGACCACACCAGTACAGCAACTTGCTAGACACCACCTCGGTGCCATCCGGATTTTGGCATCTCAACGCCTAGTGGTGTCTTCTATTCGGAAAATATTGTTGCGCTGCCTTTGGCCCCATTCGCACATCGGTCCGCTACTGACGCCATCTCACAGGCTAATGGGGCGCCCACGCCGACTTTTACCATTATAGGATGGCCACACCAGTGCCACAACTTGCTAGACACCACCTCGGTGCCATCCGGATCTTGGCATCTCAGCGCCTTGTGGTGTCTTCTATTCAGAAAACATTGTTGCGCTGCCTTTGGCCCCATTCGCACATCGGTCCGCTACTGACGCCATCTCACAGGCCAACGGGGCGCCCCACGCCGACTTTCAACATTGTAGGATGGCCACACCAGTGCACCTTACTAGACACCACCTCGGTGCCATCCGGATCTTGGCGCGTTGTGCTGCCTTCGGCCTATTCGCACATCGGTCCGCTACTGACGCCATCTCACAGGCTAATGGGGCGCCCCACGCCGAGTTTCAGCATTGTAGGATGACCACACCAGTACAGCAACTTGCTAGACATCACCTCGGTGCCATCCGGATCTCGGCGCCCCACTGCAGATGAAGTGCCTCTCAACTATGAAACCACCACGGTGACATCCGGATCTTGGCGCGTTGTGCTGCCTTCGGCCTATTCGCACATCGGTCCGCTACTGACGCCATCTCACAGACTAATGGGGCGCCCCACGCCGAGTTTCAGCATTGTAGGATGACCACACCAGTACAGCAACTTGCTAGACATCACCTCGGTGCCATCCGGATCTCGGCGCCCCACTGCAGATGAAGTGCCTCTCAACTATGAAACCACCACGGTGACATCCGGATCTTGGCGCCTTGTGCTGGTTCCGGCCTATTCACACATCGGTCCGCTACTGACGCCATCTCACAGGCTAATGGGGCGCCCCACGCCGAGTTTCAGCATTGTAGGATGACCACACCAGTACAGCAACTTGCTAGACATCACCTCGGTGCCATCCGGATCTTGGCATCTCAACGCCTAGTGGTATCTTCCATACAGAAAATATTGTTGCGCTGCCTTTGGCCCCATTCGCACATCGGTCCGCAACTGACACCATCTCACAGGCCAACAGGGCACCCCACGCCGACTTTTACCATTGTAGGATGGCCACACCAGTACAGCAACTTCCTAGACATCACCTCGGTGCCATCCGGATCTTGGCATCTCAGCGCCTTGTGGTGTCAGTCAGAAAATATTGTTGCGCTGCCTTTGGCCCCATTCGCACATCAGTCCGCTACTGACACCATCTCACAGGCCAACAGGGCGCCCCACGCCGACTTTTACCATTGTAGGATGGCCACACCAGTGCCACAACTTGCTAGACACCACCTCGGTGCCATCCGGATCTTGGCATCTCAGCGCCTTGTGGTGTCTTCTATTCCGAAAATATTGTTGCGCTGCCTTTGGCCCCATTCGCACATCGGTCCGCTACTGATGCCATCTCACAGGCCAACGGGGCGCCCCACGCCGACTTTCAACATTGTAGGATGGCCACACCAGTGCGGCAACTTACTAGACACCACCTCGGTGCCATCCGGATCTTGGCGCGTTGTGCTGCCTTCGGCCTATTCGCACATCGGTCCGCTACTGATGCAAACTCACAGGCCAACGGGGCGCCCCACGCCGACTTTCAGCATTGTAGGATGGCCACACCAGTGCTGCAACTTGCTGGACACCACCTCGGTGCCATCCGGATCTTGGCGCGTTGTGTTGCCTTCGGCCTATTCGCACATCGGTCCGCTACTGACGCCGCCTCACGTGCCAACGTATTTTCTCCGCATTTTATACCCTATGCCGCATAACAGGTCATGTGGCTTGTTTATAAAACTTTTCATTGGTTCATTTTACTTTGGTTTCCTAATGATGGAAGGCTTGATCATATGACCTAAAAACAACACTTTTCATTGGATGAAAACTTTTTTTTTTCCCCAAACGATGAAAGCCCCACCTTGTTTCTGGATGTTTCAGACTGAAGCTGGCGTCAGCATGAGAGCACCACCATCTCGTAGCTCCGTCGTGGTCATTCCGCGAGCAATCATGGCAGCCGCTCCCCACCAGAAGCCTACAGGAGTCGGGGGCCCCCAAAACTTTTGATGAATCCTCAAGGCGGAGGGGACGCTTTCGAGAATGGGGTCCAAGACCTAGCAGACAAGCGTCCGATTTCCAAGGTGTCCCAGGGCCATTTCAGTGGACCAGGCCCAAAAAGGAAACAGCCTGCCACCATTTTGAGAGTCCTGTGACAGCCGCCTATCGCTGCACCGCAAGAGTGGGCGCAACTCAGCTGAATTGCGGCTTTTGACACAGTGGACCAAAAACGGACGGAATGGCAACTGAAACGGTAAAGGGGCGCCCCACTACAACAGATGAGACTCCACCTGGAGAGGCCCGTTCACGCCGCCTCCCCCGGGGCGCCCCACGCCGTTATTCGGAGCAGCATTGTAGGATACCAAAACCAGTGCGGCAACTTACTGGACATCACCTTGGTGCCATCGTTCTGCTGCCTTGGAACTTTTCGCACAACAGTTTGCTACTGATGACCCACCCCCCGCGACGCCCCACGCCAGAAATCTGGACGTTGTGCTGCGTTGGGACTATTCGCACAGCCGACCGCTACTTCGTTGTTTTTCCCTAAAAATGTTTATATGTTATTACTGTTTTTGTTTTCTTGTATATATTTATAAGTTATTAAAGTTTTATAATCTTACTACTTTGTCGGAGTGCTATATATTTTTAATGTGACACATAATTGTAAAAACTTTTATGTACAAAGAGTCATCCCTGGAATCTTCCGCTTCAGGCTCGGTCCCCTCCCCAATCACAATACAGGATGGTTTTCAGATAATAGGAACGCGTCTGCTGTGACGGATCTCATCGAGTGTGGGCCTTGATCTACTATAACTCCTTTGAAGAGGGGTGATTCTTTACAGCTGGGGCCATAAACTACATCTGCAGGGCTAGCTGATAGCCTAGGACCGGCCTGGACAATCGGACACAGAGGAAAAGGAGTGTCAGAGGGTGCGGTAGTGAATAGGGCGAAAGGGAGGTGTCGGGCGGGCACAGGGTGTGATTCTCAGGGAAGAGCAGCGCAGATGGGGGGAGGTTTATTACCCATGCATAAGACAGAGAGCGGGGGTGACCACTGCCTGGGGGAGATGCTTGCGAGGGTGGGGAGCCATGCTAAGGATCAACAGCGTGCACAGAGTGGGTCTGGTCAAGGCATCTAAAATGACTGCCGTGCACGACAAAAGTGTGGCATTTGAAAAAAGACAAGATGGCGCAGACAATGTTTTTCAACACTTCCTGATTTCCTTCTAATCGAACGTTAACAGACGTTGGGGTATATTACCAAAGTTAAGCGATATTTATCCCTAACGATGCTTAGCAATGATTTTTTTACCGCTAAGCATCGTCAGAAATTATCGCAGATAAACCTTGCTATTATCAAGGTTTATCGCAAATACGATAAAAAACGACCGCAATGCATTAATATCGCTGAAAACTCAGCGATATTCATGCATTACCGAGCTAATGCTCTTAGCCATGTTATCCACCTCCCATTGGATAACATGGCTAAGAACTGCTCAGGGCAGGTGCTAGCTTTTGGAGATATTCGCGCTTATCGCGAATATTTCCAAAAGTTGATAATAGGAGATAGCGATGTTAGCGACTGTTTCCAGTCGCTAACATCTTGGCATGCCCACTTTGCATGTCATTAGTGATAAATATCACTCACATGCAAAGTGGGGCCCAAGATGGTCGCTATCTCCTACTAGCCGTCGCTAACTGGTGTTAGCAACAGCTAGGTAATACAGATATAATTTTATCTCCGCGAAGCGGAGCGCTGTTACAGATATATATCTTGTTTTTGAACGTTAATTTCTCAAAATCCACTGAAGCACATATATTGAGACCTAGCAAAGACACATCGAGCTACCAGTCCCTACAATTTTGCCAAGTTTCGTGCAAATCCATTCAGCCGTTCGATTATAATTATTATTATTTTCTTTGCCCCGCGGGGCCCTTTTAAAACCTCCACATCAAACCTAAGAGGTCAAGGAGGATCTACTATGCCCCCTTATGGTCATTTGCCCCTTCGCTTTGGCCTCCTCTTGTCTCTCGATCCTACCGAGAGACAAGATGGCGGCCGCTACAGACTGTTTGCAATGTTTACAGACGCCGGAGAACCAATCAGCTTCGCAAACCTCCGTTACGCGAAGCGGAGCGCTGTTACAGATATATATCTTTTTTTGAACGTTAATTTCTCAAAATCCACTGGAGCACATATATTGAGACCTAGCAAAGGCACATCGGGCTACCAGTCCCTAATATTTTACCAAGTTTCGTGCAAATCCATTCAGCCGTTCGATTATTATTATTATTATTTTTTTTTGCCCCGCGGGACCCTTTTAAAACCTCCACATCAAACCTAGGGGGTCAGCGAGGATCTACTATGCCCCCTTATGGTCATTTGCCCCTTCGCTTTGGCCTCCTCTTGTCTCTCGATCCTACCGAGAGACAAGATGGCGGCCGCTACGGACTGTTTGGAATGTTCACAGATGCCGGAGAACCAATCAGCTTGGCTTCACAAAGCTCCGTACCGCGAAAAGTCCGCGAACCGGAGCGCTGCCCGGTCCGCTGTTACAGATATATATCTTTTTTTGAACGTTAATTTCTCAAAATCCACTGGAGCACATATATTGAGACCTAGCAAAGGCACATCGGGCTACCAGTCCCTACAATTTTGCCAAGTTTCGTGCAAATCCATTCAGCCGTTCGGGCTAAAAGTGAGGCCAACCGCCCTATGGAAAACTCAATGTTAAAAACACGTTTTGGGACCCCCCTTTTTTCTCGGCCCCCCCTTGACGAACCCCCCCCAAATTTTCAAGGGCTGCTCAGAAACAAAATGTGCCATTTTCCTGAAAATTTCAGCCAATTCCGTCCACAAACGCCAAAATTATTAGACATAGAATTTTCAAAAATCCCATAGAGAAAAAATCCTAACTATATATACCTACTGGCGACCGCCAGTAGGTAATATATATATTTATATATATATATATATATATATATATATACATATATATATATATATTAACTGAAAAACCATAGGTTTCACACCAGTTATAATTAGCTGGAAATTTTACTGGCATAAAACCATTGAAATTCCCACGTTATAGTTAGTTGGACTCACTATAACTTGCGCGTGCAATGCACTGCTGATGACGTCACATATTACATCACTCATGACATGGTCAGTGACATCACTCATGATATCACTGATGACACCATCCAGTGAATGTGTGTCTTTCCGAGAAATAAATATGTGTTATATATGTATATGTAAAAGTTGATGGAAGAATAAATGTTTAAATAAGTGTTTAGATGTTTTAAAAAAAAAAAATTTGATTGGCTAACTGGCTTATTAAGTGTATCTTAGGCAATACATATATTAGTGAGTAATGTTTAAATATTTAAATATAAGGATTAGTGTTTCACTTTCTGTATGAATGGCTGCATGGGTTGGTGAGTAGCTACATGTGTATGTATATGGGTTATTAGATGTTTGTTTTAGTATCAGTATGAGTGTTTGTATGGTTTGGTGGGGGTATTACTTAGCACATAGATGCATGAATAACTGACTCTCTGTATGTGTTTTGAAGACAGCATATGTGCAGGACTGTATGGGTGGATGAGTGTGTATATGTGTGTGTTAGTGAGTGAATGACTGTCTCACTAGTGTCTTTATCAGTAACTACATATGTTTTAATCTAGTATATGTGAATATTGATGTATGTAAGTGAGTATATGTGAGAGTATGAGATTGTAAGAGTTCCTGTTTAAATAAGTATGTGTTTCTATAAGTGATTGTTTAAGAGAATAAATATGTGTAAATTTCCTTAGAAGTAAGGTGGTAGTGTGTGTATAGCTCTATATGCAAATAAATGGATGTTCAATCGTTTATTTGCATGTGTGAGTATGTGTGTGAGTAACTTTTGGATGACTGTCGGTGTGTAACAGGATGTATAGGTGTATCACTACATATGATGAGTGAGTATATGTATGAGTGACTATATAGAACTGTTTGTGAATAAGTGGATGTGTATATAGATGGTGGAATTACTGAATTGGTTGTTGTAACTGATATGGGTATCTCCATTTTTTTGAAAATTGTAGTTTCTATTTTTGAATATGTGTTTCAAGGGTTACATTACAGTGAAAGGAGGTCTGTCACTCTGTCACAAGGATGGCGTCATCAGTGATGTCATGAGTGATGTCACTGACCATGTCATGAGTGATGTAATATGTAACGCCATCAGCAGTGCATTGCACGCGCAAGTTATAGTGAGTCCAACTAACTATAACGTGGGAATTTCAATGGTTTTATGCCAGTAAAATTTCCAGCTAATTATAACTGGTGTGAAAGCTATGGTTTTTTCAGTGAATTTAATAGGTTTTTTAAATGCTAATTCCTAACTATAACTGGTGTGAAACCTATGTTTTTTTCAGTGAATTTCAATGTTTTTTTAAAAGCAAATCTCTATAGGTATGAAAAGTAATATTTTTTATAACGAATTTTATATTGTATAATTATGTAATAGTATTTATTTATTTATTTATTTTTTTTGCCCCGGAGCGCTCCCGGGGCGCGTACCGATGCGCTCACCGGTAAGCGCAGTGCTCCGGCGCGCCCTGGGGCGCGTACCGGTGAGCGTCCCGTTAGCGCTAGTCCCGCGAACGAAAACAACATCGTGACGTATCGCGTAGCCGCGTGATGCATCATATGACGCACTGCGTAAGCGCACCCGGAGGCACCCGAGCGCATACGATCGCGCAACGTAAGCGCCGCCGGGGCGCGCCCCCGGGCAAGCACCGGGCGCGTAGCGTAAGCGCGTCGGGTCATGTGACCTGAAAATAACACTTTTGATTGGTTCAGAACACTTTTGGTTTCCAAATGATGAGAAAGCCCAGGTCATGAGACCTGAAAATAACACTTTTGATTGGTTCACAACAGTTTTGTTTTCCAAATGATGAAAGACCTCACCTTTTTTCCTCATTCTCACTTTGTTGTTTGAGTGAAGAAGACCTGCATTCATTCTGTGAGAAAGTCACTAGTAGCAGCTGCAGGTGCATCTGCACCACCACCACCTCCACCACCACCACAAGGACCACCACAAGATCACATTGGTGGTCAAGAAGAAGAGGAGGACGAAGAGGAGGAGGAGGAGAGGCACTTTCTGCCTGAGGACAATCCCCCATACAGACCCAAGGAACATTTTATTTGGGAGTTTTACAAGATGCCAAGGGGTGCAAAAAAAGTGAATGCAGCTAAGGTGACTTGCCTCATCTGTGGTGAACAACTGTCGAAAGGGAACCCAAACAAGAAGTACTCTTTTGGGAACCACACTATGATTAGACATATCCAGAGGAAGCACCCGAACAATTATTCGGCAGCAGAGGTCAGGGAACTGACCAGGAACCCTCCCCATCCTTCTTCTTCAAGCGCCTCCAATCAACCCACTCCATCGGGTGCAGAGGCTAGGGAGATGGTCCCTAATGTACAAACCAGGTTTGCAAAATTTTAATTTGTTTGCATATATTGCAACAAAACAATTTCATATGGTGAGCAAAGCATCACTTTACTCAATCGAGCTGCAGACAACCATCACTGCAGCAAGCAGCTTTAATTTTTTTCTATTTTTTTTTTGCTCCAGTTGAGCTGTTTGCAATTCCCTGTGTTTTGTTTGACCCCAGAAAAACTACAAAAAAATATAAAATTATTCAGAAAAGCCCAAAAAAATGTTCAAAAAAACAGTAAAAAAATATAAAACAACAAAAAGAATAAAAAAACAGTTCTTTTCAGAACTACCTCCAATTTATATAAAAATGCTACATTTTTAAAAAACTCTGTCTTTCTTTTTTTCTCCAGGGTACGCGTACCGGTACGTGTACCGGGGCGCGCACCCCCCAAAAAATAAAAAATAAATAATGAGTGTGTGTGTGTGTGGTGTGTGTGTGGGGGGGTGGGTGGGGGGTGTGTAAGGTGTGTGTGTGGGTGTGGGTGTGTGGGGTGTTTTGGTGTGGGTGGAGGTGTGGGTGTGTGAGGTGTGTGTGGGGGGTGTCTGGGTGTGGGGGGTATGTGTGTGGGGTGTGTGTGTGTGTGTGTGTGTAGGATGTGTGGGTGTGTGTGTGTGAGGAGTGTGTGTGTGGGTGTGTGTGTGTGTATGTGAGGTGTGTGTGTGGTGTGTGTGTGGAGTGTGTGTAAGAGGTGTGTGTGTGTGGGGGGGGTGAGGTGTGTGTGTAGGAGTGAAGTAAATGATTAAGGGAAAGAGAATGAGTGAGGGAGCAAAGGAAGGGAACAGAGGGTAAGGGAAGTAAAGAAGGGGGACTGAAAGAAGTTGAATGTGGGAGGGGAGTTAGGGAAAGGGGAGTAAACATGAAGGATAAGAATAAGTGAGGGAAGCAGAGTAAAGAAACAGGAGTGAGGTAGGGTGAGAACATAGTAGTGAGGTTAAAGCAAAGGGTGATGACAAACTACATTTTTTTAGTCACACTTACCATATAATTAATGTAACTTTAATTACATTTTTTTACTACACTTTGTATCTGTGAAAGAGAGAAGAAAAAATAAGTTATAATTAGTAAAATATGTATTTTAAAATAAAAGACACAAATGAAGAGGTTAAAAATCATAACAGTGTATTTAGAAATAAAGTAAGAGTGAAGGACACAGAAGGGGAAATAAAGTAAGGTAGAAGGACAAAAAGAGGGAAAAAGAAATAGAAGGAGAGCAAATTACTAAGAGTAAGGCATATAGATTCACTGACAGAGAGGAAGAGAAGAAGAGAGAAATGAACTGAAGGTAAGAAAGATACTAAATGAATGTGAGTTAGCAAAACTAAATCCGGAAACAGGAGTAAGTAAAAAGATAATGACTGAGAGGGAAAGGAGTCTAATTAAGGATGCATTTAGAAGAATGAGGAATGGAAGATAACTGAGAGTAAGTGAAGGAGAGTCATAGAGTGAAGGGATGAAGGGAGAGAGGATAATATAGAAGGTTTGAGGGGAAAAAGAGTGAGGAAGTTAGTAGACAGAGAGACTAAGAGAAGGACTGAGTGAAGTGGAGTACAATGAGTGAGGAAAGGAAATGAGTAAGGGAGCAAAAAAAAGGAAAGAGAGGAGAAGAGGACTAAAACAGTGGTACTGAGAGAAAGTGATTTGGTGATGAATGTAAAGAGAAGAACACTGAAAGATAGGAAATGAGGGGTAGTAATGGAACCAGAGTAAAATAAATGGGATGAAGAACGATGAGAGAGGAGCAGTGAAGTTGTTGTAAGAGAAATGATAGAAGGTAGATCAACACAAGTGAACATAACACAAGGAGAGTGAGGGACTGAGGACACAGAGGTAGTGAACAGAAAATAGAGAGAAGAGGTAAAAAAAAGGAGCAAACAAAGATAAGCGAGGGAGAGTGGGTTAGTTATAGTGATAAAGTGCAACAATACTGGTGAGTGAGTAAAGAGGAATTACTAAAAGAGCAAAGGAGGAAAAGACGGAGAAGGGAAGTAAAACAGAGAGACTGAAAGCTGAAATGTGATGCAAGGGAGAGAGGGGATGCAGACAGTTGAAATGGAAATGAGGGGTTGTGAAAGAAGTGCAGTAAACGAATGGATGTGAAATAAAGTGAGAGGCAGTGTGAGTGAGTAAAGAGAGCTGAAACAGGAAAAAGGAAAGTGAGTGTGAGACAATGGGAATACAATATAAATTACACAATACAAACTATAGAATAATTTATACAACATGTTAGATAGTTTATTTTTGCTGTTCTCAGAACATATTGAATTTCACTAAAATCAGTGAGTTCAAACTATTCATCATATTACAGCGGGAAAAAAAACACAATCAAAAAGATTGTGTTTTAAAAAAAACATATAAACTTACAAATCACATATGTACACTAATCTTTGATTCACTTACTTTTCCTTTAGGCCAAATAGTACATCATGAAGGTCCTTTTCGTTGGAAGGTACTCTGCTGTTCTCTAAAAATTCCATTTCATCGACTCTCTAGAAAAAAAGCTCCAAGAACATCTGAAATATGTTTCAATGTTTGCATATACTCCTTCTGTTCAGTCATGACTCTTTGCTCATTCCTTCACCTTTCCTTAAGACCAAATAGTGTCAGATGTATCAGTATATTTTCAAATTACTTAAAACAAACTCAAAAATTACTGTTTTCCCGACGTTCTGAAAGAAAGGCTCAAACAACATTTTCACAATATTTAAATATTCATAATTCCAGCTCTGGCTCTCTCATGTTGAACATTTCCTATAATACTGATATCACTTAATATGCGATCCACTTACCGTACCTTCATGAGAACTATAATTTTTATATTATCTTCATCACTTTTACTCACAATATAATTTTAAACAGCAAACTAACTTTTATTAACTGCTCCCGTCTTCATAGGGCAATTACCTTTACTTAAATTTTGGTTCTAAAAACACTAGGTATGAATTTTTTAAGTCAAACGGCAAACGTTGTTTGAAAGTCAAATGAGTGTCATTACAGTTAGTCCAACCTTTACGACTTTTTAAATAGCATGTGTAATGCCCTGATGTTGTTGAAGGACCGTCATGATAAATAATAGCTACAGTTGCAAAAGTTCTTCCTGAAATTGATAACTGAGAAGCCACAACATTTTTAATAGAAGTTGACAATTTACTTCCATCAGGTCTACATCGTTGGAACATTAAAATGACATATTTACCATAAGTTTGTAAAAATAATGTGGACAGCATTGCAGACTTACATTGGGTACACACCATATTGTGACCAGCTGCTTTAACTAGATTATTAAAGGACACTGATTTGCAGTCTGGTAAAGTCAAATATATAAATCTTTCAGTGTCTATTCTAGTACTACTTGATAAACTACAGTTGTCGCAGTCATGCTGCCATTGATAAGAAAGGCTAAAAAGATTTTTTATATCTACACCTTCATCTTCCAATACATCAAACATATACATTAAAAATTCCTGACAATCCTGCTGAATATTCTGTGAAAATTGATTTTGACCAGAACATATGTCTAGAAGATTTCGAATTTCTGAAACACTTTCTATTTTTACTCTATCACTGCTACATTTCTCAAACACAGAATTCAATAAACAGCAGAATGTTTCATCCCGATTTTCAACAATCTGTTCTTGTAAATTTTGAAGAAAAAAACAACATTAAGCACTACATTAGCATAGCAGTTGACACCAGAACTGTTTTCAAACTGAAATCCAACAACATATTCAACAGAATCCTTTTTCTTTCTGCTTACAATTACAGTTTCATCTACTTTTTGTCTTTTTGCTACTACCTCACTACAAATATTCTCATTTCTTCTTTTTCGGCCTACCACACATTTTTCAAACAGAGGATATTGAGGCAAATGTGGAGCATACTCTCTTCTTAACCTATTGAATTCTTTAACACAATCTAGATCAGCACAAATCTTTGTTTCATCACACTCAATCAAGTACAATCCTGATAAAGTTCTGACTCGTGATAATGCCACATATGCCATACCCTCTTTAAACACAGAACTTCCAATGTTCACCAAAGCACTATCTACACTTAAACCTTGAGATTTATGAATTGTCACCGCATATGCCAAACAAACAGGAAACTGTTTTCGGCGAACATATAAGTCTTTCACAAGCAAAAATCTAGCTGAACAACGACAAATTTGTTCTATTTCGTCAATGCCATCAAATTTAATTTTTAAAATTTCAATTCCATCTCTATTTTTGTAATTCACAAAATCAACAACATGACCCATTGCTCCATTTACCAGACCTCTTTCAACATTTAAATTCCTTCTCAAAATGATACGACAATTTAAACACACATTCAGAGTCTTTTCAAAACCAGCAGTTTTAGATATACTCTTCTCTAATGATTCCAATTTTGATTTCACATTTTCAGACAAAATAATTGTTGCTCCCATATGCTCTATTTTATCTATAGCTTCCAGTTTCACAATCTCTTCATTTTCTAACTTTAACATTTTGTTGTTGAAGATGGAACATTCTTTCAGAGTTGGCATCAAACATATCCCAGATTTGTTCTCGTTAATTTTCTTAAAAATATTCTCTGGAAGAATGTTTTCATTTGGATACAAATTTAAAATTAATCGTGCATGCGGAGTTAATCAAAAAGGAATGGACACTAGTGTCTACTGAACCATTGGTTCAAACTTGACAACCCTCATAGGCAGCCTGATTCAATCGATGCGGTGTATCTTTATCCGCCCCGTCAGGTGTCATGGCATATTCATAGGGTAGTCAAGAAGCGTGTGGTATGCCTGCCTCACCCGAGGCTACCTCTGGTCCAGGTAGAAGTGTCCAGGAATAACAGGGAGGGTAAATTATTATAAAAGGCAGTGTATCTCCAAAAGTTTTTTAATGAAAAAGGGGATGACACTGTCAATTAAGAATTGTCGATATATATATGTATTCGAGTAACTAGATTACCATATACCTATGTATATATGGATGCGTCAACATGTTTCAGCTCTCTAGGCCCAGCCGGGTCTGTAGAGCTTTCGTCAGGACAAAGAACAAACAAAACATAAATGAGGTACTCACACTAGTCGTGTAGGTTCCTTTCGCTATTTTTAGCGTTTCTTATTTAGTCACCTTAATAGGTTCTTTGGAAAACTTCAACAGGGGTGTGAGAGTCGCTAGGCGTGGTCTTTGCCACGTGGACCGCGGTCAGGTCCCTGTGCTGACTCTGTCCCTGGTTACCAACTTCTTTCCCATGCTCACTTACTTTTCCGATTCTTACATCTTGTAGAATATTTTTATAATCTTCATCCTTTGCCTGTCGCATATTTTGAAGTAGTTCTGCATATTTGAAATGTAACCATATATTAACGTTTCCAATGCTTCCTAGGCACTTCCTGGTATCTTCATGCGTGACCATTTTAAACCCTGGTTGTCCTTTCACTGGAGTCAACTGCAGTAGATCTCCAAAAACAATAATGTGTTTTCCTCCAAATAAGACATCATAGTCTGTTCTAAGAATTTCTTGCATTCTCAAATGCACAAAAGCAAGCATTAGATTTGAGACCATGCTTACCTCATCAATGATAAGAAGTTTCATTTTCTTCAGGACTCTGGAAACTTCAGAACAAGCATCTCCAGGTAGCTTGTGGTATTGTAATTTGTTACCATGCTCAACTGGTAGCATCAGTAAACGATGTAAAGTAATCCCTTTAATGTTATGTGCTGCCAGCCCAGTTGGAGCGGTAACAACACAAGACAGCGGTGATTCAGTCCTTTTTTGCAGATAAGTTGCAATTGCTTTAATCAGAAAACTTTTTCCAGTTCCCGCTTCTCCACTCACATACAGTCGGACAGGCTTAAATGATGTACATGAGCACTCTTTTTTCTCATGACTGAATCCATGTTCAACCTGTTCTGTGACTTCGTCATATATCTGTTTCTGCTCACTGTTTAGTTGTTTCACCAAATCTTCTAAGTTAATTACATCCTCTTCAGCTTGTTCCATAGCTCTTTCCACCTCATCCATGGCAGTGGCAGCCTCATTTTGAATAATTGGTCCTCCTAGTGGATCCTGACTCAATGAAGTAGAACTCTGACTGTCTTGAGAACTGTCTCACGCAATCTCTGCAGCAATTGTTGCTTTTTGCTCTATTTCTTCGTTCAACATTTGCAGATAATTTGGAAAAACAGGACATTCTATGGTATCCTTGGTTGCATTAAAAGAGTCTTCGTAACAGAGAAAATCTCCAAGTAGTTCCTCTTCTGTACGCCATGGTTTAAAGAGTTGCAAAAGAGCCAAATAGTAAAATTCCCTTTTGTCTGGATTTTCGCAACTTAATTTTCGATGATTAATCAAATGACCTTTTCTCTGTTTCACTAGACATCCTTCACATCCAATGACAGCATATATTCCATTATTGATATCTTCTCTGATGTTCCTCTTATAAATATATCTTTGCAGAACTTCATAGAGACAAGCGTTCTCAAGGTAAGGACTTCTATTTGGATAGTATGTATCCAACATGTTTGTTTTCAAAATATCTGTACTTTCTGGTTCTTTCTCCGCCAAATACTCTATTTCTTGTACAGATTTCAAAACTCGGTTTCGTGTTGCAGCAAGACCTAGACTCACCCAAATGATGGTTCTAGATTTGGCATATAGACTTGCTGATGACAATCGATCAGAACATTCATATGCTCCAATTTCTCGATGTGACAACATCTTCAGACTGTAACTGTATAATTTCTTGCTTAGACTTTTCATGTGAAATATCCTCCCACATTTCCTTCAGTTCTGTCTTTTCTTTTTTTGTGATGTAAGACGTCACATATCGAGCCACAGCAATAGAGTTTTCAGCAACACATTGAATATCCATGTTAGCATTCCAAATGGACAAAATCACTGGGTTGTAGTCGTTGATGTACTTGGATTCTTCGTTTCTTTTTAAATTGTATGTATTTTTGGGTGATTTCCTCGTCACAGTATGTCGTAGAGAAGACATCAAATTATTTACTCTTCCTTTAGAAATCACTGGTCGTGGAAAGCTGAAACGACATTTTGTGTAGAACTTTTCCTTGTTTTTGAATTTACTACGACAATACTTCCCACAACGATGGGATTGAAAGCGTAAAACTTATTGCCTTAAACTGTTTTCCTCGGTAGTTTTCGGAACAGCACATGTTGAATACTCTTCAATGAAACTCATCACTGTTTCATCCGAATCTGTTCCAAATTTGGGTGCATCTTTAATCCACAACAACATATGTATGTGAGGAGCACCTCTCGCTTGATACTCCTTTCTCCAAAAGAAATCCAAAACCTCTCCAAGTGGAGGATTTTTTTTGTTGGTAATAAAAGAAATCATAGCTTCAAATCTATGATTAAAATATCTGCATACATTCACTGGATCCAAAGAACACAGTTCTCCAGGTGTTTTGAATTCTATATTTTGTATATTTGCATTTGCCTCGCGTATAAATTGAAGTAAGTCGTCCCATGCATACTCGGCACAGCTAAGAGTGAGGAACCATGTAGGAGTTCCTAAGTTTCTTAGCATACATTTCAATTCCCCATGATGACGGTACCAATACTCGTTTGTACCACGCTGACATGCCATGAGATTGATTAGATGAGATTCCAAAATATTATCTTGCAGATTGACTTTCTCCATAAAGTCCCTCGCCGAAACATTTTGCAGATGTGCTCCACTTTTCAGTATATGATTTACTGCATAAGAAAGCCCAGACAAGTCACTTTCATACAGTAGATGAAACAAATATGGAATACATTGACGAAACCTTGGATCTTCAGCATATAATCTTAAAGTCCGGTATTCAGATGCAGGAATTTGAAGTGCTCGATCGTCATATCGTCCACCTCGACCTGTTGGAAATAAATGTGGAAAACAACGAGCTTCCAAACTTTCTTCCCATACACTAATGGGACTTCCTTTTGCTGATTTCATTTGAAACAAGTCAATTGCATTCCCCATTACTTCTTTGGAATGCAAAGGATAAACAGTATAATGTTCATATATTTCTTCACTTGTAGACACATCAACTTTTTCAATTTGGCCAGCTGAACAATCACTGTCTTCATCTGCAGCTGTTTCCGCTGCTCCAGCACATACATGTTTGTAGTACTCATTGTTTTTGACCAAATACAACGTTGCCTTTTTGACTTTCCTAACATCCACTAAATCTTGCCAGATTTTCTTACTCTTTGTCGGAACCCCATTAACTAGAATAACCAGAGGTCCCTCTTCCACTTTCTCTACACCAATTGTATCAATATTTTTCTTGAAATCTAGAGGCAAATAAACAACTCTTCCCTTTAATCCTCTCTGTAAATCCGAAGGAGGCAATTTCCCTATCTTAGGCTCCATGCGAACAATTGCCTGAAAAGGATGGACACATTGAATCAAAATAGACTCATATGTATTTAAATCCATCAATTCAGGAGGAATGTCTACCAACTCAAGATTATTATGAACAGCTCTAGCAGGCATTCTGTTTTGATTTAATTTATTATAACAATATTTACAAATACGCTGATCAGAACTCAAATCAAAAGAATTCTCCACCCACAAATAAGTTGCAAAATCCTTCCACTCATAATTATTTATTTTTTCACTTTTTACATATAAATCAACTAATCTAGTTTGATGCTTATAATGAGTTCGTCGACAACACACACAAGTAAAATTAGGCCTTTCACTTGATTTCACCTTAAACCTGGTAATTTCCTGGTCAAACTTTTCTGTACTTGAAATCTGTACATTGTCTTCCACATTAAATTGTATTACTGTGTCAATTTCTACACTGTCCTCTTTTTCACAAAAATAACAAATCTCAATTTCTTCACAAATCTTCTTCACATCTAATTCAGTTCCATGCAAAAGAGCACTATTTAACTGTTTAAGCTTAAGTGCTGGACTTTTTGCATAATACAACCTTCTCACTAATGTCCTCATTTTGTTATGATGCACTGCTAACATCCTAAAATGATGAAAAACACTCTGACAGACTTTTCTAGAAAGTCAAGCCAGTGAATGCCCTTGCAAACCTGTGTTTTCTTTCACTCTGCAAGGATCTAAGTCTTGCAACATCTTCATTTTCTGTTTTAGACTTTTCTTACTATATGTACGTAAGAAATTACGAAGCACATCGATTGAATCCTGTCGCACACTACAAATACTACTACACTTCCAAGTGTACACTGGACCCTTAGTACGTCTCCCTAAAACTTCATCAGCTAACACCTCTTCTGCTTCTCTAGGCACAAGTTTCTCTTTTTCAATCGGACAACCGTCTTTCACCTCATATGCTCGACCACTGGTGTCAACTGCATGCACCAAATCATTCTCCTGGAAGTAACTCTCCTCATTAAAAAATGGCTCACAACTTGAACTATGCATCCATTCTCCAGAAAAAACTTTACAAAATTAGTCCGATTAATTACTCTTTTGCATCTACTCTTTGATTTGAAAACATCAATTGTCTTGTTAAGTGTCCTAATTTTATTGATTACTAAGATAAATCATTTTTTCTCAACTTCAAAAGCCTGATCAACGATCTTCTCTACACTTTTATTTTTCTTATAAAAAGCATCTCTCTGTTTACCTTTCTTAATATTTTTTAACAAATTTAAAACCACCCTATTGCGAAACATTCGTTTACGAATGTCCCTAAATTGATTTTGCCTTCTATTCCTATACATATTATTGTCTACTGCTGCAGTAGTAAAATTTTTGGGGGATTTCTCCTTCCTCTTCAAATTTGCTCTCTCCTTCTGTACATTCACATGTATATTATCATTTTTTTTGGATCTACATATGTTCTGAAAAAAAGACTTAGTTGTCTTACCAGGAGCTTTTTTCGCGTTTTTTGAAGTATTTGTTGTAGGAGACTGCTTTAATTCCGTTGCTGTTTTTGATTTTTTCCGCTTAGCATCTTTCCGTCTCCTCTGCCTTGAGGGCATATTTCCTTACTATTGAAATCTTGATTTCAATCTGTGGTAAACAAATAAAAAAAATAAAAAAAATCATTATAGACCACTATTACCAAACAACAAAGCAATGACAATAAGCAAACGATATAAACACTATAATGCTTATACATATGACCTTATCTCTGTTTTTTAAATGTTATTCTAAAAAAATATTTCGGGCACATGAATTGGTTTTACATTATTGACAAGGATTAGATAGTATCTGCATGATTAAAAAAATATATTTGCACATTTCACAATCATATCCCCTGTGTTTCCTCAGATTAGTAAGCAGATTGTACACATGAGGTAAGGCCTGTCCTGGGGAGCATAGGTGGTGAGACCGGTGTCAAAGAGTGCACTGGACTGGACTTCATGAAGCCTATCCCCCACTACACTCTTAGACACAGCCCTCACCTTCTTTCCACCCCTGGACAGACCTCTCTTCCACTACACTCTTCAGCACAGGCATCACTTCCTATGCACCCCTGGACAATCCTCACCTCATCTGCAACCCTGAATAGACCTCAACTCATCTGCACCATTAGACAGGCCTCAGTTAATTTACACCCCTGGACACGCCTCTTCTTATCTGCACCCTGTTACCATCAATTATACTCAATGTATTGAGGTCTGTCCAAGGGGCACAGATTAGTTAATGCTTTTCTAAGGGTCAGAGGAGGTAAGTCCTCTCCATTGCACTCATGGACACGGGCCTCAACTCCTTTGCACCCCTGGACATGCCTCACCTCATCTGCACAATCCACTTCCTAATTTGAGGAAACACAGGTGACATGATTGTGAAAGGATCAAATATTTTTATGTAATCATGCACAAACTATTTATTCCTTCTCAAAAATGTAAAAGCCATTGATTTGCCCCCAAATCATTTTTTGAATAACATTTTAGAAACAGAGCGCAGGTCCTATGTACAAGCATTCCATTTCAGTACTGAAAACTCACTATTTTACAAAATACATTTCCTCTCTATTGCAAACATTCCTACCAAGCATTACCAAAAAAATGACACAAACCAACAGCAAAGAAGCTCAGTCTGCTTCCTAATCTGAGGTAACACAGGTGACATGATTGTGAAAAATTTAAATATTTTTATGTAATCATGCACACACTATTTATTCCTTCTCAAAAATGTAAATGCTATTGATTTGCCCCAAAATCGTTTTTTTGAATAACATTTTAGAAACAGAGCGCAGCTCCTATGTACAAGCATTCAATTTCACTACTGAAACTTCACTATTTTACAAAATACATTTCCTCTCTCTTGCAAACATTCCTACCAAGCATTACTAAAAAAAATGACACAAACCAACAGCAAAGAAGCTCAGTCTGCTTCCTAATCTGAGGTAACACAGGTGACATGATTGTGAAAGGTTCAAATATTTTTATGTAATCATGCACACACTATTTATTCCTTCTCAAAAATGTAAAAGCCATTGATTTGCCCCAAAATCGTTTTTTCAATAACATTTTAGAAACAGAACGCAGGTCCTATGTACAAGCATTCCATTTCAGTACTGAAAACTCACTATTTTACAAAATACATTTCCTCTCTCTTGCAAACATTCCTACCAAGCATTACCAAAAAAATGACACAAACTAACAGCAAAGAAGCTCAGTCTGCTTCCTAATCTGAGGTAACACAGGTGACATGATTGTGAAAGGTTCAAATATTGCATTTTCAAAAAGCATCACACAAACCAACAGCAAAGAAGCTCAATGTGCTTCCTAATCTGACCTCTCTATCTATATTGAATGAATCATAACTCACCTTTACAAATGCTTTGGGAGATTGAGAACAGTGTCAGATACACACACCATTATTTCTTTAGCAAAGCAAAAGGTATGTACTCCAGGCACTGCAACCATGAATGGCACAGAAAACCTCTAATTCTACACACACATCCCTCATGTTAACCAATTAAAACTCTTCCCTCTCTATTTTCAAACCAACACCCGTCCCCCCCTCAGCCCTTTCTACCTGTTACCATAGCAACTCCCTCCTCACTGAGCTCTCAGGGTTAAAAGGTTATTCTACAATGTTGCAAATGAACTCAGCAAGGATGTTTGACCTCTCAATACACCAGCTTATCAGGTGCAATCTTTCTTTTAATGACTTTTTCTTAACCATTCAAATTACTTCTTTCACAGAACAGAACCATGCACCCTAACTTTCAGTTTTCAACTATCATTGTTTGTGATTCAACAGCACTGAAACTCCAGTTTCTTTTTGCAAACTCCTACTGTTCCAACTGTCATTTTATTCCTACACTTCATCTGACTGCACCAGAACCTCCTCTCACCATGTATTCTGTCTGGATTATTGGACATAGCTACATCCACTGGGCTCAAAGGTATGCAGCTCTCAGAAATTTTCACAACCTTGATTTTCCAAATGTGCACATCAAATGGATTGGCCAAAGAGGATTGAGATGTCATTAATTGATACCATTGGTGAAAACCTTTCACCAGCTGCCACACCCTGACCTTATAATTTTGCACTGTGGTGGAAATGACCTAGGCACTTTGACTGGGGTAGGTCTGGAAATGGTTTTAAAGGACACCTTTGGGCAATTGATGACACTTTTTCCACAAACTGCCTTGGTATATTCCAATATATGCCAAAGACAGAAATGGAAGTGGTCCAACCAATTTTGTCCACAATTTGAGAAAGCACGGAAACATGTGAATAAATCTGTTTCTGCTTACATGAAAGACTATGGAATGGGTTCAATATACAACAATAACTTGCGTTACAACATGCAAGATATCTACAGAGGAGATGGTGTGCACTTCTCAGATGAGGGGAATAGAATATTCCTTCTGAATTTAAGACTGTGCATAGGAACCTACTTGTAGGTACCTAAATCATCACAGAACCCAAAAGCTCTTTTCAGGGCTACCCTACCTCTGATCACTCAAAATGATTACTTTTCTCTAACTTTTTTCACTGTTTTTCACCAAAGTACGCTCCCCGGTACGCTCCACAGGACGCGTACCGGGCGCCCCCCCGCGAAATATTTTTTGGCCTATATGGGCCTCCTAAGCCCCCCTCAGAAAACCTAGGGGGTCAGGCGGTGTCTACCGTGCCCCCTTTTACCCATTCCCAAAGTTGTTTGTCCTCCATCTTGTGTCTCAATTCTTCCAAAACACAAGATGGAGGACTCCCGTAGCGCTGCCGGTGCGCGTCAACATTTTTTAAAAGGTAATTTACATAAAAACCTCTGTAGAGATGTTCACCATATATAGAATAGGCCATACTACATACCAGTCCCTACCATTTTCCCAAATTTGGTGATATTCCATTCAGCCATTTAGGCTATAGACCTGTCTAAATATCCTGAGGTAAATTACATGACAAAAACACATATGAAAGTGTTAGAAATTACAACCAATTACAATGTTACTTACATTTTGTACTTTTATGCGCTGACATTTGATTGGTTATGTACATGAATATATATATAAAAAAAGAGAGGGAAACACAGCCATTTTGACTAGTACTTACTGAAGTACATTTGAAAAGGATTTTCACTGAAAACTTCAACTGCTTTCACAGAGGTAAGTTGTTAATTTGGAAAGGGAAGTATGTTGTGCACTTTAAGTTAATTTGGGAAAACATTTTCTGATAGTTATATACTATCCCTCTGTAATAGTTATAGATTGAGATAGGCTTCTCTGTAATAGTTATGGATTGAGCTAGGCTTCTCTGGTATAATTATGAATTTACTTAGGCTTCATCACATGCACTTTTTAATAGTTCTACTTCCTGCCTGAAACCATACACTGCCGAAAATTTACTTCACTGTTAAAAACTCAGAAATACCTGTCTGAACTTAAACCCAAAAGTACCCTAACTCAACTGATAAAGTTATTTTTTATGCAATTTACAAAAAGAAAATGGAAGAAAAACAACAATCCAATGTTATTTCTTTCGAAGTAAAGATTGAAAACAATCCAGATGAAAAAAAAATGTCTTGGATTTCATGGATGACTCTATAGACCAACAATTAATTGACTGTTTGGAACAAATTGAATCATGCAATGATAATTATGAGGAAATTCCAGACAATATAATGTTAGAAGTTTTATTAAATTTTGAAAAAGAATCAGAAGAATAAATTTATATTTATTAATCAAAAATTGTTTGAGACATTATTCATTTTTATACGTAATTCATGAAGTACTACCAAAATGATTATAATATAAAGTGAGACTTATAGTATTCTGTGCAACGTTTTTGTCTTACATAGTAAGTTTACTCATTTTCCTCATCATAAGGGAGCAGGATAGACTACACATGATCCCCTAGGCCTTCTCAGGGAGTGCTTAAAGTATCTATTTCTGCTTTCCTGACAGACTATGATATGGATTCCATATACCACAATAACTTCTGTAACAACATGCAAGATATCTACAGAGGAAATGGTGTACATTAAATTTAAGACTCTGCATTGGTACCTACATGTTGGTACTTAAAACACCCAAACAACACAACTCTATTCAGAGCTACCCTACCTCTAAGCACTTTAAATTATTATTTTACTATTTCACTGGGTTTTCACCATAGTACGCTCCCCGGTACGTGTGTGTGTGGGGGGGGTGAGGTGTGTGTGTGGGTGTGTGGGGTGTGTGGGTGTGGGTGGGGGTGTGGGGGTGTAAGGTGTGTGTGTGGGTGTGGGTGTGTGGGGTGTTTGGGTGTGGGTGGAGGTGTGGGTGTGTGAGGTGTGTGTGGGGGGTGTGTGGGTGTGGGGGGTATGTTTGTGGGATGTGTGTGTGTGGGATGTGTGTGTGTGTGTGAGGAGTGTGTGTGTGGGTGTGTGTGGGTGTGTGGGATGTGTGTGTGTGTGTGTGGGGGGGTGTGTGTCTGTGAGGTGTGTTTGTATGTGTAGGATATGTGGGTGTGTGTGGGGTGTGTGTATGGGGTGTGTGGATGTGTGGGGTGTGTGTGGGAGTGTGGCTGGTGGTGTGGGTGTGTGTGTATGGTGTGTATGTGGGGTGTGTGGGTGTGGGTGTGATGTGTGGCTGTGAGGGGGGGTGTGGGTGTGTGTGTGTGTGGGGTGTGTGTGTGTTGGTGTGTGTGTGTGGGGGTGTGGGGTGGGTGTGTGGGGGGGTGGGTGTGTGTGTGTGTGAGAGAGGTGTGTGTGTGGTGTGTGTGTGAGGTGTGTGTCAGAGGTGTGTGTGTGTGGGGGGGTGTGAGATGTGTGTGTGGGATGTGTGGGGTGTGTCTGTGAGGTGTGTGTGTGTGGGGGGGGTTGAGGTGTGTGTGTGGGTGTGGGGGGGTGGGGTGTGTGGGTGTGGGTGTGGATGTATAAGGTGTGTGTGTGGGTGTGTGGGGTGTTTGGGTGTGGGTGGAGGTGTGGGTGTGTGTGTGGGGTGTGTGCGTGTGGGTGTGTGTGGGATGTACTTGTAGGTACCTAAATCAGCCACAGAACACAAAAGCTCTTTTCAGAGCTACCCTACCTCTGATCACTCAAAATGATTATTTTACACTATATTTTTTCACTATTTTTCACGAAAGTGCGCTCCCCGGTGCGCGTACCAGGCGCTCCCCCCGCGAAAATCGAAAAAAATATTAATTTTTTTTGCCCCGCGGGGCCCTTTTATGGCACCCACATCAAACCTAGGGGGTCAGGGGGGCTCTACCCTGCCCCCTTTTCGTCATTTCCCCCTTTGTTTTTGCCACATCTTGTGTCTCGATCCTACCGAGACACAAGATGGCGGCCGCTCCGGACTGTTTGGAATGTTGACAGACACCCGAAAGCCAATCAGCTTTCCGCTCGCAAACTCGCGGTGCGCGCTGGAGCGCTTCCCGGTACGCGTACCGGTGCGCGCTTATAGATATATATATTTTTTTTAACCTAAATTACTCAAAATCCACTGGAGCACCTATCTTGAGACATAGCAAAGGCACATCGGGCTACCAGTCCCTACAATTTTGCCAAGTTTGTTGGAAATCCATTCAGCCGTTCGGGCTAAAAGTGAGGCCAACCGCCTTATGGAAATTAACATGGGGAAAACATGTTTTGGGACCCCCTTTTATCTCGGCCCCAACTTCACGAATCCCCCCCCCCCAAACTTTCAGGGAAGGAGCGGAGCAGAGTGGGCCATCTTCTTTGAGAAATTCGCGAAGATTCGTCCACCGGCGCCAAAGTTATTCTGAATAGAATGTTGCGGATTTCCTATGGAAAACAATCCTAACTATAACTACCTACTGGCGACCGCCAGTAGGTAATATATATATATATATATATATATATATATATATATATATATATATGAAAAAAGAGGGGTGCCTCAGTGAACAGGTCGTACCAACAGGAATAGCGTACACCATCACCAGCAGTTACTAGCACAGCATGACCTCCCACCTTCATGCGCAGCCAAACGTGCATCGAGCAAGATGCTCTTCGTCAGTGGCCATAAAGGGAATGCAGAAGTGGCAATAGATGCAACCCTATTTATTTAGTTAATGAGAGTCCCACCCCATTGGGCGCATGGCATCGTGGTAAGTGTAGTCCATTAAATCGTTGCCTGGGCTCATGGTTGAAATGCACACCTCAGTGGGTCCTGCCCACCTCTGCAAAATGTTAAAATAAAGTCTCCAGCATGTTAAGTTCAATATCTCCCCAAGTGGGCGAAGGAGAGCATGAATGCCAGCCAGCTTCCCATAGTATCCTGGTAGTGAGGCTTCCTGTAGTCCAACCTGTACCTGCGGTTGTGTGAACTTGGAGCCGCCAGATCAGCAGCGGGACCTGTTCGCGGCCGGACCAGCTACTATAAACAAGAAAAAAGAGGGGTTCCTCAGTGAACAGGTCGCACCAACAGGAATAGCGCACACCATCGCCAGCAGTTACTAGCACAGCATGACCTCCCACCTACATGCGCAGCCAAACGCGTTTCGAGCACCACTCTTTTTTCATATATATATATATATATATATATATATATATCTATATGGTGCACAGTCAAAATATCGACTACAAAATATCGACTGGACACAATATCGAGTTTTGAATATCGAATGGACAAAATATCGACTGGACAGAATATAGACATCAAAAATATCGTTATTAAGGTAAGTAATGTAATATCGATTGTTAAATATATAGACATTTAAAATATCGAAGTATATAATATAGTTTATTAAAATTATCGAATTTTTGATAATATTGAAATTTTTATAGTAATATTTATGTTATTATGTGTGTTAAAAGTGTGTATTTATGTTATAAATAATTTTAATTAATGAAATTTTTATTTTTTATTTTTTACGTAATTTAAATCTGTAGCGGGTTGTGGGTTTATAGGGGAATATGGTGGGAAGTAATTTAATTATCATTAATTAAATATGTAAATGTATTTATTGTTATTCATTTTTAATTATTTGTTAATTAATTTCTATTTGGTAATTAATTAACTTTTAATTGGCAATTGATTTTAATTAATTGATTATTTGCTAATTATGTTAATTTTACAAATTTATTTTCTGTAGCGGGTTGTGGGTTTATAGGGGAATTGTGTGGCAAGTAATTTATTTATAATTAATTAAATATGCTAACATATTTATTGGTATTGTTTTAGAATTAAGTGCTAATTAATTCTTTATGGGTAAATAATTAAATTAGAATTGCTAATTAATTTTATTTAATTGATTAATTGCGAATTATGTTAATTTAATCATTTTTTTTCTGTAGTGGGTTGTGGGTTTATAGGGGAATAGAATGGGAAGTAATTTATTTATAATTAATTAAATAAAACAACTTTTTTTAATTGTATTTAATTATAATTTATTGTAAATTAATTTTTAAATGTGAAATTATTAATTGTTAATTTGTAATTCATTTGTATTAATAGTTAAATAATTGTAATACTTAATTTTAATTTGTCATTTTAATTGATTAATTATTATATTATATTAAATTCGTAATTACTTTTAATTAATTTTTGATAGATATTAATTTATATTTATTGAAATAATATATGAAGTCTTTAATTTCCCTACTGTTGCACCTACTGGAGTGGGAATAGTAATTTTTACCTCTACGCTATCCAACGCTTTCTCTACTGTTGCACTCTTTGGAGTGGGAATAGTAATTTAAACCCCTACGCTATCCAATGCTTTCCCTACTGTTGCACTCTTTGGAGTGGGAATAGTAATTTTTACCCCTACGCTATCCAACGCTTTCCCTACTGTTGCACTCTTTGGAGTGGGAATAGTAATTTTTACCCCTACGCTATCCAACGTTTTCCCTACTGTTGCACCCACTGGAGTGGGAATAGTAATTTTTACCTCTACGCTATCCAACGCTTTCTCTACTGTTGCACTCTTTGGAGTGGGAATAGAAATTTAAACCCCTACGCTATCCAACGCTTTCCCTACTGTTGCACTCTTTGGAGTGGGAATAGTAATTTTTACCCCTACGCTATCCAACGCTTTCCCTACTGTTGCACCCACTGGAGTGGGAATAGTATTTTTTACCCCTACGCTATCCAACACTTTCCCTACTGTTGCACCCACTGGAGTGGGAATAGTAATTATAACCCCTACGCTATCCAACGCTTTCCCTACTGTTGCACTATTTGGAGTGGGAATAGTAATTTTTACCCCTACGCTATCCAACGTTTTCCCTACTGTTGCACCCACTGGAGTGGGAATAGTAATTTTTACCTCTACGCTATCCAATGCTTTCTCTACTGTTGCACTCTTTGCAGTGGGAATATTAATTTAAACCCCTACGCTATCCAATGCTTTCCCTACTGTTGCACTCTTTGGAGTGGGAATAGTAGTTTTTTACCCCTACGCTATCCAATACTTTCCCTACTGTTGCACCCACTGGAGTGGGAATAGTAATTTTTACCCCTACACTATCCAACACTTTCCCTACTGTTGCACTCACTGGAGTGGGAATAGGAATTTTAACCCCTACGCTATCCAACGCTTTCCCTACTGTTGCACCCACTGGAGTGGGAATAGTAATTTTTACCCCTACGCTATCCAACGCTTTCCTCACTGTTGCACCCACTGGAGTGGGAATAGTAATGTTTACCCCTACGCTATCCAACGCTTTCCCTACAGTTGCACTCTGTAGATTGAGAATAGTATTTTTTACAGTTATGCTCTTGTACGGTAATAATATTGGATATTATTTAATTATATTATGTTAATATATATATATATGTTTTAACAAATATGATTGTAATTTTTTTTTTTTTATAACTTTCATTAATTATTTAATTATTATAAGTTAATTTAAGTATTTTTAAGTATATTTTAGTAATTAATTTTTAAATTTAATTTAACACTGTTTTTAATAAAGTCGATATTTTTTAAAACTATTTTTGTAAACGATATTTTGTACTCAATATTTTTGTACTTACCTGTTTGTAGATACAAACTCAATATTTTGTCTGTAGATATTTTTTCCTCGATATTTTTGCTAGTCGATATTCTGTAAGTCGATATTATTTCAGTGATCCATATATATATATATATATTTCACAAACATTATAGTTAGGAATTAGCATTTAAAAAACCTTAGAAATTCACTGAAAAACCATAGGTTTCACCCATGTTATAGTTAGCTGGACATTTCTCCCATACAAAACCATTGAAATTCCCTTGTTATAGTTAGTTCAGCTAACTATAACTTGCGCGCCGGCAATGCACTGCTGATGACGTCACATATGACATCACTCATGACGTTTTTGCTGCTGCCTTCGCTTCTGCTCTGCTCTGCTTGGCTCTCCGTTGGTGCCACGGCTGGCTCCGGCGCTGCTGCTGCTCTCCTGAGGCACCCCGGGAGTTCACCTGATCTCCGATCTCTTCGTTGAAGCCGTCGAGCCGCCGTGAAGTGGCCGGGAAGCTATCCGAGCCCTCCTGCAGCCGCACTGGGAAGCTGCTTGGCAGCCGGTCGCCCCGCCAGTGTGTGCCGGCCTGCCTTTGCCGTGAGCGGCTGCGGTGAGCCCAGGGCGGGCGGGGCAGGTGAAACGAGGCCAGGCAGGCAAGGCTTCACTCGGCAGGAGGAGGCTGAGGCAGTGGCGGGCTTCATGATCCCTGGGAGCAGTCTGAGGCATTTTTGAGCCTGAGGGAAGCTGCATGCTCGTGGACCACAGTACAGCCTGTAGCTGCCAAGCTGCCCTAATTGCTCAAGCTACCATTGGAATTCCGCAGGGAGTCTAGGGGAGAAGCTGCAACGTGAGCCCCACAACAGCCAGAGAACAGTGGAAACAGTGTCTCCTGTGAACTACGGAGCTACGGAGAGCGGAAAGCAGAGGGCGGAGTGTGAGCTTGGCGTTTGGCGTTTGGTGCTCGGAGTGCGGAGGAGCACGGAGGTGGGGAGCGCAGCGTCCGAGTGGCATCTGTGATCTCTTGATAGCAGTAGGTACCGCTGCATAGTGGAACAGCGGAACAGCTCACCCTGACTCCGATTCTGATTCAGGACCTTGTTCTCATCCCGATTTGGCGCACCGCTGCACCGCCAACGCCACGCCGTGGAGGCTCCAGCTTCAGCTGAGAGCGGCAAGGGAAGTAAGGTGAGCCACCCGCCCCCCGCACTGCCTCGCACTGACTCGCCTCGCCACACAAGCAGCAGTCTCTGCTGCTAACGCTGCCCGCCCACCCCCTGACCTCAGAGAGACGCGAACAATGGTAGAGGGGAGTGAGTGATCAAATGATCAGCTAGGCGGGCTGCATCAAGGAATCCTAATAATAGCTTTGCCCCCGCTTTAATTAATCACCACCTCAACAAATCACTTTTTCAGCCTCTATCATACCGCTCTTGCCAGGTCGGGCACCCTCTCAGATAGAGATAATTGGCAATTACGGCGGCATCTTTTGAACAAACTCCCCCACCTATCATCACCGGACAACTAACTCAACTATCTCAAACGGAAGGAAATGGCTAGCTTCCCTACTCTTGCCTCTTTGCTTGCCGTTTTACACCTTCCTATATTGGATAACATACTGGATAAGACAGGATAAATATTGTAACTTACATTTTTAAAGTCTAGACGCTGTAATAAAGACTTGACAACTATCATGCAGATTAATTATACGAACAAGGAACGCAGGCCTTATACAACCCCAGTCCAACTATCGTCCTCATAAGTCCGCACAACGCTAAAACGCCAGAATGCTATACCCCATGGGCAAAGACAATACAAGACAAGACACGTCCCCACAGGATAGGACCCTACACAATGGGAATCAATCGGGAGAAGAAAGGACAAACTTCTTCCCAGCTTCTGGATCAGCTCCAGGGACAGATGCCAAAAACACAAATACAACTATAAAGGGGGCTACAGGCATGACAGGCATAACAGGAAGCCTGTGCAATCACGATGACACGGACAACATAGACTGTATCAAAAACACAAATAATAGCATCAGTACTTGCAGTAGAAGCAGCCCCAAAGGCAACAATGACATCAGGAAATACTTTCCACAACATCCAAAACAAGGTAATTCCATTGCCCACGGAAAAGCAATTGATGTAAATGTAAATGTGTGTATACTTGTAAAGCGCACTGCCGCCCCATCTCGGGGCATCCTGGTGCTGTATACCACTGTGGAACCCGTCCTGGATCTCCCTGTGAGATGCCCCCTCCAGGGCACCCCCAAGGTGAAGCCAGGCATCCCAGCGCTGTTGGGGATGTTGTGGAGATTAAGCAAGCTATTGCCCAGAGTTGCAGAGTGGGACCCATGATTAGAGTAGGCACCGAGGCGAGAATTATCGAGTCCACGGACATTGAGCCCAAGACCCTGCCGGGTCGGGAATTGAACCCTGGTTCCGGGCCTGACCTCTGCTTCAGGGTCTGCCGCTTCTAACCAGTGAGCCACACTTCTCCACTGATTCACTCCACTTCTCCATTTGATACTTTTCCTGATGCCTCCAGGCTTGACACTCGCCGCTTTAACGCTAACAAACCATCAGACACAGTTAAAAATGAAACATTGAGTCAAAAGCCCTCATCGACTGTTCCTCTGTTACCAAAAGTCTTGATCGTGAAGGGTAATAAAACACAAGCTGAAGACAATATAAAATCAACCAGAGCCAATGTCCTAGGAACCAACACACTGGCTCCGACAAATTTATCTTACGACCCCCCGGAACTACAATCTATTATGGCTCCAGAGGGAAGTGAAATAAATAAGGAATCTTATACCCCCACAGAAAACACTGTGAACCTCAAGGTTATTTGCACACCTTTGAAATCTCAGCCGGGCTTCCTGAATGCTCCATATGTACCATTAAATTGGGGGACGATGACGTAGCCCCCATACAAAATGAAAATCTTGTCTTAGATTTGTGGCAAGTTTAACAGACTCAAACAAACAGTTGCCGCTCTGGAAATCTAGCTTGGCCTCACAAAGAATAGAAACCCACCTAGCACTAATTAACAAGGCCTTGATATCAATGGGAAATGCGGCATTAATGCAGGCGGACAAACTTGACATTCAAATAAACATTCTGCCGTCCGTAGCAAGCCTGAACACCGGAGTGGATTCAAAACTGGAACCTTTAAACTCCTTAATACGCAGAGCACAGGCAGACACAGAGGTAATGATGAAACCACAACGACTGCGGGTGCTCCCCGTTACCACAGTCTTTGGAAAAACTCCCGGAAATAATGAGCACATTAGTCATGGATCTTAAACATGAGGCAAACAGAAACAAGAACAATACAACACGCTTCTCCCCTCAAAATTCAATAACGAGAACAAATGCAAAGAACATAAATAACGGGACAAAAGCCACACATTCACCCTCAGGGCCCTCAAGGCCAAGTGGAGATCCAATAAACAAAACTACTCAAAGGGATACACAGCCCACTTTGGACCCAACCCTCTGTTCAAAGGCCAGCCAGGACAGCCTAGTGAGAACCCAGGAAATTCCTGGTAATAACATCAATGAACCAAAAAGCCCATTGAGCCCCAACTTTCGGGTATCAAATCTAAACTCACATCCAATATCACAACTCTATCAAACAACTAACAATAACCCTGGAAAAGTGGACGATTCAAATCCATCGCCCTCAGAGCGACAATCCTTATCTAGGAAAAATAAGAAAAAACTGAAAAAGTTAAATAAAATAAAAAAAGACAAAAGCTATGCAAAAGGAAAAATCGAGCATTGGTTTGCGCCAGCAAACAAGGATAATAAAACTACCGGCAGTGAGGACAAGAAGAGTGGGGGTCTAATATTGGCAGACCAAAACAGAGACATACAAACAAGTGGAACATCCACCATGATAACATCTGCCAAGAGCCTACCACGCGTCTTAAGCGAAAACTTGATTAAAGTTTCGACTACAAAATCTCCCGCGCCAAGTAGCATCTTGAATTATGCACAGGGCCTACAGGTCTACGAGCCCGGTCACGATAACATGTACAAATCTGACCCTGCAGACACAAATGCCCATAAGGACCGCCAAACGGAATCTACATCCAACGTTCAACGGGAGAAAATCATTATTCGGGCAAGCCACAAAGACGGCCAACCTCCCTCGGACCAAACCATCACCGCTGGGATTGATTCACAAATCCACACTGTAAAAACAAAAAGGATCGAGGAGGGACTAGCCCAAGGTGACAATCCCACATGGAACCTGATAGCTCCTCTTGAAGCTCCTGCGGTTCCTTTCAACTCACGGAATCTTGTTCAGTTGTCAGACCCAGACCGCGAAACCTAAAAGTATTGCTATATTCCGAATACATCTCACAAGGGAGTTGGGACATCCTCAACAGAGGGAACCTCTTGAAACTCTGCGAAAGCATCCCAGGACTGGAGAACATAAAAACAACAGACATTGAGAGGGTGGCTTTCTCTGGTCCAGGGCCTAGTGAACAAAACGGAACGACAGAGATAACCTTTTCCAACTTTAACATGGCGAATGCACTAAAGGGATACAAAACACAACTGGATAATTGGGGAATAAAAATTAAGGCTCATCCACCGACGAAATACCCTGAGATTTTGAAAGATAATAACAATCAACAGGGAGATGAAGACTTGAAGGGACGGAAAAATATGAACATCAATCATCCAACTCCACCTGCCACCGGATCCATCTTACATGGCTCAATAGGTGGCACACAAGCAATACAGCTGAATAGCAATTCAATTCAAATCTTCAAACATACAGAGGGAGGTAACCGGTCATGCTCAATTATGGGGCAGAGTGGTAAAGACTGGTCTTGGCTTGCCCATGCCTTAAATTCTACTTCCTAATAGTAACATTGACGGTTTACCGAACATCCATCTGACAACAATAAAGAATACCTTGGGCCATACCAGGCATAATGAGCTTGTTTCGTGCAACATTAGCACCGGTCAAGAGTCGGGTAACCATCTAGCACCAACAAACTCCAACATTAGCCACAATGACTATAACAACCCCACGGTAAACAATCCAATCATCAACATAGTGTCTTGGAACGTCGCTGGGATACACAAAGCTGTGCAAAGCCCAGGAGCAGTGGGACTTATGGTTGGAGCAGATATAATCTGTGTACAGGAAACATGGGCCACCTCCTCTACACCAATAGGGAACTACGCCGAATATTTTAAACCTGCAAAAAAGGTTAACATTTTTGAGAGACCATCAGAGGGCATTTCAACGTATATAAAGCATGCTCTGAAAGTAAATTCCTCAACAATACAGAACACTTCAGACATGTTCCTGGCTAGAATTTTGAAAGGCCTCATAACGATTGATGGCCCGACTCCAATTCTCCTCATCAACGTTTACTATAATCGGCATGGACCGTACTCTAACGACAATCTGACCCGCCTATTAAATGAGATCGAAACCCTACTAGTACAGTACGCAGGCATGGACTCAATCATCTTGGGTGACTTCAACATCCACGACTTAGGGCAAACCATTGATGAAAATCATCATAACAGTAACACCAGCAGATTTAATGCGTTAATGCGTGTCTAGAAGCTGGCAACATCACACAGCATAACTACAAAAAACAACCCAACTGTACTGATACCTCCTACTTTTAACAATCAGACAGGGGAGAGGGGTTGGCCTAACGGCTAAGGCGCTCGACCTCGGACCTGGGGATCTGGGTTCGAGTCTCGGTAACGACGCCAAAAACCCCCTGTGATTCTGGGCAAATCACTTAATCTCCCCGTGCCTAAAAAAAAAAAATGAAAGTGTGTCCTCATGTATCGTAACTGGTGCTATGTAAAGCGCTCTGATAACTGATTCGGTTCGGTTCTAGTTCGCACTATATAAAACTCTGCAAAAAAAAAAGACAACTATTGACTACATTTTATTAAGCGAACGCCTACAAAATCATATGTCAAGCTATAACGTACAACCTCGGACTGAAAGTGACCATGCCACCCCAATAATAGAGTTGTCCATGAGTGCGAAAATTAGGCATACTCTTCCATGCATTGGAGCCACAAATGGAGATGAGCAACACAGACTCCTTCGAAGAATCAAATGGGGACCGCATCCGTCCCATAAGTTTGTTGCATGGAAATCAACTTGGAATGGTTGGCAGACCTCCCGTAATGATCAGGGCAGAATTGGAGAGTGGGGCGCTCTCGCATATGTCTTAGCGAGCCAACTTCGAGGGAGCAACAATCAAAGAGCTCACGACAATTCCACCTATAAACTGGGATTCCAGCCGGCAATTAAGAAATCCTCAAAAGTACTCAACCCTAAACGCAGAGCTTATCGAGAAATCAGCTCGATGACTGCAGAAAAAGATTTAAAAGAGGCGGCCAAAACTCACGCAAAAGTTGTTTGGCAAGTGAAACGTGAAGCAACAGAGCGAAAAAGGTTAAAGATCTTCGAGCTGCTTGCCCCCCTAGTAAGACCCAAGAATTTTGGCAATACATAAATAGCTTACCCATGAAACTTGCAACAGGGAGAATCCACTTGATCCAAGTACTTGGATAGCCCACGTAAAAACTCTCTAGACCAACGACCCAGAGAAAAAATCAAATAAGAGAACACCCTTGGAAGAACATCCAAACGAAGAAATGACTTAACCCACGTCCCCTGCAGCTAACGCTACACCTTCTGAAAGAAAGGCTTTAAGAGCAATTTTGAAAAAAATACGCCACAATGGGGCCCACGGAGCAAATGGTCTGCCGGGCTCTCTCTTTAGGGAGGACATCGACTTTTGGGCAGAGAACCTGGGTCAGCTGTATGCAGAGTGCAGGCTCCTGATGGATGTCCCAGACTCCTGGAGGAGATCTCTAATACATCCAATCTATAAATAAGGGCCAAGCGTAGACCCTAAGAACTACCAAATGACTCTGTAATGATACTTTGTATTATTTAAATTTTCCAGCCTTGATGAAGTCCTTGTGTAGGACGAAACACGTGTTGGCGACTTACGTGCTGGGAGAATATGTTTTATGAAATTTGAATACCAATAAAGAAAAGATTGAAGAAATCAAAAAACTGGACTATACTTGAACTTCTATTGATTTGTTGGAATCCCCACTGAATAGAATCGTGGTTTTGTCCCTTACGGTATTTTCCATGACAACTAGAGTGTGTTATACCTAGGGCCTTATGCACTTTATGCCCAGACTGTTACAATATGAATTATTAGGAGTGCTGTAATTAGAATCTCAATCCCCTGTAGCTTATATGACACACACTTTCGTGTATGTCAATAGCACCTTGAGGTAGTAGGTGCCCAGAGTTTCTTTAGCACCCTTTTTCTATAAACTTTTTCTTGTGTGAACCAGACTGTAAGTGTGTACAAATTATATATTGAACAACATTATCCTTTGGAGAGTTGTGCGGACGTTTCCCTATGGGAACACTACTACCTATCTTTGTTGTTTTGATATAAGTGAGCCCTGCACCTCTCCTTCCTCTGTACACGTGAGCTGTGTAAGATTTCTTACCAGACACCTTATCTTGTCAACCACTTAGTGAATAGAATTAAACAACTAGGACCTAGAATGACTAGTTTTTCGGATGACAGGGACAAATTGTTTAGTGATATCTTTTCGGACAAGGGGATCCAATCCCAACCAACGACAAGTGTAGAGGAAAAACCTGTTGGTTTAAAACAATTATTTGTCAAATTAGAAAGGCTCCGCAAAGCGGAACTTTCCCGATGGTGGGACCTGGCCACTTTAAAAAAGTATTTGGAACTTAAACAAATCCCGAGGGGATTGCGTGTGATAATTTTTCCCACTTTTGAAGATCTTGACCTAGACCTTCTTAGTGAATGGGAACATCTAATTTCTGGGTCATCTTTTGAGATGATTGACATCCTTATTCGACATGCGGAACGCAAAAGAGCTAAACTGCTAACTGATATTGAAGCAATAGAAGAGGATATCAAATTATTGAATCTACCAGAAATCACAGAGAAAAACTACAAAATCCTAAAGGGAATACTGAACTCCCACCAAATTTATCTAAGAGACAAAAAGATTAGAAAACTTAAGAGAGACGAAAATGATTATCGCAACGGAAGGATTTTTACTTTCGCTAAAAAGTTTGACGAAATCAAGCCTAGATCAGGTGTAGCCACTTTGTTAAATAAGAGAGCAGATGCCACCATATCAGCAAGTGACTCTAATCTCTCAAGCTGTGCTAGTGAAATTAGTGAGAACAGGAGCGAATCCTCGCTCACGACTATAACCTCTGACAACACTGGCACAGGTTCAGCTCTTTTATTAGAGCTAGAGAGATTCCGCAAGGGAACCAAGTCGACATACAGTCGAAAAAACACAGGAAAAGAACCAGGAGGGGTGGGAGAAAAAACAGGAACAGACGAGAGCAAACGGGTGACAAGATCGGCATCACGTGTACAAAGGAAGTAGTGGTAAATACTGATATATGTAACAACCTTCAAATTGCAAAATGTCCCTCTGATTCTAATGATGTCTCCATTATAAATTTGTCTTCAACAACATTAAGTACTGTAGAGGAAAATGTTCTGAAAAAAGGCTTAAATTTCTGCCCAATGACTAAACCTGATTTTATTGCATTACATGTTGATTTATTTAAATTCACTCGAAGATTGAAATTAAAGAAATTTTTTGATGCAAACAAGAGAGTGTCAACTAACACCAAGATATCTCATTTCTGCTGTAGTTTTTACCCCTCTCGTGTTAAGATTCCAGGTCATTATCTCGGTCTTGTCTTGATTCAACTGGTAACCAGAAATCCTACCAAAGTCTTTTGTTGTGTTTACTAAGTTTTCCAAAGATCTAACTAAATTAGTAGAATAAACAATAATATCGTCCGCATATAAACCTAATTTCTTTGCCCAACCCATCACAGCAAAAGGAGGTATCTCTTCTGAGGCTCTAATTTTACAAGCGAGAGGCTCTATATATATATTAAAAAGTAAAGGTGATAAGGGACATCCTTGCCGGGTGCCCCGCATTACCCTAATAGGAAGCGTAAGAGTTCCATTTATAAGTACTCGCGAAGTCGGAGCACAATATAATGAAAAGATGGATTGCGTAAATTTGTCTCCTAAATTAAGATATTGCAGGAGAGTTTTTAAGTATACAAAATTAACTCGATCAAAGGCCTTGGCAGCGTCTAATGCTATCACTGCCAAGGGATATTCATATTTAGAGGCTAAATCTATCAAACCTATCAAAGAGTAGGTAAGGTCTTTTAAATACCTACTCTTAATGAAACCCCTTTGATCTTCATGTATCAATTTATGGATTATTTTACCAAGCCTATCAGCCAAAATTTTTGAAAAGAATTTAAAATCAGAATTTAGAAGTGAAATCGGCCTATAGGCATCCATGTTTTTTGGAGATTTCCCTGGTTTAAGTAATAAAACAATATTTGCCTCATTCCAAGAGCTTGGAATTTTCACTTCCCCCCTAAAAATTCTATTATACAAATTGCACAGAGTGGGGGCCAACGTATTTCCTAGGACTTTATACACTTCTGCAGGTAGACCGTCTGGTCCAGGGGCTTTCCCTCTTTTGCTATCATTAATCACTTTCATCAGCTCTTCTTGAGTGATTTCCTTATTAAGCCCAAGCATATCCTCATCTGACAGTGGTTTTATTAGGGGTAGCCAGGTCTCAATCTCATTTTTATCTGGACAAAGGTCTTCTGTATACACATTCGTAAAGTATTCCTGAAATGCTTCTACAATCTGTTTGTTTTCTGTTATAGTGTGATCTATGCCCGGTTTCTTAATTTCTTTGATATGATTACGTACGACATCCTTCTTGGCTTTCCACGCTAGTAACTTGCCACATCCCTCTCCATATGAAAAATGTGCCAACCGACTAGCTTCCCATCTCTCTTTAACTCGTTGTGTAAGTATTGCAGTAAGTTGGATTTTTAAGTCTAAAAGATTTTTCTCCCATGGGCCATCTGAAGTAGTCACATCTTGGGGGATTCGATTAGTTTCGCACTCTCGAATCTCTTTTTCTAACATTGAGACCCGACTATAATACAGTCTTCGTTTCTTTGCCCCTTGAGCTCCCATTCTACCTCTCATGAACGCTTTACACGCTTCCCATACTACATCTTCCTTAGCTGAGCCCACATTTACTTCTAGAAAGACTTCTATCTCTTCTTTAAGAGTTTCTAGGACCTCTGCGTCCGCTAAAATTGTCCGATCTAGTCTCCAAACTGAAACGATTTCTTCTGCTTCCAGCCTCAGATTTAGACTCACACCAGAATGATCTGACAAATGCGCCCCTATATGATCTACACCTATAACTCTCTCTTTCAGTCTATTATCAATCAGAAAAAGATCTATCCGTGAGCTGTGTTTATACTTTTTATTGTAGAAAGTAAACCCCAGCTGTTGTGTAAATTTAAATCTCCAAATATCACAGAGTCCTAGTTGCCCCATCATTGACTTAACCTTGTCCGTCATTTTGCTATTCGTTATTGCTCTTGCGTTGCCTGCTCTATCCAGCTTTCCATCTAATACTGTATTGAAATCCCCTGCCATAATAATTTTACCTGGGAAATCCAATAACTCGAATTCAACTTTCTCTAAAACTGTGGGGTCATCTATATTCGGACCATAATAGCCTACAACTATCAACACTTCACTAGACAGTCGTAATCTACAAATCACCCATCTTCCTCTACCATCTACTACACTTTTTTCGACTACTATATCAGCTCCTTTTCTAATCAAAATAGCTACTCCCTTTGTAACCAAGTCTTGGGATGTAAAAATAGCATTTGCAATCCATTTTTGAGTACTAAATATCTCTTTGCTTTCCTTTTGTGTTAAATGTCTTTCTTGCAAGATGATGATCTGCGCAGGTGAATCTTCTAAATATTTCAAAATCAGTAATCTCCTAGATTTAACTCGGAGCCCATTGACATTCCATGTAAGGAACCGCAACTCTTTATTTCCAGCCCTACTCATCGTACTTATCATGCTTGTCACATACTGCCCATTTTTTCTTTCTAATTAAGTCCCAGCAAGACCGCTCATGAGGAATGTTTTTTTTTAATTTTCTCCCCTACCCCTATCCCTCCCCTCTCCCTACACTCTCTTCCCTCCCTGGAAAACCCATCCATTACTCCCATGGCCTAGGCCTGTGGATGTCTCAGTGGTGGTGTATCTTTTTACTATTTTACAAATATTATGGCCGACAATTTATTTCTATTTCTTTTCATTATGAGTAACATCCAAAAAAGCATCTACCTCGTCCACTGTACGGAATGTATACATTTTGTTGTGCCACATGACTTTTAGAAAGGCGGGGAATTTTAATTGAGCCGTAGCTCCTATCTCTCTTAAGGGTGTCAATCGCTTTCCCATCTCCCATTGCCTATTTGCTGTAGCTGGTGACAAATCAGACCGGATATCCACTGTCACTCCATCTATCACAATAGATTTTTTCTTTAAAGCAAGTGACAGAATTTTCTCCTTTAATGAGTATGTCGCGAAATTAATCAAAATTTTTCTTGGCTTGGCACGGTCTGGATTCAACCTAAAAGGATCTCGGTGTATTCGTTGAATGTCACGGACTAGATTTTCCTCAGTTTCCTCTAGTGCCAACTCTTTCTTCAGCAACTGCACTACAAAAGTCTTTATATCTGTCCCCTCTTTTCCCTCTGGAAGTTTGAGAATTTTTAAGTTGTTGCGCCTTTGCATATTTTCCAGCCTTTCTATCCTTTCATCCATTTGCCTGTCTTTAGAGTATAGAGTCTCTATCTCCTTACGGTTATCCAAGACTCTTCCCTGCACAGCTTTCATTGCGGATTCCATCTCTCCTGCACGTGTCGTTAATTTATCTATCTTATCCTCTAACAACGCACATGTGGCACTAATACGCTCTTGATTCTTCCTAGAGGCTTCGAAACCTAAATGGATATCCTGTTCCAATTTTCTTAAAAGTTCAATAACAGACACGTCTGATGAGGCAGATCTCTCTTGCTGCCCTGAGCCCAACTCAATTGTGGAGAACATCGTCTTTTCATTACTACGGGTTTCATCCCTCTTTGCAAATATATCCTCTACCGCCTTCTCTCCCAATTCAGCAGAGACGACAAGTGAGCTTTCAGATAGCATATTTAATGTGACTGATGTTGTAGATTGAAATATCTGCTCCATAGATACCTCTACATCAGAACTAGCCCCCTTGTCTGCCTCCATCTCTGTATCCAAAACCTGAAATGGGTTTGGTGTTGAAAGAGTTGACCAGTCCTGTTCGCGTTCCTCTTCTTCCATAGATTTTAATGTATTTTCAATTTTTTCCTCAAGCTCTACTGCCTCACCAGCCCTACCTTGAGGTTGAGGGATAGAGTCAGGTTTCAACACCAGCACCTTTGGGACTGGCTTAAAATAGAGGTTAAGTGAAGGAACTATTGGGGTCTTAAATCCTGTTTCTTTTTTTTGTTGTCTTTTTTTCTTTTCTCTTTTTGAAGGCGAAACCTTAGATTTATATGCTGTGAGCTTAGGGAAGGCTTTTTCCTCTGTCTCAGCATTTTTCACCCCCCCTTGTGTACTGTCACTTTGATTTAACCCCACAGGAATATCTTTTCCCAGCCTCTTACTCCTTAACTGGTATCTTGTGGGGTTTCCTCCCTCGTTCACCCCCCTGCTTACTTGCGGTATGCTTTTGGGGTTGGGTTTGCTCGTGATGGCTTCCAGCCCTCGACCCCTTCCTCCGCTTGTAGGAGTGCCGATTTTCGCCAGCACTCGGCGTCCTCTGCTGACCCCCTGCGCCGCTCGCTCCCAGCTCCCGGCCGGCAGGTAGCGCGACTCCGCCCCCTCACTCTCAGTCTCGGCACCTTGCAGGGCTGGGTTCTC
Source organism: Lissotriton helveticus (assembly GCF_964261635.1). NCBI lineage: Eukaryota > Metazoa > Chordata > Amphibia > Caudata > Salamandridae > Lissotriton > Lissotriton helveticus. Next base: position 791,559,450 of record NC_136071.1, on the reverse strand, counting down.
CGCCATCCGCCACTGCCGTTGCCGCTGTTGCTGCTGCTGGTCTCCCGAACCCAGCCGGCAGACAGCCTCCAGAATCTGCCGGTAGCTCGCCGTGACTTCCAACGACTTCCACCGAGTCTGCCTAACAACCCGGTACGTGCAAGCCTGAAATCAGACGCCGACAGTCGGCCTTTCACATCAAACTAACTCCACCACTTTGCTGACATCCGCGACCCGCTGGTTAGCCGGCCGCCATGTTTTCCCCTGTCCTCCCTTGGATTACACAGAAGATTGAGGACTTGGCTAAAACTAATTTTGACAGAGTGAAAAAAGAGGTTGGTGAAATGCTAAAAGGCTGGATAAACATACCTTTGTCAATATATGGGAGATCTAACCTTGTAAAGATGGTGATTATACCAAAAATTACTTTTTTGTTTGAGACTATTCCGTTGTGTTTTAAAAAGGAATGGTTGGCGAAAATACAAAGTATGATAATTTCATTTATTTGGGCGTCAAAATCCTCTCGAATTTCATGGAAAAAAATAAGAAGAAGGGTAAATAAAGGAGGGTTGGCGGCTCCAGATCTACAAGTATATGCATGGGCTTTTTGTTTAAAAAATTGCAGGATGCTATTGGGTACCCTTGTTCAATCTCAGATTGGCGGACTTTTTGGAATAATGCTGAAGATATCAGGTTATCACGAATTTGGATACTTATATAAGTTTGGAGACCCCAAGTTTTTTAAAAAGGTGAAACTTAAGACTCTGAGGGACCTGGCCGAGATCTGGTATAAAATAAGGAAAGTATTTAAGATCCCCTATCTAAGTTATATGGCTCCGATATGGGAATCTCCGGGAGCTCCTTCCTGGACAAGAGACGCTTTAGCTTTAAATTTGATAAAGGAGCCCGACTTGCAAAGATGGAAAGATTTATTTCTAGACGGAAACTTAATTTCTTGGAGTTCTTGCCAGCAAAAGTGGGGCCCAGTTTTTTCAAAATATAAGTACTTACAGATCCAAAGTTGAGCAAATCAGTCAGAATCAGGGATTGGACGGGAAAATGATTTTGAACTAAAGTTGGAGTCAATGGTTTTTAAGAAGGAAGTTGCTTGCTGGTACTGGCGAATTTTGGAAATGGAGGATGGAACATTTGATCTACCAGAGACCCTGTGGAAGAAAAGCTTGCCAAGGATCGCGACAGAAGACCAATGGCAAGTAACTATGAGCATGCTATATAGAATTGTTAAACCTGCAAACCTAAGGCGAAATGTTTTATTTACCATTCACAGGGCATACTGGTCCCCGTACAGGCTCTCTAAATTTAAGGATGGAGGAATAGTCGAATGTCCAAAATGTAAAGCTCCAAATGTCGATGACTTACATATGTTTGTATCGTGTCCGAATATCAAACTATTCTGGATTGAAGTGAGTAACTCCCTTTCCAAAGCATTGAACCAACCTATTGAGGTAAGCCCTGAATTAATTATTACCGGGAGATATGATTTACAAAATAGAGTTTTGGGTAACAATGTTAGACTTATTTTTTATGCTATGTTATTAGCACGCCGAGAGATTTGTAAATTATGGGTCTCACCATCTAGTCCTACTTTATTGGATTGGATCTTAGCCATGAGATACATGGCTAAGCTTGATATATTAGATCGCTCTAAAAGAAATAGAGGTTTTTGGATACCCTTCCTGCTAAATTTTGGTTAAAGTTATATTTATGTTAAAAGTCCGATGATTAAGCCTGTGCCTGTCTAGCTGGTATATGGATCATCCGAGTACGAGGAATAGAGATGGTGGAGGACACACATCTTGGGTCGGGTGGTCAAGAAGGACAGTTGAGAGGATACCAGAACCAAAAATATGTGTTGTCTACGCCCCATAATTCTAACCAGCCTAATAGACAATAACAGCCCAGTGGCGGATAAGTACGAAGTTATGGGCGGCAAGACGGCAAATGAGGATAAAAAAAAAAAAAAAAAAAAAAAAGAGAGTGTCAACTATACCTTTGTACAATGTAGCTGAAAGTGGTCAGTCTATCAGGGATATACAAAATGTACAAATGTTATTGGAACTCGATGATAGTTTTGAGAACCCTCCAGGAATACAGGACATTATGGATGATTTGGGTATTGAAAGCAATCTTCAAACCAGTAGTGGCCTCAAAAATAAATCAATGTTTGTTCCCCAACTTCCTCATGATAATCTTATCAACTGTTTTTTCAAAGCTGTTACAGAGGAACTCTACAAATTAGAGGACAAGCTAAAATGGGTATCCCTTACCAAATGTGATAATCTCAATACTCAGGAAAGGGTAGCCCTTAAACAACTCTCTGGCTATAATGATACAGTCCTGAAAGAAGCTGACAAAGGGGGAAACATCGTCCTATTGAACAAAAGTGACTACTTCTTGGAAATTGATAGACAGCTTATGGACACTAGATCATATACTAGAATTGAATCTAATCCAACACAGGAAGTAAATCATCGTTTAGAGAGAATGCTTAAATATTGGCACAGCACTGGGGTTCTTTCTGATCTAGAAATCAAATATCTGTATAATCCCAATCCCATGGCAGCATATATTTACATCCTTCCCAAGGTCCATAAGAGTGCTGCTAAACCACCGGGAAGACCCATAATATCTGGGATTGGCTGTGCGACAGAGCACCTCTCTGAATACATAGATATCACATTACAACCCGTTGTGCGTAATCTACCGTCCTTTATAGAGGACACTAAAGACCTCCTCAACAAACTAGAAAACATGACATGGATGGATGATGCCTTGCTGGTCACGCTAGATGTATGTGCCCTATATACCAGTATTCCAGTCAATAAAGGTATGGAGGCCCTTACATACTTTCTCTCTAAACGTGACGCTACTTTGTATCATCACACTGAAATGGTTCTGGAATTCACCCGTTTTGCCCTGAATAACAACTTCTTTGTCCATAACAAAACATGGTATCATCAACACTCAGGTGTAGCAATGGGGGGGAAATTTTCGCCCTCTTTTGCCAATATATACATGGGGTTTTTCGAAGAATTCCATATCTGGAAACATGGTCCCCCTGAGCTGTCTAACCACATCATTTTTTGGTGTCGGTTTATAGACGACATCTTCCTGATATGGGGAGGCAATGAGACCTCTCTTAACCAATTTGTTATGTACATAAATGAGAATACATACAACTCAAGCTTCACCTCACATTACAGTAAAAACAGTGTAGACTTTTTAGACACTACTCTATATGTCAACAATGGCAAACTAGAAAGTAAATTATTCGGAAAAAGTACTGCCTGCAATGCAGTTTTACACGCGAGCAGTGCTCATCCATCATCACAGATTACATCCATTCCATTTGGGGAAATGACTAGATTGCGCCGCAATTGCAGCTCGGAAACTGATTTTCAACATGAGATAGACAACTTAAAGGAACGATTCTCCATAAGAGGATATGATAAGTCAATATTAGACAAAGCCCATAATCGTATCAATAAGATATCCAGAACTGAAACCTTAAAACGTACACCCAAAAAAATACTGGATAAGAGGGATGATAAAATTCCCTTTATTACCCAATTTAACTCCCATAGTAATCATGTGTATAGGACAATAAATAAACACTGGAGTATTCTAAGAATGGACCCTGATTTGGAAACTTATCTAACCAACAAACCCAAGATCGTGTATAGACGAGGACGAACTCTGAGAAATATCATAAGTCCCTCTATAGTCAATGAGCATGTGCAAACCAGCAATACCAACAAATGGTTTCCTAACAAACCCAAAGGCTTTTTTAAATGCACTCAATGCTGTGTATGTCAGTTTGCTGACGACAAAAAGAAGAGCTTCAAATACAACACTCAACAAACCCACCATATTGATCAATTCATAAACTGCAACACCAAGTACACTATGTACTGTATTGTTTGCCAATGTGGTCAGATTTGTGTTGGGAGCTCCACCAGACCTCTCAAAGAAACAATCCAGGAACATTTACGAGCGATTCGCAATCACAATAAAAGTTATCCCCTGGCAGTCCATAATAACACGGCCCATGCAGGATCTGAAATAATTGCGATCAAATTCCATGGCATCACTGAGGTAAAAGCCAATCCTAGAGGAGGTGATAGAGTCACTGCACTGAGAAAATGTGAATTGCAATGGTTAATAAAATTAAGGGCAGTAGATAGGGGACTTAATATTGATTGTGAACTTCATGTCTTCCTGAAAGACTGATTTATGGAATAACACATTCTCCCCGTCTACTGCATACCAAGTGCTAACTGAATAATATCTACTTCTTTGGGTTTTGCACATATGTTGTTTAAAATGTTTTCTTCTCATGTATAAGCTGGATGTCTTGTGTGTCCTATGCATACGATAAAATCTCTTATGATCATGAACCTTACTGTATTATTAGGTCAGCTGTATACCCTATGAGTTGCAGCTTTCAGGCTTATTTGCGGCCAAGCTTTCCCTTCCCGTTTCAACATGTCTGCCATAAGCTTTTGAGGCAGTGTGATGTTTTCCTTCCTCATATAATATGAGGCTGAGTTGTGGCAGATACGCATCAACAATATATTAATACAAGGACAAACTCTTACAGTAAATAGTTGGCTTTAGGAGATTTTGACTGATCATGTACAAATGATCGCAATGCCGCGTATTCGGTTAGATTTGAGACACTCCAAGATGGACGCCGATACAATCAATGCTGGGTATCTATGATAGAGCTAGTCCTTCCTTTATCTTTATGTCCAGTGGCCGACGCCGTACACGGCGGCTGGCGATACTTAGCGGCCAGTGTATAAAATGCCGCCATGGTATGCACTAGGTTTTCTGCTGCGTGAACGGACCTGTGTGGAAACGCTACTCTTTAACCTACTGGTAAGCAGATATGGGACCTTTACAGTAGCGGTAGCTAGCTCGGTTGTAACTGTTGGCCCATTCACTTACCCGATCATGTTTAAATTATTTTTTTAGCGAAGCAACTTTCAGGGTTGCGAAAACGTGTATTTCGCGAAAACGGTTGAGCCACTGATCACTTACCTGGATCTCCACTGCACAGGAGATGTACTAACGTTATAATGATGTGTATATAGTGAGGTGAGTTTTGCTCACTAATCCTAATATCTGGGATATGTGTCTTATTGGGACAATTGATGCATTTGTATATGTATGGTTAGTTAGGCCAGATATTTATGGACAAACTCACCAGTCAGCAATGCGAGCTATTAGGACATTTCCTCTTGCCTGCACCTTTTGTTACATTCTGTGGGGAATCTGGTGAATCCTACCTATGATAACAACCTTGTACTAGTCTCATACCAAATAGCACAGTATACGTTTATATACTAATAGGAAATATAATTGGTTCGTTCGACTGGGAGTAAGGTAGCGTTTTGGTTACTGTTCCCATATAATCTCGCTGCTAATCATTATATATAATTAGACCTGTATGTATTCTTATACGTTTGTATATTGACTTCTGTTGTTACATTAGGATACATGGATACCATCGTTAACTTATTTGATTTCTGAGTGGGGTAATGCTGGTTTACATGCCCCATATCCAGCAGAATAAATACATTTCTATTCTTAGCTTGCTGGTCGTACTATAGATTTTTACCGACATATATATTTTCTTCATTTTAACTTGTGAATCATAGACTTGCCATAATCTTTGTCTGATCGATATATACTATCTCCTTTTCTCTAATTCTTAGTAATACAGCAGCTTCATCGTACATGACTGTTGTCACGATTGATTGACAGATTTGAATCAGTTCCTTACGCTACACTGCAGGTGTCTACTCTATCATCTAATTGTTTGGTGAGTTTGATAATAGGTGTTCATACTATGTAATTATGGCTTATTGACATCAAAACCGTTTTCTCTAAAATAGTATATTGTAGACTATTATGTCACACTGCCGTAGTCTGGATATCACTGTTTGTCCTTGCTCTTCTTGTATTTAATATAGATGTTGATGCTGTCCAATGCCTCTCTGTGGATTTACTCACCATCCCACAATATGTTTCCCGCCATTGATTTGTGTTTTGTTTTCTCTTCAACACCACTAGTTGTTCTAACCTTTGGATTACTTATGCCATTGTAGATATGACAACTATGTTCCATCCTTTTAGGTACTCTGCTTCAAATACACTACAGTTCGCGTTTCTTACCTTGATGAACGAATAAAACTCCACTCCACCACATGTATGGTGGGTGTAGATTTTAATTTTACATAGTGACACTTTTTGTCTGAATCAGATATATGAAATGTCTTTTTATCTGTATTCACCTGGGTTTCTGATCATGCATGATGCCCATGTGCGCTGATTTTGAGATGGTGTGTGATCAGGATTGTAAATATAATACTTTTTTGTGTATATATATATGGGAACCTATTATCACACCAATTGTATTATAATGTATGAGGTTACTGTTATCCTACATAGTAATGTAGCACGGCAACTTGTAAATATGTATATAAATGTATATATTTGACTCTGTAATGATACTTTGTATTATTTAAATTTTCTAGCCTTGATGAAGTCCTTGTGTAGGACGAAACACGTGTTGGTGACTTACGTGCTGGGAGAATATGTTTTATGAAATTTGAATACCAATAAAGAAAAGATTGAAGAAATCAAAAAACTGGACTATACTTGAACTTCTATTGATTTGTTGGAATCCCCCACTGAATAGAATCGTGGTTTTGTCCCTTACGGTATTTTCCATGACAACTAGAGTGTGTTATACCTAGGGCCTTATGCACTTTATGCCCGGACTGTTACAATATGAATTATTAGGAGTGCTGTAATTAGAATCTCAATCCCCTGTAGCTTATATGACACACACTTTCGTGTATGTCAATAGCACCTTGAGGTAGTAGGTGCCCAGAGTTTCTTTAGCACCCTTTTTCTATAAACTTTTTCTTGTGTGAACCAGACTGTAAGTGTGTACAAATTATATATTGAATAACATTATCCTTTGGAGAGTTGTGCGGACGTTTCCCTATGGGAACACTACTACCTATCTTTGTTGTAACTACCAAATGATTGCCTTATTGGACGTGGAGGGCAAGGCATATGCAAGTTCTCTCCTTATGGAATGAGCAGACTGGGTCATCAAGAGAACTTGCTTCCCTTCTATCAAACAGGGTTCCGCACGGGAGGCTCCACCATAGATAACATTACAGCCCTATCATACTTAATACAACAATCAATGGCTCAGGCGACCAGCCTCTTTTCACCTGCTTCATTGACTACACAGCAGCCTTTGATGGTGTAGACCGAAATATTCAATGGAAGAAACTGGCTGGCTGGAACATCTGTCTGAAACTTCTTCAAGCAACCAAATCAATGTACACCCAAACGTGGGTAAGAGTCAAACTCTCGTGTGAATCAGCCATGAAAAAGATCAGCACCGACCACGGCTAAAGTAGGGATGTGTCCTTGCCCGCTTCTTTTTAACTTATATCCAGCATATCAGGGCAACGCATTGCAGGGGGCAAAACTGGTGACTCCTAGGATCGGGGGAGTTAGAATCCAATTGATTCAGTATGCGGACGACCTGGTCCTCTTGGACCATACCAAAGTTGGCCTTCAAAAAGGCTTAACAGCATTAGCAGTGTATAATGCCGAAAACAAATTGGTTGCAAATCCAACAAAATCAAAGATACTTATCTTTGGCCGCTATCCAAAAAAGAAGCTAATAAAATGGAGACTAGGATCACTACTATTATCAAGCACACAATCATATAATTACCTTGGAGTTTGGCTCAGCGAAACTGGTCGGACACAGGTTCATCGACACAAGCTCCAGCAGAAAGCCAAAATGGCCACTTATGCCATTTGCAAACTCCACGCCACTTTGGAAAGTCCAACTACTACGGCAATCCAACGAGTTCTGAGTGCAAAATGACTACCCTCCCTCAATTACGCCATACAGGCGTTCCCAGGTAAATTGGGGCAAGACCTCAAAAGAATCAACTGTGCAGCCTACAAAAAGTTATTTTGCCTTCCGTTATGCACAAGGAACACTCTAATACGTAAGTTAGAATGAATTCTTAACCGGCAATCTTTGGAAGAACTAGCAAGCCTAGCAAAATATTACTACCTAGCCACCACGGCACCAGAGAACTCGATGAAGTTCATTATAAACAAAATATTTAAAAAGCCAGGTAACCCGTGGTCAGCCGGTCTAGCCTCAGCCAAGGAGCTCTTGAATTTAGCGACTGAGAACTGGGACCCCAATACAATAAAATACACAACCATCAAAACAGTCATAAAAAACAAGTAAGATCTTGCTCACGAAAACTGGATATTGAAGCTTTGACAGTCAGAGGCTTCCATGAGACCCAAAGTTCCCCTCACACTTTAAATGGCCATAAACCACACCTTGTACAGCCGTTGGGCAGGCAAGCCCTACAAAGGATTCTGGCTGCAAGATTGCATGCGCTCCCCTTAAAATATCTGTATCCTTCTGTCAAATTAAGTCCAGCAATCACGGAGTGTCGCCTCTGCCACTACAAGCGTGAAACATTGCCTCACAACCTATTATGCTGCCCTGCCCTGTTGTCAGTCCGTAGAATCCATCTAGGGCCCATCCTTCTCCAACTGGGAACGCGGACTGTAAAAGAGGCAGTTTATCAACTATACTTGCTGGACACGGTGAAACACATGGCCAACTTCGCCAAATTCATCTACCATGCGCGACAAGCCCTAATGAACACTCTGATCGCGGTATAACTTGACTTTTAACAGATAGAAGGACCCATGTTGCACATGCTTCCTACACATACATTATTTTATTCAATTTTAGATATGTTTTTATATTGATTGCTCTCTTTATGTATTGATTTTTAATAATCACTCAAATAGAGTATTGTCATTGTCATTTGTCATGACATGGTCAGTGACATCACTCATGACATCACTGATGACATCTCAAACGACATCACTGATGACATCACTGATGACATCATCCTTGTGAAAGAGTGGCAGACCTCCTCTCAGTGTAATATAACCCTTGATACACACATTCAAAATAGAAACTAAACATTTCAAAACAATGGAGATACCAATACCAGTTAGAACAACCTATTCAGTAATTCCAAAATCTACATCCACATCCACTCATTCACCAACAGTTCTATATAGTCACTCATACATGTACTCACTCATCATATGTACTCATACACCTATACATCCTGTTACACACCTACACTCATGCATAGAGTTACTCACACACATACTCACACATGCAAATAAACTATCAAACGTCTATTTACTTGCATATACAGCTATACATACACCACTACACTTACTTCTACAGAAACGTACACATACTTACTCTCTTGAACAATCAATTATAGAAACACATACTTATTTATGCAGGAACTCTTCCAATCTCTCACTCTCATATATACACACTTATATACATTAATATTCAGATATACTAGTTTAAAACATATGTAGTTACTCATAAAGACACTATTGAGACAGTCATTCACTCACTAACACACACATACACACATTCATCCACCCATACAGTCCTGCAGACATGCTGTGTTCAAAACACATACAAACAGTGAGTCACTCATTCATGTATCTATGCGCTAAGTAATATCCCCCACCGAACCATACAGACACTCAGACACTTATACTGATACGCAAAAAAACAACTAATTATCCATATACACACTCATGTAGCTACTTAGCAACCCATGCAGTCACTGAAAGACAGAGTGAGACACTGATATAGATATTTACATATTTAAACATTACTCGCTAATACATGTATTCTCTAAGATACACTTAATAAGTCAGTTGTGCAATCATTAAAAAAAACCATCCATTCAGACACTAATTTACCCATTTATTCTTCCATCGACCTTTAGATATACATATATAAAACATATTTATTTTTCAGAAAGACACATTCACTGGATGATGTCATCAGTGATGTCATCAGTGATGTCATTTGAGATGTCATCAGTGATGTTATGAGTGATGTCACTGACCAGGTCATGAGTGATGTAATATGTGACGTCATCAGCAGTGCATTGCGGGCGCGCGAGTTATAGTTAGCTGAACTAACTATAACGAGGGAATTTCAATGGTTTTGTATGAGAGAAATGTCCAGCTAACTATAACATGGGTGAAACCTATGGTTTTTTCAGTGAATTTCTAAGGTTTTTTAAATGCTAATTCCTAACTATAACGTGTGTGAAACCTATGTTTTTTTCAGTGAACTTCAAAGGTTTTGTAAATGATAATTTTGAAATATACTAATTATTATATTTCTTTCTTTTTATAGTAATTTCCTACATTTTTCTTATAAATACTTATATTTATTTTATTTTTAAAGTTACATTTCATATTTTTAATGTAAAATAATAACAAAACTACATTAAAAAAGAATGCACTGCTAGTGAAACTGCCTCAGTGAATTTGTAAGTGTTTGTTAGAGGAAGATTTACAACACCCTTGTGCCTCTTTTACACCACCGTTGCATCACTTTTCTGATGAAGCAGTGGTGCAAAAGATGCACCAAGAAATACGGTATTTAGAATGTGACGTATCTGGGAGGTACGTCATATTGTAAATCCCTGTACCAGAAGGACACATTCCTACATGGGGAGGCGTTCCTGCGCAATAACACCTCCAAAAAGTGGCTGAGTGAAATCTACGAGATTTCACTTTGTCACTTTTGGGCTCATGCTGTGTCAAAACCCTGCACTACCTTGAAGCAGGTGTAAGGATTGACACAGAATTCTCAGCATAGGGCCCCCAGACCATTGCTGGAGATACGTTGCACTTCCAACATAACTCAAACAATGCACCACCTTTACAGCACAGATACATCACATATATGTACCATTTTTGTCCCATGGTACACCGCATTGTAAATACGGCGCATCCATAGTGGTGGTGTCACGGAGCACAATAACTGACATATTCCTGGGGATATGCCAGTTATTGTATATGTGCCCAGTAGTGTTTTAATGTAGTGATAGGATTACTACATACAGATGAATGAGTCACAACAAAACTAAAACAACAGTGACAGAGTGTTTGCTGGAAGTGTAACGATAAAAACGAGTAAATTGAACGTATAAAACACAAATTTGCAAGTACATAGAAGACTGCATTCATCGTCTATAAGGGTTTTGAAGCAGTCTATGCCCAAAGTCTATTTTAATGCATGAGTACTTAGATAGTGAGTGGATGATTACAAGACTGCAAGAAAAGAACCTGATTGAATTTATAACATCCTCAGTTGTACCACAGTATACAGATAAACACATTCTGCTGAATGGCTCACTACAATATTGAAACAGTAGTGTGAGAATGTTTGCTGGAAGTATTACGATGCACATTGAGAAATTTAACGTATAAAACATAAGTTTGCTGGTGCATAGAACAGTGCTTGCACAATCTATAGAAGTTTGAAACAGCCTATGCACTAAGGCCTCTTATAATCCATGAGTATCTAAATACTGACTGGATCATTATACTTTAGCAAAGAAAGTTCCTCACTAAATTTATTACAGCTTCAGTTTTACCATGGTACAATGAAAAAGAACATACTGCTGACTGGCTCACTACAATACTAAAACAGCAGTGTTGCAGTGTTTGCGGGAAGTCTAAGGATACAGACTGGGAAATTGAAGGCATAAAACACAAGTTTGCAGCTGCATACAAGACTGCATGTATACTCCATACGGATTTTAAGCAATCGGTACCCTCAAACCCACTTTGCATATTTTAAATCAATACAAACATTTAAAGAATATATAACTGAATCTATTACTGCTTCACTTTTAGTACAATAAATACATTAGTAGATAGTGCTCAAACCTTTATTATTTTTCAACAATAAATTTATTCTTGTAACATCTCATAATTTAACAGACATTCCAATGCAACTTTATCATATATGTCATTCAGATCAATTTCCTCGTCAGCAGTTTCTGATTTAATTTGTACTAAAATTTCAACATAATTTAAAACTTCCATAAAATCTCCATCAAAGCTTTCGTCTTCAAAATCACAATTCATGTCTGCAGCACTAATTTCCCCCTCTTCACTCTCATTACCTGTGACAGATACGATTAATTCTTCAATTATACTCAAAGTAATATCCAAAATCTCCTGAGTATGAGGCTGTTCTCTTTCCATAGTTTTTCCTTTATGTTCTTCCTCCTTCTATAAAAATATAAACAGTTAATTTGATCACTTTTCGTAATATATAATACAAAACTACCGTTTTCACCTATTTTGGCCTACAAAAAATACTGTATAAATACTATTATCTAATAACATTCCATTAGTAGAGTTTTAGCCCTTTGCAAAATTATACAACTATAATTACTTATGAGGATTTCCTGTTCTTAGCTTTCCTTAAATTTTGAAAGCAGTCACTCCGTATGACTATAGGAGAAGATTCAGGCTGTTATAGTAAAATACACTACTAAAAAATGTAGAATATGTCTATTCACCTTACCCTTTCCAAAATAATAAATGTGTTTTACTATAATGGAAAAGATAGTATTCATTGTTCAGAATAACACTGTGTTTCTGTGTATATTTAGACATCATTATCACACTACTTTTTTAATACTTTGTGTTTACTCTATCTCTATTCCTCATCTATAACTTAGTCTAACCCTACTAATTACCTACTTCTTCCAATTTCGAACTAGCCTCTCCTCTAGTATTTATCTGCAACCTTGTAGCTTACGGTTCTTTATTTTTCTCACTGCTTATAACCTATTATTACGTAACATTCATTAACCTAGGCCTCTCAGTTTATTGTCTAATTTTTATATTATTAATTTCCTCGTGTTCTTCTACTAACTTTTCTTTATGCAGTTGCTTGTTATCTATTCTCTCAATCCTTCAATATCTTGTGTTTTTCATTAATGTTCCTTCTTAATTCAAAAGTCTTCCTACTATTCCTAACTCAATGTGTTCTTTTCCCTTAAGACCTTGCTTATCACAAATTTTATCGTTTCTTGTTTTAAGTTAGAGAAAATACATCGACTGAGTACATTCAATATTGTCTATAATGTCAGGTAAGTTTACTTACTCACTAACATGTTAAACAACGTTCTTTCACTCTCACAGAAATATTTCCACTTTCTCTTCACAAATGTCTAAGGAGCAATTGAAAATGGATCTGAACTCCGGAACGTCTTCGGTGAAATGCGCACTCGTTAGTGAGCGCGCGCCTCACCAAGGATTCCCCACAACTGTGTAAATGACTAGATCGCAACAGCGTCTTTCAGCCGCGGCCCGTGGAGGGACTTGCGATGGGGCAGGCAGGGGGGGCGGGGGAGTGGCAGGGTGAGGGGTGATAAACAACGGAATCTGGATGATTGCAGGTAAGTAAACAATTACATTAATAAAACGAATTTCGGGCCATATTATCAACAAAACACGATATAAACAAAAGGCGATACATTATCCCCGCTTTTATCAGCAGGAAAGTGTTGATAAAGCGGCGATATTCTATCTCGTTTGGTTGATAATATGGCCCGAAATGCATGCTATAGGCTTCGTGGTGACGATCACGTGTGGTTATGACTGCGTTGTAATGGCTGTTTCCCCCCAGGACACTGCAGCAACCTGGTCTGGGCGTCGTGGACTCCAGGGCAGTAGGCAGAGGGCCACGCAGCTCCTCATACAATATAGAAATCTTTGTGGGGTGATTGTTTCCGTGGTTTGAGGGGTATGATTGAGGCCCAAATATTTAAGTTTTGTAGGGGGGTAACTTTGCATGGTAAAATGTTGCAAGAGATTTGTAAATGTGGTACACATTGTTTCTTATTATTTTGATTTCTTTTCTAAGTTGTAGTCTATTCAGAGGAAATAGAAGTCATTAGTTTTCAATCCTAATCTTGAATATCTTACTATACTATTTCAACATTATTTCTATTGTGGACCGTCATACACCCCTCCCCCCACCACAAAATAAAAGAAGTATGTACTTTTTTTATTAACTTTTATTTAAAAAATAACTAAACGAAATTTTATTATAACTATATTACAAACAAGTAGAAAAATAAGTTTAATAACAAACAATATTATAAGCAAATTGTTAAATGAACTTCATAAGATGTCCGATTGGTAATCTGGAAAACAAAAAAGAAAATTAGAGTTTAGAATTATGTAGATGTGAGTAAATGAGCTGAAGCATTACAAGTCACTCTATGGTTTTACGCTTTTACGTGTGCAGTGTGCCTCGTACATTTCAGTTCTGTTATACTGCTGCGTTTAAGTGGTGTCTATATGAAAGAAAAACCACCCAACACTATACCGTCAGTGACGACAGCCTGGGGTATGCCAAAAATCACCGGACACTACCCCTGCTCGGACTGTAGCGTTTGCCATTTGACTCAAGCTACTAAAACATTGTCACTTGAAGAAGGCAAAGTGTGGACCCAACGTGAACACACGAATTGCAACTCAGTAAACGTGATCTACCTAATCACGTGTCCCTGCCAGCTCCGTTACATAGGCATGACCACGAGAAAGGTCAAACAACGCATCTGCGAGCACCGGAGCAATATAAGGTGCAAAAAAGTAACAACTAAACTGAGTCGCCATTTCCTGGACAATAATCACACTACCAATGACATGAGATGGACCATCATTGAAGTAATTGATGGCACAAGGAATGTACAAAACAGATTGTTTGAAAAAGAGCAGCGTTGGGTATATCGTCTGGGGACCAACATCAATGGCCTTAACGACGACATCCCATGGAACACTGTTCTGTCGTAAACCCTTGAGCCAGGCTCCAATTATCATATCATGTGTAACAGCAATATACAAATGCTCTCCTATTTTTCCTGCTGCTGACTATCTGTGCACTTAAAACAACTAGTGCCTTGTAATTATTCCCAATATCACCACTGAGATCGTGTCTAAAAGCAAAGCCCTCTAAATATTCCCATTAGCATTACTGATATTGTGTGTATGAGCATAAAATGCCCTCTCAATGTTTTTATTGATATATATATTTTTTATATATATTTTTTATAATTCATGCATTAAACGTCTAGTGCCTTACAACTATGCCCATTTCCTTAAATCATAGGAGCACTGCCAATTATCCTTTATTGATCCCGAAGTGGTAGAAACTCTGTCACTAGACACCGACCGTCACAACATTGATGGCCGGCGAGCGTCAGGTTTGTGATTCCAAGCCTCGCTCTGGAAACCGACCGTACCCCGCCCACACGAGCGCGTGCGCTCCAAGCCTCGCTTTGAGCGAGACACGCCCAACCCGGAATCGCGCGCTGAAACACAAACACAGCGTATTTAAACTCACTCTCCGGTCCCGCTCTCCATCGTCGGGGTCCGGTTCAGAGGAATTTTGAAGGTTCAAAAGCGGGTTGCGAGTGCTGAGGGCGTGAGTCTTACATTACCGATAGGACGGTCATCTCAATCTCCACGAGCTAAGTACTTGGAAGCAATGCCATTTAACTCTTTTCCTTTTCAGGATGTGCCAGGCGCGCTCCAATCCTCCTCCCGAGACCCATGGTGCTAGTAGCGCCCTCTTTTAAAGTGAGATATCACCCATATTTACTATCTTAGGGGGGTCACCGACCTCTTGGTCAATTGATCCCTGCTACAAGGTGAATTCATACCGTGTTTTTATTTCCCTTCTACAGCTGTAGTTTTAAACACCACTAGCACTTCACCTCCCAGAGTTTAACGCTAAACATCCCCAAAGGGCTACTTGGATGGTGCTTAAAATAGCGTTTACTATGGGCACACTAGTATTTGCCACCATCTATGGAGCACTATGATAATTCGCAATGGCGTATACTAATTGTATGTATGTCCTTGTGTGTTTGTTTGTACATCTTCTCTCCACAGGTGCTGAAATACCCCTGAACTTGGGGCTTTTTTCTTTAGAATGAGCATCACGCTCTTCTAATTTTAAGCACTTTTTTCACCTTTTCTTTTTTCACTTTCACGCCCCCAGGTTAGGGTGGACTATTAGAGTGTCCATACCGCCGGGGTATAGTCCTGAAGAATGCCTTGGTGAATATATACCACTAGTATGGCAGAAACATGTTGACTGATTAATTAACTGTGTGGTACTTAGCTGAATTTAACCAAATCCTAACAACCTTGGCACGTAAATTCAGACACATATACCACTTACCTGTGTCTTAGGGATCACTCATTAAAAAAATCTTTTTTTGATACCCTCCTAGGCACTTTTAATTATACTTCACTCACATCACGCCCTCCCCACACGACCAGCTCCGCAGTATTTCTGGCGTCGCAGCACACCAAAGAGGCACTCGGCCTCTTTGGTGGGGCCCGATGATGAAGCATGACACTGACCAGGTCGGTGTGTGAGGGCCTTCCTACTCAAAATTGAGTGTGTGTGTTATCCCTTCTTCATTCGCTCCAATTTTGTGGCAGTCCTGCGACTGACCAGACCTCTCTCTTTTTTGTTGAAGTATATGGAAGTACCTACTGCGTTACTGACACAAAAGTGGCATAACGGGATTGTAAATATGTCGACTTATTTCTAATGCAATGCTATGAAGGCTTTGTAGATCTAGGCCTCTGTGCTTACCGTTGTATAAACACTGCGACCAAAGACTTCAGCCAGTGGAATTCATGACTTCAGTTGGGCTGTTCTTCTACATGTGCAAGTAGACAGCAGTGTCTATAAGTTTAAGAGAGAAAGAGAAATGATGTCACAGAGAGGGAGAGAGAGAAAGAGAGAGAAAAGAACATTAAAACTGTCTCACAGAGTCTGGAATTGAGATTTTTTTCTTGAAAAGTGAGACGTAGATTTACAAACTCCTTGCGTCACTTTACCCATGTTAAAAGTATCTCAAAAGTGGTGTAATAAGGTTGTGTCGATCTGTTTGTCAAACTGTTGTAAGGTATTTGTTGTCACTGCTTGAAGGTAAATATAGATTTTACAGAGAAGCTGCTGTACACTACGCACTATGGGCCATATTATCAAGCCTGGGCGACAAAATTATCGCCACTTTATCAGCAGGAAAGTGCCACTAAAGTGGCGATAATGTGTTTGATAATATCAACACTTGAAACCAGGAAGTGTTGGTGGCCATCTTGTGCCTCGGTAGCACCGAGTCACAAGAAAACAGTAAAACAAACTTGAGAAATAAGGGAAGGGTAGAAACATTCTGGTCCTTTGCGGTTGCTCAGGGGGTCGTACATGGATGTTTAGGCTCTTTTTTTTTTTTAAAGAAAAATCGCGCTGTACGCGTACAGAAATCCATACAATTACGAGCAGGAGCTGAATGCTGATTGGCTGTCAATACTCCAAACCAGGAAGTGTTGGCAGCCATCTTATTTGTCACGACAGCCGAGTCACAAGCAAACAGTAAAACAAAGTTGAAAAATAAGGAAAGGGGGTAGGGTAGAAACATTCTGAACCTATGCTGTTGCTCAGGGGGTGGTAGATTTCAAGAGACATGGCTTGCAGATCCCCCACACCTTCAGGGATACTTGCGCTTTTACACCGGCGCGAAAAGGACAGCTAAATATGGGCACCTTCAAGGTGGCCTAGCAACTTACGTATCAATCACAAGCTTCCTGACGGCAAAAGAAGTTGGACCATCCTCTACAGCCTCGCTGGCAGTAAACTTTCCCCTGGCGCAACTAAAAACAGGCATCGCTGATACCGACTTCACTCTAATCAATGTCTATGTTCATCCGAGAAGAAAGAGAAAAGCTGTCAAAGACCTATGCAACTACATGGAGGAATGCATAAGAGAAAGACCTTCAACTAACGTCTTGCTTACTGGGGATTTCAATCTCAACCTCATAGGTGTCACGCAAGATGTTGAGATCCTAACCCAAAACTCAATTTGGGACATTCCATCACAAGGGAAGTCACAAATATCCAAACAAACTAAACTAGGCAAAAAGACCCTAGAAGAACTGGAACATTTTAACATCAGGGCCCTAAATGGAAGGACTTCCGGAGACAATCCTCCGGCCTCAACATTCCACTCAACAAGAAATAGCAGTATTCTAGATTATACCTTCATCTGATTACCATTATTTCAATACATAAGTTCTTATCGGATAGGCAGAAGCGGAGAAAGTGATCATTGTCCCCAAGAAACTACTCTTGAAACTATAAAGCCAAACTTTGAGCCGTCCAAAGAATCATAAGAGTCAGCCCACACTGTTAATTAAAAAAAATACTCAGCACCTAACAGGGTCAACAGCCTTAAAGAAAGCAATAATTCGACTCTAAATGATGATCTGTCGAAATTACAAAATACTATCCGGCGCCAAATTAAGAAAGGAAGAAGTGAGGGAGCTCCGGGACCGAATGGCATCCCGCCCATTCTTTACAAACAAGACGTGGAAGGCTGGGCAGCAGCCCTCGAACCGCTTTTTCTGGAGATAAGACGCTACAACACCGTGCCAAGCTCCTGGAAGGGCTCCATCATTTCTCCAATCCACAAGGCAGGAGATAAGGCTTCCCCTCAAAATTATCGATTGGTGGCTTTAATCAATAACGAGGCAAAATATTTTGCAGGCATCCTCTTAGAAGAATTGTTGTCATGGGCCACAGAGAGATCCTTAATCCCGGTTAACCAGACAGGCTTTGCCAAATCAGTAGGTACAACGACCAATATTCTGACCATGGGCATGGCATAGACAAGGCAGAATCAAACAAATTTCTGCTTTATAGACTATAAGGCTGCCTTTGATCACATAAACCGGAACATTTTATGGTCTAAACTGAACAGCTGGGGGATACCAAGACCTCTGTTGGATCTGCTGATCAACCTACACACAGAGACCTGGGTACAGATAAAGGTAGGGAATGTCCAGTTTTGTCCAGGCGCATACCGACCAACAAGGGCCTGAAACAGGGCTGCGTCCTGGCCCCCACTTTATTCAACCTGTTTTTAGGCGACCTTGCTCCGATTCTAAACAACTGTAACTCCCACGCTCCCAAGCTAGGAGTACTCCATTTACCTTGTCTACTATATGCAGACGACATTGTCTTAATAAGCCACACAAAGGTAGGGCTCCAACATCTACTGAACGCAACATACAGCTACTCAAACAAAAACGAGCTGACAATAAATTTGGAGAAAACCCAGACAATGACCATTAGCCAGAACAAAAGAAAATTAACATCATGGTACTGGAACAACACAAGAATCGGAGATGCCCCAACATACAAATATTTAGGAGTGAAGATCGACAACGGCGGGCAGTTCTCTATTCAGAGAACAAGTATACGAGGCAAAGGGCTATCTTTGGCAATCTCACTGAAAACATTAAACAGCAAACTTTCTGGTCCTTCTCTTCTTCCCCTGGCGCAAGTGATACGCGCTAAACTCCTTCCAACAATCACCTATGGGAGTGAGGTACTCAGAGGAAGTGACGCCAAGATCCTCGATAACACAATTACAGCTGCTTACAGAATCATTTTTAGCCTGCCCAAGCGAACCTCACCAGCATAAATCAGGCTAGAATTCAGCATTGAACAACAACTCTTGGCAAGGCAGGGAGCCTACATCTCAGCCTGGGACAAAGTGAGGAAATCTAAACATGGAACATTAAACAAGCATTTATGGACGGAGCTAACGCAACATCCGTCCTCACCAGCAGCCAAGTTCCTCACAGGCAGTCTGGTGAACACAGGATTGAAGCAGCTCTGGGATACCCCGGTACACCATACAACACTCAAAAAGCTGGTCAAGAAATCGATCAAACAACTATCGTGGGTCCAAGATAAGGCAGCCCTTTCAAAAAGAACGCACAGCTGGATGACCCTGAACTCTTACTCAACGATAGCACCACAGAGCTACTTTGGCGTGGGTTACGCAAAATCCGTCAAAATGCACTTCTTAAAGTATAGGTTAGGCTTGCTACCCTGCATTGAAAACTTCCCACGCTGGATAAAAACCAAAGTTGGTTTCCTTTGTCGGCTATGCGGCTCAGTGCAAGAGGACATGCTGCACTTGATTTGCTCCTGCGAGAAACTGCTGGACGAACGGAAACATTTGCTGAAACATCACTTCAACCAACGAGAGATACGCACACGAAGGAATGCAGTTCTCGCCTGCTTCTCATCCCAAGATCCTCAGCTGAACTGCAGTTTTGTAAAATTTATGAAGGCAGTGGAAAGGAAGATGCCAAAAAACCAATCTCCAAGGGGCTTGATTTGACTAAACATTACATCATCCACTGTCACTGCTGACTTCATAAGAACATGAGGATACCGGGACAGCAAAAATATTTTTATAACAGAAAACAGAATCAAACTTAAAAAAAAGAAATTTTTTAAACATTTTTTTTTAACCGCTCCAGGAAGACATCCTGTGTATAATTGAATCGAGGAAATGTGACTGTGATATGCTGATTTTACTGAATATGTAGTTTTAACAAAATTTTCTTTTCATCTGTTTTGTACTGCAATGGTTTTAAGTAACTATGCTAAATAAAGTACTAATACTACTACTGCTCCTTTATTAATAAATGATTTTGTCGAAATCCATGGCTGGAGGAGTGCGTTTCTTAATGCAGGGGCATTCTTGAAGGAGAGATATATATATATATACACACAAACATACATACATACATACAATTATATATATATTACCGGGGACCGCCAGCTATCTAGGGCTATATGCTTGAGGGGCAGGACCCCCATGCCTTATTGGAACAATAAAGCCCAGGGGAGGGGGCAGTCCATGGGGCTGCAGAGGACCACGTGCCTCCCTGCATTTATTGACAATTGCCCCAGGGAGCCGGCAGTCCCCAGGGCAGTGGGGGCCACCGCATCACAAATAGAAATGTACCCGAGACCTGGCCCACCCGGGGGATTAAAGAAAAGAAGCAAGGGAGCCTGTGCTTCGTTTTTAAAAAACAAATTCTGCCAGATTCAAGCTCCCAAAGTGAATCCCACCAATTTTATTTTTTAATGCTTTTATGGGCCCTGGTGGTCCCTGTGTGACCCCGAGTGAAGGCCTTGGGGGTCAGGGTGTTTCTACCCTACCCCCTTTTCTTATTTTGTATCGTTTTTCTTACCTTTGTAAATTTGGTGTAATTCCAAAAAAGTGTTTTGGGGCCTTCCCTTTTTCTCTGCCCCAGCCTGACGATTCACCCCACAACCTTTAACACACGAGGTGAAGTAAGCAGGCCATTAGTTTTTAAAAATTCACAAAGATTCGTCAAACGGCGCTAAAGATATTGGCTTGATTAGTAATGCCAGGAAAAACTATAGAGGTGCCATCTCCAGGGCAAAGTCAGAGTGGGAGAATCAGTTTTGGTGTGATCTGAAACTGGCAAGCTCTGCCAGGGACTCGAAGGGCTTCTGGGAACTGATCAGAGCTAGAGACAAGCCTGTGGACATGCTTATAACCTGCAACATTCCAGAGGCCCTCTGGTTCGATCACTTTTCCCATCTCTATAATGTGGTAACAGGCAAGGGGGAAGATCCTATTGATGTCTCTTTTTTAGACTACTCTGAGTTGGGCACAGACTATTTGTTTACGGCCAAGGAAGTAGAGGGTGCAATCAAGTGTCTTGTCCCTAACAAAGCTGCGGGCCGGATGGCCTACCAGGAGACCTGCTACGTATTAACCCGCTAGAATGGGGGAAACTCATTGCCACACTACTGACTGCTAGTTTTGCTTGCGCAGCTCTCCCAGAATCTTGGAGGGGCGCTGAGGTCGTCCTGATTTTCAAGAAGGGAAATCGGGATGACCCAGCAAACTATCGCCCTATAAGCCTGTTGGATTCTACACAGAAGGTGGCAGGAAAGGTGGTCTTGGGGAGGGTCCTGCAGTGGGTTGAGGAGAAAGGTATTCTTTCAGATTTCCAGGCAGGTTTCAGATCAGGTACAGGGACAATCGAGCAAACATTCCGGTTGATGATGATATATTGGAAGGTAGTCTGTATCTTGCATTTATGGATTTGCGGACTGCCTTTGACCTGGTCCCCCGTAGTCACCTCTGGAGGGCACTATCTGGGTTAGGTTTACCCCCATATTTATTGTCCCTGCTAATTAAGCTGCATGCAGATAACTTTGCGCAAATCAGGTGGGGTAATCAGGGTCAAAAGACTTCACGAATACCTGTAAACAGAGGCGTCCGTCAGGGATGTGTTTTGGCCCCCACTCTGTTTTCATTGTATGTTAACGGGGTGGTGGGCCACCTCTTACAAATCCCTTCAGATGCTCCATCGCTGGCGGGCAGGAAAATACCCACTCTTCTGTTTGCAGACGACACCCTCCTGATTTCTAAAACCCCGGCAGGACTGCAGAGTCTCTTAACTGGATTCCAGTCTTTTTGTGACTCGAGGGGACTGGAAATAAATACTGGGAAGACAAAGTATCTGGTCCTAAACCCCCCGAAGAAGATTGGCAGGCCACCTTCATTAAAATCAGTCTCCCTAGAAAGGGTCAAAGTTTTTGACTACTTAGGAATTCGCCTTTGCGACACCATGAGATGGAATTGTCACCTCCAAAAGATGCTGTTGAGTCACAAGAGGGTGGTGGGGGCATTACTTAAAGAACAAAGGGCCTCCTCCCTCAAACCGATTGCTCCGGTGCTTGATATCTATAGGGCAAGAGGTGTGAGTGCGGCACTCTATGGGGTGGAACTTTGGGGTGCACAGAATGTGGACCAGTTGCCTTGCTCAGAAAATAAATTCCTCAAGGACTATATGCCATGCAGCCCCCCATAGCCCCAGGGACTGCCTCCTATCCTGGGCTTTACTGTTTTAATTAAAGGCGTGGGGGTCCTGCCCGTAACAGCTCCAGGGACTGCCGCTTCCCCGGGGCTACATTTAAATTTAAAATGCCTCCCCGGGGCCCACCTCCTCCCCAGGGCTACCTTTGAAAAATTGTGTGGGGGAGCTTAAGACCCCACAGGGGGTCCATTCAGACCCCAGACCGGGGAACACCACTACTGCTTTAAAATGTGTTGGAGGGGGGCCAGTGGGCCCTCCTCCAACACAGGGCTTGGGGGATGGAGTCTCAATTGCCGAAAATGGCCCGGGGGATGGAGTCTCCATAGCCGAAAATGGCCCGGGAGGGGGGCTACTCGACCCCCTCCCTTTTTTTATTTAAAAAAGAAATTGGCCGGGCCCAGTGGGATAGGGTCCCTGGGGTAAGATGGGCCTCAGGAGGGAGGCCACACAGCTCCCCTCCAAAAAATCTAATAAAATAAAATAAAGGGCAGGCCCAGAAGGATGGGGTCCCAGGGGCCAGAAGTGAAATAATCTCAATTTTCTTTAAAGTCTTCGGCATATTTGTTTTTGAGCTCTGAGTGAGTTGTTAAACCAAGGTTCCGATAGTGAAAGCCTGGGGCTTCGACGGCTAGCCGGAGGGGCCAATTGCAGGGTTGCGGAGTCAATCTAGGACTGATAGTTCGCTACTGCGAGGTCTAAATCAGGAGAAGTCTCCTGTAATGATTCAGTGAGCAAGGTTTCTAATTTTTCTGCTAATATCTTATTCCATGGCCAACTGGTGATTACCTTCCCTGGGTATCTAGCGGACAATGTTTGTGAAAGAAAGATTTCAAACATAATCATTTTATGGTCCGACCATATTATGGGAAGGGAACTGGTCTATTTAAGGTTGGGATTGTCCAAAAAGATCTAATCCAGACAATGCCCTGCTGGGTGCGTTGGCCCTTTTACAATTTGTCTAAGTCCTATGCTGGCCATTTATTTGGTCAAGGAGTGCTTCTGTTTCTCAGTCAGAGATATTCTCCAAATGGAAATTAAAGTCTCCTGAGATGGAAATGTTGGACCCGCCAGCCTTGGCTGGCTTCCAAGAGTTGACCGATCTTGTCAAGAAATGCATATTTAGTTCCGGGTGGATGATAGAGTAATATGCCATTGAAAGTATTTTGACTGTCTAAATCAATCTTAAAGGCCAAAGCCTCACAGTCTAGATTGTCTGGAAGAGACTTACGGAGGAGTCTGCATCTCCTCAATAAAAAAAATAAAAAAGTGAATAGGCTAAGATCAATTTCTTAATGTTTTTGTGGCCAAGATCTCGTTTTGCAAATTGGCCTCATTGCCTATCACATTTTCCATGGAGAGCAAACAAGGTTTCCTATTTGAATAGAAATCTAGCCCTTTACCTTTTGTAAGTAAAAGAAAACAGGGCTAAAATTCAAACAAAATGTCGGGGCATGAGTTAAAAAAATAATGCTGGCCCATGTTGATGTTTGTTTGGAGTTAGTTGACTACACTTACTTGGTAAAATACATTTTCAGGAACTTGAATGGGAAATGTTTTATTTCAAATTAGATTATTAGATTTTATAAAATATCTAAAATTGAGTGTGTGTTGCTACCACAGATTTCTCCTACAGAACGTTATTTATTATAACTCTCAGATACAGTTCTCACTCTGAACTCTGGCACTTCTGTTACCATGTAAACAGCACCATACATGGTTGTACATTGCTTTGTGATGCAAAACTGATCTTGACCAATGAGGTACTCGCTGCATCTACCAAGTCACAAAGGTCCAACATCCTCATGATATCTCTCATTGCTTTACTGCGATTGGTGTTGGTGGAGGTGTTTTCTAAGGTGTTGGTGGAGGTGTTTTCTAAGGTGTTGGTGGAGGTGTTTTCTAAGATGGCGGGATCATTGGTAAGTCAGGACTTATTTAGTCATAAGTGTAATATATTTCTGGACTAGCCAACCTTAAGGAGATGGTAATTCCATTTGGTTACAGATGAACCTCAGGTCATTTTCTACAATATCTTTGAACTTCACTGTAAAATAAGAACATTTTCTAAGGCACTATTGGGCCAATTCGTAAATCCGTTTTCTCATATAAGTTACGTGTGGCAAAAGTGATAACTTTGCAAGTAAGGTCTGGATAAGTGAGAGTATGCATATATTTATGCCCTGAGGTCATCTAAGACTGCAAACACACGTTATTTGAGGATTAATCCACAATCAAAAGTTCGATGTTAAAAATGGGGATGTGATCGTTGCCAAGTTAGTGTTGGGAGAGTTGTGAGAGCAGACAATGTAAATAGCATTACCACCATTAGAGTTGAAGATTTGTCACTATTTCCAGACATTCACAATGAACTAACCATACTTATTTGCACGGCAATTTGAAGGTGCTTGAATAGATCTGTACATTTCAGAAAGGATAGGCAACAACAATGTTCTCACTCTAAATCAGAAGTAACTGTACAGCAGTAATATATTCATGCTTTTGAGTATTTCCTCCTGCTTTAGCACAGATCTCCAATGGGGGCAGTGTATAGACATTGAAATTGTACCTAGAAGCAAAAGATATATTGTATAAAAGATGTCAATGTTATCTCACAAGGAACACTATTTGATTTTGAAATATGTAATTAGACTATGTAATTTTGCTAATTTATAACAAGGCTAGGTTTAATTTCATTTGGCCTTGGTTTGAAATAGAGACACGTGTCTTTTGAATTTGAGCACAATTAAGAAGGAAATGTATGAATTGCAAAAATGTGCCCTACAATCTGTGTTAAACTTAATGTCGTGATGTTTATTCAGTTGAAATATGCCCTTATTTTATTCTACTATACCTGCCTAAGTGTCTCGGTTGAGGCATATGTGTATGTGTATATGTGTTCATGTATATATGCATGTATGTAAGCAGTGCATTATTTGTAAACGAATAAGTGCCAGGGCTCACAGTTTTGGTTAGATGCAGAAGGCCAGTGATACCATACATCAGGGATGCCGAATACCAAGGCTTTCTAGCCTTGATTACACCTCATGCTACTTCCATCCACCTCTCTACATTCCTTGCCCCTTTATCTCACTTTTGCAGGTTCTTCTCACTTCCCACTTTCTCTCTTTGCCACTCCTTTTCAACCTTTCTCCTCCTCCTTCGTGCTCTCTTTTCTTCATGGTCAAGGTCTGATCATGAAATATAAGTCTGGTTCCCGAAAAGTGAGTGATGTTGAACCCCACCTGCAACCATCAGCTCAAATTAAGCCCTGTATGTAGGCAGTATTTGAACACAGTGAAACTAGCCAATAGACATTCCATGTGTTATTAGAGGGACGGCTGGTTTCTATAAGTGAAAAGGGTGTTAATGGATTGTGGTTTAGATTTCTTTAATGAGTTGTGTCATCAGCTATTTATGAAATTGATGCAGTTTTGGACAGTTGTGATGCATATGGCATTGCCCTCCAAGATCCTGGGTGCAATGGTAGAGAAGTTCTGTTTTTGACTGAAAAATTACAAAACATCTGTTTGCATAAAGGAGCGGATTTGGCAGAATGGCTTTTATCAACTTTGGGAGGGTGGATGATTCCGTCAGCCGGATGGCACTAAAACCTGTTTCCCTGCATGGATCTCAAAAACGGTGGTTTATTTTATGTAAAGTAAGCACTGAAGAGACTGTCATTTTAGACAGTGCTTGATTATCAATGGAACTTTAAAGAAAGTAACAGCGTTTTCTAACATCTCTAAAGTTCTTGATGCAAAAGAACACAGCACAGTAGTGTCACACAAATTAAATTAGCAACTCAACAAACCCATAATCGCTTCCCAGGTCACAAAACATCAAGCACAGTAAAGCACAATAGTTAAACAATGAGAACGCCTGGAAGAGGGCATGGGCACCAAGGGAGGGCGAAACACAGGGGCAGGGGCAACACAACGGGCGAGGGGGCATGAGTGGGTCAGGGCTGTGGCAGGCGTGGAGCATTGGCAGCACAAGAGACCAGGCAGGAATGAGGCAGAGGCCCATGCAAGGAGAACAGGAGGGTCGGGGACGCAAGGGGGGCAGGGGAGGCAATGAAGGGCAGTGTCAGCACAAGGGCAGTGGCAGCTCCATAGATGATGAAAAGTGGACAGGGGCGTGTACACGAAGAAGTGGGGGCAGATAGAAGAGACACGGACAGGGTCAGCAAAGGGGGTAGAGTGGAGGGGGTCAAGGACAGTGGCAGCAAAGAAGGGCAGTGGCAGCACAACCGTCCAGGGATAACAAAAAAGGACAGGGGGAGGATTTAGGGGGCATAAGCAGAAATGGAGGACAACTGTTGCACAGGGAAAGTGGCTGCAAAATGGAGCATGGAGGGAATGGCAGCTGCATGCACAGGGAGAACTGCAATGGATGTAGGGGCTGCAGCGGAGGGCATCAAAGGGACAGTGGCATTAGAAAGTGACTGGGAGACAAGGGTCAGGGACACACATACTGAGTTTGCCCCAATTTGGCGTGCTTTTCTATTTATGCACCTGCTGGACACCCCTGGTAGTTAAGTTCTGCCTAGATAGGAATCGAATTCCTTTCCTCCTCCCCCTCTGTGTCCTTACAGTTCTGCACTTCTCACAGCTAGGAGTTCCTCCAGCTATATGCTCTGATTCCTCTATGTAGTCAGCGTTTGTTTCGTGTCATCATTAATTACTATGTAAACAAAGCTCTTTTTAACTGTTGAGGCAGCTTGATTGGGTGCGTCAAAAGAGGAGTGGTTTCAGAGTCTTCTGGTAACAGCTGAGCACGTACCCTTCCACTGCTCAATCATTTGCCAGGATCAGAGTATTAATGACGTATCCCAAGTTTTCATCTTTAGGGAAAAGTGTGCACTCTCTTTTAATAAAAGTCTGGCGAATTCTGGCAGTAATACTTAGTTGTATTTCAAATACTTTTTAATTTATTTCGGAATCTATGTTAATTTTGTGAATAGTTAAGATCTGTTTCTTAACTTTTTTGCAACCAAGTTTTCCATCTTTAAAATGGCCTCACATTTTCCATAATGCAAATGTTAATGTTAATGTTAATGTTATGGTGATTTGTATAGCGCACGGCTGCCTCAGCCAAGGGGCGTCCCGGTGCTGTGAACAAACAGTTTACAGAAGAAGAGAGGCGCAGAAATGGAACAGTTAAAGAAGAGATGAGTTATAAAATGGAAAAGTTATTGAAAAAGATGGGGTTTGACAGCCTTTCTGAAGGCTAAGAGATCCTGTATCCCACGGATAGCTTCAGGCAGGCTATTCCATAACTTGGCCGCCAGAAAGCTAAAGGAACGGCCGCCCACTCTGGCCAGTCTGGTGCGGGGAATGATTGCAAGATGCTGCCCCTCTGAACGGAGCGATCTTCTAGGGATGTATTCTGACAAAAGCGGGCAAAGCATTGGGGGAGAGGAGGTTTTAAGAATTTTAAAAGCTAGGCACAATGCCTTAAACTGGACCCTTTTGCCCACCGGGAGCCAGTGCAGTTTTCTCAAGGCTCCAGATACCGAAGAATAGCGCGGGAGACCTACCAGAGCCCTGGCTGCCGCATTCTGAACTCTCTGCAATCTAGTGATTTCAGCTAGATTTGCCCCCAATAAAAGAGAGCTGGCATAGTCCAGTCTGGAAAGGATGGTCGCCTGGACAATTAATTGGCGGGTGCGGCAGTCAAAGAACTTCAGAATGGGCCTGATGTTACGCAAAATGCCAAAGCACGTGGCAGCTACTTTTTTAGTGTGGTGAGTGAACTTTAAAGCACAGTCCACCCAGACTCCCAAATTTTTGACGCATTCCTTCGGCATAGGGGGTGGGCCTAAGACATCAGGCCACCAGTTGTCACCCCAGGTCGAAGTGTTTTTACCCAGGAGCAATATCTCCGTTTTCCCGGCGTTTAATTGAAGGAAATTCGCCGTCATCCAGTCGGTGATGTCAGTAAGTGTCTGTTTAAAGTGATGAGCCTCCAGACCACTGCTGTCATTAAGTGACACCACCAACTGGGTATCATCTGCATAGGATACAAGTGCCAGACCGTTTCTTTTAGCCACCTCCGCCAAAGGGCGGACATATACATTGAACAGGGTGGGGCTCAGGGAAGAGCCTTGCGGCACTCCCTGTCCAATGCTATGTTCCTCAGAGATGTAGGGGGGGGTAGAGACTCTGAAAGACCTGTTGGCGAGGAAGTCTCTAAACCATCCCAGAGCTGTCCCTGTAATACCGACTTCCTCCAATCTCGTCAAGAGGACCTCGTGCAACACCGTATCGAAGGCAGCACTAAGGTCCAGCAGGACCAGTGCTGCCGTACCGCCGGTGTCGAGAATGGTACGGAGATCCTCTGAAACACTGAGCAAGGCGGTCTCGGTGCTATGACCCGCTCTAAACCCGTGTTGGGAGTCATCCAAGATGTTATTGGTGAGGAGGAAGTCGGATAAAATGTTGTTGACATGTGCCTCGATGATTTTGGCAGGCCAGGGAAGCAAGGAGATGGGTCTGAAGTTCTCAGGAAGCAAGGGATCTAAAGTGGGTTTTTTTAGAATGGGGGAAACCCAAGCCTGCTTCCATTTGGAGGGAACTTTAGCGGTCGAAAGGGACATATTGATGATGTCACGGATGTGTTCGATGATAAATTCGTGGGCTTCACAAAAGGTATCCGGTTTTAGGGGATCGGCCGGGGAGCCAGATTTAATCTTTTTGCAGATTTTGAGGAAACTCTCTCGCTCGAGCGTAGGTAGAGAGGAGAGAGAGGGCCTGGTAGGGTCAAAGCTAGCCAATGTCTGCGGATATTTAGGAAAGGTGTCATACATTTTCTTGATTTTATTAGTGAAGAAATTAGCCATATTATTACAAAGGTCAGGAGAAATGATAGTGGTGTTAACGTTTTTTTTTGCAGTAAGGTCTTTCAGGATTTTAAATACAGCTTTCGAGGTGTTGGAGCTGTTACTGATTTCATTGGCATAATATGCCGCCCTAGTTCTGCAAACCTTACGATGGTAAGTTTTTTGGAGCAGGACATAATCCTGTTTGAGGTTAACATCGTAGTTTTTTCTCCAGCACCTCTCTGCCTTTTTGCATTCCTTTTTCAGAGTTGCTAATTCGATATTATACCAAGGGCTGGTTGTATGGGTGCGGACCTTGGTACATCTAGCCGGGATCAAGGTATCCAGTGCCTGGGTGATCCAGAGGCAGAACTGATCATAACCTACGTCCAGATCTTCACTAGGGGGTGGGGGATTTAATACCAGGAGATTGTGTAGATCTTCAAGACGAAGTTTTCTCCATGGCCGTTTCTGGACTAATGGGGTAGGCACCGCTACAGGTCTCAGGTTACAAGAAATGGACAGAGTAACTAGATGGTGATCAGTCCAGGTCATAGGGATTGGCAATCCTACGGAACAGCTAGTGATGTTGGAAAATATGGGGTCAAGAAGGTGTCCCGCTCTATGGGTGGGGCCAGTCACAAATTGATTAAGTTGAAAGGCCGCAAGATCAGCAAGAAAAGTGGTAATCTTGGGCTCGGATTCCCTGTCAAGATGAAGATTGAGATCACCTATGATCGTAAAATTAGCTGTTTTAAGAATGTTAGTGTCCAAAAACTGTAAAAGTGAATTAATAAAAGGAGTATCAGCGCCAGGGGGTCTATAGATCAAAAGGCCCGTTGCACAGAACTGTGGGTTAACTTTGATCGAGAACCGTGCGCTTTCACTGCCTTTAATGTCCACTTTGCTAAGCTGGCAATCAAGATGGGATCTGATTATAAGCGCCACCCCCCCCCCCTCTCGTGCTCCTATTCACCGTGTGAATGGTATATCCCGTGGGGGTCGCTAAGTTGCAGACCGAGTCCATTTCATCGAGAAGCCACGTCTCAGTCATGAACAGGGCATCGAGAGAGTGGTCTGTAAGAAGGTCAGAAATTTCGGAATGATGCTTATGCATAGATCTAACATTAAGATGACCTATCCTGAAAGTGTGGATCTTGGGAAGTTTGGGTTTAGTTTTTATAGTGGAGCATAATTGAGAGGGATTTAATAGGGGATATCGTATATGGGCCGGGTTGCGTCTAGCACAGGAACAAGTAGGGTGCTGAAGACCCAAGAGCTCAGCTTTGGAATAGCACATCTTACCGCTACACCAGCAGAGGGGATGACCAGGATGACTGGCGCCTGGCGCTGCCTTAGCGCAGACGGGCAGCTCTTTGGCGGGTCTTCGGCGGGCTGCGCGCCATCGCTGCGCGCCCGAAGAGCTGCGAGGGCTAAGTAGCCTCCAGGAAGTACAACACTAGAGCGCTAACCGCTCTTCCTGCAGGGCAACCGGAAGTGCCCCTACGAGGAGATGCAGGGAGGCGGCTCCAGCAACTGTCAGTAAGGCGTGTGGTGCAGGGGGAAAGTGTATTTTAAAAAGTCACAATAATCACAGGCGCAAATCAAGTTTTCTAAAATAACAGCATACAATAAGTAAGTTTTAAAAACGAGCGCTTTCTTTATCTTACTGCCCAAGGTCTGAACACAAAACGGGTCGGGGACACTGCCACTGCCTCCTTCCCGCAGCGCGCTGCAGCCCTGCTCAGCCTAAGTAGCCTCCAGGAAGTACAACACTAGAGCGCTAACCGCTCTTCCTGCAGGGCAACCGGAAGTGCCCCTACGAGGAGATGCAGGGAGGCGGCTCCAGCAACTGTCAGTAAGGCGTGTGGTGCAGGGGGAAAGTGTATTTTAAAAAGTCACAATAATCACAGGCGCAAATCAAGTTTTCTAAAATAATAGCATACAATAAGTAAGTTTTAAAAACGAGCGCTTTCTTTATCTTACTGCCCAAGGTCTGAACACAAAACGGGTCGGGGACACTGCCACTGCCTCCTTCCAGAAATAATGGTTTCTATTTGAATACAAATCTGGTGTTTTACCTCATCTAAAACCTTTTTAAAGAAAAAAAACAGGGCTAAAATTCAAACAATATTTCGAGGAATGGTTTAAATGAATAATATTGGCCCATGATGATGCTTGCTTGGAGTTAGTTGAAAACTCTTACATGGTAAAGTACATTTTCAATACCTTGATTGAGAAATGTTTTATTTCAAATCAGATTATCAGACCCTATAAGATATCTAGGATTGAGTGTGTGCTGTTAACAGAGGGTGCTCATACAGAAAGGTTTTTACTCTGTTGTTGCCATGGAGACAGACCACCTTTTATGATTCTACTTTGCTTTGTGATGTAAAACCGACTCATTACAATGAGGGCCTTACTGCATCCTTGGTGTCATGAGGGTCCAGGATCCTCATTATCTGTCTCATTTCCTCACTG
Source organism: Lissotriton helveticus (assembly GCF_964261635.1). NCBI lineage: Eukaryota > Metazoa > Chordata > Amphibia > Caudata > Salamandridae > Lissotriton > Lissotriton helveticus. Next base: position 791,527,412 of record NC_136071.1, on the reverse strand, counting down.
GAGTTGCCTTGTGTTATCAACTGAGGTCTTCTCAGAGAGATAATTATTGACCCAATTCGTAAATCCTTTTCCTCATATGAGTTTTGCGTTGGAAAAAGTGACAACATGCAAATAAATATTTGATAAGTGACGGTATGCATATTTGTCATGCCGTGAGGTCATCTAAGACTGCATAATCCACATTTTGGGAGGAATTATCTACAATCAAAAGTTACATTTAAACGTGGGGAGGTGGTTGTAGCCAAGTGACATTTTGGAGATTGGATGGTGTAAATAAATGGCATGGCCATCATTAGAGTTGAGGATTTGTCACATATTTCCAGACATTTGCAATGCACTAGTCATACCTATCTGCACTCATTGGAACTTGAAGATACTTAAATAGTACTTTTGGCTGAGTTAAACAACATAACTTTTGTTTTTTGTAGGTTAATCTCAAGCCCCCTTTCCTTTAAAAAGGCATCAAATTTATTTAGAACCCTCTGTATACACACAGGAGATTTTGATAATAACAGGGAATCGTCGGCAAACATCATGGCTGGGATATTACGTGCTGCCAACTTAGGTACATCTAAATTCTTCTCAGTATTCAAAAAATCAACTAGCCCATTTATAAAAAGACTAAAATGGGTTGGGGCAAGGACGCATCCCTGGCAGACACCTCTACCTACGGTAAACAGTCATAATATCGATTCCAAAATATAGAATGGACATAATATAGAAGTAAAAATATAGAATGGACAAAATATCGAATGGACACAATATAGTGGTTAAAAATATCGAATTTAAGGTAAGTAATATCGATTTTCAAAATATAGAAGTCAAAATATCGAAGTATACAATATAGGCATTGAATATATCGATTTTTTAATAATATCAATTTTTTAAAGTGTTTTGTATGTTAGTATATGTGTGAAAAGTGTATATTAATTTTTGTAATGTATGTTTAATGTATTTTAAGTAATGAATTTTATGTTATTTAATTTTTGCGTAATTTAATTCTGTAGAGGGTTGTGGGTTTATAGGGGAATAGGGTGGGAAGTAATTTAATTATATAAAATTAAATATTAATTTTTAGCAATTATTATACATTTTAAATTACATTTTGCTTATTAGTTCTGTAGCGGGTTGTGGGTTTATAGGGGAATAGGGTGGGAAGTAATTTAATTGTAATTAATTAAATATTTTTATTTATTTATTGGTATTCATTTTGAATGTATTATTTTTTAATTGGTAATTAATTGTTATTAATTGCCAATTAATTTGTATTAATTGATTAATTGTTAATTATGTTAATTTTCTAAATTTATTTTCTGTAGCGGGTTGTGGGTTTATAGGGGAATAGGGTGGGAAGTAATTTAATTGTAATTAAGTAAATGCTTTTTTTCATTTATTGGTATTGATTTTAAATTTATTGTTAATTAATTTTTAATTGGTAATTAATTTCTAATAATTGGCAATTAATGTTATTATTTGGTAATTATATTGTATTAATTAAATATTTGATAATTATGATAATTGTATTAATTTATTTTCTGTAGTGGGATGTGGGTTTATAGGGAAATAGGGTGGGAAGTAATGTAATTGTAATTAATTACATATTAAAAATACTTTTTGTGTATTGATAATTAATTTACAATTAATTTTTAATTGGTATTCATTTTTATTATTAATTAGTTTTTGTTATTGAAAATTAATTAGTTGTTAAATAATTATGAATAGGTTATTAATTTTTAATAACTAATATGTAGTTGTATTTCTAATTAATTATTACATAATATTAAATCGGTTATTAATTTCAATTAATGTTTTATTGGTATTGATATTTAATTTATTTTTAATAATATATTAAATCATTACTTTCCCTACTGTTAAACTCACTGGAGTGGGAATAGTAATTTTCACCCTCCCGCTATCCAACGCTTTCTCTACTGTTGCACTCTCTGGAGTGGGAATAGTAATTTTTACCCCAACGCTATGCAATGCTTTCCCTACTGTTGTACTCTCTGGAGTGGAAATAGTAATTTTTACCCTTCCAATATCCAACGCTTTCCCTACTGTTGCACTCTCTGTAGTGGGAATAGTAATTTTTACCCTTACGCTATCCAACGCTTTCCATACTGTTGCACGCTCTGGAGTTGGAATAGTAATTTTTACCCTCCCGCTATCCACATGCTTTCCCTACTGTTGCACTCTCTGGCGTGGGAATAGTAATTTTTACCCTTATGCTATCCAACGCTTTCCCTACTGTTGCACTCACTGGAGTGGGAATAGTATTTTTTACCCCTACGCTATCCAACACTTTCCCTACTGTTGCACTCTCTGGAGTGGGAATAGTAATTTTTACCCCTACGCTATCCAACGCTTTCCCTACTGTTGCACGCTCTGGAGTTGGAATAGTAATTTTTACCCTCCCGCTATCCAACGCTTTCCCTACTGTTGCACTCTCTGGCGTGGGAATAGTCATTTTTACCCTTATGCTATCCAACGCTTTCCCACTGTTGCACTCACTGGAGTGGGAATAGTATTTTTTACCCCTACGCTATCCAACACTTTCCCTACTGTTGCACTCTCTGGAGTGGGAATAGTAATTTTTACCCCTACGCTATCCAATGCTTTCCCTACTGTTGCACTCTCTGGAGTGGGAATAGTATTTTTTACCCCTACGCTATCCAACGCTTTCCCTACTGTTGCACTCACTGGAGTGGGAATAGTATTTTTTACCCTCCCGCTATCCAACGCTTTCCCTACTGTTGCACTCTCTGGAGTGGGAATAGTAATTTTTACCCTTACGCTATCCAACGCTTTCCCTACTGTTGCACTCACTGGAGTGGGAATAGTATTTTTTACCCCTACGCTATCCAACGCTTTCCCTACTGTTGCACTCTCTGGAGTGGGAATAGTAATTTTTACCCCTACGCTATCCCACGCTTTCCCTACTGTTGCACTCTCTGGAGTGGGAATAGTATTTTTTACCCCTACGCTATCCAACGCTTTCCCTACTGTTGCACTCACTGGAGTGGTAATATTAAATGTTACCCTCCTGCTATCCTATGGTAAAATATTGTACATTTTTTATTAATAACTTAAATTAATTATATCTTAATTTTAAGGTTATTTGAGTATTTTTAAGTATGTTTTAGTTAATTATATTTATTATTTCATTAATTTTAAATTACTTTTAAGACATTTAAAGAAATTCGATATTTTGACTGACTATATTTTTTACAGACTATATTTTGGATTCGATATTTTTGTACTTACCTGTTTGTAGATAGGAATTCGATATTTTGGCATTCTATATTTTGGTGACTATATTTTGGTAAGTCTATATTTTGTCATTCTATATTATGTCAGTGATCCGAAATTTATATCTAAGTTAAGGAGGACACACAGAAAGTCATTTGAAGATGTTTCTAGCTGTATAGCTGTGCAACCCAAATGTACACCCATTCAGACACAAAACCCCCTGAAGGCCTCCCCTTTCCCCCCGATGACTCAGCTATGCTTTATGTATTGTAGCCTAATTTAAGGATGTCCCCCCTTGCCCATGTCTCTTGGAACATACAGAGCTCATATTGCTCAATAAAACTTCCCCATTCGGGATTATCCATCTTGGTAGCTAGACCAGCTACGTTCCAAGATAAGATTCGCAGCCTCGATGGATCCGGCCAACTATCTATGACAGCAAGTTCAGGGGAGGGTGGGTGCGGAATCCTCCCAGTACACAAATGTAACTTCTTTGTGGGCTCATTGAAGGAGATAGAAGATTGACTGTTAGTTGGAGCCATCTTACATCCATCAATTTTGTCCCTTGCTGTCCCACTCAACCATATGCTGTTCACACCCTCTCCTGATGTCATAAGCTGGCCTATGTTCTTCCCTACTTGGACAGTTTTCAGCTGTAACTCGCCCTGGTGATAGTGTTCCTATAACCCATACCCCTTTGGCTCGAGTCAATCTACTCCTTCTAGAAGCGGCATATTCTCAAGAACATGTGATAACCATTACAAAAGTAACTAAGCATTCGAAAACACGGCGGGACCATGCGATAGTCTCCAGATAATGTATCAAATGATCATGTTAAAATCAACGCCACACCGCAAAAATGCGAAGCACGAATGCAAACAATATTGCGATGACAAAAAACAGCAAAAAACAGCAAATCCCACGAGTCTTTCGAGAAAATGCACTATAGTAGCTACAAAAACAGCACACCAGAAACAATCCAAAGTGCGTAGCAACATGAATGCACCATGACCGAGTGCAGAGTCAAACGCAAACTCCACAACCCCCACAGACCACCAGCAAGGAACTACGGAGTCGGGAAAGGCCAAGGAGAAGAGGGAGAGGAAGACGGGGTGCCGTCCGCAGCAAAACCAGATCAGAGTCACAGAGGTAACAGAAAACACTACCATCAACTGACCCACGATTAGAGCACCGTGAATGCAGTCGGAGTGTCGAGGAGACCAATGGAAGAGGCCAAGAGGCGCCGGCATGATGTGAAAACCTAAACCAGGCACAAAGCCGCTGCCAAGAAGAATCAATCAATCAATCATGGATATTTATATAGCGCACTACTTACCCGGAGGGTCTCAAGGCGCTTGGGGGGGGGGTGCTGCTACTGCTCGAACAATCAGGTCTTGAGCTTCTTCCTGAAGGAGAGGTGGTCTTGGGTCAGGCGCAGGTCGGTCGGGAGGGAGTTCCAGGTCTTGGCGGCCAGGTGGGAGAAGGACCTTCCTCCTGTTGTTGATCTTCGGATGCGGGGGACGGCGGCGAGGGCGTGACTGGCTGATCGGAGGTGGCGTTTGGGAGCGTAGAAGTTGATGCGGTTGTTGAGGTAGCTCGGGCCTTGGTCGTGTAGGGCTTTGTGTGCGTGGGTGAGGAGACGGAAGGTGATTCTCTTGTTGACGGGGAGCCAGTGCAGGTCTCTCAGATGTCCGGAGATGTGGCTGCGTCGGGGGATGTCGAGGATGAGTCTGGCTGAGGCGTTCTGGATCCTCTGGAGTCTCTTCTGGAGCTTGGCGGTGGTTCCGGCGTAGAGGGCGTTGCCGTAGTCCAGTCGGCTGGTGACGAGGGCCTGGGTGACCGTCTTCCTGGTCTCGGTGGGGATCCACCGGAAGATCTTTCGTAGCATGCGCAGGATGTTGAAGCATGACGAGGAGACGGCGTTGACTTGTCTGGTCATGGAGAGGGAGGAGTCCAGGATGAAGCCCAGGTTGCGTGCGTGGTCTGTCGGTGTGGGTGCGGTGCCCAGGGCGGGGGGCCACCAGGAGTCGTCCCAGGCGGAGGGCGAGGAGCCCAGGATGAGGACTTCCGTCTTGTCTGAGTTCAGTTTCAGGCGGCTGGTCGTCATCCATTCGGCTACATCTTTCATCCCTTCATGAAGGTTGGCTCTGGAAGCGGCGGGGTCGTTGGTCAGTGAGAGGATCAGCTGGGTGTCATCGGCGTAGGAGATGATGTTCAGGTTGTGTTGGCGTGCGATGGGCGCGAGGGGGCTCATGTAGACGTTGAAGAGGGTGGGGCTCAGCGAGGATCCTTGAGGGACGCCGCAGATAACCTCGGTGGCCTCTGACTTGTACGGTGGTAGGCGGACTCTCTGTGTTCTTCCGTCGAGGAAGGAGACGATCCATTCCAGTGCCTTCTCCTGAATTCCGACGTTGCTGAGGCGCTGAGGCAGCAACGGCGACAGGAGGTGGGAGTCCTGTGCCACAGGAGGAGCTGGAGGAAATGGAGGCCACAGTCATCAGTGTGGAGACGGTGCAAGAGGTGGGAGTATGGTCACAGCTCGAGAGGACCGGACACAACATCAACAGGGTGAGCAACGACCAGGGACTGGGGGGCGGGTGGGAGATGGGCACAATGACACACATGCACAATGATTTGTAGCACACTGCACACCCACAATGACCCTGAATCATGTCCCTGACCCCAGTGGCACACTGCAGCACACACACTTAGCAATAACAGCACATCCCACAACAATGCTGTACAAAGTGCAACACCGACACTGCAGAACAGGGGACACAACTGGGTCCGCTCATGCGCAGACACATGCCAAACACCAAACAGAGCAGGAAATCGTTAGATACATACCTACGCGTACAACCTCACATCCCACGGGCATAATGAAAGTTTAAGGGCCCCTCCTGCGATGTACACAGAGGGGCCCCCGCTCCGGATTTAATTTGGTGCACTCAGACCTGAGGACTGGTCTGAGAGGGCTCCCTGCAGCTCGGGGACCCCACCGCACCGCAGGGGATGTGGGGGCCTGTGTTACACCCCTGTCACATCAGTCACGTAGTCCAAAAGTCCACTATCCCACATAAATTTGGCAATACTGCCCAAACAGTCACAATGTACATTGTCATACAGTCTGCATGTCAACAAGAACAATGCGCAAATATACATGTCAACACAATGTTAACATACACCTCCCCTTCACATTTCAGAGGGACAAGCAACACCTCCAGCAGAGCAGACCAGGCAACCCATCAGTGATGCTGCAGAGGACCACCAAACCTTTGACACCCGCGCCCTACAACAGCTGATGGACAACCCCGGCAACCACCACCAGGGAAGACAAGCTACATAGAGGAGAACCCAGCCTCTGCACAGACCACACAGCAGGAAGCACCCGCAATCACGGCTGACACCCAACACGCCACCGAGGAACACATTGCATACAAATGGCAGGTGTCAGAATACCGAAAGGAGTTGGTCGAACAGGTGCTGGTGGGGTCAGGGCTCATGGAAGCCGAATAGCATTACATACGGGTTCTCCAAGTCCCATCAGGGCAAACCTGCACCCCACAAAGGAGACCCACACTGCGACAGAGACACATGCACTTGCACATTTCCAGTACTGAACCACCCCCAGAGTCCCGGAATTACCATTCACACACCCACGCTGGACCTCCATACAACGGCCCAGCACACTCCCCTTACGTAATGAGTGGCTGACGACAAAGCTACATGTCCAAGCACTAACACGCTGCCTGCGAGGACATGGCTGTGTCTGCTGCACACAGCACAATGTAATGTTGTAGGGCCCAGGGCCCTCATGCACACATAATGACCACACTGACACAATCAGATAGTTTGTGGAACTGGCTATGTGCACGTGTTCCCGGCCCCTTTATTGGCAGGGTCACATGTACAGTGACACCTGTGCTGGATGTGTGTGGTGAGTGTAAGCCAGCCCTCACAGAGTGGTTGGTGCTGGCACCAAATACAACAGTGAACACTATGAAGATGGAAACAGTTAACACCAGCATTACAGAGACAACTGTGGAGCATCATGGAGGTAGCCGGAGCAAGTCCATAGGTCACACAATGAGCAAACAGAAGTGTCCGCGAGTTGCAATGCACTGAGGTTGGGGCACCAGAGCTGAGCAAACTCATGCAAACAAAATGTCTAGGATTGGGTCCCTTCGGGATATTTCTAATGCTGCTGCACCAGGGGAAATCACACCTGCATCGTCTTACCCATCATTGTCCCAGGTCTGCCACGCTGCCTGAGGAGACATTGCTGCGTGAACACGCCACAGCACATAACCAAAACAATAATGGATGATGACTTGTGGTGCACTGAGTTAGTGGCACCTGGAGTGCTGAGCAGGGGATCAGGCAGTTGATGACATCCACGACAGGTCTGAGCAACTCCGTTAGCCTGCCAGTACCACTGTTTCGACTCTGGCAGATGGTGGTTGGTGTTGGCCCTGGCGTTGTGGCGTGTGCCTCCTGCGGTGATGCGACGTCCTTGCCGGTCAGGACTCGATTTGATGTATGAGCCCTGGTGGCCGCAGTTGAGGCCGGAGGCAGCGGACAGCGCAGTGCCACATACACATGGCGTCAATGACCCGAAGACCACCGTCTCAGAGGTCATCCAATATTCATTCAGACAGGCTTCCTGACTTGAGCTGCACAGAGTTAGTGGCCCCCGGATGCACAGCTGCCGGCAAAGGCACCCCGCCATGGGACGGTGCCTTGTGGTGCACTGAGGCAGGGCCACGCGGACTGAGTGGGTTCTCATCGATGTCCGAGGTGATTGTGGCAGGGGGTTGCGGGGGACAGTGGAAGATGTCCCGCAGGACATGTTGCAGAGGGTATGAGCCGTCCGGAAGCAGCAAATGGAGGAGTGGAGTGCTACAGCCTCGTTTCCACCAACATTTCAGTATCAGCTACATGAGAATGAAGACAACTCACAGTCCATTGACTCAGACGCCACCAAAGTTCAACCAGAGAGTGTCCATGAATGTTGGGGAACAGACTTAGTGTCACCGTGGCTGAGAGGGGTGCAGTCTGCGATGATACAAGTACAATGATATGAACTCCGCCATTGCTAAATCAGGGCTCAATCCCAAATGTGTGATCTACTGGACCGCAGTGAAGGCCAGAGGCAGCGGTCAGCAGAGGCCCACAGCCACTTGTCGTTGGCTCGCGATCCACAGAGTCAATGACACCAGGGTAGTTGTCGGTAGTATTTGATCACCTCCGTAATGATGATCCTTTTTCACTCCTGTCTGCAATGCGTTTTCCTCTTCACCTCTCCTTGCGTGCAATGATATGTACTCTGCCATTGCAAAATCACTGCTCAGTCCCAATCATGTGACCTACTCGGGCGCAGCGTAGGCCAAGAGCAGTAGTCCGCGTGGGCCCACAGAATCGTTCGGTTGTGATGCACTACTAAGACCTGGTGGCACCACATCGAAGGGAGTATAGTGACATCAAATCTGCCATAAATATTGTTCTCTACCATAGTGTAATCAAGACACAGTTCCAAATGTGTGACCTACTAGTCCGCTGTGTATGCCAATAGAGTACGTCAACAAGAAAGGAGTACTGCGGGCATTGTTCGCGGAAGCCATGATGGTCGTAGCAGGTTGCCAGGTTTGCGTGCCTTGGGCATGGAACTTGCACCGGCACGTGGTGGGCCCTCTTCGATACATGCCGGTGTCGGCAGGTGAGCAGTGAGGCCTGGGTGCGCAGGGGGGGCAAGTCGGGTTCGGGAACAAGCGGCCTGGGGTGCTGCAGGTGCACAGGATCGCATGCCACACTGCTCACGGTGACGGCGTCGGCCGCGTGGCGGGCTGAGGGGCGCCACCCTGGCAGAGACGTTGGGCATTCTGGAAGAGGCCCACACCCAGAGCTACGTGCTTTTTATTCACACCCCTACGCTGGCCTGGCGTACGCCGGGCAAGCCAACTCCGCTCACGCTTACGGGGGACATAATAAGCTACATTTCCGCTTGCTTCCACAGTGGCTGAGGTGACATGGTTGCATCCACTGTTCACTACACTCCATACACCAGCAGTGTATGTCGACATGAATATGTGTGTGGTCTGCATACTGCAGTCTGGCCATCACATCCACGCCACACTTGGCAATGGGTACCTTATCATGCATGGGTCACTCGTCTCCTTCGCACATGCCTGGTTCTCACTTTTCCTCACATTCTGCTATGGTTTGGCTGAGGTGCCATGACGTTGATGGCTCATGTACATGGCTGGCCCAGGTTCCCACAGTAAGTTGTGCTGTTGTGTCTGGTGGGCATGTTGTTTGGCATGTTATATGTGAGTTTGTAACATGTTCATTTCCAGTGTTGTAAGTTACATGATTGTGGAGATGAGGTGTGTGTTGTGTTCATTTGGTACTTGACAACGAGCAGTGCGTTTCCATGTGTGCCATCCTGGTACCGCTGGTTGCTGATGGACTGTCGGCAGGTGAAGGAATCATGCACACTGCCTGGGTGGTTGTCATCGACGTTGGTGGAGATTTCCCTGGGGACCACTGTTCATAGACGTTGGTGGAGAGTTCCCTGAGGACAGATATTACCTGCACATTGATGGGATGCGTGTGCTTTCTGTTGCGGTTATTGTATGCAGTGTTGCCAGGGGGCACCAGTAGGACACATGTGCAGTCAATTGCACCCACAACTTGCGGGAAGACAGCTATGGCGTAGACACCTTGCTTGGTCTCCAGCTGTTCCTGTGCAGTGTGAGGAAAGTAGAGGTACTGGGGTGGCAAGCTAATGATGAGGAACTTTTATAGGGCTACTCGGTCTCTGGCAGTTGTTGGTTGGTAGGTACCAGAGGCCAACAGGTGCAGCAGGGCCAGCAGCTTTGTCTGCAGTGGGATGTTGGTTGTCCCTTTGAGTCTGCGGTGCCTAATGTAATTCTCGGGTGTTGGGTGTGTGAGGTTAGTCCGTTTTCAGGGGGTTGCTGTCTTTGCCTGCGTTGCCACTGTTTTGTGCCCGGGGGAGGAGGTCCTGGGGGTGTGGTCCTGGGGGTGGTGGCGGTGGGTGTTGTGGCCTTCTTGGGTGTCCGGGCTGCATGATCAGTGGCTCCAGGGCATCTGTTGCCCTTCAGGTGTTGCTCTGGGCTGGGCTCCCTTTTGTGGTGCAGTCTAACGCGCCTTATCGCATGTTTTGTGGTTTTTTCGCCAGTCTGGCTGGTCGTTGAGAATGTTGCGGAGTGGTGTTGTCGCGGTTTTTGGCACAGGAACGCCTACTCTGCATCTCATTAGCGATAGTTGCCGGGGGAATTTGGGGAGATGTTTTTTACAGCTGATATCGCGGGTAAACTGGTGATATGGGCTATCACCTGCTTGTGAATAGGGCGTTAGTTTTATTGCAACTTTGGCTGCGATAAAGTGCCGATAACACGGTGAAAGTTCCTTGAGAATATACTCCTCAATATTTTTGTTGTGGGAATATTGAAAAGTGGCTGCCTAGGCCAATCGTAATCTAAGTTATCAGTTTGAAAGTTTTGATTTAAAGGTCTCCCCTCCAAACCATCTTGCTTTCTAAATTGTGGGGGTCTCCCTGGAGGGTAAAATTAACCTAGCAGAATGGCTCTTATGGCCCCCTCCTGTCTCCAGTCATCCCTATTTAGGATTGCTCGGGTAACTAGTGAATATCTAAAATTTATCACTATGCAGTCTCCCTGCATAACCTTGGGTCTCCGCCCACCCAGCCGACTCTGCGGGTTGTTAGGATCTCTCGTGCATCCTCATAATGAAATTGCTAATGATTGGCTAACTAGAACATGCATTTATTTTTTAGATCCTGGTGGGATTCATTTTTCCCCCCCTTCCCAAGCTCGGGAATACCTGCCAGAACTACAACATAAGGGATTGAGGCAGATGGTAGACTAATGCACGGCGGGGGAAGATTTTATTTGTTTCTATGCTTGTAATGAGTCCTACCCCCTCCCACTGTCTGCTTTCTTGCCATTGTCTACTGTTATGTGGATGTACAGGGGTTAGATTGGTCTTACTAGAGCTTGTAATACTCTGTCTTGCTTGATTTGGGGCAGTAATGGAAGCGGGGCCATTCTGTACAGGGGGAGGGGCAGCCTTATTGATAGTGTATGCAGCCTGGGCTTCTTGACAACTGTCAATCCCTTCCCTCTCGTGTGTTACTCCTCTACTACCTGCCCGGGCCTCACGCAACATAGTCAACTTATCAACCCTTTTTACCAGCATTTTGAGCACATCCTTTACAATAGCCCTTACTTGAGTTTGTTAGTCCACCACTAAATTTGTGACACATGCAGGATGTACATTGATCGTTTCGATACTATTGGATGAACCTCCTTCCCCAATGTCTGTATCGTTCATAAATTCTTCTGCAACCTTCTTCCTTTTCACCCCCATTCTCGCTGATGCTTTAGGTTTTCCTTTTTTCACATGTCGTGTAGGTGTGACCCCTGTATTTAGTTCAACGTTGGGTACTTCGTCTATAATTGTCTGGGCCTTGGGTTGTCACTAGCCAAGGGTCCCGGTGCTTGCGATATATCCAAATCTATCAAAGGAAGGTCCAGGTTTGGGGTGAGTGATAGCCGTCTCTCAGTCCGCTCTATTTCTGTTGCCACCACTCCTATTACTCTCTTTAACATCCTGTCAATGGAGGTGAGTTGGGCTTTAGGTTTTGGTTTTTGGAGTGCTGTTTGTTTCTTATCCAAAAACAACAGTTGATGGACAGAATGCAGAACAATGTCATACATTCACCCCAGTACAAAGATCTGGGCCTAAATCCATCGTGTTTTTTGCACTCCACACCACCCCAGTTCAGACATGGCCATATGCAAATCAGCCTTGACCCTGTGCCTCATGGGAACAGTCCAGCCCGAACTGCCAATCCATGTCTTTCCTTGACCGGAATCAAGCATCCTAGGACCGGTTTCTGGCTATCAGCCGTCTTCAGCCAGGATAGCTTGACTCCAGTGGTGTGGAGAGCATGGGACTCACGTCTGAGCATACCCATACCACTCGGGGTGACAAATGCAAAAACAACCGTTGATGGACAGAATGCAGAACAATGTCATACATTCACCCCAGTACAGAGATCTGGTCCTAAATCCATCGTTTTTTTGCACTCCACACCACCCCAGTTCAGACATGGGGTAGTGTGCAAATCAACCTTGACCCTTCGCCTCATGGGAACAGTCCAGCCCGAACTGCCAAGCCATGTCTTTCCTGGACCGGAATCAAGCATCCTAGGACCGGTTTCTGGCTATCAGCCATCTTCAGCCGGCTGTAATGCCAGAAACCGGTCCTAGGAAGCTTGTTTCCGGTCCAGGGAAGGCATGGCTTGGCAGTTGGGGCTGGACTGTTCCCATGAGGCACAGGGTCAGACTGATTTGCATATGACCATGTCTGAACTGGGGTGGCAGAGTGGGCTAAAGAACGGTGATGGATTAAACCCAGATCTCTTAACTGGGTGTGAGTGTTTGATTGGTTTAGATGCTCCGTCCATCACTACCCCCTGTTGTACCGGTTTGTTTCTTATCAGCACAGATTCGCTTACCCATTTTTCCTACTTTTTTTCTGCTTACTTTGTTGATGCTGTGGGGTCACCACTTGTGTTCAATACAAGCAGTAGGGCAGCTGCTCTTTTCTAAGACTTATACTACTTAGCCCCATATAAAAATCAAGCAAACGAGGGAGCCCACTTATACAGTAGGATGTATAGAGGGTTATTTGGGTACTGACCTTAAGCTAAGCGATATCCAGTCTGCTTATTTCTTTGGCAGGGACCAAGGTGGGCGGCCCAGGCCAGCCAAGATCGGCCGTTGAAGGACGCAGATGAGCCCGCCCTTGACTCGGGCACACCTGCGCGCGTCTCGCGCTGCGGGAGCTACCATGGCTTTAATGTGCCTCCAGGCACAGGAAGAGGTATCTCTGAACCCACAGGCTGCTGGGACTCTCAGTCTTTGCTGCTGATGCTGGCCGTTCCCCTCATGGCGCGCGTGTCGGTCTTACTGGGCTTCCCGCGCTGTGGGAGCCCACCACAGCTTTAATGCGCCTCCGGGCACAGGAAGAGGCATCTCTGGCCCCACGGGCTGCTGGGACTCGCAGTCCTTGCTGCTGATACTGGCCGTTCCCCTCACGGCATGCGCGTCAGTCTTCCTGGGCAACAGAACAAACCCATTATAGCTTCCCAGGACACAAACCAATAACCAGAGTACAGCCCAATAGTAACACAATCAAAATGACTGGGAGGACCCAAAGGGGGGCTGGGGCAGCACTGTGGCAGCTTAACAAACCAGGGAGGATGGGGACATGAGTGAACTATGGAGGAAGGTGGAATCTGACTGCATGGTTGCCCCCACTTTTTTCCTGGTGTTTTGCTGGTTTTTGACTTAGATTGGCTGTGGGATCCTGCTATTCAGGACCCCAGCCTAACTGCTTCCTCTCTAAAAGGATTGCATGTACTTTAGGCACACTCCAGAATGGATTCTGGGGTACCCTTATAAGACCCTAGTATATGGTATACTATGTACCCAGGGAATAGGTACCACAGAGGCCTCTCAGGGCCTGCAGCATGTATTATGCCATCCTGAGAGACCATTCAAACTGATACCACAGGTCTGCTACTGCAGCCTGTGTAAGGTGGTGCCTGCACCCCTTACTTAGATATAGGTTCACTATATCTATCATATCACTACACATATAAACCTATGAGTCACCCCTGTGACAGGCCTTATCAATCCTGAAGACAAGGTGCTGGGTTTTGTGTGAGAGGGTGCCCATGCATGAGCAGAGCCCCTCTGCAGCCTTCGGAATCTATCCTCCGGGGTTGTTAGTGATGCAGCCTAGACCATATACTTTTAAGTGCATTATAACCTCACGGTAAATACTAACTTTTAAATGGCTGCAGAGAACCATGTCGTGTTTGGTGTCAAACACCTTGGAATCATACCTCCACACCAGTAACTTGTGTGGGAGGTATGATTACCCCATGGTAGAACCACTAGTGTGGGGCACCGGGCTACCCGGTAACAGCTTTCCTTAACCCTGGCATCAAAAAATGGATGCTGCAGCCACAGACACAAATCTGGCCTCCTGCTGCTGGACGAAACTCTGGCAGAGGAGGCCTGGACAATAGGTTTCCTGTCACAGGGAGGTGTAACCACCTCCCAGACAGGCTTTAGTGTATTAGGACTCGGTGGGTGCACTCCAAGAGTGCTTTGAAGTCTGCACTGGGGACACATTTGGTGTCCCTGTGCATAGCCCAGTTCAAACTGATTGCAAGGGCTACCAGCCCCTGCTCTGGCGCGAAACTGGAGAATGTATGACACTACAACGCATGCTTTTACAACGCATGCCATTACGACACAGGTTTTACAACGCAAGTCGTTACTACGACTTGCGTTGGGGGGCGCTGGATAGTGAATAGTTTAATTTACTATTCCAACTCCAGTCCCCGTGGATAGTAGGGAAAGTGTTGGATAGTAATTAAACTATTCCCTATCCTAGAGCACCCCCCAGCGCAATTTGTTGTAATAACTTGCATTGTAAAAGTTGCGTCGTAATGGTGGTGCGTCGTAAAAGTTGCGTTGTAAAGGATGTTTCCCGAAACTGGACAATGGAAATGGGTGTAGCCACCCCTCTTTCCTGACCCTCCCATAGGTGGGTCCCCAGATTTTGTTCCAACCCTTCCTTTGGTATAAAGTAGGAACCCCTGATTACAGGACCTTAGATTTTATCTGGATGAAACTTTGTTACTGAATCCTGGACCTTCGACGATCTACACAGCATTAGATGACTGAAGAATCTCCCTTGGAGTAAAGGAATTATTCCCCTGCTTGGCAGGCACCAAAGGCGCAACTGTCCGGTTGGCATCTCTGAAGCTCCTGAGGACTGCGATGACATCTGCCACACAAGAGGTGGGCTTCCAAGTGTCCCCAAGGCTAAACCATGTGCTCAGCAATTCTGAGACCTGTAGCCCTCATGGGGACCGTACAACCGGAACCCCTGGACACCATGACCATTTGCAGCTGCATAGACTTCCCGGCCTTCCCAGAGGCTGTGCTTTGGGCAACTTGTAGTTCTGATCCCAAGCAGTGATTCCATCAAAGATCACCAGCTTACACTCCACGAGTGATCCGTGGGCTGGCTCCAAGTGTTTCCTTTTGAGATTCCTTCGCAATCCCTTGTCCGTCGACTGTGGGTCCCTGAGAAGGGTAACTGTACTTTCAGTGGGCTTTCCTGGTTGCTTCACAGGTGCCCTGACTCTCCATTGCTTGGGGAGTCTCCTGGACCTTTCTGGTCCACACCAAAGCCTTTTTACTCTCACCCCATGGGTTGCAGTTGCCAAGGCTTGTTGGTTCCAATTCGGGAACTGAAACGCCAGCACTCGACATCCTTTGTGGGACAGCTTGCCTGCAGCTCCTTGTCATTGTTGACTTCTCCTGGTCGGTGTGGCAGCGGAGTCAAGCTTCACCTCTTCACGCCTGAAGTACCTAACATTAGTGGGCATTCTTCTATCGTGCCCCTGGTCACTGACCAAGACTCTGTCCCCTCTGCTTTCAGGTTCTTCCCATCTTCGATCCAGGCTTGGATCTGCTCAGACACTTTTCTTCTTCACGGCAGCAGCACTTTGCAGAAGATGACCATTGAAATCAAAAACGATTTCCGACACCATTTGACACCTATGCACCCTGCTTCCCTGGGTGAGGTAACTGTTCTCACACTGCACGCGTCCCCAGTGGGGCTCCTGTGTCACTACCTTGGATGGTTCCGTGGGGTCCCCGCAATTCTACATGCTCTAGGCACTGTGTCTAGTCAAGTTGTGGTTATTATACCACTTACTTAGTATATGGTTTGGTCCCCCCCTGGGGCCTGTCGAATATATAGTGCTATTTTACAGTGATATTTTATAAAGAGATTAGTAGGGAGTGTTTAGAAATAAATACATAAATACATATATTTATATATATACCTGGTGTGTTTCTCCTTTCATTTGGTCATTCAAGAGATTAAAGACTGGTAAAACATGCTGCTTTACATTCCTTCAAGACTTAGCCTGAAGGCTGCTCTCCGTAGCCACCACTAGGATAGCTTTCAATAAAGGTTGTTTGTAACCTATCATCAATGAAGGTTCTTTGGACTGGTGCAAGGTGCCCACTTTAATTAGTGGACAGCATATGCCAGACCTACTTCTCACAAACACATCGAGAACTGGGGCCAGGGATTGAGGCAGGAGCGGCGACAGAGGGGAGTGGCAAGTGTTGGGCAGTGGCAGCATAATGGGCCAGGAACGGAGTGGGCACGCACATGCACACAGAGGACAGGGAGGGCAGCAAAGGAGTATTGTTCCTCACAGGGGCAGTGGCAGCACAACAGAACAGGGTAGTAAGGCCTTCACTTGTAGAATTGGGGCAGGGTGGAGGGGGGAGGGGCAGAGACACACCAAGGGGAGTGGCAGCGCAATGAAACAGGGACAAATACAGGAAGGAGGGGCGCATAGAAGGGTTACTGGGGGTCAAGAGGGATGGGGTAAGTCACAAAGGCAGAAATGGAGGACAGTGGCAGAACAGTGGACTAGGGAGGGACGCAGCAGGGGCATGCACATGGAAAACAGGGGGCATGGGAATGAAGGCGGTGGTTATAGCAGCAACGGAGGGCATTGGGGAGTGGAGTTGGCCTAAAGGCTAGGGCGGTCAAACGCAAATCTGGGGAACTAGGTTTGAGTCTAGGCAAGGACACGCAACATCCTGTGATTCTGGACAACTCAATTGATCTCCCCGTACCTAACAAAATAAATGTGGCCTCATGTATTGCAACTGGTGATAGTGTAAAGTGATCTGATACCTGATACCTTCGGGTTAAGTTTGTTCTATATAAAACTCCTTAAAAAAAAACAAATATTGGCAGCACAGGGGCAATGGCAGTTATACAGACCAGCAAGTGTAGGGGCAGGGGAACACACTTGGAGACCAGGGAGTCAGCAGGGGCATCAAATGAGGTCAGTACAGCACAGGGGCAGCGGTAGCACAATAGACTGGAAATGGAGGAGGGCAGCAGCACTGAGGCAGTGCCAGCACAACAGATCAGGGTAGGGGGTGGCAGGGGCATACACACACAGAATGGGGAGGGTGGAGGAGGGCAGGGGGCATCAATATAGGGCAATGACAGGACAACAGACCAGCGAAGGAGGGAGCAGGAGCATGCACCTCGGAGAATAGTGTGCAGAGGAAGGGGGTCAGGGGCATGAGAGGGCATTTATGCATAGGGACAGTGGATGCACAGCAGCCCAGGGAGAGTGCAGGGGAACACACACCATGAAAGGGGAGCGGCGGGAATGGCAACAGCAGGCAGTGGCAGCACAGAGACAGTGGCAGCCAATTGACCAGAGGGCTGGGACCAGGGGCAGCAAATGAGGACTGATCAGGACAGGGGCAGTGGCAGAACCACAGACCGGGGAGGGAGTGGGCAACTACATGCACACTGAGAATGGGGGAGGGTGCAGGGGTAGTGATAGCAAGGGAGGGCTTTGGCAGCACAGGAGCAGGAGCAGTGGCCGTACAACGGACCAGGAATGGAGGAAGCAGGGTACACGCAACGAGAGCTGGGGCCAAGGGGGAGCGGGTTAAGAGGCAAGGGCAGCATTAGAGGACAGTGACAACACAGGGACAGTGGCAGCACAACGGACCAGAGAGTGTGGAGGCAGGAGCACGCGCATTAGGGGATCAAGGGGCAGAGGGAGGAGCAGCAACGGAGGGCAGTTAGAAACCTTGGCCGTGTCTGCACAACAATCTAGAAAAGAAGGAGTCAGGGGCTACAAACATTGGGAAGAGTCATACCCCCAGATTCATCAAAGTCCTGTTTTGCGAGTCCTTAATAGCGATTTTTAAGGAATCGCTAATAAAGACTCGCAAACGGGATGCATGTAGAAATCGCAATATTTTTTGCGATTTCTACTGCTTCCTTATTTGCGATTTGCTAATTGCTAATCGCAAATAAGGAATGACTTTCCCATTCATTCCTATGGCCTAAAGGGCCATAGGAATGAATGGGGAAGTCATTCCATATTTGCGATTCGCAATTAGCGAATCGCAAATAAGGAAGCGATTTCAAGGGTGCCAGGGTGTCCAAAGGAGCACCCCTGAAATGGTAATGTACTCTGGTGTTGCGCACATGCGGACATGTGTGTGTGTAACATACAACTTAGAAAAATGCAAGTTTTTGCTGTTTACCACGTAGTTAGACTTTGCGGTAAATAACGGCCCCAGATGGCGAATTCGCAATTTTAAAATGGTTCACAACTTGCATTTAAGGAATCTCAATTGAGATTCCTTAAATGCAATTATTCGCAATTTAGCGATTTCTAGAATTGCGATTTTTGTGTTTGGGATGATGAATCCCAAATGCAAAAATAGTGCTCGCAAAGGACCAGATTCTCAGAATCTGGCCCTTTGCGAGCCGATTTTGGCTTGATGAATCTGGCTGATAGCACTCAGCCGAGATTACCATGATGGCTTTGGAAGAAGAAATAACAAGCCTTGCACCCATCTTGGCAGCTCACATTCTGAACCACCCAGCCATAGCAAGTTGCATGCTACCACTGTCTCCAGCCAAATCAGACCATGCTGTCTCTGAATTGACCCATGGGGTTGAGTCACGTTATCAATGATTACTTTAAGCTTGTAACCTGTGGCACACAGCAGGTAAGTATGATACAAAATGCCTAGTTCTCCTCAGGCACTTTTGCAGCATAGTCCTGCTGCCACCAGAAAACGTCATAACAATCCTGTGTAAAGAAAATGTAAAAAAAGAAATGGGTACTGACACGTGGTCCTGAGGTTATCTATTCATGCATGGAGGTTTATAAGATTGAGGTCTGTATTTCAGTGTGTATAGTCATTTCATGGGTGCCATGATATTATAGTGCCCATTACTGAGCAGGAAAGACGTAAAGGAAATCTAATGACTTGGTCAGAGATAGCATAATGGACTAGGAAGGGTGCGTGGCACGGGCATCCACACTGAGAACAAGGGTGGGTGTTGCAATGGTTGGATCCTGGAAGACAGCGGTAGGGCCATGAGCACAGAAAACAGGGGCATGGGGAAGGTGTGGGGTTCAGTGGCCACAACATAGGGCAGTAGCAGCATAGGGGCAATGGCAGTATAACAGACCAGCGAGGGAGTTTGCGGGGGAATATACACAAAGAACGGGGGTCAGAGGGAGGAGGAAGTGGCAACAATAGAGGGCAGTTGAGTACAGAGGCAGTGGCAGCCCAGCAGTGAGGGAGGGGGCAGAGGCACACACATGGAGAATTACAGACTGGAGGAGGGGACAGCCGCAGGTTAGTGATAGTACACTGGACCATGGAAGGAGGGGGAGAAACACACACATGGTGAATGAGGGGAGGTTGGCACGGGCAGCCATAGATGGCAGTGGCAGCACAAAAGACTAGAAAGAAATGGGTCAAGGGCGTGCACATGGAGAACAAGAGGATGGAGAGGACATTGGGGACAGGGATAGCAACAAGGGCATTTTAGCGTACGGGCCGTGGCAGCGGACCATGGAGGGCCTGGTCATGGGCATGCACATTGAGAATGGGGGTAGTGGTAGGGTGGACGGGGCTGGGGCAGTGACAGCAACGGAGGGCAGTGGCAACACAGGTGCAGCAGGAGTACAAAGAACCAAAGAGGGGGTTCGCACCTGCATGGACTTGGATAACAGGGTAGATGGGGAAGTGAGGCAGGAGTTGAGGCAGCAACAGAGGGCAGAGACAGTGAAACAGACGTGAGATGGAGGGGGCAGGGGCATCTACCTGGATTTTGGGGGCAGGAGCAGCAACAGAGTTCAGTGGCAGCACAGGAGCTGGGGCAGACCAATGGACTAGGAAGGGAGGGTGCATGGACTTGAAAAAGGAAAACGAGGCAGATGGTACGGGTAGGGCATCAATTGAGGACAGTAGCAGCACAGAGACAGCAACAGCATATACACAGAGGAAACAGGCAGAGGAGGTACTGGCAATGATCCATCTTCTATGGGGAGGGGATTTCAATCTTCACCCATGTTCGAGGGCAAATTCCCAATGCTGTGGGTTTGTGGACGAACATGAGGCCTCATTAGCCCATTTCGCCCACAATAAATTGGGAAACATAATGAACAACATACTCTCCGACTTTGACCTGGTAATCGCTAACTGCCCAAATTTGGAAAAAAACCTTTTTTATCCGACCTATGTGGGCAGAGGCCATCAAACGACAGTCGATTATATTCTTCTGTCTCCAGGACTGCTCCCGATGGCCAAAGCCTACCATGTCATTGCTAATCACCTAAGCGATCATTCCGCATTAAAAATGGACCTCCACATCACTGAATCCAAATCCAAGGTCACCGAAATAGCTAACACTCTCACACAAAATAGGTTAGAACTAGCAAAAAACAACGGTTTCTCAATAAAATGGGAAAAAGTTAATCCCAATGAACTCACAAAAAGTTTTGTGGACCGGGCATATCCAAACATAATTAAATGCCTCGATCCTGCGGCAAACCATAAAGAGGTTTTAAATAATTTTACAGAAATCCTAGAAATAACTAAGGGATTGCTCACGGCGAAAACAACAACCAAACACCCCAGTAAGAAAAGGTGGTTTAACCACGATTGCACTAGAGCCCTATCTGATCTAAAATCTGCTCTACACAATAAACCAAGAGATACGGGCCTTATCCAACTCCTTAGACGAAAATACACCCAAGAACGCAAGCTAAGAGTTCAACAATTGAAAGAGAAGCTCTGGGAAGATCTAAACAAGAGCGCTCTCTCAAAAAATAGTCAGGCCTTCTGGCGAACGGTCAGATCCCCCTATCTCACAGATAACAATTCTCCTAGGATAGAGGTGGCCATAGATGAAGATACTTGGGTAGCCCATTTCGCAAATATTTTTAAAGATCATGTGAGCGCAGATGGGCCAATGAACCCTCTCGCTAAGGTACAATACCCAATTCCATTGTTTTTTGACATTCCAGACATATTAGTGGCCCTAGAAAAAAGTAAGACTGGAAAAGCTCCTGGCCCTGACGGCGTCCCAGTGGACCTTTTTAAATTTAACCTAGATTTATGGGCGCCTATTCTCACAAGAGTCTGCATAGCTGCAGCTAGCGAGGGCGTAATAGACTCTTGGACCAGGTCAATTATGGTCCCCATTTTTAAGAAAGGGGACGTGAAATGCTATCGCCCCATCTCACTCCTGGATTCTCTTGGTAAAGTGGTGGGGAGGGTCATCCTGGAGAGACTTCAGCAGTGGGGCGAGGAAAGAGGCATTATTTCGGACCTGCAGTTCGGGTTTCGAGAAGGCTTTGGGACGGTAGAGCAGGCCCTCAACCTCAGTCTAATAATGGGCAAATACATGCAGGCAAAGAAGAGCACGGTATACATGGTCTATGTGGACCTGTCCGCCGCATTCGACTGCGTCTCGCATTCAAAACTATGGACAGTCCTAAAACAAATGGACGTGGACCCCTCCCTACTAGATTTTCTGAGAGAGCTCTATTCGGGTGCCTCGGTGAGAGTTCGCTTTGGAAGAAACGGCGAGCTGACGGCGCCCTTTGGAGTAGAGCGGGGAGTTAGGCAGGGCTGTGTCCTGGCCCCCTTCCTCTTCTCGCTTTATACCAACGGCTTGGAGGGGGATATGTTGAGGGGGGCCCAGGACCTCCCAAGAGTAAACCAACGCCTGATCCCGGCTCTGCTCTATGCGGACGACGCCGTCATTCTGGCGCGAACTCCGCGCGAACTCCAGAGTTCACTGAACAGATACACTACTTTCATGAGCAGTCTGGATCTAAAGGTGAATGTAAAAAAAACATTTGTCATGATCTCGGGGGGTGTGAAGAAAGGCACAAAAAAGATTTATATTGACAATCAAAGACTTGAGACCACCGCCCAGTATCCATATCTCGGGATTATGATAGATGATAGGCTGACATGGAAACCAGCAGTGGAGACGAGGTGCCATTTGTTTAAAAGATCGATAGCGGCCCTACAGATTTTCTCACAGAAGCTGGGGAGGAGGGCTCCAGTTGAGTTATTGAAAATCTATAATGCCAAATGCCAGGCTATCGCTCTTTACGGAGCAGGAGTGTGGGGTCATACGGACACTAGTGCCCTCCAGGTAATTGAAAATACATTCCTAAGATTTCTCTTAGCTACACCAAAAGGCACATCAACCTACGCCTCCCACATGGAACTGGGAATCCCCTACCTTGAGGACCTTCTCAAAATCCAGCCATTGATGTTGTGGAGGCGAATTTGGTCATCTGACACAAATGCGCTAACACAGTCAATTGTGGCTGACACAATGTCACTCGACCAGTCCTCAAGGCTAAAATGGCTCTGTTATATCAGAAACTTTTTTACGGACCTTGGCCTTGAGAACTACTATCTGCAACCTGAGTCGATAGTTGGCTTGTCGAAGAAGGCCCTGAAGCAACTAGCCCTCCATCACTTAGAAACACTGAGATCGACATCAGAGGCAATAAAACCATCTGTCATTCATGCGAACCTGGTCCAGATAACATATGGCATTCAACCATATCTAACCCTGCAGATTAAAACATACGAGAGAATGCTGATGACCAGACTCAGACTGGACACTTTCTTTAGATTGGTTGTTTTCCCAACGAATAAAGGTTGGGAACCAAGTTTGCCCCCATGTCCCTGTGATGGGAAATCAACACAGTCCAACATACACGTGATTATGTTCTGTAAATTTTACCATCCGCACAGAAAATGTTGGCTTCTCCCTATATTTAGGCGGTGGGGTCTCAGACAGTGTCGTCCAGCATTCTACCGACTTCAAATGCTAGAGACTGAAGAAGTGTGTTATGCAGTTTTAAATTTTTTAAAATGTATCATGAACCACAGAAAAAACCTTTAAAACACATTTTCTGTAAAAAATAACAACAATGAAACATATTACTATTTTAATATGCCTGCTTATAGTTATTGCATACTGTCTTTTGTACGAACTTTTTTTTTTTTAATTATTGTATAACTTGCACTTTTTTATCAATTGTATTGTTGACCGTTTCTTTTATGGTTGTCCTTGTGATATACTGAATAAAGAGTTGTTATTATTATTACTGGCAATATGAGAGGGCAGGAACTGTGGCTCCACAATGGGCCAGGAAGGAATGTGCCAGGGGCACACACATGGAAAATGGGAGGCAGAGGAAGGGCAACAGGGGTAGGAAATGAGGGCAGTAACACTACAACAGCAGTGGAAGTAAATCGGTCCAAGGAGGTAGGGGACAGAGGCACACACAGACAATGGCAGGGCATGAGGGAGGTGGGTAGAGCCAACTTGGAGAGCAGGAAGAAGGGGCAGTGGCAGCACAACAGACCAGGGAGGGAGGAGGCAATTGTATGCACCTGGAGAATGAGGTGGGAGTAGGATGGGCAGGGGGCAGTGACAGTAATGAAGGGATGCAGCCGTACAGGGGCACTTGGAGAATGGTGAGACAGGATTAAAGGATCAGGGGCAAAGTCAGTAATGATGAGTGTTAGAACTGGGGGTCTCTAGTTGACAATGGTGTACACCTTTGACCAAATAGGGACCCTTGCTTCTAAATCAGGACAAGGGGATTGCACTCCTAGATAACCTCTGCTCACCCCCTTGGTAGCTTGGTACGAGCAGACAGACTTATCTCAGAGACAGTGTGTTAAGCATTTGTGAATATACACAGTAATGCAGTGAAAACACTACAGATGGATACAACACAGGTTTTATCAAAATAATTATTCTGTGGAAAAGTACATTTTGCCATGTTGTATGTGCCTACGTGTTCCCCATATTATGCTATATGTGCATGATCGATATGCATGTATACCCCTCTGATCGATTAAAGACGCAATTATAGTTGTGTCCATCTCTAGTATGCCAGTTTCCAGTCCTCGTGAAAACAACGAATATTAGGCTTATGTAAACCTACGTTGCCACATTTTACGGTGTGCACGTTAACTCATTGAATTGTCCCCGTTTCTAGGCCTCAAAAGGGCCCGGACACCAGATTCAGCTCCTGTCTCCTGAACCCTCTCCGAGGAGCGATACAGCCCCCACCTGCATCCCTGACCCTTCGCTTACTTCATGCCTCGCAGTGCCCGGCCCGGCCTGGCTCTGCCTCTCAGTCTGCCAAGAGTATGTTATGTTTCTAGTTATCAGTCCAGCCCTCCTTCTCTGCATTCCTAAGCTACTGCATCGCATCAATAGTTTCCGTCATGGTCTAGCCTTTATGTCTCCATGTAAGAGAAATACTGTATTAATATTCATAGAATATTCCTCGTACACGCAATACATGTAGAATTATGCATGCATCAGTCCTAATGTCTAGTAGCCTTTGCCCTGATAACTTTTGGATTCTATCAATATGTACTCCAAACACCAGATACCAGATATGCCTTAGGTACATGTCGCTCTGACACTCCAGACTTTAGTCTCCTCTTCTAGCGCAGAAGTCATAGCCCCCAGTTCTCCCTGGTAACACGTCATTGCCCGTTTGCGCGCACCACTAGGTTAGAGGTCCCAGCTGCTCAGGTAGCCCCCTCCATGTTTCCGCCCCGTTTATGACACTTCTGTTACGTTACATCACATGTCTATGTATACGCCCTGAACACGCCTTCTTGTTACATCATTTTGCCCTTATCTTTCGCGACTGCTACGAGTCACGCCTATTGCTACGCCTACTGTATTGAATGTAATGCAATTGTTTTGATATATATACTATGAACTGGTACAAAAAGTTGCCCAGTTTTCCCTTGTCCCTTCCCTGGCAGCTGCCATCCCGTACTATTGCAGGCTGTCCTGTTCCTGTCCTTTATGCCTGATTAAAGCCTGTAGACTCAAGATACCTCGAATCCTGACTCTTATTTATTGAGCTATCTGTTTCATTCACTGTATTAAAAAATAGAACCGGTAATTAATTATTTATTTACCACATAATGGCGCCCGAATAGGGACTTGCCCTTTCCCCACGCGCCGGCGAAGCCACGCAGGCCCCCTGATCCTCTGCAGCCATGACGGAACTCTACTGCGCACCGGCAGATATTTCTGCTTCAAGTATCCCTCAGGTCCACGGAGGAGACGGAGGTTGCGGTCCAGCATCCAGACGAGGCGGTAAGGAACGCGGCGAGTCCCGACCAGAGCCCAAGCCGAGAGTCCAAGGTCCGAGGTATCCGGAGGCCCACCTGTAACTGAAGTCCGAAGGTCGTAGTCCGTCGTCGTAGCAGTCCAGTCCAGTCCGAGGCCTTCCGTTCTTGCTGCCCGGTGAGTACCGTTGCTGGGGTAGTATCTAGACAGGGTCAATTCATTTGTCTCTGGTCCGTGGGTTTGGGTACACAGATCCAACACGAAGTGTTCACCTAGGTGGACGCGGGTCCTGACGTGTCTCTTTATGGGACCGGTAAGTTTCGCGCTGTTTTAGCAGTGCATCTAGTCATTCTAGTAAGTTCTGTTCTCGAGAAATTCATGTGTTCTGTCCAAACTGTTATTCTAAATGTTATTCCATGTGTTTTCAATGTCGTGGTATGATTGATTTGTTTTTCCAGTTATTATTGTGTTTATCGTGTATTGTATTGTGTCCAGATTCCAGCCTAGACAATGCCTCTATTCTCGAAATTACGTCAGTTAAAAACCAGAAAAGGGTTATTAGAGGAAGCAGTTCCTGTCCCGCCTAGGGACAGTCCAGGTCATTTTATGTATCATAAGCATGGCTTAAGTGCCATATTATATCTAGACTTATGGGTGGATTACACCAAGGAATTAGACGAGAAATATAGATGGCCCATATCGGGTACATGGGATGCCGAGTGCATCATGCGAGTAGAAGAAGCATTATGGAAAAAGAAAGCCAGACAGTCCCAGAAAGATGCCATCGAGTTATGGCGCAAAGAATCTCATAGAAGAACCGAAAAAGAGATCAGAAAAACAGAATTAAGTAGGGAATCCTCAGAAAGAGCCCAAGAAAGGGAATTAATCGAAGTAGGTGAACGAGTTAAAGCAGAACAGTCAGACCGACAGAGAAATGCCCTTATTAAGGGTATGTATCCTCTTCTTGCCGAGGGCTTGCCAAAAGCAACCCCGGAAGCACCATGTAATTTTCCGCCGCCATTAGTTCCGACTAAGCTACGTCACAAACCGACCGCAGCTGATATATTTCTCTCGTCCTATTTGGATGACACAGTCCCAGCCTATGCTAATCCTGTTCCGCCTGCTCCTGTAAATAATGTAATTCCTGTTCCTCCAGCCACCGGGGCACCCGTTGCAGCACCTGTCATGGCACCCCCGGTCCAGCCTACAGTACATGTACCCGCCACATCAGTCACTCTGCCCGCACGTACAATGCCTGTCGACGATTCTAGTCTAGGAGCAACGGGGGGAAGTCCTCCTGGAACCCCGCCTCAACACAGACGTCTGACGCTACTTGAACTACATGAACGAGCGTTACAGCGTTCGCCCAAACTTCAGTCAGTTGCAGATATCAAGCGAGCCCTTACCGAATGCCGTTATGATCCAGTCCCAGGCGATGATGATATGGTCCTGTATTCATTGCGTGTAAGACGGGTGACCGAATATTTGGACACCCTGCCGAATATGAAAGGATATCTAGACAGAATATATCGTTTTATCCGTACCGGAGTAGATCCAGAAAGTATTGGCGACGCCATGGTTCAAAGAAAAGTCGAGACTCAGCTCATGCTTTTAAAGTTTCTAATTAATTGTTTAATAAGAGAACAAGATTGTCCAGGAAAAGATCAAGAAGAAATGAAAGTCCTGACCAGGTGGAGTGACCATATAGCCGAGGGAAGACACAAGACACAGAACTGTATAGAGAGTATGTACAAGAAAATCCGTAGGGAAATAATAAAGTTACACGAGAAACGAGAAGCAACACAAGCAACCGAGAAAGAAGACGACTCCCCTACCGAAGAGGTAGACGACGAGAATCCCTCCAGAATAGCGTATGTAGGTAGAACTAGACTTCCCGACCGACATAAACGCCTAGATCACAAGAAAGTTTTCCCTCCTCCAGCACCAGAACAAGGTTCTCTTGAGCAAGTATTCCAAGCTACCGATCACATTCTGAAATCACGAATCGGTTATAGTGAACTTAGTACAATGCATGAACAAGAACTAGCCCGATCAGCAGTCCGGTGGACTACTGATTCTACCACTTTTCCAGACGAAATAGTGGCACAAATGTTTCTGAAACTGCCCCCAGCCGAGCAGCGACTGGTGGGTATGTATATGATCCAGCACCTCATTACACTGTATGAGGGACAGCATTCTGATCCAGGTCCGCTACATGATGTATTGAACGAGTTACTCCAGTATAGATGGAGAGGTCTAGGTACTGATTTAATTAGTATCATTCTAGAACAACGCCACAAAAATCGAACGTTTCTGAATCCGCATTTTGTTCATGTCTCACCTCCAGAAAGTAAATCATTTTACATAGATAGACAGCATCCGTTACGAGAAGTACACCCAGTTAGAGGAACGGGTGGTGAACTAGAACGAGTATTTGTTTACACCCCTATCACAAAGATGGAACTCTTAGAGATGAAAAAGTTAATTCCTTGTCACGACAAAGATCCAGCAGGGTTCCATCGAGAATTAAAAGACATGCTCCGTATGGGAGAATACACGTATCCTGATATCATTAAAATGTTAAAGGTCCTGTTGCCCGTAGGGGTATATGAAAAACTCAAGGAAAAAGAATGGGAGGTGGGAGAGAAAAAGATCGATTGGACAGCTTTAGAAGCTGAAGATAATTCACGAGTACCAGGTACCGGTCTTGGGGGTAAAGTTAAAGAATTGCCCGAGTTATTGATACAGGTTTTGCCAAGATTACTAGCCACGAAAAAGGAAGATTGGGATGCAATCTCAGCTTGTAAACAGAAACAAGATGAAGACACTAGTGATTTTTATTCTAGATTCGAAAAATGTTTTATTATTAACAGTGGTCTGAAAACAAGTAGTGAATCGTACCCTCATCTTTTTGTTACCAAACTAGTCGAGAATTCAAGTCCACAAGTTAAAAATCGAGTATTGAAAGTCGAAAGTACCTGGCAAGCTAATACTCCGTCACAGATGTTACAAATGCTCCAGTATCACCAGAACAGAATCAGGGAAGAGCAAGAACACGAAAGAAGACGTATGAAAGACACAAAAATGAAAGTATTAGTTGCACAATCTGTTCCACAAGACAGTCAGAAGAGGGGTCCGAATCAAGCCAGTCATCCTGCAGCTCCCGTTAAAGGGACTTGCAATTACTGTAAACAGCCAGGTCATTTTATAAACGAGTGTGCAGTTCTGAAACACAACATAGCTACTGGTAAAACTAAAGAAAGACCACGTCCGCCCAGACAAGAACAAGTTTCACAGACTTCTCAGCCACCACAGAATGCACAACAGACAGTCACGGTACCGCAGCCTATAGCTGCAACACAACACGTTACACAGCAGATGTACCAGTACGCACAGTCAGAGTATCCAGATTATCAGCCATATTCATGAAACAGCCTAGAGAGGGAGGTAGGCTTGCCTCTCATCGAGATACCTGTAGATCAAGAGGGTCCCTATGTACACAGTCAAGTATTAGGGAAAGACAGAAAGTTTTTGATTGATACAGGGGCAAGTAGGACTACCATCAGTCATGACGAGGTTCCAGGGGCTCCGCTCTGAGGCTCTAAAAATGTTTCCCTTGGATTTTCAGGAAAGCCAATTGTTAATGAAATTTCGAAACCAGTTACTCTAGAAGTTGGTCCATTGTCCCGAACTACTGATTTGTTACTCACGAAGTCTTGTCCAGAAAATTTGTTAGGCATTAAAACATTGAAAGAATTAGGAGCAGTTATTTGCTGTTCCCCAGAAGGGGTCAGACTGTTTCTGAGAGACTTTAAAGGTCATTATGTATTACGTGATTTTGATCCGAGATTATTGAATGTACCACAGCAGTTATGGGCGCAAGGTCCAACTGATGTAGGTTGTATGCATATCACACCCCATCGTGTGACTCTCAAACAAGGTGTAGTTTTGCCACGAATCAGACAGTACAAATTGCCACCTGAGGCTGTAGCAGCCTTATCCAAAATTATTGACGAACTTATTGCTCAAGGAGTGGTTGTAGAAACTGACTCCAATGTATGTAATTCTCCTATCATTCCAGTTCTGAAACGAACTGATCCAAATGCACCTCCAGTATATCGATTAGTGATTGATCTTCGGGAGCTTAATAAATGTATCATACCCCAGTATCCAGTAGTCCCAGATATTTCATCCCTTTTGATAGCCATTGATTCTGAAGCTACGTTCTTCACAGTTATCGATCTCAAGAACGCATTCTTCAGTGTCCCCATTCATCCAGACAGCCAGTACCTTTTCGGTTTTTGTTTAAATGGAAGGAGCTATAAATTCACGCGAGCTCCTCAAGGTTTCACAGAAAGTCCTAGTATTTACAGTCAAGCACTTAAGAGACAACTAGACAATATCCGCATGCCAACTGACACTGCCCTGCTCCAGTATGTCGATGATCTACTGATCACAGCCCGTTCTGAACGTGACTGCGAGCGAGCGTCACTTACAGTTCTGTATTTTCTGGCTGAGATGGGGCACAAGGTGTCCCCTTCCAAATTACAATTCTGTGTCCAGCAAGTGGTCTACTTGGGACACTTACTGTCCAAGTGGGGTAGGCAGTTGACACCTGACCGTATCCAGTTAATAGCGAGTCTTCCACAGCCCAAGACACAGAAGGAGGTACGAGCTTTTATCGGCCTCACTTCTTACTGCAGACAATGGATTCCTCAGTATGCATTTCTAGCCAAGCCACTGATACAGTTAACGACACAGGAGGCAGCCGTATCGACTGTCCTCCCTTGGACCTAGGAACATACACTTGTATTCAATGAATTAAAGAAAGCCTTATGTCAAGCACCTGTTCTAGCGACACCAAACTACAGTAAGCCTTTTACACTTTTTGTTACAGAACGTGATGGTACTGCATTATCTGTTCTCACACAAGATCAAGCAGGACAATACAAGCCCTGTGCTTATTTTTCTAGCACATTAGATCCAGTGGCCCAGGCTCTGCCTGCGTGCCTCAAGTCAGTTGCAGCCACAGCTCTAGCTATCAGACAAAGTGATTCCATAGTGTTAGGACACTCCCTGACAGTACAAGTTCCACACTCCGAGGAAGTTCTTTTAAATCGAACACAGACTCAACACTTGACAATTGCACGTTTAACAGGTTATGAACTGACACTGTTTCAGCCACACATAGAAATCAGACGCTGCAACATTTTAAATCCAGCTACACTGTTACCGTCAGTCACTTCCAATCCTGCCACACATGACTGTGTGGAAGTTGTTAACACTATGACAAAGCCAAGACAAGATCTGACAGATATTGCATTACCTAATCCTGACCTGACACTTTATGTGGATGGTTCATGTATGAGAACGAGTACAGGAGAACTAGTAGCCGCGTATGCAGTGACTACTGACACTGAAGTTATAGAGACACATCGTATTGACACCCTGTCTGCTCAAGCAGCAGAGCTAGTAGCTCTGACCCAAGCCTGCATACGTGCTAAGAACCTGAAAGTTAACATATACACAGATTCACGTTATGCATTCGGAGTCGTACACGACTTTGGAGTGCTCTGGCAGGAGAGAGGTTTCATGACTTCTCATGGAACCAAGATTCAGCATGGTCTCCTCATTCAAGCTCTGTTAGATGCAATACATTTACCGACAGCTATCGCTATCATGAAGTGCAAAGCACATACGAAAGTCACTGACATCATTTCCCAAGGTAACGATCTAGCAGATCGAACAGCCAAGCTTACAGCTCAGACTCCAGACATTCCAGTTAACACGACACAGACACTCACTCCAGATCAGACTACTTGTATGACAGTTAAGGACCCTACACAAGATGTCATAGACATACAGTTACATGCTACTCCTGAAGAAATCAAGAAATGGTCTGAACAAGGAGGGGTCCAGACTGATCAAGGATGGTTGACGAAGGGAAAAGCCACATGGTTTCTCCCCGACTCTAT
This sequence comes from Lissotriton helveticus, assembly GCF_964261635.1. NCBI lineage: Eukaryota > Metazoa > Chordata > Amphibia > Caudata > Salamandridae > Lissotriton > Lissotriton helveticus. The sequence continues at coordinate 791,496,051 of NC_136071.1, read as the reverse complement.
GGTTCAAGTCATTATTAATACCGCATATAGTCCAGCACATCTAGGAGAAAAAGCTATGTTAGACAGTATTCAGAACCTTTGGTTCAACAAGCATTTACGAGCTGCAGCCAAGCAGAAAGTCCGTACCTGTATGATATGTTGTCAGTTCAATCCAGGTAAAAGTGTCCCGGTGGAACAAGGTGGATTCCAACCTCCTGACCACCCTTTTGAAGTCCTCCAGATGGATTATATTCAGATGGAGCGATGTCGAGGTTTCAAGTATGTTCTCGTAGTTGTATGCGCTTTGTCCAGGTGGACAGAAGCATATCCGGTTCCAGATTACACAGCTGCGACCACTGCCAGGCAGTTGGTTCGTGAGTTCTTTCCCCGCTATGGACTCCCTAGGGTCGTGTATTCAGATAACGGCCAGCCATTCTCATCTGAGCTCATGAAACATGTTTCCTTTCTGTTAGGGTACCAGTGGAAGTTCCATTGTGTGCGCCATCCTGAAGCAGCCGGTCTCGTAGAGAGACATAATCAGACTTTGAAAATCCGCATTGCAAAAGTATGTAGAGAAAAAGGTGTAGACTGGCTAGTAGCTCTGCCAGTTGCTCTGTTCTATATGAGGATGGTTGCACATTCCAGATCAGGTCTGTCCCCGTATGAGGTCGTATTCGGCCGCCCCCCAAACATGTGGGGTACACCTAGACCCCGCAGTATTACAGATGTTTCCAGTAATATGCTGACAGATTACCTAGCTTCCTTGATGTCTGCCCTACACTCTTGTCGTTCACAGGTTGCCGCCGCATTTCCAGACAACACCGAGGTGAAACCGCATGAAGTCGTTCCTGGTGAACATGTTTTGGTCCGCAATTTTGATCGTTCAAGTCCGCTGGAGCCCCGTTGGAAAGAACCTCGAATGGTGTTGTTAACAACAAGGACCGCTGTAAAACTTGAAGGCAGGAAGGGGTGGGTCCACCTCAGCCATATAAAGAAGTTCCATGGATTACGACAAAAGACATTTGTTAAGGACTACCTTGTTCCTAAAGACTGCCTAAAAACAGACTCTGAACTCAAGCCTCCCCTGTTAGAGAAAACTCCGCAGCAGGAGTATAAAGAAAAATTAAGGTCTAGTAAAATAAGTCAGCCAGTTTAATTGTCTAAGTCCCTCTCGGGTGAAACGGTTAGACAGGTTCCTGACATGTATGAGATAGACCCCCACAGTGAGAGAGTTAGTCAAAACTCTAAAAGATGTATTATCGTTCTATTCTTCTTGTTATTTTTGAGTCTTATGGTTACATGCATAAGTTATGCTTTACATTTATGTTTTCCAATTTCACATGTACATATGTTTTCTAATGCTACAATAGAGCACACTTTTAGTGATCTGCCTCCTCACGAGCTATCCTATCGTCTTGCTATGCGCAATAACACATTCATTCGAATGTTACACTATTCACACCAGACCAGCAATGCCACTAATTGTTGGGTGTGTGGTCGACTCCCCCCTTTCCAGACACCGAAGGGAGTTCTGCCACTTTTTCCTTATCCGTTTTCACATAATGGTTCGTGTGGAGCATGGTCCACGTTAACGTCATCCTCCAATGATATGTCCCTTCTGAATAGAACATGTTTTCCAGACAAGCAGGGTCTCTCCCATAGAACAGGATTAGATCTAGAAAATGAAGTATATGATTTAGGTAATTATTCTTCGAATTTTATGGTCCTGAATGTTCAGTCTGATACTACTCCAGATTTGCCTGCTATTTCAGTACTACCAGTCAAAGGCAAATTATGTGTCAGAAAACATGGTTCCGCACATGTAGGACATAGTGATTGTACTACTATTGTCAAGTATAGTGACAGTGGGAAATCTATTTTCAAAGCCTCACGTCATTCTTATTTTGTTTGTGGTCAGACCGCATATGTTCGTCTGCCCCTCGATTGGGATGGAACATGTTACATTGCCTTCCTACTGCCACCAGTTTTTCTAGCCCCATCCGATTATCACAGAAACACACATCTAGTACACGTCAGACCTAGAAGGGAGATCGAGTCCCCAATTGTCGATCAAACTGAAACTACTCTAGAACAGTATCAAGACTTCAACAAAGGTTTCTTTTTCTTTATAGGACCTATCCAGAATAGTAAGTTAATACGTAGGTTAACCAGAACCCTTGAAGCTGTAGTGAATGAGACTACTTCCGCTCTAGGTAATTTAACAGAAGAGCAATCTGCTATGCGTTTTGTTGTGCTCCAAAATCGTCTCGTTCTTGACGTCATCCTGGCCGATAGAGGATGAGCATGTAGAGTCATCGGATCTAGTTGCTGCATTTTCATTCCTAATAACGCGCCGTCTGTTTATTCAGCTATAACCAGACTTCATAAAATTGCCCATCAGTTACACCAGAATCCAGGCACCTGGACATGGTCCGGTTGGCTCTGGAGTATTATATCTGCCTGGGGATGGAAAGTATTGTCATTCCTAGGTATTGCAGTAATGATCATATTCAGTTGCTGCCTCTGTATACAATGTGGCCCTGCGATTTGCGGCATGTGCGCTACCTCTTGTATTCCTAGTCCTAAATCCCGTTCCAAGACAAATCGAGACGAGCAAATGATGCTATATGAAATGATAGATGGTATCATGAATATTGATGTTTCCTGATGGAAACGTAGGGCACAAGGAGGGAATGTGGAAAAGTAAATTTTGCCATGTTGTATGTGCCTACGTGTTCCCCATATTATGCTATATGTGCATGATCGATATGCATGTATACCCCTCTGATCGATTAAAGACGCAATTATAGTTGTGTCCATCTCTAGTATGCCAGTTTCCAGTCCTCGTGAAAACAACGAATATTAGGCTTATGTAAACCTACGTTGCCACATTTTACGGTGTGCACGTTAACTCATTGAATTGTCCCCGTTTCTAGGCCTCAAAAGGGCCCGGACACCAGATTCAGCTCCTGTCTCCTGAACCCTCTCCGAGGAGCGATACAGCCCCCACCTGCATCCCTGACCCTTCGCTTACTTCATGCCTCGCAGTGCCCGGCCCGGCCTGGCTCTGCCTCCCAGTCTGCCAAGAGTATGTTATGTTTCTAGTTATCAGTCCAGCCCTCCTTCTCTGCATTCCTAAGCTACTGCATCGCATCAATAGTTTCCGTCATGGTCTAGCCTTTATGTCTCCATGTAAGAGAAATACTGTATTAATATTCATAGAATATTCCTCGTACACGCAATACATGTAGAATTATGCATGCATCAGTCCTAATGTCTAGTAGCCTTTGCCCTGATAACTTTTGGATTCTATCAATATGTACTCCAAACACCAGATACCAGATATACCTTAGGTACATGTCGCTCTGACACTCCAGACTTTAGTCTCCTCTTCTAGCGCAGAAGTCATAGCCCCCAGTTCTCCCTGGTAACACGTCATTGCCCGTTTGCGCGCACCACTAGGTTAGAGGTCCCAGCTGCTCAGGTAGCCCCCTCCATGTTTCCGCCCCGTTTATGACACTTCTGTTACGTTACATCACATGTCTATGTATACGCCCTGTACACGCCTTCTTGTTACATCATTTTGCCCTTATCTTTCGCGACTGCTACGAGTCACGCCTATTGCTACGCCTACTGTATTGAATGTAATGCAATTGTTTTGATATATATACTATGAACTGGTACAAAAAGTTGCCCAGTTTTCCCTTGTCCCTTCCCTGGCAGCTGCCATCCCGTACTATTGCAGGCTGTCCTGTTCCTGTCCTTTATGCCTGATTAAAGCCTGTAGACTCAAGATACCTCGAATCCTGACTCTTATTTATTGAGCTATCTGTTTCATTCACTGTATTAAAAAATAGAACCGGTAATTAATTATTTATTTACCACAAAGGAGGTAGGGGACAGAGGCACACACAGACAATGGCAGGGCATGAGGGAGGTGGGTAGAGCCAACTTGGAGAGCAGGAAGAAGGGGGCAGTGGCAGCACAACAGACCAGGGAGGGAGGAGGCAATTGTATGCACCTGGAGAATGAGGTGGGAGTAGGATGGGCAGGGGTCAGTGACAGTAATGAAGGGATGCAGCCGTACAGGGGCACTTGGAGAATGGTGAGACAGGATTAAAGGATCAGGGGCAAAGTCAGTAATGATGAGTGTTAGAACTGGGGTCTCTAGTTGACAATGGTGTACACCTTTGACCAAATAGGGACCCTTGCTTCTAAATCAGGACAAGGGGATTACACTCCTAGATAACCTCTGCTCACCCCCTTGGTAGCTTGGTACGAGCAGACAGACTTATCTCAGAGACAGTGTGTTAAGCATTTGTGAATATACACAGTAATGCAGTGAAAACACTACAGATGGATACAACACAGGTTTTATCAAAATAATTATTCTTTATATAGACTTAACACATGACCACAAACAACGAAAATCCACAATACTGTACATAAACTTGACTTAAAGATGATAAAAGTTGCTTAGTTCATGTTAACGCAAAACAAACAAAAGGCTCACAGAGTCGGAGATGCTTCGGTTCTGTGATCCGGGGGAGATGATGCGTCGTGCCGCAATGCTTGCACAGTGTAGGGGATGCATTGTGATCCTTAGCGGTGTGGAGGTGATGCGTAGATTCTCGTCCAGCGGCCTGGTTGCGATGCGCAAGATGGCACCTCGATGTGATGCGAGGTGAGAAGATGGCGCCCTTGATGCGATGATGTGACGAAGATGCGTTCAGGTCCTGGCAGCCTTGCGACGACTCTGTACTTTGGAGCTGCACAGGCCCTGCGACACGCTTCTCCGGTAATGCGGTGGTGACTCTCTCGATGGCGTCACGCTTCTCCAGTGATATGACAGCAGACAGCTTCGACAAAGACACGCTTCCTGGGAGATGCTGCAGCGGCGCACTTCTCTGGCGATGCGACGCCTTTAGCTGCGGCGGCGTCACGCTTCTTCTTGTTGCGTCTCGCTTCCAGCTCCCAGCGACACGCAGGCTTTTGCAAACAGAATTCCCAGCAAGCAAACTCTGAGGGGAGCTAGAGGTGAAGTCTGTTGTCCCTGAGACTTCAGCAGGAGGCAAGCACAAGTTCAAGCCCTTGGAGCAATATTCTGCAAGATGATGAAAGTTCTTTTAAAAGTTCCTTCTCCTTTCCTTGGCAATAAAGAAACCACTGCAGGCCAACCCAGCAAACAGCACAGTGGCAGAGGGGCAGTCCAACTCTTGCATATTCCTTAGTTCTTCCCCTTGGCAAAAGGTTCATCTTGTTCCCAGAAGTGATCTAAAGTTCTTGGGTCTGGGTCCCAATATTTATACCCCAAAATCGTTTGTTCTCTGAAGGCAGAGAGGCCTCTGCCTAATCCACTCCAAACCAGTTCTTGAGCATTTTTTTACAGGACTTTCCTTTCACAGTGCAGGGCAGAAACATTAGACGCCCCACAGGGGGTGGAGCTAGCACTGTGGAGGGAAGGCACAGCCCTGGAGCACTTTATTGACAAGATTCCTCCTCTCCTTTCACAGTGCAGGGCAGAGACATCAGACACACCACAGGAGGTGGAGCCAGCATTGTGGAGGGAAGGCCTAGCCCTCTTCAGGTCCCAGGTGCAACTCCTCCCTCCCATCTAGATGCAGATCTCTCTATTCACCACTGGGCTGACTCATCCTGTCTCAGGGAATCCCCCAGCCCTGTCACTCAAACTCCAGACAAGAAATACACAATCTAGCAGAGGCAGGTCATTCACGAGATTATAGACCGGTAAAACAAGCTGCTTTACATTCCTTCAAGACTTAGCCTGAAGGCTGTTCTCCCCAGCTACCACTAGGATAGCTTTCGATTAAGGTTGTTTTTAACCTAACATCAATAAGGGTCATTTGGACTGGTGCAAGGGGCCCACTAGAATAGTGGACAGCATATTCCAGGCCAACTTCTCACAAGGCATGTATACGGTACTCTCTCCTGTACACCACCAAACTCCGAATCATGATGAATGCTTGTCTACACATATTCTCTGACTAAAGCTGGCCAATAAATGTAATGGGAATTATCCTCTGGATTTCTTGACAAGACCGGAGGCTAGCATTATGCATTAACTTTTATTGCCAGCTCCTTGCAGCACTTAAAAGAATGACATCACTTAACATTACAAAATTCCAGAACTTTAGAATGTCCCAAACCAATATAAACTCAGCCCCAGCAGCCATCTTCCTCTTTTATATGCTTCTCTTTGTCAGATAAGTATCACTCATCTTTTTATAAAATATTTAAGTAAAAATATATTCATTAAGTTAAGTGAATATGGTTGGTAATGTGTTTATAATTAATCTTTTTTTATGGTACTGTGATTGTTTGATTGGTTTAGTAGCTAATTCTTTCCTTTAGGAAATCTAGTTAGCATTTTCAGTATAAATTTTACCCAATTTATGGGATAATTTGAGGTTGGTAGGTGTTCGAGATTTGGTATATGCGGAAATTAGTTTAATATCTAAATTTAAATATATTTTTTAAATAGTTGCAGTTACGCTGCGAGCGAGCATCTGGTTTCAGCATAGGTGGTAGCTCCGGTGTTCGCGAGATGAAGAGTTTTCGTTTGCGCGGGCAGCAGAGATGAGGTTTGATCTCTGAGAGTGCCTGTAGTTTGGTTTACGTCATTACGCTGCATGCGTGAGGATGTTGGGGGCCATTTTAGTTAAGTCAGATATTGTGCACTTGATGGTCTGAAGTGTTTTAGCCATCAGTTAAGAGGAATGTGAGTGCAGAGTTTCGCAACTGTCAACTGCTGAGTTTGAAAGGCGAAGTCGCACTAGTTTGTTTCTCGCATCTGTATAAAGCTGAAATTGACTATTTGGTCGGGAGAACTTTAGGTTTTGGAAGCTTTATAAGGAGAGTTTAAAGGAATTTAAGAATTAAGATCCAAGGTAATATTTATTATTTGGAGTAGAGAGTTTTAGGTTTTTAAGTAAGTTTAAAAAAAGGGAATAAGGGCAATTTTGGTCTTCGGGTAGTTTATGATGGATGTGAATGAAGGTGCACAGACTTCAGGTTCTGGTGATTCTAATTTAAGGAAAATTGTACAAGAAGAAATGAAAAGCTCAATGAAAGAAGTCTTACAAAGTGTTTTCAAGAAAGGAAGAAGGGTAGTAGAATTCTCTGAGGACAAATATTGGTCTATGGTGTCGTTCGCGCACAAATGATGGAGAAAAGTCTCATGATGAACTCCAAGAGCAGGAGTTTGAAGAAGAGTTGGAGAGTTTGTCTTAGATTATTACATGGAAGATTAATGGGATTTGGGCATGGATAGAGTAGAAAAAGAGAGGAAAGAAAAAGGGATTGTTAAAGATTCTCAGGTAGAGGACATGTTCAGTCCGGAGATGATTCGTCAACCTAGAAGTGCGGGTGGTGGCTGCTGCCTCATGCGGCAAGTTTCATTAGGCTTTGGGTTAGGAGGGCTTTGGAAAAGGAGGCTAGGGCAGTTATGAAGCAGAATGCTCTCTCCCTGTCGTGGGCAGTAAAGCTTGCATGACTCCGGATCCGGATTTGATCAGCTTCCTGTTTAAATTGGAGCGCGACCCGAGGAAAGGATTGGAAAGGGCTCTTAAGCAGTTCCAAGATCTCTTATTGGTCATGTTAGGTCCTTTGGCGCTGTAGTAAAGTTGGATCTGCTTCTTATGGTTACCCCCACATTTTGCTTGATGATTCACTGTTTTTGACTAGTCTGACTGGGATCCTGCTAATCAGGACCCTAGTCTATCTGCTTTCTCCCTTAAATTGTCATGCATGTACTTTGGTAGACTCCAGATTGGATACTGGGGTACACTTATCAGTCCCTAATATATGGTACCCATGTACCCAGGGCATAGGTAGCCCAGAGGCATCTCATAGGCTGAAGCATGTATTATGCCACCCATGAAAGGCCATGCAAAATGGAACTCCAGGTCTGCTACAGCAGCCTGTGTAAGATGGTGCTTTCAACTCTTACTTTAAATATAGGTTCACTATATCTATAGGTCAGCACACTTAAAACGTATAAGTCACCCCTATAGCAGGCCTTAACAATCCTGAAGGCAGAGTGCAGGGTTTTTAGTGAGAGGATGACCCTGCATGAGCAGAGCTCCTCTGCAGCCTTCCAAGACCATTCTCCCGGGTTGTCTATGACTCAGCCGGACATATAGGTTGACGTGCATTATAACCTCGCGGTAAATGCTCTCAAAAACGGCTGCAAAGAAACATATCATGTTTGGTATCAAACACCTTCAAATCACACCTCCACACTGGTAACCGGTGTGGGAGGTATGCTTCCACCCTTCAAAAGCGAGCTTCGTGGGGTCACTGGTCTAACCGGTGCCAGCCTTCTCCACCCGGACAGCACAAAATGAATGCTACTGTCCAGAGACACATTTCTCCCCTCCTGCTGCTGAGCCAAGCTTGAGCAGAGGAAGGCAGCACAATAGGCATCATGTTACAGGGGTATGTGACCACCTCCCAGACAGGGTTTAGTGTATTGGGGCTAGGTAGGTGCACTCTGAGAGTATCTGAAAGTCTGCACGAGAGGCACATTTTGTTCCCTGTGCATAGTCCAGCTCAGACCAGTTCTGGGAGCCATTGGCTCCTTCTTTGGCACAAAAACTGGACAAAGGGCATGGGTGTAACCACCCCCGTGTCCTGAACCTCCCCAGGGAGGGGCCCCCAAATCTGTCCAACTCGTCTCCGTGGGTACATAAGGGGGTTACCTTGCTGTAAGACTTTAGATTTTACGAGGACAAGATTCTACAAGAAGAAACCAGTGACCCTCGACCGAATGGACACTTTGGACCTCGACTAGGTCCGACTTCATCTCCCTTTCCGTCCAAAGCTTTGTCTGTGCCCTTGCTCCATACAGGCTCCATGCAGGACCTGTGGCGCACTAAGGACAACTGAAGAATCTCCCTTGGAGTGAAGGTGTCACTCCCCTGCCCTAGCAGGCACCATAATGCAACTGACCGGTCTGCTGCTCCTGAGCTCCTGCGGACTCTGAAGATTTCAGCAAAACAGGAGATAGGTTTTTGAAGGTCCTCAAGGTCAATCTGCCCTCTCAGCAAGTTTAAGGCCAGTTTCCCTTGTGGGGACTGCATAACCCGAACCCCTGTGCACCACATTCATATGCAGGTGCATATGCTTGTTGGCAATTCCTGAGCTTGTTCATTGGACTCAATGTAGTCCTGACCCTGAGCAGTATTTACACCAAAGAACTCCGACCTCCTCACACCATGTGCTCCGTGGGTTGGTACTTTGCAATCTTGCTCGAGGTCCCCTCCCGACTACTGCTCCTTCGGCCTTGGGGCATCTCAGAGGGTCATCTTGATTTCTGTTGGACTTTCCTGGTTGCTCCAGATGTGCCCTGACTCCCCATTGCTTGGTGAGCCCCTGGACCTTGCTGGTCCACACCGTAATCTGTTTGACCTCGCTTCATGGGTTGCTTTTGCCAAGGCTTGTTGGTGCTCCACCCAGACACCGACCCCTCAGCACTTGACATCCTTCATGGGACAGCTCACCTCCAGCTCCTGGTCATCCTCAATGTCTCCTGGTCCTCGTTGCTGCAGAGTCAAAGATCCTTTCTTCACACCTGAAGCACCTGACATCGGTGGGCATTCGCCTACCGAGCCCCTACTCACTCTGAAGTGACCCAGACTCTGTGCCCTCTGCTTTCAGGTTCCTTCCTAACCCAAATCTAGGCTTGGATTCCACCAGACCTTCTTCACCTTCACAGCAGCAGTACTTCTTCACAGCCCTCCATTGAGAACAGCAGTTTCCGACACCACTTCAGACCTATGCACCCGGCTCCTCTGGGATAGGTAACTCGGGTACTTCTGTATCCACGGGTGGGGTGGCTCTTCAAACTCTTAAGTTACAAAGCGTTTACTCGAAGTCCTCCTAGAAGGATCCTTAAACTTTAAAAGTGTAACCTCGACTTTCCTATAGAATTGTACGGAGCTTGCGGTCGTGTTCCCACCCTGTACCCAGCCTCCGTGGGGTCCCTGTCTACTCACCTTGGGTGGTTCCTTGGGGTCCCAGCGATTCTAAGTTCTCCAGATCTTGTCTTGATCTCAGTTGTGACTGTTATACCACTATTTTAGTATATGGTTTGGTCTCCCCCTGGAGCCCACTGTGTATTGTGCTACTTACAACTATTCTATTGATCTCATATTGTGTGCTTTGTGTTCTATCCTCATGTAGAGGATAGTAGAGAGTGTTGCATTAATAAATACATATTTTATATAACTATTGTGTGGTTCTCCTTTCATTTAGTCAATGTAGGAGGTGATATTCCGGTAAAACAAGCTGCTTTACATTCCTTCAAGATTAAGCCTGAAGGCTGCTCTCCACAGCTACCACTAAGATAGCTTTCTAAAAGTTATCTTTGACCTCATACATCATAAAGGTCGTTTGACTCGTTTGGACTAGTGCAAGGTACCCACTTTAACTAGTGGACAGTATGTATCAGGCCAACTTCTCACATTGGTGTACAGCGGTTGGGATTCAAGCCTGCATTGTTTTCCCAGATAAATCTCTTTGTATTGATTAGCTGAAAACCACTAAAGTATTCAGGCACATATAATAATTAAAGATTAGAATAAGTAAGTTCTACTAAACTCAGGGTTGGGTAAGTAAAGGGTCTGGCACACCAGAGAGTTTATTTCCTACTAGGTTAGGTAGGTGCATACACCACGCCACACTGAGTATGTCTTCTAAAGGAGAAGCCAGTGGCTCTCTGACTTCTAGATACAATGGTCTTACATTTCAGGATTTGAAAGCCATGTGTGCTTCTAGGAAGCTGAAGACAGGGAGAAATGTCATCACATGTTTTATTGAGGTGTTACTCTTAGATGACCTAAGAAAGAGTGGGTAGGGCAGGGAATGAAGACACCTTTTATGACCTAGACTCAAACCCTGACCAGGAGGATCAAAATGATTCCAACCTGGACAACCTAGATCTTCAGAAAGAGGGTGGAGAAGGCCCCAGTGGCCCTCTCTTTACTCCTCCAGGAAGAGTGCAGAGTTTACCCAGGAGAGCTAGATCTCCCTCTGCAGAATCTGACCATTCACGACACTCTATAGGGACCTTCATATCTCATAAGAGAGATAACGCTTATGAAAGATAGTGCCAATTTGTAGATCTTGAGAAAGTCAAACTTAGGCTCAGGCAAGAGTAATTGGCCCTAGAAAAGGAATCCCTAGAACTTCAGAAGGCTTGGATGAAATTGGGACTATAGTCCCATGGTGGCAGTAACATTGTCCCTAGGACTAAGGTGTATACTTATGACCATAGGAACCTGAGCATGATAGTCCCTCCCTACCCTGGTGGGGATGACATCCACAATTGGATAACTGCTTTAGAGAGGGCCTGTAAGGTACAGAAGGTCCCTCACGAACAGTGGGCAGCTATCTTGTGTCTCTCCTTTGCTGACAAAAGTTGAGATAAGCTCCTCACTGTTAAGAAGAGGATGCTGACAACTATTCAGTCCTGAAGAGTGCTCTCATTGATGGGTTTGGCTTAACCACTGAACAGTACAGGATTAAGTTCAGAGACACCCAGAAGACACAGACGCAGGACTGGGTAGACGTTGTATATTGTGATACTAAGGCTCTGGAAGGCTGGTTACTTGGCAGCAAAATGAATGATTTCAAGGGATTGTACAATTTGATTTTGAGGGAACAGATCCTTAATAGTTGCCTAAATCAGTTGTTGCATCGGTACTTGGTTGACTCTGATCTGACTTCTCCCCAAGAATCGGGAAAGAAGGCAGATAGGTGGGTCAGAACCAGGGTGAAAACGAAAAAACAGACCACAGGTGGTGACCAGAAGAAGCAAAATGCTAAACCTTCAGCTAAGGGTGGGGAAAAGGATAAAGACCAGATTACTTAATCAGGGCCCCAAAAACCTGCATCCAGTTTTCCCTTGTCCCTTCCCTGGCAGCTGCCATCCCGTACTATTGCAGGCTGTCCTGTTCCTGTCCTTTATGCCTGATTAAAGCCTGTAGACTCAAGATACCTCGAATCCTGACTCTTATTTATTGAGCTATCTGTTTCATTCACTGTATTAAAAAATAGAACCGGTAATTAATTATTTATTTACCACATAATGGCGCCCGAATAGGGACTTGCCCTTTCCCCACGCGCCGGCGAAGCCACGCAGGCCCCCTGATCCTCTGCAGCCGTGACGGAACTCTACTGTGCACCGGCAGATATTTCTGCTTCAAGTATTCCTCAGGTCCACGGAGGAGACGGAGGTTGCGGTCCAGCATCCAGACGAGGCGGTAAGGAACGCGGCGAGTCCCGACCAGAGCCCAAGCCGAGAGTCCAAGGTCCGAGGTATCCGGAGGCCCACCTGTAACTGAAGCCTGAAGGTCGTAGTCCGTCGTCGTAGCAGTCCAGTCCAGTCCGAGGCCTTCCGTTCTTGCTGCCCGGTGAGTACCGTTGCTGGGGTAGTATCTAGACAGGGTCAATTCATTTGTCTCTGGTCCGTGGGTTTGGGTACACAGATCCAACACGAAGTGTTCACCTGACGTGTCTCTTTATGGGACCGGTAAGTTTTGCGCTGTTTTAGCAGTGCATCTAGTCATTCTAGTAAGTTCTGTTCTCGAGAAATTCATGTGTTCTGTCCAAACTGTTATTCTAAATGTTATTCCATGTGTTTTCAATGTCGTGGTATGATTGATTTGTTTTTCCAGTTATTATTGTGTTTATCGTGTATTGTATTGTGTCCAGATTCCAGCCTAGACAATGCCTCTATTCTCGAAATTACGTCAGTTAAAAACCAGAAAAGGGTTATTAGAGGAAGCAGTTCCTGTCCCGCCTAGGGACAGTCCAGGTCATTTTATGTATCATAAGCATGGCTTAAGTGCCATATTATATCTAGACTTATGGGTGGATTACACCAAGGAATTAGACGAGAAATATAGATGGCCCATATCGGGTACATGGGATGCCGAGTGCATCATGCGAGTAGAAGAAGCATTATGGAAAAAGAAAGCCAGACAGTCCCAGAAAGATGCCATCGAGTTATGGCGCAAAGAATCTCATAGAAGAACCGAAAAAGAGATCAGAAAAACAGAATTAAGTAGGGAATCCTCAGAAAGAGCCCAAGAAAGGGAATTAATCGAAGTAGGTGAACGAGTTAAAGCAGAACAGTCAGACCGACAGAGAAATGCCCTTATTAAGGGTATGTATCCTCTTCTTGCCGAGGGCTTGCCAAAAGCAACCCCGGAAGCACCATGTAATTTTCCGCCGCCATTAGTTCCGACTAAGCTACGTCACAAACCGACCGCAGCTGATATATTTCTCTCGTCCTATTTGGACGACACAGTCCCAGCCTATGCTAATCCTGTTCCGCCTGCTCCTGTAAATAATGTAATTCCTGTTCCTCCAGCCACCGGGGCACCCGTTGCAGCACCTGTCACGGCACCCCCGGTCCAGCCTACAGTACATGTACCCGCCACATCAGTCACTCTGCCCGCACGTACAATGCCTGTCGACGATTCTAGTCTAGGAGCAACGGGGGGAAGTCCTCCTGGAACCCCGCCTCAACACAGACGTCTGACGCTACTTGAACTACATGAACGAGCGTTACAGCGTTCGCCCAAACTTCAGTCAGTTGCAGATATCAAGCGAGCCCTTACCGAATGCCGTTATGATCCAGTCCCAGGCGATGATGATATGGTCCTGTATTCATTGCGTGTAAGACGGGTGACCGAATATTTGGACACCCTGCCGAATATGAAAGGATATCTAGACAGAATATATCGTTTTATCCGTACCGGAGTAGATCCAGAAAGTATTGGCGACGCCATGGTTCAAAGAAAAGTCGAGACTCAGCTCATGCTTTTAAAGTTTCTAATTAATTGTTTAATAAGAGAACAAGATTGTCCAGGAAAAGATCAAGAAGAAATGAAAGTCCTGACCAGGTGGAGTGACCATATAGCCGAGGGAAGACACAAGACACAGAACTGTATAGAGAGTATGTACAAGAAAATCCGTAGGGAAATAATAAAGTTACACGAGAAACGAGAAGCAACACAAGCAACCGAGAAAGAAGACGACTCCCCTACCGAAGAGGTAGACGACGAGAATCCCTCCAGAATAGCGTATGTAGGTAGAACTAGACTTCCCGACCGACATTCACGCCTAGATCACAAGAAAGTTTTCCCTCCTCCAGCACCAGAACAAGGTTCTCTTGAGCAAGTATTCCAAGCTACCGATCACATTCTGAAATCACGAATCGGTTATAGTGAACTTAGTACAATGCATGAACAAGAACTAGCCCGATCAGCAGTCCGGTGGACTACTGATTCTACCACTTTTCCAGACGAAATAGTGGCACAAATGTTTCTGAAACTGCCCCCAGCCGAGCAGCGACTGGTGGGTATGTATATGATCCAGCACCTCATTACACTGTATGAGGGACAGCATTCTGATCCAGGTCCGCTACATGATGTATTGAACGAGTTACTCCAGTATAGATGGAGAGGTCTAGGTACTGATTTAATTAGTATCATTCTAGAACAGCGCCACAAAAATCGAACGTTTCTGAATCCGCATTTTGTTCATGTCTCACCTCCAGAAAGTAAATCATTTTACATAGATAGACAGCATCCGTTACGAGAAGTACACCCAGTTAGAGGAACGGGTGGTGAACTAGAACGAGTATTTGTTTACACCCCTATCACAAAGATGGAACTCTTAGAGATGAAAAAGTTAATTCCTTGTCACGACAAAGATCCAGCAGGGTTCCATCGAGAATTAAAAGACATGCTCCGTATGGGAGAATACACGTATCCTGATATCATTAAAATGTTAAAGGTCCTGTTGCCCGTAGGGGTATATGAAAAACTCAAGGAAAAAGAATGGGAGGTGGGAGAGAAAAAGATCGATTGGACAGCTTTAGAAGCTGAAGATAATTCACGAGTACCAGGTACCGGTCTTGGGGGTAAAGTTAAAGAATTGCCCGAGTTATTGATACAGGTTTTGCCAAGATTACTAGCCACGAAAAAGGAAGATTGGGATGCAATCTCAGCTTGTAAACAGAAACAAGATGAAGACACTAGTGATTTTTATTCTAGATTCGAAAAATGTTTTATTATTAACAGTGGTCTGAAAACAAGTAGTGAATCATACCCTCATCTTTTTGTTACCAAACTAGTCGAGAATTCAAGTCCACAAGTTAAAAATCGAGTATTGAAAGTCGAAAGTACCTGGCAAGCTAATACTCCGTCACAGATGTTACAAATGCTCCAGTATCACCAGAACAGAATCAGGGAAGAGCAAGAACACGAAAGAAGACGTATGAAAGACACAAAAATGAAAGTATTAGTTGCACAATCTGTTCCACAAGACAGTCAGAAGAGGGGTCCGAATCAAGCCAGTCATCCTGCAGCTCCCGTTAAAGGGACTTGCAATTACTGTAAACAGCCAGGTCATTTTATAAACGAGTGTGCAGTTCTGAAACACAACATAGCTACTGGTAAAACTAAAGAAAGACCACGTCCGCCCAGACAAGAACAAGTTTCACAGACTTCTCAGCCACCACAGAATGCACAACAGACAGTCACGGTACCGCAGCCTATAGCTGCAACACAACACGTTACACAGCAGATGTACCAGTACGCACAGTCAGAGTATCCAGATTATCAGCCATATTCATGAAACAGCCTAGAGAGGGAGGTAGGCTTGCCTCTCATCGAGATACCTGTAGATCAAGAGGGTCCCTAAGTACACAGTCAAGTATTAGGGAAAGACAGAAAGTTTTTGATTGATACAGGGGCAAGTAGGACTACCATCAGTCATGACGAGGTTCCAGGGGCTCCGCTCTCAGGCTCTAAAAATGTTTCCCTTGGATTTTCAGGAAAGCCAATTGTTAATGAAATTTCGAAACCAGTTACTCTAGAAGTTGGTCCATTGTCCCGAACTACTGATTTGTTACTCACGAAGACTTGTCCAGAAAATTTGTTAGGCATTAAAACATTGAAAGAATTAGGAGCAGTTATTTGCTGTTCCCCAGAAGGGGTCCGACTGTTTCTGAGAGACTTTAAAGGTCATTATGTATTACGTGATTTTGATCCGAGATTATTGAATGTACCACAGCAGTTATGGGCGCAAGGTCCAACTGATGTAGGTTGTATGCATATCACACCCCATCGTGTGACTCTCAAACAAGGTGTAGTTTTGCCACGAATCAGACAGTACAAATTGCCACCTGAGGCTGTAGCAGCCTTATCCAAAATTATTGACGAACTTATTGCTCAAGGAGTGGTTGTAGAAACTGACTCCAATGTATGTAATTCTCCTATCATTCCAGTTCTGAAACGAACTGATCCAAATGCACCTCCAGTATATCGATTAGTGATTGATCTTCGGGAGCCTAATAAATGTATCATACCCCAGTATCCAGTAGTCCCAGATATTTCATCCCTTTTGACAGCCATTGATTCTGAAGCTACGTTCTTCACAGTTATCGATCTCAAGAACGCATTCTTCAGTGTCCCCATTCATCCAGACAGCCAGTACCTTTTCGGTTTCTGTTTAAATGGAAGGAGCTATAAATTCACGCGAGCTCCTCAAGGTTTCACAGAAAGTCCTAGTATTTACAGTCAAGCACTTAAGAGACAACTAGACAATATCCGCATGCCAACTGACACTGCCCTGCTCCAGTATGTCGATGATCTACTGATCACAGCCCGTTCTGAACGTGACTGCGAGCGAGCGTCACTTACAGTTCTGTATTTTCTGGCTGAGATGGGGCACAAGGTGTCCCCTTCCAAATTACAATTCTGTGTCCAGCAAGTGGTCTACTTGGGACACTTACTGTCCAAGTGGGGTAGGCAGTTGACACCTGACCGTATCCAGTTAATAGCGAGTCTTCCACAGCCCAAGACACAAAAGGAGGTACGAGCTTTTATCGGCCTCACTTCTTACTGCAGACAATGGATTCCTCAGTATGCATTTCTAGCCAAGCCACTGATACAGTTAACGACACAGGAGGCAGCCGTATCGACTGTCCTCCCTTGGACCCAGGAACATACACTTGTATTCAATGAATTAAAGAAAGCCTTATGTCAAGCACCTGTTCTAGCGACACCAAACTACAGTAAGCCTTTTACACTTTTTGTTACAGAACGTGATGGTACTGCATTATCTGTTCTCACACAAGATCAAGCAGGACAATACAAGCCCTGTGCTTATTTTTCTAGCACATTAGATCCAGTGGCCCAGGCTCTGCCTGCGTGCCTCAAGTCAGTTGCAGCCACAGCTCTAGCTATCAGACAAAGTGATTCCATAGTGTTAGGACACTCCCTGACAGTACAAGTTCCACACTCCGTGGAAGTTCTTTTAAATCGAACACAGACTCAACACTTGACAATTGCACGTTTAACAGGTTATGAACTGACACTGTTTCAGCCACACATAGAAATCAGACGCTGCAACATTCTAAATCCAGCTACACTGTTACCGTCAGTCACTTCCAATCCTGCCACACATGACTGTGTGGAAGTTGTTAACACTATGACAAAGCCAAGACAAGATCTGACAGATATTGCATTACCTAATCCTGACCTGACACTTTATGTGGATGGTTCATGTATGAGAACGAGTACAGGAGAACTAGTAGCCGCGTATGCAGTGACTACTGACACTGAAGTTATAGAGACACATCGTATTGACACCCTGTCTGCTCAAGCAGCAGAGCTAGTAGCTCTGACCCAAGCCTGCATACGTGCTAAGAACCTGAAAGTTAACATATACACAGATTCACGTTATGCATTCGGAGTCGTACACGACTTTGGAGTGCTCTGGCAGGAGAGAGGTTTCATGACTTCTCATGGAACCAAGATTCAGCATGGTCTCCTCATTCAAGCTCTGTTAGATGCAATACATTTACCGACAGCTATCGCTATCATGAAGTGCAAAGCACATACGAAAGTCACTGACATCATTTCCCAAGGTAACGATCTAGCAGATCGAACAGCCAAGCTTACAGCTCAGACTCCAGACATTCCAGTTAACACGACACAGACACTCACTCCAGATCAGACTACTTGTATGACAGTTAAGGACCCTACACAAGATGTCATAGACATACAGTTACATGCTACTCCTGAAGAAATCAAGAAATGGTCTGAACAAGGAGGGGTCCAGACAGATCAAGGATGGTTGACGAAGGGAAAAGCCACATGGTTTCTCCCCGACTCTATGGTTCAAGTCATTATTAATACCGCGCATAGTCCAGCACATCTAGGCGAAAAAGCTATGTTAGACAGTATTCAGAACCTTTGGTTCAACAAGCATTTACGAGCTGCAGCCAAGCAGAAAGTCCGTACCTGTATGATATGTTGTCAGTTCAATCCAGGTAAAAGTGTCCCGGTGGAACAAGGTGGATTCCAACCTCCTGACCACCCTTTTGAAGTCCTCCAGATGGATTATATTCAGATGGAGCGATGTCGAGGTTTCAAGTATGTCCTCGTAGTTGTATGCGCTTTGTCCAGGTGGACAGAAGCATATCCGGTTCCAGATTACACAGCTGCGACCACTGCCAGGCAGTTGGTTCGTGAGTTCTTTCCCCGCTATGGACTCCCTAGGGTCGTGTATTCAGATAACGGCCAGCCATTCTCATCTGAGCTCATGAAACATGTTTCCTTTCTGTTAGGGTACCAGTGGAAGTTCCATTGTGTGCGCCATCCTGAAGCAGCCGGTCTCGTAGAGAGACATAATCAGACTTTGAAAATCCGCATTGCAAAAGTATGTAGAGAAAAAGGTGTAGACTGGCTAGTAGCTCTGCCAGTTGCTCTGTTCTATATGAGGATGGTTGCACATTCCAGATCAGGTCTGTCCCCGTATGAGGTCGTATTCGGCCGCCCCCCAAACATGTGGGGTACACCTAGACCCCGCAGTATTACAGATGTTTCCAGTAATATGCTGACAGATTACCTAGCTTCCTTGATGTCTGCCCTACACTCTTGTCGTTCACAGGTTGCCGCCGCATTTCCAGACAACACCGAGGTGAAACCGCATGAAGTCGTTCCTGGTGAACATGTTTTGGTCCGCAATTTTGATCGTTCAAGTCCGCTGGAGCCCCGTTGGAAAGAACCTCGAATGGTGTTGTTAACAACAAGGACCGCTGTAAAACTTGAAGGCAGGAAGGGGTGGGTCCACCTCAGCCATATAAAGAAGTTCCATGGATTACGACAAAAGACATTTGTTAAGGACTGCCTTGTTCCTAAAGACTGCCTAAAAACAGACTCTGAACTCAAGCCTCCCCTGTTAGAGAAAACTCCGCAGCAGGAGTATAAAGAAAAATTAAGGTCTAGTAAAATAAGTCAGCCAGTTTAATTGTCTAAGTCCCTCTCGGGTGAAACGGTTAGACAGGTTCCTGACATGTATGAGATAGACCCCCACAATGAGAGAGTTAGTCAAAACTCTAAAAGATGTATTATCGTTCTATTCTTCTTGTTATTTTTGAGTCTTATGGTTACATGCATAAGTTATGCTTTACATTTATGTTTTCCAATTTCACATGTACATATGTTTTCTAATGCTACAATAGAGCACACTTTTAGTGATCTGCCTCCTCACGAGCTATCCTATCGTCTTGCTATGCGCAATAACACATTCATTCGAATGTTACACTATTCACACCAGACCAGCAATGCCACTAATTGTTGGGTGTGTGGTCGACTCCCCCCTTTCCAGACACCGAAGGGAGTTCTGCCACTTTTTCCTTATCTGTTTTCACATAATGGTTCGTGTGGAGCATGGTCCACGTTAACGTCATCCTCCAATGATATGTCCCTTCTGAATAGAACATGTTTTCCAGACAAGCAGGGTCTCTCCCATAGAACAGGGTTAGATCTAGAAAATGAAGTATATGATTTAGGTAATTATTCTTCGAATTTTATGGTCCTGAATGTTCAGTCTGATACTACTCCAGATTTGCCTGCTATTTCAGTACTACCAGTCAAAGGCGAATTATGTGTCAGAAAACATGGTTCCGCACATGTAGGACATAGTGATTGTACTACTATTGTCAAGTATAGTGACAGTGGGAAATCTATTTTCAAAGCCTCACGTCATTCTTATTTTGTTTGTGGTCAGACCGCATATGTTCGTCTGCCCCTCGATTGGGATGGAACATGTTACATTGCCTTCCTACCGCCACCAGTTTTTCTAGCCCCATCCGATTATCACAGAAACACACATCTAGTACACGTCAGACCTAGAAGGGAGATCGAGTCCCCAATTGTCGATCAAACTGAAACTACTCTAGAACAGTATCAAGACTTCAACAAAGGTTTCTTTTTCTTTATAGGACCTATCCAGAATAGTAAGTTAATACGTAGGTTAACCAGAACCCTTGAAGCTGTAGTGAATGAGACTACTTCCGCTCTAGGTAATTTAACAGAAGAGCAATCTGCTATGCGTTTTGTTGTGCTCCAAAATCGTCTCGTTCTTGACGTCATCCTGGCCGATAGAGGAGGAGCATGTAGAGTCATCGGATCTAGTTGCTGCATTTTCATTCCTAATAACGCGCCGTCTGTTTATTCAGCTATAACCAGACTTCATAAAATTGCCCATCAGTTACACCAGAATCCAGGCACCTGGACATGGTCCGGTTGGCTCTGGAGTATTATATCTGCCTGGGGATGGAAAGTATTGTCATTCCTAGGTATTGCAGTAATGATCATATTCAGTTGCTGCCTCTGTATACAATGTGGCCCTGCGATTTGCGGCATGTGCGCTACCTCTTGTATTCCTAGTCCTAAATCCCGTTCCAAGACAAATCGAGACGAGCAAATGATGCTATATGAAATGATAGATGGTATCATGAATATTGATGTTTCCTGATGGAAACGTAGGGCACAAGGAGGGAATGTGGAAAAGTAAATTTTGCCATGTTGTATGTGCCTACGTGTTCCCCATATTATGCTATATGTGCATGATCCATATGCATGTATACCCCTCTGATCGATTAAAGACGCAATTATAGTTGTGTCCATCTCTAGTATGCCAGTTTCCAGTCCTCGTGAAAACAACGAATATTAGGCTTATGTAAACCTACGTTGCCACATTTTACGGTGTGCACGTTAACTCATTGAATTGTCCCCGTTTCTAGGCCTCAAAAGGGCCCGGGCACCAGATTCAGCTCCTGTCTCCTGAACCCTCTCCGAGGAGCGATACAGCCCCCACCTACATCCCTGACCCTTCGCTTACTTCATGCCTCGCAGTGCCCGGCCCGGCCTGGCTCTGCCTCCCAGTCTGCCAAGAGTATGTTATGTTTCTAGTTATCAGTCCAGCCCTCCTTCTCTGCATTCCTAAGCTACTGCATCGCATCAATAGTTTCCGTCATGGTCTAGCCTTTATGTCTCCATGTAAGAGAAATACTGTATTAATATTCATAGAATATTCCTCGTACACGCAATACATGTAGAATTATGCATGCATCAGTCCTAATGTCTAGTAGCCTTTGCCCTGATAACTTTTGGATTCTATCAATATGTACTCCAAACACCAGATACCAGATATGCCTTAGGTACATGTCGCTCTGACACTCCAGACTTTAGTCTCCTCTTCTAGCGCAGAAGTCATAGCCCCCAGTTCTCCCTGGTAACACGTCATTGCCCGTTTGCCCGCACCACTAGGTTAGAGGTCCCAGCTGCTCAGGTAGCCCCCTCCATGTTTCCGCCCCGTTTATGACACTTCTGTTACGTTACATCACATGTCTATGTATACGCCCTGTACACGCCTTCTTGTTACATCATTTTGCCCTTATCTTTCGCGACTGCTACGAGTCACGCCTATTGCTACGCCTACTGTATTGAATGTAATGCAATTGTTTTGATATATATACTATGAACTGGTACAAAAAGTTGCCCAGTTTTCCCTTGTCCCTTCCCTGGCAGCTGCCATCCCGTACTATTGCAGGCTGTCCTGTTCCTGTCCTTTATGCCTGATTAAAGCCTGTAGACTCAAGATACCTCGAATCCTGACTCTTATTTATTGAGCTATCTGTTTCATTCACTGTATTAAAAAATAGAACCGGTAATTAATTATTTATTTACCACAAAGGAGGTAGGGGACAGAGGCACACACAGACAATGGCAGGGCATGAGGGAGGTGGGTAGAGCCAACTTGGAGAGCAGGAAGAAGGGGCAGTGGCAGCACAACAGACCAGGGAGGGAGGAGGCAATTGTATGCACCTGGAGAATGAGGTGGGAGTAGGATGGGCAGGGGGCAGTGACAGTAATGAAGGGATGCAGCCGTACAGGGGCACTTGGAGAATGGTGAGACAGGATTAAAGGATCAGGGGCAAAGTCAGTAATGATGAGTGTTAGAACTGGGGTCTCTAGTTGACAATGGTGTACACCTTTGACCAAATAGGGACCCTTGCTTCTAAATCAGGACAAGGGGATTACACTCCTAGATAACCTCTGCTCACCCCCTTGGTAGCTTGGTACGAGCAGACAGACTTATCTCAGAGACAGTGTGTTAAGCATTTGTGAATATACACAGTAATGCAGTGAAAACACTACAGATGGATACAACACAGGTTTTATCAAAATAATTATTCTTTATATAGACTTAACACATGACCACAAACAACGAAAATCCACAATACTGTACATAAACTTGACTTAAAGATGATAAAAGTTGCTTAGTTCATGTTAACGCAAAACAAACAAAAGGCTCACAGAGTCGGAGATGCTTCGGTTCTGTGATCCGGGGGAGATGATGCGTCGTGCCGCAATGCTTGCACAGTGTAGGGGATGCATTGTGATCCTTAGCGGTGTGGAGGTGATGCGTAGATTCTCGTCCAGCGGCCTGGTTGCGATGCGCAAGATGGCACCTCGATGTGATGCGAGGTGAGAAGATGGCGCCCTTGATGCGATGATGTGACGAAGATGCGTTCAGGTCCTGGCAGCCTTGCGACGACTCTGTACTTTGGAGCTGCACAGGCCCTGCGACACGCTTCTCCGGTAATGCGGTGGTGACTCTCTCGATGGCGTCACGCTTCTCCAGTGATACGACAGCAGACAGCTTCGACAAAGACACGCTTCCTGGGAGATGCTGCAGCGGCGCACTTCTCCGGCGATGCGACGCCTTTAGCTGCGGCGGCGTCACGCTTCTTCTTGTTGCGTCTCGCTTCCAGCTCCCAGCGACACGCAGGCTTTTGCAAACAGAATTCCCAGCAAGCAAACTCTGAGGGGAGCTAGAGGTGAAGTCTGTTGTCCCTGAGACTTCAGCAGGAGGCAAGCACAAGTTCAAGCCCTTGGAGCAATATTCTGCAAGATGATGAAAGTTCTTTTAAAAGTTCCTTCTCCTTTCCTTGGCAATAAAGAAACCACTGCAGGCCAACCCAGCAAACAGCACAGTGGCAGAGGGGCAGTCCAACTCTTGCATATTCCTTAGTTCTTCCCCTTGGCAAAAGGTTCATCTTGTTCCCAGAAGTGATCTAAAGTCCTTGGGTCTGGGTCCCAATATTTATACCCCAAAATCGTTTGTTCTCTGAAGGCAGAGAGGCCTCTGCCTAATCCACTCCAAACCAGTTCTTGAGCATTTTTTTACAGGACTTTCCTTTCACAGTGCAGGGCAGAAACATTAGACGCCCCACAGGGGGTGGAGCTAGCACTGTGGAGGGAAGGCACAGCCCTGGAGCACTTTATTGACAAGATTCCTCCTCTCCTTTCACAGTGCAGGGCAGAGACATCAGACACACCACAGGAGGTGGAGCCAGCATTGTGGAGGGAAGGCCTAGCCCTCTTCAGGTCCCAGGTGCAACTCCTCCCTCCCATCTAGATGCAGATCTCTCTATTCACCACTGGGCTGACTCATCCTGTCTCAGGGAATCCCCCAGCCCTGTCACTCAAACTCCAGACAAGAAATACACAATCTAGCAGAGGCAGGTCATTCACGAGATTATAGACCGGTAAAACAAGCTGCTTTACATTCCTTCAAGACTTAGCCTGAAGGCTGTTCTCCCCAGCTACCACTAGGATAGCTTTCGATTAAGGTTGTTTTTAACCTAACATCAATAAGGGTCATTTGGACTGGTGCAAGGGGCCCACTAGAATAGTGGACAGCATATTCCAGGCCAACTTCTCACAAGGCATGTATACGGTACTCTCTCCTGTACACCACCAAACTCCGAATCATGATGAATGCTTGTCTACACATATTCTCTGACTAAAGCTGGCCAATAAATGTAATGGGAATTATCCTCTGGATTTCTTGACAAGACCGGAGGCTAGCATTATGCATTAACTTTTATTGCCAGCTCCTTGCAGCACTTAAAAGAATGACATCACTTAACATTACAAAATTCCAGAACTTTAGAATGTCCCAAACCAATATAAACTCAGCCCCAGCAGCCATCTTCCTCTTTTATATGCTTCTCTTTGTCAGATAAGTATCACTCATCTTTTTATAAAATATTTAAGTAAAAATATATTCATTAAGTTAAGTGAATATGGTTGGTAATGTGTTTATAATTAATCTTTTTTTATGGTACTGTGATTGTTTGATTGGTTTAGTAGCTAATTCTTTCCTTTAGGAAATCTAGTTAGCATTTTCAGTATAAATTTTACCCAATTTATGGGATAATTTGAGGTTGGTAGGTGTTCGAGATTTGGTATATGCGGAAATTAGTTTAATATCTAAATTTAAATATATTTTTTAAATAGTTGCAGTTACGCTGCGAGCGAGCATCTGGTTTCAGCATAGGTGGTAGCTCCGGTGTTCGCGAGATGAAGAGTTTTCGTTTGCGCGGGCAGCAGAGATGAGGTTTGATCTCTGAGAGTGCCTGTAGTTTGGTTTACGTCATTACGCTGCATGCGTGAGGATGTTGGGGGCCATTTTAGTTAAGTCAGATATTGTGCACTTGATGGTCTGAAGTGTTTTAGCCATCAGTTAAGAGGAATGTGAGTGCAGAGTTTCGCAACTGTCAACTGCTGAGTTTGAAAGGCGAAGTCGCACTAGTTTGTTTCTCGCATCTGTATAAAGCGGAAATTGACTATTTGGTCGGGAGAACTTTAGGTTTTGGAAGCTTTATAAGGAGAGTTTAAAGGAATTTAAGAATTAAGATCCAAGGTAATATTTATTATTTGGAGTAGAGAGTTTTAGGTTTTTAAGTAAGTTTAAAAAAAGGGAATAAGGGCAATTTTGGTCTTCGGGTAGTTTATGATGGATGTGAATGAAGGTGCACAGACTTCAGGTTCTGGTGATTCTAATTTAAGGAAAATTGTACAAGAAGAAATGAAAAGCTCAATGAAAGAAGTCTTACAAAGTGTTTTCAAGAAAGGAAGAAGGGTAGTAGAATTCTCTGAGGACAAATATTGGTCTATGGTGTCGTTCGCGCACAAATGATGGAGAAAAGTCTCATGATGAACTCCAAGAGCAGGAGTTTGAAGAAGAGTTGGAGAGTTTGTCTTAGATTATTACATGGAAGATTAATGGGAATTGGGCATGGATAGAGTAGAAAAAGAGAGGAAAGAAAAAGGGATTGTTAAAGATTCTCAGGTAGAGGACATGTTCAGTCCGGAGATGATTCGTCAACCTAGAAGTGCGGGTGGTGGCTGCTGCCTCATGCGGCAAGTTTCATTAGGCTTTGGGTTAGGAGGGCTTTGGAAAAGGAGGCTAGGGCAGTTATGAAGCAGAATGCTCTCTCCCTGTCGTGGGCAGTAAAGCTTGCATGACTCCGGATCCGGATTTGATCAGCTTCCTGTTTAAATTGGAGCGCGACCCGAGGAAAGGATTGGAAAGGGCTCTTAAGCAGTTCCAAGATCTCTTATTGGTCATGTTAGGTCCTTTGGCGCTGTAGTAAAGTTGGATCTGCTTCTTATGGTTACCCCCACATTTTGCTTGATGATTCACTGTTTTTGACTAGTCTGACTGGGATCCTGCTAATCAGGACCCTAGTCTATCTGCTTTCTCCCTTAAATTGTCATGCATGTACTTTGGTAGACTCCAGATTGGATACTGGGGTACACTTATCAGTCCCTAATATATGGTACCCATGTACCCAGGGCATAGGTAGCCCAGAGGCATCTCATGGGCTGAAGCATGTATTATGCCACCCATGAAAGGCCATGCAAAATGGAACTCCAGGTCTGCTACAGCAGCCTGTGTAAGATGGTGCTTGCAACTCTTACTTTAAATATAGGTTCACTATATCTATAGGTCAGCACACTTAAAACGTATAAGTCACCCCTATAGCAGGCCTTAACAATCCTGAAGGCAGAGTGCAGGGTTTTTAGTGAGAGGATGACCCTGCATGAGCAGAGCTCCTCTGCAGCCTTCCAAGACCATTCTCCCGGGTTGTCTATGACTCAGCCGGACATATAGGTTGACGTGCATTATAACCTCGCGGTAAATGCTATCTCAAAAACGGCTGCAAAGAAACATATCATGTTTGGTATCAAACACCTTCAAATCACACCTCCACACTGGTAACCGGTGTGGGAGGTATGCTTCCACCCTTCAAAAGCGAGCTTCGTGGGGTCACTGGTCTAACCGGTGCCAGCCTTCTCCACCCGGACAGCACAAAATGAATGCTACTGTCCAGAGACACATTTCTCCCCTCCTGCTGCTGAGCCAAGCTTGAGCAGAGGAAGGCAGCACAATAGGCATCCTGTTACAGGGGTATGTGACCACCTCCCAGACAGGGTTTAGTGTATTGGGGCTGGGTAGGTGCACTCTGAGAGTATCTGAAAGTCTGCACGAGAGGCACATTTTGTTTCCCTGTGCATAGTCCAGCTCAGACCAGTTCTGGGAGCCATTGGCTCCTTCTTTGGCACAAAAACTGGACAAAGGGCATAGGTGTAACCACCCCCGTGTCCTGAACCTCCCCAGGGAGGGGCCCCCAAATCTGTCCAACTCGTCTCCGTGGGTACATAAGGGGGTTACCTTGCTGTAAGACTTTAGATTTTACGAGGACAAGATTCTACAAGAAGAAACCAGTGACCCTCGACCGAATGGACACTTTGGACCTCGACTAGGTCCGACTTCATCTCCCTTTCCGTCCAAAGCTTTGTCTGTGCCCTCGCTCCATACAGGCTCCATGCAGGACCTGTGGCGCACTAAGGACAACTGAAGAATCTCCCTTGGAGTGAAGGCGTCACTCCCCTGCCCTAGCAGGCACCATAATGCAACTGACCGGTCTGCTGCTCCTGAGCTCCTGCGGACTCTGAAGATTTCAGCAAAACAGGAGATAGGTTTTTGAAGGTCCTCAAGGTCAATCTGCCCTCTCAGCAAGTTTAAGGCCAGTTTCCCTCGTGGGGACTGCATAACCCGAACCCCTGTGCACCACATTCATATGCAGGTGCATATGCTTGTTGGCAATTCCTGAGCTTGTTCATTGGACTCAATGTAGTCCTGACCCTGAGCAGTATTTACACCAAAGAACTCCGACCTCCTCACACCATGTGCTCCGTGGGTTGGTACTTTGCAATCTTGCTCGAGGTCCCCTCCCGACTACTGCTCCTTCGGCCTTGGGGCATCTCAGAGGGTCATCTTGATTTCTGTTGGACTTTCCTGGTTGCTCCAGATGTGCCCTGACTCCCCATTGCTTGGTGAGCCCCTGGACCTTGCTGGTCCACACCGTAATCTGTTTGACCTCGCTTCATGGGTTGCTTTTGCCAAGGCTTGTTGGTGCTCCACCCAGACACCGACCCCTCAGCACTTGACATCCTTCATGGGACAGCTCACCTCCAGCTCCTGGTCGTCCTCAATGTCTCCTGGTCCTCGTTGCTGCAGAGTCAAAGATCCTTTCTTCACACCTGAAGCACCTGACATCGGTGGGCATTCGCCTACCGAGCCCCTACTCACTCTGAAGTGACCCAGACTCTGTGCCCTCTGCTTTCAGGTTCCTTCCTAACCCAAATCTAGGCTTGGATTCCACCAGACCTTCTTCACCTTCACAGCAGCAGTACTTCTTCACAGCCCTCCATTGAGAACAGCAGTTTCCGACACCACTTCAGACCTATGCACCCGGCTCCTCTGGGATAGGTAACTCGGGTACTTCTGTATCCACGGGTGGGGTGGCTCTTCAAACTCTTAAGTTACAAAGCGTTTACTCGAAGTGCTCCTAGAAGGATCCTTAAACTTTAAAAGTGTAACCTCGACTTTCCTATAGAATTGTACGGAGCTTGCGGTCGTGTTCCCACCCTGTACCCAGCCTCCGTGGGGTCCCTGTCTACTCACCTTGGGTGGTTCCTTGGGGTCCCAGCGATTCTAAGTTCTCCAGATCTTGTCTTGATCTCAGTTGTGACTGTTATACCACTATTTTAGTATATGGTTTGGTCTCCCCCTGGAGCCCACTGTGTATTGTGCTACTTACAACTATTCTATTGATCTCATATTGTGTGCTTTGTGTTCTATCCTCATGTAGAGGATAGTAGAGAGTGTTGCATTAATAAATACATATTTTATATAACTATTGTGTGGTTCTCCTTTCATTTAGTCAATGTAGGAGGTGATATTCCGGTAAAACAAGCTGCTTTACATTCCTTCAAGATTAAGCCTGAAGGCTGCTCTCCACAGCTACCACTAAGATAGCTTTCTAAAAGTTATCTTTGACCTCATACATCATAAAGGTCGTTTGACTCGTTTGGACTAGTGCAAGGTACCCACTTTAACTAGTGGACAGTATGTATCAGGCCAACTTCTCACATTGGTGTACAGCGGTTGGGATTCAAGCCTGCATTGTTTTCCCAGATAAATCTCTTTGTATTGATTAGCTGAAAACCACTAAAGTATTCAGGCACATATAATAATTAAAGATTAGAATAAGTAAGTTCTACTAAACTCAGGGTTGGGTAAGTAAAGGGTCTGGCACACCAGAGAGTTTATTTCCTACTAGGTTAGGTAGGTGCATACACCACGCCACACTGAGTATGTCTTCTAAAGGAGAAGCCAGTGGCTCTCTGACTTCTAGATACAATGGTCTTACATTTCAGGATTTGAAAGCCATGTGTGCTTCTAGGAAGCTGAAGACAGGGAGAAATGTCATCACATGTTTTATTGAGGTGTTACTCTTAGATGACCTAAGAAAGAGTGGGTAGGGCAGGGAATGAAGACTCCTTTTATGACCTAGACTCAAACCCTGACCAGGAGGATCAAAATGATTCCAACCTGGACAACCTAGATCTTCAGAAAGAGGGTGGAGAAGGCCCCAGTGGCCCTCTCTTTACTCCTCCAGGAAGAGTGCAGAGTTTACCCAGGAGAGCTAGATCTCCCTCTGCAGAATCTGACCATTCACGACACTCTATAGGGACCTTCATATCTCATAAGAGAGATAACGCTTATGAAAGATAGTGCCAATTTGTAGATCTTGAGAAAGTCAAACTTAGGCTCAGGCAAGAGTAATTGGCCCTAGAAAAGGAATCCCTAGAACTTCAGAAGGCTTGGATGAAATTGGGACTATAGTCCCATGGTGGCAGTAACATTGTCCCTAGGACTAAGGTGTATACTTATGACCATAGGAACCTGAGCATGATAGTCCCTCCCTACCCTGGTGGGGATGACATCCACAATTGGATAACTGCTTTAGAGAGGGCCTGTAAGGTACAGAAGGTCCCTCACGAACAGTGGGCAGCTATCTTGTGTCTCTCCTTTGCTGACAAAAGTTGAGATAAGCTCCTCACTGTTAAGAAGAGGATGCTGACAACTATTCAGTCCTGAAGAGTGCTCTCATTGATGGGTTTGGCTTAACCACTGAACAGTACAGGATTAAGTTCAGAGACACCCAGAAGACACAGACGCAGGACTGGGTAGACGTTGTATATTGTGATACTAAGGCTCTGGAAGGCTGGTTACTTGGCAGCAAAATGAATGATTTCAAGGGATTGTACAATTTGATTTTGAGGGAACAGATCCTTAATAGTTGCCTAAATCAGTTGTTGCATCGGTACTTGGTTGACTCTGATCTGACTTCTCCCCAAGAATCGGGAAAGAAGGCAGATAGGTGGGTCAGAACCAGGGTGAAAACGAAAAAACAGACCACAGGTGGTGACCAGAAGAAGCAAAATGCTAAACCTTCAGCTAAGGGTGGGGAAAAGGATAAAGACCAGATTACTTAATCAGGGCCCCAAAAACCTGCATCTGGGGAGGGAGTCACAGTCTAAGAAAGGTAAAGGCAAAAAGAAACCTTGGTGCTTCCTGTGTATGGCGAAAACCCATTGGACAAGAGATACCAATCGTTCAAGTGCCAAGGATCCTCCTACCACAATCACTGCCCCTAAGGCAACTGTTCTCCCTAGTCCAGCTCCAAGTGGTAGTACAGGAAACAAGAATATAATTGGGTTAACCCTCTCATCTGAGATGGGTTCTGGCTTAATAAGAACTCCAGCTCAGTCTGTTTTAGTCTGTGATGGAGGCATGGATATTGCCTCAATATTTGTCAGTCCCAGTAATCTGGGCAATTACAGACAACATCCTTTAATTAATGGTAAGGAGGCCATGGCATATAGGGACACAGGAGCTAGCGTCACAATGGTCACAAGAGATCTTCTGGGCCCTGACCAGATCATATTTGGTGAGATGTACCAAGTGACCAATGCTAACAATGGCAGGACAAGACCATTCCTTGACAGTTGTTAATTTCAGCTGGGGAGGGGTAACTGGCCCTAAGAAGGTTGTGGTTAACTCAGGCCTCCCTGTGGAATGCTTGTTGGGTATTGATTTGGAAACTTCAGCATGGGCTGAGGAGAAACTCAGGACACATGCAGCAATGTTGGGCATCTCTGCAGATGTGTTTGCTGTGACTAGGTCACAGGCCAAACTGTCTTCAACTGAACAGACCCTGGATCCTGGAAAAATGGACCAGGTGCCTTCCAAGAGAAGGAACAATAGGAGTAACGCAGTGACTTCCCCGCAGACTCAGAGTGAGGATCAGCCACCTGAGGGAGATGACCCAAGTCCCTGTAAAGGAACTGTCTGAGAGGAACTTGAACCTGATCAGGTTGAGTTCTTGGGGCCAGGGCAGAACTGAGTCAGGAGCATCACAGCTGCTCCTCTCTTGAACCCCTCAGACAGCAATCTGCTGCTGAGGCTGCTGGGAGTACCAGTGGGTCCCACAGGATGTACTGGGATGAAGGACTCCTTTACTCAGAGGGTAGAGACCCCGAGCCTGGTGCTAGCAGGAGGTTGGTTATATCTCTGAAGTGTAGGGGCTTCATACTGACACTGGCACATGATATCCCTTTAGCAGGACACCTATGCCAAAGTAAGACTTTGGACAGGATTGTCCCTCACTTTCACTGGACTCACATGTCAAAGGACACAAAGGAGTTTTGTTGCTCCGGTACCACCTGTCAAGCCAGTGGTAAGGCAGGTGGTACCACAAAGGCCCCCCTGATATTACTACCTATGGTGGGGGTTCCCTTTGAGAGGGTTGGGATTGATATAATTGGTCCCATGGATCCTCCAACTGCCTCTGGGCACAGATACATTCTAGTGGTGGTGGACCATGCCACTAGGTACCCAGAAGCAATACCCCTTAGAACCACCACAGAGGCTGGGGTACCCAGCGCCCTACTGAGAATGTTTTCCAGAGTGGGTTTCCCTAAGGAGGTCTTAATTGACAGAGATGCAGACGTCATGTGTAGGTACATTACTGCTATGTAGAAGGAATGTGGAGTAAATTACAAATTTCCCACACCCTGAATTGAATTGAATTGAATTGAAATTGCACTTGTATAGCGCCATCTACCCGGAGGCCTCGTAGCGCTTATGACTAAAGCTAGCTTAGCACAGGCTCGGGCAGATTAGCGGGATGTGGCAAACAAGTGGGTTTTCAGGGCTTTTCTGAAGGAAAGATGATCGGTGGTTCCTCGAAGGGAAAGGGGGAGGGTGTTCCAAAACTTGGCAGCAGTGTATGAAAAGGAACGGCCTCCCCAACGGGCTTTCCTCACTCTGATAGAGGAGGCCAGCTGGAGGGTACTAGAACGGAGGGAACGTGAGGGAACATAGGGGGTGATCAGGGGTTGCAGAATTGCAGGACCAAGGTGGTGGAAGGCTTTATGTAGAGTACACATAGCTTTAAATTGTACTCTGGCGGCTATGGGGAGCCAGTGAAGTTCCACGATGGCGGTCCTTGCTGACTCCCAGCGAGGGAGATTGTAGAGCAGACGGGCCGCACTGTTCTGGGTGACTTGAAGTTTCTGAATGACATAGGAAGGGGCTCCCATATAGAGGACATTACCATAGTCCAGGCGGGATAGTATAAGGGCCTGGACTAGAATCCTCCTGGCCTGGAATGGGAGCAGAGGGAGCACCTTCCGTAGCATCCTCATCAAGCCAAAACAGGTGGCTGCGGTCTTTGTGGCTTGGGCTGAGAAGTTCAATGCGGTGTCCAACCAAACCCCCAGCTTTTTATTTGGGGTTTGGGAGCAGGAGGCGGGCCCAGACATGGAGGCCAGATGGATGAAAAGACAGAGGGCGAGGGGTTGCCCAATAAGATGACATCTGTCTTCTCCCCGTTAAGTTTTAAACGGGAGGATTGCATCCATCTGGCAACAGCCTCTAGACAGGGACCTAGGGTGTTGGACGATACCTCTGAGTGGTCCAAAGAGACCACCAGTTGGGTATCGTCCGCGTAGGTGACAATACGCACACCGAAGGGCTGGACAATCCTATCACCCATGATGCAATGGGTTAGTTGAGAGATTCAATAACACCCTGAATGGCATGATCATGGGCCTCCCAGAAAAGCTTAGGCAACAATGGGATATCCTGTTGCCCTGCCTTCTCTTTGTCTACAGGGAGGTTCCTCAGAAGGGGGTTGGCTACAGTCCTTTTGAAATTCTGTTTGGACATCCAGTTAGGGGTCCCTTATGTTTAGTGAATGAGAGATGGGAGTTACCTCTCAAACCACCTAAACAAGACATAGTGAACTATGTTCTTGGTCTCCGCATTAGGATGGCTGAGTATATGAAGAAGGCCAGTAAAAACCTTGAGGCTAGCCAAGAATTACAGAAAGCTTGCCATGACCAAAAGGATGTGTTGACTGTGTACCAGCCAGGACAGAAGGTATGGGTGTTGGAGCCTGTGGTCCCAGCAGCTCTCCAGGACAAGTGGAATGGACCCCATACTATTCTTGAGCAGAAGGGAGAGGTCACATACCTGGTGGACCTTGGAACTCCCAGGAGCCCCCACAGGGTGTTGCATGTGAACAGGCTAAAGCCATATGTTGGCTGGGCAGACATGGGCTTGCTCATTGCTACTGATGAGGGACAGGAGGAAGAGAGTGACCCACTCTCTGACCTCTTCTCACAGAACCCTGATGATGGCTCTGTTGATGGTGTAGTCTTGGCAGGCAGCCTCACTGAACAGCAACAGACTGGTTGCAGGAAGGTCCTCAATCAGTACAGACATATGTTCTCCCTGACTCCTAGTCAGACCACTTGGTGTACCCATGAAGTGGAAACTAGTGAACGCCTACCTGTTAAAAATAAGATTTACAGGCAACCTGGCCAAGTCAGGGACTGCATCAGGAAGGAGGTCCAAAAGATGCTGGAATTGGGAGTCATTGAAACCTCATATAGCCCTTGGTCGAGTCCAGTAGTCCTGGTACCCAAACCTCAAACCCAGGGTGGTAAGAGAGAATTGAGGTTTTGTGTAGACTACAGAGGGCGCAATGCAGTCACTAGGACTGATGCTCATCCTATTTCTAGGGCAGATGAGCTCATTAATACTTTGGTCTCAGCCCAGTTCTTGAGTACATTTGACCTCACAGCTGGATATTGGAAAATCAGACTAGCTGAGGATGCCAAACCCAAAACAGCATTTTTAACCCCTAGTGGGCACTATCAATTGGTGGTGATGCCCTTTGGCTTGAAAAATGCACCTGCCACATTTCAAAGGTTGATGAATAAAGTTCTCACAGGCCTGGAAGCCTACCGTGCAGCTTATCTTGATGATATTGCTGTCTTTAGTTCCACATGGGAAGATCACCTGGTCCACCTAAGAAATATTCGGTAGGCTGTGCAGAAGGCAGGCCTCACTATCAAGGCCATCAAGTACCAGATAGGGCAGAGTAAGGATGTGTACCTGGGCCACCTTGTGGATGGAAGCCAGGTTCAACCATTGCAGAGCAAAATCCAGACCATCGTGGACTGGGTTGCTCCGACTATCCATACTCCGGTCAGAGTTTTCTTGAGCCTGGCTGGGTACTAGAGGAGGTTTGTTAAGGGATATGGATCCATATTGACCCCCTTAAATGATTTAACCTGTAAAAAAATGCCTAAGAAAGTGCAGTGGACAGTTAGCTGTCAGAAGGCATTTGATGACCTGAGCAGGCCATATGCACTGCTCCCATTCTGGAAAGTCCTGACTATTCCAAACAATTCATTGTTCAACCTGATGCATCTGATTTGAGGGTAGAGGCTATGTTATCACAACTGAATGAAGTGGGTTAGAACCAGCCAGTATCTTTTAAAAGCAGAAGGCTGACCTCCAGAGAAACGTTGGTCAGCTATTGAGAGGGACGCATTAACTGTAGTTTGGACTCTGAAGAAGCCGAGGCCATACTTGTTTGCCACCCACTTCATTGTTCAGACAGACCATAAGCCCCTCTTATAGCTAAAACAGATGAAGGGCGGGGGGGGGCATGGCTAACAGCCAAACAAGATGGCTGCTTAGTTGAAGAGCTCCGGGGACAGCATAGCCTTTCTCATCAATCCGCATACTAATCCGCAAGACTACGGTGCTCCGAGGGCCTGCGCCGAGGTCTAGGACCAAGCGGACCGACCGAAGGAACTTCAGAACGAATCCGACACCGGGAAGCGGAGAAAACGGTGGCAGCCTACTCCTCGAGCAGAGACCGGGAACTGGCCGCTTCGACCGCTCGAGCCTGCCCAGGCGAGGTCGCTCCACTTATGCCGCTCCTGCCTGCTGCTGCCAGCACGCTGCCCTGCTGACGGCTGCGCACTTCCTGCTACCTCCGTTTTCGCCGCTGTCTGCCATCCACTGCGTGCCTGGTTACCCCTCAGTCGCCTGTTGTTACCCCTTTTTTTTTCTGTACCCTGCTGTGTGCCTGTTGTCTCCCCTGCCCGCCGCCTGTCTACCCTTTTTCCTTCTTTACCCCTCTCCCCCGCTTAGGCTGCCCTCCCCCTCCGGTGTGCTCCCTCTTGCCGCCTTCTTCCCGCCACTGCCCTCTGGCGTCTCCGCCCCTCCTCCTGCCCATTGGCCGCCCCGCTCCCGCCACCCAGCTGACCCGCCCTCCCGGCTCCTCACTTAAGGGGTCCCAACGCAGGGGTAAGGAGTGACCGCTCGAGCCTGCCCAGGCGAGGTCGCCCCACTTACGCCGCTCCTGCCTGCTGCTGCCAGCACGCTGCCCTGCTGACGGCTGCGCACTTCCTGCTACCTCCGTTTTCGCCGCTGTCTGCCATCCACTGCGTGCCTGGTTACCCCTCAGTCGCCTGTTGTTACCCCTTTTTTTTTTGTACCCTGCTGTGTGCCTGTTGTCTCCCCTGCCCGCCGCCTGTCTACCCTTTTTCCTTCTGTACCCCTCTCCCCCGCTTAGGCTGCCCTCCCCCTCCGGTGTGCTCCCTCTTGCCGCCTTCTTCCCGCCACTGCCCTCTGGCGTCTCCGCCCCCCCTCCTGCCCATTGGCCGCCCCGCTCCCGCCACCCAGCTGACCCGCCCTCCCGGCTCCTCACTTATGACGCCCCCAGAGCGACCGCGCAGCGGACGCGCGCAGCGGGAGCACCGAATGAGCGCCGAAGGTGCGCCAAAGGTAAGCCCGTCAGTGCCCGTCCGCGCCTGGACCGCCCTGGACCGCGCCCAGTGCCAGGACCCCTGGCCCCCACCGACAGAAGCCGACCCGACGGACCTACGACGCCACCGAACTCAACGCACTCAACACCGGCCGAACCCCGGGTTGCTACCGAGCAAAACCGAGACGCACCCACGGACCCTTCAGCTGCCACTCCTGCAAGTTCACCTGCAACCGGACCCACGCTACACCAGCACCCACCAAGCCGAACTCCAGCAGCACCCACCTGAAGTGTATCCTGCTCAACACCCGCTCCGTCCACAGACACGCCGTCGAGCTCTGGAACCTGCTCGACACCACAGCCCCAGACGTCGCCTTCCTCACGGAAACCTGGATGAACGCCTCCTCAGCGCCCGACATCGCCATCGCCATCCCGGACGGCTACAAGATCATCCGGAGGGACCGCGTCAACCAGACAGGAGGAGGCATCGCCATCATCCACAGGAACACCATCGGCATCACGACCGACACCGACGATACCCTCGCACCCACCGAACACCTGCACTTCCAGGTCCACGTCAACCCCAAGACCACCCTCAGAGGCACCCTCATCTACAGACCCCCGGGACCACGCACACAATTCAGCGAAGACATCGCCGACTTCATCAGCCCACACGCCCTCCCCTCCGCCGACTACATCCTCCTCAGGGACCTCAACTTCCACCTGGAGAACAACAACGACCGCAACACCACCACCCTGCTGGACAACCTCGCCAACCTCGGACTCAAGCAACTGGTGACCACCCCCACCCACTACGCCGGACACACACTCGACCCGGTATTCTCTTCCAGCAAGGACATCGCCTTCAGCCACGCCACGGGACTCCACTGGACGGACCACAGCTGCGTCCACTTCAGCTTCAGAAGGACCACGTTACACCATCACCAGCAACAGGTTCCCTGCAGAAGCTGGAACAAGATCACTGCAGACCAGCTCGCTACTTCCCCGAGCAAGAACCCTCCCACCAGCACAACGAACCCCAGCCAAGCGGCCACCAACCTCACGAAATGGATCAGCAACTGCGCAGACGACCTCGCCCCCCTGAAGACCCCGCCGAGCAGACCCGGCAGCAAGAAAGCCCCATGGTTTAACGATGAACTCAAGAGCTCCAAGAAGAACTGCAGAGCACTCGAGAAAACCTGGCGCAGAGACCCAACACCGGACAACATGACTGCCCTCAAGCTCGCCACCCGAAAACACCACCAACTGATCCACGCCACCAAGAAAACCGCATTCAAGGAACGACTGGACAACAACGCACACAACAGCAAGGAACTCTTCAACATCGTGAAAGAGCTCTCCAACCCCTATGCCGGAAACAACGACATCACCCCTTTGCAAGACCTCTGCAACTCCCTCGCCTCCTACTTCCACAACAAGATCGCGGACATACACAACAGCTTCAGCACTCAACCGACGCACGCCACGACCGAACCACCACCCCCCACCACCACCCTCCGCGCCTGGAACCCGATCAGCACCGAAGACACCATCCGCACGATGAACTTCATCCACTCCGGATCTCCGACAGACCCCTGCCCTCACCAAGTCTTCAACAAGGCCGACGCTGTCATCGCACCCCACCTGCGGGACATCATCAACACCTCCTTCGACACCGCCACTTTCCCGGAGAGCTGGAAGCACGCCGAACTCAGCGCTCTACTCAAGAAACCATCAGCCGACCCCACCGACCTCAAGAACTACCGCCCCATCTCGCTGCTCCCGTTTCCGGCAAAAGTCATCGAGAAGACCGTCAACAAGCAACTGGCCGCCTTCCTCGAGACGAACGGTTCCCTCGACCTCTCGCAGTCTGGCTTCCGGGCCAACCACAGCACCGAGACCGCCCTGATCGCAGCCACCGATGACATACGAGCCCTGCTCGACAACGGAGAAACAGCGCCCCTCATCCTCCTGGACCTCTCCGCGGCCTTCAACACTGTCTGCCACCGTACCCTAGTACAGCGCCTCAGCAACGTCGGAATCCAGGAGAAGGCACTGGAGTGGATCATCTCCTTCCTCGCCGGAAGGACACAGAGAGTCCGCCTCCCCCCGTTCAGATCGGAGGCCACCAAAGTCATCTGCGGCGTTCCTCAAGGCTCCTCGCTCAGCCCAACACTCTTCAACGTCTACATGAGCCCCCTTGCAGCCATCGCACGCCAGCACAACCTCAACATCATCTCCTACGCCGACGACACCCAGCTGATCCTCTCCCTCACCAACGACCCCACCACCGCCAGAGCCAACCTGCACGAAGGGATGACAGACGTAGCCAAATGGATGTCGAACAGCCGCCTGAAACTGAACTCGGACAAGACGGAAGTCCTCATCCTGGGATCATCACCCTCCGCCTGGGACGACTCCTGGTGGCCCCCCGCCCTGGGCAGCGCACCCAAACCCACAGACCACGCACGCAACCTGGGCTTCATCCTGGACTCCTCCCTCTCCATGACCAGACAAGTCAACGCCGTCTCCTCGTCGTGCTTCAACATCCTGCGCATGCTACATAAGATCTTCCGATGGATCCCCACCGAGACCAGGAAGACGGTCACCCAGGCCCTCATCACCAGCCGTCTGGACTACGGCAACTCCCTCTACGCCGGAACCACCGACAAACTCCAGAAGAGACTCCAGCGGATCCAGAACACCTCAGCACGACTCATCCTGGACATCCCCCGCCGCAGCCACATCTCCGGACACCTGAGAGACCTGCACTGGCTCCCGGTCAACAAGAGAATCACCTTTCGGCTCCTCACCCACGCACACAAAGCCCTACACAACCAAGGCCCAGGATACCTCAACAGCCGCCTCAACTTCTACGCTCCCAAACGCCAGCTTCGATCGACCAGCCACGCCCTCGCCGCCGTCCCCCGCATCCGAAGAGCCATCACAGGAGGAAGGTCCTTCTCCCACCTGGCCACCAAGACTTGGAACTCCCTTCCGACCCACCTCCGCCTGACCCAAGACCACCTCGCCTTCAGGAAGCACCTCAAGACCTGGCTGTTCGAGCAGTAGCGGACCCCCTCCCCCCAGCGCCTTGAGACCCTCCGGGTGAGTAGTGCGCTATATAAATGCTTTGATTGATTGATTGATTGATTGAGTGGTTTACGAACCGGGCGCGAGTGAGGCGCCGAGTAGGGAGTGGCAAGTCGAGGCAGAGAGCGCATCCCGCAGCTCCACTAACAACTGCAGGCAGACCACGCTACGGAGGCATTGCGACGGCCATTAGTACAGTAGGAACACCGCCGGAAACACCGTGGCGGTAAGGCTTAGCGATGAGGTAACGGTAGAGAGCTGGCATCCCGAAACGCCATTACAGCTGCCACACGATAGAGCGTTAAGGTACGTGACCTCACAGTGGCTACGGGGGCACTCACAACGCCGAAGAGGCGGTGCTGAGTCTTGGGGGCCCCCCATCTATCCCCCCGAACGGCGGCATCGTGTGTATACGGCGATAGTGCAGGTGCCATTTGGTGTGGGGGCCCCAGTGGACAAAACACAGGGTGCAAGACAGGGAAACCCTCGCAAAAGACAGAAGGGCGCCACAAGTGCCACTTATAACAACACTGGCATAAAGCAAATAATCACTACTTTTCCTGTGTGACAACACCAACATAGAAATCATCGACCAGTAGATTACAGGATTGTGGCTGAGTGAGTGCTACGCAGGGAGTTGCCTGGCACGCTTTTACGGCGCCATGTCGGGCAGGGGAGCAAGAAACCAGACTACGCAGGCCAAGCTGGACAAATACGCATACGACAAGGGATCTCCCGCGCTGCCGGAGGGACGTGCCTCTGTAGGGAAGGGGGCAGACGGAGTAGAACGCAGAAGGTGACACTGGAGGACATCATGAAAGCACTTTTGCAGGTCCAAACTACAGTAGGGACGTTTTCCACAGATGTCTCCCTGCTACGTGCGAACTTCCAGAAAAATGACAGAGTCAAAGAGGTGGAGATAGTCACCAAATCTCTAGTGGCAGACGCATCAGAGTTACAAACAGCCGTCTCTAGACTCAAGGCTGAAAATAAACTATTGCCAGCGACGCTTGACGATCAGGAAGGACGCTCAAGACGGAATAACGTACGCATTCTTGGAATCCCGGAAAGTGAGGGCACTCAAGCGATGGACCTCTACGTGGAAGACTTGGTAAGAACACGACTACAACCCAAGGGGCTGTCGAGCTTTTTCTCGGTGGAAAGAGCTGATAGGGTTCCGGGTGGGAGAGCGAAACCGGGAGCGCCCCCCCCCCCCCAGACCGGTGCTTGCCAGGCTATTCAACTTTAGAGATAGGGATGTAATCCTGCAAACAGCGAGAATCGCCCCGCCAATCCGGGTACAAAACTAACAGTCGCCTTCTTCCCAGACTATACAGCGGCGGTCTCACGACGTAGGCGAGACTTTCTAGACGTTAAGAAAGGCTTGAGAGCACAAGAACTACCCTATTCCATGCTATTTCCAGCAAGGCTAAGAGTGTTGGCAGACGGGAAAACATGGTTTTTCGAGACACCAGAAGCAGCTTACGATTGGCTTGAGGTTGGAGAACAGTGAGTAACCCCCGTCGCGGAAACAGGAATCACCGTCGTCATGAAGAGGAAGACGCCTCCAGAAACCAAACGGCACAACGCCAGGAGTCGGACCACTCCCAGAGACAGAAACTGAGACCACCGGTCATGGGTAACCTTATTGGCCAAAAGACCCCCGGGACCATTATCCACTGTGTGATTAACTGCGGTCGAGCTGACTCTGGACTGAAGCCGGTCTTGGAGGGCAGGAGGGGCTGGTGCTTCCATTGGACCCTTCACCCCCGGCAAGCAAGTATTATGGTTTGGGATGGGGAGAAGCACTCTGCTGAGTTGGGGAGGCAGGCGGTCTTCAGTCCGTTGAGCAGGGAGGCAGAGAGGGAAGGGAGGATAAGGGGTGGGGTAATTCACAATTTGTTTAGTTCTGTTACAGTTCATTACGGCAATGTTGACATAGCAGAAAGTCCCCCGGCTGGGGATTCCGCAATAGCGATGATTGGGCACACGATACTAACATCCACATATTACATCTAGGTCACTAGGTTCACAAGTTAATTGTTCCCCGTCCACGACCCAAGTAACACAGGTAGCCCAGTTGAAGCTCGTGACATGGAACGTCCGAGGGCTAGGGGACAAGATTAAGAGAGGTCTGGTGTTGCAGGCTCTAAAACGGCATTGTCCTACGTTAGCACTACTGCAAGAAACACATCTCACGGGAACGGCATGTAAGGCGCTAGACAGATGGGGGTATAAGATGGTGGCCCACTCCGAGTTTTCATCTGGTTACAGGGGGACGGGCATATTGGAGCGGAAAAACTCACCCTTCATGGTTCTCAGTACCAAGATCGACAACCAGGGAAGGTTTGCAGCGATACAGGGTCAGTGGGAAGGCAAACTTCTAAATGTAGTGTCAGTATATATCCCACCCTCCTTACACACGGTGGCATTCCCAGTGCTTAGCGACTTTCTACTTACTTTACTTGAGGGGGGGCCTTGTCGTTGGGGGGGACTTCAATGCTACGATGGACGCCACTATGGACAAATACCCAGCTAGGCCACCGGCACCTGGGGCCTCTCGTTTGCAAGGCTTTGCTGATGCCGTGGGGCTAGTAGATGTGTGGAGGCATTCCCATCCAGCAGAGCGCCAATACACGTATTACTCCACAGTACACAATAGCCTATCATGACTAGACTATTTTATGATGTTAGGGACCGGACTTCACAATGTTGAGGGAGTGAAAATTAAACCAAGGGGCATCTCTGATCACTCCCCGGTATTATTGACTTTCTCCTACCACCAGAAAGCCCGACGGCGGATATACCCTATCTACCCCGGCTATCTGCACGTCCCCAAAATAAAGAAAGAACTCCGCATAGCCACAAAACATTTATTTGAGGAAAATACACATTTAGTTAGCTCACCCTCAATAGTATGGGAGGCATATAAGACTGTACTTAGAGGGCAGGCGATAGCGTCCATCTCGGGCCATAGGCGGGAAAAACAGAAGGAACTTTTAGACCTGGAAAGGGCACTGCAGATAGCCGACATAAATCACTCCGCAGATCCAACGACGGAAATGGCGCACACACTACGCATTAGACAGCAACAACATAGAGGCTATTTGCAAGAAAAGACAATAGCTAACCAGACAGCCACTAAACACAAGATTTATGACGTGGGAGACAAAGCGGGTAAACTGTTGGCTTGGTTGGATAGACGGGAGACAAGTTCCAAAGGGATACAACAGATACGGAATGCAGAGGGACAGCTGTCGACAGACCCAGAGGACATAGTAAACACATCGGCAGACTATTTCCGGGAGTCTATACAGCGGCTTCGGACGTAGAGGAGGACTAGATAGCAGAGTCCTTGTTACACATAGAGATGCCGCGGTTGCCGCACAAGGTTTCTTTGGAGTTAGAGGCAGACCTCACGAGTGAGGAGTTACAGTTAGCAATTAGATCACTGCAATCAGGCAAGGCACTGGGACCCAACTGGATCCCCGTGGAATGGTATAAAAGCATGGCAGAAACTCTCAGCCCCCATCTCTTAGTAATGTTCAATGACAGCCTGG
The DNA here is from genome assembly GCF_964261635.1 of Lissotriton helveticus. Classification (NCBI taxonomy): domain Eukaryota; kingdom Metazoa; phylum Chordata; class Amphibia; order Caudata; family Salamandridae; genus Lissotriton; species Lissotriton helveticus. The sequence continues at coordinate 791,453,694 of NC_136071.1, read as the reverse complement.
ACAAAGGAGAGCTACCAGTGGATCAAAGAGTAGCGACAATAGTGGCAATTCCAAAACCCGGCAAACCCCCATCTGAATGTGCTTCCTATCGCCCTATTTCATTGCTAAATGCGGAAGCAAAAATACTAGCTAAATTAATAGCCAACAGGTTGATGCCCCACTTACCACACCTGATCCACCCGGATCAGTCCGGTTTCATACCCCACAGGAATACGGCGCTTAACCTCAGACGGTTGCATGGAGTAATGGCTAGGGCACTGTCGCTGTCGGAACCAGCAGTGATTCTGTCACTGGATGCGAGGATGGCATTCGACATGGTAGAATGGCGGTACCTCTTTGCGGTCCTCCCTCATCTAGGGTTCGGCCCCAAATTTTGCGCCTGGGAGCCCGAAGGCTCATATTACAGCTAACGGGCACATGTCCAACAAGATATCATTGGCAAGAGGGACATGTCAGGGTTGCCCCTTGTCACCACTCTTGTTTGCATTAGTTCTAGAACCCCAGGCTACGCTGATCAGAGATGCCCCACTATTGAAGGGTATTAAATGGAAAGAGGGCTGGGAGGACCGGCTCTCTTTATACGCTGACGATATATTAGTATACCTTACGGACCCAGAACAATCAATATTGACACTCCTCGATATCTGTGGGGCTTTCGGGAAGCTCTCAGGTTACACCATAAACTGGACCAAGTCGATACTATACGTATTGAAAGGGCCGGTGCCAAAACTCCCTGCCAACTGCCCATTAATAGTGACGAGTGGCTCCTTTAAGTACTTAGGTATACACATCACACTGATTGAACCTGACTTCTTTTCCAAGAATTTGTTGCCCCCCTGGAGAGACTGCGGAGAGATGTGTCACACTGGGCGGCCCTGCCTCTTACACTGTTAGGTAAAGCGGCACTATACAAGATGATGGCCCTACCCCGATTCCTCTACGCTTTAGATAATATGCCATTTCAGGTTCCACCCAGGTACTTTCGACATATAGCACCGCAGGTATCGACATTGTTATGGGGCCACGGTACTGCTCGAATAGCGCAGGCTAAACTACACAAAAGTTGGTACGATGGTGGGATAGCACTTCCAGACGTACAGTTATATTATTGGGCAGCACACCGCAAAGTCATCAACCAGTGGTTACACGCACCGCAAGGCGATCCAGCCTTCAGGGCGGATAGAGCCTTACTAGGGGCGAGTAGCATGCTTACATACCTCTACAACAAAGGACCAGCTCTGACACTGGAGGGCCCTACAAAACATACGGCTACGATATGGCACTCAACACTGACACGGTTGGGATGGAAGGGTGTAATTACTAAACTTACCCCGCTGTGGGACAGCAAAAAACTGGGACTCCTGAGGAATAGCAAAGGGTTTGAACAGTGGGACAATATTGGCATTTCTACAGTGGGAGACCTATGGGATAAGGGGACGGTAATCCCATTTGAGCAACTCCAGCGTCAATACGAACTAGGCCCAACGGAGTTATACAGATATACACAAATTAGACACGCGCTATTGGCAGCGATCCAATCAAACACTGAGGTCCCTGAGGCCTCCCCACTGGAGGACCGGCTCCTAACTGAGCACATGCAGACGAGCGCCACATCACTCACATATAGAAAGCTACTCAACAACTTACCTGACCCAACAGTCTCACTACGGGGCAAATGGGTGATGACGTGGGGGAAGTAGATGACTCTGAGTGGCAAGAAGCACTAGCGTCACCCAAGGAGGCGGGAATCCCTGCCAGACTGCGGTTAGTGCAGCTTAAGATTCTCCATAGAGTATACTACACCAGGACCATGTTATTCAAAATACTGAGGGCGCAACATCCATATTGCCTGAGAGGGTGCGGAGAAGAGGGAACTTTCCTACACATAATATGGGGATGCTCAGCATTAGTGGACTACTGGCGGCAGATAATGAGAACAATGTCGCAGGTGATGGGGGTGTCCCTGGTACCGGAGAAGCGCAGATGTCTTTTAAACATATGGGAGCCCAACGACCTCACACGCCATGGACAAACATGGGTCACTCTGGGACTCACGGTGGCAAAACGAAATATTGCACAAAAGTGGGGAGCAGTTGACTCACCATTGCTTGCGACTTGGTGCAAGGATATGGACCTTGCTATGATAGCGGAAAGAATAGTCTATACTAATCACAGAAACCCACGTAAATGGACAAAAATATGGGCGGCTTGGAACACATACAGGGGGGACATCTGCGACCCAATACCAGAAGATGACTCTGACAGCTCTGATGAGGATTGAAGGGGATAGGCTGGGGACTGATTTACCATTTACAGATGTTGAAAGAGATGTTAATTAACTCTGTATAATATTGAAACTGATTTCTGAAATGTGTCACCTGATTGTACCACATGTTCCTTTGCAAACGTGTCATCATTGCCTAAAGTTTGTTGAATAAAAGGTTTTTGGAAAACAGATGAAGGGCGAAAACCCCAAACGTTTGAGGTGGTCCATTTACCTACAGGGGATGGACTATACAGCGGAACATAGACCTGGGAGTATTCATGCCAATGGAGAGGGACTCTCCAGATATCTCCACTTAGAAAATGAATACTCAGCTGGTCAAGGTTAGTCTCATGTCCTTTCGTTTGGGGGGGTTGTGTAGAAAAGTAGTATCTGCTTCTTATGGTTACCCCCACTTTTTGTTTGATGCTTCACTGTTTTTGACTAGTCTGACTGGAATCCTGCTAATCAGGGCTCCAGTCTATCTGCTTTCCCCCCTAAATTGTCATGCATATACTTTTTTGCACTCCAGATTGGATACTGGGGTACCCTTATCAGTCCCTAGTATATGGTACCCTATGGGCTGAAGCATGTATTATGCCACACATGAGAGGCCATGCAAAATGGAACTCCAAGTCTGCTACAGCAGGCTGTGTAAGAAGGTGCTTGCACCACTTACTTTAAATATAGGTCAACTATATCTATAGGTCACTGCACTTAAAACTTATAAGTCATCCCATAGCAGGCCTTAACAATCCTGAAGGCATGCTGGGGTGCTGGGTTGTTGTGTTTCAATTAGATACTCATACATAGCTTTCCCGAATCATGTCCTTATATAGGCACAACTCGCATTGCCCTTATTCAGGCATAGAATCCTAGTCCTTATTTAGGCATTAGCCATGCTATCCAGATACAGGCATGGTCACCTACATCCGTCTATCCCACATCACGAGTTCTTAGAAACCAGACCCTTAAGCCATTGGGACTTTCCCTGCTTGGATTATTGATATCTCCAAGAACTCATTTATTATTCATGAACTACTATTCCTTAGGGGTTCATTCATGACATCATCCTCTGGCCGGCTTTACATCAATGCTAACATTCCTAGCCACCTACCAGGGATAAAAATACCTTCCTTTACCAAGGCAAACCACGGAATTGCTCGATTTTGCTTGGCTCGCCTCAGCAACTTCAGAAGAAACCACAACTCCAGGAGAAGTCGTATCCCAGCCTGACGCACTGACCAGACGCTGTCCTCCCTGCTTGAAGAGAAACCAGCTTCCAATGTGCTGACTCCCTTTGCGGGGTGTTTGAGTTTGAGATCCGTAAAAAGATTCCCACCTCTTTCATTGTAAGGTATGGAGCTGACTAGAACCTAGAGGTACTCTTGGCATATTAAAACTATTGCTTTACATACTATAGAATACATCACCTACTTCTTACCTCACACTACACTTAGGTTAGGTGCACTGGGTTAGAACTATTTAGAAGCATCAGACGAGTATCCATATTATAGCCTGTATTATTTATGTATGTTTAAATGAATATATGTCACAGCTAAAAGTCAATGCTATTGCAGTATTATTTCTTCTTACTGCTTACGCTGTACGTATTATATCTCGCATACTGTCTTGCGATTGTAACAGCTCATATCTCTTACACGAGAAACAAGACTGTTCAATAAATCCTTTTATTGAAACGTCCGTCTATCTATTTCTGTGTAACTGAGCATGCTCGATTGACTGAGTGAAACTGTTGTTTCCACGATTCTGAGACTGTTCTGATTCTAAGGGAAACAAATTTGTCATGTTTATGCGGTAGTCAGAAACTACTCTCTTCTTGTTTATTTGAGAAGTTTCTAGTGACCTCTGATTTAGCAGGCACACAAAGTAATTAAGTTTAATGTACTCAATAGAGGCATAGGATCACTGACATAACCTCGACAGACCGAATATCGACTGGACAAAATATCGATGACAAATTATCGACTACAAAATTATCGATTGCCTAACTTAAACAACAAAACACAAAAATATCGAAACCACATTATCGACTAAAATAAACAACGACTACAACAATATCGACTAACAACATTATCGATTTCTAAAACATCGATTATCACATCTTTAAATGAAAAACTGTCAAAATATCGAATACAAAAATATAGATAGCAAATTTATCATTTTTTAAAAATATCGAAATTACTACATCCTTGAATAAATCACTGTATTATCTTAAAATTTAGTCATACTATTGCCGCTCGCCAAGAGGTTTCTTTTGCCCTGTGCTCGTTTCACGCCGCTACAGGAGTAGCTGTGAAGACTTTCCTCAGCCTGTTTGCTTCCAACTGGGAGGAGGAGACCAACTGTCCGGCCGCAGAGGAGGCGAGAGGCGCGGCTCCGGGACTGCGAGGACCAGCATCCTCCACCACCAGCTGGGTCCTCTTCCCGTGTGAGCCACGCCCCCTCCCAGTGCCGCGCCCCCTCCAGAATCGTTCTTCACTACTCGCGGCCCCCGCGGGGGCCGCTCGCCAAGAGGTTTCTTTTGCCCTGTGCTCGTTTCACGCCGCTACAGGAGTAGCTGTGAAGACTTTCCTCAGCCTGTTTGCTTCCAACTGGGAGGAGGAGACCAACTGTCTGGCCGCAGAGGAGGCGAGAGGCGCGGCTCCGGGACTGCGAGGACCAGCATCCACCACCACCAGCTGGGTCCTCTTCCCGTGTGAGCCGCGCCCCCTCCCAGTGCCGCGCCCCCTCCAGAATCGTTCTTCACTCCTCGCGGCCCCCGCTACGCGGGTGCCGCTCGCCAAGAGGTTTCTTTTGCCCTGTGCTTGTTTCACGCCGCTACAGGAGTAGCTGTGAAGACTTTCCTCAGCCTGTTTGCTTCCAACTGGGAGGAGGAGACCAACTGTCCGGCCGCAGAGGAGGCGAGAGGCGCGGCTCTGGGACTGCGAGGACCAGCATCCACCACCACCAGCTGGGTCCTCTTCCCGTGTGAGCCGCGCCCCCCCCAGTGCCGCGCCCCCTCCAGAATCGTTCTTCACTCCTCGCGGCCCCCGCTACGCGGGCGCCGCTCGCCAAGAGGTTTCTTTTGCCCTGTGCTCGTTTCACGCCGCTACAGGAGTAGCTGTGAAGACTTTCCTCAGCCTGTTTGCTTCCAACTGGGAGGAGGAGACCAACTGTCCGGCCGCAGAGGAGGCGAGAGGCGCGGCTCCGGGACTGCGAGGACCAGCATCCACCACCACCAGCTGGGTCCTCTTCCCGTGTGAGCTGCGCCCCCTCCCAGTGCCGCGCCCCCTCTCCCACATTAGGAACATAAGCAAGGTTACTAATGCGCACCGCGGGACGCGCGCGGGTCGCAGCCCGGGGCGAAGCCCGGGCCAAGGGCGGGCCCGTTGTTGCCCGTTAGTGCCCGGTAGAGTCCGGTCCGGCCCACTCCCCTTGGTTCTCATTGTTAAACCTTTCCACCTCACAGCGCACAGGGTCATCTCACATGTCTACCATGCCTGGTAGAACCAGAAGTAAAACTAAAACCAAAACCAAAACAGCCCTGGCTGTAGCTCAATTAACCGGACCAATAGACCAATTTATCTCACGGACCAACGAGGTAATCGATCACAGTATCTCTCTTCTAGAACGAAGAGTGTCACTGGACCTCATGAACGCAAAACGCTCGTCCTTGGGCCTTCTAGCAACTGCAGTTTCCCCTATCCAGCAATCCCTACCAATTTCTTCCCTTTCCGTGTCTGTGACTGTTGCTGACATCAATACAGTCCCTTCCACAGTTGACTTATCTGTAACCCAACTCGATTCTGATTCGCCATCATCAGATGACTTAGAAGCAACTCCCGACTTAGTAGCCTGTCAATCACTCGAAGGGTCAGATACCAACATAGATATCTACCTCCGAGGAGTAAGGGAAGGAGCCATTCCCAAACAAGGTAGTACAAATCCATCTGATAACGCAGCACTTCCTGTTATCCCTACAGGATATGAGAGGGAGCCTGTGAGGGATCAATCTAACCAGTCAACAAAACTCGCACAACTTACGACAATAACCCCAATAGAAACTAACCTCTTACTCCCCACTATCCCCACCGAGATTATAGATAACCCCTGTAAAACCTGTAAAACCACTTCTCACATACTAACCTCAATCAAAGACCTTCTGTCTCACCAGTTGCAACCCATACAAATAAGTATAAGAAACCTGGAAGCCCAACTGGCAATTTTATCTTCCACGCATCTTAATACAAACTCACATTCTGCTAAGAAAGGGTCAAGAAACGTTATTCAGCCCTCAAAATCACCTCTCCAACCGCAACCAATCATAGCAACAAAACAACCAGTCCTGATCATTCCACCGTCTCAAAATCTCAAACAAAACGTCCGCGTGCAAAACCCGCAATACGCAATGCAGAGTGCACAAAAGGCTAAAATATCCTCGGAGCTGCCCCAATATACGTCCAGTACAGGTTTGGCAAAACCAGGAACAACAGGGAACACATCAGGCAACGTAACCACAAATCACACTATAAATAAATCGACACCCGCACCTTCCAAATCAACGGTCATACCCCAGTTGCTATCCAAAAAGACCCCAAAAAAGACACCAGCAGTCAGGCGTCCAGTTCATCTGCCGCCAGAGGCTACTCCCTATACAATTATTCTTACTGGTGTACCTGAACTAATGGAAGGTACGTCAGAAACTGCTTGGTCACTTAAAAATAAGGTCATGCAATGGCTAAGTATCAACAGGCCACTAGAGCCTCACCACTCCGGAGGGATCTCTACAGTCCGCAGAGTAGTATGGGTAGGTGAAGTACCTAAGTCGACCCGTGGAGACTGTGTTATAGTAACATGCAGAGATCCTTCTACCGTGGAACACATTTGCTCCTGGCCCTCACTGGAGAAAAAAGGTGGAATAGACGCCCAACACCTTTCCTTCTTCTATCCGCCATTGAACTCACATCAATATATCCCAGCCTGGAATTGGCACCATCCCAAAGAAGATCAGTGGAAACAGGTGGGATATACCTACGACCATGGAACCAGAAACAGATCTAGAGACTGGCAAAGGCAGCCCTGGCAAAGCAGACCCTATCATTCACAGGAGGGCTGGCAGGGTTTTCCAACAAGAAACCGCTTCGACTGCCTAGAGATGGTGGATTGACCGTTTAGGTCCCAACCAAAGAGTAAAAACATCAATACCACTCCCCCTCTAGTAAACTCTGGACACCAACCACTCTCATGTAAATCCGGAACCCAAGCAAAACAAATTCTCCTTACTCTAAGCTAGGGATTATGGTAGACACCTCTTACATCTCAACCAACGGCGCGACGACTAGAGCTTCCGTTTCCACTAGGCATGGGATTGATCCAAATTCCCATCAACTGAATTCCCATCAACCAAACGTTCCGAAAGATCCAACTAACCCTTCTCTGATCCTGATAGAGATTCCGACAGTGAACCCTTTGAGGGAAGCCCCTGTTCCGCACGTATCCCTTGTCTCCAACAAATTGAACCTTTCCATTATGTACTGGAACGTCGCAGGACTGTCCTCCAAAATAACATCAGAGTCATGGCTCGATACAGTAAGGGAACACCAGATACTCTGCCTCCAAGAAACATGGTGCACAACCCCAAAACATCTAACGGGATACAAAACCTTCTTCTCCCCAGCAGTGCAGGGAGTCATGGGCAGGCCAAAGGGGGGTCTCACGATCTACGTTGCTAACACTCTCCCCTGTACATCCACAAAAATGTTAAAAGAATCCTCGACTTACCAAATTATGCAGACAAACCTTACAAACAACTGTACCTATACTCTCATCAACTATTACAATAATTCTGGTACATTGGACTGTCTGTCAACCCTAGCAGAGATTGCCACATTCCTAACAACTCTGCAAAATGACTCTAACCGAAACACAGCACACCTAATATGGGGCGGCGATTTTAACCTCCCTCTGTGTCTCAACCACAAAAGAGGAATCTGTGGATTGCAAAATGAACTTGGAAATCCCATGCCCCATTTTGCCCACTCAATAGGTGGAAACAAACTAAATGAGATTATATTCTCTTTAGACCTGGACTTTGCAAATGAATTAGTAGAGCCACAGCATGACTTTTTGCCAACCTTTCATGGAAGAGGCTTCTTAACAACTATAGATTATATACTGTCCTCCCATTCACTTAAGGGGCAACTAACAAACTTTCTAACTGGGACAAATGTAATGAGCGACCACTATCCACTCAGTGTAAGAATCACCTCGAAATTGGTAAATGCACACCCTGTAACATCAAGTCTTTTAAACCAGCAGTCACTAAACATGAATAAACTGAATGGCTACACGGTCAAATGGGCCAAGATTGACCCGGTGGAGATGACAGAGAGGATCCTTGAAAAATCTAACCAATGGATACTGGAATGCATGTCCTCAGAGACGCCACCTCAAACAATCATTAATAGCTTCCACAATATCCAAGAAACAATAACTAATGAACTCTTTGTCAAGCTAAAGAACAATAAGCCCTCTACTATGAGATGGTTCGATACAGCTTGTCGGAAGGCTCTTTCAACCCTAAAAGAAGCCTTGCACAGACCTACAAGAGACAATGTGGAAATTTCTAATCTAAGAAAATCATATAACCTAGCCAGAAGGGAACGTAAAAAACAAATCAAACAAGAACTATGGTCACAACTGCATGACAGTAGCCAAAGGAAGGATAGTGCCTCATTTTGGCAAGTAATAAGATCCCCTTTTTTGGCCGACACTACTGAAGGAAAACACCTAGATGTGGCAGTAACTGAAGAAGACTGGGTCACGCATTTTTCCAAAATTTTTGGTCCATCTTCCGAAGTAGCAGCAGATATTGGCCCAGAAACAAGTGAAGTCCACATATCGAAGAATACCACCTACCCGATAAATATTAATTTCCAACTTAGCGAAGTTATCAAAGCAATCAAGGCATCGAAATCAGGCAAGGCTCCGGGCCCGGACGGAGTTCCAATGGACATCTTTCTCCATAATACAGAATTCTGGTCACCGATAATCACCCGGGTTATGGCAGCAGTAACCTCGGTTGGGCTTTTTCAGTCATGGTCGACATCAACCCTTTTACCCATCTTCAAAAAAGGCGACCGTAACGACCCAGCCTGTTACAGGCCAATCTCCCTTCTGGATTCCATGGGCAAAATTGCAGGTCGAGTGCTCCTGGACCGTTTACAATCTTGGGCCCAGGAAAACAACATCATAACCGACCTGCAATACGGCTTCCAGAAGGGGCTTGGGACCGTGGAACAGGCCCTCAACCTTGCCCTTCTGACCGGGAAATATGTTGGCGCCAAAGGAGGTAACATCTTCCTCGTCTATGTCGACCTGAGTGCGGCATTTGATTGCGTCCAACATGGGAAACTCTGGGAAATACTCAGTGACCTTGGAGTCGACCCCTCATTAATAGTTTTTTTACGTGAACTCTATTCGAATGCCTCAGGGCGAGTAAGATTTGGTACCAACGGCGAGCTGTCCCGCTCATTTCCAATAACAAAGGGAGTTAGACAGGGTTGTGTACTGGCTCCCTTCCTGTTCAATCTTTACACCAATGGACTAGAGCAGGCTATGCTGGAAGGGAGCCAGGACTTACCCCAGATAGACCACCGTCCGATACCTACACTGTTATACGCCGACGATTCAGTCATCTTAGCCCGCACTTTGAACGAACTTCAGAAACAAATTAACAAATACGGCAGCTTCATGGACTCACTTGGCCTCAAAATAAATATAAAGAAAACCTTCACAATGCACATTGGCCCCAGGGTTAAAAACCATAGATCGATAATGGTGGATAACAGGAAATCGGAAAAAACCTCAGTTTACCCCTATTTAGGAATTCTGGTGGACGACGCGTTAAATTGGCGTCAAGCTACTACCGCCATAAACCTTCACTTTCGTCGCGCAACATCGGCCTTGATCTCATTCTCGAGGAAAATGGGGAAACCTGCGCCACCGGAACTTCTGAAAATATACTACGCCAAGTGTCACAGTGTGGCTACTTACGGAGCAGGCTTATGGGGATACGGCCATATAGACCACCTACAAATAACGGAGAATGGCTTTATTAAATATGTTCTAGCCCTCCCGCAAAGTTCCCCGATCCTTGCCTCGCACTGTGAGCTCGGCATGGAATATATTACAGACACCATTTGCTCTCAACCCGTCTTACTGTGGCAACGTGTATGGACTAAACCCGAGTGTCACTTAACCCGTTCCCTCATTACAGACTGTTTAGCTTTATCTAATTGGCATAAGATCCCATGGCTTGCTTACGTACGGAACTTTTTTAACAACCTTGGTTGCAAGTCCTACTTTGAAGATCCTGCCTCGATCGAAGATATCTCCAGGAAACACTTAAAATCAATGTGCTTGGCACACCTGAGAGAGCTTCGTAACCAAGCTGAGATCATAAAATCTTCAAATGAACAAATCTGTGCAATACAACTTTTCAAAGGCATGCAACCATATCTGTCCTACTTTTTGTCAAACCATGAGAAATTCCTATTAACAAGATTCCGTTTTAATACCTTTTTTCGTTTAGTCTCTTTTCCGGAAACTCATAACTGGTCCCGCAACCTGTTGAACTGTCCATGCGATGGAATTTCTCCACAGACAACGATCCATGTTACCCTGTTCTGTAAATACTACAAATCTCCACGCAAATCCTGGATTATTCCACTTCTTCGATCCAGTGGCCACAGACACTGTTATTCTGCATTTCTTTTTTTGCAGTCCTTGAATACCCCACACGAAGCTAAATTCATAGTGACTTTCCTTAAAGCAACCATCACAATACGCCAACATTTTTTAAATTAACCAGAAACATTTAAATTGTAAATTTCTATAAACTATGTCTTTTTTTACTCTGTTTTTCTTCTTTAAACTTATGCTTATGTTGAAAACTGTTTTACTATGTACTTTTTATGATTATACAAATGATAATCGAATAAAAGTTATTGAATTGAATAGTCATACTATTCATAATTATTCACTAATTGTTTCTAAAAAGCTATAAAACATACTATATATTTTCCTAACATTTATAACACAAAATAAATACAAACATACATTTTATAATACATAAACAATGTTTCGAACAACTAAACATTTCTTACTGCAAATTATATATATTCCTCCACTTTAAAAATATAAAGATAACATTACCTATACTAAATAAGGCCTTACACATTAAATAAACGTTAATTGGCGTCACCCATATAAGGAAAGCAATTAGCATAACAGGTTACAAAATTCAAATCCACAAATTAAAACAGACTATCAATTTAAACAACCAATCCTACTTCAGAAACTATTAGACTAATACTATATAAACAAGATTACAGCAAACTAAAAATGCAGCCTAAATCTCCTAACTAAAGGAAGACGAAACTCTGCAGGATTTCTGAAAGAAAACGTATTGACTTCAACATAAAGACAGCTACACCTATCTAAAGTAAGTACTACTACATTATTTTCCATCGAAAATGTAACTCTCAAACCTCACACCTATGTTTAAAAGCCAAATACCTAAAATATATGGTTTTTTTTACTATTTATCCTACAGACAAAAAGAAAATACAGAAGACCTAGACAACACCTGGACATCAAAAGTTAAATATAAATAAGTAAGTATATAATTTAAATGTAACTTCGACATTTAATAGATAGGTAACTAAATAGAAACTAGCTAAAAACCTCTACCAAAATATCATAAATAGTTATAAAATATTTGTACACATTTTCTCAACTTCCACAGGTACAAAAATATATACACAGAAAATAACAGTTTGAAGAACATCAACACCTGAAAAGAACTACTTGAAATCATAAAAAGATTTACAGGTAAATCAGAAATGTGTTAAACTGTATTATTAGAATACAACATAATTTTTTCAAAAAATGTAATGACATTCTCTTTTAATTACCTCCTAGCACTATAATACAAGCATGACTGAAGGAGCTAAATTCATTTATTCACAAAAAGGGAAAATGCTTCTTTGTTACATGGGATATGTCTACACTCAAGAGAAACAAAAAGATTTGAAAGTTTTTTGGAAGTGTACGAAATATTATGCCAACAAATGTTATGGTAGAGCTATAACTCAGGAAACTACTGTTACTTATACTAAGGAACATAATCACCCACCCAATGTAACAGAAATAGAGATTAGACAAATGCTAGATTCCCTTAAAGAAGCTAGTACTAGTACTGATCAACCAACAACTGCTATTCTGAAACACCATTTAAGTGTACTTCCCCAACATGCTTCTAGCCGATTACCATCTATCGAATCCCTTAAAAGAACTATAGCTAGACAAAAAAGAGCAACATGCACTACTCCTCCCACACCAAAAACTTTTGAAGAAGTGCAAATTCCCCCTGAACTCTCTGTAACTCACAATAAAGATGATTTTATACTCTATGACAACAAATCTGAAGATAAAAGAATTATACTGTTTGCCACAGCAAACAACATGACTAAACTTACCCAATGCCAAACTTGGATGATGGACGGTACTTTTTCTGTATGCCCCAAACCTTTTTATCAATTATACACTATCCATGGTCATTTCCAAAATGCTAATATTCCATTCCTTTATGCCCTTCTACCAAACAAACAGCAAGCTACCTATCAAGAAATACTAACTGAAGTCAAGCAACATACTAACAACTATTTTCCACAAAAAATGATCATTGTCTTTGAAAAAGCAATGATAAACAGCATCCTTAAAACATACCCACACACAGCAATACAAGGTTGCTATTACCATTTTAACCAATGTATCTGGCGACATCTAGAACAATCTACCTTGAGTATCCAATACGCCACTGATAGCACTTTTGCTTATCAAATAAAAAAACTCATCGCCCTAGCCTATGTTCCACTGACAGATGTAACTGAGCACTATAACTTGTTAATAGACAGCCCCTACTATAAAAGAAACGAAGAAAGACTAAGCCCTATGCTTGACTACTTCGAAGACACATGGGTAGGAAGGCTACACAGATCAGGCCATAGAAGACAACCCAAATACCAAATAGCTTGGTGGAATGTCTACCTTAGCACACTAAATAAGGAAGCAAAAACAAACAATGCAGTTGAAGGATGGCACAATGCCTTCCAAGCAACTACAGGCCGAGGAACGCCTACCCTTCACAAATTAATACAATCCTTACAAAAAGAACAGAGTTACCAGGAGCTTCGAATGGAGCAATCAGTAACTTTGATCGGACCTAAACTCACCAAAGAAAGGAAAAAAATGTATAACACACTCCAAAGTCAAGTTACCCTCTATCCAACTAGCAAAGGACTAGACTATCTATCAATGATTGCAAAAACTATTCTTTAAAACATAACATAACTATACACGTTACATTAAGCATTTTTTTGGGAAATTCCTTGATTTTTACATGTAACAATTTGCAATTAAATTATCAAATACATAATATTAACATATATAAAATGTATTTAGATAATGTATTTACAAAATGTTACATACAACGTAACTAAAGCAAAATTTAAAACAGTTTCCCCACCCATAAAAAGTTTTGTAAATACTTACATTTCTGTTGCACCTTCAAACGTAATCCAATTCCAAGCAATCCATACGACACCATTGCAAAAACCCATACAATCCATGGAAGCCCAAAAAAAATGAAAAAATACAAGCAAATCCATAGCGACTCCTCTCCAATGTAATACACACGATATACCATTGAAAACCCGAAAATAGTCATTTAAAAAAAAAAACTCTCCTGGAAAACTTGTAAACCAAAATATTTGTGTGCAAAAATAAGAGTATATAATACTCGTCACACAACTCTGATCGAAAAAGAAGGACCTCCTCAAAAACAGTAAAACGCGACGATAACCTTGAAAAAATAAAATACATACCCACCCACACAAAAACACCCATACATATATAAAAAAACATATTTATACACCAAACACATTATCTTTGTAACATTTAAACATATTAGCTCACGTCACACACCTACAACTAAAACGCGGTAAAAATGAAATATCGTACACTCTACCTAACACCGAAAACACAATCTTCTCTTAATAACCCTATCTACATAAACTTAAACACACCACACATACACTAACACTAACTTCATTAACTTCTAAAATACAATTAAAACAAACTTACCCTCTCTAACGCGAAGCAGTATCCAACCGCGATCTGTTCAAGCACCAAATAAGCCTAAATAACATTACGCGGTTAAAAAGTAGTCCCTGTATACAGCAAAAACCTCTTTAATTTCTATATTCCAACACTTTAAAAAAATACACTGAGTATTATATTAAGTGTAAATAATTATTTAAATTGTAGAAAATTATTTCTTAAATATTCATTACTTTCAAATAATTATTCAACTGTTATCTGTTACTTTAAATAATATTTTATTATTTATATATACATTTAGAAAATAATCTATATGTTAAACAAATTTGAATATATAACCTTGTTACAAATAATTTGTTTATAAAAATAGCTAATATTAGTTTAAACATTATGTATGTATATAAAAATGTATTTGTGTGTTTATCTATGTAAAAATTAATATTATAAATATGTTCAATATTCATAATATTAATTTGTAAAAAAAATATGATTACTTTGTAAAAAACAAAAATGTTACTGTTATAAAACAAATATACATATTTATCTATGACAATATGTTCAATGTCTATGTGAATAAAATAATTGTTATTAAATGAAAAGTACATATTACCAATGTGTTTCTTTAACTATTTAAATTACAATATATGTGAATAAACATAAAATTATTTAAATATCATTTATTTGTTAAAAACATATATATGCACTTCATATATTTTGTTGGATAATAAAAACTGTTTACTTACAATTTTCAATAGAAATAAAAAATACATCTCTACTTACAATTTATTTTTTATATGTTAATAAACTGTTTTTCATGTATTCCATTTAACCCTGTGTATGTTTCCTTCTTTATTATTCTATATAAATATTAATTACATATGAAATATTCTATTTAAAAATGCATTTTAAATTTTAATAATTTAAAAAATGTATTTATCTTTTACCTTCTACAATAACAATAATTATAATTAATACAAAATTTTTCTATGTAATTTTAAAACTTTATTATAGTATCCTACCAATAATAATTATTTGTATTAAAAATGTTTTCTTATTTCCACTGCACCAATTATAAACTCGCAAAACCATACTACACATTAAAACCATACAAATTACAATTCCCACTTCACCAATTGTAAACTCATGGAAGGTGCTGGACACTGAACCCATACTAATTACTATTCCAGCTCCACCAAGTATAAACGTAATTTTTACCCTGTACCCCTGTACCCAAAAACCCCAAACTGACCCTGAACCCTAAAAATACCCCTTTACCCAAAAACAGAAAACTGACCCTGAACCCTAAAAATACCCCTTTACCCTAAAACCCAAAACTGACCCTGAACCCTAAAAATACCCCTTTACCCAAAAACTGAAAACTGACCCTGAATCCAAAAAATACCCCTTTCCCCAGAAACTGAAAACTGACCCTGAACCCTAAAAATACCCCTTTACCCAAAAACTGAAAACTGACCCTGAACCCTAAAAATACCCCTTTACCCAAAAACCCCAAACTGACCCTGAACCCTAAAAATACCCCTTTACCCAAAAACTGAAAACTGACCCTGAACCCTAAAAATACCCCTTTACCCAAAAACTGAAACTTGACCCTGAACCCTACAAATACCCCTTTACCCAAAAACTGAAAACTGACCCTGAACCCTAAAAATACCCCTTTACCCAAAAACTGAAAACTGACCCTGAACCCTAAAAATACCCCTTTACCCAAAAACTGAAAACTGACCCTGAACCCCAAAAATACCCCTTTACCCAAAAACTGAAAACTGACCCTGAACCCTAAAAATACCCCTTTACCCAAAAACCCAAAACTGACCCTGCACCCTAAAAATACCCCTTTACCCAAAAACCCAAACCTATAACATTTTAAATATAATTATATACTTACCAATACTTACGTTGTAATGGTATGCGTTGTAAAAGTACCTGCGTTGTAAAAACATTCGTTGTAAATACATGCGTTCTAATGGTATTTGCGTTGTAAAATTTTCGTTGTAATGGTAGTGCGTTGTAAAAGTTGCGTGGTAAACGTTGTATACCTTTAATAAATAATATTATTTCATTATTTATTATTAAATTACTTCCCACTCTATTCCCCTATAAACCCACAACCCGCTACAGGAAATAAAAAAATTTATTTAACATAATTAGCAATTAATCAATTAAATTAAATTATTTTCCAATTAAATTTTAAATAATCAACAAATATTTTTTAATTAACAATTAATTAAATATTACTACCAAATAATAAATTTACATATTTTATTAATTATAATTAAATTACTTCCCACCCTATTCCCCTATAAACCCACAACCCGCTACATGACATAAATTATTTAAATTAGCATAATTAGCAATTAATCAATTAAATTAAATTAATTACCAATTCAATTTTATATAAAAATTTTTTTTTATTTAATTAACAATTAATTAAATATTACTACCAATTAATACATTTATATATTTAATTAATTATAACTAAATTACTTCCCACCCTATTCCCCTAAAAACCCACTACCCGCTCCTAGAAATTATTATACTATTTGAATTATTTTTTATAATTATTACTTTTTTATAAATTTAATTTCAATATGAATAAATAAAACAATATCACATATATTTTAACAAGAAATGTTGTAATAAAAAAATAAAACAGTGTACATTTAAATATTCGAGATTATTTATATCGATATTATTAGTCGATATTATGACAGTCGATATCATGACTGTCGATAACACAACTTTCGATATTCTTAAAACCTATATTTTGACTTTCGATATTTTTAAACTACTAGAAAAAACGATATTTTTTACTATCGATATTACTTACTCGATATTTTTCCAATCGATATTTTTGAACATACATGACAATCGATAATAAATACATCGATATTACTTACCTCGACATTAATGCCATCTCGATATTCTAGAGTCGATATTATGTCCATTCGAAAATAAAAACTCGATATTTAGACTGCACACCAGAGGCATACTGACCTCAGTCCTATGCCACAACTGTAGTGTATAATATTCCAATGTGCAGAGCCTATAAGGGAAATAGGAACTACACTACAGGGTTTTTAGTGAGAGGGTGCCCCTGCATGAGCAGAGCCCCTCTGCAGCCTTCGGAGACCATTCTCCCAGGTTGTCTGTGACTCAGCCGGACATATAGGTAGAGGTGCAATATAACCTCGTGTTAAATGCTATCTCAAAAACGGCTGCACAGAAACATACCTTGGAATCATACCTCCACAATGGTAACCGGTGTGGGAGGTATGATTTCACCCTTGAGAAGCGAGCTTCATGGGGTCACTGGTCTAACCGGTGCCAGCCTTCTTGACCCTGGCAGCACAAAATGGATGCTGCTGTAGTGTAGTGTAGTGTAGCTCCTATAGTACCCTTAAATCAGGACCTGCGCTGTTTGCGGATAACATGTACTGTGGGTCTGGTGGCATACTGACTCTGTACACCCCGATGAATATGTTAGCCAATGTTTTGTATTAGCTAGCTCACAGAGCCATAGAATCTCCTATTATCAGAGAGATTTGCTTTTGGCAACCTTAGAACACAACAAACCCTGGTTCCTCAGATTCGTGGAAACAATATACTACTTTTCACCCAGTCACTTGTGCTTGCTTGTTTTGCTCTCAGAGAGATACACAGAAGAAATAGTTGGTCGTGTTTACAATAATAATGTATTGTTCCGTTGTACTTCTCATATAAAATAAATGTGCTGCTACAACTGTGACACAGTAGCAGAGATATAGAACCAGCAGTACAGTGAATAAAAATGAACAGTATTGTTCTACCATTTTACAATAGTCATGAACTCATACATGAAAATAAAATACATTTATAAAATAAAGTGCGTACTCCTAAGATGCCTGCCTAGATGTACCTAAATGTACCTAGCATGTTAGTAAGTGCGAAAAGAGCCTAAGCCTAAGAGTCTAAGAGCCAAAAGTACCACTAGGATTTAGTCAAACCCAATTATCTGAATAGTGAGAGTGTGGGACTTCGTCCTGCACTTGAGTTGGACACCCCGCAAGGAATAGTGAGACCACTGTCAGCTGGAGCGATTGCATGTTGGAGCCGCAGCACCTCTGGTTACTGTGTCGGCCTTGAAGTCTCGGTTCCCTCCTGACTACTGATAGCAAGAGGTGCTGTTTTTATATAGTCTATGTGCGTGTGTTACCCATTGTTCAGTATGAGGATGGTGTTGGGGATTACACCTTGTGTGCCGATGGGAGAGGTGAATTATACCTCCTGGAGAGTGTACTCATAAATTATTCATATGTGCTAAGGATGATGTCTTAGCTATATCGATTAGGAAAAACTCACATGCTGTATGGAACTAGGTGAAAGTTTTAGTGCATAAAAGGCTACAGTCCTTATAAGGCGTTATGTTCCTATAAGACATTCTCTCCTTATTTGGAGTTATGTCCTTATAAGGCTCCTTCATATGAAATGACGGGGAGATGATGTAGGGAAAGTGTACAATGTTCCCTGGACGTATATCAGGATACCGATATGAAATATAACACCCACTCCACCTAATACTTAACAATAATAATGCACATTTGAGATACACATTTATAACGGTGTCAGTGCATAAAATTATCAAGCATTAATGTTAAAAAAATTATAATGATTAGTGGAAGGAGCGTCGTATTCACAAAAAATCTTCAGTCCAATACTGTAGCCCAAAGTTTTATTATCCAAAAATTAGTCCAACATCAAATCAATTTCCAACAGAACAAGTGTTCAATCAAATGTACATTCCAAGACAAAATTCTATCCGAATCAATGCTTCTTGGGGCACAAAGATATAAAAACTTAGAACAGCCTACGCATTTCGTCCAGTATGGACATCATCATGGTTCAAAAACATTCCAGCTCAATTGTGCGGTGGCCTGTGGCCTATATGTCTACCCAGGATATCTATTCTTCACCGCGCTCACCAAAATTGTCAGTGTCTTTCCTTTCTGAATCTTCTATCATTCAAAAACGTCCCATTCAGTTCTGGCCTGAGTATCCGAGCGTATCTTATTCCAAATCTTCAAACTCTTCCCAAGTGAAATCACGTCCATCGAGTCCCAGGCCGGCGACAATGGGTCGGTATACATCCACTTAAAAAAATTATTTAATAAAAGTTTAAAACACTAGGAAAAATGCTCTGTGTGAAGTTTGACATTGTAGTAAAGTTCTGCAAATCACAGTTCTATATCAGTTCAATCACACAAGTTGAACTACTGCAAGCGTACTTAGAAGGCCATGTTTTGTTATCAAAAGTGTCAATTTGAAAAAATTATTTTGCGAAAAAGGGAAAGAAAAACTGAATTCGTTCCCAGCACACGGTGAGCCAGATTATATGTCCTGACCGGGAGACATAACATTGTCGCTGCCTGCTGCCGTAGTGGACAAACATTGTAGTACCTTGCATAGCATGTCTAGAGTGCAGAGATGAAAGTCAGTGCTGCCAACAGCTGTTGGAGAGGCAGCCAGTGCTGTAGTTGATACCTCGGTGCCTAGGGTGGAACTGAAATCCAACTCAGTTAAGGGCACCTTCGGATCCCTGAGGAATGCATGTGTTAAGATGGGAATACACTGAGAACAGAAACGAGCATTGGACTGCAGTGGTTCCAGTCTGGAGTCTAAGTCCGCTGGCATCTCCATTAGTGGTGTCAGACAGATGTCCAACTCGCATTCTCCTCCGCAAAGCAGGCATTGGAAAACAGGTACAATGCAGTCTTCGAAGACGGGTCTCAATGACAGGAACCAAGAAGCACTTAGTTCTCGAAGGCGAGGTGCACCCAGATGTTGTACCATGCGCTCACGGTAATATCTTTCCAGGAGAGCTTTTGCAATCTCGCTGGCTGATGGTCCGTCCATTGCGTAGCACTTAAAGAACAATCAGGATTCCAGCAATAGCAAGCAGGATCAGAGGTAGACCCCCAAAAATGCTTCCAAATACGGAGTGTATAAAGTTAGGAATAGCACCGAGGATGGTCTGGAAGGTGTTAAGGATTTCTGACTCTACGGTCTTAAATAGGTGTACAATACCGCTCGTATCTGACATATTAACGATACGACCCATCATTTCTATGAAATGTCGTGGGCAGTTAGTACACATTAGCGCCTGTATCTCTGTCGAGGTCCTTGCAACTTGAAGTTCAAAGGTTTCTCGAGTGGATAACACTGATTCCCCTGAGCAATATTTGATTGGGCATACTTACCCAGTCACCAATGCTGACAGTGTTACCACTAACCATTTTATTTTATTTATAGCATTTATAAAGTGCCTGACTCACCCCAAATGGGGAATCTCCATGATGAGGACAACTAGCGGAACAACACACTAAAAGCATGCGATACTAGAAAAGCTGGGTCTTAAGCTTTTTCCTAAATGCCAAATAATTTGTATTTAGGCGAAGTTCCAGGGGCAATTGGTTCCATAATGTAGGGGCAATGTAGGAGAATGATTTTCCTCCTAATTTGGTTTGCTTAATTCGAGGGTCGACAAGCAAGCCTTTTCCCTCAGAATGAAGTCTATGAGCTGGATTGTATTTAGCTAGTTTTTCAGCTAGATATGTAGGGCCCATATGACTGAGTCCTTTGAACACTAGGCAGCACACTTTAAAGTGAATTCTCTTCCGAATAGGAAGCCAGTGTAAGCTGTGTAGCAAGGGGAGAGAAGGGGCACGATAGGGAGCACTGGTCACCAGGCGTGCTGCAGTGTTCTGCACTACCTGCAAACGTTGTAGATCAGAATCCTTGGCGCAAAGTAACAAAGCATTACTGTAATCCAAGCAACTGAGCACCAAAGCATGGATTAATGTTTTTAGCGTTCTCATGGGAAGAAAATGGAAAATCTTTCAAAGTAAGCTCAGCGCATAGAAGCAAGATTTTTGATAGTTGCTATATGATCCTCCAGGTTGAGATCTCTATTTACTAGAACCCCTACATTTTTGACAACTGTCTTAGGTGTGGGAGCTAAGCCCAGTTCTTCTGGCCACCATCTAGGAGACCATCTAGTAATAGCGTCCTTAAAGAGCATGATTTCCGTTTTTCCTGCGTTTAACTGCAAGAAATTACTCCTCATCCAGGAGGTAATCGTTTTTATGCCTTCTGAGAACACATTCTGGATGTTAGGGGTGTATTTGTTATATGTGAAAATCAGTTGCGTGTCGTCCGCATAGGAGATTGGGAGAAACCCAATTTTCCTAAGAAGTGCTGCTAAGGGGGCAACATCTACATTACATAAAGACAGGCTGGGACAAGAGCCCTGCGGCACCCCTTTTGTGACATAGCTGGTCTTTGATTGAAAAGAGCCTAAGTTCACTATTTGTGTCCTATCTGTTAGAAAATCTTGTATCCAGTTCAGGGCAGAGTTCTGGACACCTATGGAACATAATCTATCCAACAGGATTTGATGAGATATAGTGTCGAATGCGGCAGATAGGTCAAGCAGTACCAGAATTACTGCCTGACCTGCATCCGCCAGCATTCTTATATCATCAGTTATCTTCACCAAGGCAAGTTCGGTACTATCTCTATGCTATGGCTATGGTGACATTAGACTGGGGGGTTACTGGCCTGAAACAAGTAGTGGTATCTCCAAAGCTACCAGCTGCATCTCTGCTTGGCAGTGACCAGGAAACCTCAGCCTGGGCTGAGATTGAATTAAAAACTCATGCATCAATGCTGGATATCATTGAATTGGTGTGTGTAAAAACAAGAGCAAAGAGCAAAAGGCAGGGTGAAAAAGAAGAGTTGGAGCCTGAATGTATGGCCCAACCTTCCAAGGGAAAAGGTAAGAAGACTGGGGGACCAGTTTCTGTTCAGCAAAAGGGTCAGGACCCCTCTCCTCAGGGAGAGGACTTGGACACCCCTGAGGGAACTGAGCCTATGGAGGTAGACCCATACCAGGTTGAACTCTTAGGCCCAGAGGGACACTCTAGGGAAGAGCTGTGCCAGTGGCAGCAGGACTGTCCCACTCTTGAAAGCCTGAGGCAACAAACTGTTTCAGAAGCAAAGGAGGATGTCAGTGGTACCCACAGATCTTATTGGGAAGAGGGATTACTGTACACTGAGGCAAGAGAGTTCAAACCTAGAGCCTCCCGGAGAGTGGTAGTGCCACAGAGGTACAGGAAGTTCCTCCTAACTTTAGCTCATGACATCCTCCTAGATGGACATCTGGGCCAAATCAAGACTTGGGAGAGGCTAGATAGCCACTTTTACTGGCCCCAGATGCACCAAAAGTTGAAGGAGTTTGTCAGCTCCTGTGTTACTTGTCAAGCTAGTGGCAAGACAGGCGACCACTCAAAGGCACCCCTGATACTACTGCCTGTGGTGGGGGTTCCCTTTGAAAGGGTAGGTGCGGACATAGTGGGTCCACTTGAACCTCCCACAGCACCAGGGAACAAATTCATTCTAGTGGTATTCGATCATGCCACTAGGTACCCTGAAGCAATTCCCCTTAGGACTACTACAGCTGCTGCAGTAGCCAAGGCCCTCATTGGTGTCTTCACCAGAGTAGGGTTTCCTAAGGAGGTAGTTTCAGACAGAGTTTCCAACTTCATATCTGCTTACCTAAAACACATGTGGAAACAATGTGGAGTGCAGTACAAGTTTACTACACCCTATCACCCACAAACCGATGGCCTTGTTGAGAGATTCAACAAGCAATTGAAAGGCATGATTATGGGACTCCGTGAAAAACTCAAAAGGAGATGGGATGTCCTCTTACCATGCCGGCTTTTCACTTACAGATAAGTGCCACGGAAGGGAGTAGGGTTTTCCCCCTTTGAACTTCTGTTTGGCCATCCTATGAGGGGACCACTCTGTCCTGTAAATGAGGGTTGGGAGAAGCCTCTCCAAGAAGCCAAACAAGATATTGTGGACTATGTGCTAGGCCTAAGATCCAGAATGGCTGAGTACATGGAAAAGGCATCCAAAAATCTTGAAGCCAGCCAGGAGCTTCAAAAGCACTGGCATGACCAAAATGCTGCACTAGTTGAATTTCAACCTGGGCAGAAGGAATGGGTTTTGGAGCCAGTGGCTCCAAGGGTACTCCAGGACAGATGGAGTAGCCCTTACCCTACCCTAGAAAAAAAGAGTGAGGTCACCTACTTGGTTGACTTGGGCACAATCAGGATACCCCAAAGGGTTATCCATCTGAACCGCCTAAAGCTCGAAAAAGACAGGGCTGACTTCAGCATGCTGATGGTGACTGAGGAGGGGCAGGAAGCAGAGAGTGAACCTCTCCCTGACCACCTCTCCTGCAGCCCAAAAGATGGGTCAGTAGATGGAGTTGTCTGTTCAGACACCCTCTCTGCCCAACAACAGACTGACTGCAATCAAGTCTTGCAGCAGTATGCTAAGCTCTTTTCCTTGTCCCCTGATTTGACAAACTGGTGTACCCATGATGTGGACACTGGTGACAGTGCACCTGTCAAAAACAAAATCTATTGACAGACAGACCTACTCAAGGAACGCATCAGAGCTGAAGTCAGCAAGATGCTGGAGTTAGGGGTTATTGAACCTTCTGTGAGCCATTGGGCCAGCCCAGTGGTTATAGTCCCCAAACCTCACCCACAGGGTAGAAAGAGAGAAATTAGGTTCTGTGTGGACTATACAGGGCTCAACTCTGTCACCAAGAAAGATGCTACCCTATCCCAAGAGCAGATGAGTTGATAGACAAATTGGGGGCAGACAAATTTCTAAGTGCCATTGACTTAACTGCACGGTACTGGTAAATTGGCATGGCCCCAGGAGCAAAAGAGAAAACAGCATTCTCCACTATCAGTTCACTGTTATGCCCTTTGGTTTAAAGAATGCCCCTGCCACCTTCAAGAGGTTGCTGAAACAAGTCCTTGCTGGGTTGGAGTTCAGCTTATCTTGATGATATTACTTTCTTTAGTTCCACCTGGTAAGATCACCTGATCCACCTTGGAAAGTTTTTTAAAAGCCCTGCAAACTGCAGTCCTAACTATCAAGGCATCCAAATGCCAGATAGGGCAGGTAACTATGGTGTATTGGGCCACCTTGTTGGTGGAGGCCAGGTACAGCCCTTACAACCCAAGATCCAGGCCATCCTGAACTGGGCAGCTCTACCCACCCAGACCCAAGTCAGGGTCTACAGGAGGTTTGTGAAGGGATATGGGTCCATTGTGACTCCCCTCACAGAACTCACGTCCAAGAAAATGCCCAAAGAGGTAAACTGGACAGTTAGTTGCCAAAAGGCTTTTGACACCCTGAAAGAAGCAATGTGCTAAGCACCAATTCTGAGGCTTCAGATTATGCCAAGCAGTTCATAGTGCAGACTGATCCCTAGAGCTAGGGTTAGGAACGGTCCTATCCCATACCAAGGATGAAGACCAAGACCAACCTGTTGCTTTCATAAGCAGAAGGCTTCTCCCCAGTGCCAGTGGAGTGCCATTGAGAGGGAGGCCTTTGCTGTTGTTTGGTCCCTGAAGAGGCTGAGACCATACCTGTTTGTGACTCACTTCCTAGTTCAAACCGACCACAGACCCCTCCGATGGCTAATGCAAATGAAAGGGGAAAATCATAAACTGTTGACGTGGTCCATCTCCCTACAGGGAATGGACTTTGTAGTGGAACACAGACCTGGGACTGCCCATGCCAATGCAGATGGACTTTCCAGGTTTTTCCACTTAGACAATGAAGACTCTCTGGGGAAAGGTTAGTCTCATCATCTTTCATTTGGGGGGGGGGGTAGGGGGGGGGGGTTGGGTGAGAAAGTGCCCTCTTTCTGCATGGTATGCCCCCACTTTTTGCTGAATTGCCGATGTTCTTTAACTGAGTCTGCCCTAGGCTCCTGCTAATCAGGTACCCAGGTCCTATGTTCCTTCCCTAAAACTGCATTGAAGCCTAAACCCAGTTGGCATCCCGAGCCACAGGTGGGCCCATGGTAAATGGTACCACAGGTACCCAGGGCACTGTGACCAGGGAAGGCTCCTAAGGGCTGCAGCACTTATTGTGCCACCCTTAGAGATCCTGTACCTTTTCACACACACTGCTTTTGCAGGCTGCATGTCTTAGTGCAGAACAAAGTAAAGCATCTACATGGCACACATTCCTGTGTGCCATGCCCACGACCCACTGCCCTGGCCTAGATCAACCACCCCTCCCGGTGGGTGCACTATGCTAGTGGTGAGAGTGCAGGTGCATGAGCCCTGAACCCCTACAACGCCTAAGTTCATTCTTGGGTATTGTAAGTGCAGTGCTGCCATTAAGAGTATATGGTGCTGGGAGTTTGTCATTACAAATTCCACAATACCATAATGTCTACACTGAAAACTGGGAAATTTGGTATCAAACTTCTCAGCACATTAAACCCACACTGGTGCCAGTGTAGGATTTAACGTAAAATGCACGAAAGCGGGCATCTTAGAAATGCCCCCTGAAACTCAGCCAACTTCTAGTGTCCTGAGTGAGTGTCTGACACCAACAGACACGTTTCTGGACCCCTGGGTCGAGAGCCTGCTGCTCTCAGGGCCTGAAACAATGCACATCCTGGACAGGGTGCCAATCCTCCTCCCTCAGGATGGGCAGGGTTCACGAAGGGGAAGCTTCAAAGGCTTGTCCCCTTAGTGAGCATCCCCAGACCATTTGCTGCTTCCGGCAACTGGTTCCCACTGGTCCTATCCCTCCCTTTGAGTGGGAGAACAAGCGAGAAAAATAAGTGAGGGAAAGAGGTGTGCACACCACTGCCAATGCCACCCCTCAGGTGGGGAGGTGAGGTGAAGCACAACTCTGAGTCCCCACCATCTTGAGGATGTGGGTACCTAACCAACCAGGCACAGGCTTCTGTCCCCCTCCCACTGGAGGATGGCACGATATGGGTTGTACCCAACCCGGGGAAGGGACCCATTGGTCCCTGCCCTTTACCTACCTGTAACGCCCCTAAATCTAGTATTTAAGGGGCACCCTGAGCCTTTCTTCCTTAGATCCATCCTGACAACAAAAAGAAAAGAAGAAGGACCGAACAGCCGTACAGCCAGCTAACAATAGGAAGACACCCACTGATTTGGCCCCAGCCCTACAGGCCTGTCTCTCCTCGAACCTGCTCCTGCGAAATCCCGGTGTGTTCTGCATCCAGCAACCTCAAAAATCCTGGAGATCCGATAACCCCTGACCTGCCTCAAGCCTCCAGCCGACGCCTGCAGTCTAAATCCAGAAGGCCCTCTTCACAGCGACCAGGAGCTGTTAAGGAGATCCAACCCCAAAAGGCACTCCTGCACCTGACGCCCCACGGCTTTGTGTGCCCAAATAGACGGTGCCTAACCAACCCTTAACTTCCTAACTTACCTCTCGAAGTGGTGGTCGCACCCAGAAGTTCTTTGTCCCCTGCCTGCAGGGCTTTTGCAAAATGGAGGTTCTCCATTGAAAACAACAGGGCGCCCTACGTCGAAACAGCACTCTCACCTGGCCGCCTCAGTGCCGCTGAGGGTGCACCCTTTGTGCTACTTTGTTTTCCCATTTGTCCTGGCCTAAAATCTAGGAGCTTTGCTCCCACAACCCAGTGGCCTGCTTGCCAGCAGACACCAACCGGAGGCCCCCTATCGGATGCATGACGTTACAATGCATACTTTTACAACGCCTACCTTTACATCGCAAGTTTTACAACGCATACCATTACAACGCATAATGCTTTTGGGCGCTGGATAGTGAATAGTTTAATTTACTATTCCAACTCCAGTCCCCGTGGATAGTAGGGAAGGTGTTGGATAGTACATTAAACCTATTCCCTATCCTAGAGCGCCCCCCAGCGCTATGCGTTGTAATGGTTTGCGTTGTAAAAGTTGCATTGTAATGGTAGTTTGTTTTAAAAGTTTCGTTGTAAAGGCTGTATACCCCCCATATCACCCATTGGATAGCATTGGGTCTCAACACTCTGCACCCGACCGCCCTAGTGCCGATGAGGGTGTAATAAGAGTGTATCACTGACCCTGGGGAACCGCTGAGTCTAACCCCAGAACCTTAACTCCCACAGTCGATAACTTACCTCTAAACCATTTTTCATACATAGGATAACATTGACAATTTTCTACTAAAAAGTTTCTAAGTGTGGAGTTTTGAAATCTAAAAATATTCTTTAAAAATTGCACGAATAACCAAAACGTATTTACTTACATGCTTGCAGGAAATGTACCAGTGCTGAATCTAGGTATCCAGTACTGAGTTAGAAAAGTAACGTAAAAAGTAACATATCTTTAATTTACTGAAAAATCCTATTCATTTCAATGTACTTTATTTGCTAGGTATTGCAATCTACTGCATCCCTGTAAATCAAACCAAGTACACTTCCTATTGCATTTTCAAACTGTTCTACATTTAGCAACTTATTACTGTAAAGTATTTAATGCTTACCTGTTCCAGGCTTGCTTGTTTCTTAAAATTAAACAACAGTATATATATTTTTATACAAAAACAATTGGCCTAGAGTACAGTTCTTGAGTGTGTGAATTAATTTGCTGACTGAGTGTGTACATCAAATGCTTAACACTGTCCTTTGATACTGCCTTACTGCTCGACCACTCTATCACAAATAGAGAGTAAGGTTCTATCGAGCTTTAACCTCCGCCTACCTCTAGGGTCACCTGGACGCCATACACACTATACCTCATTTTGGTGTAATATATATAGAGCCAGTTTCCTACAGGTATACAATGCAAAATCATTATAAACTACAGCTCAGGTGTTGGCTCTGGGTATTGTGTGTGTTTGGAGAACCTATAAACTCTATATATCTTTCATGAATGGAAGGGTATATAAGATGTAACAGAACATTGCTTTTGTAAATCTGCAATTGTGACAAAAAATTACCAATGTCTATTATTTTTTCCTATTGTTTTCATTATTTTTATTTCAGATTTAGTTTATTTGAGAAAACCTCTAGGAATTTCCAGAAGTCGCTTGCTGAATTTATAATTTATTTGCACTTTTTAGAAATATATAGCTTTTTAGGATCAGCCATGGGTTTTACACCGGTTTCTACTTCAAACTCCAAATTGATTGAAAACACAAACATTTGAAAAAATGGGCCACCTCTTATCGAAATGCAGAGTGTGGCAATAAATTGTTTTTAGACAAATCTCCTTACTCCTGAAAGGTAGGATGACAGTGATCCTAGCACAGGAAACCTTTCATTGATGCCAGTTTTAGAAAACAGAAAATGCTTTTTTGCACAATACGTTTTAACATTTTCGCCTCAAAATTAATATTTGACTATATTTTGACTATTTTTAAGGTATCGTCCAAGGGAATCTACAAACCCTGGGCACCTTCAGAATTTCCATGACATTAGAAAAAAGTTCACAAATATTGTGTTGCTATCTAATGTGGAAAGAGAAGTCATGAAGGCATAAGCACAAAGTACCGCAAGTAAAACAAGTATTTGCAATCAATTAGGTCTTGCATTTTTGAGAGTTAGAGCTATTGGGGTTGTAAATGACAATATCTTTTACCTAAGTGTTTTGATTTGGAGTGTAGTGGATGTATGAATAGAGGCACAGCTGCAGCACTGCCTAGAGGACTTACAATGAGGAATTAGCGACAGGACCCGAGAAGCAGCTGCAGCACTGGCTAGAGGACTAAGAATGACAAATTACCTTCGGGACCAGAGAAGCAGCTGCAGCACGGACTAGAGAAGTTATAATGAGGAATTGTTACCTTATACCATACTGTAAATTAAAACCTTATTACCACTTTTTATATAACCTCGAAGAAAAATGTAACAACTGATTAACCACCAGAAGACACAGCCTTTGTCACTGTATAACATAAAAAAATAAATAGGAACAATTGCAATTTCGCACCAAGGTAACCACCTGCCATTATTTTATAGAATTTGTTTTTCTGGAACAGTAGCATTCTCCTTTTAACTGCTATATTTTCGAGATCTTTTCCAGTGCAACAAGGCCAGACCTTTGGGTAAGTAAGTGCACTTTAAAAAACATGGCATAACCTTGAAGATTATTATTCCTCATTCATAAGAAAAATACCTCAACGACCTTCTTCCCCCTTTAGAAAGGACCCACAACCACCATCACCAGACAGAATGAGTCTCAAAATGATACAACTACTTACGGAAAGCCTGACCTGCCTAATCTAGGCATGACAAATTCAAATTGTCCCTCGAGGCAAGCCGCAGACTAGACAGAGCGCCCGGTATGTGTCCTGGGGAGAGCTGTCCCTTGTTGGCTTTCCTGCCCCTCGCCACTACCGGAGATCTGCCCTCCACCCACTTCTGCCTGCAGATTTCCTGCTCCCATCCGTGTCTCGAAATGCACCAATGTGGGCCGCAGTGCCCCCTGCTGCCCCGACACTCAGCGACTGAAAACACACATCAGTCATTGAAACACTGCTGCAGAGCTCCAGGGCGCACAGGACACCTTGTCAGTGACCAGACCTGGATCTTATACTGCCATGGAGGGTCAACCCTGTGGACGCGCACACCAGCCACTGCTGGGGCAGAGACAAGTACAAACATAGTAATGGGTGGGCACTGTGATTTCTATAGGGAGGTGGTTGGCAATGCCCCCTTTTTAGGTCTCGCTGAGCCAGCGTGCATGAGCTGTGAGCGAGACATTTAGTAACTGGCTTTTTGAAGGGCTTTCTCCGGCCACCAGTGAGTGGTTACACGCGCGCTTAAGAGCACAGGCGCCATCTCACGGGCACCCCTACAGCCACATTACTTTCACTTTCGGCCAATGCTTGTTTGCAAAAGAAATTGAAAAAAACCTCCTTACAGAATTCAGGGCTCACATGCAATGATTTGTATTTTAGGTATTGTTGCTTTGGTTCTATTGTCATAGCTATTCTAAGCATTTAACTGACGTGTTCACCTAGACTCATTCTTCCTTCTTGTGCTCTCTACATATCCAATAGCTTTTCTGAGCATCTATAAGGCTGCATTATACACCGCTTCTATTTCCCAGACTATCTTTGGGCATTATGCTATTCTTCACGCTGTAAATTACTCTAACCTAGCCTCTGCTACTTCTCCACCTCTTGTTTACACACACTACCCTCGCTGAGAAAACAAGAGTATAGGCATTTGCTTGATAACTTCACAGGTAGTCTTTAATTGGTCATGGATGCATCTGTATTATGACTGCCATGTCATTTAAAGAAAATGGAATTTGTGGATTAAAATTTTTATGGCAGGGTCCTGTTTTGCAGCATATTTTCAGTTTAGAGGTGGAAATTAGTTTCTTGGATAATCAACGAATGATTGGCTTACCATAAGAACACCTAATTTCCTCCCATAATTTGTGGAGACTTAGCGACACTTTTATTTTTACGTGCATGACAACTTCACAAAAGTAATCTTTATTAGTATTTATTATGAGAACGGCCACTTAACTGCATAGCTTCGCAGGAGTTTAATATGTATAGTTTTAAAAGCATGTCCTTCACAGTTCCTGTTTTGCTTCTGAATGCATACAACTAAGCATTTTGTGCCTTGATTTGGTCCCCATCGTTGTAGTAAGGATCCTGCACTATCTGTTTCTGTTGACACATTGTGGGGGATTGAATTTACTTCTTCTATCCATGGTGATACAGAGGGGCCGATTCTTTCCTTTCCTAATTTCGCATTCCCCTACTAATTGCTGTGGACTCGTGTTGTCTCACAGTTGACTCCTTTAGAGCTGATCAAACTTTGTAGTAGCATTTTGTGAGAACCTCAAATTTCTAGTAAGAATGCTCTATCTGCCTGGAAGAAATGTGGCATCAGGGTACAATGTAAGACTGATAGTTTATGGGATGGTTATTGGTTGGCCTCCCATCAAGACAACTCTCATGATTCATTGATTTCTATGCAGGATGTTGCCTCCTTTTGTTTTTTAGACTAAAGAACAAATTCCTTCCACATTCATTCTTTTATGCTGGTTTGCTTCTCTGATGTTTTAGTACTTACAAAGCAGTACCAGTACTTCAGCAGTTATAGATTCACAAGGTGGGTGGTTTTATTAGTGATATGGTTTATTAGCTTTCTGATGGATATTTCTGACTTCAGATTTCTCACGCAGCATACAGGATCCCGAGATCTTTCATAGCAGTCCTCCTGCGCACTGTTAGTTGTCTCCATATGGGTCTGCGTTGGCTCCCTGCCTTCTCGGAAAGTGTAGAGCAAAGGCGTGTATAAGCACCACCCCTGCACATGTATGTCCGTTCCTTTCTTTCCATGCCTTTAGGTGTGAATCTGGAACACCTCTCCCTAATATGTATTTTTCAGACAGCTTTCACACTTAATACAGTGTGCTACAGAACTTTGTTTCCACCTCAGACAACAGGATTCAAGCTGTGCTGCAACTTCAGGATAAAGGTTCTAGCCATGGACGCACACAATGTCTCCTTGGTGTCGGAGGCACCATGCATCTGAAGTCTATTTAAGACTGGGAGGCAAACATATATGTTGCCAAGCACAAGAATGGTTGCAGCCTTTACTTAGGTACTTTCCAAGTCACTGGCCTGTCTGATATCTGGGCACTTTTTGTGACCATTCCACTTCCCGCTTAAACTGTTCAGGTGAGTCCAAGTCCATCCCAAGCATAAACAAGCATTGGCATAGCCAATAGGTCTCGCCTTTGGGACATTAAAAGTGTTTAGCCATACAACAGTTGATGTTGCACCAAGGATATTGTGCTGCTTAATTAAATACTTATAGGGTCCCGAAGGCGAGACCTATTGGCTATGCCAATGCTTTTTATAAAGCCTGTGGAAACAGACAATAGCAGGGGAGATAAGGAGCTTTCCTACCAGTTGAGCCCTTGGAAGGATGAAGGCCAGGACATCCACGTTTTCTTCAGCCTCGCCTGGAGCCCGGTGTCCATGGCGTAGGAGGTGTGATCCATAGTGCGGTCCATGGTACGGTAGTGCAAATAGGGATTGGTGTCCGAGAAGCTGCGGTGCTGGACCCTGGCTGAGGCCGCCTACTACTGCGGGCGGGAGAAGCTGTGGGGCCTTCGGGCGGGCACTGCTGGAGTGGGACCTGCTGTCAGTGAGGTGGGCACTTATGCTTCTGATTATGTGTATCCGGCCAGCCTGTTCTCAAGAGGACCTCGTATGTATGTTTGGCCATTATGAGCCTTGGTGCAGTGAAAAAACGTATAAAGAGGAGGAGTCATTTTAGGTAAAGGGGAAACTTCACTGGAACTTGTACAATGTAAACCACTAATGTCCTTTCTATTTTTAAGGGGCACATGCACTTTGTACTGCTGAAAGTGAGATGATAATAGTTAGGGGCAAAAAAGCACAAACGTGAGATAGAGGGCGCGGGCTACAAGCAAGGGGGGAAGGGGGAGGATGAGAGCAGAGAAAGCAACCAGCAACAGGACTGAAACGAACAATAAGAGTTACAGGGAGGGAGGGTGGGGATGCGGTAGGCAGGGAGAAAAGGTCGTAGCTGAGAAGTGTGCCATTCCTGGCATTTAGCAAAATGCAACTGCAGTTCTCAAACAGGAGGGGAAAAAATTAGAAACTGCAATGACATACTAGGCTTTCTGCATTTGACACTCACTCGCATGCACACAGACAAAATGCTGTTGACTCCAACATGTTGGCTATGAGCAGCTTGAACCCATGCTCTTTGGCACATTTGTGGTAAGTACTTCCCTCGCAATTTTGGGGCGATTCCCTGCCCTAAGCCATGAACATTGTAGGCTCGCAGGTGAGAACTACACCTGACTGAGGGGAAGGCAGCGGGGGGTAACCCATAACCGGTCTCGATCTGTACTGGTCCCAAAAGCACCCAACTGCCCTCCAAAGTTTGGACTCTAACATCCCTCCTTGACCAAACATTGCACAGTGATCGGCGGATGGTGACTCCTCTACTTGCATTTGTCAGCCCCAGCCGGTCAAAGACAAGTAGCGCCACTCCAAGGACAGGGTGAACGTAGATTAAAACAGCATTTTAAAGCACAACTACGGCATATCCTACTCACCATGGCTGCGTCTACAGGAAAAAGGGCCTCCTTCTTCCGGTCCGCTGCTGATAATGCTCCCCGGCCTACGGTAAGCCGGAAATGCATGTGGTGTTTGCAAACATTGGCCAGGCCTACGGCAAACCGGACATGCGTTTTGTGTTTGCAAACACCAGCCTGGTCCTACGGCAAGCCGGAAAGGCATGTGGTGTTTTGTTGCTCATGCGTACGACGTAAGGCATCGCGCGCATGCGAGACAAAGAATGCGAATTCACCCAAGAATCAAATAACAAACAAGCATTAAAAATGCACTAGGACTCGTATTTATGCGAAACCTACTGCATTTTTAATGGAAGTACAGACGTGAAAGAATGCACAAACAGGTGGGAGTGGGGGGTGGTGGTGGTGGTCCAAGAAGTCACGGGCCACAGGAGGGAACGGGGAGTGGCAGCGGAACAAAGCTGTGTTTCAAGTAAAGGGGGCAATAGCCTCGGAAGGAGAAAAATGATGACATGGCCGTCAGGAGGTGGAATTAACAAGCCAAGCACCAATAACAATGCAGACATTATTATTGAAGCCAATCAACAATATGGCCATAAAGTGGGCGGAGCTTCCCTTTGCTATAGTGTATACTGCATGCCTCGCAAAGCGAGCAACGCGTTGCGCTGCACCGCTATGCGAGACCTAAAAAGGGTTCAGCACTCTGGATAGAAAAACCTCAGCAGTTAAGGGTCTAAGCCTGCAGGCCATTATCAGGAGGGGCTGCTGGAGATTTCAATGTGGCGATTGATTCTCTACACAAAACATTAAACACATTGTATAGGCCCCATTCTTTATCAGCTGTTAAATCAACATAGGTTATGACAAACAACAATATTTTTGGTATATAGCGCACTAACCACTGTGAGGCACATGGAGGAATGTGCCTCTCTACAACCCCCAATTCATGGTCCAGAATAGATTACTGTATTCTTGCCAGGAACATTGGCTCATGAGACTCCCACACAAAGCATCTGCCAGAGCCCTCTTAAATCATTCCCATGTACTGTTAGAATGGAGTATGACCCTTATCTCAACTTGTGACATTGATCGAGTGGTTTACCCTTGTGTGCTGGAAGATTGTAGACTATTTATCAAGAAATTAACAGTCTGTCAGCAGTCCATGCACGTCCTCAAAAGCTTTAAAAGAGGTCATTCATAATGTATCTATCTCCAGGCAATCCAAAACACTAAAAGATATCTGATTGCTCTGCTACAGTGGTAACTCCAGGTCTAGAATAATAACCAACTACAATGATTGTGGTGTGAGAACACTCATAGACTTATGGGCCAAGTTATATAAATACAATGAGGTAGTACATAATGAGCAAGGGGACGGTGAGAGATCGGGAAGGACTCTTGCACCAATAATGGGCCAGTTCAGATATTATTGAAGCACGCCTAGGAACTTGGTAAAAAAATCTATGAGGCAGAAAACATTCTGGGGTAATTCCACGTATTCTATTCACACCTTAGTTAGTCAAAATGCAACCCAATTGATGACAAGATCACCTCATGCTTTCATACAATTGAATTTACCTAGATTGATGATGTTTACAGGCAATATTTAGATGCCCTGATAGCCATAGAGGAAATTATATAAGTAATTAGCAGTTTGCCCAGTGGTGGAGCCCCAGTGGTAGATAGACTGATACTACAGTTTTATAAACAATACCCCAAAATATTAGCCCCAGTACTCATAGCCTTGTAGGAAGAATCATACAAGATTAAAATTCTACACCCTTCTCTTAGTGAAGACCTATTGATAGACTCCCGAAACCTGATTAACTGCCTGGCAAATGTTAATCCTAGCATCTTCTGTCATTAATCAACATTACCAACAAGAGTTTAGTCAGACTCCTGCTGCCCAAATTTGTTGGGCTGAGTCAATGGTGATTTGTAACACCAGCACTTCACATTTAAAAAGATCCACACAATCAACTTTGTCAACCAGACCTGAAGTTAAATGTGATTGTGTTTTTCTTGATGCAATAAGGCATTCTGCTCTTTAGTGGAACTTTCTATTTACGTTGCTGTCCTGATAGGCTTCTCATCTTTGGTTTTATGAGATGGATGAGGCTCCTGTATTATGAACCCTCTATCCTTTTTTGCCCAAATTGGCTGATATCATCATCTTTCAACATTTCAAGTGGCACCCAATAGGGATGCCCCATCACATCCTCTTTGTGATTCCAATTAAACGACTGGTTGCAAAACTCATTCAGCATCATTCAGACAGGGGTAGCAGTTTCCCATCCAGGCATTTCATGGTCTTGCTCTCTATTGGCAATGCTACACTGATCGTCAGGGATCCTGCAGTTAATGTGTCTCCCCTAATCGGTGAATTCCTCAGATTTGATTCTCTCCAGTATTGCAATTGTTCGACCTGGTATCATTGACGTGAGTCTCCTTTCCATTTGTTTTTTATCTGTTTTGCTGGTTAGATGCTTTGGGCAATGTGCCACTGCTATTCAGTGCCACAGTGCAAGTGCTACCTATATTAAATTGCTGTATGGATTAGTGACTCCATGATTGGGTTATTTGATTTACTTGTCAGACCCTAGTACAGTGCACCAAGTGTGCCCAGGGCTTGTAAAACAAATGCTGCTGTTGGGCTTGCAGCACTGGTTGTGCTACCCAAAAAAGCGGCTTGTAAAGTGTGTCTCAGCCCTGCCATTGCAGAGCTTGTGTGCAGTCTAGTACTGTCATGTCGACTTGGTAAGTGCACCCACTTGCCAGTCCCTAATCCTTCCCTTTTCTTCATATCAGACACCCCTAAGGTAGGCCCAAGGACAGGGTGCATTGTAAGTATTAGGTAGGACATGCCCTGGTGTGTGTGGCATGTCCTAATAGTGAATTACAGCCATTTTCGTTTTTCACTATTGCAAGGCTACCAGCCCCTATAGGCCAGAATGGGCAGTTTGCTTATAACCTCTTATAATCCTAACTGACCCAGGGAACATGGTAGAAATTCGAAATAAGTATGCCTGAATGATAAAATACATCATTTAGTAAAGTTTGTTTTAACATTCTGCGTTTTGAAATACCACTTTTAGAAAAGTGGGTATTTCCTTGCCTAACCATCCATCCTGCCTCTGCTAGCTTGTGTATTGTGTGTCTGTTTTTTTGAGTGGCAGGGGCTGGGGGATTTCAGGAGACAGGGTGAGTCAGCACAAGGCTGCATGTAGAAGGGTGGGAGGAGTAGCACCTGGGTCTGAATAGGGCCGTGCCTGCCTTCCACAATGCTGGCTCCACCTCCTGTGATGTGTCTGATGACCCAGGCCGACCCTGCCAAAGGAAAGAAGGAGTCCTGTACACAAAGTGCTCCCGGACTGCATAGAAACGGTTTGGACTAGGTACAGGCCTCTCTGCCTTCAGAGGACGAAGGATTTTGCTGTATAAATATGGGGACCCAGACCCCAAGACTTTAGACTTTTCACTTCTGGAACAACAAGATAAACCTCGGCCAAGCAGAAGAACCAAGGAAGCTGTAGGAGTTGGACTGCCCCCATGCCAGTGTGCTGTGTTGCTGGGTTGGCCTACAGTGGTGTCTTCAGTGCCAAGGAGAAGAGAAGGAACTTTTAAAGAACTTTCATCATCCTGCAGAATATTACTCCAAGGGTTTGAACTTGTGCTTGCCTCCTGCTGAAGTCTCAGCGACAAAAGACTTCACCACCAGCTACCCTCTGAATTTCCTTGCTGGTAATTCTGTCTGCAGAAGCCTGCATGTTGCTGTGAGATGGAAGCGCGACTCAACGAGAAGTGTGTCGCAGTTGCAGCTGTTGTTGCATTGCCGGAGAAGTGTGTCACTGCCGCATCACCAGAGAAGCGTGCCTCCGTCAATGCTGTTACCCGACGCATCACTGGAGAAGCGTGTCACCACCGCAGAGGTCACCGTCGCATCACCGGAGAAGGGTGTCGCAGGGCCTGTCGCGGCTCTAAAGTTA
Source organism: Lissotriton helveticus (assembly GCF_964261635.1). Lineage (NCBI taxonomy): Eukaryota > Metazoa > Chordata > Amphibia > Caudata > Salamandridae > Lissotriton > Lissotriton helveticus. The sequence goes on along the minus strand of NC_136071.1, from coordinate 791,416,288 downwards.
CAGAGATTGCCGCATGGCCGCCGGACGTGCACGCATAGTCTTCACATCTTATCGCATCGATCCGGATTGCCGCATTGCATCGAGGCGCCGTCTTGCCGCATCGTAACCGGGCCACAGTACGAGAATCTACGCATCACCCCCTCTATGGTAAGGACCAAGACGCATCCCCTACTCTGCGCAAGCATTGAGGTGCAACGCATCGTCTCCCCCGAAGCAAGGAACCAACGCATCTCCAACTCTGCAAGCCTTTTGTTTGTTTTGCGTTCCGCATTCAGGTACTTTTGTGAGAACTGTGTCGCATTTATCATTAACATGAACTATGTGACTTCTACCATCTTTAAGTCTATGTTAAGTACAGTATTGTGCATTTTTGTCGTTTGGTGTCTTGTGTTAAGTCTATATACAGAATACTTCTTTTTATAAAACCTGTGTTGTGTCCATGTGTAGTGTTTTCACTGTATTACTGTGTGTGTTAAGAAATGCTAAACACACTGCCTCTGAGATAAGCCTGTCTGCTTGTGCCAAGCTACCAAGGGGGTGAGCAGTGGTTATCCTGTAGTGTAATCCCCTTTCCCTGACTTAGAAGCAAGGGTCCCTATTTCGTCAAAAGCATATACCATTGTCACCTAGAGACCCCCAGTTCTAGCATTGGTGGTCAGCGGTGAGGATTTGGACTTGCATTTGTGACTCATATACAGTGATTGGTGTACACTACTAGTGAGTGTAGACCAAACGCGACCACATACTATTTTGGTTGAATTTTTTTTGTCCTTGGACTGTTATTTTCCCTGAGAACTGCTGTTGCATCCATGGATCGAGATTTTGAGGAACAGAGGTTGGAAACCTACAATTTGAAACAGCTCAATTATCTCTGCAGAAAATTGAAAATTGCTACCCGTGGCATTTCCAAAAAGGATGACTACCAAAAGGCGCTGAGGGTCTAGATAGAAGCAAGAAATGCCCCAGAACTTGTGGTGCAGCCAGCTGGGGATGTGGATGGGCAGCTGGATAGGCCAGTGTTTCTAGCTAGGGAAGGGGTACCGTCCCCGCCTGGCAGTATCGTCTCTTCCTAAGGCATGTCCCCCAGAGAGCTGCAAGATAGGTACAGAAATAGGGTGCACAAGCTGTAATGTGATGTAAAAGGAATTTATAGAGCACACTGCAACCCATCGGGCATTCTGGCGCTAAAGAGCGAAGGAAGAAGACAACTGTGATTGGATTCAGCTAGAGATTAAGTTCTAGGAAAGAGCCAGGCTTTTATTTCTTTACGAAAGGGCAAAAGATCACTTAACTGTCGCAGCTCCAAGGGTAACTTGTTCCAAAGACTTGCAGTAGCAACACTGAAAGCTTGACCCCCCAACTTAGCTCTAGGGGTACTTTCACCCAGTTAGCTGCAGAGGACCGAAGGCAGCTGGGAGGGACATACCAGCAGAATTTACCCTGCAGAGGTAAGGGACCCAATCCATGCAGTCCCTTAAACACAACACAGAGGGATTTGAAATAAATCCTCTGCACTATAGGGAGCCAATGCAGCTCCACAAGGGCCTGAGAGGAAGAAGAATGACAGAGACGAGACAGGGCCAGCTTGGCTGCCATATTCTGAATTCTCCGCAGTCTACCAGTTAAAAACTTGGGGGACTCCAACAGGAGAGAATTGCAGTAGTCTAACCTGCTCAAAATCATGCTCCTAACTACCAGGGAGCGCGTTTGAGCAGGAAACAGGGGAAGAATTTTCCTCAGAACCGTAAAAGGGAAAAACATATCCCCACGGTTTTATTTACATATGTCTCCAAGGTTTGCTCCTAATTAAATGAAACTCCCAAATTGTGAACCAACTTAGATGGTAACAATGGGGGGCCCGCAAGAATAGGCACTCTCCCACTCTTAGTACAAAGAATTTCCGTTTTATCTGCATTGAATTGCAGAGTTGTTTTTCAACCACTGGACCAAATTTTGCATGCAGATATGAAAATTCTCCAATGAGGATGACTGTTCTCCCTCCAGTGATAGAATCAGTTGGGTGTAATCAGCATAGTTTACCATGTCTCTACCTAAGGATTTTATAATATCCACCAGTGGCCGCATATAAACGTTAAAAAGAATAGGGCTTATTGCAAAGCCCTGTGGCACACCATGGTGGATCTTGGTAAACTTTGATTGAAAAGGGGGAGGGCCATGGCCTGACATCTATCAGATAGATATGAGTGGAGCCATTTCAATGCCTGACCAACTACCCAAACTCCTTCCAGCCGTTCCAAGAGGACCTTATGATTGACCGTGTCAAATGCAGCAGACAGGTCTAATAGGATCAAGAAGGCATGTTGACCCTTGTCTGCATGCAAATGAAGGTCATCCAATACAGTCATCAGTGCAGTCTCTGTCCCATGTCCTGCATGGACTAGCTGCAGATGGCTAAGCTCAAGATGGAGAGTCAGAGGGAATTAGAGAATAACAGGTTATCCTTGGAGAGAGAGAGAATGAGAATGGAGCATGAAAGGATGTTGAGGGAGTTAGAGATCAAGGCAAAGGGCTTAGAGATCAATCCTTCTGGTGGCAGCGCACCATCTGTGCCTTCAGAAGGCAGGGTATATATCCCCAAGGATGTCATCAAAGATTTCCATAAGCATGAAGATATTGGGCAGTGGTTTGCAGCCTATGAGATAGCAATGGTGGACCACCGGGTCCCTGAAAAGGATTGGGGAGCGTGGTTGTTAGGCTGCTTTGTGAGTGAAGGAAGGTATACATCGTTAGACCAACCTGGTGAGAATAGGATGTCTTATGACCACATGAAGGAAGCCCTGATGACTAGGTATGGTTTGACCCCAGAACTCTATAGACAGAGGTTTAGGAATTGTAAGAAGCTGGAGGCAACCACTTGGGTAGAATATGTATCTTTCTTTTGCAGAGCTATGGATGGTTGTGTGAAGGGCAGCAAAACAGTGTTTTAAAGCACAACCACGGCATGGGGCGGGCCATCGAAGCCAGGAGGAGACAGGGCAGGGCCACCCCCTTTTTGTTGGACATTGGATGCAACTAATGACTCTGGTTAGTGTTTTTGGACTGTAATTATTATTGCTGTCTATTTATTAACTTAGCCGTGGTTTCAGTATTCCCTTTCAGTCACTAACTATGAGCAAGGGCAGTCGAAAGGGGGCAGGGGGGCAAGGTGTTGTTGGCGCACTCGATCCATTCCTAATGAGGGCTGAATCTGTCCTCATACATGAAATCGAGCTTATGCAAAGGAGACTCTCTTTAGAGCCTCGCCGTGCATCCTCCTTAGCTCTTCCTGTTTGCCCTTTGTTAATCACCGATCAATTTCCTGATTCCGCGCCCCCTCAGGGCACTTTATCCCCAATAGTATTGCTTTCTGAACCCCCACTCCAATTAGTGTGTCTTCGCCCACTCCCCCACCCCCATCCAAGATCCTTACTCGTAACCAGCGAATATCTCATGCAGAGGGTAGGGAAGGTGCCTCAACAGCTGCTGCGAAGAAAAGGAAAGCGGGTGGATTGCCACTTACTACTATTCAGGCTAATAAAGTGGCAAAGACCAGAGGGGTGGCGCGTGGCAATAAAGGTAGCTTCCAAGGAATTCTAGACATTAGTACACCTAGTACATTAGAGATCAGTGCACAGGCCCCACCTACTGAGGTTTCAGGTGACTTGGAAGCCCGTTTTTTAGTTAAAATCGAAGAAAAACTAACAGTCCTGCTTAATCCCCTACTCACCAAGTTGTCTGATATCAATATAAGACTGGATAAAATTGAGCAACAACTCTTTTTTCCTTAACCCGCTTCCTCCGAAGTAGTTGGTAATGGTCCATTGATCCCGGTAGAACTCTATCTTAGTCAGTAAATCCATCTAATAATGTAGCTGGCCCTGGCACCAATTCAGTAGCTGCACCCCGCTTGTGAACCCAGTAGTATACCTACTAGTATCCCAATGACTGCCCCCATGAGGGAACTAATTGGGGGCAATAAGAAGGGAAGGACAGGGAGTGGCGCGGCCAACCCAAATGACTATCTTAACTTACCTTCTGCCGCCACGCCCTACACTATTATACTATCTAATGTACCCCCATTACAATCGGAAAGTGGGGAACACTGGGTGTCGCTCAGGAACAAAGCCCTACACTTTTTAAACAACAAAACTGGGTTGAGCAGTCATTTATTCCATATATTCAAAATGATTCGGAGAATCTCATGGATCGTTAGATCGCCAAAAACAAGTAGAGGGGATTGTGTGGTGTTCAACTTTGGGTCCTCCTTATTAGTGAAAAACATTCTAGATAGGGCAGGGTCAAGGCATTTGGGCACGGAAGATATTAGTATTTTACTGCTGGGGTTCTTCTACCGAAACCCCCCAATATTGTCTACTGGGGTGGGTGATTATCGAGCTACCCCCCATCCCCAGGGATTCTATGAATATAATGTACCTACCCACAACAGTTTTAATTTACTTTACAATTTGGAGGAAATAGATTGACTGGGTTGTTTTTCTTCCTGCGAAAAGATTCCTTCTTTAGCGGCCGTCTCGAGTGTGGGTGACCCAGTTCTGTCCACCACACGGAGAGACCATTCTTTTTTTCATGCCACTTGTGGGCCATTACAGCGTAATTATTCTGGACCATCTGGACAAAGTAGGGCATTAGATTGTGGCTTGCCCTCAATTACTAATTTTATTCCAAATACTGTCGGCCACCTTGTGACGGACGTATGTCATTACGAAGTGGTGTTTACACCGCGCTACCATTACAACGCAGTTATCACAACGCAAGTCGTTACAATGACTTGCGTTGGAGGGCGCTGGATTGTGGATTATTTCAATTTTCTATTCCAACTCCAGCCCACGTAACAGTATGGAAGGTGTTGGAATAGAAAATTAAACTATTCATTGAGCAAGAGGGCCATCCAGCGCAAGCCATAGTAACGACTTGCGTTGTGATGTCTGCGTCGTAAAGGCCCCGCGGTGTAAACACCATGTTGTAAAGGATCTTTCCCCTTGTGACTAGGTGTGGTCCACGTCCCCATCCAAGTAATGGAGACCCTATGCATAATTGTGAAGGTTTAAAAATTACTTTGTGGAACATAGCGGTGATCATAAGTAAAACTGCCTCACCTGATTGGTCATACTTCATTGAGGAACAAGATATTCTGTCCTTTCAAGAGACTTGTGCGGTGGATCAGGTACTCCGCCCAGGTTATATTAACTTTTATAAAAGTGCGGAGAAGGGAGAACGGGGCAGGCCCAAAGTGGGCCTGATAATTTGCGTTAGGCAGTGTCTACAGCACAGGATAGAGGAAATCTACATTGATTCCAGGGATATTCTTATCATTAGGTTTTACCAGGGTAATTTTCCTGATTTCTTATTTATCAATGTTTATTCCAGGGGTTTGCAAGGAGAGAAGTCCTCAGAAACCATAGCACTGCTCAATGCTTTTTTAAATAATCAAAGAGGCCAAAACAACATAATAATAGCCGGAGATTTTAATTTAATTTCGAACACCTGGATTTCCATGATATGAACTTTAGTGAAGAGGAGGATTAAAAATGGTTGATTCCCTCTCTTGACCTCACACCAATAAAGAAGTGGAGAAGCTCAGCACTGCAACTAAAAGTATTCTGTTTGGAACATGGGGTAAGAGCCGTAAATGGATGTACTATATCAGATAAAAATGGGTTGACAACCTATGTTAGTGGTCAACGTACAAGTCGTATAGACTATATTTTTATTAATAAGGAGTTTTGGACCTACTTGCTAGACATGAAGGTAGATTCTCGCTCGGAAAGTGACCACGATCCTTTGCTTCTTTCTTTGCCGGATCGGTACCCAAATCGGGTTGAAGGAGGGATACCATGTGTCGAATGTGTGAAAACTTTCACAACAAATGACACACGGCACCTTAAATGGTTAAACGTGGCGAATAAGGTTGAACATTTGAACCAAATGAGTATACTAGTAACCAATGCTATAGCTTCCCTTCAGCTTGATGTTGCGCATGATGAATCCTCTTCTAGAGCTGCACAGGTTCATGAACAGCTTTTTAATGTCTTAAAAGATTTTTATTGCCAAACCTAAAAATTTTTGTTAAACAACCACGCCAGAAATCTGCTCCATGGTATAACTCGTCTTGCCGCGCCGCTTATAGATCTTTAGCTGCTGCCATCAGGAGTAAAGATGGTGGCTTGATTAGAGTAAAAAGGTCGGCCTATAAGGTAGCTCAGTCCCAGGCCAAAAGGGACTGGAATAAAGCACATTGGTCTGACCTGCTTAATGCATGTAGCAGGAAAGACAGGAACGCGTTCTGGCATTTGGTGATGTGAGGCAATGGGGACTCAAGTAATATTTAAGTATAGGCGAATTTTACGAATTCGCGATCCCCGATTTTGCGGATTTGCGAATTTGTGATCCGCAAAATTTGCGATTTTGTGAGGATTCTTTTATTTTTGCGTGTTCGCGGGGCGCTTTGCGTGTTCGCGGGGCGTTTTGGCCTGTTCGCGGGGCGCTTTGCATGTTCGCAGGTTTTTTTTTGTGCGAGACCCCGATGCGCCCTCTGGTTCATCACTGCCACCCTCTCGTTTTTGATGCCCTTCTGCCCTCTGTACCACTCGTTTTTGTGCCTTTCTGCCCTCTGCCCCACTCATGTTTGTGCCCTTTTGCCCTCTGCCCCACTCGTTTTTGTGCTCTTCTGCCCTCTGCCAAACTCGTTTTTGTGGTCTTCTGCCCTCTGCCCCACTCATTTCTGCCCTCTGTCCCACTCGTTTTTGTGCTCTTCTGCCCTCTGCCCCACTCGTTTTTGGCCCCTTCTGCCCTCTGCCCCACTCGTTTCTGTGCCCTTCTGCCCTCTGCCTAACTCGTTTTTTGTCCCCTTCTGCCCTCTGTCCCACTTTGTGCCCTTCTGCCCTCAGCCCCACTTAGAATGGCGCCGGCAAGCTGCCAGCGCCATTCTAAAATAGCTACAAAGTCAGCTTCAACAGGAAGCACTAATAGATAAATTAAAGCAGGTGCTCAAGTTGAAGGTCAAATTAAGTTACACAATCATTAATAACCCCAAGTTTGGGGTGATTAATGATTGTGTAACTGAATTTGAGCTTCAACTCGAGCACCTGCTTTACTTTATCTATTAGTGCTTCCTGTTGAAGCTGACTTTTGTAACTATTTTAGAATGGCTCTGGCAGCTTGCTGGCAGCTTGCCGGCGCCATTCTAAAATAGTTACAAAAGTCAGCTTCAACTTTTGACCCAATCCATTCCGCTCGCGGATTTTGTGGGAAATTCGCGAATCTCACGGACCTCGAATTTGCCGAAAATCCGCAAAATCCGCGGGCGGAACGGATTTTCCACCCATGCTTAGTAATTTTATAATTAATTATGTGGCGCCTGAACAGTGGGTTCTCCATTACAAAGACCAGTTTGCACGTGGTCCAGTAGAACAAGCTGTTTTTATAATGCCGCTTCTTATCCCCGCTATACACATAACTAAAAAAGAAGTGGAAAAGGCTCCTCCAATTTCCAAAAGGCAGCGCCCCTGGGCTAGATTGTATCCCCGCAGATCTGTTCCTACAAGATCTTGACTCCTGGGCACTTTATATCCAACTTTTGTTGAATGCCATTGCTAAAGGGGCATCGTTGCCCAGCTCTTGGGCAGGAGCAGTAATTATTCCGATTCATAAAAAAGGTGATCGCTCGATACCGGGTAATTACAGGCCCATAAGCCTGATTGACTTAGGGTGACCAGGCGTCTCCGTTTTGCCAGGACGGTCCCAGTTTTTCACCAGCTGTCCCAGCAAATTTCAAGAAATGTAGCTCATGTCACAGTTTTTAAAGAGAGTTGACTGAAAATGGTGGGATGTGTTATTTATGTTTTACAAAGCAGGGATACTTAGCAGTTGTTTCAAGAAAGCAATTTAATTAACAGGCAAGATAGTGGGTTTAAAAATTGCATTTGATGGATGTTCTTACTGCCTGTTCTGTAATTCTCTGCTGAGGAGTGCTCTTATCGCTTGAAGTAAAATTGTAGTCCTTCTTCTATTTTTGTAAAATGTCGCAGTTTTTGGCCTTAAAATTCTGGTCACCCTAGATTGACTGCATCCAAAAAGTTTCAGCCTGAGTGGTGATATGCAGAATTCAGGCATGGATGGAGAATTGTCACATCCTTTCTGATTTGCAAGCGGGGTTTCGACAATGCATTAGCCCAGTGCATAAGGTTTTAAAGTTTATTCTTATATATTGGTGGACGGTAACTCTGGGGAGAGGCACTATACTTTGTAGATTTGAAGTCAGCTTTTGATTTGGTCCCACGACCTAAGCTGTGGCACACCCTGCTAAAACTGGGCATGCCGCTTGAACCTTTAGCTCTTGTGGTTAAGTTACACACAGATAATTTTGCTCAGGTCAGATGGGACACGGCAGACGGTACCACGGAAAAATTCCCCGTCGAGAAGGGTGTAAGACAGGGAAGTGTCCTAGCACCGACTTTTTTTTCCATGTACATTAATGGGGTAGTGAACTACTTTGAAGATTTCCCCACAGATGCTCCGGTTTTAGCTGAGGTTAAGACCCCGTTACTAATGTTCGCCGATGACACCCTTATTCTCTTGAAGACGAGACAGGGACTACAATGTGCCCTCTCAAGATTCGAAGATTTCTGTGCAGACCACGACCTTATGGTAAATGTCAATAAAACGAAGTATATGGTGTTGCATAATTTAAAAAAAAGTCATCGGCGATGTTAGAATGAATGAAGGGTCACTGGAGCAAACAGAGACCTTCTCGTATCTGGGGGTATTAATTGACAGAAAACTGAGCTGGAAGCTAAAATTAGACTGCCTGTCTGTAAAACATGCTCAACTTTACGGTGCTCTGCTTAGGGAGCACAGACGCTCAAATACTAAACCCATAGCTCCTGTGCTACAAATTTAAAACGCTAAAATTGGCGCATCGATCCTGTATGGTGTGGAGTTGTGGGGACAGGCCAATTCGGAAACTTTAGTGGTGGGCCAGAATACATTTCTAAGGTCCCTAATCAGCCTCCCCAAATCCACTCCTTTAGTACCTCTTCTTCTGGATTTGGGATGCCACTCAGTAAGGGATGTGGCACATTACAGGCTTTTAGCTTATTGGAGGCGGCCTTGGGTGACTCCAGATCTCGCACATTATGCCCAGGCCCTGTTAGAAGTGAGGGATTTGGATGTGAACCAGAAAATTGGGTGGTTTAGCTGTGTTAAAAATGTATTATGTGAGGTGGGGATGAGCCATCTATGGACCGCCCCAGCCGGAAGTGCATTCCCAAGCAAATTGGAGATAAAGGCAGCTTATTGGAATTTGATTAATATGAAACGTTTTGCATCTTGTTCCAGTCGTTTTCTGTCCAAAGCTTTTCTTGAAATAAAACACGAGCCCAAGTATGAGGGGTACGGGGACCTGATCACGTCAACACGTGATAGGAAATTATTCCACCAGTTTAGGGTGGGATCTTTGCCTACACAGTCTTTTATCTCCAAATGGATTAATACAAATATTAGAATGTGTCCTTTCTGTCCAGATATGATTGAAACGTTGCATCACATTCTTTTTGTATGTCAAGCATACATCACACCAAGACAGATTTGGTTGAAACCTGTATGCTCTAGTCTGGGCACCAGATCCAGTAGTGAGGCCTTCTGAATTTTAAAAACCTCAGTGGAAGGCCCGACCGTGGTTGCTACAGCAACGTTTCTAGGCTGATTGTGGGTGATTAGATGGAATAAAACAAGATGTTCTAACTGACCATGCTGCTTCATATCTATGTACCTTGATTATAGTATTATGCACTTTTTTTTACAGTGGTTCCACTCCCCAAATCATACAATTTTAAATGTAAACGTAAACTTTTTTTAACAAGGTTTTTAAATTATGGGTTTGTTTTAAAGTCTTTTAATGTATTTATTAATTGTTTTATGTAGGACATCCAGGGTGTTAGTTTTACACTTCAAAGGTTTCCTGTTTAAGAGCTTTGTTGTATTGTCTATTTGGCCTCCATGTTCATGCTGCTCTAACTTTTATGATTTTTTTTAACAAATCGAAAAAAAAGTTTATAAACTGAAACTCGATACTTTTGAAGTGCTCTATGATTTGTTTGCATGGGAGCACTTGTCTGCTAATTGTTTTCCAGAGCTACGCCAGCACCTTATTGATAGCAAGTTGACTAACCCTAGGAAGCTTGCTGAGGAGGCGGACCGCTGGTTCCGTACCAGGGTCCACAAGGGTCACGTGGGAGACTCTGCCAAAGGTGGGTAGGGTCCCCAACATGTCGTGCAGGCCTCAGCCAGACCTGCTAGTGCAAGGGGTTCGCCCTTCTGCGCAAGAAGTCCTCAGACTCAAAAGGAAAAAGTTGGCACGGAAACTGGAAATGCAAAACACAAAGTTTATTACACCTCATGAGGTGGTGCTAAAGTTCAGACAGTACCCTTCGGCACTGCGAGAAGTAGCACAAAGGGCTACTGAACGCATGGTTTATTTATACCCACACAGGGGCTCAAAAGAAGGCAGTACAAAGCATAAGAGCACATTTTATGTCCATACAAGGAAATATCGAGAAGCACAATCGATCAGTGGGAGGAGCTAACAGTCTTGGGGTCTCGGCTAACACATTCCAATCTGAGGCTAACCATTAACAGATGTGGACCCTAACGGTCAGCGGCAAAACACAGAGATGCTATTATTAGCCTGTTGCTGGGCAGATTCAAAGGTCATGAGCAGAAAGGTAGGACAACGCATATGGTCGGCACGAGGCAGCGTGTGGCAGACAAAATGGCTGCCGTGAATCCAAAATGTCAAGATAACAGCCAAAACTAAGATGTCTTTTGCTAATGCTCAACTTAATCGCTGTCAAATTACAACAGACGACCTTTTTAGCGTTAGCTAAAGACATATGCTCTTTTAGGGTAATCTATGCATTCATCTTGTATATCTATGCACATTATATTTGTCACTTCTTTATCCAACGATTGTTCCGCTTTTACGGCATTTCGTTTGGACGGTATACAGGCATTTATGCACATAGAACATAGCATTGGGCCACAATGGATACACATACAACAGGTGAAAATGAATGCAACTGCAACACATAGAATAGTCAGTAATTTCCAACCCCAGGCCGAGACCAAAGTCCAAAACCATCCAGCAAAAGTCCAGGTGCCATTTTTCTCATGAATATCGGCAGCTATTTTATGCAGCTTAAGAATTGCTTCATATACAGATGGCGAATTGTCAGGGATAAATACACAACAACTACTTCCGATGACTTTACATGCACCTCCTCTATCTGCTAACATAACGTCCAGAACCATTCGGTTCTGAAGAGTTTCAATTCTAGCAACTTGCAGTTCCTCGGTAATATTACCAAGGGCTACAGCAGTTTCGTTGGTGACAGCTTCTACAACTCTGATCAATCGTCGTATTTTCCTACTGTTTAATGCAGCACCTACAAAAGGAAACAGGCCTAAATTGAAATCAACATATTGCTGCAGACTAGTGTCTGTTTGGTCAATGTCATCAACCCGAATTGTTCTTTTATAACGATTCATAGAAATATTTCTGAACAATTTAAAATCTCGGTGATATGAAGCTGGTGCAAGGAAATACAGGGGGCAATAGAAAAGACACATAGCAAATGCCAGATCACCCTACAGTTAGTCTATGGTACCCATGACTTCCACATACTAAATATGTGTTATGTGAGGCCAAAAAGGTGCTGTCATTAATTCCATCCATATTTAATACAACAACACAATCACTAGTTCCTACTGGAATTCGTCCAGTACTTTGTACACAAAGGTCTGCTTTTGTCCATGTTACAGTAATTACAGATTAATTGCTTGTGGTAGAGTCTCTTGTATGGGTGAAAACATAAGGCGTTGAAGCATTGTCCGGTCGATATTCTTCCCATTCCCATATAGTTCCATTCGCTTGAGGATACCCATGTTCATCTTGATAACACTCTTTATCCAAACGGAAGAGAAGTCCACCTACTGCAGGTTTTCTGTTCGAAAAGAGAAGAGTGTACCAGGCTCGACAAGAACCATTATGTGAAAAAGGAAGTGGAATGAACGGTGTTCCACCTTTCTTCTGATGAGCTGGAAGCATACCACATATCCAGCAGTTTGTAGTGTTAGTTGCATTGTGCGTGTGGTGGAGCATCTGAACAAAGGTATTATTCAAATAGGACTATCGATGCTTATACTCATGATATGGAAGAGTAAAATGCTGATGCTCTTCCGGGATCGGAGTAGTAGGAACCACAAGAAATTTGCGAGCAGGGATCATCATTTCAGCAGACCAGGTGATCACTGCTATAACTGTCAGAACAACAAAAATACTTAATACTCCTAAAATCTTCTTCTTAGTGGTATTCATAGTCACAAAAGTCTTCTTCAAACTAAAAAATTTGAAAAAACAAAATAGTCAATGAGCTCTTTACCCTGGGCAGACTTTGGTTTCTTCACCACAGATCAAGACCGGTGTCACTACACTACGTCATACCTTGTCATATTGGCTTTCCGTTTCCACTACCCAGAGCGGTTGCTCAACCAGCCTCGCAACAAAAAAAAAACTGCAAATCACTTTATTGATCTCAAATTGTATCGCGCTGGTCCTGGAATCATCTTGTCCGGGAAGAACTCCGCAGATCCGTCAGGTGATACAGCAGGGCCTTTCTCCGTAGTCAGGATATCTCGATGATCGGTCAGCACAGCAGGTTCCACCAAGGTCGACAATACCTTCCGACAATGGGTGCTATGTACCCAGTTCCTCTTGTTGGTAACCCGAACTGCCGTTCTCGTGGCGAGGAGTACTTGCTCTGGTCCACGCCACCTCGGCTCCAAGCTGCTTGACCTCTCGAAGATTTTCACCATCACGAAATCACCGGGTAGCTGTGTTCACTTCAGCTACAAAACAACCCTGACCCACAACCGTCTACAACCCATTCCCCGAAGAAAATGGAACAAAATCTCCACCGAACAACTCCTCACATCACTCAGCCAAAACATTCCCACCCTGGCAACGGACCCAGACCTAGCGGCCACCAACCTCAGGCAATGGATTACCCACAGTGCGGACGAACTAGCACCCCTGAAAAAACACCAGTCGAAATCATCCGGCAAAAAAGCTCCCTGGTTCAATGATGACCTTAAAAAATCCAAGAAGACATGCCGCACCCTGGAGAAGAATTGGAGAAAAGAACCAACTTCAGACAACATGGACTCCCTCAAGACAGCCACCCGCAAACACCCTCAACTGATCCGATCCGCCAAGAAGTCAGCACTTAAGAACCGTCTCGACAACAATTCTCATAACAGCAAGGAACTCTTCAATATCGTCAAAGAATTCACCAACCCTCCCGCAGCATCCAACGACATCACTAACTCCCAAGACCTCTGCGATGCGCTATCCTCCTTCTTCTACAACAAAATTGCCGACATCCACAACAGCTTCAAGAATACTCCCAATGACCAACTCACCCCACCCACTTCAGATCCCACCCCTCCGAATAACTACCTCAACTCCTGGAACCCAATCACCATTGAAGACACCATTCGCCTCATGAACTCAATCCACTCTGGCTCACCTTCTGACCCCTGCCCCCACTTCATCTTCAACAAAGCTGACTCCATCATCGCTCCCCAACTCCGCGATGTCATCAACTGCTCCTTCGACTCAGCCACCTTTCCAGAAATATGGAAACACGCCGAACTCAGCGCCCTTCTGAAAAAACCAACAGCAGACCCCTCAGATCTGAAAAACTACCGACCCATTTCCCTACTCCCTTTCCCGGCCAAAGTCATCGAGAAAGCCGTCAATAGCCAACTAGCAGCCTTCCTTGAATCCAACAACTCCCTGGATCCCTCACAGAACGGCTTTCGAGCCAAACACAGCACCGAAACCGCCCTCATTGCAGCGACCGACGACATCCGAGCACTCCTGGACAACGGTGAAACAGTGGCCCTCATTCTACTCGACCTCTCCGCCGCCTTCGACACTGTCTGTCACAACACCCTCATACAACGCCTCAACAACATCGGCATACAAGGAAAAGCCTTGGACTGGATCATCTCATTCCTAGCCGGGAGAACACAGAGAGTCCGACTCCCCCCATTCTACTCAGAGCCCACCGAAGTCATCTGCGGCGTACCTCAAGGCTCCTCACTCAGTCCCACCCTCTTCAACGTCTACATGAGTCCCCTCGCCTCCATCGCACGTCAACACAACCTCAACATCATCTCCTACGCCGACGACACCCAGCTAATCCTTTCCCTCACCAAAGACCCCAACACCGCCAAAAACAACCTTCACGAAGGTATGAAAGAAGTAGCCGAATGGATGAAACAGAGCCGCTTAAAACTCAACTCAGACAAGACGGAGGTGCTCATCCTAGGATCCTCCCCCTCAGCTTGGGACGACTCCTGGTGGCCTTCCGCTTTGGGATCTGCGCCCACACCCACAGACCATGCACGTAACCTCGGCTTCATTCTAGACTCCTCCCTCTCAATGTCCAGACAAGTCAACGCTGTATCGTCCTCCTGCTTCAACGTCCTTCGCATTCTCAAAAAGATCTTCCGCTGGATCCCCCTCGAAACAAGAAAGACTGTCACCCATGCACTGGTCACGAGTCGACTGGACTATGGCAACACACTCTACGCCGGAATTACAACAAAATTGCAGAAAAAACTCCAACGCATCCAAAACGCATCAGCGAGACTCATATTAGACATCCCGCGCCAAGAGCACATCACCGGTCACTTAAAAAACCTCCACTGGCTTCCCGTCAACAAAAGAATTACTTTCCGCCTTCTTACCCACGCACACAAGTCCCTTTATAATCTAGGACCCGAATGCCTCAACACCCGACTGTCCTTCTACTATCCCACCCGCCAACTAAGATCATCCAATCAAGCCCTCGCCGCAGTCCCGCGCATCCGAAAAACCACCATGGGTGGCAGATCCTTCTCCTTCCTTGCTGCCAAGACCTGGAACTCACTCCCCACCCACCTCCGCCTTACTCAGAATCACATCTCCTTCAGAAAAGAACTGAAAACATGGCTATTCGATAAAAAGTAAACCCCTCCCTCCAGCGCCTTGAGACCCTCTGGGTGAGTAGTGCGCTTTATAAATACCTGAACTTGAACTTGAACTTGAACACCTTGGGATTTATCAGGGAGCGCTTCTCAAACCTGTTGATGAATAGAAACCAAGCTGTCAGTTAATTGTGCCAAATAGTCATTCATTAAAACACAAGGTACATCATACACAGAGCTTGGTTTCAGGAACTCCCCAGATGTTCATAGGACGTCCGAATACCACCCCATACGGGGTAAGACCCGTTTTAGAATGTGGTACTGATCTAATGGACAATAATGCCAATGGCAGCGCATCTGGCCAAGTCAGATTCGTGGAGGCTTGAATTTTCGCGATTTTTAGCTTGAGAGTAGCATTATACCTCTCCACCAATCCTGCAGATTGTGGATGGAACACAGCATGAAACTTCTGCTTGATTCCTAATCCCTTCAGGACATACTTGATAACTTCCCCGAAAAAATGAGGTCCATTATCATTCCATAAAAGTCTGTAAACACCGAACCTCGGGAACAACTCCTTCAGTAGCACCTTAGCAGTAGTAATAGCAGTATTATCTTTTGTAGGGTATGCCTCAATCCATTTACTGAAGGCGCAAACCACCACTAAGACATACTTTAAATTATTACACTGCTCAAGCTGAATGTAGTCCATGTGCAGGACTTCAAAAGGTGCAGTCGGTGTAACAAAACCTCCAGATGGAACTCATGTCACTTTTCCAGGATTGTATTGCAAACAAATCAAGCAAGACTGTACTACTCTCTTAGCTGTGCTAGCAATTTCTGGATGCTCGCGAACTTGCATAAGTATTTTCGTTATCGCGGAAGCTCCAACATGTGCTAGCCCATGTGCCATCTGAACCATAGATTGTACGAAAGCTATAGGCAGCTTCCATCGATCCATTTGCTTGTTTCCCAAACAACCTTCATATTCTAACTCTCCTTCTTTAGACCACTGTTCACGTTCTTTTTCAGAAGCTGTCTTCTGTATCTCTCGCACTTCCTGCCTAGCATCGTGCCATCTTTCAGCTTGTGACTTCACTACGTACATAGAATTTCTCTGCATCGCAGTTTCACGTGCTACGCGGTCTACAAAGGCATTTCCCTGTCCAATCTTATCTGTTACTTTCTTGTGTGCACTGCACTTCACTATAGCAATTTTCTTCGGATATGTCAATGCAGTCAAAAGATTATGCACTAAGTCTCCGTGCATTATCTGTATTCCGTGAGATGTAAGAAAGCCTCTTTCCTTCCAGAGTAGGCCAAAATCGTGCGCTACTCCAAAAGCATAGCGGCTATCTGTGTAAATGTTAACATACAAACCAGCACTAAGTTCACATGCTCGTGTCAAAGCTATCAGTTCAGCTGCTTGAGCCGATTTCTGTGGTATGCGAGCTGTCTCCACTATTGTCTCAAGCGTGGTAATTGCATATGCGGCTGAGATCGTACCATCTGGTAATTTCAAACAAGACCCATCAACCCACAATTCACCATCTACATCTGGAAGGGGCGTATCCTGCAAATCAATGCGACCCTTTGTCTGTTCTTCAGTCAGAAAAATACAATTGTGCGTTTCTTGTGACTGAGGCTGGGTCACAGGAAATGGCAACAAAGTGGCTGGATTCAAAGTTGCACATCTCTTCAATGTAATGTGAGGGGCTAGCAATGTCAGTTCATATCCTGTAAGACGAGCGCTAGTCAAGTGCTGCGTCTTTGTCTGATTCAAAAGGGCATCAACAGCATGTGGTACTAGTACTAACAATTTATGTGACAAAACTATTCCCTCACTCTATCGAATTGACACCGCTGTTGCTGCAACTGAACGAAAGCATCCAGGTAATGCTCTAGCAACAGGATCAAGAACTGCTGAAAAATATGCACACGGACGTTGCTTATCGCCGTGTAGCTGAACCAACACTGACAATGCACATCCATCTTTCTCGTGGACGTAAAGTGTGAAAAGCTTCGTATAATCTGGTGTGCCTAACACTGGTGCTGAACAAAGGGCTTGTCGTAACTGTTGAAAAGCACTTTCACATTCTTCTGTCCATGGAAGGGGTACTGGGTATCTTTCGTCAAAAGTGCTAACAAGGGCTTAACAATGTGTGAAAATCCCAAAATCCACTGTCTACAAAAGGAAGTGAGACCCAAGAATGCACATACTCCTTTCTGTGTGGTATGAACTGGTGTGTCTAAAATTGCTTGTATGCGATCTGATGTCAATGCATGTCCCTCCTTAGACAAAAGGTGACCTAAGTAGGTTACCTTTGGTCTACAATATTGCAGCTTCTTCCGAGAGACTTTGTGATGGTGTGAAGCAAGAAAGGAAAGCAAGGATAGAGTACATTTTTCAAACTGTTCTGGAGTGTCGCTGCCAACAAGATGTAATCGACATATTGTATGAGAGCCACACCTTCGGGCAGTACAAAAGAATCAAGTTCCCTTTTCAATGCTTGACTGTAAATACTCGGACTCTCAGTATAGCCTTGAGGAACTCTACAAAATCGATACGATCGATTATTCAAAGTGAAACCAAACAAATATCGGCATCAGGATGAATAGGGATCGAAAAGAAAGCATTCTTCAAGTCTATCACAGTAAATGTAGTGGCGGCCGGAGGAACCAAAGTAAGGAGGGTTGTGATGTCAGAAACCACGGGATACTGTGGTACTACAATTTTATTGACTTCCCTCAAGTCAATAATAAATCTGTAAACTCGTGTGTCAGTATCTCTCTTCAGAATTGGAAGAATCGGGCTATTGCAAACATTGTATGGGACTTCCTCAACAACCCCAACTCGTATCAAATCATGTACAATTCATGTGAGCGCATCTTCTCCCTCCTGTGAAATGCGATATTGTGGCAAACGAGGTAACACAGCTCCCTCCTTGACACTAATCTGGACCGGAGGAATAACCATCTGACCCACATCAGTGTCTGAGGTAGCCCACAAAGATTCAGGAAGTGAGGCTAATGCAATATCTTCTTTAACAAGATAAATTCTGTCAGGTTCAGTATAATCATCGTTTAAAATGACTCACATCCCTTCAGGAAAACATCGTATCGTGGCTCTAAAGTACTTTAACATAACAAGACCCAAAATATTGTCTGGCGTGTTAGGGGAAAGCAAAAACAGACATGGAGCATTGAATTTATCAACATGGAATGAGAGTGGTTATGACAATGGGCTAAGGGAAGGTGTTCCATCGAAACCTATCGAAGTAATAGTTGTGCCAGACATGGGAGCCCTCGGAACCAAATGTTTAGACAAAGTGCTAAGTGTAGCTCCTGTATCAACTAGAAAGCGATCAGTAGAGTCCCAAACATGTGCTGTAACATTACCCTATCCTAGGCAATCCTATGCATGAGCAGAATCGTACAGATCAGGCTGGACATAATCAGACATTTGATATTGATTTCGCCTGTCGAATGTGTTCTGTCTCTGCTGTGGGCGTGTATTCGTGTCAGAGCAGGCACGATCGTTCATGTTTCCTCGAGTCTCCGAGAAACCTGAATTAGTTCTCCCTTGGCCCAGCCCTCTGGCATCCTGCTGAGGACATAGCAATGGGCAATTACGCATCCAATGGCCTAACTGCTTACAATATGCACATTGATTCGAAGATAAATCCGTACGACCATAAGGAGTATTGGAAGGCGTTCGTCCACCTCTATCATAATTTCTGTCAGGGCCCCTATCGTAACTTCTAGAAGGCGTACCATATACCTGGGCCAACATAACTTTCGTTTTAACTCTTTTGATTTCTTGTCCTCAGTCCCCTTCGCCTCCGTCTCCTTGCGCTCATAATACTGAGCCATTGTCAAAACAGAGGCCGGAGAGGATGTAGTCCAAGAACTTTCGCTAGCTTTTAGGCGGCTGGCTATCCCTGGTAACAGATTCGTTACATATTTATCGACAAACAAATGCCTGCCGGTATCATCTGTTAGAGACTGGCCACTAAATTCATGGAAAGCTTCCTCGAAGCGAGTAAAGAAATCAGAAACCGATTCATCTATCTTTTGTTTGCACGATGCTAAAACAGTCCAATCAATCTTTTTAGGGGGATAATCGTTTTAAGTTTAGTCAAAATGGCTGCAGGAAGGGTTAATATTAACTGATGTGGTTTTTGGGCGGGCTCTCGGTCAGCATCTAAGCGCTCTAAATCCTTCCATTCGGCACCAAAAACAGCCCGATCATCAATTTTACGAACAGTCCTCCACATGTCTGGGGGCAAGATTAGACCGAAAAACAAATGTATATCACATAAGGTCATAGTACAAGAATTTAAAGCACCTTCGACTTCCTCATAAAAAGCGGCTGGATTTTTACGCGGGTCAGGCAACGCATTTTTAAGCGCCATTACATCTGCTCTATTCCAAGAAGTGTATACCCAATTATAAATAAAATATCCTTTAGAATCAAGAGAATTTTTATCATCATTATCACCCGTTCCTTTAGGAGGAACATACAAAGGCGCGGCTTCCCGCATAGGTCGCATGACAACTGGCATCATCTTATCTGTCACGAAGATAGGAGACTGCGCCTCTCCAGGCGGATTAGACTGTGGAACGGCATCCGCAGCCTTTTTCTGCTCCTTCAGACGACTCGCCTCATTTCGTATTTTAACCAGTTGTGTAATCATGTCTTCTACCTGGGAAAAAACAAAAGAACCATCACGTAGCTGTTTATGATCAGTTGCGATATCAGCAGGTTCTAATACTGAGGAATATTTTCAAAACATTTCTACAACTTCATCAGCAAATATCAGAGTGAAATATATCTGCTCCTTTTCTGACCAATCCTTTATAATAGCAAAAAGATCTGAAGCAGGATCCGTGCTAGTCTTAGTGGTATTCAGAGTCACAAAAGTCTTCTTCAAACTAAAAAATAGAAAAAACAAAATAGTCAATGAGCTCTTTACCCTGGGCTGACTTTGGTTTCTTCACCACAGATCAAGACAGGTGTCACTACACTACGCAGGGCAGATCCCCCTCCCTTGTCATATTGGCTTTCCGTTTCCACTACCCAGAGCAGTTGCTCAACCAGCCTCGCAACAAAATAAAAACTGCAAATTACTTTCTTGATCTCAAATTGTATCGCGCTGCTCCTTGAATCATCTGGTCTGGGAAGAACTCCGCAGATCCGTCAGGTGATACAGCAGGGCCTTTCTCCGTAGTCAGGATATCTCGATGATCGGTCAGCACAGCAGGTTCCACCAAGGTCGACAATACCTTCCGACAATGGGTGCTATGTACCCAGTTCCTCTTGTTGGTAACCCGAACTGCCGTTCTCGTGGCGAGGAGTACTTGCTCTGGTCCACGCCACCTCGGCTCCAAGCTGCTTGACCTCTTGAAGATTTTCACCATCACGAAATCACCGGGGCGGAGTTTATGGCCCTCACCTTGGGATTTATGAGGGAGCGCTTCTCGAACCTGTTGATGAATAGAAACCAAGCTGTCAGTTAATTGTGCCAAATAGTCATTCATTAAAACACAAGGTACATCATACACAGAGCTTGGTTTCAGGAACTCCCCAGATGTTGATAGGACGTCCGAATACCACCCCATACGGGGTAAGACCCGTTCTAGAATGTGGTGCTGATCTTATGGACAATAATGCCAATGGCAGCGCATCTGGCCAAGTCAGATTCGTGGAGGCTTGAATTTTCGCGATTTTTAGCTTGAGAGTAGCATTATACCTCCACCAATCCTGCAGATTGTGGATGGAACACAGCATGAAACTTCTGCTTGATTCCTAATCCCTTCAGGACATACTTGATAACTTCCCCGACAAAATGAGGTCTGTTATCATTCCATAAAAGTCTGTATACACCAAACCTCGGGAAGAACTCCTTCAGTAGCACCTTAGCAGTAGTAACAGCAGTATTATCTTTCGTAGGGTATGCCTCAATCCATTTACTGAAGGCGCAAACCACCACTAAGACATACTTTAAATTATTACACATCGCTCAAGCTGAATGTAGTCCATTTGCAGGACTTCAAAAGGTGCAGTTGGTGTAACAAAACCTCCAGATGGAACTCATGTCCCTTTTCCAGGATTGCATTGCAAACAAATCAAGCAAGACTGTACTACTCTCTTAGCTGTGCTAGCAATTTCTGGATGCTCCGGAACTTGCATGAGCATTTTCGTTATCGTGGAAGCTCCAACATGTGCTAGCCCATGTGCCATCTGAACCATAGGTTGTACGAAAGCTATAGGCAGCTTCCATCGATCCATTTGCTTGTTTCTCCAACAACCTTCATCTTCTAACTCTCCTTCTTTAGACCACTGTTCACGTTCTTTTTCAGAAGCTGTCTTCTGTATCTCTCGCACTTCCTGCCTAGCATCGTGCCATCTTTCAGCTTGTGACTTCACTACGTACATAGAATTTCTCTGCATCGCAGTTTCACGTGCTACGCGGTCTACAAAGGCATTTCCCTGTCCAATCTTATCTGTTACTTTCTTGTGTGCACTGCACTTCACTATAGCAATTTTCTTCGGATATGTCAATGCAGTCAAAAGATTATGCACTAAGTCTCTGTGCATTATCTGTATTCCGTGAGATGTAAGAAAGCCTCTTTCCTTCCAGAGTAGGCCAAAATCGTGCGCTACTCCAAAAGCATAGCGTCTATCTGTGTAAATGTTCACATACAAACCAGCACTAAGTTCACATGCTCGTGTCAAAGCTATCAGTTCAGCTGCTTGAGACGATTTCTGTGGTATGCGAGCTGTCTCCACTATTGTCTCAAGCGTGGTAATTGCATATGCGGCTGAGATCGTACCATCTGGTAATTTCAAACAAGACCCATCAACCCACAATTCACCATCTACATCTGGAAGGGGCGTATCCTGCAAATCAATGCGACCCTTTGTCAGTTCTTCAGTCAGAAAAATACAATCGTGCGTTTCTTGTGACTGAGGCTGGGTCACCGGAAATGGCAACAAAGTGGCTGGATTCAAAGTTGCACATCTCTTCAATGTAATGTGAGGGGCTAGCAATGTCAGTTCATATCCTGTAAGACGAGCGCTAGTCAAGTGCTGCGTCTTTGTCTGATTCAAAAGGGCATCAACAGCATGTGGTACTAGTACTAACAATTTATGTGACAAAACTATTCCCTCACTCTGTCGAATTGACACCGCTGTTGCTGCAACTGAACGAAAGCATCCAGGTAATGCTCTAGCAACAGGATCAAGAACTGCTGAAAAATATGCACACGGACGTTGCTTATCGCCGTGTAGCTGAACCAACACTGACAATGCACATCCATCTTTCTCGTGGACGTAAAGTGTGAAAAGCTTCGTATAATCTGGTGTGCCTAACACTGGTGCTGAACAAAGGGCTTGTCGTAACTGTTGAAAAGCACTTTCACATTCTTCTGTCCATGGAAGGGGTACTGGGTATCTTTCGTCAAAAGTGCTAACAAGGGCTTAACAATGTGTGAAAATCCCAAAATCCACTGTCTACAAAAGGAAGTGAGACCCAAGAATGCACATACTCCTTTCTGTGTGGTATGAACTGGTGTGTCTAAAATTGCTTGTATGCGATCTGATGTCAATGCATGTCCCTCCTTAGACAAAAGGTGACCTAAGTAGGTTACCTTTGGTCTACAATATTGCAGCTTCTTCCGAGAGACTTTGTGATGGTGTGAAGCAAGAAAGGAAAGCAAGGATAGAGTACATTTTTCAAACTGTTCTGGAGTGTCGCTGCCAACAAGATGTAATCGACATATTGTATGAGAGCCACACCTTCGGGCAGTACAAAAGAATCAAGTTCCCTTTTCAATGCTTGACTGTAAATACTCGGACTCTCAGTATAGCCTTGAGGAACTCTACAAAATCGATACGATCGATTATTCAAAGTGAAACCAAACAAATATCGGCTATCAGGATGAATAGGGATCGAAAAGAAAGCATTCTTCAAGTCTATCACAGTAAATGTAGTGGCGGCCGGAGGAACCAAAGTAAGGAGGGTTGTGATGTCAGAAACCACGGGATACTGTGGTACTACAATTTTATTGACTTCCCTCAAGTCAATAATAAATCTGTAAACTAGTGTGTCAGTATCTCTCTTCAGAATTGGAAGAATCGGGCTATTGCAAACATTGTATGGGACTTCCTCAACAACCCCAACTCGTATCAAATCATGTACAATTCATGTGAGCGCATCTTCTCCCTCCTGTGAAATGCGATATTGTGGCAAACGAGGTAACACAGCTCCCTCCTTGACACTAATCTGGACCGGAGGAATAACCATCTGACCCACATCAGTGTCTGAGGTAGCCCACAAAGATTCAGGAAGTGAGGCTAATGCAATATCTTCTTTAACAAGATAAATTCTGTCAGGTTCAGTATAATCATCGTTTAAAATGACTCACATCCCTTCAGGAAAACATCGTATCGTGGCTCTAAAGTACTTTAACATATCAAGACCCAAAATATTGTCTGGCGTGTTAGGGGAAAGCAAAAACAGACATGGAGCATTGAATTTATCAACATGGAATGAGAGTGGTTATGACAATGGGCTAAGGGAAGGTGTTCCATCGAAACCTATCGAAGTAATAGTTGTGCCAGACAGGGGAGCCCTCGGAACCAATTGTTTAGACAAAGTGCTAAGTGTAGCTCCTGTATCAACTAGAAAGCGATCAGTAGAGCCCAAAACATGTGCTGTAACATTACCCCATCCTAGGCAATCCTATGCATGAGCAGAATCGTACAGATCAGGCTGGACATAATCAGACATTTGATATTGATTTCGCCTGTCGAATGTGTTCTGTCTCTGCTGTGGGCGTGTATTCGTGTCAGAGCAGGCACGATCGTTCATGTTTCCTCGAATCTCCGAGAAACCTGAACTAGTTCTCCCTTGGCCCAGCCCTCTGGCATCCTGCTGAGGACGTAGCAACGGGCAATTACGCATCCAATGGCCTAACTGCTTACAATATGCACATTGATTCGAAGGTAAATCCGTACGACCATAAGGAGTATTGGAAGGCGTTCGTCCACCTCTATCATAATTTCTGTCAGGGCCCCTATCGTAACTTCTAGAAGGCGTACCATATACCTGGGCCAACATAACTTTTGTTTTAACTCTTTTGATTTCTTGTCCTCAGTCCCCTTCGCCTCCGTCTCCTTGCGCTCATAATACTGAGCCATTGTCAAAACAGAGGCCGGAGAGGATGTAGTCCAAGAACTTTCGCTAGCTTTTAGGCGGCTGGCTATCCCTGGTAACAGATTCGTTACATATTTATCGACAAACAAATGCCTGCCGGTATCATCTGTTAGAGACTGGCCACTAAATTCATGGAAAGCTTCCTCGAAGCGAGTAAAGAAATCAGAAACCGATTCATCTATCTTTTGTTTGCACGATGCTAAAACAGTCCAATCAATCTTTTTAGGGGGATAATCGTTTTAAGTTTAGTCAAAATGGCTGCAGGAAGGTTTAATATTAACTGATGTGGTTTTTGGGCGGGCTCTCGGTCAGCATCTAAGCGCTCTAAATCCTTCCATTCGGCACCAAAAACAGCCGGATCATCAATTTTACGAACAGTCCTCCACATGTCTGGGGGCAAGATTAGACCGAAAAACAAATGTATATCACATAAGGTCATAGTACAAGAATTTAAATCACCTTCGACTTCCTCATAAAAAGCGGCTGGATTTTTACGCGGGTCAGGCAACGCATTTTTAAGCGCCATTACATCTGCTCTATTCCAAGAAGTGTATACCCAATTATAAATAAAATATCCTTTAGAATCAAGAGAATTTTTATCATCATTATCACCCGTTCCTTTAGGAGGAACATACAAAGGCGCGGCTTCCCGCATAGGTCGCATGACAACTGGCATCATCTTATCTGTCACGAAGATAGGAGACTGCGCCTCTCCGGGCGGATTGGACTGTGGAACGGCATCCGCAGCCTTTTTCTGCTCCTTCAGACGACTCGCCTCATTTCGTATTTTAACCAGTCGTGTAATCATGTCTTCTACCTGGGAAAAAACAAAAGAACCATCACGTAGCTGTTTATGATCAGTTGCGATATCAGCAGGTTCTAATACTGAGGAATATTTTCGAAACATTTCTACAACTTCATCAGCAAATATCAGAGTGAAATATATCTGCTCCTTTTCTGACCAATCCTTTATAATAGCAAAAAGATCGGAAGCAGGATCCGTGCTAGTCTTAGTGGTATTCTTAGTCACAAAAGTCTTCTTCAAACTAAAAAATAGAAAAAACAAAATAGTCAATGAGCTCTTAACCCTGGGCAGACTTTGGTTTCTTCACCACAGATCAAGGCAGGTGTCACTACACTACGCAGGGCAGATCCCCCTCCCTTGTCATATTGGCTTTCCGTTTCCACTACCCAGAGCAGTTGCTCAACCAGCCTCGCAACAAAAAAAACTGCAAATCACTTTCTTGATCTCAAATTGTATCTCGCTGCTCCTGGAATCATCTAGTCCGGGAAGAATTCTGCAGATCCGTCAGGTGATACAGCAGGGCCTTTCTCCGTAGTCAGGATATCTCGATGATCGGTCAGCACAGCAGGTTCCACCAAGGTCGACAATACCTTCCGACAATGGGTGCTATGTACCCAGTTCCTCTTGTTGGTAACCCGAACTACCATTCTCGTGGCGAGGAGTACTTGCTCTGGTCCACACCACCTCGGCTCCAAGCTGCTTGACCTCTCGAAGATTTTCACCATCACGAAATCACCGGGGCGGAGTTCATGGCCCTCACCTTGGGATTTATCAGGGAGCGCTTCTCGAACCTGTTGATGAATAGAAACCAAGCTGTCAGTTAATTGTGCCAAATAGGCATTCATTAAAACACAAGGTACATCATACACAGAGCTTGGTTTCAGGAACTCCCCAGATGTTCATAGGACGTCCGAATACCACCCCATACGGGGTAAGACCCGTTCTAGAATGTGGTACTGATCTAATGGACAATAATGCCAATGGCAGCGCATCTGGCCAAGTCAGATTCGCGGAGGCTTGAATTTTCGCGATTTTTAGCTTGAGAGTAGCATTATACCTCTCCACCAATCCTGCAGATTGTGGATGGAACACAGCATGAAACTTCTGCTTGATTCCTAATCCCTTCAGGACATACTTGATAACTTCCCCGACAAAATGAGGTCTGTTATCATTCCATAAAAGTCTTTAAACACCAAACCTCGGGAAGAACTCCTTCAGTAGCACCTTAGCAGTAGTAATAGCAGTATTATCATTCGTAGGGTATGCCTCAATCCATTTACTGAAGGCGCAAACCACCACTAAGACATACTTTAAATTATTACACATCGCTCAAGCTGAATGTAGTCCATTTGCAGGACTTCAAAAGGTGCAGTTGGTGTAACAAAACCTCCAGATGGAACTCATGTCCCTTTTCCAGGATTGTATTGCAAACAAATC
Source organism: Lissotriton helveticus (assembly GCF_964261635.1). NCBI lineage: Eukaryota > Metazoa > Chordata > Amphibia > Caudata > Salamandridae > Lissotriton > Lissotriton helveticus. The sequence continues at coordinate 791,389,774 of NC_136071.1, read as the reverse complement.
AAGCAAGACTGTACTACTCTCTTAGCTGTGCTAGCAATTTCTGGATGCTCCGGAACTTGCATGAGCATTTTCGTTATCGTGGAAGCTCCAACATGTGCTAGCCCATGTGCCATCTGAACCATAGGTTGTACGAAAGCTATAGGCAGCTTCCATCGATCCATTTGCTTGTTTCTCCAACAACCTTCATCTTCTAACTCTCCTTCTTTAGACCACTGTTCACGTTCTTTTTCAGAAGCTGTCTTCTGTATCTCTCGCACTTCCTGCCTAGCATCGTGCCATCTTTCAGCTTGTGACTTCACTACGTACATAGAATTTCTCTGCATCGCAGTTTCACGTGCTACGCGGTCTACAAAGGCATTTCCCTGTCCAATCTTATCTGTTACTTTCTTGTGTGCACTGCACTTCACTATTGCAATTTTCTTCGGATATGTCAATGCAGTCAAAAGATTATGCACTAAGTCTACGTGCATTATCTGTATTCCGTGAGATGTAAGAAAGCCTCTTTCCTTCCAGAGTAGGCCAAAATCGTGCGCTACTCCAAAAGCATAGCGGCTATCTGTGTAAATGTTCACATACAAACCAGCACTAAGTTCACATGCTCGTGTCAAAGCTATCAGTTCAGCTGCTTGAGCCGATTTCTGTGGTATGCGAGCTGTCTCCACTATTGTCTCAAGCGTGATAATTGCATATGCGGCTGAGATCGTACCATCTGGTAATTTCAAACAAGACCCATCAACCCACAATTCACCATCTACATCTGGAAGGGGCGTATCCTGCAAATCAATGCGACCCTTTGTCTGTTCTTCAGTCAGAAAAATACAATCATGCGTTTCTTGTGACTGAGGCTGGGTCACCGGAAATGGCAACAACGTGGCTGGATTCAAAGTTGCACATCTCTTCAATGTAATGTGAGGGGCTAGCAATGTCAGTTTATATCCTGTAAGACGAGCGCTAGTCAAGTGCTGCGTCTTTGTCTGATTCAAAAGGGCATCAACAGCATGTGGTACTAGTACTAACAATTTATGTGACAAAACTATTCCCTCACTCTGTCGAATTGACACCGCTGTTGCTGCAACTGAACGAAAGCATCCAGGTAATGCTCTAGCAACAGGATCAAGAACTGCTGAAAAATATGCACACGGACGTTGCTTATCGCCGTGTAGCTGAACCAACACTGACAATGCACATCCATCTTTCTCGTGGACGTAAAGTGTGAAAAGCTTCGTATAATCTGGTGTGCCTAACACTGGTGCTGAACAAAGGGCTTGTCGTAACTGTTGAAAAGCACTTTCACATTCTTCTGTCCATGGAAGGGGTACTGGGTATCTTTCGTCAAAAGTGCTAACAAGGGCTTAACAATGTGTGAAAATCCCAAAATCCACTGTCTACAAAAGGAAGTGAGACCCAAGAATGCACATACTCCTTTCTGTGTGGTATGAACTGGTGTGTCTAAAATTGCTTGTATGCGATCTGATGTCAATGCATGTCCCTCCTTAGACAAAAGGTGACCTAAGTAGGTTACCTCTGGTCTACAATATTGCAGCTTCTTCCGAGAGACTTTGTGATGGTGTGAAGCAAGAAAGGAAAGCAAGGATAGAGTACATTTTTCAAACTGTTCTGGGGTGTCGCTGCCAACAAGATGTAATCGACATATTGTATGAGAGCCACACCTTCGGGCAGTACAAAAGAATCAAGTTCCCTTTTCAATGCTTGACTGTAAATACTCGGACTCTCAGTATAGCCTTGAGGAACTCTACAAAATCGAACAATCGATTATTCAAAGTGAAACCAAACAAATATCGGCTATCAGGATGAATAGGGATCGAAAAGAAAGCATTCTTCAAGTCTATCACAGTAAATGTAGTGGCGGCCGGAGGAACCAAAGTATGGAGGGTTGTGATGTCAGAAACCACGGGATACTGTGGTACTACAATTTTATTGACTTCCCTCAAGTCAATAATAAATCTGTAAACTCGTGTGTCAGTATCTCTCTTCAGAATTGGAAGAATCGGGCTATTGCAAACATTGTATGGGACTTCCTCAACAACCCCAACTCGTATCAAATCATGCACAATTCATGTGAGCGCATCTTCTCCCTCCTGTGAAATGCGATATTGTGGCAAACGAGGTAACACAGCTCCCTCCTTGACACTAATCTGGACCGGAAGAATAACCATCTGACCCACATCAGTGTCTGAGGTAGCCCACAAAGATTCAGGAAGTGAGGCTAATGCAATATCTTCTTTAACAAGATAAATTCTGTCAGGTTCAGTATAATCATCGTTTAAAATGACTCACATCCCTTCAGGAAAACATCGTATCGTGGCTCTAAAGTACTTTAACATATCAAGACCCAAAATATTGTCTGGCGTGTTAGGGGAAAGCAAAAACAGACATGGAGCATTGAATTTATCAACATGGAATGAGAGTGGTTATGACAATGGGCTAAGGGAAGGTGTTCCATCGAAACCTATCGAAGTAATAGTTGTGCCAGACAGGGGAGCCCTCGGAACCAATTGTTTAGACAAAGTGCTAAGTGTAGCTCCTGTATCATCTAGAAAGCGATCAGTAGAGCCCAAAACATGTGCTGTAACATTACCCCATCCTAGGCAATCCTATGCATGAGCAGAATCGTACAGATCAGGCTGGACATAATCAGACATTTGATATTGATTTCGCCTGTCGAATGTGTTCTGTCTCTGCTGTGGGCGTGTATTCGTGTCAGAGCAGGCACGATCATTCATGTTTCCTCGAGTCTCCGAGAAACCTGAACTAGTTCTCCCTTGGCCCAGCCCTCTGGCATCCTGCTGAGGACGTAGCAACGGGCAATTACGCATCCAATGGCCTAACTGCTTACAATATGCACATTGATTCGAAGATAAATCCGTACGACCATAAGGAGTATTGGAAGGCGTTCGTCCACCTCTATCATAATTTCTGTCAGAGCCCCTATCGTAACTTCTAGAAGGCGTACCATATACCTGGGCCAACATAACTTTTGTTTTAACTCTTTTGATTTCTTGTCCTCAGTCCCCTTCGCCTCCGTCTCCTTGCGCTCATAATACTGAGCCATTGTCAAAACAGAGGCCAGAGAGGATGTAGTCCAAGAACTTTCGCTAGCTTTTAGGCGGCTGGCTATCCTTGGTAACAGATTTGTTACATATTTATCGACAAACAAATGCCTGCCGGTATCATCTGTTAGAGACTGGCCACTAAATTCATGGAAAGCTTCCTCGAAGCGAGAAAAGAAATCAGAAACCGATTCATCTATCTTTTGTTTGCACGATGCTAAAACAGTCCAATCAATCTTTTTAGGGGGATAATCGTTTTAAGTTTAGTCAAAATGGCTGCAGGAAGGTTTAATATTAACTGATGTGGTTTTTGGGCGGGCTCTCGGTCAGCATCTAAGCGCTCTAAATCCTTCCATTCGGCACCAAAAACAGCCCGATCACCAATTTTACGAACAGTCCTCCACATGTCTGGGGGCAAGATTAGACCGAAAAACAAATGTATATCACATAAGGTCATAGTACAAGAATTTAAAGCACCTTCGACTTCCTCATAAAAAGCGGCTGGATTTTTACGCGGGTCAGGCAACGCATTTTTAAGCGCCATTACATCTGCTCTATTCCAAGAAGTGTATACCCAATTATAAATAAAATATCCTTTAGAATCAAGAGAATTTTTATCATCATTATCACCCGTTCCTTTAGGAGGAACATACAAAGGCGCGGCTTCCCGCATAGGTCGCATGACAACTGGCATCATCTTATCTGTCACGAAGATAGGAGACTGCGCCTCTCCGGGCGGATTGGACTGTGGAACGGCATCCGCAGCCTTTTTCTGCTCCTTCAGACGACTCGCCTCATTTCGTATTTTAACCAGTCGTGTAATCATGTCTTCTACCTGGGAAAAAACAAAAGAACCATCACGTAGCTGTTTATGATCAGTTGCGATATCAGCAGGTTCTATTACTGAGGAATATTTTCGAAACATTTCTACAACTTCATCAGCAAATATCAGAGTGAAATATATCTGCTCCTTTTCTGACCAATCCTTTATAATAGCAAAAAGATCAGAAGCAGGATCCGTGCTAGTCTTAGTGGTATTCATAGTCACAAAAGTCTTCTTCAAACTAAAAAATAGAAAAAACAAAATAGTCAATGAGCTCTTTACCCTGGGCAGACTTTGGTTTCTTCACCACAGATCAAGACAGGTGTCACTACACTACGCAGGGCAGATCCCCCTCCCTTGTCATATTGGCATTCCGTTTCCACTACCCAGAGCAGTTGCTCAACCAGCCTCGCAACAAAAAAAAAACTGCAAATTACTTTCTTGATCTCAAATTGTATCGCGCTGCTCCTGGAATCATCTGGTCCGGGAAGAACTCCGCAGATCCGTAGGGTGATACAGCAGGGCCTTTCTCCGTAGTCAGGATATCTCGATGATCGGTCAGCACAGCAGGTTCCACCAAGGTCGACAATACCTTCCGACAATGGGTGCTATGTACCCAGTTCCTCTTGTTGGTAACCCGAACTGCCGTTCTCGTGGCGAGGAGTACTTGCTCTGGTCCACGCCACCTCGGCTCTAAGCTGCTTGACCTCTCGAAGATTTTCACCATCACGAAATCACCGGGGCGGAGTTTATGGCCCTCACCTTGGGATTTATCAGGGAGCGCTTCTCGAACCTGTTGATGAATAGAAACCAAGCTGTCAGTTAATTGTGCCAAATAGTCATTCATTAAAACACAAGGTACATCATACACAGAGCTTGGTTTCAGGAACTCCTCAGATGTTCATAGGACGTCCGAATACCACCCCATACGGGGTAAGACCCGTTCTAGAATGTGGTACTGATCTAATGGACAATAATGCCAATGGCAGCGCATCTGGCCAAGTCAGATCCGTGGAGGCTTGAATTTTCGCGATTTTTAGCTTGAGAGTAGCATTATACCTCTCCACCAATCCTGCAGATTGTGGATGGAACACAGCATGAAACTTCTGCTTGATTCCTAATCCCTTCAGGACAATACTTGATAACTTCCCCGACAAAATGAGGTCTGTTATCATTCCATAAAAGTCTGTATACACCAAACCTCGGGAAGAACTCCTTCAGTAGCACCTTAGCAGTAGTAACAGCAGTATTATCTTTCGTAGGGTATGCCTCAATCCATTTACTGAAGGCGCAAACCACCACTAAGACATACTTTAAATTATTACACATCGCTCAAGCTGAATGTAGTCCATTTGCAGGACTTCAAAAGGTGCAGTTGGTGTAACAAAACCTCCAGATGGAACTCATGTCCCTTTTCCAGGATTGTATTGCAAACAAATCAAGCAAGACTGTACTACTCTCTTAGCTGTGCTAGCAATTTCTGGATGCTCCCGAACTTGCATAAGCATTTTCGTTATCGTGGAAGCTCCAACATGTGCTAGCCCATGTGTCATCTGAACCATAGGTTGTACGAAAGCTATAGGCAGCTTCCATCGATCCATTTGCTTGTTTCTCCAACAACCTTCATCATCTAACTCTCCTCCTTTAGACCACTGTTCACGTTCTTTTTCAGAAGCTGTCTTCTGTATCTCTCGCACTTCCTGCCTAGCATCGTGCCATCTTTCAGCTGTTGACTTCACTACGTACATAGAATTTCTCTGCATCGCAGTTTCACGTGCTACGCGGTCTACAAAGGCATTTCCCTGTCCAATCTTATCTGTTACTTTCTTGTGTGCACTGCACTTCACTATAGCAATTTTCTTCGGATATGTCAATGCAGTCAAAAGATTATGCACTAAGTCTCCGTGCATTATCTGTATTCCGTGAGATGTAAGAAAGCCTCTTTCCTTCCAGAGTAGGCCAAAATCGTGCGCTACTCCAAAAGCATAGCGGCTATCTGTGTAAATGTTCACATAAAAACTAGCACTAAGTTCACATGCTCGTGTCAAAGCTATCAGTTCAGCTGCTTGAGCCGATTTCTGTGGTATGCGAGCTGTCTCCACTATTGTCCCAAGCGTGGTAATTGCATATGCGGCTGAGATCGTACCATCTGGTAATTTCAAACAAGACCCATCAACCCACAATTCACCATCTACATCTGGAAGTGGCGTATCCTGCAAATCAATGCAACCCTTTGTCTGTTCTTCAGTCAGAAAAATACAATCGTGCATTTCTTGTGACTGAGGCTGGGTCACCGGAAATGGCAACAAAGTGGCTGGATTCAAAGTTGCACATCTTTTCAATGTAATGTGAGGGGCTAGCAATGTCAGTTCATACCCTGTAAGACGAGCGCTAGTCAAGTGCTGCGTCTTTGTCTGATTCAAAAGGGCATCAACAGCATGTGGTACTAGTACTAACAATTTATGTGACAAAACTATTCCCTCACTCTGTCGAATTGACACCGCTGTTGCTGCAACTGAACGAAAGCATCCAGGTAATGCTCTAGCAACAGGATCAAGAACTGCTGAAAAATAGGCACACGGACGTTGCTTATCGCCGTGTAGCTGAACCAACACTGACAATGCACATCCATCTTTCTCGTGGACGTAAAGTGTGAAAAGCTTCGTATAATCTGGTGTGCCTAACACTGGTGCTGAACAAAGGGCTTGTCGTAACTGTCGAAAAGCACTTTCACATTCTTCTGTCCATGGAAGGGGTACTGGGTATCTTTCGTCAAAAGTGCTAACAAGGGCTTAACAATGTGTGAAAATCCCAAAATCCCAAAATCCACTGTCTACAAAAGGACGTGAGACCCAAGAATGCACATACTCCTTTCTGTGTGGTATGAACTGGTGTGTCTAAAATTGCTTGTATGCGATCTGATGTCAATGCACGTCCCTCCTTAGACAAAAGGTGACCTAAGTAGGTTACCTTTGGTCTACAATATTGCAGCTTCTTCCGAGAGACTTTGTGATGGTGTGAAGCAAGAAAGGAAAGCAAGGATAGAGTACATTTTTCAAACTGTTCTGGAGTGTCGCTGCCAACAAGATGTCATCGACATATTTTATGAGAGCCACACCTTCGGGCAGTACAAAATAATCAAGTTCCCTTTTCAATGCTTGACTGTAAATACTCGGACTCTCAGTATAGCCTTGAGGAACTCTACAAAATCGATACGATCGATTATTCAAAGTGAAACCAAACAAATATCGGCTATCAGGATGAATAGGGATCGAAAAGAAAGCATTCTTCAAGTCTATCACAGTAAATGTAGTGGCGGCCGGAGGAACCAAAGTAAGGAGGGTTGTGATGTCAGAAACCACGGGATACTGTGGTACTACAATTTTATTGACTTCCCTCAAGTCAATAATAAATCTGTAAACTCATGTGTCAGTATCTCTCTTCAGAATCGGAAGAATCGGGCTATTGCAAACATTGTATGGGACTTCCTCAACAACCCCAACTCGTATCAAATCATGTACAATTCGTGTGAGCGCATCTTCTCCCTCCTGTGAAATGCGATATTGTGGCAAACGAGGTAACACAGCTCCCTCCTTGACACTAATCGGGACCGGAGGAATAACCATCTGACCCACATCAGTGTCTGAGGTAGCCCACAAAGATTCAGGAAGTGAGGCTAATGCAATATCTTCTTTAACAAGATAAATTCTGTCAGGTTCAGTATAATTATCGTTTAAAATGACTCACACCCCTTCAGAAAAACATCGTATCGTGGCTCTAAAGTACTTTAACATATCAAGACCCAAAATATTGTCTTGCGTGTTAGGGGAAAGCAAAAACAGACATGGAGCATTGAATTTATCAACATGGAATGAGAGTGGTTGTGACAATGGGCTAAGGGAAGGTGTTCCATCAAAACCTATCGAAGTAATAGTTGTGCCAGGCAGGGTAGCCCTCGGAACCAATTGTTTAGACAAAGTGCTAAGTGTAGCTCCTGTATCAACTACAAAGCGATCAGTAGAGCTCAAAACATGTGCTGTAACATTACCCCATCCTAGGCAATCCTATGCATGAGCAGAATCGTACAGATCAGGCTGGACATAATCAGACATTTGATATTGATTTCGCCTGTCGAATGTGTTCTGTCTCTGCTGTGGGCGTGTATTCGTGTCAGAGCAGGCACGATCGTTCATGTTTCCTCGAGGCTCCGAGAAACCTGAACTAGTTCTCCCTTGGCCCAGCCCTCTGGCATCCTGCTGAGGACGTAGCAACGGGCAATTACGCATCCAATGGCCTAACTGCTTACAATATGCACATTGATTCGAAGATAAATCCGTATGACCATAAGGAGTATTGGAAGGCGTTCGTCCACCTCTATCATAATTTCTGTCAGGGCCCCTATCGTAACTTCGAGAAGGCGTACCATATACCTGGGCCAACATAACTTTCGTTTTAACTCTTTTGATTTCTTGTCCTCAGTCCCCTTCGCCTCCGTCTCCTTGCGCTCATAATACTGAGCCATTGTCAAAACAGAGGCCGGAGAGGATGTAGTCCAAGAACTTTCGCTAGCTTTTAGGCGGCTGGCTATCCCTGGTAACAGATTCGTAACATATTTATCAACAAACAAATGCCTGCCGGTATCATCTGTTAGAGACTGGCCACTAAATTCATGGAAAGCTTCCTCGAAGCGAGAAAAGAAATCAGAAACCGATTCATCTATCTTTTGTTTGCACGATGCTAAAACAGTCCAATCAATCTTTTTAGGGGGGATAATCATTTTAAGTTTAATCGAAATGGCTGCAGGAAGGTTTAATATTAACTGATGTGGTTTTTGGGCGGGCTCTCGGTCAGCATCTAAGCGCTCTAAATCCTTCCATTCGGCACCAAAAACAGCCCGATCATCAATTTTACGAACAGTCCTCCACATGTCTGGGGGCTAGATTAGACCAAAAAACAAATCTATATCACATAAGGTCATAGTACAAGAATTTAAAGCACCTTCGACTTCCTCATAAAAAGCGGCTGGATTTTCACGCGGGTCAGGCAGCGCATTTTTAAGCGCCATTACATCTGCTCTATTCCAAGAAGTGTATACCCAATTATAAATAAAATATCCTTTAGAATCAAGAGAATTTTTATCATCATCATCACCCGTTCCTTTAGGAGGAACATACAAAGGTCGCATGACAACTGGCATCATCTTATCTGTCACGAAGATAGGAGACTGCGCCTCTCCGGGCGGATTGGACTGTGGAACGGCATCCGCAGCCTTTTTCTGCTCCTTCAGACGACTCGCCTCATTTCGTATTTTAACCAGTCGTGTAATCATGTCTTCTACCTGGGAAAAAACAAAAGAACCATCACGTAGCTGTTTATGATCAGTTGCGATATCAGCAGGTTCTAATACTGAGGAATATTTTCGAAACATTTCTACAACTTCATCAGCAAATATCAGAGTGAAATATATCTGCTCCTTTTCTGACCAATCCTTTATAATAGCAAAAAGATCGGAAGCAGGATCCGTGCTAGTCTTAGTGGTATTCATAGTCACAAAAGTCTTCTTCAAACTAAAAAATAGAAAAAACAAAATAGTCAATGAGCTCTTTACCCTGGGCAGACTTTGGTTTCTTCACCACAGATCAAGACAGGTGTCACTACACTACGCAGGGCAGATCCCCCTCCCTTGTCATATTGGCTTTCCGTTTCCACTACCCAGAGCAGTTGCTCAACCAGCCTCGCAACAAAAAAAAACTGCAAACCACTTTCTTGATCTCAAATTGTATCTCGCTGCTCCTGGAATCATCTAGTCCGGGAAGAACTCCGCAGATCCGTCAGGTGATACAGCCGGGCCTTTCTCCGTAGTCAGGATATCTCGATGATCGGTCAGCACAGCAGGTTCCACCAAGGTCGACAATACCTTCCGACAATGGGTGCTATGTACCCAGTTCCTCTTGTTGGTAACCCGAACTACCATTCTCGTGGCGAGGAGTACTTGCTCTGGTCCACGCCACCTCGGCTCCAAGCTGCTTGACCTCTCGAAGATTTTCACCATCACGAAATCACCGGGGCGGAGTTCATGGCCCTCACCTTGGGATTTATCAGGGAGCGCTTCTCGAACCTGTTGATGAATAGAAACCAAGCTGTCAGTTAATTGTGCCAAATAGTCATTCATTAAAACACAAGGTACATCATACACAGAGCTTGGTTTCAGGAACTCCCCAGATGTTCATAGGACGTCCGAATACCACCCCATACGGGGTAAGACCCGTTCTAGAATGTGGTACTGATCTAATGGACAATAATGCCAATGGCAGCGTATCTGGCCAAGTCAGATTCGCGGAGGCTTGAATTTTCGCGATTTTTAGCTTGAGAGTAGCATTATACCTCTCCACCAATCCTGCAGATTGTGGATGGAACACAGCATGAAACTTCTGCCTGATTCCTAATCCCTTCAGGACATACTTGATAACTTCCCCGACAAAATGAGGTCTGTTATCATTCCATAAAAGTCTGTAAACACCAAACCTCGGGAAGAACTCCTTCAGTAGCACCTTAGCAGTAGTAATAGCAGTATTATCATTCGTAGGGTATGCCTCAATCCATTTACTGAAGGCGCAAACCACCACTAAGACATACTTTAAATTATTACACATCGCTCAAGCTGAATGTAGTCCATTTGCAGGACTTCAAAAGGTGCAGTTGGTGTAACAAAACCTCCAGATGGAACTCATGTCCCTTTTCCAGGATTGTATTGCAAACAAATCAAGCAAGACTGTACTACTCTCTTAGCTGTGCTAGCAATTTCTGGATGCTCCGGAACTTGCTTGAGCATTTTCGTTATCGTGGAAGCTCCAACATGTGCTAGCCCATGTGCCATCTGAACCATAGGTTGTACGAAAGCTATAGGCAGCTTCCATCGATCCATTTGCTTGTTTCTCCAACAACCTTCATCATCTAACTCTCCTTCTTTAGACCACTGTTTACGTTCTTTTTCAGAAGCTGTCTTCTGTATCTCTCGCACTTCCTGCTTGCACCGTGCCATCTTTCAGCTTGTGACTTCACTACGTACATAGAATTTCTCTGCATCGCAGTTTCACGTGCTGCGCGGTCTACAAAGGCATTTCCCTGTCCAATATTATCTGTTACTTTCTTGTGTGCACTGCACTTCACTATAGCAATTTTCTTCGGATATGTCAATGCAGTCAAAAGATTATGCACTAAGTCTCCGTGCATTATCTGTATTCCGTGAGATGTAAGAAAGCCTCTTTCCTTCCAGAGTAGGCCAAAATCGTGCGCTACTCCAAAAGCATAGCGGCTATCTGTGTAAATGTTCACATACAAACCAGCACTAAGTTCACATGCTCGTGTCAAAGCTATCAGTTCAGCTGCTTGAGCCGATTTCTGTGGTATGCGAGCTGTCTCCACTATTGTCTCAAGCGTGGTAATTGCATATGCGGCTGAGATCGTACCATCTGGTAATTTCAAACAAGACCCATCAACCCACAATTCACCATCTACATCTGGAAGGGGCGTATCCTGCAAATCAATGCAACCCTTTGTCTGTTCTTCAGTCAGAAAAATACAATCGTTCTTGTGACTGAGGCTGGGTCACCGGAAATGGCAACAAAGTGGCTGGATTCAAAGTTGCACATCTCTTCAATGTAAAGTGAGGGGCTAGCAATGTCAGTTCATATCCTGTAAGACGAGCGCTAGTCAAGTGCTGCGTCTTTGTCTGATTCAAAAGGGCATCAACAGCATGTGGTACTAGTACTAACAATTTATGTGACAAAACTATTCCCTCACTCTGTCGAATTGACACCGCTGTTGCTGCAACTGAACGAAAGCATCCAGGTAATGCTCTAGCAACAGGATCAAGAACTGCTGAAAAATATGCACACGGACGTTGCTTATCGCCGTGTAGCTGAACCAACACTGACAATGCACATCCATCTTTCTCGTGGACGTAAAGTGTGAAAAGCTTCGTATAATCTGGTGTGCTTAACACTGGTGCTGAACAAAGGGCTTGTCGTAACTGTCGAAAAGCACTTTCACATTCTTCTGTCCATGGAAGGGGTACTGGGTATCTTTCGTCAAAAGTGCTAACAAGGGCTTAACAATGTGTGAAAATCCCAAAATCCACTGTCTACAAAAGGAAGTGAGACCCAAGAATGCACATACTCCTTTCTGTGTGGTATGAACTGGTGTGTCTAAACTGGACTGTGGAACGGCATCCGCAGCCTTTTTCTGCTCCTTCAGACGACTCGCCGCATTTTGTATTTTAACCAGTCGTGAATCATGTCTTCTACCTGGGAAAAAACAAAAGAACCATCACGTAGCTGTTTATGATCAGTTGCGATATCAGCAGGTTCTAATACTGAGGAATATTTTCGAAACATTTCTACAACTTCATCAGCAAATGTCAGAGTGAAATATATCTGCTCCTTTTCTGACTAATCCTTTATAATAGCAAAAAGATCGGAAGCAGGATCCGTGCTACGTAATACTTTACGAGCAACTTGTCTGATTTGGGCCGCACGGTCAGCAGACTACAAGGATCGAGTGTCCCGCATTTTCTGTTGGTCCGAACCAGAGTCCTCATCGTCTCCAGACGGAGCGGACGGAGCGATATACGGAGGTGGAGGTCGATCTAATAACAAAAAATCATCTTGCGGTTTATTAAGGATAGGATAAAGAGGCTGACGGACAGGATATTGGCCAGATATCTGCAACCTACGTTGTTTTTCCTCTCGCTCCTGTAATTCTTTCGCTTCCTTCTTGTTTAACTCCAGCGCTTTCTCATACACAGTCTTTCGCTGTTCCTTTTTAATCAACGCTTGCTCACGCTTCTCTTGCTGTCGTACCTCTTTCTCCCACATTTGCAAACTCTCAAACATATCACGCCTAGACTTTCGCTCAAACAGACATCGTTCCACATATTCAACCTTTGGCGCATCAAATGACCCATGCAGTGGCCAACGTAACTCAGGATCCTTTTTGGTATATTTATGCCACAACGTGCTGTACATTATGGCAGAAAGACCAAATTTTATATACATATCTCTATTAGGCATCCCCTCTGGGGGAGCCGGCTGCGATTCCTCAAGTCGTAAACTGGTACCACCAAACAAGCAACACATCTTTCGCAGTGCGCGAAAAACAGGCATGCTCAAGAATAGTGCAAGATATACACTACTATGGGGAAAGAGCGCTTAAGGTACTTTCTTATTACGTTGCGCTATACATATGAAAGTGGAGGAAAAATCCTCGCATGGCCTGCCTATATGGGTTGCAACGCTTATATTCTCATATCATATACATATCATATCAAACCAAGCAAAATCCACAGTAGACAAGTCTATCCCAAATACAAATATGCCACTATGCCACGGTAAATGTTCCTAAGACTACCTCACCGTACAAGGGCATCCAAAAACCTACAACAGGCGCCGCAAAACGGCTCTTACCAATCATAGGCTGTCCAGATTCCAACTGCCAAGTTCTAAATTCGACCAAACGGTCACTGCACGGCAGACTAGCAGAAGAGATCTCAGTCGAAGACCGGCGCCACCTGGATGGTCGGATCGGAAAGTAGGGAAGAACCACCTCGGGTGCCAAGACTCGGGTCTTCTCTGGCAGCGATCGCGTCCAAAGTGAAGTTCCGAACCTTCGTCATGACCAATCCTTAGGGCATCCGAGTCGTCGATGAGCCCCACGTGCCGGGCGCCAATTTGTCATGCAGGCCTCAGCCAGACCCGCTAGTGCAAGGGGTTTGCCCTTCTGCGCACGAAGTCCTCAGACTCAAAAGGAAAAAGTTGGCACGGAAACTGGAAATGCAAAACACAAAGTTTATTACACCTCATGAGGTGGTGCTAAAGTTCAGACAGTACCCTTCGGCACTGCGAGAACTAGCACAAAGGGCTACTGAACGCATGGTTTATTTATACCCACACAGGGGCTCAAAAGAAGGCGGTACAAAGCATAAGAGCACATTTTATGTCCATACAAGGAAATATCGAGAAGCACAATCGATCAGTGGGAGGAGCTAACAGTCTTGGGGTCTCGGCTAACACATTCCAATCTAAGGCTAACCATTAACAGATGTGGACCCTAACGGTCAGCGGCAAAACACAGAGATGCTATTATTAGCCTGTTGCTGGGCAGATTCAAAGGTCATGAGCAGAAAGGTAGGACAACGCACATGGTCGGCACGAGGCAGCGTGTAGCAGACAAAATGGCTTCCGTGAATCCAAAATGGATGCCGCTAAATGTCAAGATAACAGCCAAAACTAAGATGTCTTTTGCTAACGCTCAACTTAATCGCTGTCAAATTACAACAAACAGAAGAGCGGGGGGGACAAGGGTAAACAGAGGGAGTCCCAGAAAGGGCCCCAAAGTACTTCCCAAGGGAACCAATGGAAGGGTTCCCAGCCTCCCCCTGGGAAGAAGCAAGAGGCCCTGACAGGTAAACCTGTTCAGAGGGGCCTCTACAAGTGCTTTATGTGTGGTCAAGTGGGCCACCGTTGGTATGATGCACAGTGTCCCCTGAAGGATGCCAAAGCACCACCAAGTGCACCACCCCGTCAGATGGCGAGTGTAGCCCTGGCAGGGGAGGAGATAGGTGCCCAAGGTGGGTGGGGTACGCAGAAATGTCCCTTGTCTTTTTAGGAGACTTTGAGATGATCCCTCAAACCTAGCTGCCTGATAACACTAAGAAGTACAGGCAGTGGGTGACCATCAATGGCCATAGGGTGGAAGCTCTAAGGGACACAGGGGCCAGTGTGACAGCTGTCAATTGCCGGTTGGTGTCCAAGGAGCAGGTTATCCCCCATGCATTCCTCCCTGTAATTGCCGCGGACATCTCGCAGAGCCAGTGTGAGGTGGCTCAAGTTCCTTTTGAGTGGGGGGGACATCAGGTACTCTCCAAGTAGCTGTGAGGCCAGCCATGCCTGTGGATTGTCTGTTGGGGAACGATTTAGAGAGCTCCCCTTGGGCTAAAGTGGGGAAAAAGTCTCATTTGGAGATGTTGAGTCTGCCTGTGTGGGCGTGTCAATGGCAGCCAGTAGGGGTGTTCAAGAGATCCTGGAGCCTGAAAGCATGGCCCAGGTACCCGCCTTAAAGAGAAGAGGTAGGGGGCATGGGAAACCAGCCCCCAATGTTCCTACAGTTCAGGAGGAGGCAGACCTTGAGGGGGATGCCCAGGAACCTACAGGGGAGCATGTTGCTGAACTGGGGGACCTGCCTGAGCTGATCCATTGGCAGCCAGAAGGAGGCCCCTCCATGATGGAATTTTGTTCAGAGCAGAGGAAGTGCCCTTCTCTTGAGGGTTTGTGGCAACATGCCACAAACCAGGCAGCAGGTGATCAGTCTGGATCATATTGGATCTACTGGGAGAATGACCTCCTGTATAGCGAGCCTAATGTTGCTGAGCCTGGGTAAGCCCGTGTGCTGGTGGTATACCCCAGTGCTTCAGAGCCTTCCTACTGGGGTTGGCTCATGATGTGCATTTAGATGGACATCTGGGGCAGGACAAGACCTTTGAAATGCTTGTCACCCACTTTTATTGCCCCCAGATGCGGACGAGTTCAGACACTGTTTGTAGGACATGTCAAACTTGCCAGGCAAGTGGGACAAGTGGAAGGAAGTAAAAGGCTCCTCTCCAACCTTACCCTGTAGGACACCCGGTAAGAGGACCTTTGAGTCTGGTCAAGGAAAGCTGGGAGCAATCTCCCAGGAAACCTCCCCAGGATGTATACAGTTAAAAGCTGGCCTTCAGGAACCAGACTTGGCAATTCAGACAACTCGCTCAGGCGAACTTGGAAGCCAGCCAGGAGGAAATGAAGAGGTGGTACGATCAGAATGCCACTCTGAGCTTCAACCTGGACAGAAAGTTTGGGTCTTGGCACTGTACAGCCTTGTGCGCTCCAGGACAGGTGGACCGGACAATTTGAGGTGGTGGAGCGCAAGATTGAGTCACCTATTTGGTGAACATGCGGTCTCCTAGGAACCCTTTGCTGTCCTGCATGTCAACCGCCTGGAGCCCCACTTAGAAAGGTCCGAACTGGGCATGCTCCTAGCAACAGATGATGGAATGGAGGAGGAGACTGAGCCTCTTCCTGACCTCCTCTCTACAACAGAGCAAGATGGGTCAGTAGATGGTGTCAACCTCTCTGCCACACTGACCCTTGAACAGCAGCAAGATTGTTGCCAACTGGTGGGGCAATTCTCTGATTTGTTTTCCCTGGTTCCTGGTGTCACTGAGTGGTGCGTCCACGATGTGGACACTGGGGACAGTCCTCCTGTTTAGCACAAGGCTTACAGAGTGACTGACAGGGTCAGAGCTTACATCAAGGAAGAGGTCTCCAAGATGTTTGCCTTAGGGGTAATTGAGTCCTCTAACAGCCCTTGGGCCAGCCCAGAGGCCTTGGTCCCAAAGGCTGCCGCACCTGGTGCCACACCCGAACTCCTGTTCTGTGTGGACTACCGAGGACTCAATTCAGTCACCAGGACTGACGCGCACCCCATCCCTAGAGCTGATGAGCTCATTGATCGGTTAGGGGCTGCACGGTACCTCAGCACGTTTGATTTGACGTCTGGGTACTGGCAGATTGCCATGACTGATGGGGCCAAAGAGAGGTAAGCATTCTCCAAACCAGATGGGCACTACCAATTCTGGGTTATGCCCTTTGGGATGAAGAATGCCCCTGCCACCTTTCAGAGGTTGGTCAACCAGGTGTTGGCTGGACTGGAGGATTTCAGTGCCGTCAAACCTGGATGATATTGCAGTGCTCAGCACCAGTTGGGAAGAACATCTGCGCCATGTCTGGGAAGTGTTGATGGCACTGTGAAAGACAGGCCTCACCATCAAGGCAAGTAACTGCCAGGTCGGGCAGGGTTCCGTGGTGTACTTGGGACGCCAGGTGGGGAGCGGCCAGGTGGCGCACCTTCACCCCAAGATTGATTCCATCCTGGCATGGGAACCCCCAAATACTCAGACACAGATGAGAGCCTTTTTGGGACTCACAGGGTACTACAGGAGGTTTGTCAAGGGGTATGGCAACATTGTTGCACCCTTGACTGAGCTGAATTCCAGGAAGCAGCCCAAGAAAGTGAACTGGACTGACACCTGTCAGAAGGCTTTTGACGCCCTGAAGAATGCCATGTGCACAGTACTCGTGCTTCAGGCGCCCAACTTCTCAAAGGAATTTGTTGTCCAAACAGACACTTCAGAGCATGGTGTGGAGGCTGTTCTTTCACAGATTAATGAGGAGGGCCTAGACCAACCTGTAGCCTTCAACAGTAGGAGGTTACTTGCACAGGAACAGAGGTGGAGTGCAATTGAGCGTGAGGCATTTGCTTTGGTCTGGGCACTGAAGAAGTTAAGACCATACCTGTTTGGGACTCACTTCCGGCTTCAGACAGACCACAGGTCCCTCAGATGGTTGTTGCAGATGAAGGGTGAGAACCCAAAGTTGTTGAGGTGGTCCATTTCACTACAGGGGATGAACTTTACGGTGGAACACCGCCCTGGTACAGAACAGGCCAATGCTGATGGTCTGTCCAGATTTTTCCACCTTATTGAAGACAACTCCCCAGGGTAAGGGTAGTTCTCCCCATTGCAGAGCCTGTGTGCAGTCTAGTACTGCCATGTCGACTTGGTAAGTGCACCCAATTGCCAGTTCCTAAACCTTCCCTTTTCTTTATGTCAGACACCCCTAAGATATGCTCAAGGGCATGGTGTATTGTTAGTATAACGTAGGACATGCCCTGGTATGTGTGGCATGTCCTAATAGTGAAATACAGCCATTTTCGTGTTTCACTATTGCAAGGCTGCCAGTCCCCATAGGCCAGAATGGGCAGTTTTCTTATAACCTCTTATAATACTAACTGACCCTGGGAACATGGTAGAAATTCGAATTTAGTATGCCTGAACTCACAATGATAAAATACATTTTTTAGTGAAGTTGGTTTTAACATTCTGTGTTTGAAAATACTACTTTTAGAAAGTAGGTATTTTCTTGCCTAACCATCCAGCCCGCCTCTGCTAGCATGCGAATTGTGTGTCTTGTTTTGTGAGTGAAAGGGGCTGGGAGATTCCATGCGACAGGGTGAGTCAGCACAAGGCTGAATAGACATATCTGCATGTAAATTGGTAGAAGGAGTAGCACCTGGGTCTGAATAGGTCTGTGCCTGCCTTCCACAATGCTGGTTCCACCTCCTGTGGTGTGTCTGATGGCCCTGATCCATCATGCCAAAGGAAAGAAGGAGGCCTGTAAATAAAGTGCTCCAGGACTGCACAGAACTGGTTTGGACTAGGTACAAGCCCCTCTGCCTTCAGAGGACAAAGGATTTTGCAGTATAAATATTAGGAGCCAGACCCCAAGACTTTAGATCACTTCTGGAACAACAAGACAAACCTGTACCAAGGAGAAGAACCAAGGAAGCTGTAGGAGTTGGGCTACCCCCCTGCCGTGTGCTCTGTTGCTGGGTTGGCCTACAGTGGTGTCTTCAGTGCCAAGGAGAGGAGAAGAAATGTTTCAAGAACTTTCATCATCTTGGAGATTGTTAGTCCAAGGGCTTGAACTTGTGCTTGCCTCCTGCTGAAGTCTCAGGGACAAAAGACTTCACCACCAGCTCCCCTCTGAATTTCCTTGCTGGTAATTCTGTCTGCAGAAGCCTGCGTGTCGCTGAGAGCTGGAAGCGCCACTCAACAAGAAGAAGCGCGTCGCAGTCGCAGCTGTTGCAGTCGCATCGCCGGAGAAGTGTGTCGCTGCCGCAGAGGTCGCCGCCGCATCACCTGAGAAGCGTGCCTTCGTCAATGCTGTTACCCGACGCATCACTGGAGAAGCGTGTCGCCACCACAGAGGTCGCCGTCGCATCACCGGAGAAGCATGTCGCAGGGCCTTTCGCGGCCCAAAAGATACGGAGTCCGACGCCGAGTGTGCATGCATCGTCTTCACATCGTCGCATCAAGGGTGCCATCTTATCGCATAGCACTGAATTGTCGCATCGTGCCATCATCTTGCCGCATCGTAACCTGGCCGTAGTACGAGAATCTACGCATCACCTCCTGTCCGGTAAGGACCAAGACGCATCCCCTAGTCTGTGTAAGCACTGGGGCGCGACGCATCGTCTCCCCTGAAGCAAAGAAACCGATGCCTCTCCAACTCTGCAAGTCTTTTATTTGTTTTGCGTTACGCATCTAGGTACTTTTGTGAGAACTGTGTCGCATTTATCATCAACTTGAACTAAGTGACTTCTACCATCTTTATGTTTATTTTAAGTACAGATTTGTGGATTTTTGTCATTTGTGGTCTTGCGTTAAGTTTATATAAAGAATACTTATTTTTATAAAACCTGTGTCGGGTCCATCTGTAGTGTTTTCACTGTATTACCTTGTGTGTTCAGAAATGCTTAACACACTGCCTCTGAGATAAGCCTGTCTTCTTGTGCCAAGCTACCAAGGGGGTGAGCAGGGGTTATCCAGTAGTGTAATCCCCTTTCCCTGACTTAGAAGCAAGGGTCCCTATTTGGTCAAAGGTGTATACCATTGCCAACTAGAGTTCCCCAGTTCTAACAGCAATCAACTGGGCTACGCCATTAATATATCCTCTAAATCTATCATCAACTGAATGTGCTTTACATATTCTCTAAAATGATGTACATCCTCTTTGAAATATCTGTATTAGCAGAGATATGGATTCAGTATTACAAGATAATTTTGTAGTGCGATTGTGTTACTTGAAGACCAGATTGACAGTGACAGTGTACTTGTGTAGCTATTAGGAAATAGTGCACACAATAGGTAACCTTTAATAGTACCTCACAAAGGCAACAAAAGGGTCTTGAGGTTCTAGTGATGAAACAATACACCAAACAAAGTCATCAATACATTTTAAATTTCCCTTAGGAAGCATTTTAAGAATATAGCATTTTCCTCATCATGGAGGAAAAGTCTGCTTAATACTTACAAATTCTCATTTAGTTATGTCAAGAAGCCTTATGTGAAATAACCTCTGTGCTGTAATTGTATATGCAGGTACTCAAAGTATACTTTCTTCTCATTAGTCTTTGTCATATGTATGAACGGTTACCAATTCACAAAAGCATTCTTTCCACTATTGTTATCATTATAAATGTGTATCCTATGTGTAAAACACACTCAATTATGTCACATTCTATGCAGTTAACTATAACTGTAATATAAGGATGGAGCATTGTATGCTTCCAGTATGCAGCCATCACCTTAGGCTCTTGTTAATATCCACCATGAGTGAAGTGTAGTTTTTACGAAAATCCAGGCTCAGCTCCTGGTTTTGTTGGTTGTTTTTTAAAAAAATGTGCCACGCCTCGTTAGATAAATCACGAGAGTGTGTAATTGTTTTAATTACCTATGACCTTTTTGAAGCAAATTGAAATACTACCTCAAATCTAAAACTGATTCTGACAGCATACAATGAGACAAGTTGAAGCTTGGTTAACCGTGAATATGATAATATACTGATTCTGACCTTTCATGTAGGACAGTACATGTGCTAGGCATTTCAAAGCACCAACATGGATGATCAGTAATTGACACAATTTGATAGAAATTTGACACCAATTTAAAAAAGAAAGTGGATTTTTTTCATCTTAATATAAACATTAAAACGAACGAGATAGCTGACATATAACTGGAGTCATGGCTTTTGCAAGTAAATATAAATCACAGCAATTTAATACTATAGAATGTTTGCTTTATGGTCAATTGGAAAAAAGTGGTAATGACAATCAGCCACTTGCAGGTCATTTTGCTTGGAACCCACGGGGTAAAGGTCATGCGGGTCCCTGGACCAGGCCACAATAGTCAATTCCCTTTGACCTGGCCTGGTGAGCGTGGGTGCAGGGTTGTCCTGACTGTCCTTGATGCTGAACGGAAGCTGCGGGAAACTGTTTTTGCAACTTACACAGTGCTGAGGGAATACAAATTGCACAAACACAATAATGGTGTCACTGCTGACTTCAGATAAAGATTGGACGGTGTTCCCTCAAAGTGCAGCTTTGAGTGTGGGGGCCATTTGCCAGACTGGCTACCAACAAGCCTTGGCAGCAATAAGCACAGCAACATGTAATTGTTGACATCCGGTGATCCCAGGGAACACAGTAGCTGCCTGAAACGTTGTGGAAGGCAGAACTACAGTTTCCACAATGCACAAGACTATTTAGACTTGGGCGACATCTTGGAGGCCCCAATGGCCAGCGATTCTTCGGATCCAGAGCGTTGTTTTACCTGCAATGTGCTGGGAACTGGTGCCACTAGTCTACTGGAGTCTGAAGGTGCTTCAGGAACTTTCTGGGGTCCCTCTGCCTGGGGGAACCAAGCTATAGCCTAGGACGATACTCGTTCAAGAAGTTCCAAGATCACTGCCACAGGGACAGAGTATTTTCCCTCTTTTGTTTTGATGTGGCAAAGTCCTGTTGTCTTTGTCCTCTTTGAATCAAAATGTTTCAGAACTGAGGTTGCTTGTGTCAGGGGTGCCCCTTAAATCCTAGGTTAAGGGGAGGTAGGGGTGGGGGAGCAAGTAGCCAATGGGTTGCTAGTCCCAGTAGCTAATTTACTCTTGAGGTGACCCCATCCAGTGGTGTAGGCTGCCAATTCTACTCAGAACCCTCTATTCTGCGACTTCTAAGATGACAGAACCCTTCTTTCAGTGTACAGATTGAGCTGCCCACCCTGGAGATGTGCCTGGTGTCCTGGGGTGTACACCTCCTTGCATACTCAACTTCCCGCCTGTCCAAGTGCAAATGTCCCTGGGGTAGGGTAGAGCTGTTGCTTCCTCTGGGAGTTAGGCCTGGTGCATATTGGAGGAGGTGCATCCTTTCAAGCTCACTGCCTGGATGTGTCGCTTCACTAGCCTTCTTGGGAGGGAGGAGGTGAGACCTCCTTCTTGCCCAGGCCTTTGTTCCTGACTCCTGGTAATGATAACACGGCTTGGCAGGAGGACATAATATTGTCTTGGAGGCAGCCAGTGCCGTACTTTCAGCCAGAGACAGAGAAGCTGGGGCACGCAGGTGAGCAACATCCCAGTTAACCACCTGGGTGTATGCCACGTCCTTCTCAACATGAGATTTTTGTCAGGGGTGATAAGGCACGTCGCTTGATACCATACTGGACATATTTTCGAAGTACCATAATGGAAGTAACAACCTCAAGGGTGTCCGTCTGCAAGCTCATGTTATCCTTTGGCCCGTTTTTCACTTATAGTGTACTTTAATCGTAAAGAGTACTATAGGACTTCATGTATCCCCATTGCTTCAAATGCAAAATACGTGCCTATCTATGCCTTAATTATATAGCACGTAGGGATGCAAAGTTCACCCCCAGGAGTCTTCTCGGCATAGACCCAATGCATTTCGTGAATGGACAGCCCTTCGTCAGGGGTAACTCCAAAATTAAAATCACCATTTATTATTATTCTGTATCATTGAACATGCAACGTAAACTGTGTATATCTACTTGCAATGTGCAAGACTCCAATTTATGCCTTTTAACAGAACTTTTTCTTTCTCTCTGTCTTTTCAAACCCTTATCCCCATGTCCCTCTAAAAAACCTTATACTAAATCTGTGTCAAATGTATCCCCGCTGTTCCTACATTTATTTATTATTTATTTTATTTATGCATTTTTATATAGCGCGGACTTTACCCGGTGTCAGAGCGCTTCACAATAGGAACAGAACTGATACATGAGAACATTACAAGTGAGCAAAATACAAAAGCAAACGTTACATTAAATGAAGCAAAAAAGACAATCGTGAGCCAACAAAATACAAGAGGTAGCAAACGGTGCATTACAAAAGTGACAATCGTGAGCCAACAAAATACAAGAGGTAGCATAGGTGCACATCATGTTATTATTATTATTAAAACAGTCTTGTATCGCGCATAGTTACCCTGGAGCATCCCAGCGCTTGTGACATACTGCTAAATACAAATACATCATCATCAACACCAAAAGTAAAATGTTCGCCCCATGCAGTCTTATCAATCCAATTGTATTACCAATGAACACCGCCAACATGATCACTCTAAATCTAATAAAAACGGGAATTTATAACTGCAGATTCCCACTCTTATGCTTCGCAGTGAAAAACGCCACAACTAATCCTCTTCCTACCAACTTAACAGTGCTCCAGTGCACACCTTCAAGTGAAGCGTAACGATCTCAATTAAATCACCCCAAGCGTGACCTCTCCATCTTGACCTCCTATCTGAATTCCCACCTTGCACCTGACTTTAATTACCAAACGAAACCACCCCCAACACAAAAACCTACAGGTCCCATAAACCACTTCGTCCCTTACCATTAATACACTCCTGCATATACTTGAGATTTACACATTTTTGGTTACAAAGATATACAATGCTTTCACAAGATTCCGTTTGACATATCTGTGATCAAAATAATAATAAACATGATGAAAATGATGGACGATTTTTTCTTTTTTTTTAAAACAACACTGTTAGTTTTTAAAAATGGGATAGACTCCTTTAGTGAACTTGATGTTCCGAAAAAGTCTTTAACGTGTTCATTTCTTTTTGACTTTTAATCCACTTTATTGTTCTGGGTACAAACGATCCGAGGGGCAATTATTAATTGTATATCTGAGTGAATGATAGAATGCACTCCTTTTGTCCTCTAATTCATTTGTTTACGGTTGCACTAGGCAAAAAATATATGTGTGCAGACTTGACCCGTGCCCTGCCCCGGCAGCACAAATGTATAACTCCATAAAATGTGGAGCATCATCTTGCTCCATCTGTACGCCACACAGCAAAATTCAGACATATTCAAAAAGACTCCATTCTTAGTTCAGTTATCCATTTTCTTTCTTGCTTTCTTTGATGTATTTTTTTGTTCTTTACTTGACAAAGGGCTGTTCGTGCCCGAAATACATTGGGTCTTTGCGGAGAAGACGCCTGAGAATGAACTATGCATATCACGTGCTATAGAATTAATGCCTGGATAAGCGTGTCTTTTAGCATTTGACGCAATGGGGATACATGAAGTCTTGTATGTGAACGGAGAAAGTAAAGAACAAAAAACACATGAAAGAAAACAAGGGAGAAAATGGAAGAAAATGGATGAAGGCCAAACAACAAATTTAGGCTGACCCTTGATAGGTATAGACAGAGGTTCCAAGGCAAGCACAAGAATCTCTACATAGACTGGGGGGGACTTCCTTGTTATCATACTAGCAAGGCACTGAAGGGCTGGGTGAGAAGCAGCAACGTAGATGATTATTCAGGGCTGTATAACTTGATTTTGAACGTGCACATGCTAGACATTTGTTTTCCAGAACTACGCCAACGCCTATTTGTTATCAAGCTGACTGACTCCAGGAAGATTGCTCAGGAGGAAGACCTCTAGGTCAGCAACAGTGTCCAAGAAAGCATCTTGGGGGAATCCCAAAAGGCTGGTTAGGGTTCCTACCATAAGAAGATGGGGGAGAGAAAAAAAAAGTTCTCTTAAGGCCCCCAAAACAGTTCACAGGGGAAAGGGTCCCATCCCCAATCTGGACACCAGATAGAGAGCTTCCCTGACAAAAGTCAGAACAAACCCCTAAGTGCCATGAGTGCTACGAGTATGGGCTCTACAATGGAGATCCTAAGTGTCCCAAGAAGGCACAGCCTCCCACTGGAGAAAAGACACCAGGGGTGGTGAGTGTAGCATTTGGGGAGGAGTTTGTGTGAATTAATGGGGGAACTCACTGAGGTTCCCCTAGTGCCCATGGGTGAGGTGGAGATGGTACCAAACACCCACATGCCTTCCAATACTGCAAAGTATAGGCAGTGGGTTACCATCAATGGGCAAGGTGTTGAGTCTCTAAGGGACACAGGTTCCAGCATAACTGTAGTAAGTAGTGAGCTGGTGGCCCCAGAGCACATTGTACCCTATACATTCTACCAGGTTGTGATATCAGACAACTGTAAGGGTCCCTAACCAGTGGTCCTTGCTCCATTTGAGCGACGGAAGGTCTTAGGTCTTCTGAAAGTTGCAGTGAGACCAGCCATGCTTCTGGAGTGTTTGCTACGGAATGATCTGGAACACAATACCTGGAAGGAATTAGATCTCAGGCCAAACCTGGAAATGTTGGGGTTGACTGTGTGGATTTGTGCTACCACCCGGTCCGTTGCTGCCCAGGCAGGGAGTCAAGGAATTCTGGAGCGTGGAAGAATGTCCCAGACAGCTGCCAAAAGATGTAAGGGCAAGGGGCATGGGAGACCACCCTCTGAATGTCTTCCAGCTAAGGTGGATGGGGCTCGAGAGGAGATTGCCCTAAAACCCAGAGGAGAGGACAGGCTTCCTTTGGTGACTTGCCTGAACTTGCTGGATGGCAGTAGAAGGACCCACCAGGGAGGACTTCTGTAAGACACAGAAGGAATGCCCAATGCTCGAGGGCATGAGTCAACAGGTCAAAACCCAGGAAGCAGGTGATGCCTATGGTAGTCATTGGATTTACTGGGAGGACAACCTCCTGTATAGTGAGCCTAAGGCACCTGTGCATGGGTCTACAATGGCACTGGTCGTCTCTCAATGCTACAGGGCCTCCCTACAGGAGCTGGCTCATGGGATACCCCTGGCAGGACATCTGGATCAGGACAAGGCTATTGCTAGGCTTGTCCCCCACCTCATTGGCCCTGAATTAAGATTTTCTCATATTCTTTCTGTAGGACTTACCTGGCCTGCCAAGTCAGTGGAAAGACAGGGCAGAAGCTGAAAGATGCATTGAATCCCTTGCCTGTCCTTAGCACCCCCTTTAAAAGGTGAGGCATCAACACTGTAGGGCTCATGGATCTCCAGACCACTTCTGGCAATATGTTTATCCTGGTTCTGGTGCATAATACCACAAGGTACCCAGATGCCATCCCTCTGAGGACTGTAGCTGTACCTGCAATGGCTAAGGTTCCGAGTGGGAATTTTTAACAGAGTGGGTTTCGCCACGGAAGCGGTGTCTCGTAGGGGTACCAACTCCGTGTCTGCTCATATGTGGTCAATGTGGAAAGAGTGTGGAATTTCCTATACTTTGAGAGATTCAACAAGACCCTTAGGAGCATAAACAAGGGTCTGCCTGTGGCCATGAGTTGTAAGAGTAATGTCCTCTTATCATGCCGGCTCTTTGCTTATAGAGAGGTACTAAAGATGGGGGCTGCCTTTAGCCACTTTGAGCTTCGGTATGGTCTTACTGTGAGGTGACCTCTCAGTTAGGTTAGCGAGGGGTAGGAGCAATCACGTATGAAACACCCCAAGATGTTGTTAACTACGTGCTAGCCTTCAGAAGCCAGATGGCCAAGTTGTGGAAGCAAGCTTCTGATAATTTAGAAGCCAGCCAGGAGGTAATGAAACAGTGGTATGGCCAAATGGCTACCCTTCTGACATTTCTTACTGGGCAGAAAGTATGGGTAATTGAGCCCAGGGCTCTCCAAGACCATTGGACTGGGCCCTATAAGATTTTTGAGAGGAAGGTGGAGGTCTCTTACATTGTTGTGTAGTTTCTACTCTATGGTAGGAAGTGCACATCTGTGGTAAGCATAACCATTGAGATGGTTTCAGACTGATTCTAGGCACCCCCTCTGGATATGTTGGTCAGCTAGCTCACAGTGTCACATAGGCCCCCTAACCCTAGGTAGGTGGCAAATGGTCCTGGCAACGACTGTACATGACAACCCTTGTGTCCCAGGAATCATGATAACAGATCTGGAACCCTTTTGCTCAGTTACTCACTCCCTCTTTCTATCAGAGAAATTTACAAGGAATGCACAGTGGAGCGTTTTCAATATTTATCAATCCAACGTGGCGCTTGTATTAAATATGTATGCTGCAATGATCAATAAACAGAAGCAAATGAAAGTCATTAGAAGCATTAGGACAGTGAACAGAATGAAAAGATCCACCATCGTGCTAAACAATGTATATATATGCAAGCATATAATTTTAAGAAATCTGGTGTACTCCTACTATACGTCCCCTAACCTAAGTGTCTAGGGTGTGTGTGTTCTGCCAAGAATATCTGCACTGGATGATCCATCCCCCGTTACTTGAAGGGAAGTAATGTAGGTCCCCCGTCATGGTCATGAGCTGGACACCCCTCATAGAGATATCAGCAGGCTGTTAAGCCAAAGCATAAGCATGTAGAGTCCTTGTAAATGACAGTAAAGTGCTTCTCCACTAAAACTCAGAAATGGATGTTTATTTATAACAAAAGGCATCCTTGCCTTGGGTCGAGATCTTGATCAGGCATCCATTGTCTATATGTTATAGATGTCTCTGTCACCATATGTACAAAACAATTAATCACAGTTGCACAATGTACGTATAGACCTTGTACATGATGTGTCAAGGTATCATGATAGGGTTGTGAAGTTAGGGCCAGATGTAGGAGGCCATTTACCGACCGGTAACGGCCGATTTCGGCCGTTACCGACCGGTAAATGGGTATTTGTGATGTAGGTGGCCAATTTTACCGATTCGGTAAATTTACCGAATCGGTAAATTTACCGAATCGGTAAAATACCCAATCGGTATTTTTACCGATTCGGTAACTGCCAGATGTAGGTGGGACTCTTCTGAGTCCCAAAGGCCTTACAGATTCGGTATTTTACCACCCAATCCAATTGGGTGGTAAAATACCGAATCCAGGTGTGCATGCACATGTGTGCATGCACACCTATGCCATGTGACAGACCGACATGCCCTTAGGGCATGTCTGTGTGCCACATGGCACACATGCCTGTATTTGGGGTGCTAGAGGGTGTCAAAGTGACACCCCCTGCACCCTTGCTGGAATCGGTATTTACCGATTCTGTAAATACCGATTCGGTAATGCCCATTGATTCCTATGGGCTTCAATGCCCATAGGAATCAATGGGCATTACCGAATCGGTATTTACCGAATCGGTAAATACCGAATCTTAACGATTCGGTATTTACCGATTCAGAAATACCTACATCCCCCCCCTCTATTTTACCACTTCTTAAATACCGAATCAGTAAAATTCGGTATTTAAGAAGTGGTAAAATAGAATTACCTACATCTAGCCCTAAGTTTGTAAGCAAGTATAGATTCATAGAAACAAATCAGCACTGTCTCAGTTGCAAATGTGTGGGAAAAGTCATTGTGTGAGAGTAAAGGCAACTTTTAGGAAGAAACCAGTGTACATGTAAAAATGGCAGTGTTCCCTCTAGGCCTAACTGGTGTTGTATAGCGTTTTAGGACCCTAGTGTAATTTTCCCGATTCATGCCCTTATATAGGTATAAAATACTGTATACTTAAATAGGCATAGAAATCAAAACCATATTAAGACATAGCTCATGTAGTCCTAATATGGCTTGGCTACTTCAACTAGTTCTGAAAATCTACAATCATTTCTTGGAAAAACCCGCCTTCAGCAGTCAGGGACTTCCCCCTGCATGAATATTAATTTATCCAAGAACTCATGGAGTTTTCTGAGAAGTAAGTCTCTAATGACGTTATTATGTCCAACCTTACGTCAAACTCAGCACCTTCAAGGTATAAATATGCCCACATTTGTCCAAACAAACACACAGTGGTTTAGAGCAGTTCGACTATCTACTTGCCTGACACGCCCTGCTGCAGTAAGTGCCGAAGGAAGCCGACCCTCCAGCTGACGCACTGAGAGACGCTGTACTTTCTCCAGCCGAGAAATCCAGCTCCAGTGTTTCCAGGCTACCCTTGCAGGTTGCTAGGAAATCGAGTCCTGAGAGAGAGATACCAGACCTCCTACATTCTAAAACCAAGGTACGGAGCTGATTAGACCCTAAGAGAATTCTTGGATTAGATTCTTGGCAAAGAATACTGAAACTAAGCTACACCTCACTTACTTCTTCCCTTGTACTAGACCTAGGTTAGGTACACCGGGGTAGGCGTATTTTAGAAGCACCAGTTGAGTACTTTTAGTCATTATTTATCAATGTATGTATTTTATATATTTTATGGCTTAGAAACCATACCATGCTTTTACAGTATTATTTTATAATACTCTTCGTACTGTACGCTTTGTACTTTACAACAAGTATTACGATTGCAGCACTTCATTTCTTATGCTTGAGAAAGAAGACTGTTCAATAAATACATTTAATTGAAAACACCCGTCTCTCTATTTTCTCTGCACCTCTGGTGAAACGAAGCATGCACGATTGACTGAGTGAAATAACTATCTATTGTTTCCACGTCTCTAGAGATACATTTCTTATTCTTGGGAAACAAAGTTGTCATGTTTTAAGCGGTTGTCAGAAACTAATCCCTTCTTGTTCATTCGAGAACGTTTCTAGTGACCTCGGAGCTAGCTGGCACACACACAATTAAGTCTACTATATTCGGTAGAGACCTAGTTGACGTCAGTCCTACGTCTAAACTACAGGATACACTATTCCAATGCGCAGAGCCTATTGGGAATATAGGAACTACACTACATGGCGCCCAATGTTTGGTAAGGCGATAATTTAACGCTAGATACTAGAGTAACTCAGTTGTGCTTTTCACACAGACCCTTTTTCCCGTAAAATACTCCAATAGACGTCTGGAGTGGGTTTAAGGATATAATATCCGCCTCAAAGCTGAGTAGGACGAAAAATCCTATGTATTAGTTTTTGGTTAGTTCAACGTTGAAGGATACAGTGTTCCAAAAATATTGTGCACCTAATATTTGTTTCCTTGAAACTTGCTCTGCAAACTTTCGGTCAACAAAATGATAGATAGTGAAGACGAAAGGGATAGAGCTGCAGTAGCAGCTCAGGCAGTTTTGGACGACACAAAATGATCCGAATGCTTTACTCATCCCGGTAAATATAAAGAAAACTATTTCTATAAAACTCATAGAAAATGGGCTATCACCAAGAGGTGGTAAATTAATATTTGTTATAGAGGCACATGAATATAGGCAGACAGAAGTATTCTATTCATGTATTCTGTTTCCTGCAGCAAATGCACACGAGTTCCACTTCTATAAATTAGAGGAACCACCAGCGGAATACGTTCCTTTCGAGGACGTTGAAATACCACTAACTTACCAAGAGCATCAGCTCTGGTTTAATGACGCCCTACAACATCAAAATCACATTACCAGGCTTGGTCCACTAGGTAGACCAGGAGCCACATGGCCGGTACTAGCCAGCTATACAACACATCCTGACATTGAAAGAATGACAGCTCCTGAACTGTTAGCTCAGCTAAAACAGCTAATTAAAATACACAGACAGTTGTTTCAATATGTCATGAGGACTTTAACAGTCCAACCAGCTGTATGAATTTCACAGCACATCCCTCATCAGGGGAACACAAACAAAATTACACCACAGACTATACAGTCAGTCATTGGTAAATGACCCGCAAAACGGGAACAAATTCCATTCTGGTTAGCTCAAAAAATTACTCAAATAGAGGCTGTATTCCCTGATAGTACACCTCATGAGAAACACAGGATTCTAACAATCTGTTTACCAATGGCAATCTACACAAAAACACATGGTGTCCCGTCTATGGCGGTAATACCAGACGTTCTAAGACAGATTCAAAATGAGTATAGTCCAGAACCGGCCTTAAATCTGGGTATGAAATTACTAAAAGATTTCAAACAGGTCTCGGCTATACTATTAGCCAACATCAAAGGTGAAGCAGCATCAGTGGCAATCCGCCAAAAACTAAAAGAAACGCATATAACGGATCAACCATTTGAACTTGCCAGAATTATTGAAAAATCATATGAAGAACTAGGTAGAGATAGTTTCGGTGGGAAACCAGTAAAGCCCCAACTAACTGAAAATCCTGAAAAAGTTTTTATTAAAAATAATCTCACTACTACTAAAAAGAAGTGGGAAAACAGCAAACAGACACTTCCTAGAGAGAAGCGTTCACAGTCCAGAGGAAGGTCTCCTCAACAGGAGCCCTCTGAAAAGAGGTATAACCTCAGAAATAGGGATAATTTGAGAAAACCTGATAGATATCAAGATAATGATACACATTCCTCTCGTACCTTTCAGACTTCCTCACAGAAATCCAAAAGAAGAGGACGATCAGAACAAAAAGAAGAACGCGTGAAGTCCAAAGACGAACAACACGTTCTGAAAACTAAGAAAAGTCAATTCACCAAAAAGAAGGTAGCGAGTCTAAAGATCAGACATGCCGAGGATCTTGAGGACACAACTCAAGAATAAGGAGTGGGCCCAGACAATGCTAGACAGCGCAGCTGAGGTCATCATAGCTCGCAAGATCATGAAGGATCATCTGGAGACAGTGGACTTGAATTAATGCATCCAAGTTGAAACTGCAGATACCAGGGTTAGTGTACCACATAAGTTATATGAAGTAACACTCCGGATGGAGGGGAACATAACTAGAAAAATTAAAGCACTCTTTTGGGAGAAGCTATCTAAGGCTTATGACATTCTTCTAGCTAAACAAGACTGGCCACCTGCATTTGTCAGGGAGTGCCCACATGGCGAAGATATAATTATGCCAGCCTTCTCAAATCACATTCCAATTCATAAAAAATACACCTATGCCAGGAAATGGGCTGTAGCCCAGGCCCCAGCATTATACAAAAATCATGTAGGATATGATGAGGATTCCCCTCGACATAAGATCCAGTTGAAAACACAACCAACAATGCAAAGGCAATATCCTGTAAAACAGGAATCTAAAAAAACAGGTCAGGGAGATCGTAAATCAACTTGAATACCAAGGGGTGATTGAAACATGCACCTTATCAATGAACAATCTTTTGTTTCCTGTCTCCAAACCAGACAATTCATATGATCTAGTTTTGGATTACAGACATCTAAACTCTTGTTGCAAAACTTTTACAGTACAAAATGTGCATAGTGCAGCACTAATGAATAACATTGTGCACCAAAAATATAAAACTACTTTAGATATCTCAAATGGTTTCTTTTGTCGAAACATTGCACCTGAAAGCAGGTATTTGACCGCTTTCTCAATAATGGGGACACAGAGACAATGTTGCCGTCTCCCCCAGGGATTCAAGAATAGTCCAGGGTTATTTTCAGCCAGAGTAACAGAGTTACTACAAACGTACGATGATGAGGCATTGTCATATGTTGATGACATTTATCTTACAGACGATTTGGACGTGCACTTGAAAAGAGTGAACACCATTATACTGGGGTTCGCTTCTGAAGGGTATAAATTCAATTTTAAGAAATCACGAATTGCCCACCTCAACGTTGTATTTCTGGGATATGAGTTATCAAGTGAAGGCAGAAGCCTGGCAGCAAACTTTTTAGAGAAATGCGCGCTGCTACAACCTCCAAAAACGCTGAAAAAGGTACAGTCAATTCTAGGTTTCCTGAATTTTGGAAGAACTTATGTTCTAAATTACCCAGAAAGGGTTAAACCTCTCTACAAACTAATTAAACCTGATATCAAACTTACTAATTGGACACAAAAACACACAGAAATTTTGCGTTCAGTGCAAACAGACATGTTAGCAAAAACACAGTTACAAACACGCGAGAACGTGCGTAACCTAGTATTCCGAATCATCCCAGGGAGATACGGATTCACATACCTAACCTTTAACGAAGGTGAGATGGTACCAATAGCATACAAGTCACACTTGTACACACAAGCTGAAATGAAATTCACTTCAACAGAAAAGATTCTGACGGCGGTTCAGACTGCTGTAGCAAAGGAGAGAGCCCTTGCACAGGGTAAACGCATTAAAATCGTTACACCTGTACCTGCCTTAGAGGCAGTGACAAAGGCAAGCATTCCAAATGCTAAAGCTTTACATCCAAGATGGATACAATGGGTTAATTCTCTTGCTGCAACAGACGTTGAATACGTTTTTGACCCAAACTTAAAAACACAAGAATTCCTACAATCTGAATTAGAATATCCTCTGCCGAATTAAATTCTGCCCCTCGAACATTACGGCTGTATAATATATACAGACGGCTCAGCACAGCCCGCAATTGGGGGTAAGCAAGCCTATAGTGTTGCGTGCGCGATTGTTAAAGGTCGCTGACGCGAAGGTAAATTCAGACCTATGGTCACTAAAACTCAATCTCTCTGAGACTGTACAGCTCAGTGCGCTGAACTACAGGCTTTCAAGATGGCGCTTGAAAATACCGATCGCGAATTCCACACAATGATAGTGTGCGATTCGTATTACTGCGCTCAATCTTACAACGAATATTTTCAGAACTGGGTTTAAAACGGTTTCAAAGACGCTAAAGGTGGAACAATTAAGCATAAATTGCTATGGGAACAAGTAGTTCTTTTGCAAAAATAACTACAAAACACTCACGTGATTCATACACTGAGTTATCAGCGTGATGGCGCTCACGTTGAAGGGAATTCATTGGCTGATGAGGCCGCGAAGGCAGCTGTGCAAACGGCTTCCGTAGCTGCAATCACTGGTTCAAAAACAAAAATAGACGGTGAAACAATGCTAGCTGTCAATACCACGAGTAAAGGCAGCGGAGCAGTGTTACCTCTAAATTATCCACATAAATTAATAATTGATGCAAAGTCCGTTCCTTTTACTCAAATCCCTGGAGTGGGGGAGAGAGTAATTCCAAACAGGAACCGGAGAAGTGCTTTAATAAGAGAAGCACATTTGGGAAAGGGTCTGATACATCAGGGGATCTCTAAATCTATACTAGAATTAAGAGAGTACTGGTGGCCAGGGATGAATGGTCACATTCACACATTTGCATTAAATTGCCACAACTGCAATAGAGATCAAAGCAGAGAAAGCCACCAGATTCCTAACTACAGTATAGCCAGCCCAGTACAGACACCACTGTTATAAAGAGTCTATCCCCTCGATCTAAATTCACAATTAAGTACACTAGTGAACAATAATAAGTAGCAAAAAATTTAAGAAAACAGCTGTATTATTTATTCAATGATTTTTTTTATACAATTCATATTAAAAACACAATATAATACACATCAGATAAAAATCAATTAAAAGAATTAGACACAAAATGCAATGAAGTTAAACTGATACAAAATAGATTTTGACCCGCGTAATCAAAAAACACACAGACAGAAATATGTAATACATGAATAATTGTTCAATACAGTTAGTACATCCAATTGCCAATGGTGACACTTTGTTTTGTACAATGATTAAATCTGTGTTCCAACAGAAGTGCCCGGATCATGGATTGTACAGGAAAAGTGCAGACACTACTGTTAGACAGCATAAGGCTATCTACATGCGTACGTCCAAATGGACTGAAGCGGTCCCACAAATATTAAGACAAAATTCATTTGGATGTGGCCCCAGCGCTCGGCCGACGCCAGAACTGTTATAAAAGATTTGCGAGTCTTTATCGGCACATACGCAATCGGCCCGCTACATTCTGACCAGGGTCCTGCGTTTAGCTCTAGGGCTTACAGGGAGGCCATGGCCAGCTTGGGAGTTGCATTGCGGTTTTCGAGTCCATTCCATCCTTAGGGAAATGCGTAGTGGAAAGAAAAAAACGTGACATAAAGCAATCTATAACAGCTAGGGTATTAGGTTCGGGTGACGGGTGGGTCAAACATCTAAATAGTGTCCAACGTAGTCTTAACAATCTGCTAAGAAATTCTCTGGAGAGAATCACTCCATATGAATTATTATTTGGTACAAGAATGCTCATCCAGGATCTTGATTGTCAAACTTCAGTGGTGGAACAGAAACCCTTTGATATCAAAGACCGTTTGGCTGTTTTACAGGACTTAAATGAAAAAAGAAGAAGTCTGAGTAACACAACACAAAGCCCAACGACCACTGAAGAAAAACCACCTGTCCCAGCAAGACCTGTCTGGTTTCCAAAGATTGGGGATCTAGTCAGGGAAAAGATCGCGGTGAAGAAGAAATGTAGGCCTTCGTATAGGAAATCAGTACCTGTCTTAGCAATGCTTGGAACAAGATAAGTGTTACTACCGCCGCTTGCTGGAAAAAGGGAGAACAGAACAGTATCAATGGACCTGGTAAAGTAGTAGGCCCGGTGGACTCCCAAGAAGTAGCAGACAACCAAATCTGGCTACTATCCAAGAGGTTCAAACTGAAAGACTTATCACCTTTGATAAACATCAAGTGAGAAAAGAAGGACTTTGCAACAAAGCAATGGAACTCGTCCCTCTTGATACCCAAATATCAGTTCGTCAAGAAACTCCAGTCTACAATGATGTAGCTTCTGACTATACAAGCATGTAAAAGGAGGAAGCAGCTACAGTGATCTCAAAGAATCCGGATGCGATACCAACTATTGACAGAACTGCCTCTGGCTATTTTATCAACTTCAATAACTTTTCTGAGGATCCCAGTGAATCAGAAATAACGCCAGCAAAAAAACTTTTTAAAGAAAAAATAACAGAACTCTTTCATCAACTTGAGAAAACATATCTGGTTTAGCCATGGGTTGAGTTTTGGATTGGATTAGGTGTACTTTTTCTCCTGCTATGGCTCATTCTTGTTTTAAGTTTGGGAGAAATGATACATGGAAAATACAGTACAAAGGACAGAGCAAGTAAGAACATCAACTTGCTCCTGCAACCTTACAAGTCATCTCATCGTGAGGGAAGAGACCTGTCATCAGTGAACATCACAGCCGTTCCTATACCTGGTGGTATAGCATGGGACACAACTGATTATGACATTCATGGCCCGGTGGAATTGTTGAAAATTCAACACCAGTTTAAGGTTTCTTTAAGTGATTTTGTTTCACCAAGCACTTTTTCTGATGATTGGGACTTTGAAACTGTTAATAATATGATGTCAGACTTAGAAATGTCAGCAAAATTTCAAAAACATGAACACTTAGAAGGTTCATCAAGTTATGAAGAACTGTATTGTTATAATCCTTATGGTCACCATTATTTGCACAAATCTGCAAACCCTACAAATGTTTTTTCTTACAATCAATGGGAACATTGTCCAACGCCACCAAAAGGCAGCTCTAAAACATTTTATGAGAAGTTTCCATACTTTTCAGGTTTTAATGTCACAAATCCAGAAACGTTTTATTTTAAAAATATAAATAAGACAGGAATGAAAAACATGTTGACCAATACTAAACAAATTTATTCTGCGAACTTTTATGCTCAGCTGTCTACATTAGGGTTTAACTTTTGGAAAGACAATATTGAGACAAAAACTGTCTGGGGCACAAAAGAGTGGCTGGTGCAAGGTTTGGAAGCCTTGTTCAGAGCCTGCATTATTCCAGAACAAGTAATATTTTTAAATGACACTGTTCAACAAACATCTTGTCTTGGCCTAGCTAGGATAAAAGATTTAAACAAACCGTCCATACCTAAAGCCACACCTGACAGTAATGACACTACAGATGAGGAGGTAGACGTAAAACAGATTTTACAACACAACAGAACTAATCCTGATTGGAAAAAATTGTTTATCTGGCCCATAGACATGAATAACTGTCAAGATAGATTCATGAACAAAACACAGGGGTTCAAAATGAATAGGCCAGATCCAATATATTCCCAGAGACAACATCCAGGGATAGTAACAACATACAGTGTAGGAAAACTATGCCTTGACTGGCTACAGAAAGCCACACTTCCAGAAATTAAACAACACTTGACTTTACTTAAAGAAGGCGTTGACTTACGAGACTTCTTACTTGGGCCTCGTACACAACGTCAAAAACGCTTCATATACGCCGGTATATTTGCAGCATACAACAAAGCTTGGAAACCACGCAAATGGAAACTGCAGAAAAAATACGAGAAATTGATCGTGTTAATTTAGAGAAAGCTCTCCCTGTAGTAGACAATGGGTTAATGACTCTGTCCTCCAGAATTTATTCTTTGGACAGCATTGTATCCTCTGTCATTGACATAATAGAACAGGATTTGCTATTGTTACAACATGGCCAGTCCCAATCACGTTCTATAATGCTGCTAGGCTGTACGTTGCAAAATCTCCGTTCAGGCTACGTGCCATGGTGTCTAATCAATACCACGTCGTGGTTTACTGTCTTTAACCTTACAGATAAACAAATCTCTTTGGCACAAAGAGGAGCAGACTATACGGTGCTGAGCATTGAAAAACTGGAAAGATTACCATTAACAGTTTCTGAGAAACCTGTCGTAGAATGGATAATACATGGCACCATCACGATACCAGTAACGATTTTCCAATTTCAGTATTGTCTACCGCATGTACCAGCAGGCCTGTATGAAAGGTTGGGTAAAGGATACATTAAGTCAACCTGGATTATACCATACACACACAAATGTTGGAGTGGAGGAAAGGAGGTATTTCTTTGTACAAAAAATTGTAAAAATTCACTAAGCGGTACACTTTTATGTAAAGGTATTAATTTACATGGAGCCAGCGAAGGTTCTTTAAATAACCTTTCTTGCCACATGCACGGTACTCCAGCGGCAGTGATAGACCCGATTTTCTGTCAGCTTTCCAATGGCAGCTACGTTATGCTCAAAGATCACAGCTGTTGTAGCATGTTGCCAGGAAAAGCCTATCTAGTTAGTATGTCGGCCAGGGTCACTTGTTGTATGCAAGTATTGTATCCAAAAAGCAAGACAGACAGGGAGATGGCGTTATGGCCTTCACTGAATATCTCTTCTATACAAATTGATACTTTAAGCAGAATGAAAGCCATTCTTTTGCAAAAAACTGTGCCACTGACCTCTTCTAGAGAAACGTATGATCTGCAAGTTGCAAGGACTTCCGCAGAGATACATGCATTATTATCAACAAACTGCCCAGTACATTTCGCAGAAATGTTAGGTCAAATCTTAAACATGTCTGATACCAGTTGCATCGCACATGTATTTAAGATGATCCTTTCGGGACTGTTAGCACCATTCAAAGCAGTCCTCGGCATTTTTCCAAAATTTGTGCACTCTGTGTTTGGTGGTCTGCCTCTCATTTTGGGACTCGTAGCAGGAATTCTATTTTTGTTCCTTCTGCTCCGATATGGCAAGTCCAGTCACCAATGATGCCCAGACTACAATGGAATGGGCTCTCCTGGCCATGCGGTATCGTGACAGAATTACACAGATTCGTGGCTTAGCTCATTTAATAGATCTGAATACCACTTGGTTCCTTTCATTTCGACCAATTGCTTCTTACCTGTTCTACGATGCCTGCTTTGCGGAGAAGAATGCGTGTTAGACATTTGTCTTACACTTCCATCAGCACTGCCAACGGATATTGACACTTTGCAGGGTCCCGTAACGACTCATACATCGTGTTGCCCCCAACGGCTGCCAATCCTGATGACGGCATTCATTGAGATCTCACTGGCGATTCCAGCTATTGGTGAGGTACTTGGAACAATAGGCACACAGGTACCATCTACAGCGAACATTGCTAATGCGGATGACACTGACGGTGATGCTTCACATCTATGCACATTCGATCTACTTGATGAAGTAGTTCCACTTTCACCAACTGTGGTAGACGGATTCTTTGCCAGCTTAGATGACTTGATGTTTTCTCCCGACTCCGAGAATAACTTTTGAAACCGCACACAGCGTTCCATGAACTCTGAAATTCGGCCTTGGTTTTTACAAAACAAACCCTCTACACTTGGGAACTCAATGTTTCTACAATCTACATTTGAACTTTTTCTTTTTCAGAATAAATTTTTTTTGGGCAAGTAATCTGCTTAAAGTAGAACTATTCTTAGAGAACATGAGATTCATTTGATTCTTCCTAACAAAAATATTTGGCATTTTCCCATGAAAAAGATAAATGTAATATGCTATGAAATGGTCTTGAACTTTTTCTTCTGTAAATTTATAGCCATTTCATAAATGTCATTTCATTCTTCATTATGTTAGCAATTTTTAACGACAGTTATAGCTTGTAAAATGCGTACAAGACAAATACTCATGTATGTGTATAAACCAATTTTTGATGCATTTTATGTATTTTGGGTGGGATTATGAACACATGCTTTGATTATGTTTTTATGCTTATAGATTGAGTAATTTTAGACATAATATGTGGAGTGGGTGTTGTATAGCGTTTTAGGACCCGAGTGTAATTTTCCCGATTCATGCCCTTATATAGGTATAAAATACTGTATCCTTAAATAGGCATAGAAATAAAAACCATATTACGACAGCTCATGTAGTCCTAATACGGCTTGGTTACTTCCACTAGTTTCGAAAATCTACGATTTCTTGGAAAAACCCGCCTTCAGCAGTCAGGGACTTCCCCCTGCATGAATATTTATTTATCCAAGAACTCATGGAGTTTTCAGAGAATTAAGTCTCTAATGACGTTATTATGTCCAACCTTACGTCAAACTTGGCACCATCAAGGTATTAATATGGCCACACTTGTCCAAACAAACACACAGTGGTTTGGAGCAGTTCGACTAGCTACTTGCCCGACGCGCCCTGCTGCAGCAAGTGCCGAAGGAAGCCGACCCTCCAGCTGACGCACTGAGAGATGCTGTACTTTCTCCAGCCAAGAAATCCAGCTCCAGTGTTTCCAGGCTACCCTTGCGGGTTGCTGGGAAATCGAGTCCCGAGAGAGAGATACCAGACCTCCTACATTCTAAAACCAAGGTACAGAGCTGATTAGACCCTAAGAGAATTCTTGGATTAGATTATTGGCAAAGAATACGGAAACTAAGCTACACCTCACTTCTTCCCTTGTACTAGACCTATGGCTTAGAAACCATACCATGCTTTTACAGTATTATTTTATAATACTCTTCATACTGTACGCTTTGTACTTTACAACAAGTATTACGATTGCAGCAGTTCATTTCTTATGCTTAAGAAAGAAGACTGTTCAATAAATACATTTTATTGAAAATGCCCTTTTCTCTATTTTCCCTGCACCTCTGGTGAAACGAAGCATGCACGATTGACTGAGTGAAATAACTATCTATTGTTTCCACGACTCTAGAGATACATTGCTTATTATTCGGAAACAAAGTTGTCATATTTTAAGCAGTTGTCAGAAACTAATCCCTTCTTGTTCATTTGAGAACGTTTCTAGTGACCTCTGAGCTAGCTGGCACACACACAATTAAGTCTAGTATATTCGGTAGAGACCTACTCTACTTCAGTCCTACGTCTAAACTACAGGATACACTATTTCAATGCTCAGAGCCTATTGGGAATAAAGGAACTACACTACACTGGAACACATGACACCACCTCCGAGGACATTAGTCAACTTACAAGCTATCCCAATAAGAAAATTCCTATTGCTAAATGCAGCAGCATATGCAAAAGGAATCCTAAAATGTACACTTAAAAAGTAATTAAAAAAGATGTTTAAAAATCGATGCGATTTAGAAGCCCAACGCACAAAGAAAGTCATCTTAAAAGTGTAAAATTAAGAAAATAGTAAATTTAAAAATAAATTTAGGATGTTCAAAACAGCCCAAAGAGTTCCCACCAAACGCAATGGCCGAATGTTTATGTGTTCTGAGTGGTAGATGATACAATTCTGTTCCCAGTATCCGCAGACCAAGATCCCAGAGGCACACATCGGAGCAGCTTTACAGAGCAAATGTGTTCCCATTCAACCCCCACAGCAGCCACTGAGGGAGTGAAAATAACCAGTCGGGGTTCTGTTGACCCAGAGCCAAGATCCAATCCATCAAGGGAAGAAGCATCCCAGGGAGGCTCGTAGAATGCTGTGTAATATGCAGTGGACAGCTATACAGATGGACCTTTAAGGCTGACATATATATCTGAAGGCTCGAACAGTTCGATCCCAGGCACAAATCTAAGGCACACTTGAAAGTGCACAGCAGACAGCGGAGCACATGCTGCACGTAGTGAAGCCAAACAGGCCAAAATGGTAAGAACCAACGCTCATTCAGTTCTCGAAGCAAGTGTGTGCTAAAGCAATGCACCTTGCACTCATGGCACAGTAGCACCTGAGGTAGTGCCACCTTCGCTTGATCTCGAAATGGGACATCCATTGCGGAGCAAAAATATTAAAACA
Organism: Lissotriton helveticus; assembly: GCF_964261635.1. Taxonomy (NCBI): domain Eukaryota; kingdom Metazoa; phylum Chordata; class Amphibia; order Caudata; family Salamandridae; genus Lissotriton; species Lissotriton helveticus. Next base: position 791,348,901 of record NC_136071.1, on the reverse strand, counting down.
ACTGTCAATCAACTAATCAATTAGGGTTGGTAAAGTGCAACTACTCACCCTTGAGGGTCTCAAGGTGCAACAGCTTCGTTGAGTGCTGGAGTCATCCGAAGAGCCAGGTCTTGAGGTCCTTCCTGAACTGGGGCAACGTGGGAAATCGCTGGAGGTGGAGGGGAGGGTGTTCCAGGCTTTGGCTGCGAGGTAGGAGAAGGACCTTTTTCCAGTTCTGGTTTTGTTAATAGGTGGGATGGTGGCCAGAGAGAGCTGGACTGATCAGAGGTGTCTTTTGGTTGCGTGGAAGGAGAGGCGGCTATTCAGGTATGGGGGTCCGGTGTTGTAAAGGGCCTTGTATGCGTGGGTGAGGAGTTTGAACTGTCCCAGCAATCGGGAGCAGAACCAGCAGTAGACCTATAAGGATGCTTCTGATGACGGAGTAAATAAAACATGGAATGACTCTGATAACTTCTGGGAGGTGCAAACAAACAGAGAGCCTATATTTTTGGAAACATTTGATATTACCTTTGCACTAGACATGTTAGAAATACGATACACCAGCTTTCAAAAATTTCATGTGAAGTCAGTGCTGAGTACGTTTTAAGTAGGATAAGTTCACCACAGGGGCATTGCAAGACCCATGCAACGAAACGTCCTTGCAAACTAAGTATTCACTTAAAATACTCTCGCAGTTTGAACCGCTGAGAAACAAATAAGTTCCCTATTTTGACATCGAAACTTAAAAGGAAGTTCCCAAGACTTATGTACAAACTCTCCTTCTAATGCTTCATATCTGCCCACTTGTCGTAGACAGTATTGACAATAAAGTGTCGAAATTTGCAGTGTAATATACCCATGGATTAATCCAATCTGCATATGCAATTCCAGCAACGTTTACAGGTAACTTCTGAAGCATCTCTAGTTAATTTAGCATCTTTGCGTGACATAAGAATCTCAGGTCTATAAGATGGTATGGGGAAACCAGACCCCTGACGTTGATATGTTGTCACAGCACTGTCCAGAACGTAATGTTTGTAATCTCCAGCTCAATAGCATATTAGACCTAAGTTGTGGCTGCCCTTGTTGAACAAGGTCTATTGCTGAGGATACTAAGTTTCCCACAGAGTACATCCTAGATGATAAGGTCATCATACCGTTGTCAACCACTGCACAAGCTTGTTCTAAGTCAGCCCTATCAATTTTTTTCTGCAATCTCTCAGTGGCCTCCTGCTGAGAGGCTTCCATATTTTGCCGTGTATGGCATAAAAGAAGTGTTTTTTACATGATTTTCGAGGAACTATCCCAAGTCTCAGAATTCCAGGTCATCAGATAATAGGGACAAGTGTTGTTTCATCTGAGACTGTATTGAGGTTTTTAGCCAGTCAAGGCACAACCTTCCAACACTGTAAGTTGTCACCACACCAAGTGTTCAGACTGCACGTATTGCATAACAGGGCTACTTGTTTTAAAACCCTCAGTGTTGTCGAGGAAACATTCCTGACATCTGTTCGTGTCTAGTGGCCAAACTAACCACCCGTTCCAAATGGGGTCAAATGAATTGTATGTGCCATTATGCAGCATGATATCTAATGCATCCTCACTGTAGTGTGGGAACCGTTGACAGTTTTCAAAACGTGTAAATGTGGGAATTCGTGGTGGGTTCAAATCTTTCATCTTGGTGAGTCCAAGACGTTGTTTGTTGCACCATTTTTGATCTGGAAAGTCATTTGTTTTGGTATCAGGCATGCTCTTCACTTTCCTGAACCTGTCAGTCTTTTGTGCCCCAAATAGACTTTATGTAGGAGGCTGGCTTAGCATATGGTGCACACTTATTTAAGTGAAGCACTTTACACTATCCAGGCATCGCTTATGGTGAATTTAGTGGTCTTTGATAACCATAGAAAGCTCTCAAAGTGTTAGCTGCGGAGAGCAACCTTCAGGCTTATCCTGTAGGAGTGTTTAACAGCTTGTTTTACCGGATCTAATCATGTAGTGTAGGTTAAACAAAAAAGAACCCACAGTGTATATATAAAAAATGTGTCACAACACTCACTAACACCTTGGTATATCTCTTACCTGGAGGTAGAAACAGAAATACACAGTTCAGTTCAAATAACTTTATTCAATTCACAAGAATCATAAAAGTGATCCATACATGTATAAAACAGGAAATACACAATAATACTTCAATTGCAAATAAGGTAATTAGCACAAAATACAGTGGTCCCCAGGGGGAGATCAAACTATGTACTAAAAAAGTTGAATGTGAACTGTGACCGAAGTCAGTACTTGGATCAGGAGACTCAGAGGAGCTGGGGACACAAGGAACTACCCAAGGTAAGTACCCAGGAACCCCCGGGATGCTGTTTGCAGAGTGAAAACACAGCCGCCTGTACAATAAAAGTCAGCTAAAAGTTACTAGTTGCAGTTTTGAAGAAGAAGTACACTTCTCAGTTGGTCCTGAAGAAACCCAACTGAAGACTTAAGGTTGGAGAGTCAACCCACCCGTTGGTACTCCAGGGACTGGGATACCTACACCAAGGAAACCGGGTGCATAGGAGTGAAGTGACGTCATAAACCGTCATAGACCACACTGGAGGACTTCAGGAAAGATACTGCTGGAGAAGACCATGCAGGAGACCAGTGGGTGGATTTTAGAAGTGAAGAACCTGCAAGCAGATGGAACAGGGTCTATGCCATTCGGAGGTGACCAGGAGGCACGGAAGAGCAATGCCAACCTAGGTCAGATGGTTCAGAAGAGTTGACAGTGACATTGTAGCAGAAGCCATGGGGACCAGGCAACACTGAGGAAGCCATACCTGTGCTGTCCCACAACCGAAGTTGAGAACAAGGGATCGGTGTCTGGCTGGAGCACCAACAGGCCTTGGCAATTGCAAAAGACATGGAAAGCAATGAAGGAGCAACGTTGGGACTAGCAAGGTTCAAGGGACTCACCGCAAGCAGGAGAGAGCGAGCAGACCCCAAGAAAGCAGGGGAGTCCACTGGAGAAAAAGAAGGCCCCGCAAGAAAATCCACAGGCCAAAGGTACAGGAGTTGCAAGAGGACCTCAACCAGCTCACCAAAGATGAAGGCCCATGGTGTAGAGGAAGCAGTGAGGACCCTGATTTTGGCAGAACGAGGTGCTGGAGGCTGGAGCTTCTTGTAGCCTGAAGTGCAGAGCCAACAAGCCTTGGCAACAGTAAGTTTTTTTTTAATGTTTTTTTTTATTTCACCATGCAGCATCTTATAGACATTATACAATAGTACATATATATATCGATCTCAACGTACATTCCATTGTTCTTCTACACAGCATTATATTTAAAGATGGTCTTACATTATCCTAGTGATCCAACCCTGGACATTGATACACAACAATAATACAGACACTGTAATGTACCCACACAACCTATATAGGTATCAGTAGATTAATGCTTGTGACAGATACATAGTTAGTCAGATCTATAAGCACTACCCCGAACTCCCTGGGCCAGTGCATCCCCCATTCCCACCCATCCCATTCTCGGTATCTGACAGCTGTTCCTCCTGTTGTTGGAGTAAATAGTCCAGAAATGGCTGCCAAAAGTCTTTGGGCCTAGATGCCTGCGGCAGCTCTTCCTCGTAAGTTCCCAGTGTCTCTTTTCAATATGTCATATCAGACAGCCAATCCTTGAACCGAGGTGGGCGTTTACTGCCCCATTTAATGGCTATTCGCCTTTTTGCCAGTAAGAGTGCCACCGCTAGCAACTTGCCCCTTCTAGGCTGTTTGAGCTTGTAGGTGCCCAGGAGGCACACAGTGGGTGTATTTGGGATCGGCTCAGACAACATTCGGGCCAGCGCTGCCAATACCTCACACCAGTATGTTTCCAGTTTAGGGCATGACCAGGCTGTATGGATAAAGTCTGCCCGGGGGGCAGAGCATCTGCGGCATTTATCATCTGCCCTGAGGCCATATCGATACAGTTTGTCAGGCGTGTAGTAGGTCTGGTGGAGGAATCTAAAGTGTATAATTCGTAAATTACAATTTGGTGTGAGTAAGTGCAGCTGTGTGCAGCTATAGTTCCAGTCGTCTTCCGAAATAGGCATCCCAGTGGTCTCCACCCATCGTGTTTCAGCCCTATCCGGATTTGTGTACTGTTCGTTCTGCGATGTAGTATATAGTTTTGTGACTAGTTTTTCACGCGTTGGTGCTGTGAGCAACGTCTGAAGTGCCTGCAGCATTGGGGGTTCAGCTGGGAACGTATCGTATAGGTCTTTTATTGCTGCCCTTAATCTGAGGTAAGCAAACGTCTTTAGCGGTGCTTGGTGCGTGCTTAGGGATGGGCATGTTAGTGGAATGAATGTGTTATGCGGAAATATCGTGCTCATCGTCGCCAGCCCCATTTCCCCCAGTGCCTCATCATGTTGTGCTCTTGTGTGACCGATAGTTTGGGATGATGCGCCAAGGGGAGCGCTGGTGCGTATATGGGAGATTTCCTTGCTCGTGTCGCCAACACGTGCCATGCTCTGGATGTGCATTTGACTGGATGTATTACACCGTTAGGGTAGTTCCTCACTGGATCTGCTATGTATTCTGTTAGTCTGTGCGGGCGGACACTGTCAGTTTCCACTGCTATATGTGGAATATGAGAGTGCCGTTGCGACCAATAATGAGCATGATGTGCCTGTGCACAGTAGTAGAATAGTTGCAGATCGGGGGCGGCGAAGACCCCTTGATGGTACGGTTTCGTGAGTACTCTCCAACTCACCCTGGGCTGTTTTCTGGCCCACGTGAGCCGTTGTAGCGCTGTACGTAGTCTGGCAAAGAACGCAGTCGTAAGCCATATAGGGATATTCCAAAACAGATAGAGGAATCTGGGTAAAACTATCATCTTCTGGAGAGCTATGCGGTCAGCCATAGATAGAGGCAATTTAATCCATTTTTCAATTTGGTCTTCCAATTTGTTCATTACCACACCATAATTCACCCTTTCCACCGTTTCTGTGTCTCGTGTACCCCTACTACGAGGTATTTTGCCGGATCTGTGACCCATTTCAATGGGTAGTCTAGTGTCGGTTCCGGGGTTTTTGCAGTTAAAGGGATCACTACTGATTTGTTCCAATTTATGCTAAGGCCTGAATATTGTTCGAACTTGATATATTCTCTAATTAGTGGATTTAAATTCTTATCTGGGTGTCTAGTATACAGGACCATATCATCGGCATATAGAGATATGCCCACAGGCCGGAGGCTAAACTGGAGTGCCGTTTCCGGGTGTTTTTGTCTGATTTTACGTGCGAGGGGCTCTAGTGTAAGTGCGAAAAGAATAGGGGACAGTGGGCATCCCTGCCTTGTTCCACGGGTTATCTCAAATTGCTGGGACGTGTGCCCGTTGATGCACACTCTTGCTCTGGGTTCATTATACAACAGGGCAATCCATTTAAAAAAGGCAGGTGGGAATCCCATTCTGGACAGGACGGTGATCATGAAATCCCACTCCACCGAGTCGAAAGCTTTTGCCGCATCTAATAGTGCAGCCGCTGCCGGTAGCTCGGGATGTAGGCTGTGGTATATCGTGAAAATTGTGCGAATATTGTGGGTTGTGGATCGTGTGGGGATGAATCCCGCCTGATCCGGTAGCACTAGGAGTTTTAGCAGTGGTTATATATGATCTGCTAATATCTTGGCCAGTATTTTCACGTCTATATTTATGAGAGAGAGGGCGGTATGATTCGCAAAAACTGGGGTCTTTGCCAGGTTTTGGAAAAGTTATTAACAGCGCTTCCCGTAATGTCATCAGGAGGGCACACTCTTCATACGCTTCCTCAAACATCTGAGCTAATTGTGGAATCAACAAGTCTTTATATTCTTTGTAGAATTCTCCTGGTATGCCGTCCATTCCCGGAGCTTTATTATTTGGCAATGAGTTAATCGTGTCTTTAAATTCGTCCTCAGTGATATGATGCCCTAGATATTCCCTGTGGGTGTCAGAGAGCCAAGCCAGGCCTATGTCGTCAAGGTAATCGTGAATATCTGTTTGTACGTGTGTTGTCTTTGCGGTGTACAGTGTTGCATAATATTTCCTGAAACTATCTAGGATGGAAGGAGTGTCGTATATCTGTACATCTTGGTCGGTCGTGATGGTTGTAATGAGTGCTGCTCCCTGCGTTGGCCTAATTTTTTTTGACAATGCTCTGCCTGGTCTCCCACCCTCTCCATATGCCCCGGCCCTGTATTGCTTGGAAAGGTATTTCATTTCAGTGTCTGCGTATTCGTTATATGTGTCTATTTTGTTACGGATGTCTGCTAAAAGAGAATCTTGTAGCGTGGTAGCATACTCGGCTTCCAGTGTTCGAATATCTCGTTCTACCATGTTTAGTTGTTGCCTAATATCTCTAAGAATGCCAGCATGCTTGCTAATGCAATGGCCTCTTATGGTTAGTTTGAAGGCCTCCCATAGCGTCCTATAACTCTCCACTGTCCCATTATTAATCTGAAAAAAATCTTCTATAGCCTGTCTCAATTCTCTCCGGAAGACTTGATCTTTCAGTGCTGATGGTCTAAGTTGCCATGTGAATTCCCTCGGTGTATGTGTGGGGATCTCTATCACCAGTAGCAAAGGGGAGTGATCTGATAGAGTCTTAGGTAGGTGTTCTATTTCCTTTGTCCATGTACTAACGTCCTGTGTAGTCAGCCAGAAGTTCAATCTTGACCAGGTATTGTGAGTAAGTGAGGTGCATGTACCGTCTCACCTCATTGGGTGTCTTAATCGCCATACCTCCACCATGGACCACTCCTTCATTCCCTCCAGGATCGAGCGGGCAGCTCGCTTCCCGTGTCTTTCGGTACCAGAGGCTCTATCTAGTAGTGGGTCTAAGCACTTATTGAAGTCTCCCCCCATACTATGGACGTCGGTTGTGTCTCTCTGAGTTTGCCCCAGAGGTCGTCTTAGAATTGCGGGTCATCCACATTAGGGCCGTATCCTGTGACAACTGTAAGGTCTGTCCCTCCAAAATTACCTCTGAGTATAATATATCTCCCTTGATCGTCTGTGGTCGCTTTAAGTAGAGTGAAGGGAATGTTGCGCTTAACCAGTATCAAGACCCCTCTGGCGTAGTTCGAGTAAGAGAATGCCACTCGGAATTGTGCCCATCTATATCCCACTCTGCATTGTCGTTGAGTCGCTGTGTGTGTTTCCTGAATACATGCTACGTCTATTTTGTGTCTATCTAAGTATGCGAGGACTTTCCTGGTTTTTCGCGGGTCTTGTAAGCCTCTCACGTTCCAGGTCAGTAGGGTTAGTGTCCTAATCTGTTGTCTCGTCTCAGCCATGTGTTACAGGTAAGTTAACGTCAATACTTTCTTGGACCACTACGCTCAGTCGTGTACAGTTTTGCGAGCAGAATGTGGTGCCGACTACTGCTGCATGGTGAATTTTTAACTTTCCCCCCTGTCTCACCTCTTCCCACTTCGCCTATATCCCTTCGACAAAGACATCTCCCATGGGGATACCATACTTATTCCTCCTCTCCTAGCATGCGTATCGTAAACAACCCCATGTAAATAACAGGTGTGGTGCACACGGGTGGGCAGGAGTAGCCGGGATCTTCCCCCTCTTGACATCCTGAGGAGGGGCCTCATTAACAGTATAGAAATGCACTACATCTGTGTAAACCCCGGTTCTATATCATCTCAATGCGGCAATTTAACGCCTAACAGCAACATTATCAACAACATTAACATATGCCTTGTGACACTTCACTCTTGTACATATATAAATACAGTTTTCCTGCAACTTATCTGACCCGCCAGTCTTCAATTTAGTGCTCCTGTGGCAGGATGTAGTTTAAAGTGTCGTAGTTCACCCCTGAGAGACCCCAGCATTTTCGTCTCCTTAACAGGGCGTCAGTGGGCCTAGTGGGACCAGTGCTGTCATTTGGAGAGTCTATGTCCCGGTACTCTCAGGCACAGGAGTCACGTGTGTAGCCTTTGCAGGTCATCCTATCATTCCACATCCGACAGGGGCCCCCGATCTTGCTGTCTGTCCCTCGGTCAGCATCTACGTTCCCCCTTCGGTTTCCTCGTCTGCAGATATTTCAGGAATTCCTTAGGTTCGTTGAATATCTTCATGGAGCCCTCATCGGCGATCTTCAATCGGGCTGGGTATAACATGGCGTATGGAATCTGTAAGTCACAGAGTTTTTGTTTTGCCTGAGCATATTTCTTCCTCGCCTCCTGGACCGATTGCGTGAAGTCGGAGTATAGAGCTATATCCATTCCCTCGTGCTTCAAGGCGCCAAGTTCTCGAGCCTTTCATAGCGTTGCATCTCTATACCGGTAGTTTAGCAGTTTAGCTATGATGGGCCTTGGTCTCGTGCCCACTGGTGGTTTCGGGGCTAGGGACCTATGCGCTCTTTCAACCAGGAAGACCTCCGAAAATGTCTCTCTGCCCAGCAGTGTGATAAGCAGTTGTTCCGTGTATTTTTCCACTGGGCCTGTGTTTGTTGTTTCCGCAATTCCCATGATTCTTATATTGCTGCGTCTAGACCGGGCCTCCAAATCCTCGGCCTTAGCGGTCAGTATAGCCAGTTGTTTGTCCACTCCGGTCTGCTTTGATGTTGCTTGCTTGCTGATATCTTCCAAGTCTGATATCCTGCGTTTCTGCCATGTCTATCCTTTCGGTATGCCTGATGCGGTCGACTCTGTGTGTGAGGTTATCGATTTTTCCGTCAATATTTGTCAGCGCCGTTTGGATCGTAGAAAACATTGATTGTACACTGTCTGTTGCGAGACCTCCCGCATTGTGCGCTGGCGTTGGATTTGTTTGGTGGTCTATCCGGATTGGTCCGGTATTTTTTTGGATTGATCAAAGTTCAACTTCGGCTGGTTTTTGTCTGGCGTACCCATCGTGACATAAGCATAGTCCTCTGTGCTATTGGCACGATTTCAGTCTACTGGTGCTTTGTTGTGAACAGGTGTCTGTCTGCGTTGTGGGCTAGTGGTCACGACAGTCGCGTATCTGGGTGTACCCAAGTATTAGCCTCTAGTTCGGGTATGTCTCCTGCTGCCGGACTGGGCCTACCGCTTAGACCCCCATATAGCTCCTCACTAGATGCTCTGGGCCGGGGTGCAGCACGCTTCCTCACATTGATCTCATTGGGCAGTGATGCACTCTTAACAAACTATGCGGTGCTGTGTCCCAACTTTAGCTTAGGGATATCTCATAGTTCTCCAGGAGCTATGGTTGCTGTAATTTGTTGTGCCGCCCTGCACGCTTATTGCGGGCCTCAATGTAGTGTGTATCGGCACACCTCCTCGCTATGCCGGTCAGTATGATTATTCTTGGTCTTGTGGCCCTGCGGCACGCCATGTGTGTCTTTCACCCCGATGGGTGAATATAGTAGGCCCGATCACCGCCGCAGTGCGCCCCTTTAGTCGCACTTCTCAACCGAGCGGCCTTGTGTGGGCTGCTATGTGTGGCACTTGGCGAGTAATTTAATGGCACAGGGACCAGCGTACCTATAACTGTTTAGGTCTTCTGGTCGGTCCTCGCAGGCAATGAGTCGGTGCATGTACCGGCCTCTGGCAGCGAGACCTCTGCGGTGGGCGGAGCCACTATAGTCCGAGCTACGTGCTCTGCGTCTCGGCCCGGCTCTCCACTCTATGCCGGATTCGCACCTCAGTCTCCCTCTTCATAGGCCGCCGTATCTTTTTATCCGATATTGCTTCTCGCCAGGGACTCTGTTTTTCTCCAAACTTCCGTCGAGTGCGGGTCCTGTATCAGGCTATTTATTGCTTGAGTATCCGGCGTGTGGACACAGTCTGTAGTGTAGGATCGGGATGATGATAGCGGGCACCCGGAGGAGCTCACTTAAAGTGCGACCATTTCGTTCCGCGGCTAACTCCGCCCCCGGCAACAGCAAGTTGACACGGTGCACAAGGGTTGGGTCCCAGCGGTTCCAACAAGGGATACTGGTCTTAAAGTTGCAGAGAGGATAAGTCAGGCCTCAAGGGAGTTGCAGAACCACCACCTATGTTGCTGAGCCTTTTAAAATCCATGGGACGTCAGAAGCAGCAGACCGGTCAACTTAGTTGCAGTGCCTACAGATGCAGGGAGTGACTGCTTCACTCCAAGGAAGATTACTTCGGGTGTCCTTGATGTCCACAGGTTTGTTGAAGATCCTGAAAGAAGCACAGACACAGATGACACAGAAGACATGCAGAACAGTGAGCAGCAGGAGCCTTCCTTGATGCAGCCTCGGTTCCAGGCAAAGTCCAAGTGTACAGATGGTGACGTGGCTTTAGGCTTGAGTCTTCTCCCATGACGAATCTGAGGACCCACCCACAGGTAATACCTTAAATACCCTAGGAAAGGTGTAAGAACAATAAAGGGTTGCCTCCCAGATGTAGGGCTAGACAGAGGGGTGGACACTCCCATGTCCTTTGTTCAGTTTCACGCCAGAGCCAAGGGCTACCTGAAGTGGCTCAAACGAGAGTATGCAAGGAGGGCACCAAATGTGCCCTTCAAAGCAGTCTGGTGGTGCTGGAAAGTGGCCCACCCCAGTCCAATCCACTAAGTTCTGCCTGGGAGATGGTCACATCTCTCTGTGACAGGAAACCTACTGTTCTACCTTCGCCTGCTCGAGGTCAGCTCAGCATCAGCAGGGCAGAATTGTCTCTCGGGTCAGCAGCAGCATAGGCTTGCTGGCAGATCCTGTAAGAGTATTACCGGACGTAGTGGTGGCTTCCGAGAAGAGCGCCCCCAGTGCAGGGAATCATACCTCCAACACTGGTAATGGTGTCGGGGAATGATTTCAACATGTTTGATATCAAACATTCCCAAGTTCGGCAGAGCCACTACATAGTTAGCCATTGAGTAATGGCAGTTGGCCGATATAGGTATCAAAATGGCTGGCCGCTCTTACACAGCCTAGAGAATCAACTCTGCGGTTTGCAGGGGTGTCCTGTTCATTCAGGGGCACCCTCACACTTTTAACCCAGCACCCTGCCTTCAGGACTCAAGGTCTGCCTTAGGGATGACTAATAGGTTTTAAGTTTAGTGACCTCAGATTTAAAATAACTTATATCTGTGGTAAGTGGTGCTAGCACCAGTTTACACAGACTGCAATGGTAGGCCTGTAGTCACAGTATGAGTGGTCTCTCATGTGTGGCACAATACATGCTGCAGCACTATAGAAAACCCTGGTGTACCTATGCCCTGGGTACCTTAGTACCATATATTAGGGACTTATATGACTACACCAGTAGTCAATTGTGTATGTACAGAAGTACTTACCGTAGTCAATGTAGGGTGAAGGCACAATGACTGGGGTCCTGGTTAGCAGGATCCCAGTCAGACTAGTCAAAAGCACATTGACAACACACAAAATGTGGCGGTAACCATTCTAGAAGGATCCTACCTTCCTATTTAACCCCCCCAAACGTAAGGAGATAAGACTAATCTTGTCCAGATGAGTCTTTATGTCCTAAGTGGCCATAAACGGAAGGTACAACTGAACTGGGATGGATACTCTCTATTTTATGGTCCATTGATAAGTTCCTCCCCTGTAGGGGCATGGACCCTCTCAAAAGTTTGGGGTGTGTACCTGTCAACTGTTTAAGCCAAGAGAGGGTCTTGTAGGGTGTCTGAATAAGCAAGTGAGGCCCCACTAGGGTTGGTCTCATCTTCCTTGGTGCACTGGCCACAACAGAGGCCTTTCTCTCCATGGTTGACTTGTACTCATCCTTAAGAGTCAACCTTTTGCTGATTACAGCTTTTGGTTGAACCTTTTGGTCTGGAACTATGTGTGACCAGTGAAGAGTTGGGACAGGCTTGTCCCAGGTCTTGCTTTGCCCTACAGAGTCCATTTGTGGTATGTCACTTGTTAAGGGTAAGAGGGATATCTCAGATTGTTGAGGGCTATCCACCAGGCTAGTACTACTAGGCTATGTTTCCCTAATCTGTGGATGAGGGGATTCCTCATGGCAGTATGCCCTTTGGACTTCAATGACATCCCTGACCTCTGCAGCACCTGGCAGGTTGAGGTCTGGTAGAGAGGGGCAGGATACATGCTCCAGACTTAGTTCCTCCTTCGAAGACTCCCCTGTCCTCAGTGGCTTTGCCAGGACAGGTCTGACCTAACCTGGGGCAGTTTCTTCAAAAGGGGCAGGATCAGATTCCTGAGGAGGCTGAACCTCATCTAGAGTCTGAGGGAAGGAGGACTTTTATTCTTCCCTTGTGCTCTCTGTTGGTGCTGGGTGGGCCATTCGTTCAAGCTCCACTGCTCATTAGTTTTCCTCGGGTTAGACATGTGCAGACCTCAGCGATGCAGCGAGCGCAAGGAAAGTGTTTTTTTTTCAAAGTGCCGTCCTATATCTGACTTCACAACCCCCACTCCGCAAACCCCCTGCCCTGTCTCACCACCCCACAGCTTTTACCTGTGCGAGCCATGGCTGGGTGGACCTATCTCTAGGGGCCTCCTCTGGGTCACCTGACCCTTTCCCTGTGGGATCAGAGTTTACAAGTGTGGGGTCCTCAGACTCCTTCTGGCCATGCTCAGAATTGTGGCTACTGGAGTGAACCACCCCTGACCCTTCTTCTTGAGCCCCATACATACCAAAGTCATCCTGCCCATCTGACTCTTTAGGATTCTGAATGTCATACTGCAGGCGCATCTCTAGGACTTGCTCTTTATTAGAGTTACTACCTGCATTTATTCTTCTAGATGCAGCTAATGTCCTGGGTTCCAGGAACCTCAGGCAGCTGTACTTAGAGGGCTCGACCCCACTGGCCTCCCCAACTAAAGACATGATAACCATGTGTGGTGTGGTGGTGTTGCACCTACCTACTATAGTGAAAATGAAACTTCCAAAGATTGGAGAAAGGGTTGTGATAGACCCTTGACTGAATGACAACCAAAAAAATTCAGTAGAGCCTACTACTTACAAAAATTGTTTTATTTGTGCCTATGCTAGTGACAGTTTTTCATCTGACTACACCTAGATTAGCTAGTAAAACAATGCAGGATTGAATCCCAACCGCTGTACACCAATGTAGGAGCCTGGCTTAGTATGTGGTGTACACTTCTTTAAGTGAAGCAAGTTGCACAAATCCAGGCAGCCCTTATGGTGATTTTAGTGGCCTTGGATAGCTGTAGAAAGCTTTCACAGTGGTAGCTGTGGAAAGCAGCCTTCAGGTTTATCTTGAAATAGTATTAATCAGCTTGTTTTATCAGATGTAGTCATGTAGTGTAGGTTAAACAAAAAAGAAACCACAAATTGTATATATAACAATATGTCTATTTATTATGCAACACTCACTAACACAATATTATATCTCCTACCCGGTATTATAAACAACAATACACAACAATACTTCAATTGCAAATAAGGGATATGGTACAAAATATTGAGATCTTCATGGGGAGACCAAACCATATACTAAACAAGCATTTGCAAAGCAATAGGTATCGCATTTACTTGAGTTTAAGCTATTGGCATTGTAAATGACATTGCCTTTTAGTTACGTTTTAAAAACGAAAACAAAAATAAAAGGCATTGTCATTTGCAATGTCAATAGCTCTAACTCGAATAAATGCGAGACCTATTGCATTGCAGATCCTTGTTCTAGCTTGTATTGTTCACACATCTGGACCACAGAGTCACATAGCTTTCAAACAAAACAAAATCCTGCCTTGTTTGTTGAAACTTGTATTCTTTGCCCTAATAGAAGTGGGCATGATAATTATACTTTGTTTTGGGATACAGTAACGCGCAATCTGTTGATTATCCATCTGAAGCAAACAAAAGCCATCGAAAGAATTAGATTATTTATAGAACTTGACACCCGAGCCACGAGGCGAATACACTGCAAGTACTCAGACCCCCTCCTCACACTCGTGGCACGATGTCGTTGCTCACTGCCTGTCCCTCTCTGAAGAAGCTTCTACGGCCAGGGGCGAGCCTGTTTTCGCTGCGGTGTTAGCTGCCCAACACAGGCCCTGTACAAGCATAGCCCTGTAATCACAAGACCGACAGGATCTTGATAGAAGAGCAGGTGGACGGGGCACAAGAAAGCGTGTCCTCCACGGATCGTGTCACAGTACGCATCCGTAATGTGACCAGAAAGCCTTACTACAACCAGTTCGCAGAGTTGCTTTGGGACGTTAGGAAAACTGTTATATTTAGGGCCTGTTGTGACCACCTTTATACCAACAACAAGGGGCTGTGAGCATATTTCTACGCTGTGTATAGCCGTGTCCTCGATGACCTTCCTCACCCCGAGAAACTGTCCCATGACACTGCCAGCCCACTGCCCACTGGCGGCATAGACCGGTTCTAAGGATGCCTTGGCCATTTTATGAGCTGTGATGAACTCAGCAGTTTAACGGGACAACGAGGAAGAGGCTGGCTTTAGCACCATAGAGTTTTGTCCCTCTACTTTCCATGCAAATAAAAAACACAAGCACCTAAAAGGGGGATGATTTTTCCATGGCACCTTTCAATAACTGGAGAAGGATGAAGAGCAGAGGCGAAAATCTGACCCCCGGGTGGGACAGAAGGCCATCTGTGTGTTTACACCACACTTGGAGGATAGCTCCTGATTGGGAGGGAGGGACGAGAGGGCAGCTGGAAGGCTTGTTTACCTTCTTTGTTTCCCCTCGTCCCCCTGGAGACTCTGCTTGGCATATGCAGTGTAACGCAGCAAGTGAAAGATCCAGTCCGGGTGGGCGGGGCCAAAAGGCTATAACAAAGAGGGACTAAGAAGCCTCAACGTACTAATCTGTCCATGGGTTATTAATAGGCAATCGGTGGACAGTTGGCGTTCCTTCGCCACAAATCAGCACAAGACAAAGATCCACAATGGCATGAAAGCATCAGAGTAAGAGTTGAACACGCAGCGTATTTCCCCGAACATACTAACCTGTCCATGGCTCCCTGTCACACTGGCGAGTACTGGCGCATATCACTCACTCTTACTGCCTCTGTGTCTCTCTCGCTCTGTCTTCCTGTGAGCCTCTACCTCCCCCTTTGTCTCAGGGCTTCCCCCATTCTAGTTAACACGCAGCGCATTTCCCCAAACGTACTAACTTGTCGGTGGCCTCTTATTAAACAATAAGAGAACAGTCAGCGCTTCCTTCCCCACAAATCAACAACACAAACACGCACAGCGGCGTGAAAGCAGAAAAGCGAACATTTAACACGCAGCATATTGGCCCGAAAGTACTAACCTCTCTCGTGAAAGCAGAAGAGCTACAATTGAATACGCTGCATATTGCCCCGAACGTACTAACCTCTCCCGTGAAAGTAGAAGAGCATCAATTGAACACGCATTGTATTGCCCCGAACGTACTAACCTCTCCGTGGCTTATTATTAGACAATTGGAGGACATTCGGTGCTTCCTTCGCCATGCATCAACACAACAAGAACACGTTAAAGCAGCTTCACTTAAATGAAAAATTGCCTACAACCAAATATATTAATAAAGAAAACAGTGTAACGCCGCAAAATTGTATGCTATGCATAGACGTGAAAGCAGATTCACTTTAATGAAAAATGTGCCTACACCATCTAATAAAGTCAATAGTGTACTGCCACAAATACCCTGTGCAGTCCGGATGGGCAGGGCTAAAATTAGACAGGCGGTATTGATGAGGAACTGAGAAGCCTTCTGTACAATCCAAAACCAGCGTTTCGCATGGATGATCACATAAGCCAATGAAATGCAGGGGCATGGCTTAAACACCACTTCTGAAATCATACCGATTACAAAAAGCTTTGCAGAGCGAGGAGCGCATGCGCGCTCCAGCGCTAGGTCTGCGAGACCTCAAAAGTGGAATGTTAAATGTGACCAAAATCAGGACTTTGACCAGTAGACTCAGAGGAGCTAGGGACACAAGGGACCACCCAAGGTAAGTACCCAGGAACCCCACAGAGGCTCTGTGCAGAGTGAAAACAAACCTACTTGTCCAATAGAAGTCAACGGGAAAATTTGCGGTTGCAGTTTTGAAGATGAAGGAACCTACCCAATGGACCTTGAAGTAACCCTGTGTAAGACAAAAGGTTGAAGAGTCACCCCACCCATAGATACTCAGGAACCAGGATACCTACACCAAGGAAGCTGGGTGCCTAGGTGCAAAGTGACACTAGAAACCACCTTAGACCACAATAGAGGACTGTGCAAGACTCTGGGGGAATCCAAAGGTGGATTCTTGAAGTAAAGAGCCTGTAAGCAGAGGGGACAGAGTATATGCCACTCCGAGGTGACAAGGAGGCAGGGAAGAACAATGCCCAATCTTGTCGGATAGTTCAGGAGAATTGAACGTGACATTGTTGCTTCCGCTGTGGTGACCAGGCGATGCTGAAGAGCTGTTCATGAGATATACCATACCATGTGTGAAGTCGAGAACCAGGGGATCAGTGTCCGTTGGGAGCAGCAACAAGCCTTGGCAGCTGCAAAGGCATAGAAAGCAAAGAAGGAGCAACATTTGCACCAGAAAGGTCCAAGAGACTCCGTACAATCTGGCTAGTTAGAGCAGGCCTGAGCAAGCAGGTAAGACCACTGAAGCAAAAGGAGACCCTCAAGATGATCCACAGGCCAAAGGTACAGGAGTCAAAAAAGGACCATGAGCAGAGGCTGGAGCTTCTAGTAACCCAAAGATCTTTAAAGTGCAGAGCACACAAGCCTTGGCAATGACAAAATGATGCGTTGCACAGAGGTTCGGTCCAGCGGTTCTGACAAGGAATACTGGTCTCAAAGTTGCAGAGAGGACAGGGAAAGCCTCAACTGAGATGCAGAACTACCACCTGTGTTGCTGAGACTATCAAAGTCTGGGGGATGTCAGGAGCTGCAGAGGCAGGGGAGGGACTCCTTCACTCCCAGAGTGATTACTTTGCGTGTCCTTGATGCCCACTGGCCTGTTGAAGATCCTGGAAGAAGAACAGACACAGACGACAAAGAAGACTTGCAAAACAGTGAGACCAGGAGCAGCAGGATACATCCTTGATACAGTCTCGGTTCCAGGTGAAATCCAAAGAAATCCAAGTGTCCAGATGGTTGAAAAGTGATGTGGGTTCAGGCTTGAGTATCAGGGGTCCCACCTAGAGGAGGGGATGGACAGTGAGGAGGATACTCCCATGTCCTTTGTACAGTTTTGCATCAGAGTGGCAGCAATGGGCTCCCTGAACTGGCTCAAACTGGACAATGCAAGGAGGGAACCAAGTGTGCCCTTCAAGCAGACTGAGTGGCGTTGGCAAGTGCTCCCACCCTACGCCAATACACCAAACCCTGTCTGGGAGGTGACAGGATACCTATTGTTCTACCTTCCCCTGCTTGAGGTTGGCTCAGCAGCAGGAGGGTAGAATCTTGTCTCTGGTCGGCAGCAGCCTTGTTGTGCTGTCTGGGTCGAGAAGACTGGTTCTGTGAGCACTGAGGGCCTCCCAGAGAAGCTTTACAGTGCATGGAATCATACCTCCCACACCGGTTACGCTGTGGGGGTACGATTCCAACATGTTGGATACCAAACATGATAGGGTTTGTTATAGCCAGTTTCAAATTGGTCATCGCGTAATGATGCGGTGCCCCTCTATATATTATATGGCTGTCTCAATTACAATTTGGGAGCATTGACTGCATAGGCTGGAGGGGTGTTCTGCTCATGAAGGTTCACCCTCATGCTTAGAACAGAGCACCCTTCCTTCAGGATTGAAAGGCCTGCTTTAGGGGTAACTTATAGGTTTTATGTGCAGTGTACCTAGACATAGGTAAACCCTACTTTCGTAAGTGGTGCTAGCACCAGCTTACACATGCTGTAATGGCAGGCCTGTAGTTACAGTTTGAGTGGTCCCTCATACATGGCTTAATACTTTCTTCAGCCCATGGGGGACCCCTAGTGTACCTATACCCTGGGTACCTTAGTACCATATACTAGGGACTGCTAAGTACTTACCATACCAATTTAGGGGTTGGGCACGGAGACTGAGGCCCTGATTAGCAGAATCCCAGTCAGACTAGTCAGAAACAGGATTACAGCAAGCAAAAAGTGGGGGTAACCATAAAGGCAGATCCTACTTTACTATACAACCCCCCCCCAAAAAAAAACGTAGGGAGATGAGATGAGGGAGATGAGACTAATCTTGCCCAGTTGAATATTCACTTTCTAAGTGGAAACATCTGGAGAGTCCAACTGCATTAGCATGGTTATTCCCAGGTCTTTGTTCCACTGTATAGTCCATCCCCTGTAGGGAAATGGACCACCTCAAAAGTTTGGGGTGTTCACCCATCATCTGTTTAGGCCGTAAGAGGGGCTTGTGGTCTGACTGAACAATTGAGTGAGTGCTAAATAGGTATGGACTCAGCTTCTTCAAGGCCCAGACCACAGCAAAGGCCTCTGTCTCAATGGCTGACCAAAATTTCTCCCTGGGGGTCAACCTTCTGCTGACAATGAACGTTTTGGAGTAGTCAGGACTTTGCAGGATGGGAGCAGTGCACTTGGCTTGCATTAGGTCATCAAATGCCTTTTGACAGCTTACTGTCCACCCCACTTTCTTGGACATTTTCTTTGATGTCAAATCATTCAGGGGAGTCACTATGGACCCATATACCTTTACAAATCTTCTGTAATATCCAGTCAGGCCCAAGAAAGCTCAGACCTGAGTCTGAGTAGTGAGAGCAACCCAGTCCACAATGGTCCGAATTCTGCTCTCCAATGGTTGAACCTGCCCTCCACCTATCAGGTGGCCCAAGTATACAACCTTGCTCTGCCCTATCTGACACTTGGTGGACTTGATAGTCAGGCCTGCCTGACAAGCCAGGCTATCCTCCGAGTTGGAGCTAAAGACAGCTATATCATCTAGATATGCTGCACTATAGGCTTCCAGACCTCTTAGGACTTTATTCGCCAGCCTCTGAAATGTGGCAGGTGCATCCTTCAGACCAAAGGGCATCACAATAAAATGATAATGCCCACTAGTGTTTGAGAATGCTGTTTTTGTCTTGGCATCCTCACCTAGTCAGATTTGCCAGTAGCCAGCCGTCAGGTCAAATGTACTCAGAAACTCTTCTGGGGCCAAAGTATCTATGAGTTCATCTGCCCTGTGAATTGGATGAGCATCAGTCCTAGTGACTGCATTGAAGACTCTATAGTCCACACATAACTTTCTTTTTCCACCCTTGGTGTGAGGGTTTGGCACAAGGACTACTGGACTAGCACAGGGGCCATCAAAAGGCTCAAT
This sequence comes from Lissotriton helveticus, assembly GCF_964261635.1. Classification (NCBI taxonomy): domain Eukaryota; kingdom Metazoa; phylum Chordata; class Amphibia; order Caudata; family Salamandridae; genus Lissotriton; species Lissotriton helveticus. Next base: position 791,329,705 of record NC_136071.1, on the reverse strand, counting down.
GACCCCCAATTCCAGCATCTTTTGGAACTCTGTCCAGATGCAATCCCTGACATGATCAGGCTGTCTGCAGATTGTACTCTTAACAGACAGACTGTTACCTGTGTCCACTTCATGGGTACACCAGCTGGTTTGACTGGGCGTCAGGGAGAACATATTGTACTGATTGAGGACCTCCTGCAATCAGCTTGCTGTTGGTCAGTGAGGTACCTGCCAAGGCTACTCCATCTACTGACCCATCATCAGGGTTTTGAGAGAAGAGATAAGGGAGAGGGTGACTCTCTTCTTCCTGTCCCTCATCAGTTGCCATGAGCAAGCCCATGTCAGCTCTGTCCACAAAAGGTTTCAGGCGGGTCACAAGAATTACCGTGTGGGGCTTATTGGAGTGCCTAGGTCCACCAAGTAGGGGACCTCGCCTTCCTGTTTAACCGCATGCGCGCTAGCGGTTTTCCCGCTGCGTGCTGCATTTTTTCAAAAGCCGCGTTACATGACGAGCTGAGCTCGTCATGAGCGTACGAGCGTCTTCACTCATGACGAGCTGAGCTCGTCATGAGCAGGGAAGGGGTTAAGAATTGTATGGAGGGCACTCCACCTGTCCTGGAGAGCTACTGGGGTCACAGGCTCCAACACCCACACTTTACAGCCTGGCTGATAAACAGGCAAGACTGCTTTTTGGCCGTGCCAAGCTTTTCGGAGTACTTGTTAGGCCCCCCGGTTTTTGCTGGCCTTTTTCGTGTACTCAGCCAATGCAAGAACGCAGGCCAAGGACATAGTCCACTATGTCCTGTTTAAGAGGTTTGAGAGATCGCACCCAGTCTTCCTTCACTAGCCACAATGAAGCTCTGACTGGATGTCCAAACAGAAGCTCAAATGGACTGTAGCCAACCCCCTACTGAGGAACCTCTCTGTAGGCAAAGAGAGGGCAGGGTAGTAAGATATCCCATTTTCGCCTGAGCTTTTTTGGTAGTCCCATGATCATACCCTTGAGGGTCTTGTTGAACCTTTCAACAAGCCCATTGCATGGTGGATGGTAGGGTGTGGTAAACTTGTAGCTTACTCCACACTCTTTCCACGTGGCAGTGATATAACTAGACATGAAGTTTGTATCTCTGTCTGTTAAAACCTCCGTAGGGAAGCCCACCCTGGAAAAGTTTCCCAGGTAGGCCCTGGCCACTACAGGAGCTGTAGTGGTTCTAAGAGGAATAGCGTCCACCACCACTAGTATGTAGCTCTGCCCAGATACAGTTGGAGGGTTCATGGGGCCAACAATGTCATGACCCCAACCACTTTAAGTGGAATCAAGGGGAACTTTTGGTTGCCACCTGACTTACTTCTGGCTTAGCCTATGACACAGGAGCAACACAACTCATTTGTGTCTTCAGATATATGGGGCCAGTGAAAGTGAATGACAAGCCTGTCCCAAGTCTTGTTTTGCCCCAAGTATCCTACAAGAGGAATACCATGTGCCAGTGATAATAGAAATCCTCTGAACCTCTGGGGTATTACCAACCTCCTGATGGCATCAGGCTTGGGGTCTCTACCTTCGGACTACAGAAGCCCATCTTCTCAATAGATCCTATGAGACCCACTGATATTCCCTGCTTCCTCAGCAGCAGCGTGCTGTCTGAGGGGGATCAGGAGAGGGGCAGGACTTCTGCTCCAAACTCAAGTCTGCCCTGGAAGCCCCCCCTGCCCCAATAAACTCTGCCTGGTCAAACCCAAGTTCCTCTGGGACAGTACCTTCACCGGGGCCGAGATCATCTCCCTCAGGAGACTGATCTCCACTGGGGATTTGTGAGAAGGGTAATTCCTTAAACTTCCTCTTCCTTCTCTTGGGGAGCACCTGCTCTATTATTCCAGGATCCAGTGCTTTGTCAGTAGTGAGCTGTTTTGCCTGCGCACTTGTGAGCGCAAACACACTGTCCTGAACTCCACTTCAGCTAGGGCTGAAGTCTCTAGTTCATTGTCAAACAAACAATCTGCAGGTAGGTCTGGAGATACCACAACTTTCCTAGATCCAGTTACCCCTCCGTAGCCGAGGTTCACATCTGCCAAGAAATGGTCATGCCCGACATTGCTAGCCTTGGTGACTTGGTACATTTGTCCAAGTATAATCTGATCAAGGGACGCAAGCTTCTCTGTCACCATAGTGACACTGACCCCTATGTCCCTGAAAGCCATAGCTTCTTTTCCTTTAATTAAAGGTTGTTGTCTGTACTTGCCCAAGTTAGTGTGACTGACTAGTAAGGTGGCAAGATCCATGCCACCATCACGGGCAAGAACAGCCTCAACTGGAGTTCTGACTAAGTCAGAACCCCTCTCAGAACCCAAGGTTAACCCCACTAATCCCTTGGTTGCTGTACTACCACTTGTACTTGTGCTAGGCGGAGCAGGTGCCTTAGGGGCAGTGGTAGTAGTAGCAGTTTGTTTGGCCTTTCGACAGTCAGCATCCCTTGTCCAATGGGTATTCACTTTATACAAGTGGCACCAAGGTTTCCTTTTGCTTTTCTTGGAATTTCGGAATTCCTCCCCAGATGCAGGTTTTTGGGGCCCCTTGTGAAGACTCTTTTTTATCCTTAGCCTTGTCCCCAACCTTATCTTGGTATTTAGATGAATACTGCTTCTTCTAGGCACCTCAATTACCAAGGTTTTTCTCCTTTACCCTGGTGCGAAACCATTTGTCTGCCTTCTTTCCCATTTCTTGGGGAGAGGTCAGATCAGAATCCAACAGGTACCGATGCAAAAGCTGGGTCTTACAGCTATTCGGGATGTGCGCCCTGATAATCACATTGTAAAATTCTTCAAAGTCCTGTACCTTGCTTGCATGAAGCCAGCATGCCTTAGTAGCACTGTCTGTAAAATCCACCCAGTCCTAGGTGTGTACTTTTTGGGTACTTCTGAACTTAATCCTGTACTGTTCAGTGGTTAAGCATTACCCATCTTTGAGAGCACTGTTCAATACTGAATAATTGTCAGCACCCTCTTCTCTAAAAGCGAGGAGCTTATCTCTACCTTTTTTAGCAAAGGAGATCTACATGATAGCTGCCCACTGCTCTTGAGGTACCCTCTGCACTTTACAGGCCTCTACAAAGCAGTGATGCATTTAAGGGTATCACCCCCTCCTAGTAAGGAGGGAATATCCTGCTCAGGTTCCTATTGTCAAAAGAATTTCTCTGATTGTAGGGACATTGTTGCTGTCACCATGGGACTCTCGTCCGGGTTTCTTCCTAGCATTCTGTACTTCCAGGGACTCTTTGTCAAGGGCCAACTGATCTTTGCTGAGCCTAAGCCTAGCTTTCTCAAGTTTGAGTAAAGTTTGTGAAAAGATATGTCCATCTTACTAGGTATGGAGCTCCCTATGGGAGAGTCTGAGTTATTGGATTCTCTAGAGGAGGATCTAGACCTCCTTGTTCTACTCTGGACTCTCCCAGGAGAAACAAAGGATATCTCCTCTGTGCCATCTGCACTATGCCCTGAAGGGTCAGAGTTTGGCAGGTTGTAATCATTTGAGTCCTCCTGCCCATACTTTGAATTTGATCATTAGGAAGAGCTCCTGGTGCTCCTTCTTCAGGAGTATCCCCATCCACATTATCCTGTCCTTCCGCCTCTACAGGATGACCATCATCCTTATGCAGCAGCTCTAAGAGCAGTTTAATGGTGGAGTTGACACCTGTCTTTATCTTTCTAAGACTACACAGGGTCCTTAGTGCCTGGAACTTTAGACAACTGTACTTAGCAAACTGGGGTACACCAGTATCCTCAAGTAAAGAAATAGTTTTAGGTGTAGTGAGGTGTTGCACCTACCTAACCTAGTGGAACCTACACTCTCTGATGTTGGAGAAAAGATTGTGCTAGACCCTTCGCTACCCAACCCTAAGATCAGTAGAACTACCTTATTCTGAGCTGTATTATATGTGCCTAATATTTGTGATTGTTTTCAATTAATCCATATCAACATTATCTGGTAAAACAATGAAGGCTTGAATCTTAATCTCGGCACAACAATATAGGAAGCTGACTTGGTATATGATGTATATGTATGTAAGTGGGCACCCTGCACCAATCCAGACAACCCTTATGGGGATTTTAGTGGTCTTAGACAATCTTAGAAAGCTCTTAAGTGGTTGCTGTGGAAAGCAGCATTCAGGCTTAGTCCAGAAGGAGTGTAAGGTAGCTTGTTTTACCAGAACATAATCTTATTGGTATAGATTAAGTGAAAAAGGACCACACAGTGTATTTATAAAAATATGTATTTATTATAAGACACTCACTAACACATACAGATATCTCCTAACCGGAGATATACGCAATGCACACAATATATTTCAATAGAAACAGGTACGTAGCACAAAATACACCGTGGTCACCAGGGCGAGACCAAACCATATAATAAAATAGTGGTACCACGACTCAAGTCAACACTATACCCAGAAGACGTAGAAGTGTCAGGGACCCAAGGAGCCACCTGAGGTAAGTAACCAGGAGCACCACAGAGGCTGTGTGCAGATTGGGAACACAACTGCGGGATCAATGAAAGTAAATGAGTAAGTCGTGGTTTTAATGTTAAAAAAGAAGGACCCTACCCAGTGGACCCTGAAGAAACCCAGTGGAAGATAGCAGGTTGGAGAGCTACCCCAACCGTGGATACCCTAGGAACCAGGTTACCTACACCAGGGAAGCCAGGTGTATAGGTGTGAAGTGGCATCGGAAACCGCAGTCAAACTCGAAGGAGGCCTTCAGGAAGATGTCGCTGCTGGGGAAGTTGACAGTGTCTGGTGGAACCCAAAGGTGGATTCAGTAAGGGGAGTACCTGCAAACTGAGGGGACAGAGTCTATGCCACTCAGGAGTGATCCGAAGGCACAGAAGACAAATTCCCACTGATGTCGAGTTTTGCATGGAAGCTGAAAATGCAGCTGTGTGGACCAGGTGATGCTGTGGACAATCAGGAGCAGGGTACGAGCTGTCCCATGCTGGATGTTAAGAGTTGAGGGGTCGGCGTTAGTCGGGAGCACCAAAAATCCTTGGAAACCGCAACCAATGTGGAAGTCGAAGAAGGTGACAATGTCGGGACCAGCAAGGTCCAGAAGACTCACCACAAGAAGGGGAGCCAGGGCAGGCCCAGAGAATTCAGGAAAGCCCAAGGAATTCAAAGATGACCCTCAAGAAGACCCACAGGCCAGATGCGCTAGAGTCACTAGATGACCTTGAGCAGCTCACCAAAGATGCAGGTCCACAATGCAAGTGATGTGGTGAGGACCAAAATCATGGTCACTAGAGATGCTTGAGGCTGGAGCTACTTGGAGCCCAAAGCTCTTGGTGGAAGGAAGGCAACAAGCCTTTGCAACTGCAAGTCGATGAAGTGCACAGGGGTTCGGTTTCTGCAGCTCCGACGAGAGATACTGGCTTCAAACTTGGTTCGAGGACATGGCAGGCCTTGCAGGATATGGAGAACCACCACCTGTGTTTCTGAGCCTTTCGGAGACCGTGGTAGCCCAGGATCAGCTGACCGGTCAGCTTACTTGCGGTGCCTGCGGATGCAGGGAAGTGACTCCTTCCCTTCAAGGGAGATTTCTTCAGGTGTCTTGGATGCCCACAGGCCTTGAAAGGTTCCTGGAACTATGTACAGGCAAGGACATTGCAGCAGATGAGCAGTGCAATGAGATCAGGAGCAGCAGGACTCTTCCCGGTTACAGCCTTGATGACCAGAGCGAACTCCAGCGAAGTCCAGAGTGCCCAGATGGTTGAAGGAGAAGTGGTGTCTGAAATTAATCTTGTTCCACAACTAATCTAGGGACCCACCCTCAGGTAAGTCCTTAAGTGCCCTAAGGAAAGGGTTGGGACGATTTAGGGTTCCCTCCCAGATAAGGGGTCAGACAGTGGAGAGAATACTCCCATGTCCTTTGTCCAGTTTTGCGCAAGAGTGGAAGCCAACGGCTCCCTGAGCTGCTTTAAACTGGATTATGCAAGGAGGGAATCAAGTGTGACATTGAAGCAGACTGCGTGGCACTGGCAAGTGCTCCCACCCGGCCCCAATACACTTAACACTGTCTGGGAGGTGGTCACACCTCCCTGTGACAGTATACATACTGTTCTGCCTTCCCCTGATCGTGTTTGGCTCAGCAGCAGGAGGGCAGAATCTTGTCTTTGGTCGGCAGCAGCTATGTTGTGCTGCCCGGGTCTAGAAGACTGGTTCCAAGAGCACTGAGGGTCTCCTGGAGGAGCTTTACAGAGCATGGAATCATATCTCCCACACCATCTACGCGATGAGGGTATGATTTCAACATGTTTGCAAAGAATCATACCCCCAACACTGTTTCCGGTGTGGGGATATGATTCTAACATATTTGATAGCAACCATGACTGGATATGTTACAGCTAGTTTTGAGATGGTCATCAGGTAATGACACGGTGCCCATCTATAAGTTAAATGGCTGTCTCACTTATAACCCGGGATTAAGGACTCCGTAGGCTGTAGGGGTGTCCTGCTCATGCAGGGCACCCTCACACTTAGAACCGAGCACCCTGCCTTCAGGATTGAAAGAACTGCTTTGGGGTGACTTATAGGTTTTAAGTGCAGTGACCCAAGATATTGGTAAACCTATATCTTTCGTAAGTGGTGCTAACACCAGCTTTGACAGGCTGCAATGGCAGGCCTATAGTTATAGTTTGAGTGGCCCCTTATGGTTGGCATAATACATGCTTCAGCCCATGGGGGACCCTTGGTTTGCCTATGCCCTGGGTACCTTAGTACCATATATTAGGGACTGATAAGTATACACCAGGTTCCAAACTGGTATGTACCTAAGTGCTTACCATACCAATTTGGGGGAAACAGCACAGAGACTGGCGTCCTGATTAGCAGGATCCCAGTCAGGTTAGTCAGCAACAGCATTGCATCATGCAAAAAGTGGGGTTAAGCATTAAAGCAGATCCTACTTTCCTACATTCAGTTATTAAAGTTTCTATCTGAACTTCCTATACTGTAGTGAGAGGAGGAAGGTAGCTACCCAGGGGCCAAATAGCTTACTGTTATGATTCAGCTACATAGTATCATTTGATCAGATTAATGGAAACAAATCTTTATCTTTGTCACCTGAAAAGGGCGGAAGAAGTACAGTTCTGGTACCTTCAACAGCCAGCCTGCCTCTTACCTGACTCTGACAACTGATGAAGAGGACTTTGATTCAACAGAGCAGTGCTCAGATCTTCCTCTTGACTAAGACCTGGACCGGGGTCAAGACTGACGAGGTGACCTCCGCGGTGACCTCCGCCGTGCCAGACATTGGGCCACGAGCAGCTTTAGAGACCGTTCCCTCAAAGCCTGCAGCGCAGTTGGAGCATGACTTTGAGTCATTGTTGTGCTCGAGGCTCCAAAGACATTCTAAGTGGTGGTCCGTGACTGACATGGCGCGGTGACAGGGGCCACATGGCTAAAACACCAAAGTCTTCTTACTTGACATTCCTACACACCAAAAGAAGCCAACAAAAGTCAAAAATGGACAGGGGATAGCTCTCTTTAACGGAACTGCGCTGGCTGGCATGGAACAAAACGGACTGACGTCAGCGCACCGGAGTGGCTGTTATATTGACGATGCAGACGTCACGATGACGATGAACACGACGCCAACGCGACTTCAAGCGAAGTCGACTGACGTCACCTACCGGCGTTTGTCAAGATTTACGTCTTGACAGAGGTCCTGCAGCCTGGGGTCTCCACCTTGGAACCCTTACTGCCTTTCAATGAGGCCTTGACAGATGCAACCTAGGAATCATCCTCGACTCAACGCTCTCCATGACCAAGCAAGTCAATGCCATCTCCTCCTCCTGCTTCAACACCCTCCGCATGCTCCGCAAATGCCACAGGTGGATCCCGACAGAAACAAGAAGAGCAGTCACCCAGGCCCTTGTCAGTAGCAGACTCGACTACGGAGACGCCCTCTATGCAGGCGCCCCAACCAAGCTCATCAAACAACTGCAACGCATCCAAAACGCCTTGGCACGACTGATCCTCCACGTACCACGGCACAGCCACATGACCCCCCCCTGAGAAACCTGCATTGGCCACCCGTCAACAAGAGGATATGCTTCAAGCTCCTCATCCACGCACACAAGACCGGCCCAGCCTACCTCAACAAACGACTTACCTTCTACACCCCCAACCGCCAGCTCCGCTCCGCCGACCTCGCACTCACCACCGTCCCGTGCTTTTGAAGGAAAACCACCGGCGGGAGGTCCTTCTCCCACCTCGCCGCCAAGGCCTGGAACACCCTCCCATTGAACCTACGATAGACCCAAGACCTGCTGACCTTTAGGAGGCTACTCAAGACCTGCCTGTTTGATCAGTAGCGCCCCCCCACAGCACCATGAGACCCTCACAGGTATGTAGTGTGCTGTACAAATGTATTTGTTTGATTGATTGATTGATAGGCAACTGGTCTAAACCCAGCGTAGAGGCTTCTGTGAATATTACGATTGCCCGTGGCCATCGCCCTGCGTGGGGCACTCAGCTTTCCTCACCGCTCACCCCACCCCACCCCACAAAGCTTGGTGGTCCAGGCTTCCACTTCCTGTGGCGCTTTCCTTTCCGTACCTCCGGACAGGAAATACAAGAGACTGGAGAGCTTTGGAAAGAATAAGTTTTCTTTAACCAGTCTGGCAGTGTGGCTGGTGAACACAGCATTTGTTTTGAGCTGTTATTCCCATTCTATATGGGATCCAGTTGCATAGGTGCTGGCCAGAATCCCGAGGGAGGACTGGGCTCTACTCTCCCAAGCTATTTCAGAAGAGGGAGTTGCAGCACCGTTTGCCCTCAGATGCGGCTTGGTCATGACAGACTAGCTTGGTAGAGCACTTTGCATAATGGTGGCAATACGTCGCCACTCCTGGCTGAAAATGTCAGTTTTTTGTGGGGATGTCCAAGCTAACCTCATGGACATGCCCTTTGATGGCTCCCGTCTCTTTGGAGACAAAGCAGATGCTCCCCTTGAGCATTTCAAGGACTTGCGGGCTACTTCCAAGTTCTTCGTCCTCACCACAACTTCCTGGCCTCCATCTGCATTTTGCTCCTTTCGTGGCTAAGGGAGGGGTTACCAACCACGCCACCCCATTCCAGCCAGCGGGCCCGGAAGTTCGGCAACCTCTGCGGGGCCATGGACGCAGTTCACCCAGACCCCATGGGTCTGAACTCGAGCCAAGCCACAATCTTCTCCTCTACCGCAAAACCTTCCTAATCCGATCCTCTGGGATCATTTACAGCCAGTCGTGGCAGAGTACGCCATCATTTCCACCACTGGTGGAACATCACATTGGAAAAGTGGTTGATGCAATTAGTCTGAAGGGGCTATCCTTCCCATGCAAGACTACCCTTCCTCCAGAGTATGATCTGCTGATGGAGGATCACCTTGCCCTGCTCCACAAGGAGGCCAAGACTCTTTTGGTCAAGGGAGCTATAGAGAGGGTTCCTGGTACAGAAATAGGCTATGGTTGTTATTTCCGCTATTTTCTGTATCCAAAGAAGGGCAGAGGCCTTAGCCCTATCTTACATTCAGAGCCCTCAACCACTTCCTCAAAAAGAAGAAGTTCAAGATGCTCACCCTAGCTCAGGTCCTGTGTGCCCTCACCCGGGAGCCTGGATGGTAGTTGCAGGACTTTCAGGATGCCTCTTTTCATATCCCTATCCTACCTACCCATTGTTGCTATCTGCGGTTTATGGTGGGTTATGAGCACTTTCAATTTGTAGTGCTCCCCTTCGGCCTCACCATCTCCCCTCTGGTGTTCACAAAGGTGATGGTGGTGGTCCCGCCCATCTGCGGAGATCAGGGGTTCCAGTTTGCCCATATCTCGATGACTGGTTGTTGAAGGTGGGCTTGTCCCAAACAGTTGTCTCCCATCTCCAGACTATGGCAAGCCTCCTGCATTCGCTGAGGTTCACTATCAACGTGCTGAAGTCACACCTGACCCTCTCTCAGATGCTCCCTTTCATTGGAGCGGGCCTGGACACGGTGCAGTTTTGGGCCTACCCTCCCGAACAGCGAGTTCAGGATATTCAGGCTATGATACCAGTGTTTCAGCCTGTATCCAGGATTTCGGTGAGAATGACTCTGAGGCTGTTGGGCCTCATGAACTCCTGCATCCTGCTAGTGGACCATGCACGGTGGCACATGCGAGCTTTGCAGTGGGACCTGAAGTTCCAATGGGCACAGCATCAAGGAAATCTCACTGATCTGGATCAGATTTCAGAGAACACAGTGAAAAATGTGTTGGCTAATAGACCGCAATTGGATCCATGATGAGTTTTAACGGGGTAAACCCTAAAAACTATCTGACCTGGGTCAGTTAATCAGGTACATATGAAGTGGTCAGAGTCTATTTGTTTTCAAAGCATCAAATGTCACACATAAACATTACATATCTCAAATTATAAACAGTCCATTAATATAGTGCATAATTTATTTTAGCACAAAGTAGAACGGATACTTAGTATCAATCAATAAGTTCCGGAAATTGTTAAATCAAACAAACGTATGACAAAACATATCAATTAATTCATTGAATCAAATAAACTTGTAGACAAAAATATGAATCAATTAATTGGAAACTCATCATATGTATAACTTGTAGTTGTCAAGAAATACAACATATTATTTACATGATAGTATATCAACGCGCTCTTGGTGATGAAGAAAAAGAGGTAGTTAGGTGGGATAGGTGTGATGGGATAATAGTGGGGACTGGGTAAAGGTGTTGTGACCATAAAACAATCACAGTGGAATTCAATGCAGCCTTTACAGTCTAGTTTAGATCAGTAGTTCCATATTGCTCTTTCACATAGGATTAGTATTATTCGATTAATTTCTCCTATGTTTAGAGAAAAGGTGTGGTCTGGTCTACGTTTCGACCCCTGGTGTAAGGGTTAGTAGAAACCTCATGCTGGGGTCTTCTTCAGGACACGAAAAGGACAGGAGCGCCTACAAACGATACAATTAAAATGAATGTATCGATCCACTGACAAGGGTCTTAAGTACATATGGACTGGGCTAGAAATTAAGTACATACTTTACGTATGGCCATCCATTGGCCATTAGGGTAGGACCTTCATGGGTTCCTATGGTGAAGGATATCACCTGCAATTAATTAGAAGGATTGGTGTTACAAAGGGGTACCTAGGAAGGGATCCCCTGTCTACATTTCGAATGATGAAATTAACAAAGGGGAGCACTTACTGGGACGTGGTGATCATCCAGTCGTGGTTTCTAGTATTTTTAAAAAAACTTGTAATATGTAAAACGAATGCCGTAGGGGTGCGCAGGAAGTCACTCTGCCCCGGTGGTTCTAAGAAAAGAGGTAAGAAACAGCGCCCTGACCAATTTAGCATCTAGCGATCTTACTTCAACATAGGCTCTACCCCGGCGGCGAGGATAGTTTTGAACTCTTTTCACGAAGGTAATGCATACAGCGTATTTTTGAACTAACTTTGAGCCCAAGGAGAATTTTTTGTAACCGTCTTCAATAACGGCATAAGCCTGCTATGCCTTTGCTCATAACGCATGTAATGTACTTAATTTCGATTTTACCTGCTGTTTGGGAGAGCCTCGTGGACTGTTAGGCTCTCGTGGACTGTTAGGCTCTCCCAAACAGCAGGTAAAATCGACAGAGTCCTAACGCCTGGAAACAAGATGCCCAAATGCAAACGGGCAGGTTAGAGCTTTTGATGCGTGTAGGTGCCGGAAGGCGGGGCTGGGTGCAGAGCGCTGGAGCAGGTGTTAGCAATCAGCGCAGGGACTCCTGGAACAACAAGTCCCTGCTAGCATCCACAGCACGCTCCGCCTCCTCTCAGCCCCAGGTGACAGGCAGCAACCGAGCCCAAGACAGGGATCTCCTCTCGGCAGAAGCAGCGGCGCGGCACCCGCGAAGCGGGTGCGGCTAGCAGCAGTCCACGAGGCTCTCCCAAACAGCAGGTAAAATCGACGGAGTCCTCACTCCTGGAAACAAAACGCCCAAATGCACACGGGCAGGTTAGAGCTTTTGATGCCTGTAGGTGCCAGTGGGCGGGGCTGGGTGCAGAGCGCTGGAGCAGGAGTTAGCAATCAGCGCAGGGACTCCTGGAACAACGAGTCTCTGCTAGCATCCACAGCGCGCTCCGCCTCCTCTTAGCCCCAGGTGACAGGCAGCAACCAAACCCAAGACAGGGATCTCCTCTCGGCCGAAGCAGCGACGCGGCTAGCAGCAATCCATGAGGCTCTCCCAAACAGCAGGTAAAATCGACAGAGTCCTCACTCCTGGAAACAAAACGCCCAAATGCAAATGGGCAGGTTAGAGCTTTTGATGCGTGTAGGTGCCGGTGGGCGGGGCTGGGTGCAGAGCGCTGGAGCAGGTGTTAGCAATCAGCGCAGGGACTCCTGGAGCAACGAGTCCCTGCTAACATCCACAGCGCGTTCCGCCTCCTCTCAGCCCCAGGTGACAGGCAGCAACCGAGCCCAAGACAGGGATCTCCTCTCGGCCGAAGCAGCGACCCGGCACCCGCAAAGCGGGTGCGGCTAGCAGTAGTCCACGAGGCTCTCCCAAACAGCAGGTAAAATCGACAGAGTCCTAACGCCTGGAAACAAGATGCCCAAATGCAAACGGGCAGGTTAGAGCTTTTGATGCGAGTAGGTGCCGGAAGGCGGGGCTGGGTGCAGAGCGCTGGAGCAGGTGTTAGCAATCAGCGCAGGGAATCCTGGAACAACAAGTCCCTGCTAGCATCCACAGCACGCTCCGCCTCCTCTCAGCCCCAGGTGACAGGCAGCAACCGAGCCCAAGACAGGGATCTCCTCTCGGCAGAAGCAGCGACGCGGCACCCGCGAAGCGGGTGCGGCTAGCAGCAGTCCACGAGGCTTAGCATTTAAAAAAACCTTAGAAATTCACTGAAAAAACCATAGGTTTTAGGGGTGTTATAGTTAGTTGGACATTTCACTCATACAAAACCATTGAAATTGCTAAAACTCGCATGCTCGCAATCCACTGCAGATGATGTCACATATTACATCATTCATGACATGGCCAGTGACATCACTGATGAGATCACTGATGACATCTCAAATGACATCCCTATAACATGTCTGAAACTTATGGTTTTTTCAGTGAATATAAATATATATATTTTCCCAATCCTGACTTAGGCTTCAGAAGAACAGGCACCGACTCCGTGGGTCAAATCAAAGGTTTTATTCACCAATACATACGATCAGACGCGTTTCGGCGGACAAGTCCGCCTTGTTCACTTCATCTCATATATATATATATATTACCTACTGGCGGTCGCCAGTAGGTAGTTATAGTTAGGACCTACTTTCCATAGGAAATCCACAACATTCCATTTGGAATAACTTTGGCGCCTGTGACGAATCTTCGTGAATTTCTCCAAGAAAATGGCCTGCTCGGTTACGCTCCTTCCCTGAAAGGTTCGGGGTGATTCGTCAAGTGGGGGCTGAGAAAAAAGGGGGTCTCAAAACATGTTTTCCCCATGCAATTTTCCATAGGGACCTTTAGCCAGGGCTACAGCCCGAACGGCTGAACGGAATTACACCAAATTTGGCAGAGAGGTAGAGTTCGGTTCGTAGATTGTGCTTTTTGTTAAATGGTGTAAATCCGTTCAGTAGTTTCTGAGAAAATTACAAGAAAAATCATAGCGATATCTAGAGACGGAATTCTACACACGAACGGAGATGCGTTTAATTACGAGCGCGAGCTGCATGCTGATTGGCTGTGAAGTGACTGTCAACACTCGAAACCAGGAAGTGTTGGCAGCCATCTTGTTCGTCGCTAGAACGGAGTCACAAGAAAACAGTAAAACAAAGTTGAGAAATAAGGGAAGGGGGCAGGCTAGAAACATTCTGACCCACTAGACTTGCTCAGGGGGTCGTACATGGATGTTTAGGCTGTATTTCTTTTTTTTTTTTGTAAAGAAAAATTGCGGCGTACGAGTTCAGAAATACGTACAATTACGAGCCGGAGCTGCATGCTGATTGGCTGACAATACTCCAAACCAGGAAGTGTTGGCAGCCATCTTGTTTGTCGAGAGAGCCGAGTCACAAGAAAACAGTAAAACAAAGTTGAGAAATAAGGAAAGGGGGCAGGGTAGATACATTCTGACCCTATTGTCTTAGTCAGGGGGTGGTACATGGATCTTTAGGCTCAATTTTTATTTTTTTTAAAATAAAAAATGGCGGGGTACTCGTGCAGTACTTGTACCCGGTGGAAAAGGTGAAAAAAAACTAGAAGTCCATTTTATTCATTAGGTCCCGTTGTGGCAAATTCCAGGGGCAATTTTTTTGCATAATAGGGGCTTGCAAGGTGTCCCGAGCACTGGTGAACGGCACTCCTCTGGTTTAATTTTGAAGTATTTGGGGGCGGCGGTTACAGTCCTACTCCCCGCAGTCTCGGGGATCGGCACCCCTCAGGTCTTTTTAAAAAAAATATATGTTTTGAGCTCTCCTTCTCTCTCTCCCCGTACACGTCGCGGGGAAGGCCACCTTTCTGGGGTAGTAATATGTAAAATGACCTTCCAGCTCCGGGTACCTGCACTGTCTGTTTTTTTTAATTAATGTTGGGAGGGTGGGCTTGATAATACGTCCCTGTTAATTCCCATAGAGGCCTATGTTCTGGTGTTAACATGGGATTCTATGGGAAATAACAAGGCTGAATTATCAAGCTCATTATCACCGTTTTATCAGCAGTTTCCTGCCAATAAAACGGCGATGATTTTAACACCAGTCCTTGATAATATGCACCTAAGTTTACTGGTCAAAAAAAGAGCAATAGGCCAAATTATCAACAAAAGGCGATACATTATTGCCACTTTTATCGGCAGGAAACTGCCGATAAAGCGGCGATAATGGGCTTGATAATATGCCCTTGTGAATTCCCATAGCAGCCCAGGTTAACATCAGAACCTGGGCTGCTATGGGAATTTACAAGGGCCTATGGTTTTTTATTAATGTTGGGAGGGTGGGCTTGATAATACGTTCTTGTTAATTCCCATAGACGCCTATGTTCTGGTGTTAACATGGGCTTCTATGGGAAATAACAAGGCTGTATTATCAAGCTCATTATCGCCGTTTTATCGGCAGTTTCTTGCCAATAAAATGGCGATAATTTTAACACCGGTCCTTGATAATATGCACCTAAGTTTACTGGTCAAAAAAAGAGCAATGGGCCATATTATCAACAAAAGGCGATACATTATCACCGCTTTTATCGGCAGAAAACAGCCGATAAAGGGGTGATAACGGGCTTGGTAATATGCCCTTGTGAATTCCCATAGCAGCCCAGGTTAACATCAGAACCTGGGCTGCTATGGGAATTTACAAGGGCCTATTATTGAGCCCATTATCGCCGCTTTATCGGCAGTTTCCTGCCGATAAAAGCGGCGATAATGTATCACCTTTTATTGATAATATGCCCCTTCATTTCTATGATAGTATGTAAAACATTCCTTTTTTTTGTGTAGCAGTTGTACTCTCTACGCATGCGCAGCCTCGTTTCGAAGCCCACGTTTTTTTCTTTTTCTTCAAGTTCAACAAGTAAACCTTTCTTTATTTCATGTAGTAAATTTGTCGCTTTCTTTTCTCGGGTCGTGTGTGTCATCCACTGCTGTACTTTTGTAATATATTAATAATCATATTTTTTCTATATTTATTTGAAAGGTAGTGCCGAGGCGCCAAACGTTGATTACGTACTCCGTCCACTGCCATGTTAGTAGTTTTTCACTGTTATTTTTATTATATCTGTTACTTAGAACTCAGTAGTTTTCAATCCTAGTCTTGAATATCTTACTATAGTATTTCAACATTATTTTTATTGTGGACTATCATACCCCTCCCCCACAAAATAAAAGAAGTATGTCGTTTTTTTTAATGAACTTTTATTAAAACAATAAACGTTAATGAAACTCAATTATAACTATATTAGAAGCAACTAGAAAAATAACTTTAACAACAAACAATATTATAAACAAATTGTTAAATGGACTCCAAAAGATGTCCGATTGGTAATCTGCAACACAAAAAAGAAAATTAGAGTTTAGAATTATGTAGATGTGAGTAAATGAGCTGAAGCATTTCAAGTTTTGGTAACTCTACGGTTTTACGTGTGTAGTGTGCCTCGTACATTTCAGTTCTGTTATAGTGCCGCGTTCAAGTGGTGTCTATATGGAAGTGCCTACTGTGTTACTGACGCCCGTTATGCCGACTTATTTCTAATGCATTGTTATGAAGGCTTTGTAGATCTAGGCCTCTGTGCTTACCGTTGTATAAACCTTGCCGCCAAACACTTCACCCAGTTGAATTCACAACTTATTTTTAACAATTCTTCTACAGGTCCAAGCAGACAGCAGTGTCTATAAGTTTAAGAGAGAAAGAGAAATGATGTCACAGAGAGTGAGAGAGAGAAAGAGAGAGAAAACAACAATAAAACTGTCTCGCAAAGTCTGGAGTTGAGATTTTTTCTTGAAAAGTCAGACGTAGATTTACAAGCTCCTTGCGTCACTTTACCCATGTTAAAAGTGACTCAAAAGTGGCGTAATAAGGTTGTGGATCTGTTTGTCAGACTGTTGTAACCTATCAGTTGTCACTGCTCTGAGGTAATTATAGATTTTACAGAGAAGCTGCTGTACACTACGCACTCTGGGCCATATTATCAAGCCTGGGCGATAAAATTATCGCCACTTTATCGGCAGGAAACTGCCGCTAAAGTGACGATAATGGGCTCTATCGAATTCCAATCGAAGCTCATGTTAGATGTCCTTCACATCTAACATGAGCTTCGATTGGAATTCCATAGAGCATATTATCAAGCCCATTATCACCACTTTAGCAGCACTTTCCTGCCGATAAAGTGGCGATAATTTTAGCGCCCAGCCTTGATAATATGGCCCTCTCTGCTTTCACAAATAAAGGTAACTGTGAGAAGTTGGCCTGGTATATGATGTTCACTATTCTAGTGACCGCCTTGTACCAGTCCAAACAACCCTTATGGTGATGGTTGTAAAGTCAACCTTATAGACCAGCTATCCTAGTGGTTGCATGGACAAAAGCAGTCTTAGGCTAAACTCAAGAGGGCATGTGAAGCCAGCTGTTTTACCATATGCAAACCTTTTCATACCAAATGAAAGGACACCACACAGGTTATATATTCAAAATATATATGTATTTATTTCTAAATAGATCCCCTTAACTCTTTATGAGCACAGGAGCACAAGCGTATAACAAGTAACTTAATATAACATACCAAAGTTGCACAATTATAGATAGGCCCTGGTGGCCCGTAAAACCATATACTAAAATAGTGGTATAAGAACCACGTCACGAACAATGGTAAGGCCTAGGGCCTTGGGAATCGCTGGGGCTACACTGGACTAACAGCAGTTAGGAAGTGGGAGGCCCACGGGATGCGTGTGCCGTGTCTAAATGCACACGCGTGCACCAATAGAAGTCAATGGGTACGTAAAGTTAGAAAGTTGCAGATTTGGAAGTCTTCCGACTAGACTAGAACTTAACCACTTAAAACTAGGACACTAGAGATGTAAATCTCTACAGGAGCACCGCAGTACTCGCGTTACCTCACCCACAGGAAGCGGGTGCAAAGGTGTCAAAGTATGTCGGGTTTCGTCGTGGAGTTCTATGGAGTCTTGGAGAAAAGATGCTGCAGGCGACCAGGAGAGAAGAGTACGGTTGGATCCAAGGGTGGATCAAAGCTGTAGAGTACCTGAAAGCAGAGGGGACAGAGTCTGGGTCACTAGCCAGTGACCAGGAAGGAACAAGGAAGGAACCAGGCGATGTCGGGTTGCGATCAGAGAATGGTGTGAAGCTTGTCTCCGTTGTCACGTGGACCAGGAGGTGTCGACGACAGCCAGGCGCTGGGCAAGGACTGTCCCACAAATGTTCTAGCTGTTGGCGGTGTCGTATCTCGATTCAGAGTCAACAGGCCTTGGCAAATGCAACCCACGCAGGAATCAAAGATGGCTTCTAGATCAGACCAGCAAGGTCTGATGGGCTGCTCCTTTTCAGGGGAGCAAGGGCCAGTCTGGAGCAACCAGACCAGCATTGAAAATTTGAAGGTTCATCGTCACAGAGGCCACTAACCAATGGGCAAGTGACCGGACAGACGCGTCAAGCAGGAAATTGCAAAAGGGCCCCAAACAGCACTCAGTGAGTGTGGAGAGGTGATCTTTAGTGTAAAGGATGCACGGGGCTGGGGCTTCTCAATCCCCAATGCACAGCTTTGAGGATAGGATGCCTCAGGAGCTGCACAGAAAGCACTTTGCTGGCTTTCCAAGATGGCCGGTCCCACGTCTCACGTCGCATCCACGGGTCTCAGCTTTGCTGTGGCTGTGGATCGGGCTGTTCGATGTCTGGAAGTCTGGTTCCTGTTGGTTTCTGTCACTCGAGCTCCGGCAGGAGCAACAACAAAGCAAACCGTTGAGCGCTTGATGGTGCCTGCTTGCACCGGGTGGTCACTACTTGACCACAAGGGAGATTCTTCAGTCTTCTACGTCGAGTAGGATGTCAAAGGGTCCAGAGTTTTGTATCAGAGTTTCAGTCAGGATTATCTAAAGTCTTGCGACACAGCTCCTACCTTTATTCCAAATCAAGGGCTGGATTACCTGCTAGGTCCTTCCTATGGGTGGGACACAGGAAGGGGGTGGTTACACCCCTTTCCCCAGTTTCACGCCAGAGCTGGGGCTGGAGTGCCCCAGCACCGGTTTGAACTGGACTATGCATGGGACACCTTGTGTGCCCCAGGCAGTGTCTCGTTTCATTCAGCCCTCCCTGCCCCAATCCACTATCTCCTGTCAAATCCCAAACTGCTCAGGTGGTCCATTTCCCTACAGGGGATGACCTTTACAGTGGAGCTCAGACCAGGGACTGACCATGGCAATTCAGATGGTCTCTCCAGGTATTTCCACTTAGAACATGAAGACTTATCTGGTCAAGGTTAAGTTTAATGTCCCTGCGTTTAGGGGGGGGGTTATGTAGGAGAGTAGGGTCTGCTATCCTATGGTCACCCCATTTTTTCTGGGGTCTCTGCTTAACCCTGGTTCTGACCCATTTGTCTGCCTTCTTTCCTAATTCTTGGGGAGAGGTCAGATCTGAGTCAAACAGGTGTTGGTGCAACAATTGGTTCTGACAATTATTAAGGATTTGTTCTCTCATTATTAAATTACACAATCCTGTATAGTCCTTAACTTTACTTCCCAGTAAACAACCTTCCAGAGCCTTAGTGCCACAAGCAACAAAGTCAGTCCAGTCCTGAGTCTGTGTCTTCTGGGTATCTCTGAACATTAACCTGTACTGTTCAGTGGTTAAGCCAAATCCATCAATTAGAGCACTCTTCAGGACAGTGTAGTTTTTAGCATCCTCATGACTAACAGTGAGGAGTTTGTCTCTACCTTTTTCTGAAAAGGAGAGCCACAAGATTGCTGCCCACTGACTCTGGGGAACCTGCTGTACCATGCAGGCCCTCTCCAAAGCAGTTATCCACTTGTGGATGTCATCCCCATCTTTGTAGGGGGGCACAATCTTACTCAGGTTTCTTTGATCATAGGACCTGTGTTTATCCTTAGGGATATTACTGCCACCAGTGGAATCTAATCCACTTAACTGTTGCTCCCTTGCTAAAGCAAGTTTAGCTTTGGCCAGGGCTGTTTCCTCTTACTCTATCTGAAGTTGGACAGCTCTCATCCTAGCCTCATGTTCTCTTCTCTGGGGGGAAGTCATTCCCCTTTGAGAACCCCTTGAGGCATTAGAGAGGAGAGACTTCCTGGAAGGAGACCTTTCCCTTCTATTGTCTGGGAGAAGTCTACTATTAGGTCTGGAAAGGTGAAACTCCTCTCCATTCCCATGTAAACTTAGGTTAGCCTGGCTAAGCCTCCTGACTTGGACCTGGCTATCATCTCCATCTGAATCTTCCTCCACTTCCTCCCCATCTTCTGGGGTTATCGAGTCATCTTCTGTGGAGGGGACACCTTCACCTGTGTTATCTAAGGGACCTGGTTTAGAGGCCTTCTCAAGATCACCTGCCTCTAGGACTTCTATCAGGTGTTGGATGGTAGGGTTGGAACCCTGTTTCAACTTCCTGGAGGTACACAATGACCTCATCTCTCGGAAGTTGAGCATCTCATATCTGGAGGGTGCCTTGGGAAGGTCACTTACCACAGGAAGAGAACCAGAGGGTTCACCTGTGCCAGACATGACTAGTGTGGTGTGGTGTGTGCACCTACCTACACTGAATGTTTACCTACTAGAACCTTTCTAGGAGTTGTAGTCTGGGTGTGCTAGGCCCTTTCCTCTACAACAGCTACGTTCAGTAGAACCTAAGTATTTTAAGCTTTGTTATATGTACCTATGGGATGTATGACGTTACAACGCAGGCTATTACAACGCCTGCCTTTACAACGCAGGTTTTTCATCGCAATCCATTACAACGCATAGCGCTTTGGGGTGCTGGATAGTGAAAAGTTTAATTTACTATTCCAACACCAGTCCCCGTGGACACTAGGAAAGGTGTTGGATAGTATATTAAACGTATTCCCTATCCTATAGCGCCCCCAGCGCAATGCGTTGTAATGGTTTGCGTTGTAATGACCGCGTTGTAATGGTAGTGCGTTGTAAAAGTTTCGTTGTAAAGGTTGTTCACCGTACCTATGGTACCTAATGTGATCTTTCAAATGATATCAAAGATTACAATTGGTAAAACAACAGCAATCTCAAATCCCAACCGCTGCACACCAATGTGAGAAGTTGGCCTGGTATATGATGTTCACTATTCTAGTAACCACCTTGTACCAGTCCAAACAACCCTTATGGTGATGATTGTAAAGCCAATCTTATAGACCAGCTATCCTAGTGGTAGCATGGACAAAAGCAGTCTTAGGCTAAACTCAAGAGGGCATGTGAAGGCAGCTGTTTTACCATATGCAAACCTTTAAATACCAAATGAAAGGACACCACACAGGTTATATATTCAAAATATATATGTATTTATTTCTAAATAGATCCCCTTAACTCTTTATGAGCACAGCAGTACAAGCGTATAACAGGTAACTTAATATAACATACAAAAGTTGCACAAATATGGATAGACCCTGGTGGCCCGTAAAACCATATACTAAAATAGTGGCATAAGAACCACATCACGAACAATGGTAAGGCCTAGGGCCTTGGGAATCACGGGGGCTACACTGGACTAACAGCAGTTAGGAAGTGGGAGGCCCACGGGATGCGGGTGCAGTGTCTAAATGCACACGCGTGCACCAATAGAAGTCAATGGGTGAGTAAAGTTAGAAAGTTGCAGATCTGGAAGTCTTCCGACTGGACTAGAACTTAACCACTTAAAACTAGGACACTAGGGATGTAAATCTCTACAGGAGCACCGCAGTACTCGTGTTACCTCACCCACAGGAAGCGGGTGCATAGGTGTCAAAGTGTGTCGGGTTTCGTCGTGGAGTTCTATGGAGCCTTGGAGAAAACATTGCTGCAGGCAACCAGGAGAGAAGAGTCCGGTTGGATCCAAGGGTGGATTGAAAATGTAGAGTACCTGAAAGCAGAGGGGACAGAGTCTGGGTCACTAGCCAGTGACCAGGAAGGAACCAGGAAGGAACCAGGGATGTCGGGTTGCGATCAGGTGATGTCGTGAAGCTTGTCTCCGTTGCCACGTGGACCAGGAGGTGTCGAAGGTGACCAGGCGCTGGGCACGGACTGTCCCACAAAGGTTCTCACCGTCTGCGGTGTCGAATGTCGATTCGGAGTAAACAGGCCTTGGCAAATGCAACCCACGCAGGAATTTAAAGATGGCTTCTGGATCAGACCAGCAAGGTCTGATGGGCTGCTCCTTTTCAGGAGAGCAAGGGCCAGTCTAGAGCAACCAGACCAGCATTGAAAATTCGAAGGTTCGTTGTCACAGAGGCCACTAGCCAATGGGCAATTGACATGACAGACGCGTCGAGCACGAAAGTACAAAAGGGCCCCATGCAGCACTCAGTGAGTGTGGAGAAGTGATCCTTGGTGCAAAGGATGCTCGGGGCTGGGGCTTCTCAATCCCCAATGCACAGCTTCGAGGGTGTCTCAGGAGCTGCACAGAAAGCACTTTGCTGGCTTTCCAAGATGGCCGGTCCCCCGTCTCACGTCGCCTCCACCGGTCTCAGCTTTGCTGTGGCTGTGGATCGGGCTGTTGGATGTCTGGAAGTTTGGTTCTTGTCAGTCTCTGTTGTTCGAGCTCCAGTGGGAGCAACAACAAAGCAAACCATTGAGCGCTTGATGGTGCCTGCTTGCACAGGGTGGTCACTCCTTGACCACAAGGGAGATTCTTCAGTCTTCTACGTTGAGTAGGATGTCGAAGGGTCCAGAGTTTTGTATCAGAGTTTCAGTCAGGATTATCAAAAGTCTTGGGACACAGCTCCTACCTTTATTCCAAATCAAGGGGCTGGATTACCTCCTAGGTCCCTCCTATGGGTGGGACCCAGGAAGGGGGTGGTTAAAACCCTTTCCCTTTTTCCAGTTTTGTGCCAGAGCTGGGGCTGGAGTGCCCCAGTACCGGTTTGAACTGGACTATGCATGGAACACCTTGTGTGCTCCAGGCAGTGCCTCGTTTCATTCAGCCCTCCCTGCCCCAATCCACTATCTCCTGTATAGGGTGGTTCTAGCACCTCCCTGTGACAGGAAACCTATTGTCCAAGCCTCCCTAGCTGGAAGGGCTCCCGGCAGCAGGAGGTCAGACATGTGTCTGTGGCAGCAGCATCCATTTTGTGATGCTGAGGCTCTGGTTAACTTTAACCTAGTTTAAGGAAAATAACATGTCTTCTCCCTCTAGAAGGGTGGAATGCTACCCCCGTCACCAGAATTGACGAGGGGGTAGTATTCCAAAGCGTATGACACCTTACACGACATGTTTTGATAAAGTCAATGCAAAGATAGCATTTAACCGCGAGGTTCATAATGCACTTAAGAGTATATGGTATGGCAATATCCTGGAACAGCTATAAGGACATGGTTCCGAAAGCTGCAGACAGGCTCAGATCATGCTAGAGCACCATCTCACATAAAACCAAGCACTCTGCCTTCGGGATTGTTAAGGCCTGCCATAGGAGTGACTTATAGGTGTACATGTGTCCAGATATAGGGTTAGACATTGGTATACTATATCTAAGCAAGGGGTGATTACACGACCTTGCCCCAGCTGAGTAATCAGCCAGTTGTGTCAGTTTGGATGGCCAGCCAGGGGTGGCAAAAGATATGCTGCAGCCCCTGGTAGGCCTTGGATGCACCTATGCCCTGGGTACCTATAGTACAATGTACAGGGGCTCATAAGATGACCCAATCCCAATTGGCGTTGTACCTAAAGTACATGGTTGTGAATTTAGAGAGAGAACAGCAGGGCTGTGGGTCTGATTAGCAGGCCCAGAGTGACATTAAGTCGAAAACCAGTGAAGCAAAAAACAAAAAATGGGGTGACCATAGGATAGCAGACCCTACTCTCCTACAGTAACACTACAATTTTACGAGTGCAGTGTACCTGGTACATTTCACTTTTTATAGTACTGCGTTGAAGTGGTGTCTAAATGGAAGTGCCTACTGCATTACTGACACCCGTTATGCCGACTTATTTCTAATGCATTGCTATGAAGGCCTTGTAGATATAGGCCTCTGTGCTTACCGTTGTATAAACCTTGCGACCAAACACTTCAGCCAGTTGAATTCACAACTTATTTTCAACAATTCTTCTACACGTCCAAGCAGGCAGCAGTGTCTATAAGTTTAAGAGAGAAAGAGAAATTATGTCACAGAGAGTGAGAGAGAGAAAGAAAGAGAAAAAGCAAGATTAAAACTGTCTCGCAGAGTCTGAAGTTGAGATTTTTTCTTGAAAAGTCAGACGTAGATTTACAAGCTCCTTGCGTCACTTTACCCATGTTAAAAGTGATTCAAAAGTGGCGTAATAAGGGTGTGGATCTGTTTGTCAGACTGTTGTAACCTATCTGTTGTCACTGCTCGGAGGTAATTGTAAATTTTACAGAGAAGCTGCTGTACACTACGCACTCTGGGCCATATTATCAAGCCTAAGCGATAAAATTAGGCTGAATAAATAGTCTGCATTTTGAATTTGAATTAATTTTAGAATAATTCATAACTCCAGTCAAGAAAGGCAGCAAGTGTGCACATTTTCCACTGCCTTAGGACGGGGTAGTTTTTACAATAAAAAAGTTTGATAAATGTCTTATAACTAATGTTAAGGACAGTGACGCTTCTGTTTGTTGTTTTTGATGAGGTTGATAGACTGTTTCGTGTAACACAAAAGTTATTCGCAATAAATGCATAGGAATTTAAAGTTTGCCAAATTGAAGATCAATATGTGAGTATGGACTGTTTGCTGAAGATGATGTTGCAGTAGTTGATGTGCTTGATGCAGCAGCAAGTGGGTTGTTCTGCAATCTCTGTGTTGCAGTGAAGCAAAGTTGTTGGGGTGCAAGTTGTTTAAGTGTTGCACTATATTTGCCGTGCCAAAGGAGGATTTTGTGGATTGATCACATCTTGAAAGAGTTGTTTGGTAAATTTAACAGGTTACTAATGGTTGGTGTGTTTCAGTTAGTATGTATCTGGACTTTGCTGGAATCTTTAAGGGACACATTAGAGCTTTCATAATACAGAAACACTTTGTACTTAGTGACGTCCAATTCTATTTTGTGAAGAACGGTTGAATTCTACATCCGCCTTTAGAACTAGTGGGAGGGTAGCATTTTAAAGTGTTTGACAGGTTACACTACATGTGTGCATGCAGCTAAAGAAAACTTAGCATTGTTATACATGGGCATCCTTTCACAGAAAACGTAGTATACAGGATTGTAAAAGCTTGACATAGGAGTGACTGATGAGTTTATATATGTCAGTGACAAAAGAAAAACAAGTATGATTGTTTTACATTACAGATATACAGACCTGAAAGACTATGCATGTAAATCCATGAAATCGTTTTTGAAGGTATGAAGGAAAGCAGTGAAAGGGTGTTTAGAAGTAACACTGCCCAGCGTAAAAAGTGCATAAGTATGTTTTTAAGTAACATATGATCATATGCAAAATATCTAATTAGATATTTGCACACTCCTACAGTCTAGTCTTGTGTCCAAATTATCTTAAAAAGTAATGAGGAGACACACTTTTTTTCACCTGTTACGATTTGCACAATCCTTTTAGAGTTGGACCAGAGTTCCTCTAACATTCCTACTTAATTTTCTTTTAGAAATTGAGAAATTATTTTGTTTACCTGTTGAAATATACATTTAAATCTTCCTCTTTGAAGGTCAAGAAGCAACACCGCTCCTCTACACAATATTGTTCAATGGTAGTCTAAAAAGTAGTGGTAATTCCACTGTCACCAAGGTAGATATCTGACAATAGAATGAATGATATTTTTACACCAGTATTTCATAGTCCTAATGCAGCCTTATAGCCTGCCGGAGAGGGCTATACTGGCTATTAAAGGCCCTCTCCAGCATTAAAGGCCCGAGTCTTTAACAAGGGAGAGGGACTTTAATAGCCAGAATAGCCCAGCTACGAAGGGCTATAAGGCTATTCGAACATTCTGCCACTAGAGGGTAGAATGCTCTAACAAAAAAGAACAAAAGCCTTATGGGAGTGTGATGGGATTGGAATCCCCTCAGGGTCTTTGACGCCTTTGTTCACAGCCAGAGCTGTGAACAAAGAAACATTGGAATGCTGGAGCTCCAGGCTTATATCAGCCATTATAAGCCCAGAGCACTCCGTTGTTTTCAATGGAGCTCCCAGCATTCCAATGTTCTAATAGCCGGTATAGCCCTCTACGGCGGGCTATAAGGCTATAATAAAGAGATAAGGAACATTTTTTGTAGGGAAAAGTTATCTTCGATTTAATAAAATCTCTTGATAGGTCTGAATGTTGTTACTTCGTGAATCATGAACGATTGTCTTTGTTAAAGGTTTGGAAGTGTGTAGAAAATATTATAGAAATATGATTTTTAGTATGGAGAGTTTACATTTTACGCTACAGATGTCTACATTAGATACATTACAAAATTATTTAAAAAGATTACCCTTTAAATTATTTGATATAAAAATGTAGATAGTTTAAACTATTACAACCAGTTATATTTTCCAAGAATAACTTTGAAAACGGACTAATAAATGTTGAAAAACTTGCACTTACCAGAAGTAGCCAATGAGAGGCAGTATTTGTCGGACTAAGAAGAATATTCATTTTCTCAAAAGGTACCTGTAGAGTTAAAATGCAATCGTTAATAGCTTTACATTACAACCCAATTACATTCGTTTAGACTTACAAGTATTCGAAAAAGTGAATATTAATGAATATATTTTCAAAATAAGCAATCTTCCCTTGAAAAACTTTTAAAAACATCTTACATTTGTCATAGTCTTCTAAACGTTTCTAGATTCTACTCTTATACATTAATTCAAATAGAGGTCTGAGAGGGCCATATGACGCAGCAATAACTATTAAAACCATGTACGCATCATTTAAAAGAGTATAGGCTTGGGAGTGTCACGTGACGCAGTAATAAATATTAAAACTAATGGGAGAATTAGGTGGGGGCAAATACGATGAAATACGATGAACTAGAAAGCATATATTCCACAAAAATAAAGCAAAACAGAGCTGGGAGGGCCCGTGACGGATAAAAAAATAATAATATATATATATATATATCTATTTTGACTTTGGAATCACTTAAGATTTATTCTATGCACTTTACGTAACTTTGCACTTTATATATGCACTTTCATGCCTATGACTATTATTGTGACCTGCCCACTTGGGCTCAACTTAAAATGAATATTTTCAGTGTCATTATTTTTTGCTGCTATTGGATTTGTATCATTTGCGCTATTTGTGAATACTTTATTTATTTTATACATATCGGTATACTGGGATGTTGACACTTCTGATTGTACATAGATGAATTTACTTATCATGTGCATACGTATGTTAGTGTTTCATATTGATCAAGTTTTGCAATTTTTACATGTTTTTATCTTTATTTCTCAACTTAGATATATAATTGATTGGAAATATGTATATTGCTCTATCTTGAATCAAGGTAGCCCACTTGGGCTTTATCCACCTTTTCCGTTGTATATACTTGCAGCAATTACGATATGAAATATTTCTTTCATTTCTATGACACGAGGTAATGCACTGTCACTTTAAATAGTCTTGCTTGATGTACGCAGTTTGTCATGTGATCAAGCCTCCCTGGAGGCGAAACGCGTCATGGCGGCAGCGCTGGCTCCTATGGAATAAAACACCGTTCACCAGCACTTTATGGGTCGGCTCTTTGTTGCTAAGTATTCGAACTTTTTGCTGTTCTATGTGACAAGATCGCTATATATATATATATATATACACATATATACATACATACATACACAAATAGATACATATATATAAAAGAAACCACAATTAAAAACAGCGTCAAGTACATTTGTCTGCAGCAAGTCATCCAGGTGTGGAGAATCTTAGATTGTCTTATAGACCAGCTAGCTCACAGTGCCCCCATAACCCTAGGCGGGTAACATATGGTTCTGGCCATGGCTGAGCATGACAACCCTCATCCCCCAGGAATTTTAGTAACAGATCTAGAACTCTTTTGCTCAGTCATCCATGCTCTCTTTCCTTCATAGAAATAGACACAGAATACACAGTGGGGCGTTTTCATTATTTATTTAAGCAATATGATTATTTTATAAAATATGTGTACTATATTAAGCAAATGAGTTATTAGAAGTATTAGGACAGTGAATAGAATGAAAAGTTCCACCATCGTGCTAAAGCAATATATATATAAAAGCATATAAAACAATGTAGAAATATAGTGTTCCTATTATGCATGCCTTAACCTAAGTGTCTAGGGTGTGTGTTCTGCCAAGAATCCCCATACTGGATGAACCATACCGTGTTTCCTGAAGGAAAGAATGTAGGTCCCTGTCGTGGTCACGAGCTGAACACCTCGCGTACAGATAACAGCAGCCTGCTGGGCTGAAGGATCAGCATATAGAAAACTCATAAATGACAGAAAAGCGCTCCTCCGCCAACACCTGGAAACAGATGTCTATAACAAAAGGCATCCCTTCCTTGGGCCAAGATTTTGGTCAGATCGCCATTGTTTAGGTGTTTTAGATAACTCTGTCGCCATATGTATGAAACAAATATCCACAGTTGCACAATGTTTGTATAGACCTTGTCCATGATGTGTCAAGGTACCATGATAGTGTACTTGTGAAGTTGGTTTGTAAGCAAGTTTAGTTTCCTAGAAACTAATCTGCACTGTCACGGTTTCAAATGTGTGGCAAAAGTAATTGTTTGAGAGTGAAGGAAACTTGTAGGGAGAAACCCATATGCATGTACAAACGGCAGTATTTACTTCTAGATATACCAAAATACCTCTTTTCGGTTGGCCAGGAACCCAATTTACGGGAGGCGACACAAAGATTTTAAGGAGTCGTGCACCTTATAGGAATCACGCCCTACACTAACAGACAAGAAACAATTCCAATCTTGGACAGACAATTTGAAAGTTTTTCGTAGTCGTAAAGGATCAGTTTATTGCACCTCCAGAATAACCGATAACGCTAGAGACTAAAGAATTGCCAGAAAGGCTATAATCCATTACATTATTAGCTGAAATTGCCGCCCAGGACCAAAACAGGCCATCCTTGATTACAGTAATCTAAGAATATCACCATATAGAAACTATATGTGAAGAACCCCCAGTTTTATTAGTATGTATTTATTCGGCCCTGATGAAGGTGGTATAATATAATCTCCACTGAAACGTACGTAGGCCATCTACAAACTCCTGAGAATTCCATCAAAGAGGACAGCCAAAATAAGGATCAACAACATCACTAAAATAAAATATATAGGTTTGTTACCATGCAAAAATGATACAAATTGTTACATAGAGTCCTCGCATCTCAGTTGTTTGTTGTCTTTTAACAACCTTGCACAGTACGAGAGTGTGTGTGTATGAGAAGAATGAATGGTGAGACACTTTTGAATGAGTGGACAATGTTCATATGGTTTAGGTTTTGATAAATGTTTCATGGGGATATATGATTTTTTTGCACAAAAGTCTCTATACTGTTTGAAACAATGAATTGTAATTTAATGTCTTTTCTCATTAACAAAAAAGTATGAAAAAAACAAAAAAGATTTTTGAATGTATGAAAAATGAAATAATCACTTACTAATATGATGAAAAAAACAGAATTCTAAAGAAAACTTATTGTTTGTAGATATTTTGATATGTGTATAGTATCTCTGATAAATAGACATGGAGTTATACCCATTGGACAAATTAGAGTGGTCAGTTTAGAGGTATTTTGGTATATTTAGCTTGTTCTCCTTTCCCCCTCCTCTAAACCTAAAAGTACTTTGGGGGTACCTTAGCTTAAGTGTTTACTTCTAGGCCTAACTCAGACACATGATATCCTGATGGACCTCAAGACCCCAAGACACCTCAAGAGGGGTATCCACATCAACGTCTCAAACCACACTTGGGAGGTCTGAGGCCACCATGTTGTTGGTGACAGATGGTGGGGAGGAAGCGGAGAGTAAATCTCTCTCTGATCTCCTAGCATCTATTGAGGATGACTGATTGGAAGGTGTACACCTTTTCCCTCCCTTGACTTCAGAATAGCAGAGGGATTGCCACCATTTGCTTGGACAATTCTCCTCTCTGGTTTTTCTCACTCCTGGGACTCCCCATCTGTGTCCCCATGATATGGACATGGGAGACAGCCTTCCTCTCAACATAAAAATCTATAGGCTGTCGGACAAAGTGAGGATCAGCATCAAGGATGAGTTATC
Source organism: Lissotriton helveticus (assembly GCF_964261635.1). Lineage (NCBI taxonomy): Eukaryota > Metazoa > Chordata > Amphibia > Caudata > Salamandridae > Lissotriton > Lissotriton helveticus. The sequence continues at coordinate 791,299,818 of NC_136071.1, read as the reverse complement.
TAAGATGTTGAAGTTGGGGGTTATCAAACCCTCTAGTAGCCCCTGGCCCTTCCCATGGTGCTGGTACCATAAGCTGCACCACAGGGCACCACAGCATAATTCCGGTTCTGTGTGGATTATAGAAGGGTGAATTTAGTTACCAAGACTGATGCTCATACCATCCCCCGAGCGGATTAGTTGATTGACAGGCTAGGGGCTGCCCTGTTCCTGAGTACTTTTGAACTTGCTTTAGGATACTGGCAGATCGCCCTAACAGAAGGAGCCAAGGAGAGGTCAGGCTTCTTCACTCCAGAGGGCTGCTACCAATTCCATGTGATGCCCTTTGGACTCAAGAAGGCCCCAGCTATTTTCTAGAGGTTAGTGAACCAGGTCCTAACTGGCATGGGGGCCTTCAGTGCTGCTTACTTGGATGACAAAGCTGTGTTCAGTAGCAGCTTGAAGGACCACCTTTTTCACCTGCAGGAAGTGCTCCAGTCCCTGCAAAAGGCAGGACTGACTATCAATGCCAGTAAGTGCCAGATAAGGCATAGTTCTGTGGTGTACTCGGGGCACCTGTTGGACAGGGGTAAGGTGCAGCCCCTCCAGGCCAAGATAGAAACCATCACGGCCTGGGAGCCCCAAACCCCCAAACTGAGATAAAAGCCTTCCTAGGTCTCACAGGTTACTACAAGAGGGCTGTCAATGTATATGGTCACTTGTCTGAGCTGACTTGGAAAAAACAGCCCAAGAATGTTTCTACAGGAGGTGTGTTAAAGGATATGACCCCTTGACTGAGCTGACTTAGAAAAAACTGCCCAGGAATGTGATTTGTACAGGGGCATACAAAAAAAACTATTTGTCTCTCTGATGCAGGCCATGTGCACAGCTTCATGCTAAAGTCCCCTGGCTTTTCCAGCAAATTAATTGTGCAGACTGATTCCTCAAAACATGTCATAGAGGCAGTTTTATCACAGTTGAATGAGGAGGACCTAGACCAACATGCATATTCTTTCCCTAGGAGGTTATTTTCCAGGGAACAGTGGTAGAGTGCTATTGAAAGGGAATCATTTGTTGTGGTCTTGACACTGGAGAAGTTGAGAATATACATGTTTAGAACTCACTTTCAGATTCAGAAAAACCAGAGACCCCTCAGATGGGTAATGCAAATGAGGAGTGAGAATCCAAAATTGCTGAGGTAGTCCATCTCCCTTCAGGGATTGGAGTTTATGGTGGAACACCGACCTGGGGTAGACAACGCCAATAATAATGGTCTCTCCAGAATCTTCTGCCTTAGTGAGAGAACTCCCAAGAGGTTGGGTAGCTCACCTCACTTTCAGCTGAGCGGGGTCATGTGTTAGGCCTGACAGCCTTAGGGTGGTCTTCCCCCCAAAATATTTACCTGCCTGCTTACTATTTTGCTGATTCTTTTTTGTTGGCTTTAGGACTCTGAGCACTTTGCCACTGCTAACTAGTGCTAAAATACATATGCTCTCTCCCCTAAACATGGTTTGATTGATATGGCCTCAATTGATACATTTAATTTACTTATAAGTTCCTAGTAAAGGGTACTACATGTACCCAGGGCATGTACATTAAATGCTACTAGTGGGACTGCAGCACTGCTTGTGCCACCACTCAAGTACATCTTGAACCTGTCTCAGGCCTCCCATTGTAGAGCCTGTGTGTGCAGTTTACACTGCTATGTCGACATGGCATTTAAACCCCTTGCCAAGCCTTAAACTCGAAATCAAAAGGTAGGACATATACTTGTAATTTTGACATGTTCAGGTAGTGAAAAACTTCCAAACTCATCTTTCGCTATTGTAAGGCCTATTCCTGTCAAATGGTAGGTTAACATTGGGTATTCCTTATTACATTTATTAAGCTGAAATTCCAAATAGAGAGAAGGTAGATCTATCATGTTTAGTACCTATGGAATGGAAATGATAAAACCTCTTTAATGGCATAGTTAGATTTATAGTTACTATGTAGAAAGTTAGGCATTTTCCTGCTCATAGCTATTTGATGTCCGCTGCCTGCCTCTGATCACTGGCTGGGCTGAGTGACAGCTGGACTTTGTTATTTCCCTCTAGGGAACCACAGACAAAGGGGACTTGGGTATTAGTTGATTAATCTTCCTGAGAAGATGAGAAGGAGGAGCTGGGCACAGCCTCACACCTATTGCTAAACAGGCTGTGTCCTGTTCAAACAAAAAGGGCTGCCTACTCCCCTGTAGTGAGTCTGGAAGCAAGACAGGAAGAGAGAAACCATATGACTTCAAAGGCCCATTGTTGAAGTCACCCCCACTTCAAAGACACAACTGGGTATGAGAACTGGACCTCTGGCAAATAAGTCCACTTCTGGGCCTGAAACCACCCTGCCAGGCGGAAGAACGGCTGTGCGTAAGGACTGCCACTCTGCTGGACTGCTGCTCTGGAAAACTACCTCCTGCATGTGTTGCCCTGCCTTCTGCTGCTCTGTGTCAGTGGGTTAAGACTGGACCTCTGTCACGTAAATCCATAGTGACTACAAGAGCTAGCTGACTAATCTCCTGATTTGAAGACTCAGGGACGTAAAAGTCGTCTACCCTGCTCCTGTGCCTTGCCCATTAGAAGTGAACCCAGGTGCTTGCCCCAGCGGAACCAATGCATCCTCTGCTGCAGCATCCTCTGCTGTAAGTCGCAACAAAAAATCCATCGAACATGCTCCATACGTCAAAAAAAGACACAACACAGCTTATATGCTTCCACCAGTGTGTTTTATTGCATGGCTGCATTTCAGAGCTCCTGGCTCCTTGTTCTCGATAGCATTTTGTACTGTCATGAGCTACCATGCATTCTCTCTCTACAACCTATGGTAGTTTGAGGATTAAATAACTTGTGTTTGTAAAGCACACGTCTACCTGGGGATTTCTTGGACTTGTAGGAGATATCTTTTGTTACTCAACTCAGTGGCACTCATTTTTGCACTGCCCGAGGATGAACAGTTGAGCAGACCAGTGAGGATATTTGCCTATGAAAGCGGTGCTAAGTATGGACAGATCACTGAAGTAGATACGTTAGACTACTGCCTGTAAGTACAATGCAAAGAGGATTACTCACTTTCTCTTTCCTTGTAGTCAAAAAATGTAATGTTACATATTAGTGTTTTTCAAACTTTATTGAACCATGACCCAATTTTTAGAGGGCACGTAATTGCAACCCACCTAGCTTTAATGGACATAAAGCAGTGTTTTTATATATAATTGAAGCATTGTGTGGTAATGCACTGTCATTTACAGAGAGCACATTTCCCTACATATATGTTTACTGATAAAGCTGCAGTGCACACAAATGATAATGTGTGGTTGGGTTTCCGTGAACATTTATCCTTTGTGCATCACAGAGTAAAGGCTCTTGATTTTTTTTCACCCCGTTCAAAAATGGGTTGCCTTTATACTTCAGAATTAAATACAATGTGCTTCATTTTTGTTTTCCAAACTGCTGAATGTGTACAGTTCATTTACAGGTATTTACATTTTGCTGTTTATTACAAATAATGACATACTATAGCCTATTCTTTCACACTCCCTATACCCTAGCAAGATTGTCAAATAACTCATATTATATTACTTTCTCTGAAGGGAAATTGACAGTGGTTTGTAAAACCCAATCCCATGTTTAGAATACATAGCCAAATATGTGACCTCTCTCTTTGATGCACAGCTAATGTGACAAAAGGAATACAAAATGTAAAGACATTTTCATTGATTGTGCTTTCATGAACCACCAAACATTAGCTGGTGACCCACCAGTGGGCCACGAACCACAGTTTGCGAAACTCTGTTTACAGTGAAAATGGTGCCACTGAGGTACTTGTGTACATATTTGAGTATAACAAAAGAAAATAAATTGTCTTAATCCATTATAGGCCAAAACTATAAATCTGTGTTTTCTTTTTCTCTATTAGTTTTTATTCCAGACGCCCATGGAGGTTGACGAGGTAAAGTAAAACTATTGCTTGGACAGCTCATTTGTTAACTCTACTAATAAAGCATATCAGCAAAAGAGTGATTTTTCCAGGTGGTTTTAAATGAATGTCACACTAAAATCAACAGCAACTTTATATATGTATAATTATTTGGACACAATAGATAACATTTATTCGATCTCATAAAGCTAAAAAGAGGATGCGATGTTCTAGTGATATAATAACACAAGACTATGTCATCACTGCATTTAAAATAACGCTAAGACAGCATTTAAAATTAGAGAATTTACCATGTTATGGAAGTCTGATTAAATACTTACAAATTCTCAATTAGTTTTATTCAAGAAACCATGGGAGAAATGATTTCCAAATGTGGTTAATGGTATATATCAGTACTCAAAATATATTCTCTTTTACAATATTTTGTGTCATACGTGTGAACTATTTCCACTTGACCAAAGTACCCATTCCACTATTACTGTCAATAAGAAACTGCATCTTCCAAGAAAAACACACTGAAGGATGTGATATTTTACGCAGTGAATTATTACTAATGCAAGGATGGAGCATTGTATGTATGACTCTTAAGAGGCAGCCATAGCCATGAACCTCAAGCTCTTGCTAATATCCTACTTGTGTGAATGTAGTTTTAAGGTATTACTACCTCAAATCTAACACTGCTTCTGGAAGCAGACAATGAGACTTACTGAAGCTCACTGAACTATTAATACAATAATGTACTGATTCTGACCATTCTCCAACGACAATACTTGGGACCATGACTTCTCTGAACTGTAAGGACATTCATATTGTGATAATGTGCTGCACAATTGATTAAAAGTCTTATAGTAATTTACTTCTTTGGTGAATGAATATCTTGATTAATGAACACTGAGAAATTATGTCTCTTTTCACTCAGTGTCAATGTCAAGCAACTACAGACCCAGATTTACAAAACTAGTTTGAAAATCTGGGGGCGTGGCAAACCGCAAGCATGGCGGACGTAGTGTGAGCGAGCTCCGTGCCCGGACCCCTGAAATCCTGTCCCAATCCTTCTAGATCGGCGATACCGACCCCAAAAATTGAAGTGGGTGCTCTGCTGAGACTCCGCATGCCCCTGGCTGAGTTTTGGTGTTCCAGGGCATCAACGTCTCTGCTGGAGCCGACGATAACTGGGCAGGCGGTCGGGGCCTGCATGAGCTGCAGCCTGCTCAGACGGAGCAGGGGGAGAGCTGAGACGGCTGCTGTGACCGGCGCGGACTCTGCAGAGACTGTGAGGAATACATCCAACCCCCATAGGGGGTTGGATGTAACGGATGACGGAGCGTAGGGAGACCGGGGGGGTCGCGAGGCTGTGCATCGTGCGCCCTGGTGTGGCGTGGAGGCCGACGGGGCAGACGGTAGACCCCTCCACGGAGGCAGTCTGAGAAGTGCGGCGGACCCGGTCTCCCTGCGCTGGAGGATGGCAGAGATCCCGCCAGAGGTACGCTGAGCCCCACGCGACCTAGCCCCAGGGGAGGACGCTCCAAGATCGCGGTGCACCTGGGCGTTTGTGGGAACCCTGGGAGGTGCAATTCAACAACCCATATGAGTCCTTGGGCCCTGTTGACGTAACGAGGTGCACTACAGAAGCCCCGCACTGGCTTGGTTGAGGAGAGACCAGCGGAATACACCGGAGGCTGGCTGGCAGCGTTATCGCAGCCAATGTAAGCAAGTAGCAGACCGCCGGAATTACCCGCCTTCTCCTGTCCCCACTCAGCTGGCCCATGCAGGTGTCCTGAGGCCCTGACCATTGCCTGACACAAGAGTCGACTGCCCAGCGCTAGTGATTGGTGCACTGTCTGGGGACCCCCACTATCCATGAACCTCTGCCAGAAGTTGGGGTATAGACTTTACTGCAGGAGCAGCTGGTGGGGACCTTGACAGGCTCCGCTTGCTGGCAGGGTAGGCATAGGCACAACGCGGAAGGTCGGGCCCTGGGACCGTGCAGCCAGTCAGTTACTGGGATGCCAGTGCGAAGTAGAGGCAAGGAGCGCCTAAAGGACTTGCTGTGTAGGCTGCACCCCTGAAGATGGAAGGTTGCATGCAGTTGAGGCCAATTGTGTAGGTGGAGCTCCACCTGCAGCCTGTGGCCCCCCTTGGAAGACCCCTATCCCCGGCTGGGTGCAATGCGGTGCAACAGAAGAGAGGCAAGACCTACTGGATGTGCCGGAGTCTGCTCTCAGTGAACGTCGGTAAGTAAGTGCACCGGAGACCACCAACTGGTGTCTAGAAGGGGGATCTACCTAGAGTATCAAGTACTGTCAATGCCAGGCCTGTGCAGGAAAAGGACCTACAAGAGCGGTGAGTGCTGGTATATTGGAGGGTCGTGTCCAGGACGGCCTGCTGGGGGATTCGCCCAACCAGGAGACCTGAATCCTCGCTATTGCCGTCGTGGAGGTGCCCCCGGAGAAGACCAGTGAGGGCTTCAGGTTGTTTCAAGTTGCATGCCCGGCCAGTTGCGACACTCAGTGGTCACGAGCCTCCTAACCCCACCCCAGATTGAGCATGCCACCCTGACTTCTGTGGTGACTGATTGCGTTCATTACTAGTAGTCTAGCGTGAAACCCGTTACTGCCCTGCCACAAGAGCGGCAAGCTGATAATCTGTACAATGGGGTGCCCCAGGGGGAAAATTGCAGACCCTAATAACATCAAAAAGCAACCGCCTGAGGACACAGAGCTCCCCACACAAATGACTAACACTATCCCGCCAACCAACATAGAGTCCCCACCGGACAAGTTAAATCTTATACTACAAGAAGTGAGGGACTCGAGAAAAGCTATCGAACAACAAATAGGAACCCTGTTGAAGGCGGACCACACTATACTTGCTGCCACGGTCAAAGACAACAAATTAGCTCTGACAGAATTGCTACTGCAACACAAAGAACATAGGGAACAACTCCAACAACTCTAGCGGCAAGTAGCGGGGCTTCAGGACAGGGCGGACGATACAGAAGGGAGGGCAAAACGCAACAACGTCCGCGTCATTGGCCTGCCGGAAAGATGCGAGGGGTCCAACGCAACTGCATTTATGGAACAATGGTTCAGAGACCACGTGGCCCCGGAGGGTCTTTCAAGTTTTTTTTGTGTTGAATGGGCACATAGGATCCCTATCGGCAGGCCGACAGTGGGTGCCACACCACGCCCTCTGATCGTCAAAATATTGAACTAGAGAGACAGGGATATACTGCTGCAGAAAGTCAGAGAATTGTCCCAAATCCAATACGAAAACCAGAGGGTGTCGCTATACCCAGAATATACTGTCCTGGTGCAACAAAAGCGTTCTCAACACCAGGAAATTAAGACTAAACTCAGAGCACTGGACATCTAATATGCATTTTTGTTTCCGGCTAGAGCAAAAGTGATTCATGAGCAGTTGACACAGTTCTTTAATACCCCGGAGGACACGGAGGAATGGCTGGAGGTCACGTTCCCACCGCCGCGTCCGGGCCCTCCTCCAAGAGTACATCTGGCCCACCGAGACCTAAGAGGATCCGGCAGCTGTGGCGCTGCATGTTGAACATGATGCCCAAAAACAGGAATCCCCTGCCGGACCTGGCACAGAAAGGTCGAGCAGAGGCGCTGCTGACGCCAACATGTTTCGGGAAGATGCACATCAAATATCCTCAGAATTTTCTGAGGAATATACCACCCATTCAGACTCTGACCAAAGCATGATTTTATTCAATGGCAACACTCCACAAACTGCAGAAGGTTTTATAGGGTAGGACGGAACCGGGGTGGCGGGGAAGGATCACCATAAGTGCTGTACCCCATCAGTATAATTTATGTAACCAGAGAGCATCCTCTTTTCAGAAGCACTGATCTAAATGCATAACGAATACAAAATGGTGTGGGCCGTGTTGAGCTCACATCGTCTTAGTTCAAGTAACTAACTTGCTAGGACCACTTACCCCAATGGCGAAAGCAACAACTTCATTGTTTATTGTTAACATTGTTATGTGTATGGTTTGGACCAGCCCAGTTCTAATGCTGGACAGGGTATTTTATGATAAAGTTCGACAGTTGGCACAACCTGGCCCAACCCATCCTTCTACTCTATGCACTGACGACCTACTCTCACTGGATATCTACGGACCACCGACACATCACACTTACACATGCAGGATAGTTACACAATAATTACCTGGAACGTAAGGGGACTCCGGTCCATATATAAAAGACATAGAAATAATGCGCAGCTAAAGAGGCGACACGTGCACATCGTTTTTTTGCAGGAGTCCCACCTCACTACGACTGAGGCAGCCAAATTGGTAGGAAATGGAAGGGCCAAGTTTTCTCTAGTTCTTATTCTGCCTTTGCCCGGGGTGCCTCCATCTGGCTTAGGAATGGGGTTCCTTTCAAAGTGTTGGAACAACGGACAGATACACTGAGGAGATACATTTTAGTCAGGGGAACCGTAGATGGCAGACACATAGTGTTGGGAAGCATATATACCCCTAACTTTGAGCAGGATACATTTCAGTTGAACCTTAACCCCGTACTTGCGTCCTGGGCGGCATATCCATGGATTCTGGGTGGAGACTATAATGCAGTGCTAGATATTGGTAAGGATCAATCGCACCCACCGCTATAGGAAGCACTTTGCAAATGGGCGGAGGGCTTGTCCATAGGGGACGTGTGGCGGCTGAATTATCCTGACAGTAGATATTACTCCTTTTTCTCGCATCTGCACCAACTACACACTAGAATAGACAGGATTCTGCGTTCTACTATTATCTCCACCCAGATAATGGATGCCACGTATTTAGGGAAGACTTTCTAGGACCACAACCCCTTGGAGGTCAAGCTAGCCTGGGGCAGAGTTCCCACCCCGGTGCCTACCTGGAAGCTATGGCCACAGATGCTGGAGGATGCGGTCTTTCGTAACACTCTAGCTGAGGGAATCACAAACTACTTCACTGAAAATGCAGGCACTGCCTCCTCACCCCAGGTGGAGCGGGATGCATTTAAGATGGTGATTAGGGGAATAGCAATAGGCACCACAGCAGGAATAAGGAAAGGCATACTTAACCCCTTCAGTGCTGCGCGAATTCCGCTGCAGTGCTGAAGGTTCTAAAGAACCTATGGAATCATGACGGAACGGTTCCGTCATGAGCACAGTCCAACCGACGCTCATGACGGAACCGTTCCGTCATGAGCACCGAAGGGGTTAACAAAGTAAAGGAAGTGGAAGACCCGCTGAACGAATTAGAATAGGAAGCAGCAATAGACCCTACCAAAGCCATACAATTGCAGGATGCTCGCATTAAACATGCAAAGCAACTGGAAACTTTACGTCAAATTGATTACACGGCTTACACGCACACCAATCATGCTGATTCTGTCAAGTCGGGCCCACTCCTGGCACGCATTATTCGAGATGACCCCCCACAGACTCCAATACATGAAATAAATACGGTACACGGAACCACTGTTGACACACAACAAGTCGTCAACACCGCCTTTTGTGAATATTACCAAGCATTGTACCAGACACCACCACCAATGGCAGTTGGCTCCCTCCATACCTTTTTAAATGGTCTAACATTTACAAAGCTCACTCATGAGGTGCAGAAGGAACTTTCCGGGCCCCATCACAGGGGCGGAAATTAAAGAAGCCATGCATGACCTACCACCGAATAAGGCCCCTCATCTAGAAAGCCTCCCAATTGAATTCTTCACCACATACTCAGATGCCCTAATCCCGCAGCTAGAGCGACTGTACAACACTGCCATGGACACAGGTCTGCTGCCCCACACTACCATGCAGGCCTTAGTGGTCTCCCTTCCTAAACCAGGCCATTCACCGCTCGACATTTCGGGATATATACCTCTATCATTACTCACAACCGAATACAAAATACTGAGCAAGGTCCTCTCGCGCAGACTCTCCCCTACTTACACAAGCAAATACACCCGGACCAATGTGGGTTTGTGCCTGCATGAAGCACATCGCTTAATATTAGGAGGTCATGCCATGTTATGGGATCCGTCCCCCCCGGAAAAGCACTCAGCAGGATGTATCACTTTACACCTCAAACAGGCATTCAACACTCTTAGGTGGGATTATATGATCCCGGTGCTGGAAATATTTGGCCTACCCCCTGACTAACTAAAATGGATACAATTGCTAAACTCAGTCCCCACCGCGAGGGCCCGTACAGACAGACACATTTCACATGAGTACCCCATTGAAAGAGGCACCAGACAGGGCTTCCCATTGTCCTCTCTTCTGTTTGTGCTAGCCCTGGAGCCTCTAGCACTTAGGCTACGACTCCAGGCAGAACGGAAGAGAATCCGACTGGGCACCACCACCCATTTGATATCTGCCTATGCAGATGATTTAATAATATATATAGATGATTTGACATCTGATCTTGCGCCTGTCCCAGAGATCTTTACACACTTTGCATTAATTTCGGGACTTACTATTAACAAGACTAAATAACCGGCCTTTTTCTTCCACCCAGAGAGGAGCCCGACGGAGGTACAGTTTGGACAACATCTCTTAGCAGTGTCCCCAAATACCTATAAAAATACCTGGGTATCCAAATCTACAGACCTCATAGAAGGGAACTTAAACAAAACTATCCGGGCGCTCCGAGCATAGGTCACCTTCTGGACGTCCCTGTCGCTCTTAGTAATGGGCAGAGTGGCGATCATGAAAATGGTGGTCCTACCCCGCCTGTTATATTTCTTTGCAAATTTGCCAGTAGTGTTCCCAGCAGACACATTCACCTCTCTGAATAAGATTTTGACTGATCTGATTTGGGGCAATGGCTGTCGTAGACTGGGACTGACTAAATTACAGCTGGATACAGACAAGGTAGGGCTGGGAGTTCTGGATTTTCGCGCCTATTGCTATGCGAGCCAACTGCAATGGCTGTCATTCTGGCTGGCAGGGTGGAATTTGCATGAAATTGTTTATATTATCCGGGAACTAGAGCGAGGCGTATTACACACAATCTTGCTCCCCCGGGCCATAATACCCACTACTGCCCCGTCACTCCTATGCACTGCACTCACATACTGGAAACAATCTATACGGTATGTGCGCAGTTGCCCCCCCTACGCTGCCAACATGCCATTGCTAGGGATACCCACCCCCACCGGTATACTAACTAAACGGAGAATAATGACCTGGGTGGAAGGTAGGGTATGGTAATTTCACTAGATGTAATGGGGTCACAGACAAATTATACCTTACACACGCTGCAGTTCTTCACTATGAAGAAACACTGGGCCTGCACAGGGGAGCACCTGCCCAACGCAAACTGGTTTCCATGATACATCTTATGGGCAATGGTCGGTATCTCACTAAATGGCTATATAGAAGCATTAGAGCGCATACTGGCACCACAGAGCTGCGCACTAAATGGTCTAGGGACTTGGATAAAGAATTGACTGATAAAGAGTGGGGCTCGATCTTAGAATATCCCAGGAAAAATTCCATGAAACGCAAAATTCAAATGTATCCAATATATGGTCATACAAAGGGCGTACCTAACAATGCTCACATTGCAGTCTATGTTCCCCAATGCCCCAGATGCAAGGCAGAAACAGCAGACCAGATCCACATGCTGTGGACCTGCCCAGTACTCGCTGGGTACTGGACAGAGGTGGTGGAGATTATTGTAGTGGCAGCGGGTATCCCCGTGCCGAGAACAGTCGGGAATTGCCTATTATATATCACCAGACGCACTAAAACCCAGAAAGTACAACTACGCTTCGTAAACCTGGCTCTGCTCCTGTCTAAACGCGCCATCACTATGCAGTGGAAATCAACCAAGCCTCCAGCGCTAAGTGGCTGGCACGGGGAGGTGGTGAGATGGGATAGTGCAGAAAGTATGACAATCAGGCGTGAGGAAGCACGCGGGCTGCGTAAAAAAGTAATTTCCATGGAATGGGACATCACTCTGAAAGCCTTCAAGTCACTAGCGTCAGTGCCAGTCCCCGTAGCACAGGATCAATAGGGGTTTCCCCCCTTAACCCAGCCAGTCAACTCACGTTCCCTTGCTCTTCCTTTATGACTACCCAGAGAAAATACTATGGACACGCATATGGACTGTCGAGCCCCAGCAGGAGATAGACTGCATGCACCTGCTATATCAGTGAGAAGGTTATTCTTAGAATAGGGGCACTGCCCCGGGACCGGGGGGAGGGCCAGGGAAAGTTCAGTTAAAGGGTTGGGAGGGGGGTAAGTTATATAGCTCATATCTCCTCTTCACCTATGCAGGCTCATGGGTACCGATGTATCATGATTAATTGGTTCACCAGTGGGAATAACTGTATAAAGAGACTAACATCAACAATACATGCGACTGTAACAGTTATTAGAAATGTTTTTTGACATGTTGTCTGAGAACCTCAATGATTCACTTATAATTGAAGGTATAAAGTAGACTGTAAAATATCACAAGTATAGTGTTTTTTTCTGTCTGATGCTATATTGGGGAAAATTGTTGAAAAAAAAACTAGTTTGTAAATCTGCACTTGCAGGGCACACCTTTGCACAGGGGACAATGTAAGAGTTTATGTAAATCACAAAGGCTTCTCAGTGTATATTTTGAAGTCAACAAAACCTGCATGGAGAAGGGCCTAGTTAAAGCATCAAGTATTCTGTATTGTCATGCATTGTTGAGCCGCCGCACATTCTCTATCGCCAGCACATGGGCAGTTTGTGAATTAAATAACGTGTGCTTGTAAAGCGCTTATCTATCTGGGGATTTCTTTGACTTACAGGAGATATTTATTGTTACTCAACTCAGTGGTGCTCATATTTGCACTGCCCTAGAATGAAATGTTGAGGAGGCCAGTGAGGATATTTGCCTATGAATGGGGTGCTAAGTAAGGACAGATCACTGCAGTATATAATTTAGTCTAAAACCTGAAAGCACAATGCAAAGAGTATTACTTACTTTCTCTTTCCTTTGAGTTAATATTTGTAATGGTATAAAGCAGTGCTTTCCAAACATTTTAGAACCACAAGACATCTTTTCGAAGGCAAACATTTGCAACCCACAAGCTTTAATAGGCTTGAGGTGGTGTATTTTATTATAATTTATGCATCATGTGGTAGCGGACTGTCATTTATCTAGACCAAAATTTCCTTTGAAGTGCCCACTAAATTACACATGGATACAGTTTTACTGATAAAACTATATCCCACACCAATGATAATGTGAGGTTGGGTTTCAGTTAACATTTATCATTTTTGCATCACCAACAAAAGGCCAATGATTTGGTTTATCCTATAAAAATATGTGTTTCCATCTCACTTCAGAATTACAAAAATGTGCTTCATTTTTGCTTTCCTAACTGCTAAATGTGTATAGTTCATTGACAGGTATTTACATTTTGCTGTGTATTACAAATAAATGACATACTACAACCTTTTTTCTAACTTCCTATACCCCAGCAAGATTTAAAAATAATTAATTTTCTTTTTCTTTCTCTTACGGGAAATTGAGGGGAGTTTGTAAACGCCAATTCCCATGTAAATAAAATAAGCAGCAATTTGTCAGAAAACATAGCCAAATATTTGAACTCTGTTACATCAAATGTGACAAAATGAATACAGAATTAAAAGACATTTTTATTGCTTGTACTTTTACCACCAAACATCGTCTTGCGACCCAAAAGTGGGTTATGAATCACAGTTTGAGAATCACCTGTCTATATTGAAAATGGTACCACTGAAGAACCTGTGTACATATTTGAATATAACAGAGAATATTAATTATCATAAAGCATTAAAGGCTAAAACAATAAACCAATTTTTCCTGTTTCTTCTTAATTTTTTATTCTACAAATATTGCTTGGACGTCGACATGGACAATGACGAGGTAAAGAAAAAACATTGCTTGGACAGCTCATTTATTATCTCTACTACTCCAAGCATATCAGCACAAAAGAGTCATTTTGAATGAATGTCACATTAAAATCAACAACAATATTCTAGTTGTATTGTATTTGGAGATAGTGCACACAGTAGACAACATTTAATGCCATCTCAATGACAAAAAGAGGGTCTGATATTCTAGTGGTTTAGTAACACAAGACATCACTACATTTTAAATAATGTTAAGATAGCATTTTAAGATTAAAGCATTTACCTTGTTATGAGAGTCTGATTAATACACACAAATTCTCAATTAGTTTTAGTCAAGAACCAATGTGAGAAATGATCTCCAAATGTTGTTATTGGCATATTCCTGTTCTCAAAGTACATTTTCTTTTACTTTATTCTTTGTCATATGTGTGAACAAATTCCAGTTGACAAGGCACTAACCCTGGGCGGAGTTCGCAGAGTTGCCCTACGCGTAGCTCCGCGAAGTGGTAAAAAAACTCTGCAGCGCTACGTGGGTGGGAGAACATGGCTGCCGGCGGTTAGCGGGTCACGGAAGCTCCAAAGGTCGGAGCGGCATTGCGGTGTTTAGCGGTGCAAATTGAATGTGATGTAGCTGAAATCTGCGGAGGTAGCTGCTGGTTCGGATTGTGGTGAGATACTTGGGAGATAAGGTGCATAATTATAGCTTTTAGAATGTAAAATTGGAAGAACGGAGGCTCATTGTTTGGCGCAACAGTGTAACGTTGTGTAACCATCACTCACCTTCAAGCTGTGGTCGGGAACTGTGTTTGAAGAGATCGCGCTTCGCTGGGAGCTCAGAGCTGGAGGTTGGCTGCAGAGTCTCTCGCTGTTCTAAAATCTACTGGAAGTGTTTTTTTCCCGTTTCTTTCTTGGCAGATCTCACCGGAATCGTGGCAGAGGTGGCGGGGCTTGCTGGGCTTTCTGTGGCCACCCGGGACGTGTTGCCTCTTCTGCAGGGGCAGTTAGGGGAGCCTCTGGAAGAGCAGGTTGCTCTCTGGTCACGGGTAGCCTTGGAGCTACATCACGGGCAAAAGGCGACAGCAAGGCTCTATATTAACAGAGGCAGGGGGAGAGGAGGAACGTGTGGGAAGCCTGAATATCGTAGCTCCCATACCACAAGAAGGAGTGAGACACAAGGGTCTCCCGAGGAGAACTCTGACACCGATACTAACATCAATATACAGCTGCAATAAAAAGTATGTACTGTGCCGGTGGAGCAGGGAGGGGGAGGCCAGGCTAAGACGGGGCCAGCAGGGAAAAAGAGGGGATTAGTCACTAAACTACCATCGCGATATACTTTAAGGAGCACAGAAAGTGATTCACTTTCTGGGTTAGCAGAGGGCTTAGACCCAGTTGATTACAGTGCAACAGCTTATAAACCGTCTCTGGCAGGCTCATCCCCGAATGGCATGATCCAGAATCAGATAAGTTTGGTAAAAATAAAATCTAAGCCTAAGAAAAAGGCCAAGGCATTAAAACAAGAGCAGAAAAATAAATCAACGAATCTGACACCTTTGTTAAAAGATTATTTCAAGGCAGTCCCCAGGACTCTGATTCTTAAACCAATAGAGAGTATGCTTAAAGGAAGCACTGACAGTAACCTGGGTGGGATGACTGGGTCACTTCAATTCCCTGATGCTGTACTAACCCCAAATAAGTTTCAACCATTAACGGACATCCCAGCAGAGAAGGGGACAGAGGGGCCCTGGATGCAAGATGAAACTAATGATACGTTAAATATCATCTGGAAGAAGATGGGTCAGCTTTAAGTAATTCCCAAGAAAGGGGAAAGGAAAAGAATCAGTATGAATCATCAAGAGAAAAAGTAAGGGATCCAAATGCTCAGAGTCGACCTTAGATCTCTTACAGGCTCTAACTAAAGAGACGAGGAATAGATTTCAGGTCTCAGAAAAAAAAACAAGCAAAAATTAAAACATTTAGTGGAAAGATGGAAGACAAGCTGGATTCACTAACAACTAGGGCCACAGCACTAGAGACGTCGGTGGCCGAGTTAGCAGCAAAAGTAGACGAAAATGTAAAGGACTTAATTAAAATAAAAGGTCAAGAAACTAGCCTTCGGGATAAGATGGAGTCCATTGAGAATGTTCAACGAAGAAACAACCTTCGATTACTTAAAGTCCCTGAGGGAGTCGAGGGGGACAACATAAAAGAATTTGTTGTAAAACTAATTAAGCAAACAACCAATATTGAATGTTCAGAACAAGTCCTCTCTGCCGACATTCAAAGAGTGCATAGAGACCCTTTCAGATTGAGCCCGAATAAGAGCAGACCCAGGAAAATGTTGATTCACTTTTTGACGTATAGCCTAAAGGATGACATATTAAATAAGGCTTTAAAAGTGAATACATTAAGTGCAGAAGGGTTCACTTTTCAAATCAGGTCTGACGTCTCCTCCATTACTGCATCCAAACATTGGGAGCTGGGAAAACTATTAGAACCATTCAGACAGTTGGGTGCTACGGCACAACTCAAATTTCCAGCCACACTAAAAATAATGTTTAAAAATAAAATGCATACATTCAGACGGGTAGAGGAGGCAAAAACTTTTTTGCACCAAATTCAGGGAGGAACAATCAATAATGAACAGTGAATGAATGAAGTAATGTCTCTCTTCAAAATATAATAACTTTAGTAGGTGGCTAGAGTCCCATCCCCCCCACAAAAAAAGAAAAATTACTAAACTTAACTCAGTAGTTTTTGGAGTAATAAAAAAGGAATAACCGCCCCAACCAAAGAGAGGGTAGCCTCAAAGGCCAGGGTAGGGCCATGAGTGAAATAGTGGGGGTTCTCCAGGGAAGCACAAGGTTGGGAGGTGGGTGGAACAGCGGGGGGGCACTGGGTGGGGAGCATAGGGAAAAAATAAAAAAAATAGCCCAATTCGCCACATAAAATCGCAAAAAAGTTTCCCCTTCAATTTTTATGAGATATGGCACAGACATCAGCTGATTCTGCGAAACTTTTGAAGGTGTTGACATGGAACCTAAATGGGTTGAGGGTAAAACGGAGGATGGAAAGGATATTTCAGTATTTACAAGATGTCCCAGAACAAATTTCAATTCTTCCAGAAAGGCACTTACTAGAGACAGAGTTTATGTAACAGTAAAAGTTGGATTAAGGAGGTTATTTGCACCACACAGCAAACAACAACGAAGGGTGTTGCAATAATCATAAAGAGACATCCTGCTGTATCAGTAGAGCGGGTTAAAGTGGAAAAGATGGAGAGATGGGCCAAGCAAACGTAAGGTATTACTCGCACAAATTTACGATAGCAGGCTATTATGGTCCCAATCTAGACGATCCGGCCCCATTAAAAAATCCATGTGCTGAACTATTGCCATTTCAGGACCCCTTAATACTCGCATGAGACTTTAACCTAGTTTTGGATCTTGTGTTGGACAGGTCTCTTAAAAATAAAACTCCACAGAATTGTAAAATGAGATCTCTATTGAAAAATACGATGAAGCAACTAGGTTGGACAGATATATGGAGAGAAAGAGGAGGAAGAAGAGGCTATACGTTCCATAACAAGAAACATGGCCACAGGTCCAGGTTAGATTTTTTTTAATTAGTGGGACGTTGAGGTCATGGGTAATAGAAACTAATCATTCTGGGTGACCATGGGGCTGTAACGCTAACGTCGAAGCTTCCCAATAGTCCAACAAATATATGATGGACATTAGAACAAGCCATCATGACAGAGGAAGAGACAATAGAAATATTAGCCACAGAAACTGAGGCCTGTTTTTTAACTAATCTGGACAGCGCTTCCATAGAAATAGTTTGGGACTCTAACAAAGCTTTCATAGGGGGATGTATAACTTCCATTCAAATAGCCAGACAGAAGAAGTGCAAAAAAGAGATGAAAGAAATCGAGGACAAAATTCAAGAGTTACAACATCACCCCATGGTGCAAAAAGATGATACAGAAGAAAATATTACTGACAGATTACTTTCTCTTGGAATGGATTTGGCAGCGATATTAGATGCAAGGTTGAAAAAGAAGTGGGAGATGAGCATGATGGCGCATTTTGAATATGGGGAAGGTTGTGGCAATATTCTTGCCTGGAAAACTAAACAAGAACTAGCAAGAAGTAACATAAAGGAAGTAGCATGTAACTGTACGGGAAAAATGTGACTGACTCCTGTAGACATTGAAGAAGCTTTTCGTAAACATTTTGAAGCAGTCTACACGGAAGAATTTATCCCACAGGAAAGCACAATAAAAAAATCAGTGATGAGACCTCCAGTAACTGCAATAAACCTATATCTCAGTATGATATTAAGAAAGCAATAGAATGTGGCAAGAAAGGCAAAGCACCAGGACCAGACGGTCTACTAGCTGAGCTATATACATCTTTAGTTGAAGTTTTGATCCCAGTGATGGTTAAACTGTTCTCCCATATTTTAGAAAAAGGTGGGACTATGCCTCCCTCTTGGGGTGAGGCTACGATGGCCTTGATATTAAAACATTCTAAGCCTTCAAATCAGTGTGATTCGTACAGACCGATCTCTCTGCATAACCTTAATTGTAAACTCTTTGTTAAAGTCTTAGCAGAGAGGTTGAATGGTATTATGAGCGGTTAGTTAGATCAGGACCAAAAGGGCTTTGTGAGAGGGAGAGGGATTCAAGATTTCATTTATAATCTGATTGGCACTATTGATCTTGCAACTCTATATAATATGTTTGATCAGGTTAATTGGGAATTTTTAAATAAGGTACTAGAGAAATGCAATGTGGGGAAAAAAAATTCAAGGGTTATCTCAGCAATCTATAAAGCTCCAACAGTCAGAATATTAATAAATGGTAACCTCTCCTCTCCTATATACAACTGCAAAGAGGCACAATGCACGGATGCCCCCTGTTGCCAATGCTTTTCATTTATATATAGAGTCTTTTGCAGAAAATATCAGGACACATGAGGATATACTTCCTTTTAGATTTGGCTGTTGGGAGAAAAAAGTTTCATTGTAGGCCGATGGCATCATGGTATATACGTCAAATCTTGAGAAAACTATCCCAATTGTGTATAGCCTAGCTCAACAATTTGGTAATATCTCAGGATATGAGATTAATCAGTCAAAAACTTAGTGCATGGCCTGGAATGCCACCGTTTGCTCCCTTCAACTAAAAAGAGAAATTAGATATTTGGGAATAAAAAAATTACTAAGGATATCAATGACATGCCTAACATAAATTTGCGTAAAATCGACAAGGACATTTCTGATTCCCTAAAAAGCTGGGCTTATTTATCCTTAACACTAATATACCATTAGCTTTTAACCTTATCGCCGCGGCGGCTTTTCCCGCTGTGTGCGGCAATTTTTAAATTACCGCGTTACATGACGAGCTCAGCTCGTCATCCGCGTACGGCAGGTTACGCTGATGACGAGCTGAGCTCGTCATCAGCATGGAAGGGGTTAAAGAAGAAAGCTTGAGGAAAATTCAGTCAAAAATAAATTCATTTATACGGGCTTCCAAGGGTACTAGATTTTCTTGGAAGAAACTTCGAAGAAGAAAGAACAAGGGAGACCTATGTGCGCCTAATATATCCATTTATGCATGGGTCTTCCAAATGAAACAGGAAAAATGCTCATGAATGAACCCAACTTCTCAGATATAGAGAAAATGTTTAGGGAAATGCTGCAAGGCCCAAAAGGAGCCAAATATGGTCATGTATTCAATTTTGAAGATCCACACTTCTTCAAGAAAGTCCGATTGAAAGTTTTAAAAAACCAAGCAATCACCTGGAGTAAAAAAAGTTGTAAAAAATCAGCTATTATAGGTCTATGGCACCCATATGGGACACATCTGGTTCACCTGAGTGGACTAAAGCTTCATTAGTAATACCTTTAAAATCTGCTGGTGTAAATGGTTGGCCCAACTTATTCCAAAGGGATGTTTGATATCTGGGAAAGACCTGAAGTTTATGACGGACAGTGAGTTATCTAAATTTAAGTATTTACAAACAAAAGTTGGTCTCAAAGGGTTGGTATACCGATTGGCTTTACACATGATTAAGAGACAGCATTGTGAACCAGACAACAAAACAAGAAAGAAGTAGCAAATCTTTCCTGGCTCTTGGTTGATATGGCAGACAAGGACTTTACACTCTCCGCACGGCTGTGGTGCGAGTACTTGCCGGACATCAAGACAAAAACATTATGGCAAGTATATTTTGACTTGCTACATGTCACA
Organism: Lissotriton helveticus; assembly: GCF_964261635.1. Taxonomy (NCBI): domain Eukaryota; kingdom Metazoa; phylum Chordata; class Amphibia; order Caudata; family Salamandridae; genus Lissotriton; species Lissotriton helveticus. The sequence goes on along the minus strand of NC_136071.1, from coordinate 791,279,735 downwards.
GTTCAAGCTGCCAATTTAAAGAGAAATCATCTCTTCTCTCTTCACAGAGTTTATTGGTCTCCTTTAAAATTATCTAAATTTGCAAAGCGTACTATTCCATGTGGTCCAAAGTGCTGGAAGGAAAAAGCTAACGACGAGCATAGGTTTGTAAGCTGCCCCATAATACAAAAATTTTGGGAACTCGTATTAAAAGGTATGGAAGGAATATTTGGGTTCGATATACAGGTGAGTATTTCTCTATTCTTTTTTGATCTCTTCACTAATTATGAACTGTGACCTTTAGATTCCAATAGGTTGTGTTTTTATCGTATTCTACTAGCTCATTGCGAAATCTGTAAATGTTGGATTAAATGTACCTCCGGCCTTTTTAGATTGGGTAAATGCGATTAAATATGTAATGAAATTGGATATTGCACAAGAAGAGAGAATAGCAAGAAGAGAGCCTTTTGGGCACCATGTATAGGTTGGCTGGACAATCTCTAAACTAAATTGGGGGTATATGAGTCCAATGATTATGCCTCTACATGCAATTACTTCACCACTCTGGTCAGTTCCTGGGCCTCACAGATAGAAGAGCAGAACAAACCAATTTTGAGAGGTTCTGTGTAAAGTGCAAACCATTAAGATCAGAGTTCTCTTGCTAGTGCCAACAGCAAGGGGGGGGGGGGGGGGGCAGCAGAGGAAATAAAAATAGCATTGGAAAGATCTAATGGTATATGAGGACAAAAAAAAAAAAAGAAATATTGTGAGAACGTGGACATGGACGACGACAAGGTAAAGAAAAAACATTGCTTGGACCGATCATTTATTAACTTTACTACTCAAAGCATATCAGCCAAATAGTGTTTTTTCCAGGTGGTTTTGAATGAATGTCACATTAAAATCAACAGCGACATTCTAGTTCTATAACTATTTGGAGATAGTGCACACAGTAGACCACATTTAATGCCATCTCATAATGACAGAAAGAGGGTCTAATGTTCTAGTGATATAGTAACACAAGACAACGTCATCACCACATTTTAAAGAATCTTAGATAGCATTTTAAGATGATAACATTTACCTTGTTATGAAAGTCTGAAGAATCAACACAAATTCTCAATTAGTTTTAGTCAAGAACCCATGTGAGAAAAGATCTCCAAATGTTGTTAGTGATATATTCCAGTACTCAAAGTACATTATCTTTTACTTTATTCTGTGTCATATGTATGAACAATTTCCAGTTGACAAAGCACCCATTCCTGTGTGGTGTCATTAAGAACGTTTATCTTCCAAGAAAAGCACACTGAAGAAAGTCATATTCATTGCAGTGAGCTATAACTTTAATGTGGGACTGGAGCATTATGTCTCCAGAAGGCAGTCACTGCCATCAACCTCAAGCTGTTGCTGATATCCTACTTGACTGAAGTGTAGTTTTAAGGTATAACTACCTCAAATCTAAAACTGCTTCTTGCAGCACACAATGAGACCTGCTGAAGCTCACTGTACTGTTAATACAATATTGTACAGATTTTGATATTTTTCTAAGGACAATATTTGAGACTTGGACTTCTCTGAAGTATGAAGCACTCAGATAGGGATAATGTGCTGCATGAATTAGGATAATTAATTAAAAGTCCTATTTTAACACATCTTATTTGAATGAATATCTTGATTAATGAACACTGCAAAATTATGTTTCTTTTAACTCAGTGTCATTGTCAAACAACTACAGATTGTAAATCTGTACTTGCAGGGCATACCTTTGCACAGGGGTTTACGTAAGATTTTAGGTAATTCAGAAAGATTTCTCAGTGTATATATTGAAGTCAACACAAGCTGCACGGAGAAGGGCATATTTAAAGCATCAAGCATTCTATACTTTCATGTATTGTTGAGCTGCCACACATTCTCTCTCCAGCATATGGTAGTTTGGGTGATCAATAACATGTGTGTTTGTAAAGCGCACAGCTACCTGTGGTGTTTTTTGGACTTATAGGAGATATTTTTTATTACTCAACTCAGTGGCACTCATTTTTGTGCTGCCTGTGGATGAAAGGTTGAGGGTACCAGTGAGCATAGTTGCCTATGAATGGGGTGCTAAGTAAGGACAGATCACTGCAGTAGATAGGTTAGTCTAAGAACAATGCTAAGAGGATCACCTACTTTGTCTGTCCTTTAAGTTAGTAATTTTAATGTTAGATAGCAGTGCTTTCCAAACTTTTTGGAACCACAACCCAATTTTTAGAAGGCAAATATTGACAACCCACCTAGCTTTAATGGACATGAGATGCTGTTTATCAATATAATAGAACCTTTGTGTGCTTGCATACTGTCATTTACAGAAAGCACATTTTCCTTTGAAGTGGCCACTAATTTACACATGCATACAGCTTTATTGATAAAACTATATCGCACAAAATTAATAATCTCTGGGTGGGTTTCAATGAGTATTTATCATTCATACATCACAAAGTAAAGGCTCTTGATTTGTTTTTATCCTATTAAAATATTTGTTTCTGTCACCCTTCAGGATGACAAAAAATGTGCTTTATTTTTGCTTTCCTAACTGCTGAATGTGTACAGTTAATTTATAGGTATTTACATTTTGTTGTGTACAAATAAATTACATACAACAGCCTTTTCTTTCAAACTCCCTTCTATGCCAGCAAAACTGTCAAATAATGAATTTTACTTTTCTCTCTCTGGCAGGAAATTGAGAGGTGCCTGTAAACACCAATCCCCATGTTAACAAATAAACAGCAATTTGTCAGAAGACATAGCCAAATATTTGACCTCTGCCTGTGATGCACAGCAAATGTGACAAAATGAATACAGAATTTAAAGGCATTTTTAATGCTTGTACTTTTATGACCCACTAAACACAAGGTGGCGACTCACCAGTGGGTCACACACCACAGTTTGTGAAACACCCTTCTCTAGGGAAAATGGTGCTACTGAAGTACCTGAGTACATATAGAGTGTAACAAAGGAAATTAAATGATCATAATCTATTATAGGCCAAAACAATAAATCTGTGTTTTCTGTTTCTCCTTTACTTTTTATTTCAGACTACGGACGAGACCATGGACATTGACGAGGTAAAGCAAAACCTTTGCTTGGATGGCTCATTTATTAACTGTACTACTAAAAGCTCTTCTACTTCAGCCCTGAGACACCTAGTGGTATTTGTGCGCTTAATAAATTGCATAAATAAATCAATAAAAGCACATCAGCAAATGAGTGCTTTTTCCAGGTGGGTTTACATGAATGTCACACTAAAATCAACAGCAACTTTATAGTTTTATAATTATTTGGACATAGTGCACACAATACATTATTCTTATTCTTATTATTTTATTTATTGTTTCGGCTGACAGCCCTACAATATATTAAAAAAGAAAAACATGCCATATAGGGACAAGTAAAAAAAAACATGCGCGCATCGAACTATCAATAAATTAAATAAAATGTAAATACAAAAGACAGAAAAGTGACTTTTCACTGAGGGCACACGTCCTGAGAAGAAGAGAATTGTTGAATTCTTCAACCATAGTAAATTGCAAGTGCAATGGGAAAGGGTACATATTACCGTCAGAGGCTACCTCCTAAATATAAACATATACATCACTGTTGGTTAAAAACTTTAAAAGTTAAGAATTGACTTTTCTTCCAGTTGTGAGCAGTTTTTTCCCCCACCTAAGAAGTAAAAGTGCAGTGCAAAGAAATAGTGCACAATTATTCGACTTATACATAAAACTATGGTATGTTCCCTGAGTTCCTCTGGCATAATAAGGTACAATTGCCTTTGGGAAGGTAAATATTACAGTTGAAGGTCACCTCCTAAATATACCACTATTAGTTATGGAAACATAGGGAGTTAAGGATTGCCTCTTTCCAGTTGTAAACAGTTTGTCCATCCACCTAGGAAGTAAGAGTGTGGTACTTTAAAGTAGTACAAAGTTATTCTACTGATAGATAAAATTATAATTAGGGCTCCCGGTGTTATGGTATTTATTTTTTTAGCATTTCCATCTGTATTTATTCACATTTATTTTTTGACCACTTTATCTGTATTTATCCATATTTATTTAGTTTTTTGCGGATAAATGAAGTTGTAAAACTGTACATTTCCATATTTATTTAACCAATAGATGCACACTCATACTTTGATGTCTGTCTGTTTTAGCTATTTAAGCTGCCAAATATTATATAACAAAACATCCACTGGTAAATATTAGCGTTATACCACAAATGTATGTTGACACATTGCATTATTTAATGAAATTGCATCCTGCTTTTTTACATTTCCCATGCTGCCCATCTGCTCAGCTGTTGCCTGATACTTCAAGAAAAACAGCACAGTCACTTTAAAGAAGCCCCTTTTCCGTATTTATCCACTTTAAAAAATGAATACAGACAGAAAACGCATTGTTTTCTGTCTGTATTGATCTGTAATAATCCCCCAAAAATGGAAAACCGGGAGCCTTAATTATAATGTGTTCTATGGTAGAAACAACCAAGTTTATAAAGCTTACCTACTTGAACATAATCCTAGAGTAAAGGGCAACTCTTTCAAGCATGGCCGCGTAACCCATAAATATGACTCTAAAGTGGTAACCACATTAACATCATCTGATTTGATACATGCAGCCTTTGCTGGTTTCACACATCTGACCCCATAGTGTTTAAAAAGGGGAAGAAGTCATCTCCCGCGGGCGGCTACATATTTTTTGCAAAGCAGCATAAAATGGATTAAATTATCCAGACCACCAACACTCATAGCAATCGAATCAGCCATCAAACATATGTATACCTATCAGGAAATCCCTAGTTGGGAGGATACCTAGCCGGAATGTTAAATACAGTGTTCGCTTTAATTCAGGCTATACCATGTCCAGGTATTCTGGTCATGAAAGACCACAGGTGTTATTGAAGTAAATACTCATCAAGGATCCCGGCTTTAGCTCCCAGAATTTTTTTATCTGCACATAATCATGGTACCGTTCTTTCATCGTAGCTGCAGTATCCTGTCTAACACTTTCAGAAGCATCCCACAGAGATATCAACTGTAATTCCTTCAACCTTTTTTGTGCATGTGACGACCATGTATATCCTCGACGGGGCAACTGGCTATGACTTCCTCAAGAGTTTTTAAAAAGACTGTGATCTTAGGGTTTCTAACCAATCTCACCCAGTAGAGAATTGGCCTGAGAGCAATAGTTACTGATATCGGGATAAAATTAAGCTCTGCGTACAGTTCCACTAGCAGGGTACCTAGGCAAAACTCCAGAAATTACGGAGGAAATTGCTCTCAGCAATTTGGAATGGGCAGACATTCCAGAATCCCCATAATTCTGCACCATACAGTGCCGTTTCCACTGCCCTTTGCTTATATATTTGTAAAATAGCACCTATATTTCTGGCACCAGCCTGGTATCTAAACTTTAAAACTGCTCCAGCCAATTGGCTCAGCAATAGTGTGGCCTTCTGTATTTCTCTGTCCAATCGCAAATTCTCTGTAAATCGAATATTCAAATAGTCAAACTGCTTGACAATATCCAATGGGATACCTTCGACCAAAGGCTGTCGCTTGAAACAAGAGGAGGGCTTCAATACCATACACTTTGTTTTACTAACATTTATGGTTAAGGACTTCTTGTCACAATCTCCACAAAACATGTTAGTAGCCTATGGGTGGAGTTTTTTGTTCATGCCATCAATACTGCATCATGCGCGTATAGTAGTATTGCCACCCTCTTCCCAGCTACAGTTGGAATATCTTTGGCGTCTACCATCAATTGGTCAGCTACATCATTTAAAAAGAGACTAAATAGCATGGGAGCCAATATGCACCCCTGCAGGATATCTTTTTTGACCTGGAAGGGTGCAGTGCACTCCCCTCCGGCCCGTACCTTACTTTGGCTGTGTTATCAATATGCAGAACCTGTATGGCCTTTATTAGTGAGCAGTCAGCTCCCAATTCCTTCAATGAGCTCCACAGCTTCTCTCTATCTACTAAATCAAAAGCTGCTTTTAAGTCCACAAATATTAGGTACAGCTATGTTATCCTCCCCATCGTAAACTTATAAGAGATCATTTACAACCAGAGAGCCTGATCAATGGTCCCAATGCCAGGCCTAAACCCAGCTTGCACTTCAGTCAAGATGTTATACGCATCGACCCACCCCTGAAGTCGGTTGAGCAGAATTTACTCCAGAATTGTTCCTTCACCATCTAGAAGGGAGATCAAATGGTAGTTGGATGAACTGGAACAATCACCTTTCTTATGGATCAGCACAATAACAGCCGAAGGCCATGAAGTGGGAACAGCGTTTCCAGCAAGTGCTGATTAAACACTTTAGTAAGGATGCTACCCCATAAGTCCGGCTTTTCGCAATATATATTGGTGGGCACCATATCAGGGCCTAGGGCTTTGTATTTCTTTACATCAGTCAGGACTCTCACCACCTCTGGTACTAAAATATCAATGACAGGAGGCCCAGAGCAGATGTTCTCTTGGGCTGTCAGAGGTGTTATGGGGTTAACACTAAATAAATTACTAAAGTGACCAGACTAGACAGGTGGCCCAATTTGAGTTTCAATGGTGTGCACTGAGCCCCTCTCAGCCCAAGATAGCAACTGCCCGAATTTTTTGCAGTTTTTTTCCTGTAGCGCCTCCTTTAATGCTACCCAGAGGGTCAGTTGATACTGCAATTTCTTAGTTCTCAGGAGGCGTATATATAATCTGTCCTACACTCTCTGAATAGTAATTCTGACCTTTCTCCAAGGACGATACTTGGGACCACATCTCTTCTAAAATATAAGGCACTCAGATGGGGATAATGTGCTGCACGAGTAAGGGTAATTTGGTTAAACATTCTATTCTAATATACATCTTTGGTGAATGAATATCTTGATTAACCCCACCCATGCTTGTGACGAGCTGAGCTCGCCATGGTGTACAGTGGAGCTGCACTCATGACGAGCTCAGCTCGTCAAGGCCGTTGGAACGTTCGCACGCGGGGCTAATTTCCCCACTGTGCTGAACGTTCCAAAAACGGGTGCTGCCGTGAGGGCAGCTCCGCTGTGCCTCATGACGAGCTCAGCTCGTCACCAGCATGCGGGCGCTGTGAGCGCCCCCCGTCCTCCCCGCACAGCAGGGGGAAAACACCCCGCAGTGAAGGGGTTAATGAACACTGAGAAACTATGTCTCTTTTCTCTAAGTGTCAATGTCAAGCAACTACGGACCCAGGTTCACAAAACTAGTTTGTAAATCTGCAGTTGCAGGGCGCACCTTTGCACTGGGGTCAATATAAGAGTTCAGGTAATTCACAAAGGTTTCTCAGTGTATATTTTGTAGTCAATCAAAGCTGCATGGTGAAGGGCCTACTAAAAGCATCAAGTAATCTGTGTTCTCATGCATTGTTGAGCAGCCATGCATTCTCTCTCTCCAGTACATGGCAGTTGGGGAATTAAATAAAATGTGTGTTTGTAAAGTGCTCATCTACCTGTGGATTTCTTAGACTTATAGGAGATGTTATTGTTACTCAACTCAGTGGCACTCATATTTGAACTGCCCTTGGATGAAAGGTTGAGGAGGCCAGTGAGGATATTTGCCTATGAATGGGGTGCTAAGTAAGGACAGATCACTGCAGTATATAATTTAGTCTAAAACCTGAAAGCACAATGCAAAGAGTATTATTTACTTTCTCTTTCCTTTAAGTTAATATTTGTAATGGTATAAAGCAGTGCTTTCCAAACCTTTTAGAACCACAAGACATCTTTTCGAAGGCAAACATTTGCAACCCACAAGCTTTAATAGACTTGAGGTGGTGTATTTTATTATAATTTATGCATCATGTGGTAGCGGACTGTCATTTATCTAGACCAAAATTTCCTTTGAAGTGCCCACTAAATTACACATGGATACAGTTTTACTGATAAAACTATATCCCACACCAATGATAATGTGAGGTTGGGTTTCAGTTAACATTTATCATTTTTGCATCACCAACAAAAGGCCAATGATTTGGTTTATCCTATAAAAATATGTGTTTCCATCTCACTTCAGAATTACAAAAATGTGCTTCATTTTTGCTTTCCTAACTGCAGTAGATAAGTTAGTCTAAAACCTGTAAGCACAATGCGAAGAGTATTCCTTACTAATGTGTGGCCGGTTTCAGGGAATATATTTATCATTTGTGCATCACCAAGAAAAAAGGCTATTGATTTTTTTTATCCTATAAAAATATTTGTTTCCGTTGCACTTCAGAATGACAAGAAAATTGCTTTATTTTTGCTTTCCAAACTGCTGAATGTGCACAGTTAATTTACAGTTATTTACATTTTGTTGTGTATTACAAATAAATGACATACTACAGCCTTTTTTCAAACACCCTATACCACAGCAAGATTTACAAATAATAAGTTTTCTTTTTCTTTCTCTTACGGGAAATTGAGAGGAGTTTGTAAATCCCCATGTAAACAAAATAGGTAGGAATTTGTCAGAAAACATAGCCAAATATTTGATCTCTGTCTTTGATGGACATCAAATGAGACAAACATCGGCTAGTCACCCAAAAGTGGGTCATGAACCACAGTTTGAGAATCGCCGTTCTATATTGAAAATTGTACCACTGAAGTACCTGTGTACATATTTGAGTGTAACAGAGGATATTACATTATCATAAAGCTTAAAAAGGCCAACACAATAAATCAATTTTTCCTGTTTCTTCATAATTTTTTATTCTAGAAAATTTGCGACGACTGGGACATGGAACCTGACGAGGTAAAGAAAAAACATTACTTGGACTGAGCATTTATTATCTCTACTACTCCAAGCATATCAGCAAAAGAGTAATTTTGAATGAATGTCACATTAAAATCAACAGCAATATTCTAGTTGTATAACTATTTGGAGATAGTGCACACAGTAGACAACATTTAATGCCATCTCATAATGACAAAAAGAGGGTCTGATATTCTAGTGGTTTAGTAACACAAGACTTCACTACATTTTAAATAATGTTAAGATAGCATTTTAAGATGAAAACAATTACCTTGTTATGAGAGTGTGATTAATACACACAAATTCTCAATTAGTTTTAGTCAAGAACCAATGTGAGAAATTATCTCCAGATATTGTTAATTGTATATTTACTTTTACTTTATTATTTGTGTGAACAATTTCCAGTTGACAAAGCACTAACCCTGGGTGGAGTTTGCTGAGTTGCGCTATGCGTTGCTCCGCAAAGTGGTACAAAAACTCTGCAGCGCTACGTGGGCTTCACGGAAACGGACCATACACAACGCAAGTGCGCTGCGTTTCTTTTCTGCTGCTCGTGTAGATTTGTACTCGAGCGGCAGCTTTCTCATCGCGGGTTGTTTCTCATTGGAAGTGCTCGCAAGCATACACGACCACTCGCAATGAGAAACCTGACCCACCCGCTTCGAGAAATCTCGCCGGGATGTTTATTTTCCATTCTCGCGCTCTTCAACTTGATGTTGACGATTGTGAACAAGGAAAATTCTTGCCGGGAGGTTGATTGTCCTCGCTCGCGGTCAACAACATGACGTTGACGAACGTGAGCGAGGAAAAAACTCCGCTCCGCGATGGTATCTCCGCAAGCGTAGTGTAGTGCGGAGTTCGGGAAACACTGCAAACTCCGCGAGCGGAGTGGAGTTCACCGCCCAGGGTTATAAAGCACCCATTCCAGTATTGTTGTCAATAAGAAAGTTTATCTTCCAAGAAAACACATTGGAGGAAGTCATATTCAAAAGCAGTAATCTATAACATTAATGTGAGGCTGGAGCATTGTATGTCTCCAGAAGGCAGTCATTTGCCATCAACTCAAGCTCTTGCTCTTACGTTGACTGAAATGTAGTTTAAGGTATTACTACCTCAAATCTAAAACTGCTTCTGGCAGAACACAATGAGACTTGCTGAAGCTCACTGTACTGTTAATGCAATAATGTACTGATTTTGACATTTCTCTAAGGACAATACTTCGGACTACGACTACGCTGAAGTATAAAGCACTCAGATAGGGATAATGTGCTGCATGAATAAGGATAGTTGATTAAAGGTCATATTTCAATACATCTTATGTGAATGAATATCTTGAATAATGAACACTGAGAAGTTATGTCTCTTTTCACTCAGTGTCAATGTGAAACAACTACAGACCCAGATTCACAAAACTAGTTTGTAAATCTGCACTTGCAGGGTATACCTTTGCACGGGGTTTACGTAAGATTTTAGGTAATTCAGAAAGGTTTGTCAGTATATATATTGAAGTCAACAAAAGTTGCATGGAGAAGGGCCAAGGTAAAGCATCAAACAAGTTAAAGCATCAAACATTCTGTGCTCTCATGTACTGTTGCGCTGCCACACATTCTCTCTCTCCAGCACATGGTAGTTTGGTTGTTAAATAACATGGGTGTTTGTAAAGTGCACATCTATCTGGAGATTACTTTGACTTATAGGAGATATTTTTTGTTACTCAACTCAGTGGCACTCAGTTTTGCACTGCGCGTGGATGAAAGGTTGAGTGCACCAGTGAGGATATTTGCCTATGAATGGGGTGCTAAGTAAGAACAGATCCATGCAGGGGCAACATTAGTCTAAAGCCCGTAAGTACAATGCAAAGAGGAACACCTACTTTGTTGTAGGAAAGTAGGATCTGCTGTTATGGTTACCCCTAATTTGTGCTTGATGTAATGCGGTTTCTGACTAGTCTGACTGGGATCCTGCTAATCAGGACCCCTGTCTCTGTGCTTTCACCCATCAATTGGTATGGTAAGTGTTATGTACATCCTAGATTGGACACTGGTGTACACTTATCAGTCCCCAGTATATGGTACTAAGGTACCCAGGGGTCTCCCATGGGTTAAAACATGTATTATGCCACCCATGAGAGACCACTCAAACTGTAACTACAGGCCAGCCATTGAAGCCTGTGTAAGCTAGTGCTAGCACCAATTACAAAAGATATAGTTTACCTCTATCTTAGCTCAATGCACTTAAAACCTATGTTACCCCTACAACAGACCTTTCAATCCTGAAGGCAGGGTGCTCAGTTCTATGTGTAAGGGTGGCCCTGCATGAGGAGGACACCTCTACAACCTACGAGGTTCATTCTCCCAGGTTGTAAGTTGGACAGCCATATAACATATAGAGGGGCACCGTGTCATTATAAGATGACCACCTTAAAACTGGCTGTAATGCACCCTATCATGTTTGGTATCCAGAATGTTGAAATCATAACCCCACAACCATAAACAGTGTGGGAGGTATGATTCCATACACTGTAAAGCTCCTCCAGGATGACATCAGTGCTCCATGTACCAGTCTTCTTGACCTGGACAGCACAACATGGCTGCTGCCGACAAGAGACAAGATTTTGCCCTCCTGCGCTGAGCCAACCTCGAGCAGGTAAAGGCAGAACAATAGGTATCCTGCCACATGGAGGTGTGACCACCTCCCAGACAGGGTTTAAAGTATTGGGGCTGGGTGGGAGTGCTTGCCAGCACCACATAGTCTGTTTGAAGGGCACAGTTGGTGTCCTCCTTGCATAGTTCAGTTCACACCAGCTCAGAGAGCTGTTGGCCTCCATTCTGGCGTGAAACTGTCCGACCCCTCCCTTGGGAGGGAACCCTGAATCATCCCAACCCTTTCCTAAGGATACGTAAGGGCTTACCTGAGGGTGGGTCCCTATCAATCAATCAAGCAAGAAATTTGTATAGCGCGCTACTCACCCGGAGGGTCTCAAGGCGCTTGAGGGAGAGGGGTCCCCTTTGCTCGAACAGCCAGGTCTTGAGTTGCTTACTGAAGGAGAGGTGGTCTTGGGTCAGACGGAGGTGGATGGGGAGGGAGTTCCAATTCTTGGCTGCCAGGTAGGAGAAGGATCTTCCTCCCATGGTGGCTCTTCGAATGCGTGGAACGGCGGCGAGGGCGTGGCTGGTCGATCGTAGCTCACGGGTGGGAGTGTAGAAGGTCAGGCGGTTGTTGAGGTACCTGGGGCCCAGGTCGTAGAGGCCTTTGTGTGCGTGGGTGAGGAGTCGGAACGTGATTCTCTTGCTGACGGGGAGCCAGTGCAGGTCTCTCAGGTGTCCGGAGATGTGGCTGTGTCGGGGGATGTCCAGGAAGAGTGGTGCGGAGGCGTTCTGGATGCGTTGGAGTCTTTTCTGCAGTTTGGCTGTGGTTCCGGTGTAGAGGGTGTTTCCGTAGTCCAGTCGGCTGGTGACGAGGTCCTGGGTGACCGTCTTCCTGGTTTAGGTGGGGATCCATCGGAAGATCTTTCGGAGCATGCGTAGGATGTTGAAACATGGTGATAAGACGGCGTTGACTTGTCTGGTCATCGAGAGGGAGGAGTCCAGGATGAAGCCCAGGTTGCGTGTGTGGTCCGTTGGTTTGGGTGCGCTGCCCAGGGCAGGGGGCCACCAGGAATCATCCCAGGCAGAGGGTGATGGTCCAAGGATGAGGAATTCCGTCTTGTCTGAGTTCAGTTTCAGGCGGCTGTTCATCATCCACTCGGCTACGTCTTTCATCCCTTCGTGAAGGTTGGTTCTGGCGGTGGCTGGGTCGTTGGTGAGGGAGAGGATCAGCTGGGTGTCGTCGGCGTAGGAGATGATGTTGAGGTTGTGTTGGCGTGCGATGGCTGCGAGGGGGCTCATGTAGATGTTGAAGAGGGTGGGGCTGAGTGATGATCCTCGTGGTACGCCGCAGATGACTTCGGTGGCCTCGGATATGAACGGGGGGAGGCGTACTCTCTGGGTTCTTCCGGCGAGGAACGAAATGATCCACTCCAGTGCCTTCTCTTGGATTCCGATGTTGCTGAGGCGTTGCACTAGAGTGCGGTGGCAGACAGTGTTGAACGCTGCGGAGAGGTCCAGGAGGATGAGGGCCGTTGTTTCCCCGTTGTCGAGCAGGGCTCGGATGTCGTCAGTGGCTGCGATGAGGGCGGTCTCGGTGCTGTGGTTGGCTCGGAAGCCGGACTGCGAGTGGTCGAGGGAACCGTTCGTCTCGAGGAAGGCGGCAAGCTGTCTGTTGACGGTCTTCTCGATGACTTTGGCAGGAAACAGGAGGAGCGAGATGGGGCGGTAGTTCTTGAGGTCGGTGGGGTTTGCTGATGGTTTCTTCAGGAGGGCGCTGAGTTCGGCATGCTTCCAGAACTCCGGGAAAGTGGCGGTGTTGAAGGAGCAGTTGATGATGTCCCGGAGTTGGGGTGCGATGACGGAGTCGGCCTTGTTGAAGACGTGGTGGGGGCATGGGTCGGTTGGCAATCCGGAGTGGATGGAGTTTATCGTGTGGATGGTGTCTTCGGTGCTGACCGGGGTCCAGGCGCGGAGGGTGGTGGTCGGGGGCATTGGTTCTGTGGTTGGGTACGTGGTCTGTGCGCCGAAGCTGTTGTGTATGTCTGCGATCTTGCTGTGGAAGAACGAGGCGAGTGAGTCGCAGAGGTCTTGTGAGGGAGTGCTGTCATTATTTCCGGCGCTGGGGTTGGAGAGCTCTTTGACGATGCTGAAGAGTTCCTTGCTGTTGTGTGCATTGTTGTCTAGTCGATCCTTGAATGCTGTCTTCTTGGTGGTGTGGATCATCTTGTGGTGTTTGCGGGTGGCGTGCTTGAGGGCGGTCATGTTGTCTGTAGTCTGGTTTCTTCGCCAGGCTTTCTCGAGGGTACAGCAGTTCTTCTTGGAGTTCTTGAGGTCGTCATTGAACCAGGAGGCTTTCTTGCTGCCGGGCCTGCTGGGATGGTTTTTCAGGGGTGCGAGGTCGTCGGCGCAGTTGGTGATCCACTGTGTGAGGTTTTTGGCTGCTTGGTTGGGGTCCGTTGATCTGGCGGGAGGGTTCTGGTTCAATGATGTGGTGAGCTGGTCGGTGGTGATCTTGTTCCAGCTCCTGCGGGGAATCTGTTGCGGGTGGTGGTGAGTCGTGGTCCTTTTGAAGCTGAAGTGGACGCAGCTGTGGTCTGTCCGGTGGAGTGGCTGAAGGAGATGTGCTTGCTGGAGGAGAAGACTGGGTCAAGCGTGTGTCCGGCGTAGTGGGTGGGGGTGTTCACCAGTTGCTCGAGTCCGAGGTTGGCGAGGTTGTCCAGCAGGGTGGTGGTGTTGTTGTCGTTGTTGTTCTCCAGGTGGAAGTTGAGGTCCCCGAGGAGGATGTAGTCAGCAGAGGGGAGGGCGTGTGGGCTGGTGAAGTCTGCGATGTCTTCGCTGAATTGTGTGCGGGGTCCCGGGGGTCTGTAGATGAGGGTGCCTCTGAGTGTGGTCTTGGGGTCGGTGTGTATCTGGAAGTGAAGGTGTTCGGCGGCTGGGAGGGTGTCGTCGGAGTTGGTCGTGATGCGGATAGTGTTCTTGTGGACGATGGCGATGCCTCCTCCTGTCTGGTTGACGCGGTCCCTCCGGGTGGTCTTGTATCCGTCCGGGATGGCGATGGCGATGTCGGGCGCTGAGGAGGCGTTCATCCAAGTTTCCGTGAGGAAGGCGACGTCTGGAGATGTGGTGTCGAGCAGGTTCCATAGTTCCACGGCGTGTCTGTGGACGGAGGGGGTGTTTAGCAGGATTTGTTGTGCGACAAGATTAATTTCAAACACCACTTCTTCTTCAACCGTCTGGGCACTCTGGACTTTGCTGGACTTCACCCTGGCATCAAGGCTGCAACAAGGAAGACTCCTGCTGCTTCTGACCTCCTCACCCTGCTCGTCTGCTACAACGTCCATGCCTGTGCATCATACAGTAACCTTCCAAAGCCTGTGGGCATCCAAGATACCTAAAGGAATCTCCCTTCAAATGATGGAGTCACTCCCTTGCATCCACAGGCACCGCAACTAAGCTGATTGGTCGGCTGATCCTGGACTCCCATGGACTCCGAAAGGCTCAGCAACCCAGGTGGTGGTTCTCCACATCCCTCAAGGCCTGCCCTGTCCTATCACCAAGTTTGATTCAGTATCTCTCGTTCGAGTCACAGGAACCGAACCCTGTGCACTTCGTCGACTTGCAGTTGCAAAGGCTTGTTTGATTCCTTCCACCAAGATCTTCGGGCTCCAAGTAGCCCCAACCTCAAGCATCTCCAGTGACCAAGTTCTTTGTCCTTACCACATCACTTGCACCTTGGTCCTGCATCTTTAGTGAGCTGCTCGAGTTCCTCATGCAACTCCAGTGCCTCCGGCCTGTGGGTCCTTTTGACAGGCATCTTTGAATTCTTTGAGCTCCCCTGATTGTTTGGGGCCTGCCCTGACTCCCCTGCTTGTAGTGAGTCTCCTGGACCTTTATGGTTCCGACATTGTAACTTCTTCAACTTCTACATTGGTTGCAGTTGTCAAGGCTTGTTGGTGTTCCCAACAGATACTGACCCCTTAATTTTCGACATCTGAAGTGGGAAAGCTGGTACCCAGCTCCTGGCTGTCCACAGCAGTGCCTGGTCTGCACAGTTGTAGTTTCAAAGTGAACATCAGCCTCCCTGCAACACTTCCTAAATCCACCTTTGGGTTCCACTGGACACTTTCACTTTCTCCAGCAGTGGCATCTTCCTACATTGAGTTTGACAGCAGTTTTCGACGGCATTTCACACCTATGCACCCGACTTCCCTGGTGTAGGTATCCTTGTTCCTAAGGTATCCACGGATGGGGTGGCTCTCCAACCTTCTGTCTTCCATGGGGCTTCTTCAGGGTCCACTAGAAAGGGTCCTTCTTTAAATTTTCAACCGTGACTTACCTATTGAATTGCATTGATCCAGCCGTTGTGTTCCCAGTCTGCACACGGCCTACGCGGGGTTTCTGGTTACATACCTTGGGTAGTTCCTTGGATCCCCAGCACTTCTACGTCTTCTGGGTATAGTCTTAACTTGAGTCATGGTTCGCATACCAATATTTTAGTATATGGTTTGGTCTCCCCCCTGGTGGCCACTGGGTATTTCGGGCTGCTTACCTGATTCTATTGAAAAATATTGTGTGCATTGTGTATGTCTCCGGTTATGAGATATCTGTGTGCGTTAGTGAGTGTCTTATAATAAATATATATTTTTATAAATACACTGTGTGGTTCTTTTTTCACTTAATCTGTACCTATAAGATTATGTTCTGGTAAAACAAGCTGCTTTACACTACTCCTGGACTAAGCCTGAAGGCTGCTCTCCACAGCTACCACTTTGAGAGCTTTCTAAAGTTGCCTAATACCACTAAAATCACCATAATGGTTATCTGCATTGGTGCAGGGTGCCCACTTACATAAGTGTGCATCATATACCAAACCAGCTTCTCACATTCATCTTTCCTTTAAGTTAAAAATGTTTAATGTTTTATAGCAATGCTTTCCCAACTTTTTAGAACCACAACCCAATTTTTATAAAGGAAATATTGGCAACCCACCTAGCTTTAATGGATATAAGATGGTGTTTATAAATATAATAGAAGCCTTGTGTAGTAGCACACTCTTATCTAAATAAAGCGCATTTTCCTTTAACATGGCCACTAAATTGCATATGCATACAGCTTTACTGATAAAACTAAATCGCCCAATTGGTAATGTGTGGTCTGGTTTCACTGATTATTTATCATTTCTGTATCACAGAGTAAAGGCTCTGGATTTACTTTTATCCTACTAAAATATTTGTTTCCATTGCACTGCAGAAATGCAACAAATATGCTTTGTTTTTGTTTTCTTAACTGTTGAACGTGTACAGTTCATTTACAGTTATTTACATTTTGTTGTATATAAATAAATGAAATACTACAGCCTTTTCTTCCAAACTCCCCGTACCCCAGCAAGTTTGTCAAATAATTCATTTTACTTTTCTCTCTCTGACGGGAAATTGAGAGGAGTTTGTAAACTCCAAGCCTGATGTTAGCAAAATAAGCAACAATTTGTCAGAAGACATATCTAAATATTTGACCTCTGTCTTTGACGCACAGCAAATGTGACTAAATGAATACAGCATTTAAAGGCATTTTTATTGCTTGTACTTTTATGACCCACCATACATTGGCTGGCACCCAACCAGTAGGTCATGGACCAAAGTTTGCAAAACACCATTCTATTGTGAGAATGGTACCACCGAAGAACCTTTGTACATGTTTGAGTATAACTGAGGGAATGAAGTTATCTTAATCCAAAATAGGCCAAAAAAATTAATCTGTGTTTTCTGTTTCTCCATTATTTTTTATTCCAGACTTCTGACATGGACATTGACTAGGTAAGGCAAACCATTGCTTGGACGGTTCATTTAATAACTCTACTAATAAAAGGACAGCAGCAAAATGGTGATTTTTCCAGGTACTTTTGAATGAATATCACATTAAATTCAACAGCAACATTCTAGTTGTATAACCATTTGGAGATAGTGCACACAGTAGATAATATTTAATATCATCTCACAATTACTAAAAGAGGTTCTGATGTTCTATTGATATAAAAACACCAGTGAATGTCATCACTAAATTATAAAGAATGCAAAAATAGCATTTTAAGATTATAGCGTTTACCTGTTAATGAAAATCTGATTAACAAGCGCTGAGACACCCCAGGGTATTTGCGTGCTTTATAAGTTGCCTAAACATAAACATAAAACTCACAAATTCTCAATTATTTTTAAGTCAAGAGCTCATGTGAGAAATGATCTCCAAATCTGGTTGATGGTTTATTCCAGTACTCAAAGTACCTTCTCTTCTACGTTATTCTGTGTCATATGTGTGAAAGGTTTCTAGTTGATCAAAGGATCCATTTCACCTTTGTTGTCAATACAAAAGTGTATCTTCCAAGAAAAACACACTGTACGATATTATATTCTATGCAGTGAATTATAACTCTACTGTAAGGATGAACCATTGTATGACTCTAGAACCCAGTCATTGCCATCAACCCCAAGCTCCTGCTAATACTCACTTGAATGTAGTTTTAAGGAATAACTGACTCACATCTAAAACTGTTTATGGCAGCACCCAATAAGACTTGCTGAAGCTCACTGAACTGTTAATAAAATAATGTACTGGTTCTGACCTTTCTCCAAGGACAATACTTGGAACTAAAACTTCTCTGAAGTACAAGGCACTCAGTGTGGGATATTGGGCTGAAAGAGTAAGGATAATTGATTTAAAGTCTAATTTTAATACATCTTATGTGAAGGAATATTGTGATTAATGAACACTGAGAAAAGTACCTTTTTTCACTCAGAGTCAATGTCAAACAACAATAGACTCAGATTCACAAACTAGTTTGTGAATCTGCGTTTTTAGGGCACACCTTTGCATATCGGTTTATGTAAGGCTTTAGGGAATTCACAAAGGTATCTCAGTGTATATATTGAAGTTACCAAAAGCTGCATGGTGAAGGGCCTAGTTAAAGCATCAAGCATTCTGTACTCTCATGTGTTGTTGAGCTTCTACACATTCTCTCTCTCCAGCACATGGTAGTTTGGGTGTTAAATAACATGTGAGTTTGTAGAACACACATCTATGTGGAGATTTCTTGGACTTATAGAAGATATTTTTTGTTACTTAAATCAGTGGCACTCATTTGTGCACTGCCCGTGTATGAAAGGTTGCGCTCACCACTACAGATTGTTGCCTGTGAATGGTGTGCTAAGGAAGTACAGATCAATGCAGTAGGTAAGTTAGTTATAAGCCTGTAAGTACAATATAAAAACGATTAATTACTTTATCTTTCCCTAATAATAATTTTAATGTTATGTAGCAGTGCTTTCCAAACTTTTTAGAAAGAAGACACAATTTTTAGAAATCCTATATTGACAACCCACCCAGCTTTAATGGACATGAGGTAGTTTTTTTCAATATCATAGAAGAAGCGTGTGAGAGTGCACTGTCATGTAGATAAACCACATTTTCCTTTGAAGTGGCCACTAAATTTCACATGCATACTGTTTTACTGATAAACTATATTGCACACAACTTATAATGTGTTTGTCAGAAGAGGTAGCCAAATATTTAACATCTGGCTTTGATGCACAGCAAACGCGAGAAAATGAATACGGACTTTAAAGGATTTTTTATTGCTTGTACAATCATGACGAACAAAACATCAGGTGGCAACCCACCAGTGGGTCAGGAACCACAGTTTGCGTAACACCATTCTACGGGGAGAATGGTACGACTAAAGAAACTGTGTACATATTGGAGTATAACAGAGGAAATGAAAATATGAACCATTAAAGTCCAAAACAATAAATCTGTGTTTTCTGTTTCTCCCTTATTTTTTACTCCAGACTTTTGACGACTTGGACAGGACAGTGACTGGGTAAGGAAAAACCATTGCTTGGATGGTTCATTTATTAAGTCTTCTAATAAAAGCACTTCAGCAAAAGAGTGATTATTCCAGGCTGTTTTGAATAAATGTCACATTATAATCAACAACTTCCTAGTTGTAGAAGTATTTGGAGATAGTGCACACAGTAGATAAGGGTCTGATGTTTAGTCATTTAATAACACCAGACAATGGCATCACTACATTTTAATGAATGCCAAGGTAATATTTTAAGTTTATATAATTTAACTTGTTATGAAAGTATGATTAATACTTACAAATTCTCAAATAGTTTTAGTAAAGAACCCATGAGAGAAATGATCGCCACATGTGGTTAATGTTATATTCCAGTATTCAAAGTACATTCTATTCTACGTTATTCTGTGTCATATAAGGAAACAGTTTCCAGTTGACCAAAGCATCCATTCTACTACTGTTGTCAATTAGAAACTGTATCTTCCTAGAAAAACACACTGAAGAATGGCATATTCTCTGCATTGAATTATAGCACTAATGTAAGGATGGACGATTGTTTGTCTTTAGAAAGTAGTCATTGCCATCCTCCTTCAGCTCTTGCTAATACCCCACTTGAGTGAAGTGTAGTTTTAAGGAATCACTATCTCAAATCTAAAACGGTTTCTGGTAGCACACATTACGACTTGCTGATGAACAATGAACTGTTAATACAATAATTTACTAATTCTGACCTTTCTCCGAGGACAATGCTTGGGACTACGACTTCTCTGAAATTTAAGGCACTCAGATTGGGATTATGTGCTACAATAATAAGGAGCATTGATTATAAATCTGATTTTATTACATCTTATGTGAATGAATATCTTTATTAATGAACACTGAGAAATTATGTTTCTTTTTACTCAAAGTCAATGACAAACAACCACAGACTCAGATTCACACAACTAGATGGTAAATCTACACTTGCAGGGCACAACTTTGCATGAGCGTGTATGTAAGATTTTAGGTAATTCAGAAAGGTTTCTCAATGTATAATTAAAGTCAACAAAAGCTGCATGGAAAAGGGCCTAGTTAAAGCATCAAGCATCCTGCATTGTTAAGCTGCCACACATTCCCTCTCTCCAGCACATGGTAGTTTGGGTGTTAAATAACTTGTGTGTTTGTAAAGCGCACATCTACCTTGGGATTTTTTGGACTTATAAAAGATATTTTTTTTACTCAACTGAGTGACAGTTATTTTTGCACTGCCTTTGGATGAAAAGTTGAGCCCACCAGGTAGGATATTTGTTTATGAATGGCGTGCTAAGTAAGAACAGATCAATGCAGTAGACAAGTTAGTTTAAAGCCTGTAAATACAATGTGAAGTGGATTACTCACTTTGTCTTTCCCTTAGGTTAATGATTTTAATGTTACATAGCAGTGTTTTCCAAACTTTTTGGAACTACAGCCCAATTTTTAGAAAGCCAATATTGGCAACCCACCTAGCTATAATGAACATAAGGTGGTGTTTTTCAATATACTAGAAGCATTGTGGGGTAGCGCACTGTCATTTACATAAAGCTAATTTTCCTTTGAAGTGGCCACTAAATTTCACATGCATACAGTTTTATTTTTTCACAACCGTAACATGCATACAGTTTTATTGATAAAACTATATTGCACACAAATGATAATGTGTGTCCGTGTTTCTGTGAAGCTCTTGATTAATTTTTCTCCTACTGAAGAACAAATTACTTAACTTCGGTAACAATATATCTGTAAGAAACATAGGTTAGGTATAGATTCCTTACCTTAGAATTATTCCCATGCGACAGACTGGATCCGGAATTTTTTTTGTCACCAGTACCCCGGCGCATCTGAAGGTGGCATCGGTCGGCTCCGCGTTTGTCGTTGGCGTCATGGTCACCGGGATGACGTTGCTGTAGCTACATAGACGCCGCCCTCACGCGCTGACATCAGTTCTGTACACCACTTTCCACGCCAGAAGCGCAGAGCCATGCAAGACACTGAGCACTGGTGCACATAACTAGGGTCCTGAAAGGGTGTCCTTAACCCTAGAAGTCAGTTCGCAGAATAGGGCTGATGGGTGGGATGTTAAGGAATCTATAACTAACCTATGTTTCCTACAGAAATATCGTTACCGAAGGAAAGTAACTTGTTCATCTGAAAGAAACAGTTAGTTATAAGTCCCTTACTTTAAAATAGATACCCCAGTTCACACCATAAAGTCCTGGAGAACCGAACATCAAAAGAAGCTGTCTCTCAGGACTTGGATGTCCAGGCAGTAGTGTTTGATAAACATGTGCAACGATGCCCATGTAGCTGCCTGACAGATGTCATTGAGGGGGACTCCTCGTCCCAAAGCAGTGGTAGCTTCCTTCACCCTGGTGGAATGGATGCAGAGCCCCACTGGAGGCTCCTTCTTTGCCAAAGAATAGCAGGCTTTAATGCACAGAAAGGCCCACCTGGAGATGGCCCGTTTGTGCACAGTTTGGCTTTTCTTAGCGCCAATGTAACCAACAAAGAGTTGGTCGTCCACCCGGAACTGTTTTGTGCGATCCAAATAGAAGGAAAGCGCACGTGTTGGATCCAGGCGGTGGAGGCTTTTGAAGGATGTGGAAAGAAGGTGGGCAAAGTGATGGATTGGCCAATGTATAAAGAAGTAACCACCTTGGGAAGAAAGGAAGGTCTAGTTCTTCGGACGACCTTGTCCAGATGAGGAGGCTTGGAGGAAAGGGCTTGGAGCTCACTCACCCTGCGAGCAGAGGTGAAGGCCATCAGAAAGGCAGTTTTTAAAGTGAGAAACGTGAGGGGACAGTTATGTATTGTATTGTAATTGCATTTATATATGCTTACTACCCCTGACGAGGCGGCGAATCACTTTTTCGGCAAGTAGCATGCTACTCCAGGACCCATAGAGGATTATTGTTGAATTAGTATAGTGAAACATGCAAGTACATTTTAAGTGGTGGATAGGTTAGTCAGTTATTTGGATTTGGAATGATAGCAGAAGGATAGAGGAGGACAAAGGTTTGTATTTATATAGCGCTTGTTGACGCATGCTATTCAGGAAGCCTACAAAGGATTAGTGGTGAATTAATATGGTGAAATATGAAGTAATTTCAGTGGTGGATATTAGTCAGTTACTTGGAGTGAGAAGGAAAGCGGAGGGATAAAAGGAGAAGAAAGATTTGCATTCATATAGCACTTGTTACCCTGATGGGTGTTGAATCGCTTTTCTGGCAAGTAGCACGCCACTCCGGAACCCATAAAGGATTACTGTTGAAAATTAGTATAGTAAAAAAATATGAAGTAATTTGAGTAGTGGATATGTTATCCAGTTATTTGGGTAGTATATTAGTATAGTTTAATATGGAATTTGAGAAGTGAACATATTAGTCTGTTAATTTTGATTGAAAAGGATAGTGGAGGATTAGTGGCTCAAAGGGAGCGCACATAAGGTAGGTATGAACCGAGTTCAAGTACCACTGGGGCATTACAAAGGGAACAGGAGGAAAAATATGAGTAATGCCCTTAAGAAATCTATTTACAACAGGGTACTTGAAAAGAGAAAGCTGACCAGGAAGCCTAAGAAAGGCTGAAATGGCCGAGAGGTAACCCTTGATAGTGCCCAGAGCAGAGCCTTGCTGGGCCAAAGAACGGAGGAGCAATGGGACCTCAGAAAGAGGGACAGAGAGGGGATCCACAGCCTTTGTTGTGCACCATGATCCAAATTTGTTCCATCTGTAGGCTTATACCATCTTAGTAGAGGGATGCCTGACTGCTAAGATAACATCACAGACTTTGGGAGGCAGTTTAAACAACTTCAACTGCCACCGCTCAATCTTCACGCAAGGCGGTGGAGGTCGGACAGGTTCGGGTGGAGGACCTCCCCTGCTGCTGCGACAGAAGATCCTCTAAAAGAGGCACTCGGATCGCACGATCGATTGCCATTATGACCAGCTCGGGATACCAGGCTCTTTGTGCCCAATCTGGAGCCACAAGAATGACTTGGGCCCCATCATGCTTGATTTTCTTAAGCACTCTGTGTTGAAATGGTATAGGCGGAAAGGCGTATAGAGGACCGCAACCCCACTTGTGACGAAAAGTGTTGCCTAGTGAGTGCCGCCTTAGAAATTCCAAATTGCAGAACTGCTGACATTGCGAGATCACTCCGGTGGTGAATAGATCTAACCAGGGGTCACCCCACTGCTGAAAGAGACCTTGCACCACCTACGAGTGAAGACGCAATTTGTGATCCATCATGCACCTGCAGCTGAATTTGTCTGCTCTGGCGTTCAAGGAACCACCAGGGAAATGCCCTGATGTTGCAGCCATGTCCAGAGGCAGAGGCTCTGCTGACATAGGGTCCATGACCCCACCCGCCTTGTTTGTTGCAGTACCACATGGTGGTGGTGTTGTCCGTGAACACCTGTACTACTTTTCCCCGGACAAAGGGAAGGAATGCCTTGAGTGCAAAATGAATAGCCCGAAGCTCCAGAAGATTGATGTGTTGCCCGGACTCCGCCGGAGACCAGAGGCCTCTGATCCCCACCTCCCCCATGTGGATGCCTCATCCCAGAAGTGATGCGTTGGTCACCACTGTGAACTCTGGTTGAGGAAAGGAGAGGCATCTGCAGTCAACCCAATCATGGTCGTAAGCCACAACTGTAATTGGTGTGCAGTGCCCTCCGAGATCTGGACGCAATCGGACAGATTCCCCTGATGCTCTGCCCACTGCAACTTCAAGTCCCACTGCAGAGCCTGCATATGCCACCTGGCATGATCTACCAGCAGAATGCAGGAGGCCATAGGCCCAGCAGCCTCAGGGTCATCCTGAACGAAACCTGGGATAGAGGCTTAAAGATCCGAATCATAGCCCGAATGTCCCGGACTCGCTGTTCGGGAGGATAAGCCCACTCAAGAACCGCTCTCATGCAGAGGAGTTTCTGAGAGGGGGTCAGGTGTGACTTTGGCACGTTGATGGACAACCCCAGTGAATGGAGGAGGTCGCCGTAGTCTGAAGGTGGGAGATGACAGCCTGGGGTGAGCCCACCTTCAACAGCCAGTTGTCGAGATAGGGGAAGACTCGAACCCCTGATCTGCACAGATGAGCTGCGACTACCGCCATCACTTTTGTGAACACCCGAGGGTCGCTGGTAAGGCCAAAGGGGAGCACGGTAAACTGAACGTGCTTGAGGCCTACCGTGAACCGCAGGAGATGTGAAAGTAAGTGACCTGCAAGTCCAACGCTAGCATCCAGTCTCCAGGGTCGAGGGCAGACAGGACCAGAGCGAGCGTCAACATTTTGAACTTCTCCTTCTGGAGGAAGCGGTTGATGTTCCTGAGATCCAAGATAGGACGCAGGCCTTTGTCCTTCTTGGGCACCAGAAAGTAATGTGAATAGCAACCACAACCTACTTCTGGGGCAGGAACGCGCTCAATGGCACCCTTGGCCAAGAGTGCCAAAACTTCCTGTTGGAGAAGGGCCAGGTGATCCTCCTACATGCGATGGTATTGAGGTAGCACGGAGGGAGGGTTAGTCTCGAAGTGGAGGGAGTAGCCTCTTTGAACTATTTGCAAATCCCACATGTCTGACGTGATGGTGCACCAGTGGGGGAGGGGGGCGGGCGTTTGGTGTCCTGAAAGGTCAGATTAGTAGGGTTTGGAGATTGCTGCAGCGAAGACTGTGGTGGACTGGCCCATCTGCTGGACCCCAGGACCATGGCAGTGGTTCCCATGTCCCCGCCTGCACTGGGGCTGAACACCTTGCGCTGGCCTGTGGCTCTGGGCAGGACGTCGCGTGCACCCCCTCCGTAGCCACAAAAGGGGCAAAAAGCAGACTGCGCAGGGCAGGTGTTTGAGAGTCACAAGGACCTGACCGTAGCCCGAGAGTCCTTACAGCACTCTAGTGCGTTGTCTGCTTTGTCGCTGAAAAGGTGACGGCCATCAAAGGGCATGTCCATAAGGTTGGATTGAACATCCCTGGAAAAACCAGTCGAACACAAGCAGGCGTAGCGTCGAAAGGCTACTGACGTGGAAATCATCCTGCCAAGTGCGTCAGCGGTATCCAGCTCACACAGGATGGTAAATTTGCTGCATCTCTCCCCTCGGCACCTGCACGGGAGAATAAGGCCTGGGCCTCCTCCGGCACTGGGACAGCACCTGCACCACCGTATCCCACACAGAGTGGGTGTAATGGCCCAACAGACATGCTGTGTTTACCGACCGCTGTACCAAGCTGGCGGAAGAAAACATTTTCTTCCCAAGGTGGTCCAGCTTTTTAGATTACCTATTCGGTGGTATGGTAGGGAAGGCGCCTTTTGAAGTGGAGTCTTGGCTCAGGGGTGGGGTGATGGGAGAGGAAAGTGGGGTCGCCCAGGGCTGGGCAGTGGCGTTGGGCAATCATCCTGTCCACAGGAGCCCCTGTGTTGGTCCTGGACCACGTGCCCAAAAGGATGTCCGTGAGGGCTTCATTAAACGGAAGCAGAGGTCCCGGTTAAAGGACCTCTGTCAGGAGGTTAGTCCTGACTGTCACCATAGGTAGCACGAGGTGGAGAGCCTTGGCCGCCCTATGCAACACGACTGCGTATGATGCTCTCTCCTCTATAGCTACGGCCGGAGACAACATGCCAAGATCTTGTGAGGTATCCAGGCCACTGGATTCCCCCAGTTCCTCCTGCCAGTTATGTTTGTACACCAACTGGCCGGTCAAAGGGTCCCCAGACTCCTTCCAGTCCTTCTCACCCTCCTCTGGCTGCCAATCTGGTCTCAAAGAGCAAGAGTAGAACAGGGGCACAAAAGTACCCGCCGGCAATGGATCCAGCATCGTTCAACACCAGTCTGACTCAGTGTCTACCTCGAAGTGGAGGCCGGGTTCAACATCGGCTGGGGACACAGCCAACCCCAGTGGCGGGCATTGTGCCGGTAGAATTGGCGCCATGGGAGGCGTAATGAGGTCAACCAGTGACGATGCGGATCCAGGCCTGGATCCAGGGGGATCCAGTGGCACCGAGGCTGAAACTGCCAAAGCCACAGGCCCAGGGCCCCTAGCCGAGTCTGCGGGGCCCAAAGGCGTGCTGGCGGTGTCAGACTACCCAAAGATATCTAAATAGCGTAACTCTTCATTGAGCAACGTCCCCTAGTCACAGCATGAACCCCTTCGGGGGTTAATAAAGCTCCACGAAATGTAGAAATTCCAATATTTTTAGTCTTTCAAAACCTCTTTATTTCCATAGGTTTTTTCAAAATTAATTCTTTGAGGTAAACAATCCAAATTCAAAGATACATTGATAGATAGTCCAATGCATTTCGGCTGGGTCATAGCCTTCGTCAGGGACCATATTCTAAAAATTAAATAATCACAATTAAGGATATGCCAGAGGCTATAAATCTCACACATGAAATAAAGTTAACAAGTCTAGCAATCATGCCAATGCTACAATCTGTGCGCAACACTACGTTGTCTCACGGATCCCTTAGTCCAAAGTGTCATAAGAAAGGGTCTAGTAAAAAGTGAATAATAGAGTGCATAAAACGGTAAGAAAATCTCCGTGAGAATAACTCGCAAGTGCTTGGGTAATACACGAGTGCTCCATCACCAATACAAATGACAGCTAAATTGACGTAAAACTGTTAAGGTTGAGATCAACCCACCTCGAGTGACGTTCATTCCCAGAGTACAACCTCGTATAATGCGAGGCGCATGCTTACCGATTATGGTGTCCGTGTAGTTTCTAAACGCCATTCCCCAGAAGGTGATGTTTACCGGTCGGCGTCGGGCGTGCCGAATAAATCGCCATGATATTTCATGGACATAGACAACGGACTAAGTCCGAAACCGCGGAGCGCGGCGGCCATGATACAGCGGGGTAAATGCAGTGAATTAAGGTGGAGGAAACCCAAGTGAAAGGAACGTGGTAAATTAAAAAATAAAAAATAACGTGATAAAGTGAATAAGTGAAAAATAAGTGAAAAATAATGATGATACACGCTAATGTGGTGCAACTCCTATAGTAAGCATTAGTATACTCCATATATGCACATGACAAACAGTTCAGGATTCCTAGATATAACAGTTAGATGCAATCACTGTTTATGCATGCAAATGTGAAGTTAGACAAGATAGCAATTTAAGACAGCAATATAAGACCTCATGCAGTCACATATTGTAATATCTCTCAGAAATTGAACTGTGATCATAAATAACAACTAAACTCAGTACGATCGTTCATCCCTGTTGGTTTCAGGGTGTCTAATTTGAAAATCCAAAAGTTTTCTCTTTGAAGTAAGACCTTGTGGTTGTCTACACCTTCACGTTTCTTCACAATTTCCAGCACAGTGATTCTTAGTTGGCTAATGTTATGTGAAGCTTCACAAAAGTGGTTAGCAACTGTAGACTACCCAAAGATGGCATGCATTGCTTTGTAGGGGAGAAGTCAAAGAGCGACAATACTTATTCAACTTGTTTTTGTGCCTTGACTTAACTGACCCAGATTGCGAAGACTTCGACGAAGAATGGTGCTGGCTCCGCGATCAGTCCCTTGACCTCCTCCATGACCAGGACCTTGAGCAAAGCAGAGCTGACTGCCGAGCCTCGAGGAGTTTTCGGGACTGCTCCCGCAAAGGCTTCGGGGCCATCGTCCGGCAGTCAGAGTTCGACTTGGGGTCTTGGTTGTGCTCCAGGCAGTAGAGGCACACGCGGTGCGGATCCATCACCGATATCAGTCGGTTACAGGAACCACAAGCCTTAAAGCCGAGCATCCCTCATGCACCAGGAGTCGATTGACTCAAAAACAACAAAGTCGACAAATGCGAGAAAAAAGCTCTGTCCAAAAATTACTGGGGGTACCGCTCTCTCCGGATCTGCATTGCTGGCGTGGAAAAAGAAAGAACTGACGTCAGCGAGCAAGAGCGATGTCTATGTAGCTACCGCAACTTCATCCTTGTAGTCAAGAACCCATGGGAGAAATTATCTCCAAATGTGGTTAACGGCATCTCCAGTACTCAGATAACATTCTCTTCTACGTTAGTCTGTGTTATATGTGTGAACAGTTTCCAGTTGACCAAAGCATCCAATCCAATATTGTTTTCAATTAGAAAGTGTACATTCCTCGAAAAACACACTAAAGGATGGCATATTCTTTGCAGTGAATTATAACTGTAATGTAAGGATGAACCATTGTACGACTCTAGAACGCAGTCATTGCCTTCAATCTCAGCTCTTGCTAATACCCCACTTGAGTTAAGTATAGTTTTAAGGAATCACTAACTTAAATCTAAAACTGTTTCTGGCAGCACACAATAAGACTTCCTCAGGCTCCCTCAAGAGTTAATACAATAATGTACTGAATCTGAACTTTCTCCAAAGACTATACTTGGGACTACGACTCCTTTGAAGTATAAGGCACTCAGGTTGGGATAATGTGCTGAATGAAAAAGGGAAATTGATTAAAAGTCTGATTTTAATACATCTTATGTGATTGAATATCTTGATTAATGATCACTAGGAATTATATCTCTTTTCACTCAGTGTCAATGTCAAACAACTACAGACTCAGATTCACAAAACTAGTTTGATAATCTGCACTGCATTGCACACCTATGCACAGGGGTTTATGTAAGATTTTAGATAACTAAGAAAGGTTTTGCAGTGTATAATTAAAGTCAACAAAAGCTGCATGGAGAAGGGCCTAGTTAAAGCATCAAGCATTCTGCATTGTTAAGCTGCAACACATTCTCTCTCTCCAGCACATGGTAGTTTAGGTGTTAAATAACTTGTGTGTTTGTATAGCACACATCTACCTGATGGCACTAATTTTTGCACTGCCCATGGATGAAAAGTTGAGTGCACCAGTGAGGATATTTGTCTATGAATGGTGTGCTAATTAAGGAGAGATCACTGGAGAAGATAAGTTAGTCTAAAGCCTGAAAGTACAATGCGAAGTGGAATACCCACTTTGTCTTTCCTTTAAGTTAATAATTGTAATGATATGTACCACTGCTTTCCAAACTTTTTAGAATCACAACCTAATTTTTAGAAAGTCAATATTGGCACCCCTCCTAGCTTTAATGGACATGAGTTGGTGTTTTTCAATATAATAGAAGCATTGTGTGGTAGTGCAGTGTCATTTATATCAAGCACATTTTCCTTATAAATAGCCACTAAATTTCACATGCATACAGTTTTACTGATAAGACTTTATTGCACACAAAAAATGTACTTATTTTTTGCTTTCCTAACTGCTGAATGTATACAGTTAATTTACAGGTTTACATTTATTTGTGTATTACAAGTAATTATCTCACTATAGCCTCTTTTTTCAAACTCCTGTACCCCACCAAGATTGTCAAATAATTAATTTTACTTTTCTATCTCTGACTTGAAATTGAGAGGACTTTGTAAACCCCAATCCTCATGTTCACAAAATAAGCAGGAATTTGTCAAAAGACATAGTCAAATATTTGACCTCCGTCTTTGATGCACAGCAAATGTGACAAAATAAAAACAGAATTTAAAAGCCTTTTTATTGCTTGTACTTTTATGACCCACCAACATCGGCTAGCGACCTACCAGTGGGTCAACAACCACAGTTTGCAAAACACCTTTCTATGGTGAGAATGGTACCACTAAAGAACCTGTGTACATATTTGAGCATGACAGAGGAAATGAATATAAACCATTAAACCCAAAACAAAAAATCTGTGTTTTCTGTTTCTCCCTTTTTTTTAATTCAAGGCTGCTGACGACTTGGACAGGACATTGACTATGCAAGGCAAAACCATTGCTTCAATGGTTCATTTAGTAACTGCAATAATAAAGCACATCCTCAAAAGAGTGATTTTTGCAGGTAATTTTGAATGAATGTCACATTAAAATCAAGAGCAACTTTCTAGTTGCATAACTATTTCGAGCTAGAGCACATAGTAGATATCATTTAATACCATCTCATAAATATTAAAAGAGGGTCTGATGTTCTAGTGGTTTAATAACTCCAGACAAAGTCATCACTACGTTTTAAAGAATGCCAAGATAGCATTATAAGATTATAGAAAAGACACAGGCAACGCGGGAGCAGACACTATAGCTCTGATTACCGCTACCTGTTCATGGCTGCTATGCGCCTTTGCTGATTTTAAAATGTGTCCGTGTGAAATTGAAATGCAATTTTTTTTTAAAACGATTCTGGTTAAGAATTTGCTAGTGACCTGTATGCTTTAGGGTGATTACAACTCATCTCATACCTTACCTGCCTACGAAACCGGCTCCCTCGCGCTCTCCTAACACACCCCAGGCTGAATCCGATCACGCCACACGGGCGAGGAGGCTCAGGCGGGGAGCGGCCACAAATGCAACAGGCAACGCGGGAGCGCAGCGGACGCGCGCAGCGGGCGTGCAGGTGGCGCGCAGGTGGCGCGCCGAAGGTGCGCCAATGGCAAGCCCGTTGGTGCCCGTCCGCGCCCGTACGGGCCCAGGGGCCAGATCCCCTGCACAAATTTTAACCTATTTCTCTGCGGAATTAAGAGCCCTTCATCGAGCGGACCTTACGATCTGCCCAGCCACTCATACACGCATTAACCATACAGGCATTCTCCATATTCGAAAGACTCCTCATGAACTTCCGCATATTGTCTGCCACCAGGGGCAGGCATCACTCCTATTGCCACCAAAAATACTGTACTTCGGATACTCTATCTTAACACCTGCTCTCTTGTCAAGCACCAGTTAGACATCTTCCTACTCTTGTTGTCAGACAAGCCAGACATTCTCTTTATTACAGAGACATGGTTGAACCTGGACTCCACTCCCGACATATTGGCAGCCCTTCCCCAACATTATTATATTCTACATGTCGACCGGCCAGCAGGGAAAGTGGGTGGCGGAGTAGCGGCTATTATCCACAAGGATCATACATTTACCTCCATGTCATCCCTAAATCTTCCTGCAGCAGACAACCTGATTGTCAAGCTTGATTCTTGCGCAGGGCCATTGATCTGTGTCCTGATATACAGACCCCCACAACATATGCCATCATTTCCTCTCTTACTGAGTGAGCAGCTGGCCATGCTGGCTACAGAATATGCTAAAATATTACTAATAGGTGATCTCAACTACCGGCATAATGATGCTCTCGGTGGGCCTCAGTCCACTGAGTTGACGGAAATGCTCTCAAATCTTAATTTCATCCACCATATCTCCTCGGCTACACATATTAAAGGTCATACCTTGGACCAGGTATGGACAACTAATCTCGAGGTTTCTATCCCCATAATACGTCTATGTATCTGGTCTGACCACTATTTAATAAAATTCGTAATCTCGCTTCCCATGAGCATTATGACCCCGGCAATAATGGGGGGTCTGATCAGGAAATGGAGCACCGTTAATAAACAAGATTTCCTGGACAGCCTTATGAGTTCTATCCCCGCATCTAATCCTGATGCGGATCTTGCTAAAACTAACATCTCAGACTGCCTATTAGTAGCCATCAACAAACATGCCCCCTTCAAACAACTCCAACTCGCTCGCCGCTCTGAAGCCCAGAAATGGTTCTCACCCGACCTTAGAGCTCAAAAACTTGATCTACGTCAAAAAGAGAGGAAATGGAGACTTACATACTCTCCGGAAGGGGAACTCATCTACCTAGCTGCTCGCAAAGACTACAAAAAAGCCATTATTTCTGCCAAATCCTCCCATTTTTCAGTCCGAATCATAAACTCTAATAATAAATCAAGGATATCTTCACAATAGTGAATGAGCTATCCAATGAAGAAAGAACTCTACCTAAGTCTGTTAAGACTCAAGACCTATGTAACTCCTTGAAAGACTATTTCTTGGACACAATCTCCAGTATTAAGGCCAGTATTTCCAGCCCCTGCCCCAAGGAGGATTCCCTGGCCTTGACATCCAACCCGCACACCTTACACCACTTCTCTATCATAGATGCTCAGTCCCTACGGGCTCTTCTAGCTAGGGTAAAATCTGGCTCACCTAGGGACTGCTGTCCCCCATATATTCTTAAGGACGTCTTTTCATTTTTTTCTGTTCCCATCCTGACCTTTCTGAATGAGTCCTTGTCGCAGGGTAGGGTCCCTAAAGCCTTTAAGGATGCAGTTGTGGTCCCCCTCCTACAAAAATCGGGAATGGACCCCGAGAATCTTACCAACTATAGGCCCATCTCTCTGCTTCCATATCTGGCCAAAGTCCTCGAAGCTCATGTAGCCACTTGTCTGTCTAATTTCATTGAGCAAACAGATCATCTGGACCCTCATCAAGCAGGGTTCCGCCCCGCCCACTCCACTGAGACTGTAATCCTAGCGGTACTGGACACCATGCGAGGTAATGCTGATTGGGGAATCCCCCAGGCCCTGCCAAGATCTTGTGAGGTATCCAGGCCACTGGATTCCCCCAGTTCCTCCTGCCAGTTATGTTTGTACACCAACTGGCCGGTCAAAGGGTCCCCAGACCCCTTCCAGTCCTTCTCACCCTCCTCTGGCTGCCAATCTGGTCTCAAAGAGCAAGGGTAGAACAGGGGCACAAAAGTACCCGCCGGCAATGGATCCAGCATCGTTCAACACCAGTCTGACTCATTGTCTACCTCGAAGTAGAGGCCGGGTTCAACATCGGCTGGGGACACAGCCAACCCCAGTGGCGGGCATTGTGCCGGTAGAATTGGCGCCATGGGAGGCGTAATGAGGTCAACCAGTGACGATGCGGATCCAGGCCTGGATCCAGGGGGATCCAGTGGCACCGAGGCTGAAACTGCCAAAGCCACAGGCTCAGGGCCCCTAGCCGAGTCTGCGGGGCCCAAAGGCGTGCTGGCGGTGTCAGACTACCCAAAGATGGCATGCATTGCTTTGTAGGGGAGAAGTCAATGAGCGACAATACTTATTCAACTTGTTTTTGTGCCTTGACTTAACTGACCCAGATTGCGAAGACTTCGACGAAGAATGGTGCTGGCTCCGCGATCAGTCCCTTGACCTCCTCCATGACCAGGACCTTGAGCAAAGCAGAGCTGACTGCCGAGCCTCGAGGAGTTTTCGGGACTGCTCCCGCAAAGGCTTTGGGGCCATCGTCCGGCAGTCAGAGTTCGACTTGGGGTCTTGGTCGTGCTCCAGGCAGTTCAAGTTCAAGTTCAAGTTCAAGAATTTGTATAGCGCGCTACTCACCCAGAGGGTCTCAAGGCGCTTGGGGAGGGGGATAATTATTTATCGAATAGCCAGGTTTTAAGTTCTTTTCTGAAGGAGATGTGGTTCTGTGTGAGGCGGAGGTGAGTGGGGATTGAGTTCCAGGACTTGGCCGCTAAGTAGGAGAAGGATCTACCTCCCATGGTGGACCTTTGGATATGCGGGACTGCGGCGAGGCCTTGGTTGGAGGATCTTAGTTGGCGGTTGGGTGTATAGAAGGATAGTCGAGAGTTGAGGCATTCAGGTCCTAGTTTGTAGAGAGCCTTGTGTGCGTGGGTGAGGAGGCGGAATGTTATTCTCTTATTGACGGGAAGCCAGTGGAGGTCTTTCAGGTGGCCGGTAATGTGATCTTGGCGAGGGATGTCCAAAATGAGTCTCGCCGATGCGTTTTGGATGCGTTGGAGTTTTTTCTGTAGTTTGGCTGTAATTCCGGCGTAG
This sequence comes from Lissotriton helveticus, assembly GCF_964261635.1. Classification (NCBI taxonomy): domain Eukaryota; kingdom Metazoa; phylum Chordata; class Amphibia; order Caudata; family Salamandridae; genus Lissotriton; species Lissotriton helveticus. The sequence continues at coordinate 791,245,900 of NC_136071.1, read as the reverse complement.
AGGGTGTTTCCGTAGTCTAGTCGGCTCGTAACCAGTGCGTGGGTGACAGTCTTTCTTGTCTCGGTGGGGATCCAATTGAAGATTTTTTTGAGCATACGAAGTACGTTGAAACAGGAGGATGAGATGGCGTTGACTTGTCTGGTCATCGAGAGGGAGGAGTCTAGGATGAAGCCTAGATTGCGTGCGTGGTCCGTGGGTATGGGTGCGGTGCCCAGGTCCGAAGGCCACCATGAGTCGTCCCAGGCAGAGGGGGATGATCCTAGGATGAGCACTTCAGTTTTTTCTGAGTTAAGTTTTAGGCGGCTGTTTTTCATCCATATGGCTACTTCTTTCATGCCTTCGTGAAGATTGGTTTTGGCGGTGTTGGGGTCTTTGGTGAGGGAAAGGATCAGCTGGGTGTCGTCAGCGTAGGAGATGATGTTGAGGTTGTGTTGGCGTGCGATGGAGGCGAGTGGACTCATGTAGACGTTGAAGAGGGTGGCACTAGAGGCACACGCGGTGCGGATCCATCACCGATATCAGTCGGTTACAGGAACCACAAGCCTTAAAGCCGAGCATCCCTCATGCACCAGGAGTCGATTGACTAGAAAACAACAAAGTCGACAAATGCAAGAAAAAAGATCTATCCAAAAATTACTGGGGGTACCGCTCTCTCCGGATCTGCGTTGCTGGCGTGGAAAAAGAAAGAACTGACGGCAGCGAGCAAGAGCGATGTCTATGTAGCTACCGCAACTTCATCCTAGCGACCACAACGCTAATGACGAAGGCGGAGTCGACCGACTTCAAATTCCGACAAGCAGGGGTACTGCTGATTAAACACTTTCCGGATCCAGTCACATGCCTGGGGGTAATTCTAAGTTAAGGAATTTATAACTAACTGTTTCCTTCAGATATATTTGTTTCTGTCACACTCCAGAATTACAAAAAACGTGCTTAATTTCTTCTTTCCTAACTGCTGAATGTGTACAGTTCATTCACAGGTATTTACATTTTCTTTGTGCATAAAAAGTAAATATCACACTACATCCTTTTCATTCAAACTCCCTGTACCCCAGCAAGATTTTCAAATAATTAATTTATTTTTCTCTCCCTGACGTGAAATTGTGATGAGTTTGTAAACCCCAATCCTCATGTTAACAAAATAAGCAGCAATTTGTCAGAAGACATAGCCAATTATTTGACCTCTGTCTTTGATGCACAGCAAATGTGACAAAATGAATACAGAATTTAAAGGCCTTTTTGTTGCATGTACTTTTGTGACCCAACAAACTTTGGCTGGTGACGCACCAGTGGGTCATGAACCACAGTTTGCGAAACACTGTTCTATGGTGAGAGTGGTACCACCAAAGAACTTGTGTACAGATTTCAATATAACAGAGGAAATGAAAATATAAACCATTAAAATCCTAAACAATAAATCTGTGTTTTCTGTTTCTCCCTTATGTTTTATTCCAGACTGCTGACGACTTGGACAGGACATTGACAATACAAAACAAAATCATTTTGATTGATTTATTACCTCTACTAATCAAAGACCATCAGCAAAAAAAATATTTTTCCAGGTAATTTTTAAAGAATGTCACATTAAAATCAACAGCAACTTTCTAGTTGCATAACTATTTGGAAATAGTGCACGTAGTAGATAACATTTAATACCATCTCATGTATACTAAAAGAGGGTCTGATGTTCTAGTAGTTTAATAACTCCAGACAAAGGCATCACTACGTTTTAAAGAGTGCCAAGATAGCCTGTAAAGATTATAGCATTTACCATGTTAGTAAAGTCTGATTAATGCTCACAAATTCTCAGGTACTTGTAGTCAAGAACCCATGGGAGAAATTATCTCCAAATGTGGTTAACAGCATCTCCAGTACTCAGATAACATTCTCTTCTACGTTAGTCTGTGTTATATGTGTGAACAGTTTCCAGTTGACCAAAGCATCCAATCCACTATTGTTTTCAATTAGAAAGTGTACATTCCTCGAAAAACACACTAAAGGATGGCATATTCTTTGCAGTGAATTATAACTGTAATGTAAGGATGAACCATTGTACGACTCTAGAACGCAGTCATTGCCTTCAATCTCAGCTCTTGCTAATACCCCACTTGAGTTAAGTATAGTTTTAAGGAATCACTAACTTAAATCTAAAACTGTTTCTGGCAGCACACAATAAGACTTCCTCAGGCTCCCTCAAGAGTTAATACAATAATGTACTGAATCTGAACTTTCTCCAAAGACTATACTTGGGACTACGACTCCTTTGAATTATAAGGCACTCAGGTTGGGATAATGTGCTGAATGAAAAAGGAAAATTGATTAAAGGTCTGATTTTAATACATCTTATGTGATTGAATATCTTGATTAATGATCACTAGGAATTATATCTCTTTTCACTCAGTGTCAATGTCAAACAACTACAGACTCAGATTCACAAAACTAGTTTGATAATCTGCACTGCATTGCACACCTATGCACAGGGGTTTATGTAAGATTTTAGATAATTAAGAAAGGTTTTGCAGTGTATTAATAAAGTCAACAAAAGCTGCATGGGGAAGGGCCTAGTTAAAGCATCAATCATTCTGCATTGTTAAGCTGCAACACATTCTCTCTCTCCAGCACATGGTAGTTTAGGTGTTAAATAACTTGTGTGTTTGTATAGCACACATCTACCTGATGGCACTAATTTTTGCACTGCCCATGGATGAAAAGTTGAGTGCACCAGTGAGGATATTTGTCTATGAATGGTGTGCTAATTAAGGAGAGATCACTGGAGAAGATAAGTTAGTCTAAAGCCTGAAAGTACAATGCGAAGTGGAATACCCACTTTGTCTTTCCTTTAAGTTAATAATTGTAATGATATATACCACTGCTTTCCAAACTTTTTAGAATCACAACCTAATTTTTAGAAAGTCAATATTGGCACCCCTCCTAGCTTTAATGGACATGAGTTGGTGTTTTTCAATATAATAGAAGCATTGTGTGGTAGTGCAGTGTCATTTATATCAAGCACATTTTCCTTATAAATAGCCACTAAATTTCACATGCATACAGTTTTACTGATAAGACTTTATTGCACACAAATGATGTGTGCTCGTGTTTCAGTGAATATTTATTATTTGTGCATCACAAAGTAAAAGCTTCTTGATTTGTTTTTATCCTATTGAAATCTTTGTTTCCGTCACACTTCAGAAAAACAAAAAATGTACTTATTTTTTGCTTTCCTAACTGCTGAATGTATACAGTTAATTTACAGGTTTACATTTATTTGTGTATTACAAGTAATTATCTCACTATAGCCTCTTCTTTCAAACTCCTGTACCCCACCAAGATTGTCAAATAATTAATTTTACTTTTCTATCTCTGACTTGAAATTGAGAGGACTTTGTAAACCCCAATCCTCATGTTCACAAAATAAGCAGGAATTTGTCAAAAGACATAGTCAAATATTTGACCTCCGTCTTTGATGCACAGCAAATGTGACAAAATGAAAACAGAATTTAAAAGCCTTTTTATTGCTTGTACTTTTATGACCCACCAACATCGGCTAGCGACCTACCAGTGGGTCAACAACCACAGTTTGCAAAACACCTTTCTATGGTGAGAATGGTACCACTAAAGAACCTGTGTACATATTTGAGCATGACAGAGGAAATTAATATAAACCATTAAACCCAAAACAAAAAATCTGTGTTTTCTGTTTCTCCCTTTTTTTTAATTCAAGGCTGCTGACGACTTGGACAGGACATTGACTATGCAAGGCAAAACCATTGCTTCAATGGTTCATTTAGTAACTGCAATAATAAAGCACATCCTCAAAAGAGTGATTTTTGCAGGTAATTTTGAATGAATGTCACATTAAAATCAAGAGCAACTTTCTAGTTGCATAACTATTTCGAGCTAGAGCACATAGTAGATATCATTTAATACCATCTCATAAATATTAAAAGAGGGTCTGATGTTCTAGTGCTTTAATAACTCCAGACAAAGTCATCACTACGTTTTAAAGAATGCCAAGATAGCATTATAAGATTATAGAAAAGACACAGGCAACGCGGGAGCAGACACTATAGCTCTGATTACCGCTACCTGTTCATGGCTGCTATGCGCCTTTGCTGATTTTAAAATGTGTCCGTGTGAAATTGAAATGCAATTTTTTTTTAAAACGATTCTGGTTAAGAATTTGCTAGTGACCTGTATGCTTTAGGGTGATTACAACTCATCTCATACCTTACCTGCCTACGAAACCGGCTCCCTCGCGCTCTCCTAACACACCCCAGGCTGCATCCGATCACGCCACACGGGCGAGGAGGCTCAGGCGGGGAGCGGCCACAAATGCAACAGGCAACGCGGGAGCGCAGCGGACGCGCGCAGCGGGCGTTCAGGTGGCGCGCAGGTGGCGCGCCGAAGGTGCGCCAATGGCAAGCCCGTCGGTGCCCGTCCGCGCCCGTACGGGCCCAGGGGCCAAATCCCCTGCACAAATTTTAACCTATTTCTCTGCGAAATTAAGAGCCCTTCATCGAGCGGACCTTACGATCTGCCCAGCCACTCATACACGCATTAACCATACAGGCATTCTCCATATTCGAAAGACTCCTCATGAACTTCCGCATATTGTCTGCCACCAGGGGCAGGCATCACTCCTATTGCCACCAAAAATACTGTACTTCGGATACTCTATCTTAACACCTGCTCCCTTGTCAAGCACCAGTTAGACATCTTCCTACTCTTGTTGTCAGACAAGCCAGACATTCTCTTTATTACAGAGACATGGTTGAACCTGGACTCCACTCCCGACATATTGGCAGCCTTTCCCCAACATTATTATATTCTACATGTCGACCGGCCAGCAGGGAAAGTGGGTGGCGGAGTAGCGGCTATTATCCACAAGGATCATACATTTACCTCCATGTCATCCCTAAATCTTCCTGCAGCAGACAACCTGATTGTCAAGCTTGATTCTTGCGCAGGGCCATTGATCTGTGTCCTGATATACAGACCCCCACAACATATGCCATCATTTCCTCTCTTACTGAGCGAGCAGCTGGCCATGCTGGCTACAGAATATGCTAAAATATTACTAATAGGTGATCTCAACTACCGGCATAATGATGCTCTCGGTGGGCCTCAGTCCACTGAGTTGACGGAAATGCTCTCAAATCTTAATTTCATCCACCATATCTCCTCGGCTACACATATTAAAGGTCATACCTTGGACCAGGTATGGACAACTAATCTCGAGGTTTCTATCCCCATAATACGTCTATGTATCTGGTCTGACCACTATTTAATAACATTCGTAATCTCGCTTCCAATGAGCATTATGACCCCGGCAATAATGGGGGGTCTGATCAGGAAATGGAGCACCGTTAATAAACAAGATTTCCTGGACAGCCTTATGAGTTCTATCCCCGCATCTAATCCTGATGCGGATCTTGCTAAAACTAACATCTCAGACTGCCTATTAGTAGCCATCAACAAACATGCCCCCTTCAAACAACTCCAACTCGCTCGCCGCTCTGAAGCCCAGAAATGGTTCTCACCCGACCTTAGAGCTCAAAAACTTGATCTACGTCAAAAAGAGAGGAAATGGAGACTTACATACTCTCCGGAAGGGGAACTCATCTACCTAGCTGCTCGCAAAGACTACAAAAAAAGCCATTATTTCTGCCAAATCCTCCCATTTTTTAGTCCGAATCATAAACTCTAATAATAAATCAAGGATATCTTCACAATAGTGAATGAGCTATCCAATGAAGAAAGAACTCTACCTAAGTCTGTTAAGACTCAAGACCTATGTAACTCCTTGAAAGACTATTTCTTGGACAAAATCTCCAGTATTAAAGCCAGTATTTCCAGCCCCTGCCCCAAGGAGGATTCCCTGGCCTTGACATCCAACCCGCACACCTTACACCACTTCTCTATCATAGATGCTCAGTCCCTACGGGCTCTTCTAGCTAGGGTAAAATCTGGCTCACCTAGGGACTGCTGTCCCCCATATATTCTTAAGGACGTCTTTTCATTTTTTTCTGTTCCCATCCTGACCTTTCTGAATGAGTCCTTGTCGCAGGGTAGGGTCCCTAAAGCCTTTAAGGATGCAGTTGTGGTCCCCCTCCTACAAAAATCGGGAATGGACCCCGAGAATCTTACCAACTATAGGCCCATCTCTCTGCTTCCATATCTGGCCAAAGTCCTCGAAGCTCATGTAGCCACTTGTCTGTCTAATTTCATTGAGCAAACAGATCATCTGGACCCTCATCAAGCAGGGTTCCGCCCCGCCCACTCCACTGAGACTGTAATCCTAGCGGTACTGGACACCATGCGAGGTAATGCTGATTGGGGAATCCCCCAGGCCCTGCCAAGATCTTGTGAGGTATCCAGGCCACTGGATTCCCCCAGTTCCTCCTGCCAGTTATGTTTGTACACCAACTGGCCGGTCAAAGGGTCCCCAGACCCCTTCCAGTCCTTCTCACCCTCCTCTGGCTGCCAATCTGGTCTCAAAGAGAAAGGGTAGAACAGGGGCACAAAAGTACCCGCCGGCAATGGATCCAGCATCGTTCAACACCAGTCTGACTCATTGTCTACCTCGAAGTAGAGGCCGGGTTCAACATCGGCTGGGGACACAGCCAACCCCAGTGGCGGGCATTGTGCCGGTAGAATTGGCGCCATGGGAGGCGTAATGAGGTCAACCAGTGACGATGCGGATCCAGGCCTGGATCCAGGGGGATCCAGTGGCACCGAGGCTGAAACTGCCAAAGCCACAGGCTCAGGGCCCCTAGCCGAGTCTGCGGGGCCCAAAGGCGTGCTGGCGGTGTCAGACTACCCAAAGATGGCATGCATTGCTTTGTAGGGGAGAAGTCAATGAGCCACAATACTTATTCAACTTGTATTTGTGCCTTGACTTAACTGACCCAGATTGCGAAGACTTCGACGAAGAATGGTGCTGGCTCCGCGATCAGTCCCTTGACCTCCTCCATGACCAGGACCTTGAGCAAAGCAGAGCTGACTGCCGAGCCTCGAGGAGTTTTCGGGACTGCTCCCGCAAAGGCTTTGGGGCCATCGTCCGGCAGTCAGAGTTCGACTTGGGGTCTTGGTCGTGCTCCAGGCAGTTCAAGTTCAAGTTCAAGTTCAAGAATTTGTATAGCGCGCTACTCACCCAGAGGGTCTCAAGGCGCTTGGGGAGGGGGATAATTATTTATCGAATAGCCAGGTTTTAAGTTCTTTTCTGAAGGAGATGTGGTTCTGTGTGAGGCGGAGGTGAGTGGGGATTGAGTTCCAGGACTTGGCCGCTAAGTAGGAGAAGGATCTACCTCCCATGGTGGACCTTTGGATACGCGGGACTGCGGCGAGGCCTTGGTTGGAGGATCTTAGTTGGCGGTTGGGTGTATAGAAGGATAGTCGAGAGTTGAGGCATTCAGGTCCTAGTTTGTAGAGAGCCTTGTGTGCGTGGGTGAGGAGGCGGAATGTTATTCTCTTATTGACGGGAAGCCAGTGGAGGTCTTTCAGGTGGCCGGTAATGTGATCTTGGCGAGGGATGTCCAAAATGAGTCTCGCCGATGCGTTTTGGATGCGTTGGAGTTTTTTCTGTAGTTTGGCTGTAATTCCGGCGTAGAGGGTGTTTCCGTAGTCTAGTCGGCTCGTAACCAGTGCGTGGGTGACAGTCTTTCTTGTCTCGGTGGGGATCCAATTGAAGATTTTTTTGAGCATACGAAGTACGTTGAAACAGGAGGATGAGACGGCGTTGACTTGTCTGGTCATCGAGAGGGAGGAGTCTAGGATGAAGCCTAGATTGCGTGCGTGGTCCGTGGGTATGGGTGCGGTGCCCAGGTCCGAAGGCCACCATGAGTCGTCCCAGGCAGAGGGGGATGATCCTAGGATGAGCACTTCAGTTTTGTCTGAGTTAAGTTTTAGGCGGCTGTTTTTCATCCATATGGCTACTTCTTTCATGCCTTCGTGAAGATTGGTTTTGGCGGTGTTGGGGTCTTTGGTGAGGGAAAGGATCAGCTGGGTGTCGTCAGCGTAGGAGATGATGTTGAGGTTGTGTTGGCGTGCGATGGAGGCGAGTGGACTCATGTAGACGTTGAAGAGGGTGGCACTAGAGGCACACGCGGTGCGGATCCATCACCGATATCAGTCGGTTACAGGAACCACAAGCCTTAAAGCCGAGCATCCCTCATGCACCAGGAGTCGATTGACTAAAAAACAACAAAGTCGACAAATGCAAGAAAAAAGATCTGTCCAAAAATTACTGGGGGTACCGCTCTCTCCGGATCTGCGTTGCTGGCGTGGAAAAAGAAAGAACTGACGGCAGCGAGCAAGAGCGATGTCTATGTAGCTACCGCAACTTCATCCTAGCGACCACGACGCTAATGACGAAGGCGGAGTCGACGGACTTCAAATTCCGACAAGCAGGGGTACTGCTGATTAAACACTTTCCGGATCCAGTCACATGCCTGGGGGTAATTCTAAGTTAAGGAATTTATAACTAACTGTTTCCTTCAGATATATTTGTTTCTGTCACACTCCAGAATTACAAAAAACGTGCTTAATTTCTTCTTTCCTAACTGCTGAATGTGTACAGTTCATTCACAGGTATTTACATTTTCTTTGTGCATAAAAAGTAAATATCACACTACATCCTTTTCATTCAAACTCCCTGTACCCCAGCAAGATTTTCAAATAATTAATTTATTTTTCTCTCCCTGACGTGAAATTGTGATGAGTTTGTAAACCCCAATCCTCATGTTAACAAAATAAGCAGCAATTTGTCAGAAGACATAGCCATTTATTTGACCTCCGTCTTTGATGCACAGCAAATGTGACAAAATGAATACAGAATTTAAAGGCCTTTTTGTTGCATGTACTTTTGTGACCCAACAAACTTTGGCTGGTGACGCACCAGTGGGTCATGAACCACAGTTTGCGAAACGCCGTTCTATGGTGAGAGTGGTACCACCAAAGAACTTGTGTACAGATTTCAATATAACAGAGGAAATGAAAATATAAACCATTAAAATCCTAAACAATAAATCTGTGTTTTCTGTTTCTCCCTTATGTTTTATTCCAGACTGCTGACGACTTGGACAGGACATTGACAATACAAAACAAAATCATTTTGATTGATTTATTACCTCTACTAATCAAATACCATCAGCAAAAAAATGATTTTTCCAGGTAATTTTTAAAGAATGTCACATTAAAATCAACAGCAACTTTCTAGTTGCATAACTATTTGGAAATAGTGCACGTAGTAGATAACATTTAATACCATCTCATGTATACTAAAAGAGGGTCTGATGTTCTAGTAGTTTAATAACTCCAGACAAAGGCATCACTACGTTTTAAAGAGTGCCAAGATAGCCTGTAAAGATTATAGCATTTACCATGTTAGTAAAGTCTGATTAATGCTCACAAATTCTCAGGTACTTGTAGTCAAGAACCCATGGGAGAAATTATCTCCAAATGTGGTTAACAGCATCTCCAGTACTCAGATAACATTCTCTTCTACGTTAGTCTGTGTTATATGTGTGAACAGTTTCCAGTTGACCAAAGCATCCAATCCACTATTGTTTTCAATTAGAAAGTGTACATTCCTCGAAAAACACACTAAAGGATGGCATATTCTTTGCAGTGAATTATAACTGTAATGTAAGGATGAACCATTGTACGACTCTAGAACGCAGTCATTGCCTTCAATCTCAGCTCTTGCTAATACCCCACTTGAGTTAAGTATAGTTTTAAGGAATCACTAACTTAAATCTAAAACTGTTTCTGGCAGCACACAATAAGACTTCCTCAGGCTCCCTCAAGAGTTAATACAATAATGTACTGAATCTGAACTTTCTCCAAAGACTATACTTGGGACTACGACTCCTTTGAATTATAAGGCACTCAGGTTGGGATAATGTGCTGAATGAAAAAGGGAAATTGATTAAAAATCTTATTTTAATACATCTTATGTGATTGAATATCTTGATTAATGATCACTAGGAATTATATCTCTTTTCACTCAGTGTCAATGTCAAACAACTACAGACTCAGATTCACAAAACTAGTTTGATAATCTGCACTGCATTGCACACCTATGCACAGGGGTTTATGTAAGATTTTAAATAATTAAGAAAGGTTTTGCAGTGTATAATTAAAGTCAACAAAAACTGCATGGAGAAGGGCCTAGTTAAAGCATCAAGTATTCTGCATTGTTAAGCTGCAACACATTCTCTCTCTCCAGCACATGGTAGTTTAGGTGTTAAATAACTTGTGTGTTTGTATAGCACACATCTACCTGATGGCACTAATTTTTGCACTGCCCATGGATGAAAAGTTGAGTGCACCAGTGAGGATATTTGTCTATGAATGGTGTGCTAATTAAGGAGAGATCACTGGAGAAGATAAGTTAGTCTAAAGCCTGAAAGTACAATGCGAAGTGGAATACCCACTTTGTCTTTCCTTTAAGTTAATAATTGTAATGATATATACCACTGCTTTCCAAACTTTTTAGAATCACAACCTAATTTTTAGAAAGTCAATATTATCACCCCTCCTAGCTTTAATGGACATGAGTTGGTGTTTTTCAATATAATAGAAGCATTGTGTGGTAGTGCACTGTCATTTATATCAAGCACATTTTCCTTATAAATAGCCACTAAATTTCACATGCATACAGTTTTACTGATAAGACTTTATTGCACACAAATGATGTGTGCTCGTGTTTCAGTGAATATTTATTATTTGTGCATCACAAAGTAAAAGCTTCTTGATTTGTTTTTATCCTATTGAAATCTTTGTTTCTGTCACACTTCAGAAAAACAAAAAATGTACTTATTTTTTGCTTTCCTAACTGCTGAATGTATACAGTTAATTTACAGGTTTACATTTATTTGTGTATTACAAGTAATTATCTCACTATAGCCTCTTCTTTCAAACTCCTGTACCCCACCAAGATTGTCAAATAATTAATTTTACTTTTCTATCTCTGACTTGAAATTGAGAGGACTTTGTAAACCGCAATCCTCATGTTCACAAAATGAGCAGGAATTTGTCAAAAGACATAGTCAAATATTTGACCTCCGTCTTTGATGCACAGCAAATGTGACAAAATGAAAACAGAATTTAAAAGCCTTTTTATTGCTTGTACTTTTATGACCCACCAACATCGGCTAGCGACCTACCAGTGGGTCAACAACCACAGTTTGCAAAACACCTTTCTATGGTGAGAATGGTACGACTAAAGAACCTGTGTACATATTTGAGCATGACAAAGGAAATGAATATAAACCATTAAAACGAAAACAAAAAATCTGTGTTTTCTGTTTCTCCCTCTTTTTTTTTATTCCAGGCTGCTGACGACTTGGACAGGACATTGACTATGCAAGGCAAAACCATTGCTTCAATGGTTCATTTAGTAACTGCAATAATAAAGCACATCCTCAAAAGAGTGATTTTTGCAGGTAATTTTGAATGAATGTCACATTAAAATCAACAGCAACTTTCTAGTTGCATAACTATTTCGAGCTAGAGCACATAGTAGATATCATTTAATACCATCTCATAAATATTAAAAGAGGGCTGATGTTCTAGTGGTTTAATAACTCCAGACAAAGTCATCACTACGTTTTAAAGAATGCCAAGATAGCATTATAAGATTATAGAAAAGACACAGGCAACATGGGAGCAGACACTATAGCTCTGATTACCGCTACCTGTTCATGGCTGCTATGCGCCTTTGCTGATTTTAAAATGTGTCCGTGTGAAATTGAAATGCAATTTTTTTTAAAAACGATTCTGGTTGAGAATTTGCTAGTGACCTGTATGCTTTAGGGTGAATACAACTCATCTCATACCTTACCTGTCTACGAAACCGGCTCCCTCGCGCTCTCCTAACACACCCCAGGCTGCATCCTATCACCCCACACGGGCGAGGAGGCTCAGGCGGGGAGCGGCCACAAATGCAACAGGCAACGCGGGAGCGCAGTGGAGGCGCGCAGCGGACGTGTGCAGCGGGCGTGCAGGTTGCACGCAGGTGGCGCGCCGAAGGTGCGCCAATGGCAAGCCCGTCGGTGCCCGTCCGCGCCCGTACGGGCCCAGGGGCCAGATCCCCTGCACAAATTTTTACCTATTTCTCTGCGGGATTAAGAGCCCTTCATCGAGCGGACCTTACGATCTGCCCAGCCACTCATACACGCCTTAACCATACAGGCATTCTCCATATTCGAAAGACTCCTCATGAACTTCCGCATATTGTCTGCCACCAGGGGCAGGCATCACTCCTATTGCCACCAAAAATACTGTACTTCGGATACTCTATCTTAACACCTGCTCCCTTGTCAAGCACCAGTTAGACATCTTCCTACTCTTGTTGTCAGACAAGCCAGACATTCTCTTTATTACAGAGACATGGTTGAACCTGGACTCCACTCCCGACATATTGGCAGCCCTTCCCCAACATTATTATATTCTACATGTCGACCGGCCAGCAGGGAAAGTGGGTGGCGGAGTAGCGGCTATTATCCACAAGGATCATACATTTACCTCCATGTCATCCCTAAATCTTCCTGCAGCAGACAACCTGATTGTCAAGCTTGATTCTTGCGCAGGGCCATTGATCTGTGTCCTGATATACAGACCCCCACAACATATGCCATCATTTCCTCTCTTACTGAGCGAGCAGCTGGCCATGCTGGCTACAGAATATGCTAAAATATCACTAATAGGTGATCTCAACTACCGGCATAATGATGCTCTCGGTAGGCCTCAGTCCACTGAGTTGACGGAAATGCTCTCAAATCTTAATTTCATCCACCATATCTCCTCGGCTACACATATTAAAGGTCATACCTTGGACCAGGTATGGACAACTAATCTCGAGGTTTCTATCCCCATAATACGTCTATGTATCTGGTCTGACCACTATTTAATAAAATTGGTAATCTCGCTTCCCATGAGCATTATGACCCCGGCAATAATGGGGGGTCTGATCAGGAAATGGAGCACCGTTAATAAACAAGATTTCCTGGACAGCCTTATAAGTTCTATCCCCGCATCTAATCCTGATGTGGATCTTGCTAAAACTAACATCTCAGACTGCCTATTAGTAGCCATCAACAAACATGCCCCCTTCAAACAACTCCAACTCGCTCGCCGCTCTGAAGCCCAGAAATGGTTCTCACCCGACCTTAGAGCTCAAAAACTTGATCTACGTCAAAAAGAGAGGAAATGGAGACTTACATACTCTCCGGAAGGGAAACTCATCTACCTAGCTGCTCGCAAAGACTACAAACAAAAAATCCATTATTTCTGCCAAATCCTCCCATTTTTCAGTCCGAATCATAAACTCTAATAATAAATCAAGGATATCGTCACAATAGTGAATGAGCTATCCAATGAAGAAAGAACTCTACCTAAGTCTGTTGAGACTCAAGACCTATGTAACTCCTTGAAAGACTATTTCTTGGACAAAATCTCCAGTATTAATGCCAGTATTTCCAGCCCCTGCCCCAAGGAGGACTCCCTGGCCTTGACATCCAACCCGCACACCTTACACCACTTCTCTATCATAGATGCTCAGTCCCTACGGGCTCTTCTAGCTAGGGTAAAATCTGGCTCACCTAGGGACTGCTGTCCCCCATATATTCTTAAGGACGTCTTTTCATTTTTTCTGTTCCCATCCTGACCTTTCTGAATGAGTCCTTGTCGCAGCGTAGGGTCCCTAAAGCCTTTAAGGATGCAGTTGTGGTCCCCCTCCTACAAAAATCTGGAATGGACCCCGAGAATCTTACCAACTATAGGCCCATCTCTCTGCTTCCATATCTGGCCAAAGTCCTCGAAGCTCATGTAGCCACTTGTCTGTCTAATTTCATTGAGCAAACAGATCATCTGGACCCTCATCAAGCAGGGTTCCGCCCCGCCCACTCCACTGAGACTGTAATCCTAGCGGTACTGGACACCATGCGAGGTAATGCTGATTGGGGAATCCCCCAGGCCCTGCCAAGATCTTGCGAGGTATCCAGGCCACTGGATTCCCCCAGTTCCTCCTGCCAGTTATGTTTGTACACCAACTGGCCGGTCAAAGGGTCCCCAGACCCCTTCCAGTCCTTCTCACCCTCCTCTGGCTGCCAATCTGGTCTCAAAGAGCAAGGGTAGAACAGGGGCACAAAAGTACCCGCCGGCAATGGATCCAGCATCGTTCAACACCAGTCTGACTCAGTGTCTACCTCGAAGTAGAGGCCGGGTTCAACATCGGCTGGGGACACAGCCAACCCCAGTGGCGGGCATTGTGCCGGTAGAATTGGCGCCATGGGAGGCGTAATGAGGTCAACCAGTGACGATGCGGATCCAGGCCTGGATCCAGGGGGATCCAGTGGCACCGAGGCTGAAACTGCCAAAGCCACAGGCCCAGGGCCCCTAGCCGAGTCTGCGGGGCCCAAAGGTGTGCTGGCGGTGTCAGACTACCCAAAGATGGCATGCATTGCTTTGTAGGGGAGAAGTCAAAGAGCGACAATACTTATTCAACTTGTTTTTGTGCCTTGACTTAACTGACCCAGATTGCGAAGACTTCGACTAAGAATGGTGCTGGCTCCGCGATCAGTCCCTTGACCTCCTCCATGACCAGGACCTTGAGCAAAGCAGAGCTGACTGCCGAGCCTCGAGGAGTTTTCGGGACTGCTCCCGCAAAGGCTTTGGGGCCATCGTCCGGCAGTCAGAGTTCGACTTGGGGTCTTGGTCGTGCTCCAGGCAGTAGAGGCACACGCGGTGCGGATCCATCACCGATATCAGTCGGTTACAGGAACCACAAGCCTTAAAGCCGAGCATCCCTCATGCACCAGGAGTCGATTGACTCAAAAACAACAAAGTCAACAAATGCGAGAAAAAAGCTCTGTCCAAAAATTACTGGGGGTACCGCTCTCTCCAGATCTGCGTTGCTGGCGTGGAAAAAGAAAGAACTGACGTCAGCGAGCAAGAGCGATGTCTATGTAGCTACCGCAACTTCATCCTAGCGACCACGACGCTAATGACGAAGGCGGAGTCGACGGACTTCAAATTCCGACAAGCAGGGGTACTGCTGATTAAACACTTTCCGGATCCAGTCACATGCCTGGGGGTAATTCTAAGTTAAGGAATTTATAACTAACTGTTTCCTTCAGATATATTTGTTTCTGTCACACTCCAGAATTACAAAAAACGTGCTTAATTTCTTCTTTCCTAACTGCTGAATGTGTACAGTTCATTCACAGGTATTTACATTTTCTTTGTGCATAAAAAGTAAATATCACACTACATCCTTTTCATTCAAACTCCTTGTACCCCAGCAAGATTTTCAAATAATTAATTTATTTTTCTCTCCCTGACGTGAAATTGTGATGAGTTTGTAAACCCCAATCCTCATGTTAACAAAATAAGCAGCAATTTGTCAGAAGACATAGCCAATTATTTGACCTCTGTCTTTGATGCACAGCAAATGTGACAAAATGAATGCAGAATTTAAAGGCCTTTTTGTTGCATGTACTTTTGTGACCCAACAAACTTTGGCTGGTGACGCACCAGTGGGTCATGAACCACAGTTTGCGAAACACCGTTCTATGGTGAGAGTGGTACCACCAAAGAACTTGTGTACAGATTTCAATATAACAGAGGAAATGAAAATATAAACCATTAAAATCCTAAACAATAAATCTGTGTTTTCTGTTTCTCCCTTATGTTTTATTCCAGACTGCTGACGACTTGGACAGGACATTGACAATACAAAACAAAATCATTTTGATTGATTTATTACCTCTACTAATCAAAGACCATCAGCAAAAAACTGATTTTTCCAGGTAATTTTTAAAGAATGTCACATTAAAATCAACAGCAACTTTCTAGTTGCATAACTATTTGGAAATAGTGCACGTAGTAGATAACATTTAATACCATCTCATGTATACTAAAAGAGGGTTTGATGTTCTAGTAGTTTAATAACTCCAGACAAAGTCATCACTACGTTTTAAAGAGTGCTAAGATAGCCTGTTAAGATTATAGCATTTACCATGTTAGTAAAGTCTGATTAATGCTCACAAATTCTCAGGTACTTGTAGTCAAGAACCCATGGGAGAAATTATCTCCAAATGTGGTTAACGGCATCTCCAGTACTCAGATAACATTCTCTTCTACGTTAGTCTGTGTTATATGTGTGAACAGTTTCCAGTTGACCAAAGCATCCAATCCACTATTGTTTTCAATTAGAAAGTGCACATTCCTCGAAAAACACACTAAAGGATGGCATATTCTTTGCAGTGAATTATAACTGTAATGTAAGGATGAACCATTGTACGACTCTAGAACGCAGGCATTGCCTTCAATCTCAGCTCTTGCTAATACCCCACTTGAGTTAAGTATAGTTTTAAGGAATAACTAACTTAAATCTAAAACTGTTTCTGGCAGCACACAATAAGACTTCCTCAGACTCCCTCAAGAGTTAATACAATAATGTACTGAATCTGAACTTTCTCCAAAGACTATACTTGGGACTACGACTCCTTTGAATTATAAGGCACTCAGGTTGGGATAATGTGCTGAATGAAAAAGGGAAATTGATTAAAAGTCTGATTTTAATACATCTTATGTGATTGAATATCTTGATTAATGATCACTAGGAATTATATCTCTTTTCACTCAGTGTCAATGTCAAACAACTACAGACTCAGAATCACAAAACTAGTTTGATAATCTGCACTGCATTGCACACCTATGCACAGGGGTTTATGTAAGATTTTAGATAATTAAGAAAGGTTTTGCAGTGTATAATTAAAGTCAACAAAAGCTGCATGGAGAAGGGCCTAGTTAAAGCATCAAGCATTCTGCATTGTTAAGCTGCAACACATTCTCTCTCTCCAGCACATGGTAGTTTAGGTGTTAAATAACTTGTGTGTTTGTATAGCACACATCTACCTGATGGCACTAATTTTTGCACTGCCCATGGATGAAAAGTTGAGTGCACCAGTGAGGATATTTGTCTATGAATGGTGTGCTAATTAAGGAGAGATCACTGGAGAAGATAAGTTAGTCTAAAGCCTGAAAGTACAATGCGAAGTGGAATACCCACTTTGTCTTTCCTTTAAGTTAATAATTGTAATGATATATACCACTGCTTTCCAAACTTTTTAGAATCACAACCTAATTTTTAGAAAGTCAATATTGGCACCCCTCCTAGCTTTAATGGACATGAGTTGGTGTTTTTCAATATAATAGAAGCATTGTGTGGTAGTGCACTGTCATTTATATCAAGCACATTTTCCTTATAAATAGCCACTTAATTTCACATGCATACAGTTTTACTGATAAGACTTTATTGCACACAAATGATGTGTGCTCGTGTTTCAGTGAATATTTATTATTTGTGCATCACAAAGTAAAAGCTTCTTGATTTGTTTTTATCCTATTGAAATCTTTGTTTCCGTCACACTTCAGAAAAACAAAAAATGTACTTATTTTTTGCTTTCCTAACTGCTGAATGTATACAGTTAATTTACAGGTTTACATTTATTTGTGTATTACAAGTAATTATCTCACTATAGCCTCTTCTTTCAAACTCCTGTACCCCACCAAGATTGTCAAATTATTAATTTTACTTTTCTATCTCTGACTTGAAATCGGAGGACTTTGTAAACCCCAATCCTCATGTTCACAAAATAAGCAGGAATTTGTCAAAAGACATAGTCAAATATTTGACCTCCGTCTTTGATGCACAGCAAATGTGACAAAATGAAAACGAATTTAAAAGCCTTTTTATTGCTTGTACTTTTATGACCCACCAACATCGGCTAGCGACCTACCAGTGGGTCAACAACCACAGTTTGGAAAACACCTTTCTATGGTGAGAATGGTACCACTAAAGAACCTGTGTACATATTTGAGCATGACAGAGGAAATGAATATAAACCATTAAACCCAAAACAAAAAATCTGTGTTTTCTGTTTCTCCCTTTTTTTTTATTCCAGGCTGCTGACGACTTGGACAGGTTATTGACTATGCAATGGTTCATTTAGTAACTGCAATAATAAAGCACATCCTCAAAAGAGTGATTTTTGCATTTAATTTTGAATGAATGTCACATTAAAATCAACAGCAACTTTCTAATTGCATAACTATTTCGAGCTAGAGCACATAGTAGATATCATTTAATACCATCTCATAAATATTAAAAGAGGGTCTGATGTTCTAGTGGTTTAATATCTCCAGACAAAGTCATCACTACGTTTTAAAGAATGCCAAGATAGCATTATAAGATTATAGAAAAGACACAGGCAACGCGGGAGCAGACACTATAGCTCTGATTACCGCTACCTGTTCATGGCTGCTATGCGCCTTTGCTGATTTTAAAATGTGTCCGTGTGAAATTGAAATGCAATTTTTTTTAAAAACGATTCTGGTTAAGAATTTGCTAGTGACCTGTATGCTTTAGGGTGATTACAACTCATCTCATACCTTACCTGCCTACGAAACCAGCTCCCTCGCGCCCTCCTAACACACCCCAGGCTGCATCCGATCACGCCACACGGGCGAGGAGGCTCAGACGGGGAGCGGCCACAAATGCAACAGGCAACGCGGGAGCGCATCGGACGTGCAGGTGGCGCGCAGGTGGCGCGCCGAAGGTGTGCCAATGGCAAGCCCGTCGGTGTCCGTCCGCGCCCGTACGGGCCCAGGGGCCAGATCCCCTGCACAAATTTTAACCTATTTCTCTGCGGAATTAAGAGCCCTTCATCGAGCGGACCTTACGATCTGCCCAGGCACTCATACACGCATTAACCATACAGGCATTCTCCATATTCGAAAGACTCCTCATGAACTTCCGCATATTGTCTGCCACCAGGGGCAGGCATCACTCCTATTGCCACCAAAAATACTGTACTTCGGATACTCTATCTTAACACCTGCTCCCTTGTCAAGCACCAGTTAGACATCTTCCTACTCTTGTTGTCAGACAAGCCAGACATTCTCTTTATTACAGAGACATGGTTGAACCTGGACTCCACTCCCAACATATTGGCAGCCCTTCCCCAACATTATTATATTCTACATGTCGACCGGCCAGCAGGGAAAGTGGGTGGCGGAGTAGCGGCTATTATCCACAAGGATCATACATTTACCTCCATGTCATCCCTAAATCTTCCTGCAGCAGACAACCTGATTGTCAAGCTTGATTCTTGCGCAGGGCCATTGATCTGTGTCCTGATATACAGACCCCCACAACATATGCCATCATTTCCTCTCTTACTGAGCGAGCAGCTGGCCATGCTGGCTACAGAATATGCTAAAATATTACTAATAGGTGATCTCAACTACCGGCATAATGATGCTCTCGGTGGGCCTCAGCCCACTGAGTTGACGGAAATGCTCTCAAATCTTAATTTCATCCACCATATCTCCTCGGCTACACATATTAAAGGTCATACCTTGGACCAGGTATGCACAACTAATCTCGAGGTTTCTATCCCCATAATACGTCTATGTATCTGGTCTGACCACTATTTAATAAAATTCGTAATCTCGCTTCCCATGAGCATTATGACCCCGGCAATATTGGGGGGTCTGATCAGGAAATGGAGCACCGTTAATAAACAAGATTTCCTGGACAGCCTTATGAGTTCTATCCCCGCATCTAATCCTGATGTGGATCTTGCTAAAACTAACATCTCAGACTGACTATTAGTAGCCATCAACAAACATGCCCCCTTCAAACAACTCCAACTCGCTCGCCGCTCTGAAGCCCAGAAATGGTTCTCACCCGACCTTAGAGCTCAAAAACTTGATCTACGTCAAAAAGAGAGGAAATGGAGACTTACATACTCTCCGGAAGGGGAACTCATCTACCCAGCTGCTCGCAAAGACTACAAAAAAGCCATTATTTCTGCCAAATCCTCCCATTTTTCAGTCCGAATCATAAACTCTAATAATAAATCAAGGATATCTTCACAATAGTGAATGAGCTATCCAATGAAGAAAGAACTCTACCTAAGTCTGTTGAGACTCAAGACCTATGTAACTCCTTGAAAGACTATTTCTTGGACAAAATCTCCAGTATTAAGGCCAGTATTTCCAGCCCCTGCCCCAAGGAGGACTCCCTGGCCTTGACATCCAACCCGCACACCTTACACCACTTCTCTATCATAGATGCTCAGTCCCTACGGGCTCTTCTAGCTACGGTAAAATATGGCTCACCTAGGGACTGCTGTCCCCCATATATTCTTAAGGACGTCTTTTCATTTTTTTCTGTTCCCATCCTGACCTTTCTGAATGAGTCCTTGTCGCAGGGTAGGGTCCCTAAAGCCTTTAAGGATGCAGTTGTGGTCCCCCTCCTACAAAAATCTGGAATGGACCCCGAGAATCTTACCAACTATAGGCCCATCTCTCTGCTTCCATATCTGGCCAAAGTCCTCGAAGCTCATGTAGCCACTTGTCTGTCTAATTTCATTGAGCAAACAGATCATCTGGACCCTCATCAAGCAGGGTTCCGCCCCGCCCACTCCACTGAGACTGTAATCCTAGCGGTACTGGACACCATGCGAGGTAATGCTGATTGGGGAATCCCCCAGGCCCTGCCAAGATCTTGTGAGGTATCCAGGCCACTGGATTCCCCCAGTTCCTCCTGCCAGTTATGTTTGTACACCAACTGGCCGGTCAAAGGGTCCCCAGACCCCTTCCAGTCCTTCTCACCCTCCTCTGGCTGCCAATCTGGTCTCAAAGAGCAAGGGTAGAACAGGGGCACAAAAGTACCCGCCGGCAATGGATCCAGCATCGTTCAACACCAGTCTGACTCATTGTCTACCTCGAAGTAGAGGCTGGGTTCAACATCGGCTGGGGACACAGCCAACCCCAGTGGTGGGCATTGTGTCGGTAGAATTGGCGCCATGGGAGGCGTAATGAGGTCAACCAGTGACGATGCGGATCCAGGCCTGGATCCAGGGGGATCCACTGGCACCGAGGCTGAAACTGCCAAAGCCACAGGCCCAGGGCCCCTAGCCGAGTCTGCGGGGCCCAAAGGCGTGCTGGCGGTGTCAGACTACCCAAAGATGGCATGCATTGCTTTGTAGGGGAGAAGTCAATGAGCGACAATACTTATTCAACTTGTTTTTGTGCCTTGACTTAACTGACCCAGATTGCGAAGACTTCGACGAAGAATGGTGCTGGCTCCGCGATCAGTCCCTTGACCTCCTCCATGACCAGGACCTTGAGCAAAGCAGAGCTGACTGCCGAGCCTCGAGGAGTTTTCGGGACTGCTCCCGCAAAGGGTTTGGGGCCATCGTCCGGCAGTCAGAGTTCGACTTGGGGTCTTGGTCGTGCTCCAGGCAGTAGAGGCACACGCGGTGCGGATCCATCACCGATATCAGTCGGTTACAGGAACCCCAAGCCTTAAAGCCGAGCATCCCTCATGCACCAGAAGTCGATTGACTCAAAAACAACAAAGTCGACAAATGCGAGAAAAAAGCTCTGTCCAAAAATTACTGGGGGTACCGCTCTCTCCGGATCTGCGTTGCTGGCGTGGAAAAATAAAGAACTGACGTCAGCGAGCAAGAGCGATGTCTATGTAGCTACCGCAACTTCATCCTAGCGACCACGACGCTAATGACGAAGGCGGAGTCGACGGACTTCAAATTCCGACAAGCAGGGGTACTGCTGATTAAACACTTTCAGGATCCAGTCACATGCCTGGGGGTAATTCTAAGTTAAGGAATTTATAACTAACTGTTTCCTTCAGATATATTTGTTTCTGTCACACTCCAGAATTACAAAAAACGTGCTTAATTTCTTCTTTCCTAACTGCTGAATGTTTACAGTTCATTCACAGGTATTTACATTTTGTTTGTGCATAAAAAGTAAATATCACACTACATCCTTTTCATTCAAACTCCCTGTACCCCAGCAAGATTTTCAAATAATTAATTTATTTTTCTCTCCCTGACGTGAAATTGTGATGAGTTTGTAAACCCCAATCCTCATGTTAACAAAATAAGCAGCAATTTGTCAGAAGACATAGCCAATTATTTGACCTCTGTCTTTGATGCACAGCAAATGTGACAAAATGAATACAGAATTTAAAGGCCTTTTTGTTGCATGTACTTTTGTGACCCAACAAACTTTGGCTGGTGACGCACCAGTGGGTCATGAACCACAGTTTGCGAAACACCGTTCTATGGTGAGAGTGGTACCACCAAAGAACTTGTGTACAGATTTCAATATAACAGAGGATATGAAAATATAAACCATTAAAATCCTAAACAATAAATCTGTGTTTTCTGTTTCTCCCTTATGTTTTATTCCAGACTGCTGACGACTTGGACAGGACATTGACAATACAAAACAAAATCATTTTGATTGATTTATTACCTCTACTAATCAAAGACCATCAGCAAAAAAATGATTTTCCGGGTAACTTTTAAAGAATGTCACATTAAAATCAACAGCAACTTTCTAGTTGCATAACTATTTGGAAATAGTGCACGTAGTAGATAACATTTAATACCATCTCATGTATACTAAAAGAGGGTCTGATGTTCTAGTAGTTTAATAACTCCAGACAAAGTCATCACTACGTTTTAAAGAGTGCCAAGATAGCCGTTTAAGATTATAGCATTTACCATGTTAGTAAAGTCTGATTAATGCTCACAAATTCTCAGGTACTTGTAGTCAAGAACCCATGCGAGAAATTATCTCCAAATGTGGTTAACAGCATCTCCAGTACTCAGATAACATTCTCTTCTACGTTAGTCTGTGTTATATGTGTGAACAGTTTCCAGTTGACCAAAGCATCCAATCCACTATTGTTTTCAATTAGAAAGTGTACATTCCTCGAAAAACACACTAAAGGATGGCATATTCTTTGCAGTGAATTATAACTGTAATGTAAGGATGAGCCATTGTACGACTCTAGAACGGCAGTCATTGCCTTCAATCTCAGCTCTTGCTAATACCCCACTTGAGTTAAGTATAGTTTTAAGGAATCACTAACTTAAATCTAAAACTGTTTCGGGCAGCACACAATAAGACTTCCTCAGGCTCCCTCAAGAGTTAATACAATAATGTACTGAATCTGAACTTTCTCCAAAGACTATACTTGGGACTACGACTCCTTTGAATTATAAGGCACTCAGGTTGGGATAATGTGCTGAATGAAAAAGGGAAATTGATTAAAAGTCTGATTTTAATACATCTTATGTGATTGAATATCTTGATTAATGATCACTAGGAATTATATCTCTTTTCACTCAGTGTCAATGTCAAACAACTACAGTCTCAGATTCACAAAACTAGTTTGATAATCTGCACTGCATTGCACACCTATGCACAGGGGTTTATGTAAGATTTTAAATAATTAAGAAAGGTTTTGCAGTGTATAATTGAAGTCAACAAAAACTGCATGGAGAAGGGCCTAGTTAAAGCATCAAGCATTCTGCATTGTTAAGCTGCAACACATTCTCTCTCTCCAGCACATGGTAGTTTAGGTGTTAAATAACTTGTGTGTTTGTATAGCACACATCTACCTGATGGCACTAATTTTTGCACTGCCCATGGATGAAAAGTTGAGTGCACCAGTGAGGATATTTGTCTATGAATGGTGTGCTAATTAAGGAGAGATCACTGGAGAAGATAAGTTAGTCTAAAGCCTGAAAGTACAATGCGAAGTGGAATACCCACTTTGTCTTTCCTTTAAGTTAATAATTGTAATGATATATACCACTGCTTTCCAAACTTTTTAGAATCACAACCTAATTTTTAGAAAGTCAATATTGGCACCCCTCCTAGCTTTAATGGACATGAGTTGGTGTTTTTCAATATAATAGAAGCATTGTGTGGTAGTGCACTGTCATTTATATCAAGCACATTTTCCTGATAAATAGCCACTAAATTTCACATGCATACAGTTTTACTGATAAGACTTTATTGCACACAAATGATGTGTGCTCGTGTTTCAGTGAATATTTATTATTTGTGCATCACAAAGTAAAAGCTTCTTGATTTGTTTTTATCCTATTGAAATCTTTGTTTCCGTCACACTTCAGAAAAACAAAAAATGTACTTATTTTTTGCTTTCCTAACTGCTGAATGTATACAGTTAATTTACAGGTTTACATTTATTTGTGTATTACAAGTAATTATCTCACTATAGCCTCTTCTTTCAAACTCCTGTACCCCACCAAGATTGTCAAATAATAAATTTTACTTTTCTATCTCTGACTTGAAATTGAGAGGACTTTGTAAACCCCAATCCTCATGTTCACAAAATAAGCAGGAATTTGTCAAAAGACATAGTCAAATATTTGACCTCCGTCTTTGATGCACAGCAAATGTGACAAAATGAAAACAGAATTTAAAAGCCTTTTTATTGCTTGTACTTTTATGACCCACCAACATCGGCTAGCGACCTACCAGTGGGTCAACAACCACAGTTTGCAAAACACCTTTCTATGGTGAGAATGGTACCACTAAAGAACCTGTGTACATATTTGAGCATGACAGAGGAAATGAATATAAACCATTAAACCCAAAACAAAAAATCTGTGTTTTCTGTTTCTCCCTTTTTTTTTTATTCCAGGCTGCTGACGACTTGGACAGGACATTGACTATGCAAGGCAAAACCATTGCTTCAATGGTTCATTTAGTAACTGCAATAATAAAGCACATCCTCAAAAGAGTGATTTTTGCAGGTAATTTTTAATGAATGTCACATTAAAATTAACAGCAACTTTCTAGTTGCATAACTATTTCGAGCTAGAGCACATAGTAGATATCATTTAATACCATCTCATAAATATTAAAAGAGGGTCTGATGTTGTAGTGGTTTAATAACTCCAGACAAAGTCATCACTACGTTTTAAAGAATGCCAAGATAGCATTATAAGATTATAGAAAAGACACAGGCAACGTGGGAGCAGACACTATAGCTCTGATTACCGCTACCTGTTCATGGCTGCTATGCGCCTTTGCTGATTTTAAAATGTGTCCGTGTGAAATTGAAATGCAATTTTTTTTAAAAACGATTCTGGTTAAGAATTTGCTAGTGACCTGTATGCTTTAGGGTGAATACAACTCATCTCATACCTTACCTGCCTACGAAACCGTCTCCCTCGCGCTCTCCTAACACACCCCAGGCTGCATCCGATCATGCCACACGGGCAAGGAGGCTGAGGCGGGGAGCGGCCACAAATGCAACAGGTAACGCGGGAGCGCAGCGGACGCGCGCAGCGGGCGTGCAGGTGGAGCGCAGGTGGCGCGCCGAAGGTGCGCCAATGGCAAGCCCGTCGGTGTCCGTCCGCGCCCGTACGGGCCCAGGGGCCAGATCCCCTGCACAAATTTTTACCTATTTCTCTGCGGAATTAAGAGCCCTTCATCGAGCGGACCTTACGATCTGCCCAGCCACTCATACACACCTTAACCATACAGGCATTCTCCATATTCGAAAGACTCCTCATGAACTTCCGCATATTGTCTGCCACCAGGGGCAGGCATCACTCCTATTGCCACCAAAAATACTGTACTTCGGATACTCTATCTTAACACCTGCTCCCTTGTCAAGCACCAGTTAGACATCTTCCTACTCTTGTTGTCAGACAAGCCAGACATTCTCTTTATTACAGAGACATGGTTGAACCTGGACTCCACTCCCGACATATTGGCAGCCCTTCCCCAACATTATTATATTCTACATGTCGACCGGCCAGCAGGCAAAGTGGGTGGCGGAGTAGCGGCTATTATCCACAAGGATCATACATTTACCTCCATGTCATCCCTAAATCTTCCTGCAGCAGACAACCTGATTGTCAAGCTTGATTCTTGCGCAGGGCCATTGATCTGTGTCCTGATATACAGACCCCCACAACATATGCCATCATTTCCTCTCTTACTGAGCGAGCAGCTGGCCATGCTGGCTACAGAATATGCTAAAATATTACTAATAGGTGATCTCAACTACCGGCATAATGATGCTCTCGGTAGGCCTCAGACCACTGAGTTGACGGAAATGCTCTCAAATCTTAATTTCATCCATCATATCTCCTCGGCTACACATATTGAAGGTCATACCTTGGACCAGGTATGGACAACTAATCTCGAGGTTTCTATCCCCATAATACGTCTATGTATCTGGTCTGACCACTATTTAATAAAATTCGTAATCTCGCTTCCCATGAGCATTATGACCCCGGCAATAATGGGGGGTCTGATCAGGAAATGGAGCACCGTTAATAAACTAGATTTCCTGGACAGCCTTATGAGTTCTATCCCCGCATCTAATCCTGGTGTGGATCTTGCTAAAACTAACATCTCAGACTGCCTATTAGTAGCCATCAACAAACATGCCCCCTTCAAACAACTCCAACTCGCTCGCCGCTCTGAAGCCAAGAAATGGTTCTCACCCGACCTTAGAGCTCAAAAACTTGATCTACGTCAAAAAGAGAGGAAATGGAGACTTACATACTCTCCGGAAGGGAAACTCATCTACCTAGCTGCTCGCAAAGACTACAAAAAAGCCATTATTTCTGCCAAATCCTCCCATTTTTCAGTCCGAATCATAAACTCTAATAATAAATCAAGGATATTGTCACAATAGTGAATGAGCTATCCAATGAAGAAAGAACTCTACCTAAGTCTGTTGCGACTCAAGACCTATGTAACTCCTTGAAAGACTATTTCTTGGACAAAATCTCCAGTATTAAGGCCAGTATTTCCAGCCCCTGCCCCAAGGAGGACTCCCTGGCCTTCACATCCAACCCGCACACCTTACACCACTTCTCTATCATAGATGCTCAGTCCCTACGGGCTCTTCTAGCTAGGGTAAAATCTGGCTCACCTAGGGACTGCTGTCCCCCATATATTCTTAAGGACGTCTTTTCATTTTTTTCTGTTCCCATCCTGACCTTTCTGAATGAGTCCTTGTCGTAGGGTAGGGTCCCTAAAGCCTTTAAGGATGCAGTTGTGGTCCCCCTCCTACAAAAATCTGGAATGGACCCCGAGAATCTTACCAACTATAGGCCCATCTCTCTGCTTCCATATCTGGCCAAAGTCCTCGAAGCTCATGTAGCCACTTGTCTGTCTAATTTCATTGAGCAAACAGATCATCTGGACCCTCATCAAGCAGGGTTCCGCCCCGCCCACTCCACTGAGACTGTAATCCTAGCGGTACTGGACACCATGCGAGGTAATGCTGATTGGGGAATCCCCCAGGCCCTGCCAAGATCTTGTGAGGTATCCAGGCCCCTGGATTCCCCCAGTTCCTCCTGCCAGTTATGTTTGTACACCAACTGGCCGGTCAAAGGGTCCCCAGACCCCTTCCAGTCCTTCTCACCCTCCTCTGGCTGCCAATCTTGTCTCAAAGAGCAAGGGTAGAACAGGGGCACAAAAGTACCCGCCGGCAATGGATCCAGCATTGTTCAACACCAGTCTGACTCAGTGTCTACCTCGAAGTAGAGGCCGGGTTCAACATCGGCTGGAGACACAGCCAACCCCAGTGGCGGGCATTGTGCCGGTAGAATTGGCGCCATGGGAGGCGTAATGAGGTCAACCGGTGACGATGCGGATCCAGGCCTGGATCCAGGGGGATCCAGTGGCACCGAGGCTGAAACTGCCAAAGCCACAGGCCCAGGGCCCCTAGCCAAGTCTGCGGGGCCCAAAGGCGTGCTGGCGGTGTCAGACTACCCAAAGATGGCATGCATTGCTTTGTAGGGGAGAAGTCAAAGAGCGACAATACTTATTCAACTTGTTTTTGTGCCTTGACTTAACTGACCCAGATTGCGAAGACTTTGACGAAGAATGGTGCTGGCTCCGCGATCAGTCCCTTGACCTCCTCCATGACCAGGACCTTGAGCAAAGCAGAGCTGACTGCCGAGCCTCGAGGAGTTTTCAGGACTGCTCCCGCAAAGGCTTTGGGCCCATCGTCCGGCAGTCAGAGTTCGACTTGGGGTCTTGGTCGTGCTCCAGGCAGTAGAGGCACACGCGGTGCGGATCCATCACTGATACCAGTCGGTTACAGGAACCACAAGCCTTAAAGCCGAGCATCCCTCATGCACCAGGAGTCGATTGACTCAAAAACAACAAAGTCGACAAATGCGAGAAAAAAGCTCTGTCCAAAAATTACTGGGGGTACCGCTCTCTCCGGATCTGCGTTGCTGGCGTGGAAAAAGAAAGAACTGACGTCAGCGAGCAAGAGCGATGTCCATGTAGCTACCGCAACTTCATCCTAGCGACCACAACGCTAATGAAGAAGGCGGAGTCGACGGACTTCAAATTCCGACAAGCAGGGGTACTGCTGATTAAACACTTTCCGGATCCAGTCACATGCCTGGGGTAATTCTAAGTTAAGGAATTTATAACTAACTGTTTCCTTCAGATATATTTGTTTCTGTCACACTCCAGAATTACAAAAAACGTGCTTAATTTCTTCTTTCCTAACTGCTGAATGTGTACAGTTCATTCACAGGTATTTACATTTTGTTTGTGCATAAAAAGTAAATATCACACTACATCCTTTTCATTCAAACTCCCTGTACCCCAGCAAGATTTTCAAATAATTAATTTATTTTTCTCTCCCTGACGTGAAATTGTGATGAGTTTGTAAACACCAATCCTCATGTTAACAAAATAAGCAGCAATTTGTCAGAAGACATAGCCAATTATTTGACCTCTGTCTTTGATGCACAGCAAATGTGACAAAATGAATACAGAATTTAAAGGCCTTTTTGTTGCATGTACTTTTGTGACCCAACAAACTTTGGCTGGTGACGCACCAGTGGGTCATGAACCACAGTTTGCGAAACACCGTTCTATGGTGAGAGTGGTACCAGCAAAGAACTTGTGTACAGATTTCAATATAACAGAGGAAATGAAAATATAAACCATTAAAATCCTAAACAATAAATCTGTGTTTTCTGTTTCTCCCTTATGTTTTATTCCAGACTGCTGACGACTTGGACAGGACATTGACAATACAAAACAAAATCATTTTGATTGATTTATTACCTCTACTAATCAAAGACCATCAGCAAAAAAATGATTTTTCCAGGTAATTTTTAAAGAATGTCACATTAAAATCAACAGCAACTTTCTAGTTGCATAACTATTTGGAAATAGTGCACGTAGTAGATAACATTTAATACCATCTCATGTATACTAAAAGAGGGTCTGATGTTCTAGTTGTTTAATAACTCCAGTCAAAGTCATCACTACGTTTTAAAGAGTGCCAAGATAGCCTGTTAAGATTATAGCATTTACCATGTTAGTAAAGTCTGATTAATGCTCACAAATTCTCAGGTACTTGTAGTCAAGAACCCATGGGAGAAATTATCTCCAAATGTGGTTAACGGCATCTCCAGTACTCAGATAACATTCTCTTCTACGTTAGTCTGTGTTATATGTGTGAACAGTTTCAAGTTGACCAAAGCATCCAATCCACTATTGTTTTCAATTAGAAAGTGTACATTCCTCGAAAAACACACTAAAGGATGGCATATTCTTTGCAGTGAATTATAACTGTAATGTAAGGATGAACCATTGTACGACTCTAGAACGCAGTCATTGCCTTCAATCTCAGCTCTTGCTAATACCCCACTTGAGTTAAGTATAGTTTTAAGGAATCACTAACTTAAATCTAAAACTGTTTCTGGCAGCACACAATAAGACTTCCTCAGGCTCCCTCAAGAGTTAATAAAATAATGTACTGAATCTGAACTTTCTCCAAAGACTATACTTGGGACTACGACTCCTTTGAATTATAAGGCACTCAGGTTGGGATAATGTGCTGAATGAAAAACGGAAATTGATTAAAAGTCTGATTTTAATACATCTTATGTGATTGAATATCTTGATTAATGATCACTAGGAATTATATCTCTTTTCACTCAGTGTCAATGTCAAACAACTACAGACTCAGATTCACAAAACTAGTTTGATAATCTGCACTGCATTGCTCACCTATGCACAGGGGTTTATGTAAGATTTTAGATAATTAAGAAAGGTTTTGCAGTGTATAATTAAAGTCAACAAAAGCTGCATGGAGAAGGGCCTAGTTAAAGCATCAAGCATTCTGCATTGTTAAGCTGCAACACATTCTCTCTCTCCAGCACATGGTAGTTTAGGTGTTAAATAACTTGTGTGTTTGTATAGCACACATCTACCTGATGGCACTAATTTTTGCACTGCCCATGGATGAAAAGTTGAGTGCACCAGTGAGGATATTTGTCTATGAATGGTGTGCTAATTAAGGAGAGATCACTGGAGAAGATAAGTTAGTCTAAAGCCTGAAAGTACAATGCGAAGTGGAATACCCACTTTGTCTTTCCTTTAAGTTAATAAGTGTAATGATATATACCACTGCTTTCCAAACTTTTTAGAATCACAACCTAATTTTTATAAAGTCAATATTGGCACCCCTCCTAGCTTTAATGGACATGAGTTGGTGTTTTTCAATATAATAGAAGCATTGTGTGGTAGTGCACTGTCATTTATATCAAGCACATTTTCCTTATAAATAGCCACTAAATTTCACATGCATACAGTTTTACTGATAAGACTTTATTGCACACAAATGATGTGTGCTCGTGTTTCAGTGAATATTTATTATTTGTGCATCACAAAGTAAAAGCTTCTTGATTTGTTTTTATCCTATTGAAATCTTTGTTTCCGTCACACTTCAGAAAAACAAAAAATGTACTTATTTTTTGCTTTCCTAACTGCTGAATGTATACAGTTAATTTACAGGTTTACATTTATTTGTGTATTACAAGTAATCTTTCAAACTCCTGTACCCCACCAAGATTGTCAAATAATTAATTTTACTTTTCTATCTCTGACTTCAAATTGAGAGGACTTTGTAAACCCCAATCCTCATGTTCACAAAATAAGCAGGAATTTGTCAAAAGACATAGTCAAATATTTGACCTCCGTCTTTGATGCACAGCAAATGTGACAAAATGAAAACAGAATTTAAAAGCCTTTTTATTGCTTGTACTTTTATGACCCACCAACATCGGCTAGCGACCTACCAGTGGGTCAACAACCACAGTTTGCAAAACACCTTACTATGGTGAGAATGGTACCACTAAAGAACCTGTGTACATATTTGAGCATGACAGAGGAAATGAATATAAACCATTAAACCCAAAACAAAAAATCTGTGTTTTCTGTTTCTCCCTTTTTTTTTATTCCAGGCTGCTGACGACTTGGACAGGACATTGACTATGCAAGGCAAAACCACTGCTTCAATGGTTCATTTAGTAACTGCAATAATAAAGCACATCCTCAAAAGAGTGATTTTTGCAGGTAATTTTGAATGAATGTCACATTGAAATCAACAGCAACTTTCTAGTTGCATAACTATTTCGAGCTAGAGCACATAGTAGATATCATTTAATACCATCTCATAAATATTAAAAGAGGGTCTGATGTTCTAGTGGTTTAATAACTCCAGACAAATTCATCACTACGTTTTAAAGAATGCCAAGATAGCATTATAAGATTATAGAAAAGACACAGGCAACGCGGGAGCAGACACTATAGCTCTGATTACCGCTACCTGTTCATGGCTGCTATGCGCCTTTGCTGATTTTAAAATGTGTCCGTGTGAAATTGAAATGCAATTTTTTTAAAAAACGATTCTGGTTAAGAATTTGCTAGTGACCTGTATGCTTTAGGGTGATTACAACTCATCTCATACCTTACCTGCCTACGAAACCGGCTCCCTCGCGCTCTCCTAACACACCCCAGGCTGCATCCGATCACGCCACACGGGCGAGGAGGCTCAGGCGGGGAGCGGCCACAAATGCAACAGGCAACGCGGGAGCGCAGCGGACGCGCGCAGCGGGTGTGCAGGTGGCGCGCAGGTGGCGCGCCGAAGGTGCGCCAATGGCAAGCCCGTCGGTGCCCGTCCGCGCCCGTACGGGCCCAGGTGCCAGATCCCCTGCACAAATTTTAACCTATTTCTCTGCGGAATTAAGAGCCCTTCATCGAGCGGACCGTACGATCTGCCCAGCCACTCATACACGCCTTAACCATACAGGCATTCTCCATATTCGAAAGACTCCTCATGAACTTCCGCATATTGTCTGCCACCAGGGGCAGGCATCACTCCTATTGCCACCAAAAATACTGTACTTTGGATACTCTATCTTAACACCTGCTCCCTTGTCAAGCACCAGTTAGACATCTTCCTACTCTTGTTGTCAGACAAGCCAGACATTCTCTTTATTATAGAGACATGGTTGAACCTGGACTCCACTCCCGACATATTGGCAGCCCTTCCCCAACATTATTATATTCTACATGTCGACCGGCCAGCAGGGAAAGTGGGTGGCGGAGTAGCGGCTATTATCCACAAGGATCATTCATTTACCTCCATGTCATCCCTAAATCTTCCTGCAGCAGACAACCTGATTGTCAAGCTTGATTCTTGCACAGGGCCATTGATCTGTGTCCTGATATACAGACCCCCACAACATATGCCATCATTTCCTCTCTTACTGAGCGAGCAGCTGGCCATGGTGGCTACAGAATATGCTAAAATATTACTAATAGGTGATCTCAACTACCGGCATAATGATGTTCTCGGTGGGCCTCAGTCCACTGAGTTGACGGAAATGCTCTCAAATCTTAATTTCATCCACCATATCTCCTCGGCTACACATATTAAAGGTCATACCTTGGACCAGGTATGGACAACTAATCTCGAGGTTTCTATCCCCATAATACGTCTATGAATCTAGTCTGACCACTATTTAATAAAATTCGTAATCTCGCTTCCCATGAGCATTATGACCCCGGCAATAATGGGGGGTCTGATCAGGAAACGGAGCACCGTTAATAAACAAGATTTCCTGGACAGCCTTATGAGTTCTATCCCCGCATCTAATCCTGATGTGGATCTTGCTAAAACTAACATCTCAGACTGCCTATTAGTAGCCATCAACAAACATGCCCCCTTCAAACAACTCCAACTCGCTCGCCGCTCTGAAGCCCAGAAATGGTTCTCACCCGACCTTAGAGCTCAAAAACTTGATCTACGTCAAAAAGAGAGGAAATGGAGACTTACATACTCTCCGGAAGGGAAACTCATCTACCTAGCTGCTCGCAAAGACTACAAAAAAGCCATTATTTCTGCCAAATCCTCCCATTCTTCAGTCCGAATCATAAACTCTAATAATAAATCAAGGATATCTTCACAATAGTGAATGAGCTATCCAATGAAGAAAGAACTCTACCTAAGTCTGTTAAGACTCAAGACCTATGTAACTCCTTGAAAGACTATTTCTTGGACACAATCTCCAGTATTAAGGCCAGTATTTCCAGCCCCTGCCCCAAGGAGGATTCCCTGGCCTTGACATCCAACCCGCACACCTTACACCACTTCTCTATCATAGATGCTCAGTCCCTACGGGCTCTTCTAGCTAGGGTAAAATCTGGCTCACCTAGGGACTGCTGTCCCCCATATATTCTTAAGGACGTCTTTTCATTTTTTTCTGTTCCCATCCTGACCTTTCTGAATGAGTCCTTGTCACAGGGTAGGGTCCCTAAAGCCTTTAAGGATGCAGTTGTGGTCCCCCTCCTACAAAAATCTGGAATGGACCCCGAGAATCTTACCAACTATAAGCCCATCTCTCTGCTTCCATATCTGGCCAAAGTCCTCGAAGCTCATGTAGCCACTTGTCTGTCTAATTTCATTGAGCAAACAGATCAACACGGACCCTCATCAAGCAGGGTTCTGCCCCGCCCACTCCACTGAGACTGTAATCCTAGCGGTACTGGACACCATGCGAGGTAATGCTGATTGGGGAATCCCCCAGGCCCTGCCAAGATCTTGTGAGGTATCCAGGCCACTGGATTCCCCCAGTTCCTCCTGCCAGTTATGTTTGTACACCAACTGGCCGGTCAAAGGGTCCCCAGACCCCTTCCAGTCCTTCTCACGCTCCTCTGGCTGCCAATCTGGTCTCAAAGAGCAAGGGTAGAACAGGGGCACAAAAGTACCCGCCGGCAATGGATCCAGCATCGTTCAACACCAGTCTGACTCAGTGTCTACCTCGAAGTAGAGGCCGGGTTCAACATCGGCTGGGGACACAGCCAACCCCAGTGGCGGGCATTGTGCCGGTAGAATTGGCGCCATGGGAGGCGTAATGAGGTCAACCAGTGACGATGCGGATCCAGGCCTGGATCCAGGGGGATCCAGTGGCACCGAGGCTGAAACTGCCAAAGCCACAGGCCCAGGGCCCCTAGCCGAGTCTGCGGGGCCCAAAGGCATGCTGGCGGTGTCAGACTACCCAAAGATGGCATGCATTGCTTTGTAGGGGAGAAGTCAAAGAGCGACAATACTTATTCAACTTGTTTTTGTGCCTTGACTTAACTGACCCAGATTGCGAAGACTTCGACTAAGAATGGTGCTGGCTCCGCAATCAGTCCCTTGACCTCCTCCATGACCAGGACCTTGAGCAAAGCAGAGCTGACTGCCGAGCCTCGAGGAGGTTTTGGGACTGCTCCCGCAAAGGCTTTGTGGCCATCGTCCGGCAGTTAGAGTTCGACTTGGGGTCTTGGTCGTGCTCCAGGCAGTAGAGGCACACGCAGTGCGGATCCATCACCGATATCAGTCGGTTACAGGAACCACAAGCCTTAAAGCCGAGCATCCCTCATGCACCAGGAGTCGATTGACTCAAAAACAACAAAGTCGACAAATGCGAGAAAAAAGCTCTGTCCAAAAATTACTGGGGGTACTGCTCTCTCCGGATCTGCGTTGCTGGCGTGGAAAAAGAAAGAACTGACGTCAGCGAGCAAGAGTGATGTCTATGTAGCTACCGCAACTTCATCCTAGCGACCACGACGATAATGACGAAGGCGGAGTCGACGGACTTCAAATTCCGACAAGCAGGGGTACTGCTGATTAAACACTTTCCGGATCCAGTCACATGCCTGGGGGTAATTCTAAGTTTAGGAATTTATAACTAACTGTTTCCTTCAGATATATTTGCTTCTGTCACACTCCAGAATTACAAAAAACGTGCTTAATTTTCTTCTTTCCTAACTGCTGAATGTGTACAGTTCATTCACAGGTATTTACATTTTGTTTGTGCATAAAAATTAAATATCACACTACATCCTTTTCATTCAAACTCCCTGTACCCCAGCAAGATTTTCAAATAATTAATTTATTTTTCTCTCCCTGACGTGAAATTGTGATGAGTTTGTAAACCCCAATCCTCATGTTAACAAAATAAGCAGCAATTTGTCAGAAGACATAGCCAATTATTTGACCTCTGTCTTTGATGCACAGCAAATGTGACAAAATGAATACACAATTTAAAGGCCTTTTTGTTGCATGTACTTTTGTGACCCAACAAACTTTGGCTGGAGACGCACCAGTGGGTCATGAACCACAGTTTGCGAAACACCGTTCTATGGTGAGAGTGGTACCACCAAAGAACTTGTGTACAGATTTCAATATAACAGAGGAAATGAAAATATAAACCATTAAAATCCTAAACAATAAATCTGTGTTTTCTGTTTCTCCCTTATGTTTCATTCCAGACTGCTGACGACTTGGACAGGACATTGACAATACAAAACAAAATCATTTTGATTGATTTATTACCTCTACTAATCAAAGACCATCAGCAAAAAAATGATTGTTCCAGGTAATTTTTAAAGAATGTCACATTAAAATCAACAGCAACTTTCTAGTTGCATAACTATTTGGAAATAGTGCACGTAGTAGATAACATTTAATACCATCTCATGTATACTAAAAGAGGGTCTGATGTTCTAGTAGTTTAATAACTCCAGACAAAGTCATCACTACGTTTTAAAGAGTGCCAAGATAGCCTGTTAAGATTATAGCATTTACCATGTTAGTAAAGTCTGATTAATGCTCACAAATTCTCAGGTACTTGTAGTCAAGAACCCATGGGAGAAATTATCTCCAAATGTGTTTAACGGCATCTCCAGTACTCAGATAACATTCTCTTCTACGTTAGTCTGTGTTATATGTGTGAACAGTTTCCAGTTGACCAAAGCATCCAATCCACTATTGTTTTCAATTAGAAAGTGTACATTCCTCGAAAAACACACTAAAGGATGGCATATTCTTTGCAGTGAATTATAACTGTAATGTAAGGATGAATCATTGTACGACTCTAGAACGCAGTCATTGCCTTCAATCTCAGCTCTTGCTAATACCCCACTTGAGTTAAGTATAGTTTTAAGGAATCACTAACTTAAATCTAAAACTGTTTCTGGCAGCACACAATAAGACTTCCTCAGGCTCCCTCAAGAGTTAATACAATAATGTACTGAATCTGAACTTTCTCCAAAGACTATACTTGGGACTACGACTCCTTTGAATTATAAGGCACTCAGGTTGGGATAATGTGCTGAATGAAAAAGGGAAATTGATTAAAAGTCTGATTTTAATACATCTTATGTGATTGAATATCTTGATTAATGATCACTAGGAATTATATCTCTTTTCACTCAGTGTCAATGTCAAACAACTACAGACTTAGATTCACAAAACTAGTTTGATAATCTGCACTGCATTGCACACCTATGCACAGGGGTTTATGTAAGATTTTAGATAAATAAGAAAGGTTTTGCAGTGTATAATTAAAGTCAACAAAAGCTGCATGGAGAAGGGCCTAGTTAAAGCATCAAGCATTCTGCATTGTTAAGCTGCAACACATTCTCTCTCCCCAGCACATGGTAGTTTAGGTGTTAAATAACTTGTGTGTTTGTATAGCACACATCTACCTGATGGCACTAATTTTTGCACTGCCCATGGATGAAAAGTTGAGTGCACCAGTGAGGATATTTGTCTATGAATGGTGTGCTAATTAAGGAGAGATCACTGGAGAAGATAAGTTAGTCTAAAGCCTGAAAGTACAATGCGAAGTGGAATACCCACTTTGTCTTTCCTTTAAGTTAATAATTGTAATGATATATACCACTGCTTTCCAAACTTTTTAGAATCACAACCTAATTTTTATAAAGTCAATATTGGCACCCCTCCTAGCTTTAATGGACATGAGTTGGTGTTTTTCAATATAATAGAAGCACTGTGTGGTAGTGCACTGTCATTTATATCAAGCACATTTTCCTTATAAATAGCCACTAAATTTCACATGCATACAGTTTTACTGATAAGACTTTATTGCACACAAATGATGTGTGCTCGTGTTTCAGTGAATATTTATTATTTGTGCATCACAAAGTAAAAGCTTCTTGATTTGTTTTTATCCTATTGAAATCTTTGTTTCCGTCACACTTCAGAAAAACAAAAAATGTACTTATTTTTTGCTTTCCTAACTGCTGAATGTATACAGTTAATTTACAGGTTTACATTTATTTGTGTATTACAAGTAGTTATCTCACTATTGCCTCTTCTTTCAAACTCCTGTACCCCACCAAGATTGTCAAATAATTAATTTTACTTTTCTATCTCTGACTTGAAATTGAGAGGACTTTGTAAACCCCAATCCTCATGTTCACAAAATAAGCAGGAATTTGTCAAAAGACATAGTCAAATATTTGACCTCCGTCTTTGATGCACAGCAAATGTGACAAAATGAAAACAGAATTTAAAAGCCTTTTTATTGCTTGTACTTTTATGACCCACCAACATCGGCTAGCGACCTACCAGTGGGTCAACAACCACAGTTTGCAAAACACCTTTCTATGGTGAGAATGGTACCACTAAAGAACCTGTGTACATATTTGAGGATGACAGAGGAAATGAATATAAACCATTAAACCCAAAACAAAAAATCTGTGTTTTCTGTTTCTCCCTTTTTTTTAATTCCAGGCTGCTGACGACTTGGACAGGACATTGACTATGCAAGGCAAAACCACTGCTTCAATGGTTCATTTAGTAACTGCAATAATAAAGCACATCCTCAAAAGAGTGATTTTTGCAGGTAATTTTGAATGAATGTCACATTAAAATCAACAGCAACTTTCTAGTTGCATAACTATTTCGAGCTAGAGCACATAGTAGATATCATTTAATACCATCTCATAAATATTAAAAGAGGGTCTGATGTTCTAGTGGTTTAATAACTCCAGACAAATTCATCACTACGTTTTAAAGAATGCCAAGATAGCATTATAAGATTATAGAAAAGACACAGGCAACGCGGGAGCAGACACTATAGCTCTGATTACCGCTACCTGTTCATGGCTGCTATGCGCCTTTGCTGATTTTAAAATGTGTCCTTGTGAAATTGAAATGCAATTTTTTTAAAAAACAATTCTGGTTAAGAATTTGCTAGTGACCTGTATGCTTTAGGGTGATTACAACTCATCTCATACCTTACCTGCCTACGAAACCGGCTCCCTCGCGCTCTCCTAACACACCCCAGGCTGCATCCGATCACGCCACACGGGCGAGGAGGCTCAGGCGGGGAGCGGCCACAAATGCAACAGGCAACGCGGGAGTGCAGCGGACGCGCGCAGCGGGCGTGCAGGTGGCGCACCGGTGGCGCGCCGAAGGTGCGCCAATGGCAAGCCCGTCGGTGCCCGTCCGCGCCCAGGGGCCAGATCCCCTGCACAAATTTTAACCTATTTCTCTGCGGAATTAAGAGCCCTTCATCGAGCGGACCGTACGATCTGCCCAGCCACTCATACACGCCTTAACCATACAGGCATTCTCCATATTCGAAAGACTCCTCATGAACTTCCGCATATTGTCTGCCACCAGGGGCAGGCATCACTCCTATTGCCACCAAAAATACTGTACTTTGGATGCTCTATCTTAACACCTGCTCCCTTGTCAAGCACCAGTTAGACATCTTCCTACTCTTGTTGTCAGACAAGCCAGACATTCTCTTTATTATAGAGACATGGTTGAACCTGGACTCCACTCCCGACATATTGGCAGCCCTTCCCCAACATTATTATATTCTACATGTCGACCGGCCAGCAGGGAAAGTGGGTGGCGGAGTAGCGGCTATTATCCACAAGGATCATACATTTACCTCCATGTCATCCCTAAATCTTCCTGCAGCAGACAACCTGATTGTCAAGCTTGATTCTTGCGCAGGGCCATTGATCTGTGTCCTGATATACAGACCCCCACAACATATGCCATCATTTCCTCTCTTACTGAGCGAGCAGCTGGCCATGCTGGCTACAGAATATGCTAAAATATTACTAATAGGTGATCTCAACTACCGGCATAATGATGTTCTCGGTGGGCCTCAGTCCACTGAGTTGACGGAAATGCTCTCAAATCTTAATTTCATCCACCATATCTCCTCGGCTACACATATTAAAGGTCATACCTTGGACCAGGTATGGACAACTAATCTCGAGGTTTCTATCCCCATAATACGTCTATGTATCTGGTCTGCCCACTATTTAATAAAATTCGTAATCTCGCTTCCCATGAGCATTATGACCCCGGCAATAATGGGGGGTCTGATCAGGAAATGGAGCACCGTTAATAAACAAGATTTCCTGGACAGCTTTATGAGTTCTATCCCCGCATCTAATCCTGATGTGGATCTTGCTAAAACTAACATCTCAGACTGCCTATTAGTAGCCATCAACAAACATGCCCCCTTCAAACAACTCCAACTCGCTCGCCGCTCTGAAGCCCAGAAATGGTTCTCACTCGACCTTAGAGCTCAAAAACTTGATCTACGTCAAAAAGAGAGGAAATGGAGACTTACATACTCTCCGGAAGGGAAACTCATCTACCTAGCTGCTCGCAAAGACTACAAAAAAGCCATTATTTCTGCCAAATCCTCCCATTTTTCAGTCCGAATCATAAACTCTGATAATAAATCAAGGATATCTTCACAATAGTGAATGAGCTATACAATGAAGAAAGAACTCTACCTAAGTCTGTTGCGACTCAAGACCTATGTAACTCCTTGAAAGACTATTTCTTGGACAAAATCTCCAGTATTAAGGCCAGTATTTCCAGCCCCTGCCCCAAGGAGGACTCCCTGGCCTTGACATCCAACTCGCACACCTTACACCACTTCTCTATCATAGATGCTCAGTCACTACGGGCTCTTCTAGCTAGGGTAAAATCTGGCTCACCTAGGGACTGCTGTCCCCCATATATTCTTAAGGACGTCTTTTCATTTTTTTCTGTTCCCATCCTGACCTTTCTGAATGAGTCCTTGTCGCAGGGTAGGGTCCCTAAAGCCTTTAAGGATGCAGTTGTGGTCCCCCTCCTACAAAAATCTGGAATGGACCCCGAGAATCTTACCAACTATAGGCCCATCTCCCTGCTTCCATATCTGGCCAAAGTCCTCGAAGCTCATGTAGCCACTTGTCTGTCTAATTTCATTGAGCAAACAGATCATCTGGACCCTCATCAAGCAGGGTTCCGCCCCGCCCACTCCACTGAGACTGTAATCCTAGCGGTACTGGACACCATGCGAGGTAATGCTGATTAGGGAATCCCCCAGGCCCTGCCAAGATCTTGTGAGGTATCCAGGCCACTGGATTCCCCCAGTTCCTCCTGCCAGTTATGTTTGTACACCTACTGGCCGGTCAAAGGGTCTCCAGACCCCTTCCAGTCCTTCTCACCCTCCTCTGGCTGCCAATCTGGTCTCAAAGAGCAAGGGTAGAACAGGGGCACAAAAGGACCCGCCGGCAATGGATCCAGCATCGTTCAACACCAGTCTGACTCAGTGTCTACCTCGAAGTAGAGGCCAGGTTCAACATCGGCTGGGGACACAGCCAACCCCAGTGGCGGGCATTGTGCCGGTAGAATTGGCGCCATGGGAGGCGTAATGAGGTCAACCAGTGACGATGCGGATCCAGGCCTGGATCCAGGGGGATCCAGTGGCACCGAGGCTGAAACTGCCAAAGCCACAGGCCCAGGGCCCCTAGCTGAGTCTGCGGGGCCCAAAGGCGTGCTGGCGGTGTCAGACTACCCAAAGATGGCATGCATTGCTTTGTAGGGGAGAAGTCAAAGAGCGACAATACTTATTCAACTTGTTTTTGTGCCTTGACTTAACTGACCCAGATTGCGAAGACTTCGACTAAGAATGGTGCTGGCTCCGCGATCAGTCCCTTGACCTCCTCCATGACCAGGACCTTGAGCAAAGCAGAGCAGACTGCCGAGCCTCGAGGAGGTTTCAGGACTGCTCACGCAAAGGCTTTGGGGCCATCGTCCGGCAGTCAGAGTTCGACTTGGGGTCTTGGTCGTGCTCCAGGCAGTAGAGGCACACGCGGTGCGGATCCATCACCGATATCAGTCGGTTACAGGAACCACAAGCCTTAAAGCCGAGCATCCCTCATGCACCAGAAGTCGATTGACTCAAAAACAACAAAGTCGACAAATGCGAGAAAAAAGCTCTGTCCAAAAATTACTGGGGGTACCGCTCTCTCCGGATCTGCGTTGCTGGCGTGGAAAAAGAAAGAACTGACATCAGCGAGCAAGAGCGATGTCTATGTAGCTACCGCAACTTCATCCTAGCGACCACGACGCTAATGACGAAGGCGGAGTCGACGGACTTCAAATTCCGACAAGCAGGGGTACTGCTGATTAAACACTTTCCGGATCCAGTCACATGCCTGGTGCCTGGAGGTAATTCTAAGTTAAGGAATTTATAACTAACTGTTTCCTTCAGATATATTTGTTTCTGTCACACTCCAGAATTACAAAAAACGTGCTTAATTTCTTCTTTCCTAACTGCTGAATGTGTACAGTTCATTGACAGGTATTTACATTTTGTTTGTGCATAAAAAGTAAATATCACACTATATCCTTTTCATTCAAACTCCCTGTACCCCAGCAAGATTTTCAAATAATTAATTTATTTTTCTCTCCCTGACGTGAAATTGTGATGAGTTTGTAAACCCCAATCCTCATGTTAACAAAATAAGCAGCAATTTGTCAGAAGACATAGCCAATTATTTGACCTCTGTCTTTGATGCACAGCAAATGTGACAAAATTAATACACAATTTAAAGGCCTTTTTGTTGCATGTACTTTTGTGACCCAACAAACTTTGGCTGGTGACGCACCAGTGGGTCATGAACCACAGTTTGCGAAACACCGTTCTATGGTGAGAGTGGTACCACCAAAGAACTTGTGTACAGATTTCAATATAACAGAGGAAATGAAAATATAAACCATTAAAATCCTAAACAATAAATCTGTGTTTTCTGTTTCTCCCTTATGTTTTATTCCAGACTGCTGACGACTTGGACAGGACATTGACAATACAAAACAAAATCATTTTGATTGATTTATTACCTCTACTAATCAAAGACCGTCAGCAAAAAAATTATTTTTCCAGGTAATTTTTAAAGAATGTCACATTAAAATCAACAGCAACTTTCTAGTTGCATAACTATTTGGAAATAGTGCACGTAGTAGATAACATTTAATACCATCTCATGTATACTAAAAGAGGGTCTGATGTTCTAGTAGTTTAATAACTCCAGACAAAGTCATCACTACGTTTTAAAGAGTGCCAAGATAGCCTGTTAAGATTATAGCATTTACCATGTTAGTAAAGTCTGATTAATGCTCACAAATTCTCAGGTACTTGTAGTCAAGAACCCATGGGAGAAATTATCTCCAAATGTGGTTAACGGCATCTCCAGTACTCAGATAACATTCTCTTCTACGTTAGTCTGTGTTATATGTGTGAACAGTTTCCAGTTGACCAAAGCATCCAATCCACTATTGTTTTCAATTAGAAAGTGTACATTCCTCGAAAAACACACTAAAGGATGGCATATTCTTTGCAGTGAATTATAACTGTAATGTAAGGATGAACCATTGTACGACTCTAGAACGCAGTCATTGCCTTCAATCTCAGCTCTTGCTAATACCCCACTTGAGTTAAGTATAGTTTTAAGGAATCACTAACTTAAATCTAAAACTGTTTCTGGCAGCACACAATAAGACTTCCTCAGGCTCCCTCAAGAGTTAATACAATAATGTACTGAATCTGAACTTTCTCCAAAGACTATACTTGGGACTACGACTCCTCTGAATTATAAGGCTCTCAGGTTGGGATAATGTGCTGAATGAAAAAGGGAAATTGATTAAAAGTCTGATTTTAATACATCTTATGTGATTGAATATCTTGATTAATGATCACTAGGAATTATATCTCTTTTCACTCAGTGTCAATGTCAAACAACTACAGACTCAGATTCACAAAACTAGTTTGATAGTCTGCACTGCATTGCACACCTATGCACAGGGGTTTATGTAAGATTTTAGATAATTAAGAAAGGTTTTGCAGTGTATAATTAAAGTCAACAAAAGCTGCATGGAGAAGGGCCTAGTTAAAGCATCAAGCATTCTGCATTGTTAAGCTGCAACACATTCTCTCTCTCCAGCACATGGTAGTTTAGGTGTTAAATAACTTGTGTGTTTGTATAGCACACATCTACCTGATGGTACTAATTTTTGCACTGCCCATGGATGAAAAGTTGAGTGCACCAGTGAGGATATTTGTCTATGAATGGTGTGCTAATTAAGGAGAGATCACTGGAGAAGATAAGTTAGTCTAAAGCCTGAAAGTACAATGCGAAGTGGAATACCCACTTTGTCTTTCCTTTAAGTTAATAATTGTAATGATATATACCACTGCTTTCCAAACTTTTTAGAATCACAACCTAATTTTTATAAAGTCAATATTGGCACCCCTCCTAGCTTTAATGGACATGAGTTGGTGTTTTTCAATATAATAGAAGCATTGTGTGGTAGTGCACTGTCATTTATATCAAGCACATTTTCCTTATAAATAGCCACTAAATTTCACATGCATACAGTTTTACTGATAAGACTTTATTGCACACAAATGATGTGTGCTCGTGTTTCAGTGAATATTTATTATTTGTGCATCACAAAGTAAAAGCTTCTTGATTTGTTTTTATCCTATTGAAATCTTTGTTTCCGTCACACTTCAGAAAAACAAAAAATGTACTTATTTTTTGCTTTCCTAACTGCTGAATGTATACAGTTAATTTACAGGTTTACATTTATTTGTGTATTACAAGTAATTATCTCACTATTGCCTCTTCTTTCAAACTCCTGTACCCCACCAAGATTGTCAAATAATTAATTTTACTTTTCTATCTCTGACTTGAAATTGAGAGGACTTTGTAAACCCCAATCCTCATGTTCACAAAATAAGCAGGAATTTGTCAAAAGACATAGTCAAATATTTGACCTCCGTCTTTGATGCACAGCAAATGTGACAAAATGAAAACAGAATTTAAAAGCCTTTTTATTGCTTGTACTTTTATGACCCACCAACATCGGCTAGCGACCTACCAGTGGGTCAACAACCACAGTTTGCAAAACACCTTTCTATGGTGAGAATGGTACCACTAAAGAACCTGTGTACATATTTGAGCATGACAGAGGAAATGAATATAAACCATTAAACCCAAAACAAAAAATCTGTGTTTTCTGTTTCTCCCTTTTTTTTAATTCCAGGCTGCTGACGACTTGGACAGGACATTGACTATGCAAGGCAAAACCACTGCTTCAATGGTTC
Organism: Lissotriton helveticus; assembly: GCF_964261635.1. Classification (NCBI taxonomy): domain Eukaryota; kingdom Metazoa; phylum Chordata; class Amphibia; order Caudata; family Salamandridae; genus Lissotriton; species Lissotriton helveticus. The sequence continues at coordinate 791,201,420 of NC_136071.1, read as the reverse complement.
ATTTAGTAACTGCAATAATAAAGCACATCCTCAAAAGAGTGATTTTTGCAGGTAATTTTGAATGAATGTCACATTAAAATCAACAGCAACTTTCTAGTTGCATAACTATTTCGAGCTAGAGCACATAGTAGATATCATTTAATACCATCTCATAAATATTAAAAGAGGGTCTGATGTTCTAGTGGTTTAATAACTCCAGACAAATTCATCACTACGTTTTAAAGAATGCCAAGATAGCATTATAAGATTATAGAAAAGACACAGGCAACGCGGGAGCAGACACTATAGCTCTGATTACCGCTACCTGTTCATGGCTGCTATGCGCCTTTGCTGATTTTAAAATGTGTCCGTGTGAAATTGAAATGCAATTTTTTTTAAAAACAATTCTGGTTAAGAATTTGCTAGTGACCTGTATGCTTTAGGGTGATTACAACTCATCCCATACCTTACCTGCCTACGAAACCGGCTCCCTCGCGCTCTCCTAACACACCCCAGGCTGCATCCGATCACGCCACACGGGCGAGGAGGCTCAGGCGGGGAGCGGCCACAAATGCAACAGGCAACGCGGGAGTGCAGCGGACGCGCGCAGCGGGCGTGCAGGTGGCGCACAGGTGGCGCGCCGAAGGTGCGCCAATGGCAAGCCCGTCGGTGCCCGTCCGCGCCCGTACGGGCCCAGGGGCCAGATCCCCTGCACAAATTTGAACCTATTTCTCTGCGGAATTAAGAGCCCTTCATCGAGCGGACCGTGCGATCTGCCCAGCCACTCATACACGCCTTAACCATACAGGCATTCTCCATATTCGAAAGACTCCTCATGAACTTCCGCATATTGTCTGCCACCAGGGGCAGGCATCACTCCTATTGCCACCAAAAATACTGTACTTCGGATGCTCTATCTTAACACCTGCTCCCTTGTCAAGCACCAGTTAGACATCTTCCTACTCTTGTTGTCAGACAAGCCAGACATTCTCTTTATTATAGAGACATGGTTGAACCTGGACTCCACTCCCGACATATTGGCAGCCCTTCCCCAACATTATTATATTCTACATGTCGACCGGCCAGCAGGGAAAGTGGGTGGCGGAGTAGCGGCTATTATCCACAAGGATCATACATTTACCTCCATGTCATCCCTAAATCTTCCTGCAGCAGACAACCTGATTGTCAAGCTTGATTCTTGCGCAGGGCCATTGATCTGTGTCCTGATATACAGACCCCCACAACATATGCCATCATTTCCTCTCTTACTGAGCGAGCAGCTGGCCATGCTGGCTACAGAATATGCCAAAATATTACTAATAGGTGATCTCAACTACCGGCATAATGATGTTCTCGGTGGGCCTCAGTCCACTGAGTTGACGGAAATGCTCTCAAATCTTAATTTCATCCACCATATCTCCTCGGCTACACATATTAAAGGTCATACCTTGGACCAGGTATGGACAACTAATCTCGAGGTTTCTATCCCCATAATACGTCTATGTATCTGGTCTGCCCACTATTTAATAAAATTCGTAATCTCGCTTCCCATGAGCATTATGACCCCGGCAATAATGGGGGGTCTGATCAGGAAATGGAGCACCGTTAATAAGTAAGATTTCCTGGACAGCCTTATGAGTTCTATCCCCGCATCTAATCCTGATGTGGATCTTGCTAAAACTAACATCTCAGACTGCCTATTAGTAGCCATCAACAAACATGCCCCCTTCAAACAACTCCAACTCGCTCGCCGCTCTGAAGCCCAGAAATGGTTCTCACCCGACCTTAGAGCTCAAAAACTTGATCTACGTCAAAAAGAGAGGAAATGGAGACTTACATACTCTCCGGAAGGGAAACTCATCTACCTAGCTGCTCGCAAAGACTACAAAAAAGCCATTATTTCTGCCAAATCCTCCCATTTTTCAGTCCGAATCATAAACTCTGATAATAAATCAAGGATATCTTCACAATAGTGAATGAGCTATCCAATGAAGAAAGAACTCTACCTAAGTCTGTTGCGACTCAAGACCTATGTAACTCCTTGAAAGACTATTTCTTGGACAAAATCTCCAGTATTAAGGCCAGTATTTCCAGCCCCTGCCCCAAGGAGGACTCCCTGGCCTTGACATCCAACTCGCACACCTTACACCACTTCTCTATCATAGATGCTCAGTCACTACGGGCTCTTCTAGCTAGGGTAAAATCTGGCTCACCTAGGGACTGCTGTCCCCCATATATTCTTAAGGACGTCTTTTCATTTTTTTCTGTTCCCATCCTGACCTTTCTGAATGAGTCCTTGTCGCAGGGTAGGGTCCCTAAAGCCTTTAAGGATGCAGTTGTGGTCCCCCTCCTACAAAAATCTGGAATGGACCCCGAGAATCTTACCAACTATAGGCCCATCTCCCTGCTTCCATATCTGGCCAAAGTCCTCGAAGCTCATGTAGCCACTTGTCTGTCTAATTTCATTGAGCAAACAGATCATCTGGACCCTCATCAAGCAGGGTTCCGCCCCGCCCACTCCACTGAGACTGTAATCCTAGCGGTACTGGACACCATGCGAGGTAATGCTGATTGGGGAATCCCCCAGGCCCTGGTACTCTTGGACCTCTCTGCCACGTTCGACACGGTCTATCATGACATCTTAATGGACTGTGTCGAACAGGCTGGCATTAGTGGCCCACCCCATAGCTGGATTGCGTCCTTCCTCAGCGGCCGCACCCAAGTGGTTTGCTAGGCCCCCTTCATTGCCTCTAAACTACTTACGACCTGTGGAGTCCCTCAGGGATCCTCACTTTTCCCTCTGCTATTTAATCTGTATCTGCTACCCCTGATTAAGTCTCTAAAGTCTAATGAAACTATCACCTTTAATTATGCTGACGATCTTACGCTGATTTTTACGATCGATAATTCCCCTGAGTCTATCCAGCAATTCCAGGGCACCATGCTCCACATCCGCCAGTGGATGGACTAAAACCACCTGAAACTGAACCCTGGTAATACAGAGATTATCCTGAATGGGAGGTGTCAAAATTTTGGGGCCCACACTATTGGCCCACAGAACTCGGTTCCCCCCCTACTCCCTCTTCTTCATTAAAAAGACTAGGGGTGACTATTAATAGTGATCTATCCTTGAAAACCCATATAGGCACAGTGGTATCCACCTGCTTTTTTCAACTGCGCAGGATTAGGAATATCAGTCGCATGCTCACCCATTCGGCTCTGATTCAGGTGGTGATAGCCTTGGTGCTATCTCACCTGGACTACGCCAATTCTATCTACTTGGGCTTACCGATTTTTCTCAGCAAGCGCCTCCAGTTAGTTCAGAACCAGGCAGCCAGATTAATCCATCAGCAACCAAGATGGCAATCTGCCAGACCCCTGCTGAGAAAACTTCATTGGCTTCCCATCTCTCAACGTACAGTATTTAAGACGGCCTGTATTATCTTTAAGTCCCTGCATGATTGCAGCCCCAAATTCATTAAATGTCTTTTACCCAGGTACACTCCCTCCCGCCTTGACAGGCTCGGCATTTCGATCGGATTTTTGCCACGATACACCTCTATGAGATGCGCTATCTCTACGCGCAACGAGAATTTACCCTCTGGGGTACCTTACAAAAGCCTGGGCCACCTGCCCATGATCCCTAACAAAAATATTGATAGGACTCTGTGATTTCTTGTGGGCCTTTTCCGGACTCTGAGCTCCTCTCTTATTGGAGAAATTTTTGTGAGTTTGAATCTATCTACGACAGATCGACCCATCGTTGTGATTTCTCATCCTGGATTTAGATCTACCATCTCTTTTGAGTCGAAATTCAGTCTTTTTGTGAAGCATCCTATTGTTACCGTGCATCGCCCACGTTTCTCCCTCTCTGAAGATAGGGATATGATTGAATAATATGATGTGAAGCTGCAGCCTGGATTCCATTTTTCAACGCAAAACTCTATAAAAAGCATTGTATTTAATTATAGTTTTGAACTTTTTTGGTATATTGCTGATGTTCTGACAAATCACTGAAGAAATTTCATGTACCTTATTCTGCGCCCTGACGAAGGATTGGAGAATATCGGTCCTGTTCCGAAACGCGCGTCGGCGCTTGTTGTTCTGTTGTTTCTTTTTCTTTTCTTGTATGTTGTTTTTAATGATGTATATATATGAATGTTTCTCTTTTGTGAATTGTTTGTGATTTCTGTATATAGTGTTGAGTGGTATGACTGATGATGGTTTGGATGAGTGTGATTCGTGATTATATTGAAGTTGTGAGCGGGCAGGCTGCACTTTTGTGTTTGAAATGTAAATAGGGTATGTATATATAGTTATGTCTTTATGGTTTTTGATCTAACAAATGAAAAGAAATGTTCTCAAAAAATAAATAGACATATGCTTTTTGAACAAATAATTCCTGTGTGGGACAATGATGATGTTTTGAATCAAAGATAAGAGCGTTTGCCTTTTTCTGTATTTTTTGATCTAGGGGGGGTTTCCATGTGTTTGATTTCACACTCCCTCCCGATCCTCCGTTCTGCCAGTCTTCAACTTTTGGTTACCCCGTCATTTAAGCTACAACGATAAGGCAGTTGCAGGTTTGCAACTTTAGCTCCTAGACTCTGGAATTCCCTTCCTTAGAAATTCGATCCTGTAACAACCTTCTGAGTTTTAGGAAAATGTTAAAAACTTGGCTGTTCTCACAGGCCCGTGTGTAAGACGTCCCAGGTTCCAGTACAGGCTATAGCAAGCGCCAAGTAACCACTCGGTGAACGTGCGCTTTATAAGACATTATTAACATAACATAACATATAGCATTTACCTTGTTAGTAAAGTCTGATTAATGCTCACAAATTCTCAGGTAGTTGTAGTCAACAATCCATGTGAGAAATTATCTCCAAATGTGGTTAACGACATATCCAGTACTCAAAGTACATTCTCTTCTACGTTATTCTGTGTTATATGTGTGAACAGTTTCCAGTTGACCAAAACATCCACTGCATATTGTTTTCAATTTGAAAGTGTACCTTCCTTGAAAAACACACTGAAGGATGGCATATTCTCTGCAGTGAATTATAACTGTAATGTAAGGATGAACCATTGTACGACTCTAGAACGCAGTCATGGCCTTCAACCTCAACCTCTTGCTAATAATCCACTTGAGTTAAGTATAGTTTTAAGGAATCACTAACTTAAATCTAAAATTGTTTCTGGCAGCACACAATAAGACTTCCTCAGGCTCCCTCAAGTGTTAATACAATAATGTACTGAATCTGAACTTTGTCCAAAGACAATACTTGGGACTACGACTCCTCTGAAGTATAAGGCACTCAGGTTGGGATAATGTGCTGAATGAATAAGGAAAATCGAATAAAAGTCTAATTTTATTACATCATATGTGATAGAATATCTTGATTAATGATGACTAGGAATTATATCTCTTTTCACTCAGTGTCAATGTCAAACAGCTACAGACTCAGATGCACAAAACTAGTTTGATACTCAGCACTACATTGCATACCTTTGCACAGGGGTTTATTTAAGATTTTAGGTAATTCAGAAAGGTTTTGCAGTATATAAGTAAAGTCAACAAACGCTGCATGGTGAAGGGCCTAGTTAAAGCATCAAGCATACTGCATTGTTGAGCTGCCACACATTCTCTCTCACCGGCACATGGTAGTTTGGGTGTTAAATAACTTGTCTGATTGTAAAGTGCACATCTACCTGGGGATTTTTGGGACTTATAGAATATATATTTATTTTTTTACTCAACTGAATGGCACTCATTTTTGCACTGCCCAGGGATGAAAAGTTGAGTGCACCAGTGAGGATATTTGTCTATGAATGGTGTGATAATTAAGGAGAGATCACTGCAGAAGATAAGTTAGTCTAAAGCCTGAAAGTACAATGCGAAGTGGATTACCTACTTTGTCTTTCCTTTAAATTAATAATTTTAATGATATATACCCCTACTTTCCGAACTGTTGAGAACCACAACCTAATTTTTAGAAAGTCAATACTGGCACCCCGCCTAGCTTTAATGGACATGAGTTGGTGTTTTTCAATATAATTGAAGCACTGTGTGGTAGTGCACTGTTACTTATATAAAGCATATTTTCCTGTGAAGTGGCCACTAAATTTCACATGCATACAGTTTTACTGATAAGACTTTACCGCACACAAATGATAATGTGTGCTTGTGTTTCAGTAAATATTTATTATTTGTGCATCACAAAGTAAAAGCTTCTTGATTTATTTTTATCCTATTGAAATATTTGTTTCCGTCATACTTCAGAATTACAAAAAATGTACTTTGATGCACAGCAAATGTGACACAATGAAAACAGAATGTAAAAGCCTTTTTATTGCTTGTACTTTTATGACCCACTAACATCGGCTAGCGACCTACCAGTGGGTCAACAACCACAGTTTGCGAAACACCTTTCTATGGTGAGAATGGTACCACTAAAGAACCTGTGTACATACTTGAGCATGACAGAGGAAATGAATATAAACCATTATAGCCCAAAACAATAAGTCTGTGTTTTCTGTTTCTCTTTTTTTTTTTTATTCCAAGCTGCTGACGACTTGGACAGGACATTGACTATGCAAGGCAAAACCATTGCTTCAATGGTTCATTTATTAACTGTAATAATAAAGCACATCATCAAAAGAGTGATTTTTCCAGGTAATTTTGAATGAATGTCACATTAAAATCAACATCATCTTTCTAGTTGCATAACTATTTGGAGATAGTGCACATAGTAGATATCATTTAATACCATCTCATAAATATTAAAAGAGGGTCTGATGTTCTAGTGGTTTAATAACTCCAGACAAAGTCATCACTGAGTTTTAAAGAATGCCAAGGTAGCAGTTTAGGATTCTAGCATTTACCTTGTTATTATAGTCTGATTAATGCTCACAAATTCTCAGGTAGTTGTAGTCAAAAACCCATGTGAGTAATTATCTCCAAATGTGGTAACGGCATATTCAGTACTCAAAGTACATTCTCTTCTACGTTATTCTGTGTTATATATGTGAACAGTTTCCAGTTGACCAAAGCATCCACTCCACTATTGGTTTCAATTAGAAAGTGTACCTTCTTTGAAAAACACACGGAAGGAAGGCATATTCTCTGCAGTGAATTATAACTACAATGTCAAAATGAACCATTGTACGACTGTAGAACACAGTGATTGCCTTCAATCTCAAGCTCTTGCTAATACCCCACTTGAGTTAAGTATAGTTTTAAGGAATCACTAACTTAAATCTAAAACTGTTTCTGGCAGCACACAATAAGACTTCCTCAGGCTCCCTCAAATGTTAATACAATAATGTACTGAATCTGAACTTCTCCAAGGACAATATTTGGGACTACGACTCCTCTGAAGTATAAGGCACTCAGGTTGGGATAATGTGCTGAATGAATTAGGAAAATTGATTAAAAGTCTGATTTTAATACATCTTATGTGATTGAATATCTTGATTAATGATCACTAGGAATTATATCTCTTTTCACTCAGTGTCAATGTCAAACAACTACAGACTCAGATTCACAAAATTAGTTTGATAAACTGCACTGCGTTGCACACCTTTGCACACACATTCTCTCTCTCCAGTACATGGTAGTTTGGGTGTCACTTGTGTGTTTGTAAAGTGCACATCTATCTGGGGATTTTTTGGACTTCTAGAATATATATTTTCTTTTTACTCACCTGAATGGCGCTCATTTGTGCACTGCTCATGGATGAAAAGTTGAGCGCACAAGTGAGGATATTTGTCTATGAATGGTGTGCTAATTAAGGAGAGATCACTGCTGAAGGTAAGTTGGTCTAAAGCCTGAAAGAACAATCGAAGTGGATAACCTACTTTGTCTTTCCTTTAAATTAATAATTTTAATGTTATATACCACTGCTTTCCAAACTTTTTAGAACCACAACCTAATTTTTAGAAAGTCAAGCGAGCACTCCAACAACGCTGTGACTCAGGCAGAAATCAATGAGCACGTCAGGGTACCAGTCCATCTTCCCTCCCTACATGTGGGTGCAAATATTTGCGGTCATGTGAAAAGGTGACACAAGATTACACAAGATTACATCAGATCCCTGAGTTTTGGACCTAGTCACCAGGGGTCACACTCTAGAATTCCTTCAGTGGACACCAACCCCCCCCACTCAAGGCTCCCCCCTCCCCTCGTCTTTACCTACTACAAAAGGAAGTTTGGGCAATGCATCTCAAGGATTCTAGAGAGAAGGTGCCATTCGTCCAGAAAGGGAAGGGTTTTTATTCTCGTTTTTTCCTAATAAAAAAGAAATCAGGAGACTGGAGGCCGATTCTGGACCTAAGAAATCTCAAGAAGTTTCTCAAGAAGCAGACGTTCAGGATGGTAACACTCTCAGATATCCTGGGTTGCTTTAACATTTGCATCTAGTATTGTAAAATAATTCATAAGAGGACTTTTCCGCACTTTTCCCCCTGTGGATGTGCCTCCTCCGGAATGGAGGCTCAATGTAGTACTGGCGCAGTTGATGAGACAACCGTTTGAACCAATTCACAAAGTGGAGCTTAAGTTTCTCACATGGAAGGCATCCCTCTTACTAGCTCTTACTTCTGCAAGCAGGGTGAGTGAAATGCAAGCCTTTACAATCAAAGAACCTTTTCGACATTTCATTGAAAACTATGTAACTTTATGGACAAACCAGACATTTATACCAAAGGTTCCAACACAATTCCATCTCAACGAACCGGTGATACTGCAATCTTTCTTTCCAAATCCATCCAGCCCGACAGAATGGGTACTGCAAACTTTCGATGTCAAGAGATGTTCGAAGTTCTACCTACACAAAACAAAAGAGACAAGAAACACAGATCAGCTCCTGGTTGCTTACGACAAGGAAAACATGGAACAGCTATAACAAAGGCTACGATCACTAGAGGTTTCTCATCTACGATTCAGTTCTGCCACAATTAGGCTAACAAGCCCCTGACAGCAAGGGCTAAGGCACACTCCACAAGAACAATTTCTGCATCTACAGCTTGGTTTGCTGGAGTGAAATTAGACAAAATATGCCGTGCTGCAACATGGAAGAATGTCCACGCGTTTACAATGCATTACTGTCTGCAAGCAAGGGGGAACAAGAAGATGCAGCGGTTGGACAAGCACTTATGCAACATCTCTTTAAATAAGGTCAGCCTCTTTTGTTTGACAGAAGAGGAGCTTTTTCTTTATTTAATAACAGTATTGCATATGTCTGAAATGTACATACAAACGCTGATACAAAATTATATGTGTGTATATATTACCAACTCTGGGTCCCAACAGTGGAACTGTGTCTTGATCCCACATTGGATGGCGTCCAATATTACCTTCTGCTTGGTTTTCTCTGAACTCCTTTCGTTGAGGTGTGTCAGACTCTGAGCTTCCATAGCTAACTGCTGTACATGATTATTGGGCTTTGTTGACTGCAGTTTCTGGACTATAGCGCAGTACAGCAGGTCCGAACAATGAAACGGGGTTTTTATTCTATGATTGAGGATGTCAGAAGTTAAAGTCTGTGATGATTTCTGTGAACCCCCTCCGATCAGGTGCAACCAACTCTTGGTCCGAACAGTGGAATGGTGTATTGATCCCACAGTGGAGTATGTTAGAACTGCATCTGAGAGTGGAGATGGAGGTACTTCCTTTGACCAGCTGCAACCAACTCTGGGTCCCAACAGTGGAACGATGTCTTGATCCCATAATGGATGATGTTAGAACTGCATCTGAGAGTGGAGATGAAGGTATGTCCTTCGACCAGGTGCAACCAACTGTAGGTCCGAACAGTGGAACGTGTATTGATCCCACAGTGTACTATGTTAGAACTGCATCTGAGAGTGGAGATGAAGGTACTCCCTTTGACTAGGTGGAACCAACTCTAGGTTCCAACAGTGGAACCATGTCTTGATTCCACAATGGAAGATGTCCGATATTACATTCTGCTTGTTCGAACAGCAGGTTCGAACAGTGAAACAAGGTCTTAATTCTATGATTGAGGATGTCAGAAGTTAAAAGAGTGTGATGATTTTAGTGTAAAGCTTCTGATGAGGCGCAACCAACTCTAGGTACCAACAGTGGAATGATGTCTTGATCCCTCAATGGACCATGTTAGAAGTGGATCTGAGAGTGGAGATGAAGGTACTCTCTTCGAGTAGGTGTAAGAAACTCTAGGTCCCAACAGTGGAACTATGTCTTGATCACACAATGGACGATGTTCGATATTACCTGTTGCTGGTTTTTCACAGAACTCCCTCTGTTGAGGTGCATCAGATTCTGTGCTTCTGTAGATAAGTGCTGCACATGTGTATTGGGCTTAGTTGACTGGTATCACTTGGAATACACCATGGTACAGCAGGTCCAAACAGTGAGATGGGGTCCTAATTATATGAGTAAGGATGTTAGAAGTTAAAGTTTGTGAGGATTCTGTGTACCCCCTCCGATGAGGTGCAAGCAACTCTAGGTCCCAACGGTGGAATGGTGTCTTCATCCCACAATGGACGATGTTAGAACAGTATCTGAGAGTGGAGATGGAGGTATTCCCTTCTACCAGCTGCAACCAACTCTAGGTTCCAAAAGTAGAACGGTTTGTCGACAGCACAATGGACGATGTTAGAACAGTATCTGAGAGTGGAGATGGAGGTATTCCCTTCTACCAGCTGCAACCAACTCTAGGTTCCAAAAGTAGAACGGTTTGTCGACAGCACAATGGACGATGGTAGAACTGTATTTGAGAGTGGAGATGAAAGTACTCTCTTCGATCAGGTGCATTCAACTCTAGGTCCCTACATTGAAACGGTGTCTTGATTCCACAATGGATGATGTCCGATATTACCTGCTGCTTGCTTTTCTCAGAAGTTTGTGTGTTGAGGTGCATCACAGTCTGTGCTTCCATAGCTAACTGCTGCACATCATTATTGGGCTTGGTTGACACTAGTCGGTGGAGTATTCTGTGGTACAGCAGGTGCGAACAGTGAAATGGGGTCTTGATTCTATAATTGAGGATGTCATAAGTTAAAGTCTGTGATTTCTGTGTAGCCCGTCTGATCAGGTGCAACCAACTCCGTGCTTTCAAATCCAACGGCATGTGGCTGTGAGTTGTGAATGACCACTGTATTTGGTCTAGACTGCGGTCTGCAGGGTTCACAATGTAGTTGAGTGGTAAAGGTTTAATGTCAGAATACAGTAGTAATTAGAACATCTATTGAAACATACACAATATTCTTTTAGTATGCTTGCTTCAAGAAGTTCTTTTTATATGAGTTATAGGTTTAGTAAAATGACCAAATTCATCTTGCAAGTCCAAAGGAACAGTGAATAGATTAGACTGTGGAGAGATTAAATCCCAATTCGAATTGTTTTGATTTATTCATTGTAGAGTTCTCTGTAATTTATATTGTTTTATTTTTTAAAGAGGGAGTGAGAAAAAGTATTGATGGTTGTGTGTGTGAGTACTGCCTTCAATTAACAATGCAGACAGTAGTGTTCACAATTCAGATAGAGTTGCTATTGTAGATGATGCAGTACTGTAAGAGAAGAGATTGCTGTAGAGGGCTCTGTCTGCACCACTTATGCGCATCATTGCAGGCTCCGCACACATTTTCTTTGCTTCGCGTATTGCAAACTGTAGAGCTCAAGTGAATGCTACGTGACTGTGGGCCCTTGCTGAACGCTCTCTTTGGCCCATACTGCAGACTTCAGTGTTCACATTTGACATTGAGTCGGTATTGTAGATGATGCAGTCCTGTAGGAAAAGACATTGCTCCAGTGTGGTCTGTCTGCACCGCTCATACGCATCATTGCGGGCTCTGCACACGTTTTTTGCTTCGTGTATTGCAAACCGTAGAGCTCAAGTAAATGACACGTTGCTGTGGTCCATTGCTGAACGCTCTCTCTGGCCTATACTGCAGACTTCAGTGTCCACATTTGACATTGAATCGGTATTATAGATGATGCCGTCCTGTAGGAAAAGACATTGCTCCAGTGCGCTCTGTCTGCACCACTCATATGCATCATTGCAGGCTCTGCACATGTTTTTTTGCTTCGTGTATTGAAAACTGCGGAGCTCAAGTGAATGCCAGGTGGCTATGCGCTCTTGCTGACTGCTCTCTCTAGCCTACACTGCAGACAGCAGTGTTCACAATTTAGATTGAGTTGCTATTGTAGATGATGCAGTCCTGTAGGAAAAGACATCGCTCCAGTGTGCTCTGTCTGCACCACTCATACGCATCATTGTGGGCTCTGCACACGTTTTTTTGCTTCGTGTATTGCAAACCGTAGAGCTCAAGTCAATGCCACGGGGCTGTGGGCCCTTGCTGAACGCTCTCTGTGGCCTATACTGCAGACTTCAGTGTCCCCATTTGACATTGAGTCGGTATTGTAGATGATACAGTGCTGTAGGAAGAGACATTGCTCAAGTGCGCTCTGTCAGCACCACTCATATGCATCATTGGAGGCTCTGCACACGTTTATTAGCTTTGTGTATTGTAAACTGTAGAGCTCAAGTGAATGCCAGATGGCTGTGGGCTCTTGCCGAATGCTCTCTCTGGCCTATACTGCAGACTTCAGTGTTCACAATTGAGATTGAGTCGCTATTGTATATAAAGAAGACCTGTAAGAGACGAGATTTCTGTAGTGTGCTCTGTATGCACCACTTATACGCATCATTGCAGGCTCCACACACGTTTTCTTTGCTTCGCGTTTTGCAAACTTACGAGCTCAAGTGAATGCTACGTGACTGTGGGCCCTTGCTGAACGCTCTCTCTGGCCTATACTGCAGACTTCAGTATCCACATTTGACATTGAGTCGGTATTATAGATGATGCAGTCCTGTAGGAAAAGACATTGCTCCAGTGCGCTCTGTCTGCACCACTCATATGCATCATTGGAGTCCCTGCACACGTTTATTTGCTTTGTGTATTGCAAACTAAACTGTAGAGCTCAAGTGAATGCCAAGGGGCTGTGGGCTCTTGCTGACTGCTCTCTCTGGCCTACACTGCAGACAGCAGTGTTCACAATTGAGATTGAGTCGCTATTGTTTATAAAGTAGACCTGTAAGAGATGAGATTTCGGTAGTGTGCTCTGTCTCCACCACTTATAAGCATCATTGCAGGCTCCGCACATGTTTTCTTTGCTTCGCGTATTGCAAACTGTAGAGCTCAAGTGAATGCTACGTGACTGTGGGGCCTTGCTGAACGCTCTCTCTGGCCTATACTGCAGACTTCAGTGTTCACATTTGACATTGGGTCGGTATTGTAGACGATGCAGTCCTGTAGGAAAAGACATCGCTCCAGTGTGCAATGTCTGCACCACTCATACGCATCATTGTGGACTCTGCACACGTTTTTTTGCTTCGTGTATTGCAAACCGTAGAGCTCAAGTCAATGCCACGGGGCTGTGGGCCCTTGCTGAACGCTCTCTGTGGCCTATACTGCAGACTTCAGTGTCCACATTTGACATTGAGTCGGTATTAGAGATGATGCAGTCCTGTAGGAAAAGACATTGCTCCAGTGCGTTCTGTCTGCACCACACATATGCATCATTGCAGGCTCTGCACATGGTTTTTTTGCTTCGTGTATTGCAAACTGTGGAGCTCAAGTGAATGTCAGGTGGCTGTGCACTTTTGCTGACTGCTCTCTCTGGCCTACACTGCAGACAGCAGTGTTCACAATTCAGATCGAGTCGCTATTGTAGATGAAGTAGACCTGTAAGAGAAGAGATTGCTGTAGTGTGCTCTGTCTGCACCACTTATAAACATCATTGCAGGCTCCGCACATGTTTTCTTTGCTTCGCGTATTGCAAACTGTAGAGCTCAAGTGAATGCTACGTGACTGTGGGCCCTTGCTAAACGCTCTCTGTGGCCTATACTGCAGACTTCAGTGTCCACATTTGACATTGAGTCGGTATTGTAGATGATGCAGTCCTGTAGGAAAAGAGATTGCTCCAGTGTGCTCTGTCTGCACCACTCACATGCATCATTGGAGGCTCTGCACACGTTTATTTGCTTCGTGTATTGCAAACTGTAGAGCTCAAGTGAATGCCAGGTGGCTGTGGGCTCTTGTTGACTGCTCTCTCTGGCCTACACTGCAGACAGCAGTGTTCACAATTGAGATCGAGTCGCTATTGTAGAGGAAGTAGACCTGTAAGAGAAGAGATTGCTGTAGTGTGCTCTGTCTGCACCACTTATAAGCATCATTGCAGGCTCCGCACTTGTTTTCTTTGCTTCGCGTATTGCAAACTGTAGAGCTCAAGTGAATGCTACGTGACTGTGGGCCCTTGCTGAACGCTCTCTCTGGCCTATACTGCAGACTTCAGTGTCCACATTTGACATTGAGTCCGTATTTTAGATGATGCAGTCCTGTAGGAAAAGACATGGCTCCAGTGCGCTCTGTCGGCACCACTCATATGCATCATTGCAGGCTCTGCACGTGTTTTTTGCTTTGTGTATTGCAAACTGTAGAGCGCAAGTGAATGCCAGGTGGCTGTGGGCTCTTGCTGACTGCTCTCTCTGACCTACACTGCAGACAGCAGTGTTCACAATTCAGATCAAGTCGCTATTGTAGATGAGGTAGTTCTGTAGGAAAAGACATTTTTCCAGTGTGCTCTGTCTGCACCACTCATACACATCATTGTAGGCTCTGCACACGTTTTTTTTGCTTCGTGTATTGCAAACCGTAGAGCTCAAGTCAATGCCACGTGGCTGTGGGCCCTTGCTGAACGCTCTCTGTGGCCTATACTGCAGACTTCAGTGTCCACATTTGACATTGAGTCGGTATTGTAGATGATGCAGTCCTGTAGTAAAAGACATTGCTCCAGTGCGCTCTGTCTGCACCATTCATATGCATCCTTGGAGGCTCTGCACACGTTTTTTTGCTTCGTGTAATGCAAACTGTAGAGTTCCAGTAAATGCCAGGTGGCTGTGGGCTCTTGTTGACTGCTCTCTCTGGCCTATACTGCAGACAGCAGTGTTCACAATTGAGATTGAGTCGCCATTGTAGATGAAGTAGTCCTGTAGGAAAAGACATTCCTCCAGTGCGTACTGTCTGCAGCACTCATACGTATCATTGCAGGTTCTGCACACGTTTTGGTTGCTTTGCGTATTGCAAACTGTAGAGCTTAAGTCAATGCCACGTCGCTGTGGGCCCTTGCTGAATGCTCTCTCTGGCCTATACTGAAGACTTCAGTGTTCACATTTGACATTGATCTGGTATTGTGGATGATGCAGTCCTGTAGATAAAGACATTGCTCCAGTGCGCTCTGTCTGCACCTCTCATACGCATCATTGCAGGCTCTGCACATGTTTTCTTTGCTTTGCGTATTGCAAACTGGAGAGCTCAAGTGAATGCCACATAGCTGTGGGCGCTTGCTGACCGCTCTCTCTGGCCTACACTGCAGACAGCAGTGTTCACAATTGAGATCGAGTCGCTATTGTAGTTGAGGTAGTCCTGTAGGAAAATACATTTTTCCAGTTTGCTCTGTCTGCACCACTCATACACATCATTGCAGGCTCTGTACATGTTTTTTTTAGTTTGCATATTGCAAACTGTAGAGCTCAAGTGAATGCCATGTGGCTGTGGGGCCTTGCTGACTGCTCACTCTGGCCTACACTGCAGACAGCAGTGTTCACAATTGAGATTGAGTCGCTATTGTAGATGAGGAAGTCCTGTAGGAAAAGACATTGCTCCAGTGTGTACTGTCTGCATCAAGCATATGTATAATTGCAGGCTTCCCACATGCTTTTTTGTTGCTTCGCTGACGACAAACTGGGTAGGTGATGTCACCTTACGTACCTGGGGGTCCTTGCTGACCACTCTGTGTGGCCTACACTGCAGACAGCAGTGTTCATAATTCAGATTGAGTCACTATTGCAGATAATGCTGTGTTGGTGGCAACAGATATTGCTCCTAGTACGGTCTGTCTACAGCACGCATTATCGGTGGCTGTGCACATGCTGAATACTTCTGATGTAGTTATGTGAGTGCACTAGAACTGATGGAGCATTTATGATATAATCTTTTTATGAATTATTGCAGATCTATTGATTGTGTGTCAGTACACGATGGACTTATTTCTGTGTTATTTCACATCTACTGTCTCTACCTTACTGCAGCATAAATTATTGATTCTTTTAAAATTGAATCTCTGTGTGTGATCCAATGATTACTGTTATAGTTGATGCTAGCAGCAACCATTCCCTGAAGGCTGGTTTACACTTGCCGCACACACATCCAGCACAGACGTCACTGGATATGTCACCATGGTAAGAAAAAAGAGTCGAGCGTACGTGCCCATATCCACTTCCACTAACTATCTGTGTCCGTGTGTTCATTATGTATGCATGATACTTTCTCGGGTCGTACTATATTACGTTGTGTTGTGGACAACCTGTGGTATTGGAGAACATTTTGGTAATGTAACTTTTAGGTGTATGGCTATGATAGGTGGAAGGCTATTTTACAGAGCATGAATATTGATGAAAATGATGGTTGCATGTTGTGTGTAGTGTAAGATATGTGTATATTGAAAAAGTTTAGAACAAAGCTCTCTAAGCAGAAGAGGTGTGTCTCATGAAATGCAGTACAGATATTGACTAAAATGGGTGGCGTTTTTGAACTGTTACAATGGGAAATGTTATGAACTAATGAATTCTTTTTATGGTCACATAGCAATCGCGCAGCCAGTGCCCAATGAGACCACAGCCGCTGTGATTTTGAGAAAATATATTTACTATAATATAAGTTTTAATACAGTTAGAAATATATAACTGTTTAAAATATTTTTAATTATTGCTTGCTCTCATGTACACTTTAAAGTTTTTTAGATGTAGTTTTGAGATAAAAACAAATTAGGGAATGTCGTATGCGGCGCAACATCGTACGTCCATGACTTAACACAGGGCGTGGCAGAGTGCATTCATTGCATTTGGAACGTGCAGCGGGTGTCATCCCATATATATATGACGGAACGCGCCGCTTGGTAGTGCGTACAGTTCGAATACCACAGTAGCAGCTGGTGCGACCTCATTCGTACATGTTGTTACTCTGGATGCAGTGTCACAAACCTGTCGAATACGAAATGTGCATCATTTAAATGTGATGGATAGGATTCACGTGTTGATCGAGCTTGGTAGACTACCAGTACGGGACTGTAGTTTTCTTCCCCCAAAAATATATATATACATATTTTGTGGGGAAGATATAAAAGATTACATAATTTGTAAAGTTTAAAAAAAGGATGATGGGGGGCGTGGCTTGGCAGCGACCAAGATGGCCGCATAATCCCGCGGCACTCCGGCGGCGACCCTGAAGACCCCTAAAATCCATACTTAATCTGGGAAATCCACGACGTTCCGCACCGGGGCCGGAGAGCTGACATCCTCCGACGCCCAACGGTGTGCTTTGCGCCCGAATCCAACCCCGGAGAGCTAAGCACCGGAGATCGGAGAGTGCAGGCCTGCTGCAACCTTCGCGGTGAAGGCCCATCGGAGAAGCCCCGGCCTCGAGTATTGAGCAGCCCGCCCTGGGAGTACAGGTGGGCGGCTGCTTGGCGCAGGACACTGGGGGGATCGCGAGGTGGCAGCGATCCCCGGAGAGAGAGGGAGGTGGGGGCTGGGGCCCTCGTCCCCCCCGGGTGTGTGTTGGCATGGTGCACTGCCCTCCACAGAGCGGCGGGGAGTGGACTGGCCCCCCGAGAAGCGGAGACTGAGAGGATAGGCCGGTGTGGTGGCGGCCTTGCCGAGTGGAGGCACAAGGCGGCAGAGCGGCCTACAAATTCTTATACGTCGTCCCCGGGGTCCTGGAGGCGGCAGGGGCGCACTGACTCGAGAAGGCGGCAGTACAAGAGATCCTTGGTTACCAGGGTTCCTCGGCCGGGGGCAACAACGGACAGCGGACCGGTGGGGGGGTACGAGACCCCCGGTGGAGGGACCTAACGACCGGCTAGCATCAGAGGGACACTCCGGGTCTGCGGGAGCCACCCTCGCCTCTCCCAGGAGAGGTGGGGTGCTGAAGGAGGTCGACGGGCCCAGTGGTGGGCACCATATACCATGCACGGCCATGAGAAACAAGAAGTCCACGGTGACTCAAATCAACACTATGGACAACTACACCGCGGAGCAGGGAGGGGGAACTGGGTCCCATACCGGTGTGGAAAAGTAAATTTTGCCATGTTCTGTGTCCCTACGCGTCCTCCATCATATGTTATGTGTGCATGATTAATATGCATATGTATTCCCCATGTTCGATTAAAGACGCAATTACAGTTGTGTCCATCTCTAGTATGCCAGTTTCCAGTTCTCGTGACTACTACGAATATCCAGCCTATGTAAAGCTACGTTGCCACGTTTCTCAGTGTGCACGTTATTTCATTGTAAAGTCCCCGTTCCTAGGCCTCAAAAGGGCCCGGACACTAGATTCAGCTCCTGTCTCCTGAGCCTCGCTGAGGAGCGATACAGCCCCCACCTGTGTTCCTGACCCTTCACTTACTTCCTGCTTTGCAGTGCCCGGTTCAGCCTGGCTCTGCCTCTGAGTCTGCCAAGAGTATGTTATGATTCCAGTTATCAGTTCAGTCCTCCTTCTCTGCATTCCTAAAGCTACTGAATCGCATCAATAGTTTCCGTCATTGTCTAGCCTTTGCGTCTCCATGTTGGAGAAATACTGTATTAATGATCATTTAATATTCTTCATCACGCACTACATGTAGAATAATGCATGCTCCAGTCTTAGAGTCTGTTCGCCTTTACCCCGATAACTTTTGGATTCTATCAACATGTTCTCTAAACATCAGATACTAGATACTGCTTAGGTACATGTCGCCCTGACTCTCCAGACTTCAGTCTCTGCTCCTAGCACAGAGTTCGTAGCCCCCAGCTTCTTCTAGTAACACGTCATTGCCAGTTTGCGTGCACCATTAGGTCAGAGGTCCCGGCTCCTTAGGTAGCCCCCTCCATGTTTCCGCCCCATTTATGACATATTCTGTTACGTTTGCATCACATGTCTATGTATACGCCCCTGTTACACCCATTTTCACCCTTATCTTTCGCGACTGCTATTGACCACACCCACTGCTCCGCCTATCGTATGTATTGTAATGCAACTGTTTTAGTATATATGATCGTGTATTGTTATTAAATGTTAGCGCGCTCATCCCAGATCCAGCCCCGGCAGCTGCCGGGCTCTGCCATCCTATTCCTATGCAGGTTGTCCTGTTCCTGTCCTTTATGCTGTAATAAACCTGCAAACTCCTACTACCTCGAATCTTGACTCTTATTTATTGAGCTATCTGTTATTGCTATGCCTAGACAAAAATAGATCCGGTATTATTTATTTATATACCACATAATGGCGCCCAAATAGGGACTTGCCCTTTCCCCACGCGCCGGTGAAGCCACGCCGGCCCCCTGACCCTCTGCAGCCGTGACGGAACCATACCGTGCACGTGCAGATATTTCTGCTTCAAGTATCCCTCAGGCCCACGGAGGAGACGGAGGAGGCGGTCCAGCATCCAGACGAGGCGGTGGAGGAACGCGGCGAGTCCCGACCAGAGCCCAAGCCGAGAGTCCAAGGTCCGAGGTATCCGGAGGCCCACCCGTAACAGAAGTCCGAAGTTCGTCCGTCCGGCGTCGAAGCAGTCCAGTCCAGTCTGAGGCCTTCCGTTCTTGCTGCCCGGTGAGTACCGTTGCTGGGGTAGTATCTAGACAGGGTCAATCTAATTGACTCTGGTCCGTGGGTTGGTGGTACACAGACCCACAAAACGAAGTGTCCACTTCGGTGGATGCGGGTCCTGACGTGTCTCTTTATGAGACCGGTAAGTTTAGTACTGTTTTCAGCAGTGCATCTAGTTTCTGTTCTAGTCAGTTCTGTTCTCGAGAAAATTCATGTATTCTGTTTTCCAGGTAGTATTCTGTTCAAACTGTTATTCTGAATGTTATTCATGTATTTTAATGTCGTGGTATGAGTGTGAAGTAATTATCGTGTTTATTGTGTATTGTGTTGTGTCCAGATTATAGTTCAGTCATGCCGCTCTTTTCAAAACTGCGTCAGTTAAAAACCAGAAAAGGTCTGCTAGAAGCAGCAGTTCCTGTTCCGCCTAGGGACAGTCCAGGTCATTTCATGTATCAGAAGCATGGCATAAGCGCCATACTATATCTAGATTTATGGGTAGAGTATACCAAACAGTTAGAAGAAAAGTATAGATGGCCCGTATCGGGTACATGGGATGCCGAGTGCATCATGAGAGTAGAAGAAGCATTATGGAAAAAGAAAGCCAGACAGTCACAGAAAGATGCCATCGAGTTATGGCGCAAAGAATCTCATAAAAGAACCGAAAAAGAAATCAGAAAGTCAGAACTAAGTAGAGAATCCTTGGAACGAGCCCAAGAAAGGGAATTAATCGAGATTGGTGAACGAGTTAAAACAGAACAGTCAGACAGACAGAGGCATGCCCTCATCAAGGGTATGTATCCTCTTCTTGCCGAGGGCTTGCCAAAAGCAACCCCGGAGGCATCCAGTAATTTTCCGCCACCACTAGTTCCGACCAAGCTACGTCACAAACCGACCGCAGCTGATATTTTCATTTCGTCCTATTTGGACGACACAGTCCCAGAATATGCAAATCCCGCTCCGCCAGTCCCTGTAAATCAGGCACTTCCCGCTCCTCCAGACACCGGAGTACCTGTTACGGTACCCCCGGTCCAGCCCGCCATACAAGTCCAGCCTGCATTTCCATTTCCCACTCTGCCAGGACGAAGAGCATCAGTAGACGACTCTAGTTTAGGGGCCGCAGGGGGAGGTCCTCCAGGAACCCCGCCGCCACACAAGCGTTTAACGTTAGCCGAATTACATGCACAAGCGTCACAGCGTACGCCCAGATATCAGTCTGTTGCAGAAATAAGAAAAGCCCTTATCGAATGTGGCTATGATCCAGTCCCAGGCGAGGATAATATGGTTTTATATTCATTACGCGTGAGAAAGGTGACCGAGTATCTAGTCACCCTACCAGATATGAAAGAAGATCTAGACAGAATATATCGTTTCATCCGTACAGGGGATGATCCAGAAAGTATTAGTGAAGTCATGTCTCAAAGGAAAGCTGAGATCCAGCTCATGTTATTAAAGTTCCTGATTAATTGTCTAATAAGAGAACAAGATTCCCCGACTAAAGATCAGGCCGAAATGAAAATCCTGACAAGGTGGAGTGATAATATAGCCGAGGGTAAGCACAAGACTATCAGTAGTATAGAGAGTATGTACAAGAAAATCCGTAAAGAAATAATAAAGTTACACGAACAACGTAAAGCAGCACAAGTAAACGAGAAAGAAAATGACTCTTCTACTGAAGAGGTAGACGACGAGAATCCCGCCAGAATAGCGTATGTAGGAAAATCTAGATTTCCAGATCGCCATTTATGCCTAGAACACAAGTCAACTTTCCATCGTCCAACACCAGAACAAGGTTCTCTAGAACAAGTATTTCAAGCTACCGATGACATTCTGAAGTCACGAATCGGTTATAGCGAGTTAAGTACTATGCATGAACAAGAACTAGTCCGATCAGCAGTCCGATGGATTACTGATTCTACCACTTTTCCAGACGAAATAGTGGCACAAATGTTTCTGAAAATGCCCCCAGCCGAGCAACGACTGGCGGGTATGTATATGATCCAGCACCTCATTACATTGTATGAGGGTCAACATTCTGATCCAGGTCCGTTACACGATGTCCTGAACGAGTTACTCCAGTACAAATGGAAAGGTTTAGGTACTGATTTAATTAGTGTCATTCTAGAACAGCGCCACAAATATAGTATGTTTCTGAACCCGCATTTTGTTCATGTCTCACCCCCAGAAAGTAAACCCTTTTACATAGACAGACAGAATCCGTTACGAGAAGTACATCCAATTAAGACAGACGGTGGTGAGATGCAACGAGTGTTTGTTTACACCCCGATCACAAAGATGGAACTCTTAGAGATGAAAAAGTTAATTCCCTGTCATGATAAAGATCCAGCAGGGTTCCACCGAGAATTAAAAGACATGCTCCGTATGGGAGAATACACGTATCCAGATATCATTAAAATGTTAAAAGTCTTGTTGCCCGCAGGGGTATATGAGAAACTCAAAGAAAAAGAATGGGAGGTGGGAGAGAAAAAGATCGATTGGGCAGTTCTAGAAGCTGAAGATAAGATACGAGTACCAGGTACCGGTCTAGGAGAGAAATGTAAAGAATTACCAGAATTGTTAATACAAGTTTTGCCAAGGTTATTAGCCACTAAAAAGGAAGACTGGGATGCAATCTCAGCCTGTAAACAGAAACAAGATGAAGATATTAGTGATTATTATTCCAGATTTGAGAAATGTTTTACCATAAACAGTGGCCTCAAGACAAGTAGCGAATCATACCCTCATCTTTTTGTTACTAAATTAGTCGAGAATTCAAGTCCACAAATTAAAAACCGAGTTTTGAAAGTCGAAAGTACCTGGCAAGCTAATACCCCGTCCCAAATGTTACAGATGCTTCAATATCACCAGAATAGAATCAGAGAAGAGCAAGAACATGAAAGGAAACGTATGAAAGACACGAAAATGAAAGTACTAGTTGCACAATCCGTTCCTCAAGACAGTCAAAAAAGGGGTCCGAATCAAGCCAGTCATCCTGCAGCTCCCGTTAAAGGGAACTGCAATTATTGTAAACAGCCAGGTCATTTTATAAACGAGTGTGCAGTTCTGAAACACAACATAGCTACCGGTAAGACTAAAGAAAGACCACGTCCGCCTAGACAAGAACAAGTTACACAGACTCCTCAGTCACAGAATGCACCACAGACAGTTACAGCACCGCAGCCTATCGCTGCAACACAGCATGTTACACAGCAGATGTACCAGTATGCACAGTCTGAGTATCCAGAGTATCAGCCATATTCATGAAACAGCCTAGAGAGGGAGGTAGGCTTGCCTCTCATCGAGATACCTGTAGATCAAGAGGGTCCCTATGTTCATAGTCAAGTATTAGGGAAAGACAGAAAGTTTCTGATTGATACAGGGGCAAGTAGGACCACTATAAGTCACGCCGAAGTTCCAGGGGCTCCCCTCTCAGGCTCAAGAAATGTTTCCCTTGGATTTTCAGGAAAACCTATTGTAAATGAAATATCAAAGCCAGTTACTCTAGAAGTAGGTCCATTGTCCCGCACTACTGATCTGTTACTTACTAAGTCATGTCCAGAAAATCTATTAGGCATTAAGACACTGAAAGAGTTAGGTGCAGTTATATGCTGTTCCCCAGAGGGAATACGATTGTTCCTACGTGACTTCAAGGGTCACTATGTATTACGAGATTTTGATCCCAGATTGTCCAATGTTCCGCAGCATCTATGGGCACAAGGTCCAACTGATGTTGGTTATATGCAAATCACACCCCATCGTGTGACTCTTAAACCAGGTGTAGTCCTGCCACGAATAAGACAGTACAGACTGCCACCTGAGGCTGTAGCAGCCTTATCCAAAATTATTGACGAGCTCATGGCTCAAGGAGTAGTTGTAGAAACCGACTCCAATGTATGTAATTCTCCGATCATTCCAGTCATGAAACATACTGATCCAAATGCACCCCCAGTATATCGATTAGTGATTGATCTCCGAGAGCTTAATAAATGTATTATTCCCCAGTATCCAGTTGTCCCAGATATCTCTTCCCTGTTGACAGCCATTGATTCTGAAGCCTCATTTTTTACAGTCATAGACCTCAAGAACGCGTTTTTCAGTGTCCCCATTCATCCAGACAGCCAGTTTCTTTTCGGTTTTTGTTTAAATGGAAGGAGCTATATGTTCACACGCGCTCCTCAAGGTTTCACAGAAAGTCCTAGTATTTACAGTCAAGCACTCAAGAGACAACTAGACAACATTCACATGCCAACTGACACTGCCCTACTCCAGTATGTCGATGATCTACTGATCACAGCCCGTTCTGAACGTGCTTGCGAGCAAGCCTCACTTACAGTCTTGTATTTCCTTGCCGAGATGGGGCACAAGGTGTCCCCTTCGAAGCTTCAATTCTGTGTCCAGCAAGTGATCTACTTAGGCCACTTGCTGTCCAAGTGGGGTAGGCAGTTGACACCAGACCGTATCCAGTTAATAGCGAGTCTTCCTCAGCCCAAGACCCAGAAGGAGGTACGTGCTTTTATCGGCCTTACTTCTTATTGCAGACAATGGATTCCTCAGTATGCATTTCTAGCTAAACCACTGATACAGTTAACAACACAGGAGGCAGCCGTATCGACTGTTCTCCCTTGGACATCTGAACATACACTTAGTTTCAATGAGTTAAAGAAAGCTTTATGTCAAGCTCCAGTTCTAGCAACACCGAACTACAGTAAGCCTTTTACACTTTTCGTCACAGAACGCGAAGGTACAGCATTATCTGTTCTTACACAAGATCAAGCAGGACAATATAAGCCCTGTGCTTATTTTTCGAGCACATTAGATCCTGTAGCCCAGGCTCTGCCTGCGTGCCTCAAGTCAGTTGCAGCCACAGCACTAGCTATCAGACAAAGTGATTCCATAGTGTTGGGACACTCCCTGACAGTACAAGTTCCACACTCCGTGGAAGTTCTTTTAAACCGAACACAAACTCAGCACTTGACAATTGCACGTTTAACAGGTTATGAATTGACACTGTTCCAGCCACACATAGAAATCAGACGCTGCAACGTTTTAAATCCTGCTACATTGTTACCATCAGTTACTTCGAATTCTGCCACACACGACTGTGTGGAAGTAGTTAACATCATGACAAAGCCAAGACAAGATCTGACAGATATTCCATTACCAGATCCCGACCTGACACTTTATGTGGATGGTTCATGCATGAGAACTAGTACAGGAGAACTAGTAGCCGCGTATGCAGTGACTACTGACACTGAAGTTATTGAAACACACCGTATTGACACCCTGTCTGCTCAAGCAGCAGAGCTAGTTGCTCTGACTCAAGCCTGCATACACGCCAAGAACCTGAAAGTTAATATTTACACAGATTCACGTTACGCATTTGGAGTCGTACACGACTTCGGAGTGCTCTGGCAGGAGAGAGGTTTCATGACTTCTCATGGAACCAAGATTCAGCATGGTCTCCTTATTCAGGCTCTGTTAGATGCCATACATTTACCGACATCCATTGCTATCATGAAGTGCAAAGCACATACGAAAGTTACTGACACTATTTCCCAAGGTAATGATCTAGCAGATCGCACAGCCAAGCTTACAGCTCAGACTCCAGACATTTCAGTTAATCCGACACAGACACATACTCCAGATCCGACTACATGTATGACAGTCAAAGACCCTACTCAAGATGTCATAGATATCCAGTTACATGCTACTCCTGAAGAAATCAAGAAATGGTCCGAACAAGGAGGGGTCCAGACAGATCAAGGATGGTTAACGAAGGGCAGAGCCACATGGTTTCTCCCCGACTCTATGGTTCAAGTCATTATTAATACCGCACATAGTCCAGCACATTTAGGAGAAAAAGCTATGTTAGACAGTATCCAGAATATTTGGTTCAACAAGCATTTACGAGCTGCAGCCAAGCAGAAAGTCCGTACCTGTATGATATGTTGTCAGTTTAATCCAGGTAAAAGAGTTCCGGTGGAACAAGGTGGATTCCAGCCTCCTGACCACCCTTTTGAAGTCCTCCAGATGGATTACATTCAGATGGAGCGATGTCGAGGTTTCAAGTATGTCCTCGTAGTTGTATGCGCTTTGTCCAGGTGGACAGAAGCATATCCAGTCCCAGATTACACAGCCGCGACCACTGCCAAGCAGTTGGTTCGTGAGTTCTTCCCCCGTTATGGACTCCCTAGAGTCGTATATTCTGATAACGGCCAGCCATTCTCATCTGAGTTGATGAAGCATGTTTCCCTATTGTTAGGGTACCAGTGGAAGTTCC
This sequence comes from Lissotriton helveticus, assembly GCF_964261635.1. NCBI lineage: Eukaryota > Metazoa > Chordata > Amphibia > Caudata > Salamandridae > Lissotriton > Lissotriton helveticus. The sequence goes on along the minus strand of NC_136071.1, from coordinate 791,175,481 downwards.
ATTGTGTACGCCATCCTGAAGCAGCTGGTCTCGTAGAGAGACATAATCAGACCCTGAAAATCCGAATTGCAAAGGTTTGTCAAGAGAAAGGTGTGGACTGGCTAGTAGCTCTGCCAGTTGCTCTGTTCTACATGCGCATGGTCGCACATTCCAGATCAGGTCTGTCCCCGTACGAGGTCGTATTCGGCCGCCCCCCTAACATGTGGGGTACTCCTAGACCCCGAAGTATTACCGATGTTTCAAGTAATATGCTGACAGATTACCTAGCTTCCTTGATGTCTGCCCTCAACTCTTGTCGTTCACAGGTTGCTGCCGCATTTCCAGACAATACCGAGGTGGCACCGCATGAAATCGTTCCCGGATCCATGGTCCTAGTGCGAAATTTCGATCGTTCAAGTCCGCTGGAGCCTCGCTGGAAGGAGCCCCGACAGGTCCTCCTGGCCACCCGCACAGCCGTGAAGTTGGAGGGACGCAAAGGCTGGGTGCATCTTTCGCACATCAAGAAATTTTATGGATTGAAACCAGTTTCAAAGAACATTTCCGAGGATTTAAAGGACTGCCAAAGTACTATTCTTAAGGACTGTCCCGCAAAAGACACTGATACTGCACCCTCCCTGTTAGAGACAACTCCGCAACAGGAGTATAAGAAAAAGCTAAGGTCTAGTAAAATAAGTCAGCCAGTTTGATTGTCTAAGTCCTCCCCTAGGTGAAACGGTTAGACCGGTTTCTGACATGTATAAAATAGACCCCCATAGTGAGAGAGTTAGTCAAAACTCAATCCGATGTATCGTTTTTCTAAGTTTCATATTATTTCTCAGTGTTATGATTTCCTGCACCAGTTATGCATTTTATCTGTATTTTCCAGTTTCTCATGTAAATAAGTCCTCTAATGTTACAGTAGAGCACACGTTTAGTGATCTGCCTCCTCATGAACTCTCTTATCGCCTCGCTATGCGTAACAATTCTTTTATCCGCATGTTACATTATTCACACCAGACCAGCAATGCCACTAATTGTTGGGTGTGTGGTCGACTCCCCCCTTTCCAGACCCCGAAGGGAGTTCTGCCACTTTTTCCTTATCCATTTTCACATAATGGTTTGTGTGGAGCATGGTCCACGTTAACGTCATCCTCAACAGATATGTCTTTTCTTAACAGTACATGTTTCCCAGACAAGCAAGGTCTTCCCCACAGAACAGGGTTAGATCTAGAAAACGAAGTTTACAATTTAGGTAATTATTCTTCGAATTTCATGGTCCTGAATGTTCAGTCTGATTCCACTCCAGACTTACCTGCTATTACAGTACTACCAGTCAAAGGCGAATTATGTGTCCGAAATAATGGTTCCGTACATGTAGGACATAGTGATTGTACTACTATTGTCAAGTACAGTGACAGTGGGAAATCTATTTTCAAAGCTTCACGTCATTCTTATTTTATTTGTGGTCAGACCGCATATGTTCGTCTGCCCCTCGATTGGGAGGGAACCTGTTACATTGCCTTCCTACTGCCACCTGTTTTCGTAGCTCCATCTGATTATCATAGAAACACACATCTAGTACACATTAGACATAGAAGGGAGTCCCCCATTGTCGATTATACTGAAACTGCTCTAGAACAGTATACAGATTTCAATAGAGGTTTCTTCTTCTTTATAGGACCTATCCAGAATAGTAAGCTAGTTCGTAGGTTAACCAGAACCCTTGAAGCAGTAGTCAATGAGACTGCCTCTGCTCTAGGTAACTTAACTGAAGAGCAATCTGCTATGAGATTTGTCGTTTTACAGAATCGTCTCGTCCTTGACGTCATACTGGCCGATAGGGGCGGGGCATGTAGAGTCATCGGATCTAGTTGCTGCATTTTCATTCCTAATAACGCACCGTCTGTTTATTCAGCTATAACCAGACTCCATAAAATTGCCCATCTGTTACACCAAGATCCAGGCACCTGGACATGGTCCGGTTGGTTCTGGAATATAATTTCCGCTTGGGGATGGAAAGTCTTGTCCTTTCTAGGTATTGCAGTAGCGATCATATTCAGCTGCTGCCTCTGTATACAATGTGGCCCTGCGATTTGCGGCATTTGTGCTACCTCTTGTATTCCTAGTCCCAAGTCCCGTTCTAAAACCCGTTCCCAGAAAATTCTAGACGAGCAAATGATACTGTATGAAATGATAGATGGTATCATGAATATTGATGTTTCCTGATGGAAACGTAGTGACAAGGAGGGAATGTGGAAAAGTAAATTTTGCCATGTTCTGTGTCCCTACGCGTCCTCCATCATATGTTATGTGTGCATGATTAATATGCATATGTATTCCCCATGTTCGATTAAAGACGCAATTACAGTTGTGTCCATCTCTAGTATGCCAGTTTCCAGTTCTCGTGACTACTACGAATATCCAGCCTATGTAAAGCTACGTTGCCACGTTTCTCAGTGTGCACGTTATTTCATTGTAAAGTCCCCGTTCCTAGGCCTCAAAAGGGCCCGGACACTAGATTCAGCTCCTGTCTCCTGAGCCTCGCTGAGGAGCGATACAGCCCCCACCTGTGTTCCTGACCCTTCACTTACTTCCTGCTTTGCAGTGCCCGGTTCAGCCTGGCTCTGCCTCTGAGTCTGCCAAGAGTATGTTATGATTCCAGTTATCAGTTCAGTCCTCCTTCTCTGCATTCCTAAAGCTACTGAATAGCATCAATAGTTTCCGTCATTGTCTAGCCTTTGCGTCTCCATGTTGGAGAAATACTGTATTAATGATCATTTAATATTCTTCATCACGCACTACATGTAGAATAATGCATGCTCCAGTCTTAGAGTCTGTTCGCCTTTACCCCGATAACTTTTGGATTCTATCAACATGTTCTCTAAACATCAGATACTAGATACTGCTTAGGTACATGTCGCCCTGACTCTCCAGACTTCAGTCTCTGCTCCTAGCACAGAGTTCGTAGCCCCCAGCTTCTTCTAGTAACACGTCATTGCCAGTTTGCGCGCACCATTAGGTCAGAGGTCCCGGCTCCTTAGGTAGCCCCCTCCATGTTTCCGCCCCATTTATGACATATTCTGTTACGTTTGCATCACATGTCTATGTATACGCCCCTGTTACACCCATTTTCACCCTTATCTTTCGCGACTGCTATTGACCACACCCACTGCTCCGCCTATCGTATGTATTGTAATGCAACTGTTTTAGTATATATGATCGTGTATTGTTATTAAATGTTAGCGCGCTCATCCCAGATCCAGCCCCGGCAGCTGCCGGGCTCTGCCATCCTATTCCTATGCAGGTTGTCCTGTTCCTGTCCTTTATGCTGTAATAAACCTGCAAACTCCTACTACCTCGAATCTTGACTCTTATTTATTGAGCTATCTGTTATTGCTATGCCTAGACAAAAATAGATCCGGTATTATTTATTTATATACCACACCGGGGCCACGGAGGAGCCCCGTGAGCCATCCCTGTCCTCTATTATGCAGGCCATACAATCGCTGGGCACCACTCTGGAGTCAAAAATTGATAAAATGTCTATCGAACTGACTCTCCAACGGGCGGACCTGAACAAGACATCGGAGAAAGCCTCTCAGAACGCCGCCGCCATTACGGAGCTGCATGGTGCTACCAAGCAGTTACAACAACAGGTCCAACAGCTAACATACCAACAGAAACAGATGGAGGCGCGGCTGGAGGACCAGGAAGGGAGGGCCCGAAGGAACAACCTGCGGGTTGTAGGGGTGCCGGAAAAAATGGAAGGGGCCAGCGTGGAACTGTTCCTGGAGGATCTCATTCTAAATCGCTTGCAACCAAAAAGACTGTCAAAATTTTTCATGGTGGAGCGGGCGCACAGTGCACCGATCCCGTCGCCACGCCGGGGGTCTCGCCGCGCACCATTATCGCACGGATTCTCAACTATAGAGACAGGGATGCTATCCAGATCGAGTCGCTATTGTAGATGAGGTAGTTCTGTAGGAAAAGACATTGTTCCAGTGTGCTCTGTCTGCATCACTCATTCACATCATTGTAGGCTCTGCACACGTTTATTTGCTTTGTGTATTGCAAACTGTAGAGCTCAAGTGAATGCCAGGTGGCTGTGGGTTCTTGTTGACTGCTCTCTCTGGCCTACACTGCAGACAGCAGTGTTCACAATTGAGATCGAGTCGCTATTGTAGATGAAGTAGACCTGTAAGAGAAGAGATTGCTGTAGTGTGCTCTGTCTGCACCACTTATAAACATCATTGCAGGCTCCGCACATGTTTTCTTTGCTTCGCGTATTGCAAACTGTAGAGCTCAAGTGAATGCTACGTGACTGTGGGACCTTGCTAAACGCTCTCTGTGGCCTATACTGCAGACTTCAGTGTCCACATTTGACATTGAGTCGGTATTGTAGATGATGCAGTCCTGTAGGAAAAGAGATTGCTCCAGTGTGCTCTGTCTGCACCACTCACATGCATCATTGGAGGCTCTGCACACGTTTATTTGCTTCGTGTATTGCAAACTGTAGAGCTCAAGTGAATGCCAGGTGGCTGTGGGCTCTTGTTGACTGCTCTCTCTGGCCTACACTGCAGACAGCAGTGTTCACAATTGAGATCGAGTCGCTATTGTAGAGGAAGTAGACCTGTAAGAGAAGAGATTGCTGTAGTGTGCTCTGTCTGCACCACTTATAAGCATCATTGCAGGCTCCGCACTTGTTTTCTTTGCTTTGCGTATTGCAAACTGTAGAGCTCAAGTGAATGCTACGTGACTGTGGGCCCTTGCTGAACGCTCTCTCTGGCCTATACTGCAGACTTCAGTGTCCACATTTGACATTGAGTCCGTATTTTAGATGATGCAGTCCTGTAGGAAAAGACATGGCTCCAGTGCGCTCTGTCGGCACCACTCATATGCATCATTGCAGGCTCTGCACGTGTTTTTTGCTTCGTGTATTGCAAACTGTAGAGCGCAAGTGAATGCCAGGTGGCTGTGGGCTCTTGCTGACTGCTCTCTCTGACCTACACTGCAGACAGCAGTGTTCACAATTCAGATCAAGTCGCTATTGTAGATGAGGTAGTTCTGTAGGAAAAGACATTTTTCCAGTGTGCTCTGTCTGCACCACTCATACACATCATTGTAGGCTCTGCACACGTTTTTTTTGCTTCGTGTATTGCAAACCGTAGAGCTCAAGTCAATGCCACGTGGCTGTGGGCCCTTGCTGAACGCTCTCTGTGGCCTATACTGCACACTTCAGTGTCCATATTTGACATTGAGTCGGTATTGTAGATGATGCAGCCCTGTAGTAAAATACATTGCTCCAGTGCGCTCTGTCTGCACCATTCATATGCATCCTTGGAGGCTCTGCACACGTTTTGTTGCTTTGTGTATTGCAAACTGTAGAGTTCCAGTAAATGCCAGGTGGCTGTGGGCTCTTGTTGACTGCTCTCTCTGGCCTACACTGCAGACAGCAGTGTTCACAATTGAGATTGAGTCGCCATTGTAGATGAAGTAGTCCTGTAGGAAAAGACATTCCTCCAGTGCGTACTGTCTGCAGCACTCATACGTATCATTGCAGGTTCTGCACACGTTTTGGTTGCTTTGCGTATTGCAAACTGTAGAGCTTAAGTCAATGCCACGTCGCTGTGGGCCTTTGCTGAATGCTCTCTCTGGCCTATACTGAAGACTTCAGTGTTCACATTTGACATTGATCTGGTATTGTGGATGATGCAGTCCTGTAGATAAAGACATTGCTCCAGTGCGCTCTGTCTGCACCTCTCATACGCATCATTGCAGGCTCTGCACATGTTTTCTTTGCTTTGCGTATTGCAAACTGGAGAGCTCAAGTCAATGCCACATAGCTGTGGGCGCTTGCTGACCGCTCTCTCTGGCCTACACTGCAGACAGCAGTGTTCACAATTGAGATCGAGTCGCTTTTGTAGTTGAGGTAGTCCTGTAGGAAAATACATTTTTCCAGTTTGCTCTGTCTGCACCACTCATACACATCATTGCAGGCTCTGTACATGTTTTTTTTAGTTTGCGTATTGCAAACTGTAGAGCTCAAGTGAATGCCATGTGGCTGTGGGGCCTTGCTGACTGCTCACTCTGGCCTACACTGCAGACAGCAGTGTTCACAATTGAGATTGAGTCGCTATTGTAGATGAGGAAGTCCTGTAGGAAAAGACATTGCTCCAGTGTGTACTGTCTGCATCAAGCATATGTATCATTGCAGGCTTCGCACATGCTTTTTTGTTGCTTCGCTGACGACAAACTGGGTAGGTGATGTCACCTTACGTACCTGGAGTCCTTGCTGACCACTCTGTGTGGCCTACACTGCAGACAGCAGTGTTCATAATTCAGATTGAGTCACTATTGCAGATAATGCTGTGTTGGTGGCAACAGATATTGCTCCTAGTACGGTCTGTCTACAGCACGCATTATCGGTGGCTGTGCACATGCTGAATGCTTCTGATGTGGTTATGTGAGTGCACTAGAACTGATGGAGCATTTATGATATAATCTTTTTATGAATTATTGCAGATCTATTGATTGTGTGTCAGTACACGATGGACTTATTTCTGTGTTATTTCACATCTACTGTCTCTACCTTACTGCAGCATAAATTATTGATTCTTTTAATATTGAATCTCTGTGTGTGATCCAATGATTACTGTTGTAGTTGATGCTAGCAGCAACCATTCCCTGAAGGCTGGTTTACACTTGCCGCACACACATCCAGCACAGACGTCACTGGATATGTCACCATGGTAATAAAAAAGAGTCGAGCATACGTGCCCATATCCACTTCCACTAACTATCTGTGTCCATGTGTTCATTATGTATGCATGATACTTTCTCGGGTCGTACTATATTACGTTGTGTTGTGGACAACCTGTGGTATTGGAGAACATTTTGGTAATGTAACTTTTAGTTGTATGGCTATGATAGGTGGAAGGCTATTTTACAGAGCATGAATATTGATGAAAATGATGGTTGCATGTTGTGTGTAGTGTAAGATATGTGTATATTGAAAAAGTTTAGAACAAAGCTCTCTAAGCAAAAGAGGTGTGTCTCATGAAATGCAGTACAGATATTGACTAAAATGGGTGGCGTTTTTGAACTGTTACAATGGGAAATGTTATGAACGAATGGATTTTTTTTATGGTCACATAGCAATCGCGCAGCCAGTGCCCAATGAGACCACAGCCGATGTGATTTTGAGAAAATATATTTGCTATAATATAAGTTTTAATACAGTTAGAAATATATAACTGTTTAAAATATTTGTAATTATTGCTTGCTCTCATGTACACTTTAAAGTTTTTTAGATGTAGTTTTGAGATAAAAACAAATTAGGGAATGTCGTATGTGGCGCAACATCGTACGTCCATGACTTAACACAGGGCGTGGCAGCGTGCATTCATTGCATTTGGAACGTGCAGCGGGTGTCATCCCATATATATATGACGGAACGCGCCGCTTGGTAGTGCGTACAGTTCGAATACCACAGTAGCAGCTCGTGCGACCTCATTCGAACATGTTGTTACTCTGGATGCAGTGTCACAAACCTGTCGAATACGAAATGTGCATCATTTAAATGTGATGGATAGTATTCACGTGTTGATCGAGCTTGGTAGACTACCAGTACGGGACTGTAGTTTTCTCCCCCCAAAAATATATATATACATATTTTGTGGGGAAGATATAAAAGATTACATAATTTGTAAAGTTTAAAAAAAGGATGATGGGGGGCGTGGCTTGGCAGCGACCAAGATGGCCGCATAATCCCGCGGCGCTCCGGCGGCGACCCTGAAGACCCCTAAAATCCGTACCTAATCCGGGAACTCCACGAAGTTCCGCACCGGGGCCGGAGAGCTGACATCCTCCGACGCCCAACGGTGTGCGTTGCGCCCAAATCCAACCCCGGAGAGCTGAGCACCGGAGATCGGAGAGTGCAGGCCTGCTGCAACCTTCGCGGTGAAGGCCCATCGGAGAAGCCCCGGCCTCGAGTATTGAACAGCCCGCCCTGGGAGTACAGGTGGGCGGCTGCTTGGCGCAGGACACTGGGGGGATCGCGAGGCGGCAGCGATCCCCGGAGAGAGAGGGAGGCGGGGGCTGGGGCCCTTGTCCCCCCCGGGTGTGTGCTGGCATGGTGCACTGCCCTCCACAGAGCGGTGGGGAGTGGACTGGCCCCCCCGAGATGCGGAGACTGAGAGGATAGGCCGGTGTGGTGGCGGCCTTGCCGAGTGGAGGCACAAGGCGGCAGAGCGGCCTACAAATTCTTATACGTCGTCCCCGGGGTCCTGGAGGCGGCAGGGGCGCACTGACTCGAGAAGGCGGCAGTACAAGAGATCCTTGGTTACCAGGGTTCCTCGGCCGGGGGCAACAACGGACAGCGGACCGGTGGGGGGGTACGAGACCCCCGGTGGAGGGACCTAACGACCGGCTAGCATCAGAGGGACACTCCGGGTCTGCGGGAGCCACCCTCGCCTCTCCCAGGAGAGGTGGGGTGCTGAAGGAGGTCGACGGGCCCAGTGGTGGGCACCCGATACCATGCACGGCCATGAGAAACAAGAAGTCCACGGTGACTCAAACCAACACTATGGACAACTACACCGCGGAGCAGGGAGGGGGAACTGGGTCCCATACCCGGGCCACGGAGGAGCCCCGTGAGCCATCCCTGTCCTCTATTATGCAGGCCATACAATTGCTGGGCACCACTCTGGAGTCAAAAATTTATAAAATGTCTATCGAACTGACTCTCCAACGGGCGGACCTGAACAAGACATCGGAGAAAGCCTCTCAGAACGCCGCCGCCATTACGGAGCTGCATGGTGCTACCAAGCAGTTACAACAACAGGTCCAACAGCTAACATACCAACAGAAACAGATGGAGGCGCGGCTGGAGGACCAGGAAGAGAGGGCCCGATGGAACAACCTGCGGGTTGTAGGTGTGCCGGAAAAAATGGAAGGGGCCAGCGTGGAACTGTTCCTGGAGGATCTCATTCTAAATCGCTTGCAACCAAAAAGACTGTCAAAATTTTTCGTGGTGGAGCGGGCGCACAGTGCACCGATCCCGTCGCCACGCCGGGGGCCCCGCCGCGCACCATTATCGCGTGGATTCTCAACTATAGAGACAGGGATGCTATCCTGCAGGCCGCTCTGCAACATGGGGACCTTTGGATAGACAACGCCACGTTACGCCTCTTCCCAGACTTCACACTCAAGGTCCAGCAGGAGCACCGCTCCTTTGACGCCGTCAAGAGAGAACTTCGAGAACGCGGAGTAAAGTATATGATGTTCTTCCCGGCGCGGCTCAAGGTCTTGGCGGAAGGGAAATCCTTCTTCTTCACTGCCCCGGAGGAGGTGCATGCATGGCTTGAGGAGCGAGGCCAGCAGCGGAGGGGCCCAGAGCGTGGGGGAAGTTGGAGGAGCGTGGCACCCCAGTCTCCGGCCTCATCTGTGGGGTCGGTGGGGGTTCAAGGGAGCCCGCAACCAGAGAACAGAAGGAGGATCCGCAGCATTTCGGGGTCCCCGGACCTGGGGTGACACGATGGACCACATTGGTTGGGACTGGCTGGAATTCATAGTCACGTAACGTATTTGGGGGGCTGTTGATACTGGCCTTACAAGGCCGTTGAGGGATGGAGGGTCTCAGAATGGTTTGGGAATCCTGTGTGGGACAGACTTGAACGCCCTGAATAACATTATTTGCTGTTACCGTTATACCACGGGGGCGAAGGGCCCTGGATGAGTCTCTTGTGAGTACACTTTCATAGCGGAACACTGCTCCAGAATAGAACAACTGGTGGAGTAGACGAGGAATTAGCATGGGGGGGTCGGATGGGATCCCCGGATGCTGGACTTGGTTGCACCACTAGCCCCTGAGTTTTTCGTTTTAAGGGTACAGGCGCTCTGATTGTTGGGGATGTCTGGCGTGTTTGGCCGGAGTAGCAGGGTAGCAGGGTGGGGGGTTGTGGTGGAGGGGTTGGGGGGGTTTGTTCTAGTTCTTACTGTTTGTTTTGCTATTAAATGATTGCTCTGACTCCATTGACACAAATAGCGGGCGGATGGGAGGGGGGAGCCGGTGAGATTTGGTTCCTACTTCCTTTAATTGACTGGAAGGATGGCTGGATTACACACGACGCGGACACAACACATTGAAATAGTGTCGTGGAATGAGAATGGCCTGCAAAACAAAATCAAATGCACCGTGGTGCTTCAATATCTCCCTAGGCACGCCCCTGATGTCGTACTACTACAGGAGACACATCTGTTAGGGAACCATTGCAAGGCCCTGGACAGATTTGGATATACCTTACATGCCCACTCTGGCTTTACTACGGGCTCTAGGGGTGTAGGGATCCTTGTCAAAAACTCCCTACCACTGGTCCTGGGACAGTGTTGGTTGGACCCCCTGGGTCGCTATGTAGCGATGTCTGCACAGTGGGAGGGCCGTACTCTGAACCTCTGTTCCCTTTACATTCCCCTAAAGCTCCACGCGACGACTCTCCCCGATATTGGAAAGTTACTGTTGGAAATGCCCATGGGGACACTGATCCTGGGAGGGGATATGAACGACGTGATGGCCAGGGAGCTGGACAGACTGCCGCCCCCACTGGGTAGAGGAGGGGCGAACCACCTAAGGGACTTTGCGCAGGCGCTGGGTCTGGTGGAATCCCTGGAGGACACACAACCCGCAGGCTACACAATACACATATGTCTTCGCGGCCCATGGCTCGTCTTCAAGGATCAATTACATATTCACAAGGGCAGACTACGTGAGCCTCTTTAGGGACGGACATCTAAAAGCTAGAGGGATCTCTGACCATTCACCGGTGGGGGTTCAGATGGTGAGTCCCAGGCAAGATTGGAGTGTCCCCCCTCGGCTTGATGCCTTTTTATTTAAGGACAGGGAATTTCAGGAAAGGTTCCGAGAGAGGGTGGATCATTATTTCGAGGACAACGTAGGGTCTGTGAGCTCCCCCGGGGTAGTATGGGAGGATCACTGACATATTATCGAAAGACACATTATCGAGATACAAAAATATCGACACAAAAATATCGAAATCAAAAATATCGAAGTTATATCTACATAATGGTAAGTACAAAAATATCGAAAAAATAATATCGTTGTACAAAAATATCGAAATAAAAAATATCGTTTTTTTAAATGTATTAATAATAATGTAAAAATAATTTAAAAATACATATAATTTTACAAATATTAACGCATGTTTTTACAACGCAGATACTTTTACAACGCATACCATTACAACATAAGTATTGGTAAGTATATAATAATTTTTTATGTAAATTAATTAAAATATATATAATATAATTTAATTTAATTTAATTAATTTAATTTAAATTTAATTTAACTTTAATTTTTACACTGTACCCCTGTACCCCAAAAACCCAAAACTGACCCTGAACCCTAAAAATACCCCTTTACCCAAAAACTAAAAACTGACCCTGAACCCTAAAAATACCCCTTTACCCCAAAACAAAAAACTGACCCTGTGCCCTAAAAATACGCCTTTACCAAAAAACTAAAAACTGACCCTGAACCCTAAAAATACCCCTTTACCCAAAAACTAAAAACTGACCCTGTGCCCTAAAAATACCCCTTTACCCAAAAACTAAAAACTGACCCTGAACCCTAAAAATACCCCTTTATCCAAAAACCCAAAACTGACCCTGAACCCTAAAAATACCCCTTTACCCAAAAACAAAAAACTGACCCAGTGCCCTAAAAATACCCCTTTACCCAAAAACTTAAAACTGACCCTGAACCCTAAAAATACCCCTTTACCCAAAAACTCAAAACTGACCCTGAACCCTAAAAATACCCCTTTACCCAAAAACTAAAAACTGACCCTGAACCCTAAAAATACCCCTTTACCCAAAAACTAAAAAATGACCCTAACCCTAAAAATACCCCTTTACCCAAAAACCCAAAACTGACCCTGAACCCTAAAAATACCCCTTTACCCAAAAACTAAAAACTGACCCTGAACCCTAAAAATACCCCTTTACCCAAAAACTAAAAACTGACCCTGAACCCTAAAAATACCCCTTTACCCAAAAATAAATCTAATTAATGTAATTAACTAATTAACATTAATTAATTACCAATTAATTTTTAATTAACAATAACAATAAATTATATATCGTAGCACATTAAATCTAATTAATTTAATTAACTAATTAATAATAATTAATTACCAATTAATTATTAATTAACAATAACACTAAATTAAATATATTACCACATTAAATCTAATTAATGTAATTAACTAATTAGTTTCAATTAATTACAAATTAATTATTAATAAAAAAATATTTAAAAATATATATTAATTATTTAATCATTATTAAATTACTTCCCACCCTATTCCTCTATAAACCCACAACCCGCTCTAATACTAAAACGCAAAATGTTAACATAATTACTAATTTTCAAACATACATTTCTAAACATATTTAGCAAACATATAAACAACATAATAAAATACATAACACTAAACAACAAAATTTCGATATTACTAACATACATACCTTAATCTCGATATTCTGTCTGTCGATATTATGGCACATCGATATACTATACCATCGATATTAAAACATCGATATTATTGTATATCGATATTTTGTTTTCGATATTTTGTCTGACTACCAGTATGGGAAGCATACAAGACAGTGGCCAGGGATTTTGTACAGGCCGAGGTTGGGAGACGGCGTAAAGAAAAACATGCGCAGTTGGAAAAACTGGAAGTGGAGCTTCACGCTCTGGAGGTTAGGACGGGGCTTACTCAGGAACAGGAGAGGCAGCATACAGCACGCATCCTAAGCAAGGAGTTAAGGGACATGCTGATGGAACAGGTGCGAGCACATGCACTAGCCGCCCAGAGGCGGGTGCATGACTTGGGAGACAAGGCAAATAGAATGATCGCCTGGCTGGAAAAAAGGGACCGGGAACGAAGTTGGGTACCGGGAATAGTGCGACCGGACGGGTCGGTCAGCACCACTAGTGTGGCGATTGCGGCGGAATTCGCACGCTACTATGAGGAGGTCTACCGATCTCAAACGACTAGAGAGGAGAGGGAGTGAGGTGACTTCCTAGCCCCCTTGCGGCTGCCCCTACTGGAGTCTGCGGACAGGGAGATTCTAGATGCGGATATCACGGTCAAAGAAGTGGAGGAGGCCATGGGGGACTTACAGACGGGTAAGGCCCCGGGGCCCAACGGGTTCCCGGCAGAGGCGTTAGGGTGCACACGGCACCGCATATGTGCAATATGTTTCACGAGGCGCGAGAGACTGGGCTGCTTCCGAGGGATTTACGGCTGGCAACGATCGTAGAGATCCATAAGGCAGGTAAGCCGCACAGGGAATGCAGCTCCTACATGCCTCTCGAGGTGACAGCGCGCTTTACAAGTGCAATAAATAAATAAATAAATAAATAAATAAATAAAATAAAGATCTATATCCCTCCTTAAGTATGAGACAAAGGTCCTTGGGAAGATCCTGGCCACACGCCTGGGTGCGGTGGCACAAACGCTGGTCCATCCGGACCAGTCGGGCTTTATACCCCATAGAAACACACGACTCAACCTGCGGCGCCTGTTTGGGGTCCTGCAGGCAGTCACTAGGTGACAGGGAGTGCCGGCAGCACTGCTGTCCCTTGATGCCTGTATGGCTTTTTATAGTATATAATGGAGCTTCCTATATGCAGTGTTGATGAAACTAGGATTTGGTGTCTACTTCTGTGCCTGGGTGAAGTTCCTGTATACAGAGCCCCTGGCGAGAGTCCGGGTTAATGGGGCTATGTCGCGAGAATTCCAACTGGGACATGGCACGAGACAGGGCTGTCTCCTTTCCCCTACTCTCTTTGCCCTAGCACTGGAGCCACTGGCGCATTGGGTACGTACGGACCCTGGGGTGTGGGGTATAGTCCTGAGGGGCGGCTGGGAGGAACGCATATCGTTATATGCCGAGGACATTTTGCTGTATGCCCAGAGACCATCTGAGTCCATACAAAGGCTGATGGTTATGCTACGCACGTTTGGGGACTCCTCTGGATATCGCATCAACTGGAGTAAGTCCCTGGGTTATGTTCTGGCGGGGCACCAGCCCCAAATTGTGGAAGACTGTGAGGGCCTAATCTGGCATACAGAGTTCCGATACCTGGGTATTTGGGTCACTCCATCTGGCACCGAATTCCTCCGTCTGAACGTGCAGACATAGCTGGACCGGCTTCACAGCGACGTGATGCACTGGAGGACTCTCCCACTCTCCCTAATGGGCCGTGCCGTCCTATTCAAGATGATGGCCCTGCCCCACTTGCTCTATGCACTGCAGAGCTCGCCCTTCCCGGTCCCGGAGCACATATTCAAAACTGTAGAGGCAGAGCAACGCTCATTATTGTGGAGTGGAGGGTGCCCGAGAATAGCGCTTAAAAAACTACAACGGGGAGTGTTCGAGGGAGGGCTAGCGGTGCCCGACATTCGTCTCTACTATTGGGCAACACAGTTAGTCAATATAAATGGTTGGGTGTTTGCCCCACAGGAGGAACCCGCGTACCGAGCGACCCATATGGCACTGGGAGAGGACTCCTATTTGGAGGCCGTATACTCGAAAACCAGACGAAACCAGTCCCTGCCTCCTCAGACAGCGGTGGTGGTGGCGGTATGGAGGCGGGCAACGAAGTCACTGGGATGGGAGGCGAAACTCACGGACTGTACACCTTTGTGGAAAGGCGACTTCCTTCGGGAGGTTGCAAAGCTGCGAGACCTGCGTCAATGGAGCCTAATCGGCTAGACAAGCTAGGGGATGTCTGGAAGAGGGGGAAACTGGTGGATTTCGCGAGTCTACAGACGGAGTTCCACATGGGTGATGGAGAATTTCTGCATTATCAACAACTCAAACATGCCATACACGCACACCTGCCGCAGGGGGAAGAGTTACCTGAATATGCTCCACTTGAGGATAGGCTGCTGCTAGACCCTATGATTGATAAGGCTATCTCCCTTACCTATAAAAAGCTCCCGGACGCACTGGGACCGTTGAGAGAATAATGGGAGTCTGATCTTGGCTTACTAGAAGATGATGACTGGAACGAGGTTCTGCAGTGCCCCAGAGGTTGCGATCAGGGATATGTTCAGACTGGTCCAGCTATGCATACTCCATAGGTCCTACACACCAAGAACGGTGCAACATAAGATGGGGTGTGCAACTTCACACTTCTGCCTAAGGGGCTGCGTGGAGGAGGGCACCTTTTTTCACATCTTGTGGGACTGCCCCAAAATCCGCATGTACTGGGTCCAGCTGCAGGGGATTATGGAAGAAGTAGTTGGGGCAGAGGTTCCGCTAGAGGCCCGCTGGCATGTTCTGGGAGTGACAGGGGAAGTTACCTGGTCCAAAGGGGACAAGTTATGGCTAGCACTTGCCAGTATGGTGGCAAAAAGGAACATAGCTCGACTCTGGGGGAGTGACCTGTCACCAACGGTGGAAGAATGGGAGAGGGACTTGGATTGGTGCCAAAGGGCAGAGAAAGTTATTTACAACAGCAGGGGGTGTCCCAAAAAATGGGAGAAGATATGGTTGGCATGGAGACGATACAGGGGGGAGTGGTTGAGTACCCCCGATGGTTCACCATTGGAATGAGTTAGGCCCTTTAGGACCTTATCCTCTGACCGACACACTCAGTGAGCACTTACTGCACTCTACTTTTCGAGGGACTACCTGTCCACTGTTGCAATAGGGAATGACCATGAAGCGGGGGGGAGAGAGGACGTGGCGTGGGGGGGGGAATTGGGCGGAGAGGGTAGAGGAGCCTAAGCATAGAACGTTGAATTTCGTACGGGGTGCACCTTTGGGGTAGGCTAACATGGATCTCGCCAACAGATTTGTACATTTGTATGTTTGTCACTGTACCAATGCACTTTCACTTCTATCTGATGTGTATTTTAATGGAGCTGTTCTGTTCAATAAAAAGATTTTTTTTCAAAAAAGGATGATAGAGTTGAAAAATATTTAAAAACCATTTGAAAAAATATAGGTTTTATAAATATTAAAAGATGAAATTAACATTTATAAAACCTTCGAAATTCACTGAAAAAAAACATATGTTTTACAGACATTGTAGTTAGGAATTAGCTTTTAAAAACCTTAGAAATTCACTGAAAAAAACATAGGTTTCAGGGACATTATAGTTAGATGGACATTTGACTAATATAAAACCAGAGAAAAAAACGGCTGTTGTAGTTAGTTGAGCTAATTATAACTCACGCACCTGCAATGCACTGCTGATGACGTCACATATTACATCACTCATGACATGGTCAGTAACATCACTCGTGACATCACTGATGACATCTCAAATGACATCACTGATGACACCATCCATGTGATAGTCTGACACGCCTCTTCACACCGTAATATAACCTTTGATACACGCACTCTAAAATACAGAGTACGGTTTTGAAAAAGCATAGACACACCAATACTAGATACTAGATATCCATCCACTGATTCCTATCTATATATTGTGAGCCAGATATACACTGATAAAGTCACTCATACAAGGTGTCACTCATCATTATATCAGTATAATATCCATACACCTATATATACATTTACACAGTGCTACTGATCCTCAGAGTTACTCACACATCTATTTAGTCATGCCAAAATCAATCATACACCCATGTACTCACCTATGCAGATATATACACAACACCTGCCTTATTTATACACACATCACTTTCCTTATTTATATAGATACTATCACATACTTACTCTCTTATACAATCACTAATACAAGTACACATTCGTGTATGTAGACACTCTTGCAATCACTCTCTCACGTAATCAATTATACACCCCAACACTTACATATATTGTGTAAAAACATATATAGTTACTCACATATATACAACTGAGACATCAATTCACCCTATACAGTCAGCTATCTATACAGCCCTTCTGAGATGAGTCTATAGAACTAGTGAATCAGCCATTCAGACATGTATGCACAGAGTCAGACACCACCCACACACCCACATAGACACTCTGACCCCATACAGATACTCATACAATCAATGAAAAGCACATATACACACTGATGTAGCTACCCACCAACCTATGCACCTGCTTACATACCAAGTGAGAGACTAAGAGAGACATTCACACAGTCTAGTCACTAATCCATGCATTCAGTAACATACATTCAATCAGTGACTTATAGAGTCAGACATGCATCTACTAAATAATGTATACAGGCACTTTTACATTGACTTATTCTTGAATAGACCTTGGCATAGATATATATGAAAAATATTTAAACTTTACAGAAACACACATTCACTGGATGATTTCATCAGTGATGTCATAAGTGATGTAATTTGAGATGTCATCAGTGATGTCTTGAGTGATGTCACTGACCATGTCATGAGTGATGTAATATGTGATGTCATCAGCAGTGCATATATATATATATATATATACATTTATATATATGTATATATATATATAGTTATTACTGTTTTGACGGTCCTTATAAATGTATCTGAAACATTTATCTCATTCATATCATGCTAGATTTTAAACAATTATTAGAATTGTTTTTGTGATATGTCCATAATATTGGGAGTTTAAGGTTTCATGTCTCCCACTGTTTGCTAACAACAGTATAGTTTCACGGTACTGTTTGCTATTCTGATTCAGGCGCATGAATCTGAAAGATACCCCAATACTGGATAAGAAAGTAAGTTACTTACCTGTAACTACGGTTATCCAGTATTGGTATCTTTCATAGATTCACATGCAACCCACCATCCTCCTTGAAGAGAGCCAGTTCTCCTTGAATTTTGGGATCCTTACTTCCCACTTGTGCTTTGAAAATCTGTAGAGAACTGGCTCCTGCTGGGAGTGTTCTAGTGGGTGCTAACAGCTGATTGGCTGTATGCTATCATTTGGTCCTTTTTTAATACGACATGGATAGGCTACAAATGAGATGGCCTAGGCAATTATATCCTATAAAGGATTTAAGGCACTGCTTGAATATTTTACCATGGCACTCCCATCTCAACGATGGGTAATGATTCAGGCATGTGAATCTATGAAAGATGCCAATACTAGATAACCGTAGTTACAGGTGAGTAAATTATTTTCTTATTTGTGATTTGTTTTCATCACACTTCAGAATTATAAAAAAATTACTTGATTTTTGTTTTCCTAACTGCTGAATTTATGCAGTTAATTTGAAGGTGTTTACATTTTGTTGTGTATTACGAGTAAATATCTTACTATAGCCTTTTCTTCCAAACTCCCTGTACCTCAGCAGGATTGCTAAATAATTAATTTTACTTTTCAACTTTCTTTTTTTTTGAAAATTCTTTTTATTAGACAGGAAAAGAAATCAAACATAGCAATCAATTACAGTCAGCTCATGTCCGTTACCCCAGCAGAAATACAATTTGAAACAAATCAAGACAGTTCCGTATTCACAGCAATAGACCAACAGTTTAGTCCAGGTCTTCTGAGCCAGGCCGCGATACAAGGGGTGGTTCACAGAGGTTGCCTCTAAAAACGTTCCAGCCGGACCAGACCTCACCCCATTTGCGGGGGCAACCTCTCGCTATATACACAGTCTTTTCCTGCAGCATGCACCAGTCCATGTCGCTTTGCCAGTCCACAAATTTCGGTGGAGTAGGGGCCCCCCAAAGCCTGGCGATGTTCCTCTTGGCCACCATCTGCCCAAGGGTCACCCATATCCTCCCTTTAGAAGGCAGGTCAGTGGGTTCCCAAATGTTCAGGAGACATCTCTTGGCCTCCAAACGGATCTCCGTCTCCCATACCTCCCCCATACATTGCACCACCCTTCTCCAGTATCTTTGTACCTTCGGACAATCCCACAGTATGTGGAAGAAGGTGCCTTGCCCGCCACATCCTCTTCTGCAAAGGCCCTCTCCTCCCCTCCCCATAGCTTGCAGCCTAGTGCAGGAGATGTATACTCTATGCACAATTTTTAATTGTATCAAACGCAATCTGGCAGATATCGCCACTTCCCTAGGGGAGGCAAGAGCCCAGGTCCACTCCTCCTCGTCCATCTCAAGCCCGTCTGCAACCCATTTCTCTTTGAGGGAGAGGAGCATGTCGGGGGGGTTGTTGATCAGTTTTTTGTAGGTAAGAGAGATGGCGTGATCAGGGATATACCCATCAAGTAATCTGTCCTCAAGTGGTGAGGCCTGAGGCGGTGTGGTGTCCGGCTGGATGTTGGTTTGCAGGGAATGTCTCACTTGTAAGTATCTAAAGTGTTCTGTGGGGGCCAAGGCATACGTATCTTGCAAGTGTGTGAATGTGTGGATTCCTTTGGGGCCCCACATGTCCCCAACCCGCGAGATCCCTATCAGGTCCCAGTTACGGAACCCCTTAGTGCGTCCCAAGTTACCCAGTTTCTCCGACGCCCAGAGTGGGGTGAACATAGTCAGGACACCGGACCACCCCATTTTTCGCTGCGCAGCATGCCATACTTGTACCGAGTGTTTGGTCGGACCCGTGAGGTGATGTTTACCTGGCCTAGAATAGAGAGCGATTTCGTAGTTTCCCCCAGGAAGTAGCCATCTGTCCATCCCGTACCCGGGGTCATTCCCATCACCGTATGTACCATGGTTTATGGCTGAGAGGTGGGCAGCCCAGTAGTATTTGCGGACGTCAGGGAGGGCTATTCCACCGTCGTACCATCCCAACGTGAGTTTGTGCAGTGCTATCCTAGGCACCCCCGCCCAGAGGAGGTCACGTTGCGCCGCTTCGATCGCAGCAAAGTACGAGTTCGGTATTAGATCCGGGTAGTTTTGTACTGCATAGAGAAATCTGGGCAGAGCCATCATTTTAAAGAGGGCTGCTCTGCCCAGCAATGAGAGCGGGAGTTGTCGCCAGGACCCGACATCTCGCTGAAATCTCTGCAGAGGCGGGAGAAGGTTCTTTTCGTATAGCAGAGACTTGTCCGCGGAGACGAAGACTCCCAGGTATCTAAATCCGTCCGCCGTCACTGTAATAGGACAGGTGGCGGGGAGTCTCGGAGGGTCCCCTCGGAGCACGTAGAGGTGGGATTTGCTCCAATTTATCCGGAACCCAGAGTTCCGCCCGAAGCTCTCAAAGATGTCAAGTGCCGCTACTATAGATCTACTTGGTCGAGTGAGGTAGAGGAGGATATCGTCGGCGTATAGGGAGATCTTGTCCTCCCAACCCTCCGTCCACGCCATCCCTTTAAGGTAGACGTCGTGCCGTATCCAGGCCGCTAGCGGCTCCAGGGAAAGCGCGAATAGGAGGGGCGAGAGAGGGCAGCCCTGTCGTGTTCCCCTCCCCAGAGTAAAGACCTCAGATGCCTTACCGTTGACTACCACTTGGGCCAGCGGTTCGGCATAGAGGAGACGAATCCAGGAGATAAAATTAGGCCCAAAGCCCAATTTGCGAAGTACCGCGATCATATATGGCCACTCAAGGGTGTCAAACGCCATAGTGGCATCAAGGGAGAGCACCACTGCATCCTCCCGTAGCCTATGTCGCTGCCCGAGTACGCCGTTGAGGCGCCTGATGTTCAGTGCGGTGTTGCGGCGGGGCATGAAACCAGACTGGTCTGGGTGGACCAGTGCAGAGAGGACCGGCTGGAGTCGATTTGCCAGTGTTTTAGCCAGAATCTTCGGCTCAGCGTTGAGCAACGAAATTGGCCTGTATGAGGTACAGACGTCTTGAGGTCTACCCTCCTTCGGTATCGCCACTATAGTTGCTATGCGTTGGTCTCTGGGCAGCTCCCCTGCCTCCCTACTAACATCGAACATGCGTTTAAGGTGCGCGCCAAGGGCATCAGGTTTAAGCTTGTAGAGCTCTATTGGGAGGCCGTTAGGTCCCATGGCCTTCCCCGGGCGGAGGTCAGCTATAGCGCGTTGAAGCTCAGAGGCTTCGAGCGGGCCCTCAAGGGCAGCCCGGTCTTCCTCCGACAGACAAGGCAGTCTGATATCCGCCAGGAGGGCCACCGAGTCCTCCTCCGGCCGGTCAGACTCACGGCTGTATACTTGTTTATAGTGCCTGGCGAATTCTGCCACTATCTCCCGGGGCTCAGTCACTACTATCCCCGCAGCCGTTCGTATTTCCGGCACCACTCCACTGGCCTGTTGTTTCTTGTCGAGCCAAGCTATAAGTTTCCCAGCTTTGTCTCCCTGGTCATATACCCTCCCCATTGTTGCAGGGTTTCTGTACTCACACAGAACTGTGCACAGAGGAGTGGAACCTCGGCAAATTAGGATGTCCCAAAACTTACCTTAGCAACCAACTCACCCCTTACCGGGCTAGCTACAGTGTCTCATTGGACATATCAAACACCCAATGTTTAGACAAACCAGAACATGAACTTACAGTACCTCAGGGTACGTGGGACTCATGAACACTCTTTCGTTATGTTATCATTACAAACCAGAACATGGAGTAAAGAAGACACATGTGCATTTGAAATGTTTATTTACTAATGCCGTCTTCTCAGGCGCAGTATCTTTGATAATACAAGTATACTTATTATCAGTAGCAAAATTATCAGCATAGTTACTAAGACATAAAAAGCGAATGGTGACAGCATGTTAACATGCTGTAATGAATAAGAGTTAACAACACTTATATCTCACCCTCCCTGACACATATATTATATTATTAGCTAAGAAGGTCTCTTTGGGTTGTTTTAGGGCGGGCCCATACCTTAGTGTCCTAGCATGAAGGAATCACATCAGCATACACCAGCTCTCTCTGCATGTGCACCGCATCAAGTGTGTTAACAATTCTCGTGCAAAGCAATATCAATCCCGCCTCAAGCCCAAGTTGGCAAAGGCTGCACTTGTGTTATGACTATGAAGGCGTGGAGATCAGACCTCATAACAATTCCATATCGTGTTGCTCCTGAAACTTCAGCACTCTCCGTGCAGACATGTTTTATTAAACAAAGCAGATATCAGAGCAATAACATATTATTCTCACATTCACCACGGCAAACTACTAGGTTGAAAGCTAAGTCAACAAATAAGGGTCGTGTGCAGAAGTTGCAAGAAAGGAAAAATGGCGTTTAAATCTCAAACGTACCTATGCTAACTTAACACGATATAGGGATATATAGGAGCTATACAACACCCCCCCATGATCCGAGAACGGACTAAATAAGATAACAGAAGTGCCATCACATGAGAGCAGAATCCAATTATAAACGAGCATGAATAAAAATTCAATTTATAAAAACTAATGCTAAAAAATAGCCCACAAGTATACTGTGGCTCAAGCCAATAGGCAAGCAAAAATAAAATGTCTCGACCAAAAGTCAAGAAAATCAACGAAATGCCATCAATCAGCATGCCAATTTGAGGCAGTGTCTATGATAAGACTGTATATGAAAAGTAAGCTGCAACAGCCTCCAGGAGAAAGTCACTGTCCTCATCCGAAAACAGTTCAGCCATCCAATTTAAAAGATGAAAGGAACATACGTGATCTTCCAGCACCGGATCCTCTATAACCATCAGAGGACAGCTCGGTGGGTTTTCAAGAAAACTTCGTTCCAAGAAACTTTGCGCTGCCGACAACACATCCCAGGGACCCATTAGTCCATGTGCCACCGCCAAGGCCATAATCCTTTCGTCAGAACAAACCAACTCGTGAGCAATGATAGGACTCATCAGTTGATCAAAATCGACGTCAGCAGATATTGGTCCGCAGAGACACAAATCAATGGCCCAAAGGAAATCACAGGTCAGGCAGCGAAATACAGGCTGGACACAGGTGAAATAGGAGAACCGAAAAGATAATCCAAACGCCGTGCTTAGAGTCGCTAACGGCAGTGTGCCATAGTAATCAAGCATGCGGTTGCGAAACCGCGTCAGTAGTAGCTGTGCGTGGTCTTGCACAGGAAGGGCATCCATATTTAAAAAGGCAGAAAACCACCAATGCGCCAGCCGCTAATGCAAGCAAAAACGGGAACCCTCCAAATAAGGAAGAAAAAATAGAATGGAAGAAGGCAGGGATGACTCCAAAAATCTTCTCAAAGGAAGTCACGAGACCACCGCTAACAACTTTAAAAAAATGTGCTAGGCCCGTTGTGGAGGATGCGTTAAAGATAGAACGGACCATGGCTCCGAAATGCAAAGGCAAATCAGTGTTTAAAAGAGCCTGAACCTCCGTACGGGTGTTAGCAATGTGAAGCACGAAAGTTTCACGGGCCGAGCTCAAGGCCACCTCTTTCTGGGACAATAGAGCTCTTATTCTAGCCATGCCGCTGAATTCTGCTCCCAAGGTCGGTATCTGTGGCCAAATGGAAGACTCCCTATGTTCACGTGTGGGAGGATAAAGAACATTTCTGCAGCAAATAACTCACTCACTAACCGTCACTATGAAAGCTATACCTTTAATTAAACCACAGCAGTTTTCATTATTGAGCATTAAATAACTACCATTCTCTAACAATTTAAACGTGGGGATGATAGCAGGAACTGGCGTGCCCTGTAAAACGCAAGCCATATTCGGTCGGTCCTTGTTACATGAACCGTGTAACTGTATGTGTCTGCACATTAAAGAATGATCTGGCGTCTCAGTACACTCATCCCCTGTTAGATAAACCTCTTGTTCATCCTTGAAACATCTGTATGTGTATGGGAGTGACCAGACTTCATGAAGAAAACCGCTACCTAAGGGTTCAAAACGACCTATTGGCACATACTTCATACAACTTGAAAACTTATATAAAGCAAAAGGCAGCGTTATTAAACCGTGGATAAGCCACGTAGCAGCAGTGGTCTCTGCCACAGAAAAAGGTAAAGATTCCAACCTTTCAATATGGAGCATAGAAAAGGAAGCATCACGCATTGAAAGCAAGCGTTGTTTGTCTGTCAAATTAAACGGTGCAAATAAAGAAGAAACATTCATGTATCCCCAGGGAACTTTACCCATTTTCAGAGTCTGAAGTGTCCATGCAAACTGCATGATCGAACGTAATTGATTTTGACCATGGTATAATACAGATACTTCATCATGTACAATATCAACAACAGACGACACAATATTATCTAATGTGTAAATTCTAGAGGAAAGCACGTTAATGCTATTGTCAACAACTGCAAGAACTTTCTCAAGATTTGCTTGATCAATAGCCCTAAGGCGTGAAGCAGCCTCAATCTGTGAGAGTTTCCAAATTTCATTGTAAACACCATATAACCAGCGTTTCGACCTGCCACTAGCTGGGCCCTTAATGAAATCATTCAAATCCACGTCTGCATTCAGTTTGGAAAGGTGATACTTAACCGCAGGTAAAGTTGAATGTTTCAGCCAAGCTTGACACAACTTGCCAACAGAGTAAGTGGTGACAGTATGACTCAAATCAAAACGGGGATCAGATCTAACAGCCTTAAAACCGTCAGTTATATTTAAAAATCTCTTTTGGCAAGAATCAGCACTACGGTGCCAAAGCAGCCAACCCTTGGGATTCATACTGGAAATGTTAAAGGAGGAATTCAGAAGCAGAGCCTGTATATCTCTAATGGACAATTTAGTAAAATTACTCCAATTCTCATATTCCTCCAACTCCGGGAAAGACGGGGTGTTTAACCTTTTAGATGTAGCCAATCCAAAGCACGTGGTCTGGGAAATGGTTTCATTTAAAAACCACATATGATTTGGGATGAGACATGCACGGTGCAAAGCCTCAGTGCCTTGTACCTGCCAGGCCCTTGAGCCCCAAACTGATTTAAGGTCTATGGTATTCTTCCATAACTCATACCCTCCAGTAACTAATTGATCCAGGAAGGCCTTTGAATATAACAATTTTGTATTTGTAAGTCGAACCTTGGACAGTGGCTGTTTGTGAAATTTAAAATAAAAGGACTCGGGATTGGACTGATTAAAGTCAGTGAAATAAGTATACTTTCTAAGAAACGTTTCTGAACTCCCTTGTGTTGGTGCTGGGCAATGTTCCCACTGAGTAAAATTAACCGCATCCCTTCGGGAAGATGTCTTGTGTAAGAAGTGATTGCCATAATGTTGGTAACAGAACAATTCACCATAATTAGCAGATTCTAAATATAAATCCTCAGCATCAAAAGCAGCATAATATTTCAAATCAGAAAACAAACTTTCCACAGCATTAACATCCCAATCATCAGAACGAATGTTTTGTTTCACCACATCCCCCATATTAACTCTTAGTACATTAGGGACATTAACGACTTCCGTTGGGCCATGAATCTGAAAACGAACTGCATCCCACGCGATTCCATCCAGAACAGGCCACGCTGTGATGTTAACCAAAGTCAAGTCTCTTTTTAATCTGTGTGTAGAATGTGAAGAGGAAAGTGGGGCCAAAGTTCCATTCAAATGAGTAATGCAAGTTCTCTCCTCGACATAGTGTCCATTCATAATCCGAAAAAAATAAAACACAAAACCAATTGACATAAAAAGGTAAACTGAAAAAAGGACCAGCCAAATGTATATCCAAGGAGGTATCAAAAAATGTTTTTTAAACAGGCTAGCATATACTGCAATTTTAGAGGGTTTTTTCGAGGCAAGGGAAGCAGAGTCAAATGAAAATCTGGATTCCGTGGCTAAACGAGCTTGCAGGTCAGGCATTGACAAATCAGTGGGGTATGTATAGTCTGTCTCATCAAGGTTAGTTCCTGGTAAATTATTCAATAATGGACTGGAAACAGCAGGTAATTCGATGGCCACCTCAGGTTCATTATTAGAAGCAGTGGGCATAATTGAATTTCTCACAATGGAAGGACAGGAAACAGCCGGTGTCATGCTAAGAAGAATCGGCCACTCTGTGTATCTTGACATTGTCAATAGAAATAAACCTGTTTTCCTTACGACCTGGAAGTGGTGGTAAAATGACTGTTCTTGTGCCCTTCACTCCAAGCACTGGGACCGGAGCTCGATAGGAGGGACCAAACTCTTTCTTGTTGTCGATCTTCTCTCGAACCAGTTCTCCAACTTGGGGTAGCCAGCCAACTACCGGGATCTGCAACGCATCATCCGATGTGGAGGGCAAATGTTCCTTTGCAAGAGTGTCTCTCGTCTTTTGTAGATTCTGTAAAACATTGCAATGTTCATCTGCGTCAAAGGAAGTGGCGCGAACCACCGAGTCTAGACCGTCAAGGTCAGGGACGAACATCTTGATGCCAAAGAGCATTTCGTATGGGGTCCGCCCACCCAGAGACCTTCTAGGGAGATTATTAAGAGCACGCTGCACGCCATAGAGGTGAGCCAGCCAGTTTCTGCCAGTGCCTATAACTCGGGCTGTCAAAGATTGCTTTAAATCACGGTTCATTCGTTCAACTACACTATTACCCTCGGGTCTGTAGGGTGACGAAAACTTGACTTGGACCCCCATCGAAGTCATGGCATCCTTATACGCCTTAGAGGCGAAAGCCGGACCCTGATCCGAATGGAAGGTACCACAGGCAAAAATCCCTATAAAGATACGCAAATCTCTGATGACAGTCCGTGAATCAGCGCTGCGATGTGGCCATACCCACACAAAGCGTGTGCATGAGTCAACTGCTACTAAGATGTATTTATACGCAGTATCAGATGAAAAAGGACCGCAGTGATCTAAATAAACACAGCCTAGTGGTTTATTAGAAATGTACAACTGAGTCTGTGGCGGACGCGTAGCAGTTGAAGGTTTAATCTGCTGGCATATGTCACAAAGAAGGACATAATCACGCGTCTGTTTGTACAGTCCCCGCCACCAGAAACGTTGTTGTAGCTGCGTTACAGTGGCTGAGACGCCCGCATGCGCAGACGCCACACCTTCATGAGCCGCTGTAATCAAGTCTGTTCTGCGATCCGAGTTGGGAATCAGCCGTTCCCCAACATCAGGAATTGTCACAAAAGGAACCTTTTCGGGACTTAAGTGGTATTTATACTTCGAAGGGAATCCAGCAGGATGTTTACTTCCCTTCTCAGAGGCAGCAACCGCTGCCAAGATGTCGCTATCAATCTTGGTTTTAGACCTAGTAACTGCTGCAACTAAGTATGTAGATACTGCTGATTTCGCCGCTTCATCAGCAAGCGAGTTGCCAACAGCGTGTACTCCCACGCGCTGATGACCGAGAGTATGAATCACATAAACGAGTGGCAACATAGCCTTAAGCTCTGCCACTCGAACCCAGATCATTTTATGTTTTATTGTGCTACCCTTGGAATCATGAAAATCATTTTGAATCCAAAAGAACAAGTTTTCATTGTAAGACTGGACACAGTAGTAAGAATCACTTACAATTAGAGTAGTAACACTTGGATCTGCGTACTCCAAAGCTAGTAAGAGAGCACGAAGCTCTGCCAATTGTGCGGTGCAATCGCCCAGGGGCAACGTGTGTACCTCCCTGGAAATGAACTCATCATTCAACATAGCACCGACCACAATGGCGCATGCGGAAACGTAGGCATGTTTAGAGCCATGCGCAACCTGCGCCGACCCATCAGTGTAAATGATGCAATGGAAGTCCTCCAAAGGTCGCATCGCCAGAGGAGCAGGATGAACGAATTCATACTGCAAGTACTCCTGCGACCGTAAGGAAGCGTCAAAAATAAACATGACATCTGCGGATGACAATGACGCAGCCCACTGAATCCACCGAGGGTGCAAAGCCTTTGAATTTGGTACACTGGCTTTCGTGACTGCCTCTAAATGAGGACAGGGTGTTACCACTAGCATGCGCTTCCCCTGTGACAGAGCACGTTCTTTTAGAATTGCCATCTGTACAGCAGTTAAAACCTTTTCCACTGTGGGAAACCGCATCTCAGCCGAAGTGTACAAGTGTGACTTGTAAGCAATAGGTACCGTGTCACCTTCATTAAAAGTGAGGTACGTGAAACCCACCGTCCCAGGAATTATTCTTATGACCAGGTTGGTGTGGTTATCACGAGTCAGTAAATATTTAGAAGCGAGCAGATCAGCCTGCAAGGATTGCAAAATGGCTGAATGCTCAGGCAGCCAGCATGATTTTGAGAAAGTTGGTTGTATCAAAGCATACAAAGGCTTGATACGCTGGGCATATTCCGGAATGTAAGTTCTGCCGAAATTCAAAAAGCCCAGTAAAGACTGTAATTTTTTCAGTGTCGTTGGTGCGCGCAATTGTGCGCACTTCTCTAAGAAGTGAGGAGCCAAACCTCTACCTTCATTGTTGAGCTCATAGCCCAAAAACAACACTGTGTGTTCAGCAATGTGCGATTTTGCAAAGTTGAATTTGTAACCCATGTCTGCGAAGTTGCAAACAAGAGAATTTACACGACACAGATGCTCCCAAATATCGTCGTCTGTGAGATATATGTCATCCACATACGAAAAAGCATCAGGGTCTAGTGCCTCCAGAATAGAGACAATTCGAGCGGTAAATATACCAGGACTATTCTTGTAGCCCATTGGAAGACGCCGGAATTGCTTTTGGACTCCAGCGCTTGTAAAACTGGTCCATTGGGAGCTAAAGCTGTCCAATCTGTGGGCATAAAAACCATTGGATATGTCAAGCGTTGTCTTGAAACGCTTACGCACGAGACTATCCACTAGGGCAGAGCCGTGGGTATTCTGTACTGCACAGTTACGGCAATGCGAGTTCAAATGCCGGTAATCCAAAACCAAACGATATGATCCGTCAGGTTTATTCACAGTAAAAAGGGGATTATTCATCGGTGACACACACGTTTCAATAACTCCCTGATATTCCAATTGTTCAAGGATTTCCGCGACGGAAGATTTTGCTTCACGCCGAATGGGATATTGAGGTTGAGGCTGCGGCTGAGACCGCAACGGAATTTCGTGGCAAGGCGACAATTTATCCCAACCACATTGGTTACGGTACAGAGCCGGCGCGAGAGCCCGAGCCCACTCTTCTGCAAAATGCTGCGCATGCTCTTTCGAGACAGTGTTCGCGAAACTGGGTAGGATTGCCTCCTCCCCTCGCGGCGCCGCGAGCACAAAAGGTGGGGGCCAGTCAGCCTCCGAAAGTAAAATATCATATGTAGAAGACAGATTCTCCCAAAATACACCTTTAACGGTACGCTGTATGTCACCTTCAATTAACAGGACAATTTCATATAGTCTTTCAGGGGGAGCAAGTCTCGTATCCGCTGTTTCTATCACAACGTAGACATCAGTCGCTGTCACCCTCAGTAGTGGACGCAGCGCCTCTCTGACTATGGTTATCTCCGCCGCGCTGTCCAGCAAGGTCAGAGCCCACGTCAGATTCCGAAGCCGCGTTCTCACTATCTGTGGCATATCGATGCGCTGTTAAGGCTGCGACTTTCTTTTTCGCAAACTGCGGACGCCTAGGCGTAGAATCCTCCTGCTTCACTGCGCCGTCCGTCTGGCGGGACTGACCACGTCCTTGTTGGCCACCACGTCCACGTCCACCCCCTCCTCCTCCACCGGTCTTCGGGGCCGATGTGTCCTGAAAGGAACGAGGAGAGCGTTGATCAGAACCCTGAAAACGATCAGGTGATTTAATCATCGCGCGGTCGCGCAAATCATAAACTTTTTCGGATGGCGCAGGAGCTTGTATTGCAGGAAAAGTACCCTGAGTCTGCACTGTCTGCTTCCCCTGTGTCTGTTTTTTAGGCCAATTCGATTTCTTGGACTTGGGCTGGGCATCTGTCACTGCAGATTGTCCCTGTGGTTGTTTTTTATCCTTCACTGGAAAATATTTCAGACCTCTACTTGTGCGGCCAATCGTTTTATAAGCGGCCACTACAATCTTTGCTAACTGGCGGGGTTTATCGGCATCGGGCAGAGCAGCCAAAGCATTCGACACCTGAAAGTTAACTGCATCTCCTTTAACATTGGAGAGAATGAGATCACTTACAATCTCAAAAGAACCACACAGGCGCATACCCAATTCCACCGCTGCCTCTGGACCGTGATCATTCTGAACACGTCTAATGATTTCAGGCAGGGCATTCATAGACGGGGTGCCGAAGCACCTCGTATAAACTGCCGCAAAAGTTTTTCCCCAGCTTTCACAGTCAGCAAGTTCAGGAGTAATATCCTTCGGTAGAGTAATCGTCAACATTCTATGTTTATCAGCAGGAGTAGAATTCGGAAAAACCGCCTCCAGTTGATCAAACTTCTCCGCTAGCCAGAATGGGAAGTCATCGTTGTCAACAGGACGCGCACCAAAAACCGAATTTACCATCACTGGATTGAGACGCATTCCGCCTCGTTCCATGGGAGCGGCCGCACCCCCCTGGGGACCACCAGGAAGATGTCGACCAATGTATTGCACTAAAGCACGAATCACGGAAATTGAAACTACATGTAGCCTGCGAATTTCTGCCAGGGTACAAGCCCCGTGATTCGGGTGCGGGGTAAAGCCACCCAATGCAGGCCAATTTGTACCTGGAATCGAGAGTGGACCTAACCTCGCACGGGACAAAGAGTGGGGGAGGGCGCCATCAAACCAAACTCGATGCTGCCAATGATCAATAGGTATTTCCAATGCCCTGTATGGCGTATATTCAGCCGGGACATCCGAGGCGGTGTAGGAGTGGTACAAACCAGAATTAGCGTCCACAGCCGGAAACGTAACCCAAGAGTAAAACAACTCGTAAGGAAACGCCGGATCTGCACTTACCACGAAAATCACAGCCATCCCATCTACTGGGACCTGGTACGTCTGAAGATGGTTGCGTACCGCTACGCGACTATGCTGTGCAATAGCCACCGCTGCCGCCATCACAGAATTGGAAACAAGTAAACACAAAGAATACTTTGTAGCACAACTGGGTAGTAACTCAAAGAAACCGTTTAAGTAAGAATCAAGCTTGAATAAAGACCTATTTGAAAAAATAGGTAGGTTTCACCAACACCCCGTTTTCCGGAAACGGATGTGAAGGGGTTAAGGCTTGAACGATAAACTACTCGAGTGTCATGATATAAGACCACCGAAACCGTTGGGCGCCATGTTGCAGGGTTTCTGTACTCACACAGAACTGTGCACAGAGGAGTGGAACCTCGGCAAATTAGGATGTCCCAAAACTTACCTTAGCAACCAACTCACCCCTTACCGGGCTAGCTACAGTGTCTCATTGGACATATCAAACACCCAATGTTTAGACAAACCAGAACATGAACTTACAGTACCTCAGGGTACGTGGGACTCATGAACACTCTTTCGTTATGTTATCATTACAAACCAGAACATGGAGTAAAGAAGACACATGTGCATTTGAAATGTTTATTTACTAATGCCGTCTTCTCAGGCGCAGTATCTTTGATAATACAAGTATACTTATTATCAGTAGCAAAATTATCAGCATAGTTACTAAGACATAAAAAGCGAATGGTGACAGCATGTTAACATGCTGTAATGAATAAGAGTTAACAACACTTATATCTCACCCTCCCTGACACATATATTATATTATTAGCTAAGAAGGTCTCTTTGGGTTGTTTTAGGGCGGGCCCATACCTTAGTGTCCTAGCATGAAGGAATCACATCAGCATACACCAGCTCTCTCTGCATGTGCACCGCATCAAGTGTGTTAACAATTCTCGTGCAAAGCAATATCAATCCCGCCTCAAGCCCAAGTTGGCAAAGGCTGCACTTGTGTTATGACTATGAAGGCGTGGAGATCAGACCTCATAACAATTCCATATCGTGTTGCTCCTGAAACTTCAGCACTCTCCGTGCAGACATGTTTTATTAAACAAAGCAGATATCAGAGCAATAACATATTATTCTCACATTCACCACGGCAAACTACTAGGTTGAAAGCTAAGTCAACAAATAAGGGTCGTGTGCAGAAGTTGCAAGAAAGGAAAAATGGCGTTTAAATCTCAAACGTACCTATGCTAACTTAACACGATATAGGGATATATAGGAGCTATACAACACCATCTTGTGCATGGCCGCCGTCCTGGCCTCCTGCGCGACTAAATCCCTGTATTCCTGAGTCTTCACCTGCAAGCGGTGCTGTACATTAATCGCCCCCTCCTCTCGCGCCTCCCTCTCCAACTCCGCCAGATCCGCCTCCACTGTCGCAACCTGCCGTTCTCTATCCCTTCTTCCACCGGCTATGGCTGACAACGCCTCCCCCCTGATCACGGTTTTGAAGGCCTCCCACAGGGTTACGGGGGAGTCGACCGATCCCACGTTATCCTCAAAGTAGTTGGTAATTGACTTTGACAACTTCGCACTGAGCTCCTCATTTTTCAGATGCCAGGCGCTGATTGGTGCAATGCATCCCTCACGTCTAGTCCCGAATGTTATGTGGGTACTAACCGGCGAGTGGTCCGATATGCCGCGAGGAAGGTGTGCAGCTTCTCGTATCACCATATCATGGTGCAGCACTGTGAGGATATAATCAAGGCGGGAGAATGATTTGTGCGGGCCAGAAAAGAAGGTGAAGTGAGCGTCAGCGGGGTGCATTAGTCGCCATACATCCGTGAGCCCAAAGGCGTCCAGGAAGTCAGTCAACCACTTTTGCCCCTGTGGTGTGACCCGTGGGGGTTGTCTGTCTAGGGTCCCTGACACCACCGCGTTGTAGTCCCCTCCCAGTACCAGTTGACCCTCAGGAAGGGAGAGAAGTAGTGTGCCCAAATCAGCGTACGCTTGAGTCTGCAAACCAGGGGGGATGTATATCGAGAGTAGGTTGAGGCGGTAGCCTTCCCACCTACCGGACACCACTGCAAAACGACCCTGCGGGTCCGATTCTGTGTGATCTATGCGGAAGGGTAGTGCGCGGCGCAGCAGGACCCCAACGCCCCTGGACCCGGAAGTGAAGCCGGAGTGGACTGCAAGGGTGTATCCCCACCTATTGAGGGCCTGGCAAGTGTTCCCCATGAGGTGTGTTTCCTGCAGCAGGACTGCGTCCGGCTGGTGTCGCTTTATAAATCGTAGGACTATGGTGCGCTTCAATTTGTCCCCCAACCCGTTCACGTTCCAGCTCAAAACCCTGAGGCTCTTCTCCCATTTGCTAGCCATAACCATTGCTGTGTGACAAGATGCTATTCTGCATACTGGCGCTGAGAACAAACCTGACATTGCTGACTACACATGACTGTAAAACATCCCCAACATCCCCATCCCCCCCGCCGCCCTCCCAACATTCAGTGTCAATACGATTTCTGATCAGTACGGCATGAGTACATCCCACTGGCACCCAACTGTCCCAAGCCCACCCCTGCCCCTCACCACTCATCCCCCCAACTCCCCCCGGACACCCCCCCCCACCCTGCCGCCCTGCTCCGCGGGTTCAAAACTACCCACATCCCCAATTAGCAGAGTGCCTTTCGCCCCAAAAACGCCTCCGAAGAGGAACTACAACAGTGAACAACCCACCCCCTTTCGAGGAGGACCTGTCACGGGAAGCGTGTGCAGGCCCCGTCACCCCCCCCGCCCCCTCCCCCCCGCCTCCTGCCAACAGTACCGAAGTCCTGTGTCCCAGAAGTGTGGCGTCCACAGTCATGAGTGAAGTCCCATTAGGAACGAACCCCTCTAAGTGAACAAAGTCTAATAGGTAGGGCAACATAATCATATAATACAGTGACACTTATCAGTTCCTCGAGTTCTCGGAAGCCGTCCTCACATGTCCTTTCTCTCGACCCTCAGCTTGGACTCGCGGAGCGGGACCTCCAGGCGCGCTGACTTTGGTCCTCTCGATCAGATCTCCCGGTCGTAGAGCCCGGAGATGCATTTTGCGTGTCTCTCCAGTTCTGGGCCTCCGCTCCCTCTCCCGTCGAGGCCACCTCCCTGTCAAGCCAGTCCTGCACCTCCGCCGGCGACGTGAAAAAGAAGGATTTTCCCCCTCGGAGGACCTTGAGCTTCGCAGGGAAGAACATCATGTACCTGAGACCCCTCTCTCGGAGTGCCGCTTTCACTCCCGAAAATGACCTCCTTTCACGCTGAACCTGGAGGGTGAAATCTGGAAAGAAACGTATCACAGCGTTCTCATATAGCAGATCCCCGGATTGTCTGGCGGCCTGAAGGACGGCGTCCCTGTCTCTGTAATTCAATATTTTAGCTATAATTGTCCGTGGTGGCGCCCCCGGTTTAGGTTTCGGGATGGGCGCCCGGTGCGCGCGTTCGACTGTAAAGATGGTGGACAGACGCTTTGGTTTGAGGTGGTGAAGAATGAGTTCCTCCACGAACAGCTCCACGCTAGGCCCCTCAAGATCCTCCGGAACGCCAACGAGGCGTATGTTACTCCGTCTGGCTCTCCCTTCCTGGTCGTCCAGCCGTAGCGCCATCTGGCGATGTTGATGGACCAGGTCGTCCACTCTTTGCTCAAGACGTTTGGTGGATGCCCGCAGGTCCACTATGTCGGTTTCGTTGGCCCTGGCCTTTTCCGACGTTTTGTTGAGATCCGCCCGGAGGAGATTAACCTCTATGGCCATCTTGTCGATTTTGGTTTCAAGGGTGGTGCCCAGTCCCTGAATCGCCGTCATGATGCTAGCCAGAGAAGGTTCTTGCGGAGCCTGCTGGCCGCTCGCGGGCGGCTCCGTGCGCGGCGCACCCCTCTGCACCGTATACTTGTCAAGACTGTTCGCTTGCGAGGCCTGGCCCTGCTTAGGCCTCATGGTGAAGTTCGATTCGAGGGGGCAAGCTGTGGGGCAAGTCAGTGTGCACCCAGGCTGGCGCAGGCAGAAGAGGCGTCAGGATGCAGGGCGTGGCGCAGCGCCCGAGAGAGTGCCCCCAGGGTCGGGCAGTGTGAGGCGACCGGCCCAGCCCAGATCCCAGGGCCACACCCCCCCGCCAAGCGAGGTCGCAGGCTCAGGCGAGCAAGCAGCAGAAGTAGCCGGGCAATCACCTAGGCACCACGAGGCCTGAGCACCGCCCCAGGTCCGGATGTTACGCCACACCTTTCCAGGCACTCCAGTGGGTCACCGCCCCCAACCAGGCTCCTGCGCCACTGTGTCCAAACGCCCGCCGGTGCCCCAATGCGAGCCCACTTCCAATGTCACCCTCCACAGGCCAGATCCCGTGTCTTCAGCGATGGGCGCACCTCAACCTGTCAGGAAGCAGCCTCCGTCCACAGCGCGCTCACACCAGCTCCAGGCCAGGGTCTCCGTCCCGCACGGCCCTATCCCAGCACACTCCGTGGGGCGGAGGCCGGGTTACAACTGCCGCGATCGGCGCAAGTCCAGGCCCCAAGCCGGGGACTAAAGTTTTGCGGCACGCCGGCCGCGAGACTCGCACCTGCAGGGCCCTCTCCCGGCCCGCTCCGGGAGGCAGCGTATCTCGGCAACCGGAGGTCGCAGAGGGGCCGGAGCCGGACCGCTGTGCGCCGCGCAGGCAGGGGAGCCCGCAAACACCAGGAGATCCGTGGGACTAACGGATAATGGACGGCTGTAGGCAGGCAAGGGGATAGGGTCGGCGGAGCCGCGGGATCAAGCGGCCATCACTGTCGGCGCCAAGCCACGCCCCGACTTTTCAACTTTCTGATGTGAAATTGTGAACCCTAATCCTCATGTTAACAACATTTAAAGGCATTTTTATTTTTTGTACTTTTATGTCCCACCAAGCATCAGTTGGCGATACACCACTGGGTCACAAACCACAGTTTGCGAAACACCGTTCTATGTTGAGAATGGGACCACTAAAGAACCTGTGTATATATTTGAGTATAACAGATGAAATGAAAATATAAACCATTATTGTCCAAAACAATAAATCTATGTTTTCTATCTATATGTTCTCCCTTTTTCTTTATTCCACACTGCTGATGACTTGGGCAGGACATTGAGTAGGCAAGTCAAAACCATTGCTTCGATGGTTCATTTATTAACTCTACTAATGAAAGCACAACAGAAAAAGAGTGATTTTTCTAAGTAATTTTGAATGAATGTCACATTAAAATCAACAGCAACTTTCTAGTTGCATAACTATTTGGAGATAGTGCCACACAGTAGATAACATTTAATACCATCTCGTAAGTACTAAAAGAGGGTCTGATGTTCTAGTGACCAGACAATGTCATCACTACATTTTAAAGAATGCCAGGATAGGATTTCAAGATTATAGATTTTACCTTGGTATGAAAGTCTGATTAATGCTCACAAATTCTCAATTAGTTGTAGTCTAGAACCCATGTGAGAAATGATCTTCAAATGTGGATAATGGCATATTCCAATACTAAAAGTACATTCTCTTCTACATTATTCTGTGTCATATGTGTGAACAATTTCCAGTTGACCAAAGCATCCATTCCAGTATTATTGTCAATTAGAAAGTGTAAATTCCTCGAAAAACACACTGAAGGATAGCATATTCTCAGCAGTGAATTATAGATCTAATCTAAGGATGAACCATTTTATGACTCTAGAATGCAGTCATTGCCCTCAACCTCAAGCTCTTGCTAATACCCCGCTTGAGTGAAGTGTAGTTTTGAGGAATCACTAACTTAAATCTAAAACTGTTTCTGGCAGCACACAATAAGACTTGCTGAGGCTCACTGAACTGTTAATCCAATAATGTACTGATTCTGTCCTTTCTCCAAGGACAATACTTGGGGCTACAACTCCTCTGAAGTATAAGGCACTCAGGTTGGGATAATGTGCTGCATGAATATGGATAATTGATTAAAAGTACGATTTTAATACATCTTGTGTGATTGAATATCTTGATTAATGATCACTAGGAATTGAGTCTCTTTTTACTCAGTGTCAATGTCAAACAACTCAGATTCACAAAACTAGTTTGATAATCTGCACTGCAGGGCACATCTTTGCACAGGGGTTTATATAGGATTTTAGGTAATTCAGAAAGGTGTTTCAGCATGTATATTGAAGTCAACAAAAGCTGCATGGAGACAGGCCCAGTTAAAGAGTCAAGCATTCTGTACTCTCATGCATTGTTAAGTTGACACACGTTCTCTCTTTCCAGCACTTGGCAGTTAGGGTGTTAAATAACATGTTTGTTTGTAATTGCACATCTACCTGGGGATTTCTTGGACTTATGGGAGATACTTTTTGTAAATCACACATCTACCTGGGGATTTGTTGGGCTTATGGGAGATTATTTTTGTTACTCAACTCAGTGTCACTCATTTTTGCACTGCCCATGGATGAAAGGTTGAGTGCAGCAGTGAGGACATTTTCCTATGAATGGGGTGCTAAGTAAGGACAGATCGCTGCAGTAGATAAGTTAGTCTAAAGTACCACTGAAGAACCTGTGTACATATTTGAGTCTAACGGTGGAAATGAAGTTATCATAATACATCATAGGCTAAAACAATACATTTGTGTTTTATGTTTCTTCATTATTTTTTATTCCAGACTTCTGATGACTCGGACATGGGCATTGGCTAGGTAAGGCAAACCCATTGCTTGGATGGTTCATTTATTAACTCCACTAATAAAAGCACGTCAATAAAAGAGTGATTTTTCCAGGTGAGTATTAACGAATGCCACGTTAAGATCAACTTTGTAGTGGTATAATTATTTGCAGATAGTGCACACAGTAGATAACATTTAATACCATCTCACAATTACTAAAAGAGGGTCTGATGTTCTAGTGATATAATGACACTTGACAAATTCATCACTACTTTTTAAAGAATGCCAAGACAGCATTTTACGATTGCAACACTTACCTTGTTATGAAAGTCTGATTAATACTCACAAATTCTGATTTAGTTTTGAGTCAGGAGCCCATGTGAGAAATTATTATGCTGTGTCATTTGTGTGATCCGTTTCCAATTGACCAAATCCTCCGTTCCAGTATTGTCAATATGAAAGTATATCCTCAAAGAAAATACACGTAAGGATGTCATGTTCTACCCAGTGACCTATAACTCCAATGTTAGATGAAGCATTGTACGCCTCTAGACGGTAGTCATTGTCATCAACCTCAAGTTCTTGCTAATATGCTACTTAAGTGAAGTGTAGTTTTAATTAGGACCTCAAATCTGAAACGTCTTCTTACAGCACACAATGTGACTTGTTAAAGTTCAGTGTTCCATTAATACACTAATATACTAATTCTAACCATTCTCAAAGCGCATAACTTAGGACTGTGAGTCCTCTGAAGTAAAAGGCTCTCGGATTGGGATAATGTTCTGCATTAAAAATGATAAAAGATTGAATCAATCTATCAAACATTTATAAAGCGTTGTAAATCACCTGTGATTTAAAGTGAGTTAAAAGTCCTATTTAAATACATGTGAATGAATATCTTAATTAATGAACACTGAGAACTTATGTACCTTTTCGCTCATTGCGAATGTCAAACATTTACTGACCCAGATTCCCAAAACGAGTTTGCAGATCTGCATTTGCTGAGATCACCTATGCACAGATGTTGATGTAAGATTTTAGTTAATTCACAAAGGTTGCCTTGTGTATATATTGAAGTGAACAAAACCTGCATAAAGAAGGGCCCAGTTAAAGTATCAAGCATTCTGTACGGTCATGCATTGTTGAGCTGCCAAGCGTTTTCTCTCTTTAACCCTTGGTAGTTTGGGAATTAAACAACATATATGTTTGTACAGCACACATGTACCTGGGGATTTCTTGGAGCTATAGGAGATTTTGGTACACATGCATCGAGGTAATTTGCAAGTGCAAAAAATGCGAATCTGTAAAACAGGACCTTTGAGCTCGCAAATTAGCCCTTTGCCATGCATCTAAACAAATCTGCGGAAAAATAAGAAAATCGCAAAAATAAGGAATCGCAATCTTGCGAGGCCCAAAATTGTGATTCCTTATTTGTGAATCGCCATTACAGAGTCGCAAAGCTATGCTGGAAAAGTCGCAAATAGCGATTTCCATGAAAATTGCAAAATAGCGATCACAAATTACTGAATTTTACAGGCAGGTGGTAAACAGGTGAGAACAATCAAAACAGGAGAAGGAGGATATAGGAGCGCATTTTTAGAGTGCACATTACTTTGTTGGGGCAGACAGAGGAAGAGATCTAAGACAAGTATAGGTTAAATGCTGACATGATACATGATCTGACAGCTGAACTGGATCCCCTACTGCAGCACCAGACTCCCAGGACACATGCCATTCCCACTCATGTGCAGGTCCTATATTTCCTGCACCTACTAGAGTCAGGTAGCTTCCAGGGTGTAGTAGCTGTAGCTGGAGGGGTGTCACAAAGTGCCCTGTGACATTTTTTTAATTCATTCCCCAATGTCATGTTGACCAGGTTACACCACCACATTAGCTTCCCCTCAAACCCACACGATTTGCTTAAGACAAAACTAGACTTCTATCAGGTAGTCCAGTTTCCCCCTTGTAATAGGTTGCATTGATGGAACACATGTAGCCATTTGTCCACCATCAGTGAATGATATATTTCTAGGAACCGGAAATCCTACCATTCACTGAACATCCAAGTAGTCTGTAATGCTAAAAACATCATCCATGACATAGTGGAACAATACCCTGGCCGCACACATGACTCGTACATATTCTGACACAGTGGCATACACACTTGTCTCCTTGGGGGTGAATTTGGAGAAGGATATCTGCTAGGTAAACAGATGTTGCAATGTCTCTGACAGTATGTACAAATGTTAATGCATATCTGTTACTAACTGTTTGCTTACTACCCTGTAGGTGACAGCACATACTCCGTGTGCAACTACATCCTGACACCATACCTCAACCCAAGTACCCCAAGTGAGCAGCGTACCAATGCAGCGCACATCGCAATCCAAAACGTCATCGGGCGCACCGTTGGCCTACTGAAAAGTAGGTTTCACTGCCTCCACAAGACTGGCGGGCCATTGCAGTACCGACCTGAGACCTGCTGCAGAATTGTGGCCACCTGTGCCATGTTGCACAACATCGCTACTAAGAGAGGCATACCCCTGGCAATGTCTGACAGCGAGCCTGAGGAGGACAACCAGCCAGGGCAACTACAAGCAGCAGCTGGGGCAAGCTTGGCAGAAGGGAGAAGAAGACGTGCAGAAATTACACAGCATTATTTTTGGGTGGGTAATGACGAGACAAGACAGCATGGTCGAACTGTACAGGATTTATTTTAAAGTAGAAATGTGGTAGTGTTAATGCACAGATACCAAATGCTAAATAGCACAGTGGGTGTAAGCCAAAAAATAAAAACAAGACATCATCATTGGGCTTGAGTGTTAGTCACAACTTTGGCCATGATAATGGTTACATCACCATATACGAGGTTGTCTGCCAACACCACCCTATTTTTTTTGTCCACGCACTCCCATCCGCCTTTCTGAAGACTCGTCCTTCTCCCTCATGGGGCCTTCAGAAGTTGTGGTGCTCTTAGTACTGGGCCTCCGGCATGTAGTCACTGGCACCAACAGACTACTGAGGCTGGATGCCTCCTCACTCTCCCCACCTCCCAGTACATTGCTGCCCCCAGCAAATGCAGTCTGAAATTGCACTACTGCATTTGTGCCCTGGACGAGTCCCCTGACCACATCCCCCACAGCAATGGATTATTTCCTCCTGACTGGCCCCAGAACAGTGCTGTGTTGGTGCTCAGCCTGTTGATAGATATTGTGTAGCCATCTAGGCGCCCTAAGAATTGGTGATGCTTTTTTCTTTGGGACTCCTGCATCACCCTGCATAGCTCCTGGGTGGCTTCATTGGACCGTCTATGCCCTTCCACCACTGATGCAATCAGCTCTTTCAAGCAGTCCCCCATGTCTGCCAGTCTGCAATGCTGTGCCTACATTAACCTAATGTTCTTTGCTTGCAGGCACTGCACCCTCAGCATTTGGCTCTCCAGCCCACCCCAGACATTTGGATTTTAATCCTCTGTTTTTCTAATCTGTGCGCTTGACCTGCACCTCCGGGTTTGATTATTGCTGCACCGGACCTGTGACTGGGGTATTGTTGTGGGTGAAGGACCAGGCTGGGGATCTTGTTTGCTCTCTTCCTCAACTTCCTTGACAGGTAGTGGTGGGACTGTGGACCTGCGTCTAGTGGGTGCAGAGTTTGTGGTTTGTGGGGCCACGGGTGTCTCCACATCTGCCTCAGCCAGAATCACTTGTGTGTCTCCGCCTTCACTTCCCTCTAACTCCTGTGCAGCTGCATCTGTGATGTTAAACAGTGCAATTTTCAGTTTCAGGTCAATATTCATGTCTCACATAGTGCATTTTTGAGTTCCATTACATTACTAACTGACACACAGTGCCCACATGTTTTGCTTCCTTGTTGTACTTGTGGGCAACAATAATGTTTTCCTATCTACTTCCCTTCCCTGCCTGTTCATCCCATAACGCATTTGGGTGTAGCAAGTAAAATGTGACTGGAGTAGGATTCTGCACACTGAACCTGATCTGATGTTTCTAATTTTCTATTCTTTATTAATTTGTCATTTGCATGCATCTTACCTTGTGATGTACTGGCCGGTGCAGAGGTGTCCAACTCTGTCACTCCGAGTACAGCTTCAGGCTGGAGT
This sequence comes from Lissotriton helveticus, assembly GCF_964261635.1. Lineage (NCBI taxonomy): Eukaryota > Metazoa > Chordata > Amphibia > Caudata > Salamandridae > Lissotriton > Lissotriton helveticus. The sequence goes on along the minus strand of NC_136071.1, from coordinate 791,134,106 downwards.
GTGGGCTCCACTAGGTCCTCCAGGGGTGTTTTCCCAGGCAGTGTTGCAGGTCCACCTCCAGTCTGCTTTGTCACCAAAAGCCTGTCAGCAACCCTCTCCTTTGCATGGCTGCGCAGGTCATACCACCGTTTGCGCAGGTCTTCTATTGTGCGGTGGGTGACCCCTACTGCATTCACTTTGGCTTGTATTCTGAGCCAGATTTTTCACTTCTCTGACTCAGGGACCTGGAGTGATAGTTTCCCAAACACCTTGTCATGGCTCCTCACTACCTCCTCAATGAGGATTTATATCTCCTTCTCACTGAATTTCAGTTTCCTTTTTCGATTGGCTGCCTGCTTCGCAGTTGCTCCTGAAGCCATGCTTTGTTCCAGGACAGTTTTGCCAAATCAAAATTTGGAACCTCAGCTGGGCTCCTGCACTCTGCCTCCTCCTCTGACACTCCCAGTGTATTGGAATCAGCATGGGATGCATCACTTCCTGATTGTGATGTCATCAAGCTGCACCAAAAGCGACTCGCAATTTGCAATCTTGCAAATAGCGAAATCGCAATTTGCGATCTCGCTAATTGCAATTTGACTAGCGAGTCAGTAATATGTAATCCCTAATAGCAATTGTGAATATTAGCGATTCGCTATTTTGTTGGTGCATTGGATTTTGCGATTCCTTATTAGCGATTCCTTAAAAATTACTATTAAGGAATGGCAAAATCAAACTTTGATGCATGTGGGGGTTTGTTTGTTACTAAACTCAGAGGTACTAATTTTTGCACTGCCGAGGATGGCAGCTTGAGGGAACCAGGTAGGATATTTGCCTATGATTGAAGTGCTAAGCAGGGACAGACCACTGTAGTAGATAAGTTAGTCTATTGCCTGTAGGTACAATGCAAGAATAGTACTCACTTTCTCTTTCATTGTAGTTAACAATTTTAATATTATATATCAGTTCTTTCCAAAGTTGTCAGAACCATAACCTAATTTTTATAAGGCAAACATTTGCAACCCACCTTGCTTTAATGGCAGTGTGTTTTTTTTATATAATTGAGGGCTCGGGTGGTGGGGCACTGTAATTTACTTATAGCAAATTTTTTATTGAAGTGCCCACTAAATTTGCACAGACATGCAGTTTTAATGATACAGCTATATTGCACAAAAATAATAATGTGTGGTTGGGTTTCAGTGAATATTTATCATTTGTGAATCAGAATGGAAAGTGTTTAGATATATTTTGTTCCTAGTTAAAAAAAATATATTACACTTCAGAATTACAAAAATGTGCTGAATGTATACAGTTGATTTAAAGGTATTTACATTTTGTCATGTGTTACAAAAATTTTCTTTCACCTTACCTGCACTGCAGCAAGATTGCCACATAATTCACTTTACTTTTCTTTCTCATACTTCAAAGTGAGAGGGATTTTTAAACACCAATTCCCAAGTTAAAAAAAGCAGCAATTTGTCATAAGGCATAGCCTGACATTTGACCTCTGTTTATGAAATGCAGCAAATATGACAATAGAAATACAGAATTTAAAAGCAACTTTATTAACTGCTTGGCCTTTTCTCACCCACCCAAAATAGGCTGGGATTGCGACCCACAGTTTGAGAAAGAGTGTTCTATAATGAAAATAATACCACTAAAGTACTTGTGCACATATTTAAGTATCAAGGAGGAAATATAATGATCATAATCCATTCTAGACCAAAACGATAAAGCTGTGTTTTATGTTTTATTACTATTTTGCATTCCAGATATGTATTTCTGTTGACTCAGACACGGACATCGACATTAATCAGGTAAAGCAAACCCATTGCTTTGACTGCACATTTATTAACTCTACTAATAAACAACACCAGTAAAATAGTGTTTTTTTCAGGTGGTTTGAACAAATGTATCTCACTAAAATCAACTACTTTATATTTGTATTTCTATTTGGAGATAGTGCTCACAATAGATAATCTTTAATACCGTCTCATAAAGACAACAAGAGTGTCTGATGCAGTACATTTTAATTAACCCTAAGATAACATTTTAAGACTATAGCATTTACTTTGCCATAGAGGAAAAGTCTGACGAACACTCTTAAATTTCCAATTAGTTTTTGTTAAGAACCCACATGTGGAATGATCTCCAAATGTGGTTAATAGTTTGTAGCACTACTTTAAGTACACTCTTGTCTACTTTATTCTGTGTCATAAGTATGAACAGTTTCCAATGTTGCAGAGCATTGTTTCCACTGTTGTGTAATATGAAAGTGTATCCCCTGCGAAAAACGGACTGAGCGATTTTATATTTTATGCAGTCAACTGTAACTCTAATATAAGAATGGAGCAATGTAGATGTCTAGAATGCAGCCATTACCACCAGCCTTAAGCTCTTGCTAGTATCCTACCTGAGTGAAGTGTAGTTTTAAAGAATTACCACCTCAAATCTAAAACTGCTTTCAGGCAGCACACAATGATACACGTTGAATCACAGGTTAATTGTAAACCCAATCATACACTGATTCTAAACTTTCTCCTTGGATAATACTTGGGACTGTGACTTGATTTACTGTGCTGCACGAAATAGGATAATTTATTATAAATACTAATAAAAATACATTATATTAAATAATATCTTGATTAATGATCGCTGAGAAATTATATCCTTTGTAACCCAATGTTGTGCTTAAAGAATGTCAACAATGGGGGCATAACCACCAAGATGGTTGAGCGGCAGCACTTCTCGTGCACTCTGGCCCCAAAAATAAGATCTTAATATATCTCACCACCCCCAGGCCCCAGAAATGCCTGAAACTATGTCAGCTTATCGTGGTGCATACTGGGGGGGGGGTGGACCCAGGGCGATTGAGGGGTGTATCTGCGATGCAGCCGTGATGTGCAGGCCACCCGTTCTTGACTACTAGAGGCCTAGTTGTGCTCGGAGCCCCTTGGCGAAAAACAGTCTGCTGGAGGTGAGCAATGATAGCGGGCCTGGAAAGTGGTGCAAGAGGCACTGACCCCTTTCCCCTAGTGGAGACGAACACTGAAGGAGCCAGAGCTGAGGAGGCTGAACCTGGTGCAAGGTCTGTGGTTCTGGCCATATGGGAGACAAAGGCCCTATACCATGGTGCTGGAGCGGGTGGTGAGCTCTCTCTCCCTGTTCCCCTGGCGGATCTTTAGAACAGAGGTGAAGGGAACTGAAGCTGCTGATCCTGGCCTGGCTAGCTGCTGATCCTGAGGCCCTAGGGCAAGCCAGATTGGTATGGGCCAAATCGTGAACAAACAGCGCCGGGCTTGGTGGAGAGGAGGTATGTGGTCAGGGGACCCCACATGGGATGCTTGCAGGGCACAGGAGCACACCCTGAATGCCTTGCCTGTGAGAGGTAAAGGAAAACAAGGGTACCCCAGTAATTGAGCCTAGGTGGGAATAATGTTTATAGAAACAATGGTTCAGAAAGTGGCCAAAGGATTGGTCCAAGGGAGAAGCAGTGAGATACGCCTGAATAGAGGACACAGTAATTATAAAAACGGAGACAATAAATGTTGGAGGGAGCAAGGAAAAGTGTGGCCAGGGACAAGTTATGATCAGGATAACAATTCTTATTTATTTGCAATAGTACACAGAGAATATTGCTCGTGCAGGTGTTCACATAGGAAAGTGTCAACAAGCGTGAGGTGCTCAGTGAAAGTGATTTTAAATTATGTATATCGCATTGACAACACATGAGAGAACTCTTTAAAAAAATAAAATAATGCATATGGAGTTCTGGTTGCAGAGGGTCGATGCCGTTTCGATCTCGATTAGTAAGAGATAATCTTCAGGACAAAGTGTATGTGAGCAAACCGAATCTATAAGAGATACATTGTATTAGGGTATCATCCTGGTCATGGAGTATTAATTCATACTACAAATGGTGAAGAGCTCCCAACTAGCAAGGCGTTTAACTAGTAGTAGAAGCAAAGATTGTAAATTTGCTTCCACCACTTAGACACCTCGCTATGTAATTTCCCCTGCTTACTACACATGCCATGCCTCATATATCCTTTCTGACCTATCGACTTTGATTAGTTCATTCCTTTTCTCTGCATAGTTTTTATTAATGATAGCCTTCGCCGAAGCATTATGTCTAAATCATATAAGTTGAGTAGGCTGAATTCTGCAATGTATATACTAGTATGTCATGTCACTAAAGTGTGCCTTAAATTTAAGTGACTATATCACACTGTGTCTCCCTTGGACCAATCCCTTGGCCACCTTCTGAACCATTGTTTCTATAAACATTGGCTGTGAGAGAAGCCTTGGAACTGCCAGAACTACACAGTAACCTATAGATGCCCCATATGAGGAGAGACATGTGACCTGGGTGACCCAGGAGCGAGCCCAGCCTGAGCCATTGGAGAGTGATGGTCCTGCAGCCTATGAAGCCTGATCCCTGCGAGGTTGACTGCAGGTTACATTACATTTGGCTGTGGGCTGCACACAATGTACAGGCTCATAAGACAGTTAATATTGGGAAACCCTAGTGTCAGTAGTGAAGTACTACTTGAGAGCACCCCCCCCCCACTAGGATATGAACTGTTTGAAACCTGGGAGTGGACTTTCCTCTCCTTCGCCGCACCTGCAACTGGCTCATAGCTGTCTTCCTCACATGTGCTGTATCACTCTGTTACTAGCTAGAGGTCCTGATCTGAGGAGTGCTCTCGAGGGGTGAGGATTGCACTGTCAGTGTTCACAACGGGCCTACTCCCTGGCAGAAAATGGGCAAGGACAAACAGACGAAAAACACCCAACAAACAAAAATGTATTGATTTACCTCCCCAAGCACAGGCATAGGTCTGCCGAACGGGGAGAATGAGGCACCCAGGGTGCTACAGAATCATCCAAAGCTCAGATCCCGGCAGACATTGAAGCTTCAGGGCTTGCATTGGAGGCAGACATTTAGGCCATGACGCGCAACATTAATCTGCTCCGCACCGACCTGCGTAAGTGGCTGAAGAGCAGTGGAAACATAGAACCAGGTCACATAAATAAAAGAGGAGCTCACCCACCTGAAATCGGTGGTCACTGTGCTCGAAGTCTGCTCAAGTACAATGGAGGTATGGCTAGGGAGTATGTGGAGGGGAGCTCCAGTGGGTGTAGTGTCAGATTTGTGGGATTTCCTGAGAATGCCGAGGGAAGTAAACCAGAGTTCTTCCTGGAGGAGTGGATTGAGATGGTGCTCCCAGACACAAACTTGTCAAAATATTTGGCAGTGTAGAGGACTCACAGGTCCTTTGCCCCACCAATACAGCCAGGGGCTCCCCTCAGGACTGTAATTGCTAAATTCCTTGACAACAGAGACTGTGACGAAGTGCTGCAGATGGTTCGAAAGAAGCGAGACCCAAAGTTTGAGAATCATGTTATCCGTATTTTACCTGATTATACCAGGGCTGCAGCGGCATCAAACTAAAGTTTAGCGTAATGGGATTAAATTATATTCTGCTGTATCCCAGAAAGTTGAAAGTGATCCTGGATGTCCGCTCACACTTTTTTGCCACACCAGAGGAGATGTGGGATTGGTTACAGATCTGCAGTGGACACAGCATGCCTGTGGTGCTATGAGGCAAAACTGTAAGGCCCCCAGTTAGGGAGGTGGAGTGGAGGATCTACCCCAGATGGAGAAGCAGATGCCGACAACGTTCCTGGTTCAGTATGAGGGTGGTGGTGAGACCGTATGGAACACGGGATTTGGAGACGCAGCACCAGGAAAGGGAAAAGGCCAGGGCACTGGTCAAGAATGTCACCTCGGCTGAATCTTCCGATAAAGAATCAGATTAGTTGGTGGATCCTGGCTGAACTGTCAGAGATATACACATGGCTTAAGGGGAATGGTGGGCAGACTGTGGAACTTGTTGAGAGTGCCGCAGTCACAGATTTCTGAGAGAAATGGTGACCCAACCTGTGTAGATGAGAGCAGTGAGCCTTGTACCACAATAGAAATAGAGTGCTTTCCACTTGGCTGCGACACGGGGTATTCAGGTGGATTGTATGGGTTCCAGGGGTTGTTTACACTCTGTTGGGACTGACAAACAGACACAATGTGGGACTTTGGGTGGCATCCTCCAAGGGTACTGGAAGCACACACTAGTTCACCCAACCTCTTCTTTACCCACACCCTTTATGTTATTCTGATCTTTGCTTTTCTTGTTTTTCTTGTCCATTCTCATGTGGTGAGTAAGTGATGGTGAGTCGAGTAGTAGCGAGCATAGGGAACATAAGAGCGGAGCACTGCATGATACCCTCATGGGGACAGAGGCGTAGCTAGAGCTGAGGGATAGCCACAAGGCTATCCCTCAGATTGCTGCCCCTGGGGCGGGTGGGGGGGAGCGGCGAGCACTTGAAAGAGGTTCAAGAGACACGTAGTATATCCGCTAATAGTTACCTCGATCATGCAAGTTACATGTACATACATGACACGGTCCCAAAGCTACACAGTTGAATACACCAGTGACTGGCAGTACAAAAGAGAACACACAGACTGCATGATCTATCCGGGGACTCAGAAAACTGCATGTGACATCCATCAAAGAGCTGCGTGAACAATTACCTGGTAATCCCCTCAGCACAATGCAAACATGCACATACTGTGAGAAGTTGGCCTGGCATATGATGTCCACTATTCTAGTGGGCACCTTCCACCATTCCAAACGACCCTTATTGATGGTAGGTTTAAAGTCAACCTTATAGAAAGCTGTCCTAGTGGTAGCTGTGGAGAGCAGCCTTCAGGCTAAGTCTTGAAAGGAATGTAAAGCAGCTTGTTTTACCAGTCTATAATCTATTGAATGATCAAATAAAAGTACACCACACAAGGTATATATCAAATATATATGTATTTACACAACCCCTCTGGTCTCTTTATGAGGCTAGAGGTAAAAGTACAATACAAGGAACTTAATTAGCATGCAAAAAGTTGCACAGTATACGTTATGCCCTAGGGGCCTCACAAACCATATACTAAAATAGTGGTATAAGAACCACCCGAGGTAGGGACGCAGGAGACCCACGGGGGATGCGTGCAGTGTCTAAACACAGCAGCGAATCACCATTGGCTTCCATGGAAGAAAAACAAGTTACAATTTTAAAAGATTAAGGACACGGGAGTGAACTGCGATGGAACCCTTTTAGACACTTCGAAAGTCAAGACACACGGGAGCACCGGAGTACTCGTGTTACCTCACCCAGGGAAGCCGGGTGCATAGGTGTCTTTTGGTGTCGGGTTTCGTCGTCGATTCCAATGGAGAGCTGCGAATAAGTGCTGCAGGCGACCAGAGGAAAAGTGTCCGGGTGGATCCAAGGGTGGATCGGAGAGCTGAAGAACCTGAAAGCAGAGGGGACAGAGTCTGGGTCACTAACCAGTGACCAGGATGGCAACAGGAAGATGCCAGCCGATGTTGGGTGCTTTCAAGTGAAGGAGGTGAAGCTTGACTCTTCACCCACGAGGACCAGGAGGCATCGACGACGACCAGGAGCTGGATTCGAGCAGTCCCATGAAGGATGTTCAGTGCTGTAGTGTCATAATCCGGATTGGACCCAACAAGCCTAGGCAACAGCAACCCACACAAGATGACAAAATTGGCTTTGTTGCAGACCTGTAAGGTCTGAGGGTCTCCCCCTTTGGAGAGGAGTCAGAGCACGTCTGGAGCAACCAGGAAAGCTCAAGAAACAAAGGATTGTCCTTCTTGGAGACCCACTAGCCAACGGACTAGGGATCGCGAAGGAGCCTCAAGCTGCGGTGAAGAAAACGGCCCACGGAATACTCGTGGAGTGTAGGCCTCTGATGTTCGGTGCAAAAGGTGCTCGGGCATGGGCTTCAAATACCCCAATGCACAACTTCGGGAAGTAGGTGCAGTTGTAAAAATGCATGATGTCCAGGAGTTCCGGTCCCACGTTTCTCGTGTCAGCTACATGTCTCAGCTTTGCTGAGGACTCGTGTCAGCCTCAGAGTTGTCTGAAAGTCCATGTACTGGGTCGCAGATCCTTCGGGATCCGGCGGAAGCCTAAAAAATGCAGACAGGCAAAGATGCTTCTTGGTGCCTTTTTGAACAGGAAGGTCACTCGAAGGTCCAGGATATATGTTGCAGAGTTTCGTCCAGGGTAAACTAAAGTCCTAGGGACTGGGTTCGCATACTTATACTAAGTTTAGGGGTTGGACTAACTCTAGGGTCCCACCTTTGGGAGGACCTGGGGAGGAGGTGGTTACACCCCTTCCCCTTTGTCCAATTTCAGGCCAGAGCTGGGCTGGGCGCCCCAGTAACCAGTTTAAACTGGGAAATGCATGGAGTACCTTGTGTGCGCCAGGCAGTGTCTGAAAAGCATTCACTAAATACAACCCACCCTGCCTCAATACACTAAAGCCTGTCTGGGTAGGTTCTAGCACCTCCCTGGACAGGAAACCTATTGTCCAGGCCTCCCCTGCCGGAGTTTCATCCAGCAGCAGGAGGTCAGACTTGTGTCTGTGGCAGCAGCATCCATTTTGTGATGCTGAGGCTCTTTTAAACTTTAACCGGGTATTCCAGTGTGTACATGTCTTCTCCCTCTAGAAGGGTGGAATTCTACCTCCGCCACCAGAACTGGCGGGGGTAGTATTCCAAATCGTTTGACACAAAACACCACATGTTTTGATAAAGCCAAATCAAAGATTGCATTAACCACAAGGATTATAATGTTATGTTACTGTTATGTTACTTTGGTTTATATAGCGCCAACTCACCAACAGGTCTCGAGGCACTCCCGACCAAAGAAACACACTGTATTCTTACTCGCAGAGAGATAAAAATAATGTACAGGTTAACCTGTGGCTCCAAAAGCCTCCCTAAACAAGATAGTTTTCAACTGCTTTCTGAAGCAAAGAAGATTTGACTCCTTGCGCAAGGAAACTGGTAACTTGTTCCATAACAGTGGGGTGAGTATGGAAAAGGACCTTCCACCTTTTGTGGCCATTTTAAAGCGAGGACAAGTCAACAGCTGGGCATCGGACGATCTTAAGGCTCGTTTCGGGTTGTAAGGCATTAAACGATCCTTAATATAGACAGGAGCTTGCCCATGAATTGCCTTATGTGCGATACATAGGCTCTTGAATTCTACCCTCTGCTTCATAGGGAGCCAATGAAGCTTAGAGAGTAAAGGGGATGCATGTGATCTTCTTGGAAGTTTGAAGATTAGACGTGCAGCGTCGTTCAAAACGACCTGCAGTCTACTTATCAAATTCTTTGGTAGACCTAAATAAAGGACATTGCCATAGTCCAGTCTTAATAATATGGTGGCCGATACCACCGTCCGAAGCATAGATTCGGATAAAAGAGGGACTAATCTGCGCAATTGCCTAATTAGGCCAGTACAAGTACCTACGACCGTAGAAATCTGGGTAACCATCGACAAATCCTTGTCAATTTTTATACCCAGACTTTTCACGTTGGGCACTGGTGTTGGAGTGGGCCCAAGTTCTTTTGGCCAAAACAAATCTCCCCATGGTGAAGTGCCAGTAGACACCACCAAAACCTCCGTCTTCTCGGGATTAATTTTCAGCAGATTGTGACTCATCCAGCTGACTGTATACCTAAGGACCTCCTGTATATGTAGCTGTGCTGCTTTGGAGTTCTCAATGCTAAAAAGCAGTTGGGTGTCGTCTGCGTAATTAAACACCCGACAACCCATCTGCACTAAGGACTCAATAAGGGGTTGCAGGTAAAGATTAAAAAGTAACGGTGATAACGCGAATCCCTGCGGAACCCCACAGTCCACCCTGCCAATCTCAGAAATCTCCTTTCCCAATTGAATCCTCTGCTGCCTCCCTGTCAAAAAGGACTCTAGCCATTTGTAGGCTGTGTCCTTTATTCCAAACCTCGCCAGTCTGTCCAGAAGCAGATCATGGTTGACAGTGTCGAATGCCGCTGATAGATCTAAAAGTATCAGGGCACTTGGTCTCCTACTGTCAGCCATGTCCCTGAGCTCATCCAACACCGAGAGCATCACCAATTCGGTGCTGTGATGTGCCCGAAAACCTGCTTGGCGTCCCTGGAGAAGATTGTGTGGTTCCAGGAAAGCAGACATCGACTGTAGCACATGCTGTTCCAAAATTTTGGACATAAACGGCAGCTGAGAGATTGGTCGATAATTTTTCTGATTTGTTGGTTCCGCTCCCGGTTTTTTCAGCAAGGGTCGTACCCGAGCTTCTTTGAGCCTTATTGGGAGATAGCCCATCTGCAGTGAGCTATTTAAAAAGGAGACAATGTGGTCAGACAAAAAGGCTAATGCTCCTCGGAAGATAGTCGGAGGACATGGATCTGCCGGTGAACCAGATTTTATAGAGGACATAAGATGTTCAAGCCTCGTGGAATCCAACTCTGGAAAAGTCGAAATAGTGCAATCCTGCGGTATTTCGACCAACTGCGGTGGGTCAAACCTACTCACAGTGTTGCTCTTGATCTCAGAGAGGATAATCTCAACTTTTTCCAAGAAGTAATGTTGGAACGTATTACACTCAATCTTTGTAACCGCATTCTCTGGTTTCTTTGTCAATTCCGACAAAATGCTGAAAGTTTCTTTCTGCACATTGTGTGCACGCTTAATGCGGGTATCAAAATATTCAGCTTTAGCCCCCAACATACTTTTCTTATATGCTTTTGAAAAAGTTTTATATTGTTCCCTATCAAATTCCTCCTTAGATTTCCTCCATCTCCTTTCCAAGCTACGAAGCTTTTTTTTAAGTTCTCTCAGAGAGGGGGTATACCAAGGTGCACCCTTCCCCAGACCCTTTACTCGTTGTAATTTCTCTGGAGCTATCTGGTCAATTGCCTGGGAAATAGTCTGAGTTAAACACAAATAGTCCTCTTCTAAATTTCCACTAAGCGGAACAAGGTATTGTGGAAGAAAGTCCGACAACGCTTGTGAGTTAACCTTCCTCCATTGGCGTACTCGCTTCAGTTTTGGAGCTTGACAAGGAGGTTTCCCACTAATGGGGATAGTGCAATAGATGAAAAAATGATCTGACCAAATACAAAGTAGGACGCTATCTATAGTGACTTCAGGGTCTGAGGTCCAGATCAGATCAAGGGTATGTCCTTTAATGTGAGTAGGGCCATCTACCAGCTGTGTCAGGCCGATTGAGGACATGACATGCTCCAATTGTCGAGATACTGATACTTTGGGGGATTTTTCCCAATGAAGGTTAAAATCGCCAGTAACCACCACTTTTTGGTATCTAGAACAGATGTCAGATATGATGGGACAAAAGAGATCATTAAAGGCAGGCGAGGAGTTAGGGGGACGGTAGATGGTGAGAATCACCCAGCAAGAGTTTTCAAAGGTAAACTTAACGCCAAGTATATCAGCCAGGTCTATCGAGTCTGCCATCAAGTTTTCCATTGTCAAACACCTTTTAAAGAAAATTGCAACTCCTCCACCTCGCAAGTTGTTAACGCGGTTACCCCAGACAACATCATATTCACCGGGCAAAGCAGCTAAAATATCTGGGGCTGAATTTTCATCTAGCCACGTCTCGGTTAAGGTTAGAATATCGATATCACCATCCTGGAGGAGAGTGAAAATATCGAGGTGGTGTTTATGAAGAGATCTTGTATTCAAACTAACCACTTTCAATTGGTGTTGACGGCAATAGAGCCTAGTGTTAGGAGATTTCCAAATATGCAGATCTTTCAGCCTATCAATGATGTTCGGCTCTAGCCTCACCGTATTTGCGTTAAGCAGATGTAGAAAGTCCGCAGAATAGGTATAGTTTTGACTAAGAGTCCTAGCCCCTGGACCCGGTCGTGCGCGGATGGGCGCAGACGGGCTGGACTCTGGCGTGACTCCGGCGTGCTCATGCTGCGCGTATACATGGCCACCTTAAGTAGATGTCCAACCCCTAGCACGCTAACCACAATGGCGCCGCCGAGCGTGCAATCGTTACCCCCAAGATGGCGCTGGCATTCAATGCAGGTGAGCGGGACCCGCCAAGTGCGGTGTTGAAACAATTATAGAGCAAGTGAGGGCCAAGTCTCTAATCTAAAAGCCAGGGTAAGATTAAATTATGAAAACTAAAATAGAAAACGGGTAATTAAAAATATCCAAGCCTAAGCGTGAATAGTTAAAATAATGTGAGTCTCAGCGCGACCTAAGCGCGACCTGTTCTAAAGCGCTGCTTTCAGAGTGAATGCGCGTTTACCTGGTCAAGCCCCTACCTCCTGAGACAGCTCACCTTAAGTAGATGTCCAACCCCTAGCACGCTAACCACAATGCCGCCGCCGAGCGTGCAATCGTTACCCCCAAGATGGCGCTGGCATTCAATGCAGGTGAGCGGGACCCGCCAAGTGCGGTGTTGAAACAATTATAGAGCAAGTGAGGGCCAAGTCTCTAATCTAAAAGCCAGGGTAAGATTAAATTATGAAAACTAAAATAGAAAACGGGTAATTAAAAATATCCAAGCCTAAGCGTGAATAGTTAAAATAATGTGAGTCTCAGCGCGACCTAAGCGCGACCTGTTCTAAAGCGCTGCTTTCAGAGTGAATGCGCGTTTACCTGGTCAAGCCCCTACCTCCTGAGACAGCTCACCTTAAGTAGATGTCCAACCCCTAGCACGCTAACCACAATGGCGCCGCCGAGCGTGCAATCGTTACCCCCAAGATGGCGCTGGCATTCAATGCAGGTGAGCGGGACCCGCCAAGTGCGGTGTTGAAACAATTATAGAGCAAGTGAGGGCCAAGTCTCTAATCTAAAAGCCAGGGTAAGATTAAATTATGAAAACTAAAATAGAAAACAGGTAATTAAAAATATCCAAGCCTAAGCGTGAATAGTTCAAATAATGTGAGTCTCAGCGCGACCTAAGCGCGACCTGTTCTAAAGCGCTGCTTTCAGAGTGAATGCGCGTTTACCTGGTCAAGCCCCTACCTCCTGAGACAGCTCACCTTAAGTAGATGTCCAACCCCTAGCACGCTAACCACAATGGCGCCGCCGAGTGTGCAATCGTTACCCCCAAGATGGCGCTGGCATTCAATGCAGGTGAGCGGGACCCGCCAAGTGCGGTGTTGAAACAATTATAGAGCAAGTGAGGGCCCAGTCTCTAATCTAAAAGCCAGGGTAAGATTAAATTATGAAAACTAAAATAGAAAACGGGTAATTAAAAATATCCAAGCCTAAGCATGAATAGTTAAAATAATGTGAGTCTCAGCGCGACCTAAGGGCGACCTGTTCTAAAGCGCTGCTTTCAGAGTGAATGCGCGTTTACCTGGTATAATGCACTTAAGAGCATATGGTATGGCTATATCATAGAGCAGCTATAAGGAGGTATTTCCGAAAGCTGCAGAGGGGTTCAGCTCATGCTAGGGGCACCCTCTCACACAAAACCAAGCACCCTGCCTTCAGGATTGTCAAGGCCTGCCTTAGGAGTGACTTACAGGCTAATATGTGTCTATATATATATATGTAGATATATGTATACTATATCTAAGTAAGGGGTGCTTACGCCACCTTACCCAGGCTGCAAGCGCAGACCTGTGGTGCCATTTTGGAAGGCTTCCCAGGGGTGGCATAATACATGCTTCAGCCGCTGGTAGGCCTCTGGGGTACCTATGCCCTGGGTACCTAAGGTACCATATACAGGGACTCACAAGGGTAGCCCAGTAACCAATCTGGTATGTACCTAAAGTACATGGTATCAATTTAGAGAGAGAACAGCTAGGCTAGGGTCCTGATTAGCAGGGCCACAGCCAGACTAAAGTCGATAAACCAGTGAAACACAACAAAAAGTGGGGGTAACCATAGGAAGCAGATCCTACTCTCCTACACACACATGACACTGTTCAGGGATCCATCATCTACAGCTGACATTAAATGACCATTCATCATGGTCCCCCCATTAAAGCAGTGCACTTTGTGATCTGCATGGCACATGTTCTTTGTAGCAGGCACATTAACCCTCTGTGCTACCTTTCCAGGAGTCACCCCTTCCATTAGACAAAACTCTGATCTCTCTCTCTCTAGGAAAAACATTAATCACCGAAGTTATCATGACATTTTAATTGTTTCTGAAAATTGCTGGAAGCCAGGAAGGAGGCATCAAGTTTTTTTTAAACCATAATATACTTGCAAACACAACACACCCACCCGAAATAGGTACCCAGTGCGGTCACACCGTTCGCACCGCCCTAACCTGCTCAAGGTTCATGACTGGATCACTGTTGCTCTAGGGTGTGCTGCTTCATAGGCCTGCCCGCAAGACTGGAGATGAACTTCAGTATGGATTGTGGTGGACAGGCCTTCAAGGTTAACCCACAATTGACACCACTAGGGTACACCTGCTTGTGCTAAGACATCAAGCCTTCTAAGGTCTAGTGGGGCCTTCTAAGTTCTAGCATTGGAATATGCTCCCTCAGTAGAGTGGTCTGGTGGACTGGTCATGAAGGTTGAACCCGGTGCCCCAGTTCCAAATTCGACAGCTCCGGCCATAGTGCCACATCCTCTCCCTCACTAAACACCATACTGCCCCACTGAGAGAAACTCACACTGCCTTCAGCTACAACCTAATTGTGCCTGCTATAAACACTTGAATGTGGCTCAATTCAAATTATGCACTTGGTAAGAGTATGCTAATAATAAAAAAAAGTAAAAGCAAACACTCATAGGGAATGCAAGATTAAGTAAAGCATGTGAAATGTAAGCAGAAACAACATGGTTACCTTAACAATCTCTCACTCACTATTCAGAAATCAACGAGTGGTTTTACCTGAAAAGTTACGGACACGATTACAGGGCCCTGAAGATAACTGTTTCTATGACCATTGCTTATATCCTTACATAACGTAAGCAGTATGGTTTAAAAAGACCACATCCATAAACACAGAGCCATGGTACACATTTTGTTTTCCAATCCACCCATCATCAACCAGGTATTGCAGTACCTCCAGGAATGGTACACTTCCCCACCTGGGGACAACAATGCTGTTCAAAGAAAGACGAGAAAACAAAAGTAGAGCTTCACTGACAAACTCTGTAAAGTGAGGCTGATGTATTTGGATATGAACAAAACCAATCTGGCCACTTTGCAACCGCTCTGTCTTGCTTTATTTAGTTATGTATTTATTTTTCATATTTAAAATCTTCTATTTCTCTCCATCCTGCTGCACTTTGGAATAGAAAAATTTCAGAAAAAGGGCATTTCCCGCAAGAGTGTATTTCTTTTTTGGATCCATTTCACAGGGAAGCTACTAAATGAAAGTAGGAAAGAGAGGTTGTGAACCATTTCTTCAAGTCACGGTTTTCAGTAAGTGAGGAGTAAGACAGAACGAGAGAGAATGATAGGAAGAGAGGGGGGCAGCTGCCAGCACAAAAGAGAAGAGGACATAGTCTGAGTCCTATTCCTTCTTTGCCCGTCCCTGAACGTCCACGCTACGCTGCTGATTGCTAACAGCTTTGCTGCTCATCCCTTCACCTTCCCGCTGAGTACGAGCGGGAACGGCTATCTTCATTTTTAATTTCACGACTCCTACCCTGCCCTCCCGACTCCTCCCCCACCGCGTCACTGCCTACTTAGGCTCCGCCCACTTCCCCTCGCGCGTTGTCTAAAGCCCTGTGGCAGAGGGCAGAGGGCTTCGCGCTGAGCGCTGGAACTAGACTCTTGTTTTTAAAACCCGCTTTACCTACGCTGCTGATTGCTAACAGCTTTGCTGCTCATCCCTTCACCTTCCCGCTGAGTACGAGCGGGAACGGCTATCTTCATTTTTAATTTCACGACTCCTACCCCGCCCTCCCGACTCCTCCCCCACCGCGTCACTGCCTACTTAGGCTCCGCCCACTTCCCCATGCGCGTTGTCTAAAGCCCTGTGGCAGAGGGCAGAGGGCTTCGCGCTGAGCGCTGGAACTAGACTCTTGTTTTTAAAACCCGCTTTACCTACGCTGCTGATTGCTAACAGCTTTGCTGCTCATCCCTTCACCTTCCCGCTGAGTACGAGCGGGAACGGCTATCTTCATTTTTAATTTCACGACTCCTACCCCGCCCTCCCGACTCCTCCCCCACCGTGTCACTGCCTACATAGGCTCCGCCCACTTCCCCTCGCGCGTTGTCTAAAGCCCTGTGGCAGAGGGCAGAGGGCTTCGCGCTGAGCGCTGGAACTAGACTCTTGTTTTTAAAACCCGCTTTACCTACGCTGCTGATTGCTAACAGCTTTGCTGCTCATCCCTTCACATTCCCGCTGAGTACGAGCGGGAACGGCTATCTTCATTTTTAATTTCACGACTCCTACCCCGCCCTCCCGACTCCTCCCCCACCGCGTCACTGCCTACATAGACGCCCCTCATGCGTCAGCGCAGCGGACGAGCGCAGCGGGCGCGACGTAGGCGCGCCGGAGTTGCGCCAGAGTTAAGCCGGTCTGCGCCCGTCCGCGGCAGACCGGGGCTAGGGGCCTTCACCCCTGGTCCTCCTAATCAATACTCATCCGCTGACCTGACACTACTACAAGGCCATTGGCCCCTCGATCCTCGTACTATCCATCGGATCACCCTTTTGGGCTGTAACTCTTCCTGTCATGCTTTCCCATTGGGTTGTCCCCCACCTCTCGCGTCTCCGTTGGCCCCCGCTCTATCTACCACTGGTGATTCCTATTCTCCCCCCTTATCTATCGTTTTACTTAACACCAGGTCAGCCATTAAACATCATCAGGAACTTTTCATCCTCTTAGATACTGATAAACCCGACCTACTGCTGCTGACGGAAACGTGGTTTTCCGAAGCCTCCCTTCCATCTCTATTGGCTGCCCTCCCCTCGACTTATTACGCTATTCGCGCCGATCGCCCTAGCGGAAAAGCGGGTGGAGGTGTTGCTCTCATTGCCCGCTCTGATCTCCAGTTCCAAGTCCTCCCCTCACCCTCCCTGGCAGGAATCGACTATTTGGTGGCCTGCTCTACTTCCCTTTCCCCTCACTTAGCCATTGTGCTTGTCTACCGCCCTCCCCAATCAACTCCATCTTTCCTCCCGGCCTTTCAAGATCTACTTGGCACCTTGGCGGTCAACTATGCCTCGGCTCTAGTCCTTGGGGACTTTAATTATTGGCCCTCGGACCCCAAGGAGTGCGTCTCGTCTAAGGAATTCTCAGAAACCCTCCTCTCTCTTAATTTTACCTCTTTTGTTCACACCCCTACCCACACTCACGGTCACATCCTAGACCAGGTCTGGTCTCTTAACTGTTCCCTATCTGCACTGTCTGTTGTCCCTTGCACTTGGTCCGATCACTTTTTAATTTCGTTTTCCCTCAGCCTCTGTCTGACCAAGACCCCTACTCACACCAAAAACTCTTGGGCCAGTAACTGGGGTAAAGTCAATCTGTCTGATCTCTCGACTTCACTCCTGGCCTCCTCTCCCCCTCTATCGGGACTGGATTCCGCAGCCCAAGCCAAAGCCATTGACTCATGGCTCATGGAAGGAAGCGATTGCTTGGCTCCTCTTCGGCGCGCCTCGATTAGGCGCCCTAAAGACGCCAATCGGTGGTTTAACAACGAGCTGAAGGAACTGAAGCTTTCGGTTCGAAGGGCGGAACGCAAATGGAGACTGGACTACTCCCCCAATTCCAGGACCCGTTACGTCCATCTCTTGGGGACCTATAAGCAAAGCATCACTGAGGCCAAGAAAGCCTATTTCTCGGCCAAAATCTTGGCGGCCGAGAATCAACCAAAGGAGATCTTTGCCATTACCCACGATCTGGCTTTCTCCGACAGGACCTCACTTAAACCCCCTCCTTCCCAGAAACTCTGTGATTCGCTGAATCTTTACTTTGTCGAAAAAATCACGACAATTAAATCCAACATTCCCCCTCCCTCTTCTTCTTTTGCTGACCCCCTTCCACCCCCTGCCCCAGCCTTTTTTACTTCCTTTCCTCCTCTCTCTGAAGAACTTTTCCTGTCTCTCCTTCCCAAAATTAAGTCCGGTTCCCCGTCTGACATATGCCCGGCACACATCTTACGGCAGATCTATACTGTTTGTTCTTTGCCCCCTCTGGGCTTTCTTAACGACTCACTGGCTCGAGGGGTTGTCACTCCATCGTTGAAAGCCGCTTCCATCGTCCCCATCCTGAAAAAGCCAGGAGCCGACCCCTCTGTGATGGCCAATTATCGCCCCATTTCCCTTCTCCCCTTTCTGGCGAAGGTGCTTGAGCGACATGTTACATCTGCACTCAGCTCCTTTGCCGAGGAGAATGGGAGGCTGGCTCCATGTCAGGCTGGGTTTCGGCCCAAGCACTCGACAGAGTCAGTGGTGGTGTCAGTATCAGACACCCTCAGAGAGGGTCTGGACGCAGGCAGATCTCAGGCGCTGGTCCTCCTTGACTTGTCCGCCGCTTTTGACACGGTGGATCATTCCATCTTGCTTTCCCGTGTCAAGGCGGCGGGCATAGGAGGATCAGCCCTTATCTGGCTCTCTTCCTTTTTGAGGGACCAGACCCAGGCGGTTCGCCTTGGGGAGTTTTCAGCTACCCCCTGTCAGGTCCAGTGCGGTGTCCCCCAGGGCTCTTCTCTCTCTCCTCTACTGTTTAATCTTTATATCGCTCCTCTCATCTTTGCCCTGCAGCAGCTGGAGGTCACGGTATATAACTATGCCGATGACCTCCAGCTCATCTTCAATCTGTCTTCTACTCCTGACTCTATTTCTAATTTCCAATCTATTCTATCTTTCATCAGGGACTGGATGAACTTCAACCACCTGAAACTCAATCCCGATAAAACGGAACTTGTGGTGACGGGTGGTTGCTCCAGTCCCTGGAACTCTCTCTTTTGGCCCCCCTCCTTCGGTTCTCCTCCTATCCCTGTTTCCTCTGTTAAGACTCTTGGCATCAAGCTAAATGATCAACTTACTATGCACTCCCAGATTGGTTCGGTGGTCTCTTCCTGCTTTCTTACTCTTCGTACTATCCGTTCTATTTCTCGTTTCTTTTCTTTCCCTGCACTCAAACTAATTATGTCCGCACTGGTCCTGTCCCGCCTGGACTACGGGAACATTCTGCTCAATGGCATCCCTCAGTATAGCCTCCGTAAACTGCAATTAGTGCAGAACCAGGCTGCCCGCCTCGCCTTCGGTCTTCCCAAATTCCACCATACCTCCCCCCTCTTGAAAACCCTCCACTGGCTCCCTGTGCGGGAACGCGCCTTGTTTAAATTAGGCTGCATGGCGTTTCAGGCCAGGACTGGCCTGGCCCCCCTTTTCATATCTTCGGCCATCAAGGCTTATGTCCCTGGCAGAGACCTCCGCTCCTCGGCACAACTTCTTTTAGCAGTACCCCGCTACCGAAAAAAAAACCAGGGTGGTTCAAAATTTTCCACTCTTGCCCCCATGTTTTGGAACTCTCTCCCCTTCCATCTTAGGTCCCTTACCCAGTATTCAAGTTTCCGCAAAGCTCTGAAGACCTTTTTATTTTCTCAGGCTCTTCTCTCGTAAGTTCCGCCTGTTTCTCCAGTCGACGTCTTAGCGACTGCTCTTGCCCAGCTGGCTGCCGGCTACTTTAGCGCCAAGAAACCGCCCAGGTGTATGTTGCGCTTGATAAATATTTTAAACTTAAACTTAAACTTAAAGCAATCCGAGCCTTATCTGAATGCCTTTGTCCGCCCCCAAAATAGTGACGCCTGGGGTGTCCCCCCTAGCTTTGCCACTGCAGTGGCTAGACCGTCCTTACTCCTTAGCAACAGCACAAGTTTAAAGCCCTACACTACCTCTCACACATGCTGACGTTTTATGGACACTGTTAGATTGGAAGGGAGGGTTAGTTTCCATGATTATGAAGTCACTAGTTTTGTTCTGGGGTGTTTAACCAGGGTGGGCGATGGAGAATTGTTTAGAGGTACGTTTATCGTTTTATACAGCAGCAATTGCATATCATATTATGTGGGGACTAGGAGGAGTGAGTTATTGGGGGGGCCTGTGGAGGGATAGTGCCGGGGCCGGAAACACTCTTGCGATGACTGATTTCATATGCATGCTCACATGGAATATGAGAGGATTGATTTCTTTCGTCAAATGATATAGGATCCACACATACATTAGGAGGTTGGGGACATGCATGTTGTTCCTCAATGAAACTCATCGTTTGGATGCAGAAGCCCAAAAACTCCATAAGAAGTGTTGGGGGCAATCCTATTCCTCCACCTATTTCGCCAGTGACCAAGTAGTGTCCATATGGGTGTCCCATTTCAGTTGAGGGGGCATTCTGCTGATGTGTCTGGACAGTATGTGCTGCTACATAGTATCTTGGATGGTCAAGAGCTCTGCATGTTTAATGTATATACCCCTAATAGGGAAGATGAAGAGTTCCTCGGGGCCCTAGAAAATCAGTTACTACCCTATGTTGGTCTGCCTATTATTTGGCTCGGGGATCTCAATTGTGTGTTACACTGTCATTTAGGATTACTCCAACCCACGACTAGACTTTAACTCGTGGACATATGGAGAGAATTTCATCCTGCGGTAAAGGAATATTCCTGTTATTCACCCAGCCACGGGACATATAGTAGGTTGGATCGGTTCCTCCTTACTGTGCTGGGGTGCCCCGCGGGGACCTTGAGTAGGTCCAGGATACGCGGGCGCCGGTGCTGGGCCAAATAACACACCTCACACAATTGGTCACTGTCGGAAGTTCCGCCCCAAACGGGCGCTTCCTTTTATTCAATCCCCGCAGGCAACGCCTGGCCTGCGGATGACGTGCGGTGGTCCTGTAACGACTGGACCGCTAACCATTACATCCTTTCCCAACTCAGTCCTTTGAAAACAAACAGTTCAACAGTTCAAACAGTTCATGTGACTGGCACCCAGATCCAGGGTACTTGTACAGAGTGCAGTGGCGTTGATCTTGCATCACCAGCAAATAAAATCTCGCAGGCACAGGTTTGGACGAGGATTTGGTCGCAGGTTGTATCCCTGAGGACAGCTCCGCAGCTGCGTGCTGTCCCTGGGCACTCCGCTTGGGTGTAGTTCGGGAGGTGGTGAGATGGTAGTCTCCGGTGTTCTTTGGCCTTCTTCGCCCCCTGACTCCCTGCTTGGGTCTTCTAGCACTGTGACAGCCGGGCCAACATGGTTGATTCTCCCGGGATCCCATCGGGTGTTCAGCTGGGATTTCCTTGAACCATGAGATATTTTGTGCCACTTCCTCGCTTCCTCTCTGGGCAGTTATCATGGTTCCGTTGTTTGCAGTCATGGTCCATGCCCCAGTTCATAGTTCGTTCAGAATTTTCCTCCTGGGTGACGGTCTTTGAGTAGGATGGTGGCACCTGTTCAGAGTGTCCTAGGTGCGGCATGGCGGCGGAGGCTTACCGGTTGATTTTGGCGAGTCCTCCGGTCTTGTATCTCCTTGGCTTCAAGAGGCGCGGGTGCCCATCCTGGGCATGTGGGGAGAAAGTCCCTTCTCTGGCCGTATAGCATTGGTGACCAGGGGCTCCTCTGAGTGGTGTAGTGAGGGGTGCTCTGGTACTCTCTTAGGAACTCGTGAAGCCGCTTCTCTGGGTCAACCTGTTCGACCATTGCTTTGCGGAACATCTTGTATAGAGTGCGCATAAAGCATTCTACATCGCCATTGGCTTGTGGCCATCGAGGCGGGACTCGCCAGTGATGTATTCCTTGCTGTCCTAGGAATGTGGCCAATTCTGTTTCTTGGAATGGTGGCCCATTGTCACTGCGGATCTCATGGGGAAAACAAAACATGGCAAATACTTTTTCCAGTACAGGGCCCACGTGGTTGATCAACAGGCTCCACTATGGGGTATTTCAAGAAGGCATCTATGAGCTCCAACATGTGTTTTCCTCCTGGGAAGCTTCCAAAATCTATGCTCACCTTGGACCATGGGGCAGTGCATGCTTCTTCAGTAATCACTGGAATCGGCCTTTCTGGGGCGCTCGCCAGTTGGCACGGTCGACAGTGATGGACAAAGTCTTCAACCATCTTCTCTAGTTCTGGGAACCAGACCTTTTCTCTCATCTGTGCTTTCATCTTCGTTACAACTTGATGGCCTCTGTGAGCTAACTGGGTGGTGCGGTGTTATAGTGATTGGGGTATTACGAGCCTCGACCCTCGTAGTAAGATTCCGTCTCCCGTGGCGCTGAGTTCATTTCTTATTCACCATATCTTTGTCAGGTTTTCTCGAGTTCTCAAGTTGGCTTGGCAGAGATAGTTTGTCCACAACCCTTCTTGGATGGTTTGTAGAGTCCTGGCATACAATGCGTTGGTGGCAGCAGCCTCCTTGATGTCGTCTACGGTCATGGTCTGGGGGCAAGCGGCTAGTGATATCAGATGTACGTAGTGGTCTGCCCCTTCGGTGTCTTCCTGTGTCTCCTGTGGTGCGGGGTGCCTTGGCAGGAAGTCAAAGGGGTTTTTGGCTCTCGGCTGGTATACCACTTCCATCTCGTATGGATGTAGCTGTACTGCCCATTGCTCAATTCGGGGAGGGGAGTGAGTTGCAGTCAATTTGAAGAGAGGAATGAGGGGTTGGTGATCGGTTACCATGGTGAATGGCTGTCCTGTCAATTATAGATGGAAATGACTGCAGGCCCACTTTATGGCCAAGGCTTCCCGCTCGATCTTAGCATATCTTGTTTCAGTGGGCGTGAGTGACTTGCTGGCAAATGCCAAGGATGTCCATTGGCTGGGCTTGCGTTCCTGGGTTAGCAACGCACCTAGCCCTACTGGGCTTGCGCCAACGAGCACTTCTGTTCTCTTCGCTGGATCAAAGTACGCCAGAGTGGCTTCTTCCAGGAGGGCATCTTTTATACCTTGAAATGCCTCTTCTTCCTTCTGGCCCCATTGCCACTTGGTGTTTGTCCTGGTAAGGGCTCTGAGCGGTTCCACCCGGGTGGCGAGTCCTGGGATGAATCTTCCACAGTACGTGGCCATCCCTAGGAAGCTTCGCACTTCAATTGCCGTTGTCGGGGCGGGGGCGTTCTTGATGGCGTGTGACTTTCTCGGGTCCACTTGAATGCCTTCCTGGTTGAACACATACCTGAAGAACTCGAGGAATGTTTGGAAGAACTGACACTTGTCTCTCTGCAATGTTGCTCCGTGCTCGCTGAGGCATCTTAAGGTGTTGCGGAGATGTTTGTGGTGATCAGCAGCGGTTGCGGAGTGGATCAAGATATCGTCGCTGATGTTTAGCACTCCTGGTAGACCCGACAGCATCTCCCGTATCATGTTTTGGAACACCTCCTCTGCTGAGGGTATCCCGAAGTTGAGCCTTTTATGCCGTCGCAGTCCTAAATGGGTGCTGAAAGTGGTGATGTATCGGCTTTCTTCAGACAAAGGAAGTTGGTGGTATCCTGCATTTAGGTAGATTTTCGAAAACCACATGGACCCGTTGACATCCGCAATGATGTCATCCATCGTTGGAGTGATGTGGCGTTCCCTTCGGATAGCTTTGTTTGGTGGCCTCATATCGATGCAGAGGCGTATGGCTCCTGGCTGCTTCTGTTTTTCCGCGATGCCCATCGGGGATACCCACGGCGTTGGTCCTGGCACCTTTTCGATGACGCCTTGCTCTTCTAGGGTTTCCAGCTCTGTCGCCACTAGTGGCCGTAGGTGGAATGGTACTCTTCTGTGTCGTAGTGCAACTGGGGCAACCGTCTTGTCAATTTGTAGCTTAATGGGGTCACACTTGATGCATCCAAGTCCCTGGAATACTTCCAGGAACTGGCTGAGTAGCTCTTCCACTTGGTGGGTTTGGATTCTCCTGGCAAACGAGACGAGGCCCATGTCCTCTGCTGTGTGGCTGCTCAGTAAGGTATCTGCTTCCCTGTCGATTACATGTATCGTTGCCGTGACTTCTAGGCCATCTGCTTTGATGGGAACTGAAATCTTTTCTTTCAACGGAAGAGGCGTGTCCGCTCCATATGCATATATCTTGGTCTTGGATGGTGTCACGGGTGGGCATGGTCCTATACCTCGATATTGTTGGAGCCCCATTACATTGAGAGTCGCTCCGGTGTCGATGACTGCTTTTATCTCAGTTCCTGTGATGTGGACCATGCATGTTGGCTGGGGCCTGAGGCGTCGTTTGAGCTCACGTGCGAACGCAATTCGGTACACTTTTTCATCATCTTCTTTCAACGAATCATCGGCTGGCCCCTGGTATCTTCTGCCTTTTCTTTGGGCGTCTTTGGATGGCGCTGTCTCTGTCCCCGACAGTTGTTGCACTGCTCATGTAGGGGGTCTATGGTTTCTGTAGTCATGCCCTCTGTTCCGCCTTCGGCATACTGTGGCAAAGTGGTTGGGTATACCGCAATTGGTACACGTCTTCCCTTGTGCAGGACAGTCTTTTGCTGCATGTGGCTCGTGGCCACAGTATCCACATCTCAGTGGACACGGCAGAGCCTGACTAGAGGTAGTGCTGCTAGCTGCGTAGTTGCTCTTCTACTGTTTTTAAATGTTTTAGCCTGCTTTACTTTATTGTGTTATTTTATTGGCACCTTCTTTTAGCCCACCTGAAAAATTGCTTCTTGCACAAAATTCTCACCCAGCTTCTACCTACCCACATTGGAGTGCTCCCACGCCCCCGTCCGACTCGGCAAGTGCCATTGTGCAGAGGGCGTTCACGGGAGGCACTTTCAGGGCAGGACACTTCCGGCTGCAGTCCGCGCTCTAGTTTCGCGCTGTCCTGCTACTTAACCTGATGGCCGATCTCACGTGCAGTGGACGCGGCAGAGCCTGATTAGAGGTAGTGCTGCTAGCTGCCTATTTGCTCTTCTACTGTTTTTAAACGTTTTAGCCTGCTTTACTTTATTGTGTTATTTTATTAGCACGTACTTTTAGCCCACCTGAAAAATTGCTTCTTGCACAAAATTCTCACTCAGCCTCTACCTACGCTCATTGGAGAGATCCCACGCCCCGGTCTGACTCGGCAAGTGCCGTTGAGCGGAGGGCATTCACGGGAGGCACTTCTAGGGCGGGACACTTCCGGCTGCAGTCAGCGCTCTAGTTTCGCGCTGTACTGCTACTTAACCAGATGGCTGATCTCACACCCAGCGGACGCGGCAGATCCTGATTAGAGATAGTGCTGCTAGCTGCCTATTTGCTCTTCTACTGTTTTTAAACATTTTAGCCTGCTTTACTTTATTGTGGTATTTTATTGGCACGTTCTTTTAGCTTACCTGAAAAATTGCTGCTTGCACAAAATTCTCACCCAGCCTCTACCTACCCACATGGGAGTGCTCCCATGCCCCGGTCCGACTCAACAAGTGCCGTTGAGCAGAGGGCATTCACGGGAGGCACTTACAGGGCAGGACACTTCCGGCTGCAGTCCGCACTCTAGATTCGCGCTGTACTGCTACTTAACCTGAAGGCCTATCTTACGCGCAGCTGACGCGGCAGAGCCTGACTAGAGGTAGTGCTGCTAGTTGCCTATTTGCTCTTCTACTGTTTTTAAACATTTTAGCCTCCTTTACTTTATTGTGTTATTTTATTGGCATGTTCTTTTAGCCCACCTGAAAAATTGCCTCTTGCACAAAATTCTCACCCAGCCTCTACCTACCCACATTGGAGTGCTCCCACGCCCGGTCCGATTCGGCAAGTGACGTTGAGCGGATGGCATTCACGGGAGGCACTTCCAGGGCGGGACACTTCAGGCTGCAGTCAGCGCTCTAGTTTCGCGCTGTACTGATACTTAACCGGATGGCCAATCTCACGCGCAGCGGGCCCGCCGGCAGTGCACCAAAGGCAAGTCCGTCTGCGTCCGGCCGGGACCAGGAGCTACGAACCCTGCCAGTTTTCAAAATATTCTGAGTTATAGTGCTCAGTCACTGACTGCTTCAAGAGGGGCCACTGGTATCAACTGTTTACACTCAATGAACATTGCTAACAGCTCTTCCTGCTGCTCCCACTGTACCTATAAGCTTCAACCCCACAGTAAGGAAGCTCCGTTACTTGGTACCCCCCTCAAATTATTCCTCCTGAACTGTCGCTCCCTTCCTAGGCATTCAACTGAACTCACACTCCTACTAGATGACCTTAAACCAGATGTCTTATTCCTGACGGAAACCTGGTAACAAGACAAATTTGACCTAGTCATTATTCAAACCCTGCCACCTGTCTATTTAATACAAAGAGTAGACTGGAAGGGGTGGGAGACTAGCTAAAATATTTAAAGACAACTTCAGTTGCCGGTCTTCCACGGACGGGCCACCAGATTGCGATTGCATGAATTTCTCCATAGAATTCTCTCCTACCAGCACCTTCTCCGGCTTACTGTTCTATCGACCCCCATGACCCAAAGGTCAATTCCTTAATGCACTCCCCATACTTGTTGCCAATTTGGCCCTAACTCCACCTAATTTCACAACACTAGGGGATCTTAACATCCACATGGATGACCACTCTAACCACCTGGCCAATGAGTTATCAATCAGCCTCTCAGCACTTCAAATTAAGCAGAAAGGCTTTGCCCCCACACCTGACAAGGGCCATCTCCTCGACCCAGTGTTCAGTAATGATCAGAATCTCTTGGTTGTCACTCTCATCTCCCTCCCTTAGACTGATCACTCGCTTATTCCCCTGGTCTGGGAGACTCTTGCCCCCTCTCCTCTTTAGAACACTACATCAACACTGGATAGGAAATGGTCAAATCTTTCCATTAGCCAATGGACTGATGTCCTCGACACCACCAGACCCCATAGTGACCCTAACCCTGAGATGGCAAACAATAACTTTAACTCATGGATCCAAAACTCACTGGACACTATAATTCCCCAAAAACCTTTTCATAAGAGATTCAAGCAAAAATCATCACCTCGGTTCTCCCCTAAATTAAGGGAGCTTAAACAGACCTGCAGGAAACTTGAAAGGAGATGGAGACAGAACTTTCAAAAAGAAAGGAAACAGGATTATAGACAGGCAATTAGGAGGTACAAGGCAGAGATCAAAACCGCCCAAACCAATATCTATGAGGAGAGAATCAATTCAGATGCTAACTCTCCTAAAGAGATCTTTCTCATCGTTAAATCCCTCTCCACTGTGCAGCATAAACCTCCCAAAAAGGAGGAAGCCCCAGATTGGTGCAACAACCAAGCAGAATACTTCCACCCAAAAATCCAGCTGATCTGCCAGCCTTCCCCCCCCCCCCACCAGCCTGAGCCCACTGATTTCAGCACTAGAAGGCTACACCCTGAATTACAGTGCTCTCTAGGAGAACTCCCTTTGTTAGACGCAGATTCCCTGGATACACTCACCTCCAGGGTAACCTCTGGCTCCCCATGGACCCTGCTCCCCCACAGTACCTCTCATTAGTCACCAATTCCATTCCCCCAGTCATCTTAGATGCTCTAAACTCTTCTATCACCTCCGGCATGATGCCCCTGGCATGGAAATGTGCACCGGTGAGGGCCCTTTTGAAAAACCCCAATCTAGATCACTCCAATATGGACAATTACCGTCCCATCTCTCTCCTTCCTTGGCTGAGCAAGTTTCTGGAGAGACATACAAAATCCACTCTGGTACAGAATTTGGAATCCAACAACCTGCTTCATGTCACCCAAACAGGATTCCTTCCACAACTAGGGACCGAGACGGCCCTTCTGGCGGTAAAGGAGGAGGCAAGGAGACTTCTGGACCAGGGCAGCTCAGCAGCTATCATTATTTTAGTTCTCAGTGCCGCCTTTGACACTGTTGATCATAATATCCTGCTTGAGCGGCTAAAAAACTTGGGAGTGATAAATATGGCACTTATATGGTTCCAATCCTTCCTAAAGGATCGGTTCTTTCAAGTGTTTGAGGGAACTGTCTCATCAAACTGGTGGCCTCTTAGCTGTGGGGTCCCCCAGGGTACATCCCTGAGCCCCACGCTCTTTAACACCTATATGGCCCCATTGGCAGTAATAGTCCTTCCATTCGGCATAAAGATCATTACCTACGCAGATGATACCCAACTAGTGGTGGCACTCAACCACCCGGAGGGATCATCTGGCGCTCTTGGTGCTTGCCTAGAGGTAGTAGCCAAATGGATGGACCTTTCCCACCTCAGGCTAAATGGGCACGAGACCGAACTGATGTTTCTGGGCAAATCTCCATCTCCCTCCCCGACACTTACTTGGCCGACCTGTCTTGGCCCCATGCCCTTACCAAAGCTGCAGATAAAGAGCCTAGGTGTGTGGCTGGACAGTTCCCTCTGTTTTAATTACCAAGCCACTAAGGGCTAGATGTAGGTAATTGAAATTTACTGATTCGAAAATACCGAATTTTACAGATTCTGTATTTTTGAATCGGTAAATGCTATGTAGATAGAAACTCGGTAAAAATTACCAAATCGTTAAGATTCGGTAATTACCGAATCTGTATTTACCGATTCCGTAATTGCCATTCATTCCTATGGGCCTGGAGGCCCATAGGAATGAATGTCAATTACCGAATCGGTAAATACCGATTCGGTAAAATAGGGAAAGCTTCAAGGGTGGCAGGATCTCACATTGACACCCTGTTGCACCCCTGAATAGTGCTTGTGGGCACATGTTGCACACATACATGTCCAAATGGCATGTATGTCTGCCACATGGCACAGTTAAAAATGCATTGATTTGCATTTTCAAAGGTATTCCTTATTTACCACCAACTAATAGTTGGTGGTAAATAACGAATCCTTAAAGCACATGAGCACTGTTTAAAGTGCTTCCTACATGTCATGTACTGATTCGGTAAATACCGAATCGGTAAATGATGATTCGGTAAATACCGAATCGGTAAATACTGATTCTGTATTTACCGGATCTGTAAATTGCCCCCCTACATCACAAAAGCCTATTACCGGTCAGTATCGGCCGATTTCGGCTGTTACCGACCGGTAATACCCTTCCTACATCTGGCCCCTAAGCTCTCTGCTACCTGTTTTGGCCTAATGAGAATGCTAAGAAAGATCCTTCCCCTGCTCCCTTTCCAGGCAAGGAGGATTATGGTACAAGCCCTCATACTGTCCCACCTGGACTACGGGAACGCACTGTATCTGGGCACCCCTCAGTCCACAATCCAGAGGCTACAAGTAATCCAGAATTGTGCTGCTCGCCTTCTGCTCTAGATCCCCCGGAGACAAACAGCGAAACCTGCCTTGAGTAACCTTCACTGGCTTCCTATCCGGGCCAGGATACATTTTAAGGCCATGTGGCTGGCCCATAAAGCTATGTGGAAATCAGGCCCAGGCATCCTTCAGTACTTGGTCACCCCCTATCAACACCCTAGGAGTCTCCGTTCCAGCTCGGCGTTTCTTGCCACCTCTATGAAAGTACACAAATCCAGATGGGGTGGATGCTCTTTCTCCCTGAATGCCTCCAATGTCTGGAATTCTCCCCCCCTCACTCTCCGAGGGGAACCTAACTTGCTGGCATTCCGAAAACGTCTCAAAACTCATCTTTTCAGCACCTCATACTAGCACTACTTGCCTCTCTGTCTCTCCGCTCCTTAAGCGCTAGGATGCCTCAGGGTAGCTAAGCGCTATACAAATCCAATAACATTTCATTTCATTCATTCATTTCATTTCATGTCTCAGGCTTTGGCTTCCTGAAAGAATCTCCCTTCGGTTTGGCTCCATTTTGATGGTGTCAGACCGTCCTTGGGGCTTGATGAGCGCTTGGTCCATCTCGTTCGCCCTGGCCGCCGACAGGTCATGCGACCTCGCCAGTATCAACATGTCTTCAAGTGCGATCTTCGGTTGTCGTAAGATGAGACCTCTCAGTGTCTTGTCCCTGCATCCTTGGATTAGCTGCGCTCTGATCTCCTTTGGTTGGTCATCCTCGGTTCACGTGCTGGCGAGTTCGCGTAACCGGCGTTAAAAATGTGTCCATGGACTCCCCTTCCCTCTGGTGGGCTTGACGCAGCTTGAATCGTTCAAAATCAGGGTTCAGTTGGGGGCCAAAATGGGTGTCTAGCGCGGTCACCACAACAGTGTAGTCCGTGGCTGCTCCTGTGTTCAGTAAGTGTTTAAAAAGTTTAAAAATCTCATCCCCCCCATAGTGCAGCAGTAACGACCTCTTCACTGCTTCATCGGTCTCACGGGTGGCGACAAAATAATTGTTGAGGCGCTCTATCCATATTTTACATCTGGGGGATGCTGTGGCTGGATCCTCCAGTTCGCTAAACATAGGTAACACCCCAGAGGCTGCGTGTTGGAAGGGGGGTGGGCTGGTGCCGCAGCTTGAGCGTCATACACCATGGTGGTCAAAGGCGAGAGGTGCCGGGTTGACGAGGATCAGACCACATGCTCCACACTGGTGGGCCGGGCAGCAGGGGCTGCAGTAAAGAGGAGCAGCGAGAAAATGCCAGACAGCTGAACAGAGTGATGACAGGCAATTCCATTTGTGGGCCCAGCAGGTAGAAAGGTTATTTTTTTTTCCTTCTTCTTTGGGCACTTGGCGATGCAGCGTGTTAGGCTGAGCGTGCGATAGCAGCACGTGTGTAGGCCTTGTGTGCAGGAGTGGGCCTGAGCCTGGTTGTGGCCTAACTGCAGTGAGCGTGCGGTAGAAGACTGAGGCAGGCAGGTGCGCAGTGGTGTCTATAGGGACATGTCGGGTTGGAATCCTTTAGCGCTGCAGGCCGTATTCACCCAGGGAACGTTGCGCGCATGTGTACGCATTGTAGTGCGGTCCGTGGCACTGCAACCGTGACTGGAGTTCAGCGCGCCCAGCTGCAGCGGGCGTGCAGGCGGCAAAGGGTTGCAAGCGAGGGTCACGGCCCTCCTCGTCGCCAGTGTGCTGGTGGGGCCCACGGTGACCTTTAGTGGGTCCAGGATACGCGGGAGCCGGCGCTGGGCCAAATAACACACCTCACACAACTGGTCACTGTCGGAAGTTGCACCCCTGAGTGGGCGCGTCCTTTTATTCAGTTCCCGCAGGCCACGCCTGGCCTGTGAGTGACGTGCGGGGGTCCTGTAATGACAGGACGCAAACCATTACACTTACTAATAAAGAGAACCTTAATGTATTGTAGGTTGACTATCAGGTGAGGTTCCTAAACGTTGACCCCCCTTGTTACTGGAACGTGTTATTAGAGGGCACAGGCCCACTATTTCTTTATGGGGGTTTAGACCCGAAGCACAGAGGGACCCAAAGTACACTATTGATATGGCAGGAACCCTCCAAGACTTCTTTGCTTCTAATTGGAATAATGCCTGGACAGGGGCCGTGGAGTGGGGTGTATTAAAGGTATTAAAGGTAGATATCAGAGACTTATGGCCATAGAAAAAGGTTACCAAGAGATTTGGGAGATGGTGAAGAGAACGTTGCGAGATTGCAGCGGCGGGCCCTGAGAAAGATGAGGGATGAAGCACTGGCAGAGGTGCATAGAAAGGTAGCAGCCGTCTGGGAGGGGCTGGACTACTATGTTCAGCAAGATTATAGAAAGCACCTACATAGAAAGAGTGATCGGTCTGGCCGCATGCAGGTATGGCTGCTCAAAAGAGAACGACCCCCACCACTTATTTTTGCACTATATAGGCCTAATGACTCAGCAGTCATTGGTCAGGTGGTGATCACCCAATTACTACACAACTATCTTGCTCAAGTGTATACGTCTTGAACAGGCAAGGGAGACCCCTGAATCAAGGTGTTGTTTGGCACAGGAGCCGTGCCTTGCTTGACAGAATTAGGTGGAGGGAGTTGGAGAAATCATAAAACTGGAGGAACTGGGGGAGACCCTCCGAGACATAGCTAGAAAAAAATCTCCGGGACCAGATGATCTCCGGGTTGAATATTATCATTCAAATTCCACTGCCTTACTCCCAGCACTGCTCAAAACGTTGCTGGATGCCCGAGGGGCTAAGGAACTCCCACCACATATGTGTGAAGCCATCACAATTATGTTCCACAAACTGGGCAGGGACCCTACTGATCCGTGAGCATACAGACCACTATGAATACTGAATGTTGGTATAAAATTGCTTGCCAAGGTCCAGGCTCTGTAGTTGAGATGGGTTGTTACACACTTAGTTTGAGATGATCAGTGTAGCTTTATGCCGGGAAGGGGAACACATATGAATTTACGATGCCTGTTGCATATAACGCACAAACCTAGAACCACAGACATCAACGCAGCCCTAATAGCCTGAGATATAGAGAAGGCTTCTGTTAAGTAGGTCCTGGATGTATCTCTGGGAGGTCCATAAACAATTGGGACTGGGAGCTGGATTCCTGTGGAGCACCGGGTTATTTAGAACCCAGCGGTGCCAGGGGACACACCTGAAATCTCCGATTCACCTGTCTCAGAATTACAGAAACGCGGTAACTTCTTGGTGACGTCAAAGATGAAATGTATTGGCTGCAACCACTAACAGAGGTCCACGAAGTACAATGACTGTATATTCGTAGGAGACTGCTCAATCTTACAAAGCGCGTCATCCCTTTTATACCAAATATTGTGCTTCAGGCAAACATTCCTTATTCACAGTTGACCAATCCCATGTGTACGCGACAAAAGCATTGCATGACAAACCCACATTTCATTGTCCAGCCCACCATCAATTACCCGGAAAGGCCCAACACTCTTCATCAGATAAATCGGACGGACCCCTAATAAAAACGGGCACCTCCTCATCGTAAACAGGCCATAAAGAAAAGAGCAGAGACAGGTGTGAGTCAGATAAGACATAGTTGTGTGCAATAAAAGGTTTATGATGTCCTGTGCCTTGATCCTCAATCTCGACCAGCTACTGGGAAAGGAACTGGCCTAACAGGTTTGGCTTCGGGCAACGGAGTCAGCTTGTCCAGGTCACACAGAAGTCGACTAAAGGTGTACGTGTCCCAAGGACTCGTTCGGCCTTAGTCATCGGCCTATGTGAGGGCAACCACAAAATGGCTGCCGTGCACAAAATGGAACCCAAGGGTTCAGAACGGAATCCCTGATTTCATGGTGATCACGTCACTCGAACATGATGAAAATACTCGTACATATTATACTAGCCATTTTCGGTCTGCTGATACTAAAACCGTCATGATACGACGATATTTATGAAACGGGTCCAGAATTCACGAAACCTCAGACCCTCCTTTTGCCCTTACATAGGCAATAACCTAAACCCATGTCAGTCTGAATCTAGGTCTATACTCATCAGATCATCGAGATGTTGCTGTAGCATCATCCTATTACTTAGCACGTCTCTTGATACAGGTTTCCTTACACACGATGTAGCACAGCGGCCACATATAGCAGGAGCACACTGTACACAAAGACAGAACAGGAAAAGGGTGGCTAAGATCAACCCAATGACCATCAGAATCTTCCATCCCCAGGCGGATAACAGTTCCCAAAACCATCCCATCAACGACCAATCTCCTTTATCCACGTGTATAGATTCGGAGATCTTATGCAGTTTGGAAATGGCCTGGTACACTGTCGGAGCGTTGTCTGGAATGGAAACACAGCAACTTGATTGGATCACTTTACATACCCCACCTCGATCTGCAAGTATGACATCTAACGCAACTCTGTTCTGAAGAGTCATAAGACGATCCGACTGGAGCTCAGCAGTCAAGTTACTAAGGGCACCGGCAGTTTCAACTACGGTGGACTCAACCACTCTCGTCAATTGCCGTATGTTCCTGCTGTTAACCATAGGTCCCCAGAATGGCAGAAAACCCTTCAAAAAATCTCCTAATTCTTGTCCTGCAGTATCTTCCTTACTGAAGACACCTCTAACAATTCTTGTCTTGTGGTAATCCGCTACAGCTGTGTAGGTGGGAGGCAACAGGAACGAGACAAAACATGTGCCCGAGAAATCAGGGGGCAACCATGTGTATGCTCTATCGTAACAGACAAAATAGGTACCCTTAGCTGCTAGAAACGATGGGGAAGTCTGGGACGCAAACACATACGTCTCATTGCAGATACTCTTCCCTAGCTGAGCTCTCGGATTCTTGCCATTCCCTTGCAGACAGTAATGACCCTGATGGGATACAATCCAAATCGGAGAGGATCTTTTCGCTCGCTGGTTCTCACTCAGACTAACTCCATATCCGGTTACGTTCCATCCAATATATGCTAGTGTCTCATCTCTCGGGATAGTCTCATAGGAAGTAGTTCCTCTAATCATGTCTCCTATACCCTTAACTAGAGCACTATTCTTTGGATTGTCTTTCACAGAACGTAGGGGGTGGACTTCACGAGCATAGATGAACATCGTTCTGTATGCCCACACAGAACCATTGTAGCTAAATGGCAGGACCAGGTAAGGTATACCTTTATCAGTAATATGAGGCATAAGACCACACACCCAACAGTTAGTCGTGTTCACTACTAATTGGTGTTGGTGCAGAAGCTGAACGAAGGAGTTATTAGCGAATTCCAATCTTCTAATGGACTCATATTCAGGCAGAGGGTGAAAAGAATGTGAGGAAACAGTAGAAGGAGGTATGGGCTGTGTAGTGGGTGCAAACGTCACTTGAAAAGAGAATATTATATATCCCATCAAAAACATCATTACGCTAAGCAACATACAAAGACACAATATTAAAAAACATTTTCTGCTCATGATTGTACACATTTTGGCTCTAAAATTCATTTCTTCAACAGGTCTCTCCAACTCGAAAAACTCCATCCTCCAACCGTGCTGCTCGAGGAGGTAGGGTGTTCCATGGTAAGGAATGCGTCTGTCAGTCCATGGAACGCCCAAGGACCAACCAGAACCGTCGACCTTGTGTCTCTGGCTTGCACTCCAAAGACTTGACGCCGCGACCCTACAGCTGAACCCGGATGGCGGTTCGAAAAACAAAAATCGGTCAAAACAGTTTCTCAGATGGGAGAGCTGTATGTTCAAAAATAGCAAAGGAAATCATTTTATTTGTCCGATGACTCTTGGTCGTAAATTATAACGGCCCTTCCCGGGCAATGTCTGGTCACAGAACAAGAGTTCAGGCTCGGTAGTGTCCAATCAAACTGACGGTGGCACAGCTTCTTGCAGAAGATCGTTGCTTTCACGCTCAGAACTTGTCCCCATTAAACGTGCGTCGCTAAAAGGCACACAATGAGGCACAGTCTCAGTCTCAGAATCAGCAATACCCTCCTGGACCCACCGGTTGTACGGCAGAGGCAAAGGGACCCTCTTACAGTGTACGCCGTGGATCCAGTTCTTTTTTCCTTGCACTCGTACTGCAGATCGCGTTGACAACAGCACCAAGTAGGGACCAATCCAGCGGGGCTGATCGTTCTTCGTTCGCTGGAAGTTCTTGATCAGCACCCACGAGCCAGGATCGATGACATGTCCTGGATCTTCAGAAGCCTGAGGCAGTGTATCATGAACCTGTTGGTGTAAGACACGCAATTTAGCCGTCAAATCATACAAGTAATCAAGTAGTACAGGATGTTCAATCTCGCTGAATTTCGACGGCCTCGGCACTCCCCATATGTTGGCCGGGCGACCAAACACAATCTCATAAGGACTAAGTCCTACTCGGGAATGTACAGTCATCCTTGTAGACAAAAGTGCTAATGGCAAAGCATCAGGCCATTTAAGACCAGAGCTCGCTTGTATCTTGGCCAGTTTCAGTTTAAGAGTGCCTTTATAGCACTCTACTAGTCCAGCTGATTGGGGGTGATTTGCAGCATGGAACTTTTGGCGGATTCCTAGCCCTTCACATACTCTCTTCACTACTTGACCCACAAATTCACTCCCATTATCACTCCAGATCATTCTCGGCAAACCATACCTAGGGAAAAACTATTTGACAAGGACTTTAGCTGTGGACAAGGCAGTATTATCTTTCAGGGGATATGCTTCAACCCATCTTGAAAAGGCACAAACAACTATGAGCACATACTTCAGGTTGTTGCATCTCTCCATGTGAATAAAATCTAGCTGCAAAACCTCGAACGGATACGTCGGAGGAGCAAAATGACCAGCTGGAGTTGGAGTTCCCTTACCAGGATTGTACTTCAGACAAACCATACAATTCTTGACCACATTCTCTGCACACTTAGGAATTCCAGCGTTTTGCCATACTGGAGCCAACAACTTACAAATCCCTTTCACACTGATATGAGCCATTCCATGTGCCATCGTAACCACTGCAAGCACGTACGCATCGGGTAACAACCATCGCTGATGCTCTGACAATTCAACCCAACAACCATTTGAATCCAATTTACCCGTGCTCTCTCTCCACACACTCAACTCTTTCTCTGTAGCTTCAGCTTGAATCGACTTCACACTCTCTATCGTATCCTCACACATTCCTCTATCCGGAACCCATCTCGCCGGACCCGCAACATACATTCGACTCATCACATCCCTTGCCACGTCTTTCGCAACTTCATTCGCAAACGCATTACCACGACCAACATCATCAGTGACCTTCTTGTGTGCACTGCATTTCACAATCGCAACTTGTAACGGCAAGGTAAGTGACTCCAGGAGCTCATTCACCAATTGACCATGCTGTATCTTTGTCCCGTGTGACGTGAGGAACCCACGTTCCTTCCACAAACGTCCAAAACTGTGAGCCACACCAAACGCATACTGGCTGTCGGTATATATGGTCACTTTCTTTCCTTTCGACAACACACACGCTCTCGTAAGTGCAATCAACTCTGCTGCTTGGGCTGAATTATGTGAGATACGTGCAGCTTCAACAATCGTATGCAAAGTCGTAACAGCATATGCCGCAGTGGTATCACCATTCGGAAGCTTGAAGCATGAACCATCCACCCATAAGGTACCATCACACTTCACAAGAGGAGTGTCCCTAAGATCTATTCTCCCTTTTGTTTCTTCCTCTGTCCTGAGAAAGCAATCATGTTGTTCAACAACATCTGTCTCTACTGAAATTGGCAATAACGTGGCTGGATTCCACGTATTGCATCTCTTTATGTGCACATGACTCGCTAAAAGTGTCAGCTCATAACCTGACAATCGAGCACTAGTTAAGTGCTGTGTCTTGGTCCTGTTTAACAAAGTATCCACTGCATGTGGAACCATCACGACCAGCGTATTATTCATCACCAAACCAGCAGACTGTCGAATAGAAACAGCTGCTGCCGCTGTGGCTCTCAAACAACTCGGCAACGCCCTAGCTACCGGATCCAAAGTCGACGAGAAATACGCACATGGACGCTGCTTGTCCCCAAAAGATTGTGTCAACACTGACAATGCACATCCCTCTCTCTCGTGGACATACAACGTAAAGGGCTTACTGTAGTCGGGGGTACCCAACACAGGAGCCGAACACAATGCATTACGCAATTCGGAAAAACTTTTCTGACAATCTTCGGACCACGGGAGGGGATTTGGTGTATCTTTACAAGTCAATGCCACCAGCGGTCTGGCTAGCAGAGAGAAAATGGCTATCCATTGTCTGCAATATGACGTAATACCCAAGAAAGCACGCACTTCTCTCTGTGTAATTGGCACACTCATTTTCGCAATCGCTTGAATTCGTTCTGTGGTCAATCTTCTTCCCTCCTTCGATAAGAGATGACCTAAGTAGGTCACTTCTTGTCGACAATACTGTAACTTCGAAAGAGACACATTGTGATGGAAATCAGACAAATGACGCAACAATGACAAAGTAGCTTTCTCACAAATCTCCTCTGTATCGGCAGCAACTAACAAATCGTCGACGTACTGAAGAAGAGCAGCACCATCGGGCAGAACAATTGTATCAAGCTGTGTTTTCAAAGCCTGGCTATATATTGACGGACTCTCTCAATAGCCTTGAGGAGCGCGCTTAAACCGGAAGCTTCGACCTCCTAAAGAGAAGCCGAAAATATCTCTACTCTCCCCGGCAATCGGGATGCTGAAGAAAGCATTCTTCAAATCAATCACCGAAAACCAAGTGGCCGAAGCCGGAATCATAGTCAATAAGGCAGTGATATCAGGAACAACAGGAAATTGTGGCACAACTATCTTATTCACCTCTCTAAGATCAATCAAAAACCTGTAAACAGGTGGCTGAGAAGAATCAGTACGTTTCAAGACAGGCAAAACAGGGCTATTGCACATATTTCCTCTCGTTTCTTCAATCACATCTTTCTCAATCAAATCAAGGATAATCGCTAGCAACGCCCTTTATCCATCACTAGAGATCCTATATTGCAGAATGAGTGGCATTTTAACGTTCGCTTTTAACGTCACAACATATGGCGGTATCTCCAAAAGACCCACATCGTTAGGACCAGTTGCCCAAAGAATATCAGGAAGAGAAGACAATTCTGTCGGAAGTTTATCCTTCGACAAATACATCGGAGAAACCACTTTCTTACCCAGTGTAAGTTGTACTCCCGAAGGAGAACAATACAATGTTGCATACAATCTTTTCAACAGATCCAATCCCAACAAGTTCTCACCACAACCTGTCGTCAGAATAAGGGGTGCTTCGAATTCACAAGGTCCAACAGAAAGGGACAAAGGATTAGAAATCGGATTTCTAACTGGGGCGCCAGAAAAACCTACTGAAACATTCGTTAAGCTAGACAAAGGTGCGCCAGGGAGTTTAGAGTGCATAATAGAACTCTTCGTAGCACCAGTATCCAACAGAAAAGGCTCTGACACACCTGATGTAATCACTTCAACATAAGGTCCACTCTGATCTACTGGAACTGAAACAACTCCCTCTCTTTGTCCACGGCTGTTATAGCAATCATTACCATCCACATTCTCACCTTCAACATAGTAGTCGTCAGCATAGTACTGAGTCGTCCTACCAGATACACCATTCTGCTGATCAAAACTATTCATCGTATTCTGTGGAGGAAAGGAACGCTCATTCTGGGGAAAACTTCCACGTCCCCTACCTCTAGGAGCTTGCTGAACACCCCGACCTCTTGTGCCAGAAGCACCATTCATACGCTGTAACAAAATAGGGCAACTATACTTGAAATGACCCTCTTCCTTACAATATGAACACTGATTAGGGCCTACCAGAAAACGCTGTTGAGGAGGCTCGAACCTTTGTGAGTTTCTCTGAAACTGCTGGAGCTGCTGATAATCACTCTGATTATTACGGGGCGGATACGCTTGCTGTAAAAGCACCTTCGTCTTCAACTCTTTGGTTTTCTTGTCTGCTCTATCCTTATCGTCTTTATCCCTATTTTCGTAATACTGTGCAGTAGCCAATATCTGTGCTGAAGAGGAAATGGCCCAAGAACTCTCTGAATCCTTCAACTTCTTACATAATTCAGGAAGTAAATTATGCACAAACTTGTCAACGAACAACCGTTGACCACCTTCAGTACTCATGTCTTGACCACTATGGTCGATAAACGTCTCTTCAAACCTAGTGAAGAAATCAGACACGGTTTCCTCTTTCTTCTGCTTACACGCAGACAATTTATCCCAATTTACACGCATCACAGGCATTAAAGTCTTCATGTAAGTAACGATCTTACCAGGGAGTTCCGCTACCAAAGGCTCTGGTTTAGCACCACCAACTTGTCGGCCATCTGCAGCAGCAATATTAACCCATGAATCACCTAACTCTTGCGCATGATCCGCATGACAAATCAATCCCCATAAAGGCTGTGGAACCACATTTCCAAACAACATGTCTATATCAGCTAGATTCATAACACATGAGTCTGCGGTCTGTGATAACTCCTTGTAATTTCCTGCAGGATTTTTACGGGGGTCATGTAAAGTCTGCTTAGGAGCCAAAACTTCTGCTCGCTTCCATGGAACATGTACCCAAACACGTTGAAAATGTGCTGGTACAGCATCAATTTGATTAACGGCATCAGCCGCAACAACATCCTTCCATACCGGAGGAACTTCTCTCATTGGGTACTGTCTCACCTTTCTCCTAACAGAAGGGTCAGGCTCAAACAGCGGCTGAGAAAGAGACTCGCTCCTAAGCGACACCAACGTCGCAACTGCTTTCTCAACATCGGAACCCACAATCGTACCTTTCGCAAACTCAGACTGTATATGGAACAACTCAGACGGAGTCTGTCCCACGTCATCATCTTCCCATTCCTCTCGAAGTAAAGTACACACCTTATCGAAAACATATCTCTGCTTCGGTGCTTCCCATTGACGGAAGACATCCAGAACAGACTCTACATCGTATCTTAAAGGACGAGTAACCCATTTACGTGCCAAACGATCCAATATTTCTCTCTCTCGAGAATCAGACAGCTGGCTACGCAACTGTTTACGCTCCGAAACAGGGGTCGTACTATGCGACCCAAAGAAAGGAGACAAAAGACTAGTAACAGTGTTGGTCATTCTCTGTCGAACAGAAGGAGAGGTCGACAGGACAGGAGATAAAGCGGACTGAGAAAAGGTCAACGTAGGAGCAGTAGTAGAGGAGGTAGCAAGAACAGGTAAAAAAGGTGCAGGAATTAAAGGCGGAGCAGGTAGCAAAGCCAGTGGCCCTTGAGAAGGCTGGACCAGAGGAGTAGGGGCCAACTGAAGAGGAGCTGGCGGCTGTGGAATAACAGGAAGCTGCACAACTGGAGGTTGCACAACTAACGGTTGCGGAGGTGCTGTAGCACTCTGCACATAAGGGGGTGGCGAGCTCAACAAATGTGACATCAAGGGATCTTTCTCAAGTTCCTTCGCTGCATCTTGCTGAAGAAGCGGCAAAGTTGGATAGCACTTATCCATCGCCATTTTACGTTGCCTGTGCAACTGCTCACGCGCCTGTTCTTCTTCGTTATCTTTAAACTGCATAGCAGCTTGCATTATCGAGATACCCTTCTCTCTTTTATTTCTCTTCGCTAATTTAATTTCCTTCTGTTTGGCTTCCTTTCGCCATAGGCGGAAAGAGTCAAACATCGCCGGCCGGGCTTTCTTCTTTAAGAGTTTAACCTCTAAATTATCTAGAACTTCCGTATCAAAACTAGCATATTGGGGCCATTTTAGGACACCATCTTTCCTAGTGTACCTAACCCATACTTCATTATACGTGATAGGGCCCACGCCGTGCTTCACATAGAGCGCATAGGTTGGAGTTCCAATCGGAGGAAGCGGACACGAGTCCTCCAATCGGGAATCCCTAGTACAACCAAAACAAAACAAATTTCCAAGTCTGCTAAGACCGCATCTTCGCTCACTAGTCTAGCTTTAAACTTCAAAGGATTATCGAATACGATAGTCTCGTGAATACACGAGTCCCTCGGCCTTGGTACTTGCAAGTTACAAATCAAAGATCCCAAGGGGATACCCAAAACTAAGGACTGGGAGACGCTCCACTCATACTTAACTGAGGTATCGATGACGTCACCAGAAGACCCGTCTAACGTCTCGCTCTACAAATCGTCTAAGGCTCCAAGACAGGGCGACAGTCAGGGAAGCAGTCCTTCGTAGCCGTCGGAAAGCGGGGAACCTCGCAGCAAAGACTTTCGGACCACGACGACATACAGGGGTCGATGAAGTGGCTGGCCTTCCTCCAGAATTTTCACACGAAGCTCCTCACGATCATCAGGCTTGGACCGGTACCGCTGAAGTCGCCCCACGTTGGGCGCCAAATGGAGAACCGGGTTATTTAGAACCCAGCGGTGCCAGGGGACATACCCGAAATCTCCGGATTCACCTGTCTCAGAATTACAGAAACGCAGCAACTTCTTGGTGATGTCAAAGATCAAATTTATTGGCTGCAACCAGTAACAGAAGTCCACGAAGTACAATGACTGTATATTCGTAGGAGACTGCTCGATCTTACAAAGCGCGTCATCCCTTTTATACCAAATATTGTGCTTCAGGCAAACATTCCTTATTTACAGTTGACCAATCCCATGTGTACACGACAAAAGCATTGCATGACAAACCCACATTTCATTGTCCAGCCCACCATCAATTACCC
This sequence comes from Lissotriton helveticus, assembly GCF_964261635.1. Classification (NCBI taxonomy): domain Eukaryota; kingdom Metazoa; phylum Chordata; class Amphibia; order Caudata; family Salamandridae; genus Lissotriton; species Lissotriton helveticus. The sequence goes on along the minus strand of NC_136071.1, from coordinate 791,092,375 downwards.
GGAAAGGCCCAACACTCTTCATCAGATTAATCGGACGGACCCCTAATAAAAACGGGCACCTCCTCATCGTAAACAGGCCATAAAGAAAAGAGCAGAGACAGGTGTGAGTCAGATAAGACATAGTTGTGTGCAATAAAAGGTTTATGATGTCCTGTGCCTTGATTCTCAATCTCGACCAGCTACTGGGAAAGGAACTGGCCTAACAGGTTTGGCTTCGGGCAACGGAGTCAGCTTGTCCAGGTCACACAGAAGTCGACTAAAGGTGTACGTGTCCCAAGGACTCGTTCGGCTTTAGTCATCGGCCTATGTGAGGGCAACCACAAAATGGCTGCCGTGCACAAAATGGAACCCAAGGGTTCAGAACGGAATCCCTGATTTCATGGTGATCACGTCACTCGAACATGACGAAAATACTCGTACATATTATACTCGCCATTTTCGGTCTGCTGATACTAAAACCGTCATGAAACGACGATATTTATGAAACGGGTCCAGAATTCACGGAACCTCACCTGGCATAAGTACATTTTCTATACACAGCACAAAGGGCGTGGTTGCGAGTGGGTACCGAAGTGTCTGATGCCTATCTTATTAAGTGAGGTACGCTACAGGGATCCCCCTTGTTGACCCTTCGGTTCGCCCTAGCTATAGAGCCGCTGGCGGTATATCTTAGGGATAAGATGCAGAGCTGGTGCATACAGGTGGGCAACAAGACTCTTGGTGTGTCCATGTATGCAGACAACACATGGATTTTTGTGCGAGACCCACCCAGTGCACTCCGTGGCTCTCCTCATGCAGCTGATGACATACTTTGGCGTAGTATCAGGGCTTTGCGTTAACCGACACAAAACTGTACTGTTCCCCCTGGCAGACTGGGATGAATAAGCCCTACCGGTGGTGGGCCCTCCTTGGGTGAACCAGAGTTTCAGCTATTTGGGCCTGCAGATAACCCACGAAGGCCGTCTCCAATACAAGTTAAATATGGGAATGGAAGGTTAAATAGCCGTGGTACGTTTCTGGACCACATTGCACCTGTTGGCAATGGGAAGGGTGGCTGAAATGGTCCTGTTGCCTCGCTGTCTTTAAATGATGCAGAACTTGCTCTGTGTGCTGCTGTTGTTTAGACAGCTTGACACATTGTTGGTTAGTCTGATCTGAGCGGGTAGGAGGAGTGGAGTCTGACTGTAGATCCCGAAATTGGATCTCAGCTGCAATGGACATGGGCTCTGGAATCTTCTGCTGTATTATTTAGCCGGTCTTTTACAATATGCTGCAATGTGTGGCGAGGACGGACCTAATTGGAAGATAGAAATACTGTCTGGGTCCACTGAGGTATCCAACTTCCCAAGAGGCTACTGTGCGGTGCAAGAATACCAGTGCGGGTGGTTTATTATTCATTAGGTGGCCCAGGTGAGGGAAAGAGCAGTTAGGAAGGTTTTGAAACAAGTGCCCTATGCTAAACTTCTTCAGGCCCGGTGGCTACGGCCCTTCATACACATCAGTGGGTCCATGGCTGTCACAGGATGGCTTGAGGGAGGTTGCCAGAATGCCGGTGATCTATTTCTAAATGGAACTTTCATCTCTGAGGACGAGGTTGAAACACTGTTGCGTCTATCGGAGGCAATTTCTACAATAGGTGAGCAAATCAAACACAGCCCGTAAATTATGGACCTCCGTCCCAGAAGAGCCAGAGTAGTTGCATGTGCTGCAGGAGATTTTAAATCTCAGCTCCTTCAAGGACATCTTCTACCAGCTGAATACAGCCTTACAAAAATTATAGGCGGTTGAAAATAGTGAAAATATGTGCCACCTAGAACAGGGAGCTGGCATCCCCGCTTACAGATGGAGAGTGGAATAGAGCTCTTGCACAGGTACAGGAAGTAGCCAGCAATGCCGGATTTAAATTGGTGCTAATTTACTTACTTTTTATTGGGCATATATGACTCCAAAGCGCTTGCAGAGGGCCTACCCGTCGCACCCAGCAGAACTATGTTGGGTGCGGTGAGAGTGAGTCCCAACCAGAGTTCGCTCACATTGCATGAAAATGTGTGCATTTGTGAGCGTTTTGGGCTGTGCTACATAAGGAGGTAGGTAAAGTAATGAAAGTGGCGATGGAACTTACCCCCGCCAATGTCTGTTAGGGCTACTGCAACTTCCAAACAAGCATTTGCAATGCAATGGGTCTCGCATTTACGCAAGTTTGAGCTATTGGCATTGTAAATGGCAATGCCTTTTATTTATGTATTTGGTTTTTAAAACATAAAGAAAAGGCATTGTCATTTACAATGCTAATAGCTTAAATGCGAGACCTATTGCATTGGAAACTTTAAGAGACTGGTGTAACCGGAACGAAGCACTTAAAACACTCGGCCTTATTAATTGTACATATGAGAACTATTTAGGAAAAAATGCAGACGCCAACCTGCAGCAACCTAGCTCAGGTCACAAAGAAATATGCCAGGCTAATGAGTACATATTACGGTGTAGCAAGCGGATACTTGTGCCCACCCAATATGGAATGGCAGCTGTCAGTGAACGTGTAGTGCTGTTAGTGTCCATTATTAATGCAGCTTGCAATGTGTTATCACTGCGGTAGATGAATTTACAGGACCAAAGAACAAAACTTGAAACAATTATTATACCTATCGAAAAGACAAGTTAACCAAAAACTACACGCCAGTACATTAATCAAATATCACAGAGTACAGCGCATCCCGAGGGGATTACGGATTGCTCTTAAACGATCGTTATGTAAGAACTCTAAGAAATTCCAAGAACAATGGTATGCCATCTTAAACAAATGCTCATTGGATCTGATTCTGCTAATTATAGAAGAACTCTCAGGAATATTGAATGAATTGACCAGAGATATGGAGGAGATTACAGAGGAACTTACAGGGATGATGTCCGCTGAAGAATTAGCAACAGTACTTAAGGATGTCAACAAACAAATCACCAAACACACACAAGACATCAATGAACGAAAGATTAGAAAATTCAGACGAGACACCCTCGACTATAAATTAGGAGAGGTTTACACCTGGGCAAAGGTATATGCCCAAAGGAGAAGGAACCGTCCCCAGTCGCAATATACCGATACCTCCTCATCAGGGAGTGATGCCTCCAATAGACCTCCAACCAACAGACGACAACCGCACAATAAACAACCAACTACAAGCAGCGAGAGAGCACCATCAACTTCCACAGAAACCAGCAGTGTGGCATCCAAATTGAAAGACAAGAAAAAAACCACAGTAAAAACCAACTAGTTATTAACATTTCAGACTACAAATTAACTGTTGAAGAACTCACACTTTTACAAAAAGGGACATCTTTTGTCCCTACTACACAGACCAACACCCTCGAATTGGAGATCAGTTTATTTAAATTGATGCGTAAACTGAGATTACGTCATTTGTTCGACAACGTTACCCCTAAACCCACATCACAGGAACCAGACCAACTGAAAGGACTTAGACCCAGAAGTACTTTTTTAGCTCCGATGAGCCATAAAACCTTAGATCTCTTTGAAACTCTTGTGAAACAAGATCTTGCCAAACTCAAAGTTCAACAAACAACGAGAAAGAACATCACCACCGAAGATCTCAGTACATTAAAAAAGTTGGCCAACAACAAAGACTTTATTTGTGTCAAAGCTGATAATGGTGGAGGCCTAGTAATAATGAATACTGTCATGTACAAACAGAAGGTCTTTGACCACATATCAGATTCCACAATGTATGCACCATTGGAGACTAATCCTACCAATGAATATATGAAGACACTGACAGAAATCATCCTAAGAGCTAAAAATAATGGAATCATCAATGAAAGGATCAAGAACTATTTAATCACACAGAATCCCAAGAGTACTACCTTTTACATGATGCCAAAAATACATAAGAATCTGGAAGACCCACCATTAAGACCTATTGTTTCTACAAGAGGTAGTTTACATGAACCCATTGGTTCATTTCTAGATAAATACCTTCAACCTACAGTTAAACGGATCACGACCTACATCAAAGATACGACTGATTTTCTAATGAAACTCAACATGATAGAAATCACACAGAATGAACATCTGATACTTTGCACAGCTGACGTGAAGTCACTCTACACGTCTATTCCACATGATGCTGGACTAGAAGCAATGAAACAAGCCATTCTAACAACAGAATATGATTTATCCATGCAAACTTTTCTTATGGAACTGATGGTTTTTACCCTATATCAGAGTTACTTCAAGTATGAGACCTAATGGTTCCAGCAATTGGTACGAACCTCAATGGGAAATTGCGCAACACCTGCATACGCGAACATCTTCATGAAAATGTACGAAGATAACAACATCTTGAATAATCCAAACTGGACATCCAACTTAAAAATGCTGGTTAGATATATTGATGACATTTTCATTGTATGGACCAACACTAAAGATAAACTGGAAGAAGCCTTGCTCAATCTGAATTTGATCGATGAGAGGATCCAGCTTACACGGGAGATTTCGGAAAAAAATATCACATTTCTAGACGTCTTGATCACTTTGTCCCCAGAAGGGATTCAAACTGACATATTTCGCAAGAACACAGATAGAAACAACACCTTACATTACAACAGCTTTCATCAAGCAGCTCTTAAACGTCATCTTCCTCTCTCACAAATGATGAGAGTCAAAAGAATCAGGTCAGACCCCAACATAGCCACAACAAGACTTGATGAGATGGGAGAGAGGTTTGTTGACAGAGGATATCCCAAAGAGATGATAGCGATAGCCAAACAGAAGGTGCATAATATGAAGAGAAACGACCTTCTAAAGCCACGCACAAAAATCAATGAGGCAAGAAAGGACCATGGTGTCGAAATTCTCTACATCAAGCATACAATTTTTAAAACTCAGTAAAAACCATTGGGGAATTTTAAAGGCAGAACCTGACTTCAACGCCATTTTCGACAAACCTCCAATCTTTGCCTTTACTACAGGGAAACATTTGGGAGAGTTACTAAAAACACAAACCAAAACATCCATCATATACAGAGGAACCAGGCCTTGTTTACATTGTGACAACTGTAACAACATTATCAAAGGGAACATCATACATCACCCAATGAAGGGTCATCAGATTAAATTAAGAGTCAACGCCACTTGCGACACATCAAATGTGATTTATATGCTAAAATGCCCATGTGGCAAAGTATACATTGGCAAGACTGAGAGAAAAATTAAAACAAGAACCAATGAACACAAATCAAATATCAGAACACACAATTTGAAATCTTCAGTGGCACTCCATTTTGCTGAAGAACATCATAATGTATCACAACTGCAATTTCTAATTTTGGAGACAACAGAAAAAAAAGAAGGCATTGACAACAACAAACTTTTGCTCCAGAGGGAGAACAATTGGATTTATTTGATGAACTCGAGTAAACCGTGTGGTTTAAATGATCGCATTGAATTTGCTTGTTACTTATGAATTGTGATATCAATCCAATTTATTATTATTACGGCGCTATGTTTCTTTGATTCAGTTCCGATGTGTTGGCACATCCCACAACACAACATTAGTTGTATATATGACATCATGACACACGTGTATTCCTTCACATTTTCATATTTGCGTACTCTTTTTACACTTTTTATCATCATCATTATATATGGTACACATTTCTAGTTTCATATTCGTTTTTTTTTTTTTTCACGTTCGGGTTCTTTTACCCGAGAAACTTAGTCTTTACACCATGTTTTGAGATCATGTGATCGGAACTCGACCACCAATCGTATCGCGTCCTCACTGTTTTTTGAGGAAGAAGCACAGAGTATCCTGAACACGTACAGGAACCGGTGAGACGTACAAGAAGACGCTACGCGTCTTGGAAGTAAGTATGTTTACCGTGCATGTAACAATATGAACCTTCTTGTAGGTTCTAGATTTTTGACGAATACTCTCTCATGTTTCAGTCTCGTCAGATGAACGCGATCGGCAACCGTTTTCCTAAGGTCACTTAAATACCTTCGTATACATGTAAGTACATACGCATCCGTGTGCACCACTTCTCCACTTCTCCACTTAATCACGGGCTATTGCCTCACTCTCAGCACTTCCATTTCACCAGTTTTTATTTGAATACACTTAACACGAGTTTTTTGAAACCAGATGCATGCATATAAAGCAACAGTCACATGATTTTTCGTTACATTTTTATGAACAGGACTTGAGTTTAATTACGAATGTTTTTCTTGTATTCATCTTTGTGGCACATGTTCCCTGATGAAGGGCTAATCAATGCCCGAAATGCATTGGAAGAATAACTGTGATGTCTGAACAAATCGACATGAAATTAAATGAATTTCATACAAAGACAACAAATGAATTTTCTGACTAAATATATGACAGCAAAGTCTTTCAGAACACTACTGTTTTGTAATTTTTTTGGGATGGAATCCCTGACTAACCATCAAGGAGACACGGGTGTGCACCGGGGGATGCGACTGATGTCACTATCGGCAGCCCTTCATTTTTCATCACTGCGGTAGACACAGATGTGCGGTTACAGTAGCACGCTGCTCCTAGTTTGTGCTGTGCTGGTTGTGTCCTCTGTTTATATATTAATGGCAGCTGTTAGAGTGTTGGCAGTGTCCACAGTTGACCCCTGAGATAGCACGGAGAGCAGATAGGTAGGAGGCAGCAGGGCCAAGTGAGGTAGGTAAAAGTACCTGCTGGCAGTATTAGTTCCCTTGCTGTCCTGCTCTAAGAATCGATTTGCACTGGATTCCAGACTTGGAGCGCGAACTAGAGAGCTGCGGGGGGCCAGGCACCTCCTGGATTAGCAGTTGGAGCAGGAGATTACTGGCTGGGATATTTAGAAACGGAGGGGACTGAGGGGGTGGGAGAGGGAAACAGAAAGGGGTAGGGGAACAGGAACGAGGGGAGGGGGACAGGAACAAGGACAAATAATGCCATTTTTCATTCGATCAATCCATTCGTAATCTTATAAAGGTTGGTACTAAAGTTAAAGCCTTGAGGCAGGGGCTCTCTGGGCCCGTTTTGGGGGTGCACTCTGGTGGTCTGGTCTGCTCTCCCCCCTCCCCCCATCAAACACCCAGGTCTTTCACCCAAATATTACCCACTGTGGTGGACAGAATCACTGAACAAACAAACACACACATTTAGACTGCTGGCTTCACAACTTCACAAGCCACAATAGACTCCAGTCTGGGACAAAACCCTGACACCTGCTTGGAAAGACTTGAAAGCGCTGCGATGCTGTACCAGGGACAGACTGAGCTCTATGCTCATGCCATTAACATCACATGACAGAGCAAAGACACTGAGAAAGGAGAGCCGGAATTGGAATCATGTATCAAGGGAACACGAAGACAGGGTGGGGTCTATTCTGGGGTTTAATCCTTCAAAGTGGGACGGGGTGGGGTTCTGCATGTTTATGGGGGAGGCAGAAAGTAAGATTATAAGCCTGGAGGTCTTCGACAGACACTACATTTCTTTTCTGCCCACGTAAGTGAAGGGAGGGCTGTTTTTTACAAGAACCGAGCTCTGACTGACTCTATGCCAGCCCCACTGCCCTTTCTGACACTGCAATGACAGCTCTAACCCACCACAGCCGCCTTTTCCAGTTCTGGGACTACCGCCTACAAATTATTGCGAGCAGGCATCTTAATTTAATTGGATCAAACCAAGACTACATCACCCACATAAACACCCCACCATGACGTCCGCTCGGAGGCCTGTGCCCACAGACACTGTTTGAGGTGAGTGTGATGAATCTGCGGCAGTGTGCCCCCGCGGCTCCACACCTCCGCCGCGTAACCCCTGTGGCGATTTCTAAAGCGTGAGCATGTCGTCAACACGGAAAGCAAGAGCAGGGCCAGTGCCAAGGCAGACACAGCGCACACCGACGGGGCACAGAGGGCGCCGCTGGCTCTCGCCACACCTGGGGGTCCATGCCAACATTCACATGTGGCCCATTAGCTGCCTGCTTCGTGTACAGGCCACGGACTCGCGTTACAGGCGTCCAGCGGACAAGGGCCACGTGTCTTGAGTGCCCTATAAATAAACCACCCCTTTCTAAAGGCTGCCATAGTCACTGTTTTAGCTGCCCCGTGCCCGCCTCATGTAAGAACAAGCTAAAGCCAGCCCTCATTAATCAACTCACCGGCACGGGTCCCATTGTAAAAATGTAACTGGGTCCTCTGCTAACCTCTGGCCTGGAATCCAATGCCGTAGACAGGTTTATCTGGTGCTGCGCAGCATTCAAGCTCGCTCACAGTACGGTCCCATAGAAAAAAGTCAGGATCTCTGCGATCAGCGTCGTTAAAACCCGCCCACTGAGTTCAGTGTACTGGGGCGTGAAACTGAAAGCACGGTGGGAGCGCACGAGACGCCGTCGCCGTGAGCGTGCACATCGGCTGTCCCGGCGCAAGCTGAAGATCGCCGGAGAAGACACGTTGTTATATAACTACATATGCATGAGAATAAAGCTACGCAACAACTTCAATCAAGTCTCTGACTATTATTTTACACACGCCGACCTCGGAGTCTGAAGAGCCTGCTGCCGACCCGCTACGGAGGGAGAAGGACACGCGGAAAGAACCCGGTGAGTGAGAGTGGGGGGGCAGAGAGGGAGGGGATGTGTGTGTGTGTGTGTGTGTGCGCGTGTTTGTCTGTGTATGTGTGCCTGATTCTGCCATGCTGTCCACGGAAGAAGCTCACGCGCGCGACCAAATCCCATTCTACATTGCTGCGCGTGCCAATCTCTTGTCTCCACTTTGGCTCGTTGGAAGCTGAGCCGACAACTATAGTTCTCGCAGCTAGAACGCGCTTTGCGTGCTTTCGCCAGGGCGAGACCTAAAAAGGGGAATAAAATGAGATACAGGTTTGCACAATTCGGCTTAGTCCTAGCACGATGACATATTGCCATTCACTGGGCCATCCCCAACCCACCGACTTTATTTAAATGAAGGGCTGAATCGTTGGAATGGGCAGCTGGGAGGACTACAGACTCTAGAAGGTATGAACAGACAAGCATGCAGAAAGGGCTTTAGAGTACTGGACTACCATGCTAGTTGCATTGGGTAGACACGACACAGCCCTGGGTCATAAGACATGGCTTGGCAGTTCGGGCTGGACTGTTCCCATGAGGCACAGGGTCAGACTGATTTGCATATAGCCATGTCTGAACTGGGGTGGCAGAGTGGGCTAAAAAACGGTGATGGATTAAACCCAGATCTTTTGACTGGGTGTGAGTGTTTGATTTATTCAGATGCTCCGTCCATCACCACCCCCCTTTTTGTACCACTTTTGGCCGTCATAAGTGTGGCAGGGTATGCTCAGACGTGAGTCCCTTGCTCACTTTGCCACTGGATTCAAACAAGCCGGGCTGAAGACGGCTGGAATGCCAGAAACCGGTCCTCGGACGCTTGTTTCCGGTCCAGGGAAGACATGCCTTGGCAGTTCGGGCTGGACTGTTCCCATGAGGCACAGGGTCAGACTGATTTGCATATAGCCATGTCTGAACTGGGGTGGCAGAGTGGGCTAAAGAACGGTGATGGATTAAACCCAGATCTTTTGACTGGGTGTGAGTGTTTGATTGATTCAGATGCTCCGTCCATCACCACCCCCATTTTTGTACCGCTTTTGGCCGCCATAACTGTGGCAGGGTATGCTCAGACGTGAGTCCCTTGCTCACTTTGCCACTGGATTCAAGCAAGCTGGGCTGAAGACGGCTGGAATGCCAGAAACCAGTCCTCGGAAGCTTGTTTCCGGTCCAGGGAAGACATGGCTTGGCAGTTCGGGCTGGACTGTTCCCATGAGGCACAGGGTCAGACTGATTTGCATATAGCCATGTCTGAACTGGGGTGGCAGAGTGGGCTAAAGAACGGTGATGGATTAAACCCAGGTCTTTTGACTGGGTGTGAGTGTTTGATTGATTCAGATGCTCCGTCCATCACCACCACCCTTTTTGTACCGCTTTTGGCCGCCATAAGTGTGGCAGGGCATGCTCAGACTTGAGTACCTTGCTCACTTTGCCACTGGATTCAAGCAAGCCGGGCTGAAGACGGCTGGAATGCCAGAAACCGGTCCTCGGAAGCTTGTTTCCGGTCCAGGGAAGACATGGCTTGGCAGTTCGGGCTGGACTGTTCCCATGAGGCACAGGGTCAGACTGATTTGCATATAGCCATGTCTGAACTGGGGTGGCAGAGTGGGCTAAAGAACGGTGATGGATTAAACCCAGATCTTTTGACTGGGTGTGAGTGTTTGATTGATTCAGATGCTCCGTCCATCACCACCCCCCTTTTTGTACCGCTGGGTCATAAGATAGGCTTGACCGTGGATGGGAGGAAAGACGCAGTCTCTGAAATGGCTAACTCTGGAACTGGACTGCCACTTTCACAAGCACAATAGCCTACCCCCTCTGGCACCAGTGGGCACATTTCTGGAAAGTAACTTGGTTAGGCTTTTGTAGGCCTTCCCCAGGAGATGTGTGTTGGAAGTCAGATATCTGAGTATTGATTATGTCCATACTTCCCCCAGTTCCACTACACAATGTGTATTTAATTGATTATGCTTTGCTGCACTATTTGTTGTTGTGCTGTCTTGAGAACTGAATAAACACATTTAAAAAAAAAGAATGTGAACAATTATGATTTACTTGTGTATCTGTTAGGCGAAAGAGTACACAATAGATAACCTTAAATGCCATCTTTAAATGATAAAACTCCATCTTATAATGATAATAAAAGTATATAAGGTTCTAGTGATGTAATAATACACCAAACATTTTTGGCGGTTGGTACATCCTCCACCAGGAAAATTAGGTATTTTGCTCTGTTACCCCAGTAGATGTTCTGACTGCCAAATTTATAAATGTCTGTCTGGCTGGTGGATATTTAATGCATTGACAAGAACCGCCATCAAGGCAGTTCATGTCAATGCGTTGCAACTTTGCCCTATAGCACCGTCAAACCTGTTAGTGACGTACAGCTAAGATACTCTTTTATTTTTTTTAAAACAATACACCAAAGTTTAAAAAAAATAAAAATAAAAAACAATCCCCCCTCACCATATGAATTATCTCCCATTGCGAGGGAGGCATTTTTCGGTTTTTACAGCCCCATACTCTCAGGGTTTTCCTGGCAGTAATGTGCAGTGAAAATTGACCTGTATGTCCGCCCATCTAAACTTGGTTGGCAGACATTCAGGTCAACGTCCGACCACCCTTACTTCACCGGTGCCTTGGAGGGCTCTAACCATGGTGGAAACAGAGTAGTCTCTGCCGTGGTTACACTCAAGACCCACCTGCTTTGAAATCTGGTCGGGGACATTACATTGGCAGGATGCATACTTTGTCACCATGTAGACAGAACACCCTTCCGGAATAACTGTGAAAATTCATGTCGGAAATCATTCCAACTAGCCCAGATTTGCTGCGGAGGATGTACTCTACTACTCTCGCCCTGCTAGGTAAATTATTTCTGCCCTCGAAAGGATCATGATATCTAACATTTTTCAGAGGTTGGTAGGTTGAGATTGGGGCTTGTGAATACCTGCAAATGTTTGGGTTTATGGTTTGAAAGAGAACCATAGAAAACTCCTGCCATGTACTGACTAGTCAACAACAGTCAATCATCCCAGCTTATGGCTTAACTCACACAAAACTGCTCATCTGCTCATGTTAATAAATACTCTAACAAGTGCATAATCAACTTTTGGGAATAGAATACAATGCAATTCAATTGGATGTTTGCTGGTGTGAATGACTATTCCCTTGTGAATACCATTTTTACAAAGTGTACACTTGCAGAGAACTATTTCTATCTTATACAATAATTTGGGAGAGTTTTCAGTTTTTGTATCTTAGAAACAGTTTGTGAATGAAGTAACATTAAACTCATTAATTTGATGGCTAAGTCTCCATGTTTTATGATTATGAGGCGATCCAATACCCCAGACCTAAATACATGTTTTTGTTTTTGTGTAGCCTACCTGAAGCTCATGCCAAGAGTCTGGTTTGATCTGGCCATTGTTGATTGCTATGGAGAGGAGCGGAGTGTGGAAGCAGGCAGCAAGCATAGGCAGCAAGTTTCTCTATACAGCATGTCACGCCATTGCAGTGCTCCTGGACAGAAGTGGCCATCAGTTACTGTGAGCTGAAGATGGGAGTTCAGGTTGAGCAGCAAAGTGGTCAGCATAGAGGTCAATACATCGTGTGCTCCTGAACTCAGAATTGAGAAGCCAGCAGTCAGAGAGCACGTTTTGCAGAGGCCATGGTAAGGCGGCTCACCTCTGTTTGCAGCAGCCTCACACCTTACCTCTCCCTCCTGCAAAATTACTCTTATTTAACATAGGGGCATTGGCTGCAGTGTTCCCAGCCAACTCAAGATCATGATTGACCGGAAATCCCTATTCTTAATCGAACCTGTTAAAGCCCGGGACTCAATGGAACTGCACAAGAATGGTGTGGAGGCACAAGTGTCAAAGTTATCACATAACCTGCATTGGAGGGTGAAGGAGAGGAAAAGGTTGGCTCTTAGAAGCTGATTGAACAACAGCTGGAGGCTAGCAGAGCTGCTGTGATACTAGTGGCCTCAGAGATTGAACATAGACAATTATTTAAGGAAGACAGCCAAGGACTGATGGTGGATAGCCATCCCCCGATTACCCCTCAACTGACCTCTGATCCAACCTACTAGGTCGACTAACTTGGAAAGAACTTTGGTGTGGACTGTCCCCCCATTCATAGATGGTATAGACACTGTATAACTGAGTACCCTTGGCTGTGCTGCTTGGTGACTGTTGAACTCCAAGGGAACATGCCTTGGACCCACCCTGCTAGGATGCCTTGATCTGGATTTGACGTGGCATTCCCTTTTATCCCACACACAATAGATTAGAGAAAGAGGGGAAGAATGGTGTTGGCAGCAGGCAGTCTGGATGTGCAGCAGGTTCTCCTGGGTAGCATATACGACCCAAATTATGACCAGATTGACTTTCTAAACACCTTTTCACTGCAACTTGGACTTATGACATCCTCCCCCATGCTACTGAATCGAAATTACAGTTAAAGATCTCCAATTTTACCACTCTATACCACCAGTATCAGGGGCACAGTCAATTAAAGTGGCAAAGGGGTTTACCAGTTGGATACAGAGTTGGTAGTTGCTAGATATTTGGAGGTTACACCACGGCATTACAAAGGATTATATATTTTATTATAACTACATGATGTCCATGCCCTCCTCCACAGAGTGTCATGCTCGAGCCAGCTGAGCCCATCCTTGGTGAGGTCAGAGTACCTGGGGAAAACGACTCTGACCATAATCCCCTCATAGTAACTTGGCAGGGAACTGGATGCTGAGTCGGTTCCGCTGAACAGGACAGTTAATGAGTTAGAATTGGAGGTGGCAGCAAACCCAAATACAAAACAGAGGCTTGACGGTAGCAAAACTGAATGTAAAAAACGTATTGACAAGCTCCAATGTCACAATTATTGTGAATATGTCACTAGAGTACACAAAAGGGAGGGCAGTCCAGGAAGATTGTTGGCTTGGCTTGTTAGATCGGAGTCGAGATGCTCTCCAATGTTAAACGTCCAGGGGACCGGATGCTCCATGATTTATGAGCAGGGCCAAATTGACAATGACTTCTTAGACTACAATAAGAAACTATATGGTCCTCAGGAAATGGCTACCTGCGATGCAGCAGAAGCTTTCCTTGACAGGGCCTTTTTCAGGGTACTGGGAAGGACAGATAGGAAGGCACTGGGTGGTCCACTAACCCAGAATGAATTATGAGGTGCCAATAAAGAGCTGGTCAGAGGAAAGAGGCTGAAGGTGGTTGAGCAGCTGGCTGAATTTATTTACACTTACTCTGACCTCCTAGTTCCACAGCTGGCTCAGATATATGCAGCAGCCCTAGAGAAGGTAGAGCTCCTTTAGACAACCCAAGAAGCGCTAGTTGTCTCCTTAAACCTACAGACACAGACAATCAATCAAACAGTACTTTATTCTGCCATTAGGCCAGCAAAGTCAACAAATATACATACATAAAAGTTATTGGATATTAAGCATTTAGAATCATGTACAGTTGACTAAAACACAAACTGAGCCTCATATTGCAAAAAGTAATACATTTTCAGGTATTATCTAAAACATGATCACATAAAACTTATAAAAGGGGTAGATAATCAGAGATACATCAACTTCGAAAGATCCAGATACGGTCTCTTACACCAACTGTTCTCTATTTGGGACCTTGATTTAAGAATTTTAGCATGATACTGGCAACATGCTTCTCCCATCACATGCTGGCTCATAGAGATCAGAGGGATTTCTACTGACTCGTGGCATGTTGCACAATTTGAGTAAACTGTATCATGTCTTGGACAAGACGGACGTGGATGCTTTCCCCCATACACTGGTTGCTTCAGTGGATCTGGAGAAAGTGTTTGATATGGTACGATAGAGCTCTCTTGGATTGAGACACTTTATGATCATCCAAGGGGAAGCGTTCAGATGGAAGTGTGAATCTCTTCTTAATACCCAATATATCATGGCCCCAGACAAGGCTGTCCATTCTCTCTGCAGCTTTTGGCTATAGCAATTGAATTTCTAGCAGCAGTAAGTAGGGCGGAGGGTGGGGGTAGAGGTTTCTTACAATGGACAATACCCATGTAGAATCCTTAAATGCTGACATCTTATTCTACATCAGAAATGGAGAACCTGACTTGACTCCGACTCAGCCGCTACTAAGGGACTTTAAAAAAATCTAGGGACTGAAAGCAAACAATTCCAAAATGTATCTCTTCCACTTAATACTGGAGTGAGAGGAGCCTAATATATAGATGTTGGGAATGCTATGGACCCCGTACCTTCAAATAGTTAGGGGTGAATATATACCACTCCCCTTCTGACTTGAAAGATGGGAATTTGGGGTTTGTGTTCTGGGCACTCAAGGGCTCAGTGACTAACACTCCCAAATATGACCTGGATAGCCTTAACAAATTCTTCTTTCTTACCCAGGCTGCTCTATTTCTCTGCCAATTTTCTGGTGTGTGTCCCCTGGCAATGGTTCCGGCAGGTGGATTCCTTGATACTGGATTTGATCAGGGACACAGGGAGGAAGAAAGTTGCCCTAGACAACCTTAAGTATTAAATCCCCTCAGGTGGCCTCAGAGTTCCTGACTTAAAGCTATATTACCTAGCAGCATAGCTACACTGGATTGCTTGTTGGTTAGACAGAGAAAAGAATGGGGTATGGGACAAGTCAGAAGGGAGCTTAATCAGAGAGGTCTGACAGACCTCTTGCTGTACAGGGTAAAACCATCCTAGAAAATGCCAACCTTACTCACCATAGCCTTAAAGTGCTCAAAAACTGTATATACCACTTGTAGATCTTCCACAGGGGGCCACTGGAGGAAATAATTCATTGTTTTAAGGCTCACCATCTGGGACAATGGACTGAACTTTACGTTGGGAGACTTATTTAAATGGTACTGTCATGCCTTCTGAGTAGTTGATACAATACTTTGGCCACAGTTTCTGACATATGAGGCACTCACACATGCATTTACACAATAAGGAACTTGAGAGCGGGAGACCCCCACAACAGGCTGTCCTGCACCTGCTTCTAACAATATAAAGTGGGAGATATTTGATTGCTTTGATGTATAGGGCAATCAATGTGGGTTGGCCCAATAAAGGTAAAGCATGAATGGGAAGAGGACTTAGATCATGTCATAGTAGACAGGGAATGGGGCAGGATATTGAATTATACAAAGAGGGTGTCCTGTAACACAAGACTGAAATGTACCCAATATAATTTCCTGCACCAAACCTACATCACTGCCTAGAAAATGTAGCATATATATGGTGGAGACCCGAGACTTTGCCACAGATGTTCGTCTTAATCTGCTAATTTCCTTTGTATGAATTGCAGCTGCCCTCATTTACAAACTTATTGCTGAATATTGTCGCACACTCAGGAGAGACCCATCGCAGGGACATTGAGGTGACACCAGAGAATCGCTTATTGAGGGTGGTTCGATAGGACACAAAACAAAAAAGCTGGAAACAGACTGTTGGACCTTGCTCTTTCCAGTAATCTGACTGCGAGGACATGGAAATCTAGAAAGGGCCCTACCAACACGAGATGAAAAGCTGAGGTCGTCAGTTCCCTTTTTACTGTGGCTGTCAACGCTAACGGTTTTTCTGGGACTCTCCATACTTTCTTTGGATACTTGTTATTTGGCTTTATCTCCTTCTCTTGTTTTGCCATGTCTGCTCCGAGCAAGTCGGGTTTCAAGCCCTGTAGAGAGTGCGGGGGACATATGTCGATTACTGACCACCATGAGGACTGTCTGTGGTGTTTATCATTGGACCATACCGTCCAGGGCTGTTCTTGTTGTCGTAAAATGAACACAAAGGCCTTGAATGAGCGGAAAGCCAAGCTGTACATGGCTAAAGTAAGAAAAGAAAAAAGGTGTCCAAAATGTTTGAAGTCGAGGTCGTCGACTTCGCGTGACTCGAATGCGGAAGCACAAGAAGAAGAAGAGGCATCGCTCTCTGTGCCATTCGTCGAAGGCTGTAGCTTCGAGGTCGCCTTTTCCGGCTCCTCGATGTCGCAAAAAGGACTTTATCTCACCTTTGCCTTCAGTGTCTCCTCAAGCCACTCCGATCCATTCTCCTTCGCAAGGGGGTAGACCGGCGCAGTCACCGACGCCGAGACCTTCTCCGATTTTGGAAGGTTTAACGAATCCGGCGGGCGAGGAGGCACCTTCAGCTCCGCCTGTGGTTCTGGTGGTTCCGACTCCAGAGGTGCCAAGTTTGGATCTCGAACCGGCTCAGTATCCACAATTTCCAGGACCGGTTTCGGATCCCACGCATTTTTTAAATGCGATGTATGGCGCATTTGCCAGAGTGTCATACCCTTCTGGTGTACCTTCAGGTCCCATGGGTCCTCTGGCATTTGATTTGGGCATGCCTCAAAACTATCCTCAGGCACCCTTCGTACCATTCATAACAACGGCGCCGTTCTGGCAGTTTCTAGCTCCAAGGATGTCAACACCATATGTGCAGTCCCCGACTCCAACCAGCGAACCTTCCTTTCAGCTTTGTACGGCGCTGGTTGCTGCTCCAGATCCGTCTACAATGTCGTTCCTGGAGCCATCAACGCCGTGTGCTGCCACCGACGCTGCAGCCGAAGATGTGCTCGAGGAGAGAGGTGCAGAGTTTGATAGAAGAGGAGCAGTACCAGGCTGAAGAAAAGGAGAAAGGTGAAATTGATGAGTCGGTGGATGTGTTCGAGGGTCTGTGTGAGGCAAGTGGACTGGACACCTCTCCGGAGTGGGACTTTGCTTCATAGAAAGTTTCCCCCATGCATTAAGTAGCACTGTACCATATTGTGATAAGGAAGGCGGCAGAGCTCTTGGATCTGCAGCTGACTGTGGCTGCGTATAGGCCTAATTTGCTCACAAAGGTGCTACATTCTCCTTCCTCTGTGGTTGAACCGCTCTTGTCATTCAATGATGCCTTGACTGAGCGAGTTCTTGAGATCTGGCGTAAGCCTCTTTTAGCTCCTGCAGTTTCAAGGTCGGTGTTGAGAAGGTACAGGCCTGCTCCAGGGGATCCTGCGTTCCTATCAACTCACCCTTCGCCTGAGAGTTTAGTGGTGCAGGTTTCATGTTCTAAACAGTCCTTGTGCACCTTCCCACAGGCTCCTGCTGACAGGGATTGCAAGAAGTTGGAGCAGTTGGCAAAGAAGGTCTTCTCCTCAGTGAGTATGGCTTTGAAGTCCACGAACGCTACTTGTTTGTTGGGTAGATACATTCATTTTCTTACGAACTCGGCTAAACAGCTTCTTCCAAAATTGTCTGAGGAAGATCGTGGAAATTTCTGTGAGCTATTGGCAGACTCACAGGCTGCGAGTCGCCAAGTCAGCCAGTCTGGCCTGGACACTGTAGATTCAGTGGCCAGGGCGATGGGCTCATCTATCGCTAGGAGAAGGCATGCGTGGCTCAGGTCCTCTGGGTTTTCACCTGATGTGCAGGCTGCCCTTCTCGATCTCCCCTTCGATGGGTCTAGACTGTTTGGAGAAAAGGCTGATTCTGCTCTCAAAAGTTTTAAAGACAGCAAGGCCACAGAGAAGTCCTTGGGTCTGCAGACTCAGGCAAAGGGTGATGGCTGTAGGAGACCCCGTAGCTTTGGAAAGTCTTCCTTTCGAAGTTTCTGTCAGCCTCAGCAGCAGCAACAGCAGCAAAACCCCTTGACAAGAACTACAGAGGCAGAGGCTGCCTTCGTGGAGCGGGTCTTCAGCCTTCCTCCTCCTCCTCCTCTACCTCTCCAACCCCCCCCCGGTAATGCAGGAAAGCAGCCGTAGATCCGCCATCCTGGATCATGCGGGTCCTGTAAGGGGCTGGCTTACCCATTTTCTACAGGATTGGAAATTGATCACTACGGACCTTTGGGTTTTAGATCTGGTAAAAAATGGGTACACCCTTCCCTTCTGGGAATTCCCTCCTCCTTACCCCCTTGCCAACGTTTTTGCACGGAGGATCACGTACTCCTTCTTCAGAAGGAGGTGCTTGTCCTGTTAAAAGAAGGTGCGATAGATGTGGTCCCAGAGCAGGAAAAGGGCCAGAGATGCTACTCCCGGTATTTTCTGATCCCCAAGAAGGATGGCAGGTGACGTCCCATCCTGGACCTAGGAGTCTTGAATCTTTTTCTCAGGCAGAAGAGATTCAAGATGCTCACCCTAGCGCAGGTTCTTCAAGCGCTGCAGCAAGAGGACTGGATGGTGTCCATCAACTTGCAGAATGCGTATTTTCACATCCCCATCCTGAAGTCACACAAGAAGTATCTCAGGTTCATGGTTGGTTCGCAACACTACCAGTTTGCGGTCCTCCAGTTTGGTCTTACTACTGCACCTCGAGTCTTCACCAAGGTAATAGCGGTGGTGGCTGCCCATCTCAGGAGGTTGGGGATTCCAGTTTTCCCCTCGCTGGATGACTGGCTACTCAAGGCAGTGTCGCCAGAGATGGTGCGTTATCATCTGCAAGTAACAACCCAGCTGTTGTTCAAATTGGGTTTTTCAATAAATGTGCCCAAATCTCACCTGGTGCCCTCACAGCACAACTTGTTCATAGGGGCAGTACTGGAGACCACTGTGTGCCAAGCTTTTCCGCCTCCACAAAAGATTCTCGACATTCAAGAATTGATCCCTTTGTTTCACAATGGAGCGGTTGTTCCAGTTCTGAAGGTCTTTTGCCTGCTCGGTCTGTTCGCTTCCTGCATTCTGTTGGTCAATCATGCACGCTGGCACATGAGGGCACTTCAGTGGGGCCTCTGCAGGCAGTGGTTTCAACACAACAGGGATCTTGGGGAGCCGATCAAGATCTCCAAGGAGACTGCAGCGGATCTGTCTAGGTGCAGCGTGGAGGGCAATCTGTCTCGAGGAAAGCCCTTCCACCTTCCTCTATCGGTGGCCACAGTGATAACGGATGCATCTACCCTAGAGTGGGGTGCTCATCTGGGGAATCTGGAGATCAAGGGTCTTTGGTCTTCAAAGGAAAGATTGCTTCATATCAATCTTCTGGAATTGCGGGTTATACGTTTGGCACTCAAGACCTTTCTTCCCTCCCTTTGTTGTCAGGCAGTTCAGGTCCTGACGGACAACACTACCATGATGTGGTACATCAACAAGAAGGGAGGAGTAGGGTCGTACTTTCTCTGCAGAGAGGCGTTGCAGCTCTGGTCCTGGGCTCAGGACCATCAGATTTGCTTAATGACAAATCACCTGGCCGGGTTGCTGAACGTGCATGCGGACAGTCTCAGTCGGCAGTTCTCCTCTGACCACAAATGGAGGCTACATCCGGAGGTACTACTTCACATCTTCCGGACGTGGGGAACTCCTCGGGTGGACCTGTTTGCCACTCTCGAGAACGTGCAGTGCCCGTCATTCTGCAGTCTCCAGTTCTCGAAGTAGGGAGCGTTGGGGGACGCATTTCAGTTGAGTTGGAGCTCACAACTCCTTTACGCATTTCCTCCCATACCCCTGATTCCTCGGGTTCTGAGGAAGATTGGCCAGGACCGGGCCCAAGTTATATTGATTGCCCCGGATTGGCCAAGAAGGGTGTGGTATACAGACCTCCTTCACCTCTCGTCGCACCCTCTGCTTCGTCTCCCTCTCAGGGCAGAGCTCCTCTCACAGTCAGAGGGGCAGGTCCTGCACCCCTATCTCCAGAGCCTGCACCTTCATGCCTGGAGATTGAACGAGGCAACCTGAAATATTTCTCGCTCCCGCCTGACCTGGTGGACGTTATTTTATCAGCCAGGCGACACTCCACCAAGTCTATTTACTCCTACAGGTGGTCTAGATTTGTTAAATGGTGTGGAGAGAAGTCTATTGATCCCTTAAAGGCTCATCTTTCAGACGTTCTTCATTTTTTGCTGCATTTTTCCCAGCAGGGTTGTGCTGTGGCTACTGTCAAAGGTTATTTGTCAGCTTTATCGGCATTTCTTTGTTTGCCTGATAAGCCGTCTCTTTTTAAATCTTCGATTGTTTTAGGATTCATTAAGGGCCTTAATAATATGTTTCCGCCCACTCCCTTCGTTATGCCCCAGTGGGGTTGAATCTAGTTTTAACTTTCTTAATGAGTTCCTCATTTCAACCTTTGTATAGTTGGCCATTTGAAACTGCTGTCCTCCAAAAGGGTCTTCCTTGTGGCTATCACTTCGGCCAGGAGGGTGAGTGAGCTTCAGGCTTTGCGTTTAAGCCTCCGTCTCTGACTATTCATGCTGAAAGGATGGTTCTCAGGACCAGGGCCGCTTTTCTGACTAAGGTGGTAACTCCCTTCCATCTAGGGCAGTCCATTACCCTCCCTACGTTCTACCCCCTTCACCTTTCCAAGGAGGAGGAGAGGCTTCACTGCTTAGATCCTAAGAGGGTGGCTAGTTTTTATCTGGATAGAACAAAGGATTTGCGTTTGGAAGATCAGCTCTTCGTGGGCTACATTGGACGCATGAAGGGCAAGGCAGTGCTCAAGTGCACTCTATCCAGGTGGACCATCTTGTGCATCAAAGTCTGCTACTCCCTGGCTGGTAAGGAGCCTCCTTAAAGCATTTGAGCTCATTCCACCAGGGCTAATTCATCTACTTCTGCCTTGTCCAGAGGTGTTCCTGTGGTGGACATCTGTAAGGATGCAACTTGTGCCTCCCTCCACACTTTCTCTAAGCATTACTGCTTATATTCCGAGGTGAGGAGGGACGGCCATATTGCGTGTTTTGTTATGCAAGACTTTTTGGTATAGAAGGGTGGACACCCTGCTTCGTGGGTTGGACTGCTGTGGGATTCTATTCATGAGGTGAGGAATCCACACGCAGATGTATCCATCAGAAGAACAAGTTACTTACCTTCAGTAACACTTTTTCTGGTGGATACAGTATCTGCCTGTGGATTCCTCACTAACCCACCCTCCTCCCCGTTGTCTACTCTTTTATACCTTAAAAGAGGTATTGGTTAATATGTTTCTTTCATATTGTCATTTTATATTGTCTCTGTTTGCCTTTGTCTAGGCTTATAGGAAATGATTGTTTTCTTTTGCTTTCCTTTATCACTTTACACTGTGTGTATTTGTGTGAATACTATGTATTGTGTATGCATTGTTTCTATGGTCGGTCCGCTCGTTTGCCTCGGAGCACGGTAAAAATGGGTGGAACTGACGTCATCATGCTGACGTGGCTCTCTTATGGCTCTGGTGACGTCATGCGGAGCCGCGTGTGGAGCCATAGCATTGTAACGACCTCATGAGCGTGGAGAGCTAGGAAATAGTTTCTGCGTAATGCTGGGGCAGGGGATATTCATGAGGTGAGGAATCCACAGGGAGATACTATATCCACCAGAAAAAGTGTTACCAAAGGTACATAACTTGTTCTTCAGGAAGATAACATTCTCAAAAATTAGAAACTTGTTATCGCCTCAGTACTAGTCATCTCAAGTGCAGATGTAGACAATACACCTAAAATCACCGACAATCAGGAACACATTAGAACAATATCCTTAAATAATAAATCACAATCTATTCAAAATCAGCCTTATACAATGTTGTCCAAGTGCAATAAAGAAGTAAAAGTAAAAGAAAAATCTCATAGTAAACTTTTTCCTGATTTTCAAATAATTATCTTCAGCAATAAATAAGCTGGAAGAAATATACATCCTTAGTGAAATGAGTATCTCACAAGAATCAAAGGATTCATTTTCACAAATAGTAAGTCCATAAATAACCATTCAGCCTAGTGGCACTAGGCATAGAGAATTATTAAAATGAGTGGAGAGACTATATAAGCCCTGTTTAACACCACACGTCCACATAGCTGACAATACTTGACCGCAAGGTAATTGCCCATTTTTTGTAACTGCAAGAAAGGAAATTACAAACTTTGGAGCAAATAGATATCTTCAAAACTTTGACACCACACAGCCTCAACACCATTACAATCTGGCCTTAGTGCCATTAATGGACATCATCAAATTACTAAGTTACAAAGGAAGGGGTCAGGAGATAGTATGCCCGGCGCCTCACACTTCCAGCAACAACACCCGACTGCTGCAGTATAGAATTGATGCGTCTTCAAAAGAAGAATCTTTAATTATTAAATACATTTGATGCTGCAAATAAATAGACAGTGGACTCAAATCTTTTCATCATCTTGCATTCTTTATTCCTTATTTTTATTTGGACAAAAGATCTAGTAGAAAGCAATCAACACATGTTTTGAGGTAACACCTCTTTTTCAAGGAAAGCACTCAGTTCTACAATTGTATTTTCCCATGAATTTCACCATTTCAAATCTATAACTCTCCCATTTCTTAATTGTATCTTGAGTGTCCTGAAAATATCATGGAACTTTGGGCTCTCACAATTGAGATGAGAACTATAGACTCTCACCATGATATTTTCATGACTCTCCGGATACCATAAAGAAATATTCTGAAACTTGGGCTCAGATCATGCTTCGAGATAACCAGAGGGATTTCCATAAAAAAATACTCATGCAAGGACGCCTTAAGAAAGGCTGCGTCTTAGTGCTAACAAAATACAATCTTTTCATTGCAAATTAAATCTTAACTGCGAAACAGCCAAATCTTATCCAGCAGAAATAGGAGGTAAACCTAGTACATCTGTGCAATATGCTGATACTGTGGTACTCCTGAATCAAACTGGAGAAGGTGTACAGTGATTAAAAGATACTCTAAAAACGATTGCAATATTAATTAATTTAATTTTAACCTTTAAAACATAAACAAAGCAAGAAAAGTGGTACCTGGGGAAACTTCGTCAAGTAAAAAACAATAAATACAAATATTTGGTGGTCTGGCTAGATGACCAAGGAGGGCAACTTCAACATAACCTAAAAGGAAAACTCACATCCCTACTCTTTGCTTTTCAATCACTTTTGAAATTGATTAAGAATCCTTCAGTTATGCCAGTTTTAAAAGTAATCAAAGTCAAGTTGTTCTTACCATTGCATCTGCCACCAAGACTTTCCTGGACAAATGTGGCACTTTTTTAATCTACACCCAACATGAAATCTATCTCTCTTTATTCAACCTGCCCTAAAAAGCATCTCCAGCACAGTTCAGACTTGAGTTATGCCTAATCAAACAACAATCAGCCAGAAAGCAGCTTTTTAAAAACATTTTTTATTTTTTTTATTTCAAAAGATTTTATTAGAAAGAGATTTTTACAATCACAGTACAGAGTCAGACAGGTACGAAGGCAATTACTGTTCTTGCTGTCGTTGTAGACATTATAATAATGGGGTAACCCAAAAAGGTACAGGACCTGGGTATAGCACGTTATTAGAAAACAATGGTCCAAGAACTCTATAATTTATAAACTGAGTTCATCAGTAAGTGATCATTAATTCAACTAAGTAAGGAGCATCTATACATTAATCAGCTCTATACAAAAAATGCAATAAATCAAAAATCAGGGCATCGAGTAGACAACAGTATCAAAAAGAAAAGCAATGTTTTAATTTATTGCTTCACAATTACACTCATTCCCAATAATTCATTACTACAAAACATTACATGACGGTTGCCCCAACGGAGCGTGCAACAAAGCAAAGGAGTGCAGAAAGAGGGGATGTGTTTGGAGAGGGAAAGGAATCAAATAAGTAGTGACACCAAATTAATTAATTACTAACACAGCAACGGATCATCATCACCCATCCTGCAAAACCTGACCACTAAATTATTTAAAGAAAACATCTGATACATTGTACATCAATAAATCATAAATTTTGCACAACAATGTAGAGACTATTGGTCGGGTCCAGGTTATGTATATTAAAGGTCAACGTTTCGACTCGTCTTAAGGCCATACGGTGTATTATGCCTGGGACGTGCGAGTCTTCATCAGGACAATGGGGGCAACCAGGGGATTATCGATGTCCCTATAAAAGAAAGTAAATACATATTTTACACTGTCGTCTAATCCTAACTGTTTCTCAAGGAATTGCCCAATAGTTCTAATCACTTACCCTGACTGGTGTAAGTGTTTCAAGAATCCACCGCAACAAGCTGGTGACTCTATAGCCTACAGGGGGACAAATTAACACATAGACCAGATTTTATCAAGGTCAATTGGATTAACGATACATTTTAAAAAAGAGGGAGAGAGCTGAATAATGTATACATGCTCCTTACTTAGTTGAATTAATGATCACTTACTGATGAACTCAGTGTATAAATTATAGAGGTCTTGGACCATTGTTTTCTAATAACGTTGTTGTAGACATAGCTGTTAGTACATTCCGGTTAACCAAGAGCTTGAGTGATGATTATACATGATCGACTTGTAACCTTGGCGGCATTACAGCGTGCATTTGCGTTGTGTTGCCTTCGTGAATAGGAAAAGACAATGTGTAGTGGTGAGTAGGAGAAAAGCATGAGGAAAGAAGAGAAGAAATGGACACGCGTGTGGTGTGTGGTAGGTTGTTAGACAAACACAGTTTACTGACGGCCGGCACTGGGGCGAGGGGGGGTGGGGTTGGGGTGGTGATGACTAGCTGTGTGATGTGTTCATGGCGGTTTTTGCGAGTCAAGGTATTTGTCCAGGGAGTGCCACATCTCGCTGTTCTAGCCAACTTGGGAGGTTTGGCTTTTTGTTATGTTGTCTGCTCCCCTTAGGAAGATGACCCAGTTGAGCCAGACTTTGAAAGTGGCTTTCCCCGTGTCCTTCCAGTTCAAAAGGATTGTCTTGGTTGCTGCTGTGAGGAGTAGGTCAATAAGGTTCCTGTTGTTAGTGGAGTGTATCTCTGGGGCCATGACAGCGTTTGTTAAGCTGAGGATGTCTAGTTGTGGTGTGTACCCCGTTACGTTATGTATGAAATCTCTTACCTTCTCCCAGAATGTCTTTACTTTGGGGCATTGGATGATGATATGTGCTAAGTCTCCTTTCTGCTTCTGGCAATTCCAACATAAGTCATTGTTTCTCAGCCCGACCGCTGCTAGGCGCGCCGGGGTCCAGTATGCTCTGTGTAGGAGCCAGAATTTAGTTTGTGAAAGTGTGGTGGTGACTTTATTCCTGCTTGCTGAAGACCAGAGGTGTGCCTTTTCTCTCTCGCTAAAATGCCCGGCGTGCAATGTTTCCCAATAGTTCATGGCCTTCCTATTTAGTCTAGTTGTTTTTGCACTTAGGAGTTTATATAGGTGAGATGTTTGGTGTCCTATTTTGTTGAGGTTGGTCAGGTATTGATGGATTGCTGGGACCTCTTTGCTTCGGCCTGCCTTGGTGATTGCTGCTTTTATTTTAAGTTATATAGTTCTATGTCCGGGAATTCATATGTCCGTTGGAGGCTGGCGAAGGTGGTGGGGGATTCGTGTTCCTCTAGTTGCGAAGGGTTAATGATACCCCTCTGGGTCCATAAGGCTGAGGTAAGTATGTTGTCTTTGTATTTTATTTTTGTGTTGAACCAAATGGATTCCCATTGTGTGTTCCTTATGCTCCTTTCCATTCTTTTGTCAACCTGTAGGAGTGTGTTTTTGGTGTTTTTGAGAATTGTGTTTTACGTCTCTGGGTGTTTGTCGGCTGTGAGGAAAGCCTCTGGGTTAAGGCCTCCTAGCAAGGCTCTTTCTAGCTCCAGCCAAGCCGGTGTGCATGCCTGTTCGGGCGTGAGCCAGTGTATGCCTTGTCTGGCTAGGCAGGCTGTCTGGAAAGTCTTAAAGTTTGTGACGTTGAGCCCTCCTAGGTCCTTGCTCAGCCTGAGTTTTTGTAGGCTTATCCTGGCTTTCTTTCCCCTCCAGAGGAACGTATTTGTCATAGTGTTTAATTTTTTGTGAAAATCCTCCGTGACTATTAGTGGGAGCATGCTTAGCAGGTAGTTAACCATGGGTGTTATCATCATTTTTATAGTTTCAACCCTGCCCCACCAGCTGACATACTTGGGGGACCACGTGTCTTGCCTCTCTTTTATCTTATTAATTATCGATTTTTTGTTGTGATCGAGTGTTGACTTGAGGTCCCTGTCGAAATAGATGCCTAGGTATTTTAGGGCCCCTCTTTGCCAGTGTAGTCCTGATGACCCTATAACTTACTTAGTGGTGTGAACGTTTAGTGGTTTACATTCGGATTTGCTTCTATTAAGTTTGTACCCAGCTACTTTTGCATATTCGTCTATGGTGTTCGTTAGTGCTTCTATCGAGGGCTCTGGGTCTTCTGTCATGATGAGTATGTCATCTGCATATGCTGCTAGTTTGACCGTATTGCCATTGACTGTCACCCCTTTTACCCCAGCGTTGTTCCTGATCATGGTCAGTAGGGGTTCTAGGGTAATTAGGAATAGTGCCGGGGAGAGTGGGCAGCCTTGTCTGGTACCTCTTTCCAGAGATAGTGCTTCCGATGTGCCCCCGTTTACTACTACTCAGGCTTTGGGGTCTTTGTATAGCGCCATCACCATTGCCCTATAGTTGTCACCTAGGCTAAAACTCTGCATGCATTGGTCGAGGAAGGTCCATGAGACTCTGTCGAAGGCCTTTTCTGCGTCTAGCATGATCATGACCGCTGGTTTCGTGTCAGCGGAGGCGGGGTTAATTATGTGGCATAGGAGTCTCGTATTGTCTTGGGATAGCCTTTTTTTGAGGTAGCCTACCTGTGTGTAGTGGATGAGGCTAGGGAGCTGTGCGTTGAGTATCCCTGCTAGTATTTTCGCGAAGATCTTGCAGTCTACGTTGATTAGAGAAATAGGGCGGTAGTTCTGCGGGGATTGTGTGTCTTTCCCCTCTTTGGGAATGACTATAATGCTGGCCTCTGCCATTTAGTTTGTCATTTTTCCTCCTCTGATGCAGTGTTCGAAAACCTCTTTCATTGTGTTCCTAATTAGGGGGAGGAAGTGTTTGTAGAATTTTGCTGTGTACCCGTCCAGCCCCGGTGCTTTGTTTTCTTTTAGGGCCGCCACTGCCATATCTATCTCTGCGCCTGTTATGTCCTGCTCTAGGGATGCACGTTGTGCCTCTGTTAGCTTAGGTAGGTTCAGCTTGTCCAGAAGGGCAGCACCTCCATCGGAGTTTAGACCTTTGTCCTCCTTGTATAACTCCTCATAAAATTCCTTAAAGACCCTGAGTATCTCCTTGTTGGCTGTTTGGGGTATTTTGTTAGAGCCTGTAATTGCCGCAACGACGTGTTGCCTCTGCTTGCTTTTGAAATATGATGCCAGTGCTTTACCTGCTTTATTAGCTGTACAAAGGTTTATGGTTTTGTATCTGTTTATCCATAAGCCGGCCCTCTCGCTTAGTATTTTATTAAGTTCATATTTTCTCCTCATTAGGGTCGTCAAGGTGTTTTTGTCAGCTAGGTTCGTGCTGTGTTGCCTCTCCAGGTCTTTGATCTGTCTCTCTAGTTCCAGTATTGTTTTGTTTCTATCTCTGTTCATTTTAGACTTTATGCTTATTATTTTGCCCCTGATTGTGGCTTTCATGGCATCTCCTTTGTCTGTGCCTGGCTTGTCGTTGTATTCTAGGTAGTCTCTAATGGCCTCCTCTATGGCAGCTATGTTCACCGGGTCCCTGATTACATCGCTATTGAATCTCCATCTATGGCTTGTTTGTTCGTTGTGGCGCCCGCTGAGTGTTAGGCTGATGAGGGAGTGATCTGACACAGTTCACGGCGCTATTTCTGTATGCTCTATGAGGTGGGTGGGTGTGGTTGACATAAGGATGTAGTCTATTCTGCTGTACGAGTTATGGCGGTGGGAGTAGAAAGTGTAGTCTCTAGCATCTGGGTGTTGGAGTCTCCATGGGTCTTCAAGGTGGAGTTTGGCGCATATGTTCTTAAGGGTGTGTTGTGCAAGACTTTGGTGGCAGGCTCTTTGTGGGTGTCTGTCTACGGCTTGATCTAGCACCTGATTGAGGTCTCCGGCTACTATCAGGAGTTCGTCCTGGGGGAGGTTGCTTAGTTTGTGCACCGTCTCTCTCCAGAAGGGCTCGTCCTCTGTATTAGGGCGTAAATATTGCCTATATGTACTGTTTCTTCCTCGCGCTTTAGACTGGTTATTAGGAGTCTCCCATCCTCGTCCGCGTAACACTCATGTAGGGTGAGTTTAGCTTTCATATTTATTAGTGTTATTACACCTCTCTTTTTATGCATGGCTGGGGAGCAGAGGGTTAGGCCCAATGTTCCCTCTAATTTTTTTCCTCTGTGTGCGGCAGTATAAGGTCTCTGTGCGCTGCAACTGAGGCTATGTGCACCGGGAACCAGACTGCGTATGTGGGGGCAGCTCCAAATATCACTCCAAACCTTTGCTTAAAAAAGTGAAAAGTGAGTGCATTTCCACACGTGTAGTGCTGCATGAAATGTATTAAGGCAGGTTTTCAATTTAGATACACACGCAATGAATTGGTTACACAGGGGAGTACACTTTGGGTTTAGAAAAGCTAAGGACTCCAATAGTGGTATCAAAATACGATTTTGCTGAAGATCCTCAGCTCAAGGACTGTTCATAGGGTGGGGAATGTTGGGAGCCTATACAAGATCACATATATACACAATTACATAACACATTTACAATTAGACGTGCAAGCTACGGAGTAATGTCTGGATATCCCGCCAGAGATAGTTTGTCACCGGTCCAAAAACGAGTCCCCTACAGCAAGTCGTCGTAACAACTTCTGGGTGAGTGTGAGTGAATTGTTGAATGCAGGTGGGTGAGTATGTGAATGAAAATAAGTGAGTAGGTGAATGAGGGAAGTTTAGTGTGTAGAGGGGAGCAACATAAAGAGACTAAATAAAGCATGCAGTCCTCAGTAAAGCCTCTTGATAAATAAAAAGCCAACAGTACATGGGTGAGTAAAGTGATTTGAGATAATCAGTGGGAGTGTCAGTGAATAAGAATGTGTGTGGGTGGATGTTATGTATTATATTATGTACCAGAGAGTGGCAGGGAGCGTGTCATGGAATGCATGGTTGCATTCCATCACGATGTTCCAGTCCAGGACATTGAGTCTTTAGCGGTGTCTTGGAGTGGAAGCCGACCTGCCTGACTCTTGGCTGTTCCTTTTTATGACTAGCTCAATAAAGCTTGTTGGAGACATTACAGAGTACTTGGTTCCTTAACAATTGGCGTCCCCAATTTGGAATGCTACTTGATGACTGATGTTAGTGACAAGGGTTTTGGGTACGGTTCTATCGCAGAAATGTGTTGATGGTTGTGAAAAAATTATTTTGTTTGCATCAAGATCATTATCGCCCACGAAACTAAATATCCAAAGGCAGCTATGTGTAAGCAGAAGGATTGTAAACTTAAGTTGCAAAAGGCTGTTTGGGCGTATAGGGTGACTACTCATGATGCTACTGGTTTATCTCCTTTTATGCTGATGAGAGGTAAGAAACCCAGATGTAAGTTCAATCCTGTTTGGCTTTCTGATGGTATGGTGGAGCAGTGATCAGCGGCTAAAAATAGATTGAACGAGGTGCACAATAAAAGCAAGGTTTATTATGATAAAAGTCATGGTGTGAAGGACATGCAAGTAAAGGTTGGTGATTGGGTTTGGGTTCGAGTGAGGAAACCTGGTAAGATTCCTAAGGGTGAGAGTCAGTTTGGAGCACCACAAGAAGTTGTGGAGCTTCTGCGTAATGCTGTGCGGTTGGATGATGGCAGAGTTTGGAATCTCAAAACTATTGCCTTGGGATCTGGACAAAATTGTGGTGTCATGCGAGGAGAAATTCTGCGCGCCAATGGGGTGAAGGATGCAGAGTGGGTGGAAGATTTCTTTGTTTGGAGTGCTGTACAGTCTAGTCTGGCTTCTGACCTTATTCCAGAAAAGTAGGTTGTTGATGAGCGAGTGGTGGGGAGCCAATGTTTTTTGGAAGCAGCGGTTGCTTCGGAGGAGGTGCAATCTGGGATGAACGAGGAGGTGCATTTGGGCACGATAGAACCAGTTGTTGTGGATGAGGTTGTTGGTGACGGAGGAAAAAGAAAAAGGGTTCTTCCATGATGGTTGAAGGAAAATGTAATGTTATTATTCTTTCTTTATGTTATTGTTTTAAGTTGCATATTTGCTTTAATTTATTTGCTCTTCTTTGTGTTGTTAAGAGGGGGGATGTGTTATGTATTATATTATGTACCACAGCGTGGCAGGGAGTGTGTCACGGAATGCACGTTTGCATTCCACACGGTGTTCCAGTCCAGGACATTGAGGGGCAGATTTACAAGCCCCCTGCGCCTCTTTTACGCCGCCATTGTGTCACTTTTGTGATGCAGCGGCGGCGCAAAAGATGCGCCATGGTGCGGGGTATTTACAACGTGATGCATCTCCCAAGTGCATCACGTTGTAAAGCCCTGTGCCAGAAGGAGGCTTTCCATCGTGGGGGGAGGGGGGAGCGTTCCGGCGCAGGAACGCCTCCCAAAAGTGGCTGAGTGAAATCTACAAGATTTCACTCAGTCCCTTTTGGGCCCATGCTGCATCAAAACCCTGTGCCAGCTTGAAGCAGGCGTGAGGATTGACGCAGCATTATGGAGATAAGGCCCCCCAGAGCAGTGCTGGAGCTGTGTCGCGCTTGCGACGCAACTCCAGCATTGCTCCTTTACGGCACATATGCGTGACGCATCTGTGCCGTTTTTGCCCCATGGTGTGCCGCATTGTAAATGCGGCGCATCCAGGGTGGCGGAGTTGCGGCGCACAATAACTGGTGCATCCCTGCTGATATGCAGGGATCCGCCAGTTATTGTAAAGCTGCCCCTGAGTCTTTAGCGGTGTCTTGGAGTGGAAGCCGACCTGCCTGGCTCTCGCCTGTTCATTTTTATGACCAGCTCAATAAAGCTTGTTGGATACATCACGGACCACTTGGTTTCTTAACAGAAGAGTCAAAAGATAATAATCTTAATTCAGGCTTGAACGGAATGTATCCTGTAACAGCCTCTTGGTCAGGTTTGAAATCTCAGTGGATTTATGCATTCACCATAGAGGTGTGTGTTTGACTCCCTGGCCAGAGGTTCAATTCCCGGCATGTTCACTCATCCGCACATGAGGTCGTTAATAAGAACAATTGAGTTGTATAGCAGTGAATATGTGTTCTTCAGCTACAACATAGCCTGGGGTAAACATGTGCTCCGTGAATACATAAATAAATATTTCTGACGCTGGCTTTCTTTGACTTCGAGGTATGGATTCATAATATTCTTCAATCAGTCCTTCTCATTGATAGAGTGGCCTTCATTTGTCATAATGGTAAATATTGACAACGATTGCTCTATTTAGATTTCATACAATGTGGCACTCATCACAGAGCACTAATATACTACTGCACCAAAACCACAAACTGTCACACAATGAACACACATACGGTCACAAATGTGCAGATCCGCACAGTTGCAGGCAAAGCAAATAGATTCCCTCAAATACACACAAACAAAATGCATACATGGGAAAACACAGAGAGAGAAACACACACAAAGATAAACACAGCAGCACAATAAGTACCTAACCTTAGCCACAGCCGTCACATAGAAAACTAGTGGTGCGCGAAGAATACCGGTGCCCGAAGTTCTGGCTCTGAAATCCTCTGCCAGTGCAATTTAATGTCGGCCTCTTTAATTCACTGCCTGCCAGATACTTCTTTCAATTTTATCAGACTCTTTGCATGTTCGTGCTTTCTCCCTTTGTGCCAGTAGGAAGTGTGGAGATGCAAGGGCTAAGAAGGTATGAAAAAACGACAAAGCTCATTAATGTGCTAATTGTCTTTTAAAGACCCGCTAAGTACTTGGGTGCGGCTGTTGGGTGACCGGAAAGCTGTCTCAGCCTGGGGGTCCACACATGAGGGAGGGGGGGGCGGAGAGGGGCGGCGGAGGGGGGGCTGAAGCTGAAGTCTGAAGCACTTTGAGCACAATGGGCTTTACGTCTCTTCCTCTGCCTCCCGCCTGGATTTCGCGCTGCTCGCGTTTTAAAAGCGGCAGCACGAACGGTCTGGTAGGGGTGTGCGCGCTAAATCCTGGACACTGCGCGCTCCGGGTGACCATCGTGGGCGCGCGCCCACGCCCGCAGCTTAGTGGGAACAGTGGTTAGGCATATCCAGTTCGCTTTCAAGCGTTGTGCGTCCTCTTCGGAAAGCTTAGTTTCTTTAAGGACGCACACGTCACTTTTTAGTTTTGTTAGGTAGTCCATTACCTTCCTTCTGTTGATTGGGTAGTTAAGCCCTTTAACGTTGAGCGAGGTTACTTTTAGATCTGAGAGTAGCTGGGAGTGTCTATGTTGTGTCATGGTTTGTGGTTTTCATCGCCTTTTTTGATGTTGTCTTTGGGTACTCTGCCTCCATACGTTTGCTCCCTCCTGCCTCCCTCCAGTGTTGCCTTGTGTTCCCCGATTGCTTGCTCTGATAGTCTTTCTGGCTGAGTATGTGTGTCCGTAAAGAATGTGGAAAGATAGAGACAGATAGAGATAGATGTGTATGATCCGTACTGGGACATCTCCCCCTGCCCCTCCTGCCCCCCGCCTGCCCCCCCCCGCATTTTGACACAGTGGGCGTGCGTCAGCAAAGTTCCCTCCCTCCATCCCACCCCGAGGTTCTCATAGTGAGCAGTCATGGTTCGTGGCCCCAAGTAAGGTTCACTTGTAAAGGATATGCTTGTCGGTTATATACGAAAGGAAGTCTCTGCGTATTTGCAGGTCCCCCTGTCCCAGTGTGGGTAAGGTAGTCGTGTCTGTCCTGAGGCAGACTCTGTATCATGGGGTAGAGTCAGAAACCCCCCCCCCCCCGGGACTGAGTTATCTTTCCTTGTTGCAGACTGAAGTTCGAGGTAGATTGTGCACTGAGGTAGAGTGGTTGCTTGAGGTATCGTTGTCTTAGATGTGGTTGACCTTCGCGTGTGCTGGATTAGTGCCCTTGGCTGGAGTGACCCGCAGCTCCTGTGGTGTCCAGAGAAGCTCTTCTCTTTGCATTACCTGAGAGTTGGGCCTCCATATCCTCTGGAGGAGGACCGCGGAGGTATCTTCTTAGCTCGTCCGCGTCATCGAAGATCAGGGTGTGCCCTTTGTCCATGATTCTCATTTTTGCCGGACCTGCAAAGCTAAAGGTAATGTTGTCTTTCCTCGTTCTTTCTCTCAGGGCAAGGAAGCCCTTCCTGGTGTCTACGGTTTGGCGTGAAAAATCTTGTGTGATTATTTTGTTGTCTTTCCATTTTAAGGTCTGATTTTTCCTGGCCGCTGCGAAGATGGCCTCTGTTTGCTGCGACCTTAGGGGTTTGCAAATGATCGGGCGCGGGCCTCGGCTGGTTTGGAATTTCATCGCTGACACACGATATGCTTTGTCCAGTTCGAAATGTTTGTCGAACTTAATGCCTATGATGTGAGGTATAAGCTCTTCTAGGAGGGCTGAGCAGGACCCCAGCCCGTCCTCTTCCCCTTCCGGGACTCCGAGCAGCCTGATGTTCCCTCTTCTGGTACGGTCATCTTGCTCAGCCAGCTGCTTTTGGAGGGTACTGGTGGCCTTGGTCACTGAGAATAGCGTCCTATTTAACTGTGTGTTGGCATCTTCGATGTCGCTGATTCTCTTTTCTGCAGTATCTATCCTGCTGTTTGTTTTGTGTTGATCCGCTCTTATGGCTGCTAGTTCTAGATTGTTTGTTTAGTGGACTTTGCAACCTCATTCCCCTCATTGACTTTCTTGAGGATCATGTCCAGGGTGGTGTCGTTTTTTAGCTTTAGGGGCAAGTCTGGAGGGTTGTTTTTATATTTCTTTACCTCGCTTGCTGCTTTGCCTTCTTGGCTTGCCATTTCACTGAAGCCCCTTCTGGCTAAGTAATTTTGTAGCCTGCCGCCCTTCCGCAGTGCTCCTGCTGCTGAGACGGCCTTTTCTCCCAGCGGACCTGGTGGACCCTTCCTTATGCGCCGTCCGTCGAGTCTGTATATGCTTGGCTCCTGGATTGTCCTTGTTCTGCTTTTTGCCCCCGCCAGCTCCGCCTCGGGCTACTGACCAGATGCCTTGTTTGCTGCTCTATGGCTCCTTTGCTGCTGCTTTTGCCTCGCCGTCAGGTGCGGCTCCTTCGACGGCCTTATTGTCCTTGGTGGTCTGCTTGCTCTAGCTTCGCTGCAGATCCTGGCTTCTTTGTTATTCACCTCCGTTCCGCTGATTTGCTTACTGTTCGCTCGGGTTGTTTAAGATGGCCGCTCCCTCGTGGCAGAACTTTCGGTTTTGTTTAGTTTCTTGTTTGCCATGCTAGATTGCGACCCAGGTTGTCTTATTCCTCCTTCTATTTTTAAATTGGGCGGTCTTGCTGTGCCGTGATACCGCTGCAGAGCCGTGCTTATCTCGCCGCTGCTGTGTGCCTTATCGCTTGTTGATCCGCGTGATTGTTTCTTCGGCGCATGGCTTCCTCAAGATGGCTGCCTCCTTGTGTGCTTTTCAGTTTCGTTTTGTGTGAGGGGATTAGTCGGATTGTTTGCCTGACTTATTCCGCCTGCTTACGCTACCTTCATTATTGCTCCCCTGACCTCCGCTGCTTCTGCTGAGCGTTGCGTTGTGTGCCGCCAGTATGTGCCGGTGCTGTCGCAGCTCTGTTTGCGCTCGCCGGGGAGTATGGCCTTCGGGTGAGTGAGCTCTGGGGCAAAGGTGGCCACTTTCCGTGTGTACTTTCAGTTTCGTTTACACCCCGATGCTTATTCGGGCCCCTTCGGCGTTTGCCGTTACCGCTTGCTGTCTCTGCTGGCACTTACTTCGCTGTTCTGGTTGGCGGCTGGCTCCGGTGGTGGTTGAGGTCTGAGCGCGGGGTACCTTTGCAGCCTTTCTCCCCCCTCTCGCCCGGTCTGTTTTAGCCGCTGCGGTGTGGCGCCATCTTCTCCGCCCTCTAATGCTTCGCTCGCTCCGGCATTGGGGTGACTTTTTTTCCTGCGTTACAGCTCCCCTCCACTGTTCCAAGTTCTCCTTCTTGGTCCCTCTATGTTCCGACATCCTTTTGCGTGGTTTGTTGGTCTTTCAGTTGCTCGTTTCTTTGCGGTTTTTTTTTCGGTTTGGTGGAGGTAACAGACTCAGGCGCCCGTCCTCATTGCTGTCCAAGCCACCCAGAAAGCAGCTTTTAAAAAAAAATACATGCACACACTAAGAATGGCAAAAAGTACAACATTGGTCACTCAAATGGTGAGAAAC
Source organism: Lissotriton helveticus (assembly GCF_964261635.1). Lineage (NCBI taxonomy): Eukaryota > Metazoa > Chordata > Amphibia > Caudata > Salamandridae > Lissotriton > Lissotriton helveticus. The sequence goes on along the minus strand of NC_136071.1, from coordinate 791,056,720 downwards.
TAAACTAATCTTGCCCAACCTAAAAAGAATAATTCCTGGATGAATGTATTGATTGCCAGGTTGCAACTGGAAGGAGTTGAACATGTATCACACTTTCTTTCTGAAGCAGTTAAAGAAAGTGATGAAAGGTATTATCTTCAAATTGGATAAAAATCATCTTGTTAAAAAAAAGTCATGTATGGCTCATAAAACTCTCATATAGAAGTCAACAAGTACAGGGCTATTTGGCTGAACCTTTCAAAGCTCATCACAAAATTAGGCCACTGCAGCTTCGTTTGGCTCACCTCCCATCTCGTGCCTAAATGGGTAGAATAAAATAATGGACTCTTAAAACCTATCCAGCACTAATGGGATGACATATCTGAGTGAAGTGGTAACTTCAAATAAGAATATATCGATTACTATGTATTTCAAATGTTTCACTGTTTGCACAAGCACATTTCACACTGCGAACTGAGTACCTTGTTTTAATGTATTTTCGACTATGTAATTAATTGAACTACTGCCAAACAAATATACTATTTGTAAAAAGAAACTATTTTGTATGGTTATTATGTTCTTCAAAATATATTTACAACAATATTGTGTTTAGGAGAGGATTGTTTTGAAGCAGACTACTTGAAAATGTATAATTAATGTTTTGAGTATTTCTGACAGAACCAAACTCTTGGCGATGTATATGAGGAATACATGGTAACCTCATTCTGTTTAGAGTCTATTGAGGTGTTAAGCAGGCACAAAAGAGGTGAAATGTTTCCGTATTTGGTATTATTGTTTCCGATTGATGTACTAGCAAAGGCCTTTGGCTGCTGCATTTAAACCCCCCCACACATTCAAATGTTATTCAAATAAGGTGGAAAGAAAGATTGCTACTTTGCCATGAAAATGTTTGTTTTCATTCCTCGTGGAAATTCATATTACGCCATAAGCACAGTTCTCAAAAAAGTGAAAACAGCCATATCTTCAATAAGACTCTTAACGTATAGACACATTATCAATAATTTTACTTATGTTTTTTAAGTCTGAGATCTTGAAAATTACGATGCCTTCTAGTGAGACAATTGTATGTTACATATGTTCTTACGACAGAGGCAAGCTGCTGTCAGAGGGCAGAGGGTGAAAGAGGTGTGGCGCCGCGGCCAGGGCGACTGACGCTGGAATCTGGGGACCACGGTTCGATCCCCGGCTCCGGCGGCAGGTCAGCCCAGCACCATGTGACTCTGGGCAATAGCTCGCTTAATCTTCCCGACGGCCCCCCAGCGCCTAGAGACCCTTACGGGTGATTGTGCGCTTTACAAATGTGGACTTTACTTTACTTTACATTGAATTGCCCCAAACTGAGCCCTAGTTTAAAAGCAGTTGGGATGCACAGAAAAAGAGAAGTGAACCTTTATGAGTGAAAGTTTGTGTGGTTTACACAAGTTAAGATGCTCTGCGACTCAGAGAAGGCAAGATTGTTTTCCAGTGCATCCGTACAAACCTCAGGTGTTATTTTCCGTGAATGACATTTTGATGAAGATCTAATGAACATTTATATATTTTTTTCTTTTACAAAATTGCATTTTCCAGCGTTGGAGTCTATTTTGCAACTGAGTACCTTGTTTTAATTAATTATCGTCTATGTAATGAATTGAACTACTGCCAAACAAATATACTATTTGTAAAGAAAAACTGTTTTGTATGGTTATTGTGTTCTTCAAAATATATTTACAACAATATTGTGTTTAGGAGAGGATTGTTTTGAAGCAGACTACCTGAAAATGTATAATTAATGTTTTGAGTATTTCCGACAGAACCAAACTCTTGGCGATGTATATGAGGAATACATGGTAACCTCATTCTGTTTAGAGTGTATTGAGGTGTTAAGCAGGCACAAAAGAGGTGACATTTTTCCGTATTTGGTATTATTGTCTCCGATTGATGTACTAACAAAGGCCCTTGGCTGCTGCATTTAAAAAATCCCCACACATTCAAATGTTATTCCAATATGGTGGAAAGAAAGATTGCTTCTTTGCCATGAAAATGTTTGGTTTCATTCCTCGTGCAAATTGATGTTACACCATAAGCACTCTTCTCGAAAAAGTTAAAACAGCCATATCTTCAATAAGACTCTTAGCGTATAGAAACATTTCCAATCATTTTCCTTATGTTTTTGAGGTCTGATATCCTGAAAATTACAATGCCTTCTAGTGAGACAATTGTATGTTACATATGTTCTTACGACAGAGGCAAGCTGCTGTCAGAGGGCATAGGGTGAACATTGAATAGCCCCCAAACTGAGGCTAGTTTAAAAGCAGTTGGGATGCACAGAAAAAGAGAAGTGAACCTTTATGAGTGAAACATTGTATGTTTTACACAATTTAATATACTCTGTGACTCAGAGAAGGCAATGTTAAAAAGATAGTTTTCCAGTGCATCCGTACAAACCTCAGGTGTTATTTCTCGCGAATGACATTTTGATAAAGATCTAATGAACATTTATATATTTTTTTCTTTTACAAAATTGCATTTTCCAGCATTGGGGTCTATTTTGCAACTGTGTTAAAATAGGTAAACTAATAATGCCACAGAGAGTGCTACATAATGCCACATAATGGTCATTACTTGCTATACAATAATTCAAGTGGCTGTGCTTATAGTTTAATACATTCTTCATTCTAGTATTTCAAATGCAGTGTTCACGACTTTTGTACAGAGGCCATTAAATCAAGTTCAGTAGAACTCAGTCTGTTAAAAGCCCTTATTTATTGTGCCCCCTGTTGATCCTCAGTAAGTACAAAGTGCGCTGTTGTTCTTCCATTTAAAAATAGAAGGACTTTAATTTATCAGCAATTGCATCAGGACCCTGGAGAAGAAAGATAGAACTGTTCAAGCCCCAGGGATAGGTGGAAAACAATAAACCTGTCATGATAATTGCTACCTGAAAGTTTGGTACACCTTAAAATATGACAAGCACTGGATTAGTGATTTTGAAGCTGTTGTGCTCTGCATACAACCAAATGAAAGAGTTGCTTGACCAAAAGCTGCAGTTTGTGCAGAACCTGAAATGTAATACCATGTTAAACACGAGGAGACCCTACCCATGCTCCAAAATTCCCCAAACAGGATACTTTGGTATCACAATGGGGAAAATATGAGAGTGTTGTGATTTAAGGACATGCATAGTCCTTTCCAAATTAAAGATGTATTTGTCATTGTTATTAACTTTTATTTAAAAAAAAGGGCTAGACATTAAAAAAGATATGTTACTTCAAAGTTTATTTAAAAAATGAAAAAAAAACATTGTTTTGTGCCTATATTATAACCTTACCTCACAGACACATTTGCTCTAGGCTATGAGAATGCACATGTCCACAACTGACATACAACCATGAACCATAAATTCCAGGGGGCCCAATTCCAGAGAAGTTTTAAGGTATGGACAAAATATGCAAATGCCCAGGGCCCCCACCTTTTAAGTGGCTCCTGTGAAAATGATTTATTTCTCTATCACAATTATATTCAACTATTGATCCCACCATTGCCATATGATTCAACACTGTTTGACATCATTGGGCTTGAATTATCAGAAAATGTGTAATACAATTCAAAGTTGTTCTGAACAGGGGCCCCCAAAATATTTCATATACAAAGCCTCTAAAATCGTTAAGATTACATTATCTGATCCACAAGGGTAACTTACAGATTTGAGTATGGATGGATGAGTGGGTGAAAGGATAGATGGGTGATTGGGCAAAAGGATGGTTAGGTGAAATAATGGCTCAATGGACAGGAAGATGAAAGGATGTGTGGGTAAAAAGATGGATGGGTAGGTGAAAGGATGGGTGGGTGAAAGGATGGATGGGCGGATGAAAAGATGGATGGATAAGTGGGTGAGAAAATGGGCAGGTAAAAGGATGGATGGATAAGTGGGTGAAATGATGGATGGCTGGGTGAAAGGGTGGATCGATCAGTGGGTGAGAGGACAGGTGGATGAGTGTCTGGGGAGGGGTGAAGTAATGGGTGGGTGAGTGGATGGGTAGGTGAAAGGATAAGTGCATGGGTGGGTGAAAGGATGGCAGAGTAATTGGAAATGTGAGAGAATAGATGGTGGGTGAAAGGATGTCAGAGTAAATGGAAATCTGAGAGGATAGATCAAAGGATTTAGGAATGTCACAGTAAGTGGAAATTGGACATGATTAATGAATAGATGTCTGGGTGAAAGTATGGAGAAGTAAATGTAAATCTATGAAGATGATTGATGCACGGGTGGGTAAAAGGATGGTAAGGTTAATAGAAATCTGAGATGATAGTTTGATGGATAAAAGGATGGCAAAGTAAATGAAAATCTGAGAGGATCCATCGAAAGAGCTATTTAAAATAGTTAAAGAACTGTGTAGCCCTGTGAGCCTTTCCTTAGATTCTACTCCCTCACAAGAGGTTTGCAATAAAATAAATGATTATTTTTGTGAGAAAATTGATTCAATCTATGCCTCTTTTTCTAACACCGAACTAGAACACTCCAAACCCGATGTTTTACCGATAACTCAGGCCAGTTGCCTCAAATTCGGCCCATTTTCAGAAGAGAAGGTAGGCAAGGTTATGTTAGAAGTAAAATCAGGTTCGTTACTAGACCCTTGCCCGTATCATATTTTCTTCCAATTAGCTCCAATAATTTGCCCGGCTGTAACAAAAGCATTAAATCTCTCTCTAACCTCTGCAGAATTTCCAAAAATTTGGAAAACTGCCATAGTCACTCCATTATTAAAAATAGCAGGCTCTGATATCAAAAATCCGGCAAACTATAGGCCTATTTCACAGTTACCCTACCTGTCAAAAGTACTTGAAAAATTAGTCAATAGACAATTATCCAATTTCCTGGAAACCAACGAACTACTAGATATTTTTCAAACAGGGTTCCGGACCAACAACTGCACAGAGACAACACTTCTGGCAGTTACAGATAACATCAGAACCCAGGTAGATCAGGGAAAGACAGTCGCCCTGATATTATTGGACCTCTCGGCGGCATTTGATACCGTACCACACAATCGGTTACTGGAAATTCTTGCTGCGAAAGGTATCCGGGAAAATGCATTAGGGTGGCTGCGATCCTTTATGCTTGAGAGAACACAATCAGTACGGATGGGTGATTTTTCATCCCCTCCCCGTAACATCAAATATGGAGTCCCGCAAGGGGCCTCTCTGAGTCCAACATTATTCAATGTGTTTGTCTCCTCGTTGGCTGAAATAGGAAGAAAATGGGGTGTCGTAATCTGCTCATATGCAGACGACACCCAGCTAATGATCACATTAGATGAGGAAAATGATCCAAAGGAGAGGCTATTAAACTGCCTCACTGAATTAGCCAATTGGATGCACAGCCATTGCCTTAAGTTAAATGCAGAAAGTCTGAAATACTATTGTTTGGCAGACACATACAGCTATGGGATAGCAGTTGGTGGCCTATAACTCTAGCCCCCCCCCCCAGCCCGACAATAACGGCAAAAAATCTAGGTGTGACATTAGATAACACTCTGAGCATGAAAAATCATGTATTGTCAATCTGTGGTAAAGGTTTTGCAGTCTTGAAAATGCTCAGACAAGATTTCCCATGGATTCCTACTGAGTGTAAAAAGATCCTAGTCCAGTCCCTACTGATGAGCAGGCTGGAATATGGAAACTCCCTGTTTGCGGGAATGGCTGATTATCTTTTCTATAAACTACAGGTTGTACAGAATGCTGCGGCAAAAGCAATCTGCAACAAAAGAAAATTTGACTCAGCCAAGAGTTGCCTAAGAGAGCTCCACTGGTTGCCAATGAGGCAAAGAGCAACTTTTAAATTATTGTGCATTACATACAGAGCACTGCACAATACAGGCCCATGCATCTTAAAAAACAAATTTAAATTCTATGCACCATCCAGGAATCTGCGTTCCCAAACTACAGCACGAACCAGAACTACCCGTGTGAAAACAACATGGATGGGTGGAAGGGCTTTTTCCCACCTGGCAGGAACCAGTTGGAATGAGCTGCCCGTAAATCTTAGACTAACAGACTGCTACCTGTCCTTCAGGAAGCAACTAAAAACATTTCTCTTCCCCAAGCCTGACTAAAACATGGATTCTATTATCTGCCTATCACTTACATTCACTACTGCCATTACAGCGCCATGAAAATTATGGCCTACGCCGACGACACCCAGCTCCTGTTTACCTAAGGTAACTCGAAAGTAGAAACGGTTGCAGCACAAAAGTGCCTGGCGGCCGTATTTACCTGGCTGGCCCAAGCCAAACTTAAATGTAATGAGGGAAAATCGGAGATCATACTATATGGCCAATTTCCGAACCAATTTACAGAATTAGTGTGGCCTCCGGATTTCCCCCGTCCCCTCTCTGAAGGTGGCCCAGCCAAGAATCTGGGCATTTGGTTCAATGAGGATTTAAGGTTCTCCGAGCACATTAAAAGACTGATGGGTGCTTGCTTTGGGACCCTTAAATCTCTGGGCAGATTCTTCCCTTTATTGCCCCAGCCGGCCAAAGAGATGGTCGCCAGAGCCCTCATATTGTCCCGCCTGGACTATGCTAACGCTCTTTATTTGGGCTCCCCCTCCTTTCTGTTAAACAAGTTGCAACTCATCCAGAATGCGGCCGCGAGACTTCTGCTGGGCATTCCCAGATGCATCAGTATACGATCGCAAATGGCCACACTCCACTGGCTGCCGGTGACCCAAAGAGTTCAATTTAAGGCTCTGGTTCTCACTCATAGAGCCTTACATGATATTGGCCCCGCTTATCTCAAGAGGAGAGTGGCTCTTCATGTCCCCAGTCGATGCCTTATGTCGGCTTCCCAACATCGGTTGGTAATTCCCCGCTTCCGGCGAACTAGGTTGGGCGGCCATCCGTTCTCGGTTAAAGCGGCTACCCTTTGGAATTCCCTTCCATTCACACTCAGGGATACCAGAGACCTTAGCTGCTGTAAAAAGCTCCTTAAAACCCACTTATTCAATCAAGCTTACTAAAATGCAGTTTCTCTCGATTTCTATGTGGTTTTGCTCCGCACCAGGATACTCAAGAGTAATTGCGCGCGTAATAAATACCCATATAACATAACATAACATATCCTAACTCAGGATGATTGTTAACGCTTTACAAGCACTATTAACATTAACATTAACATGGATGGATGGGCAGGTGATTGAATGTATAGCAGGGTACATGGAAATATGAAGAGAAGGATGGATGGATGGCAGAGTAAATTGTAATTTGAGAGGATGGATGGATGACAGAGTAAATGGACACTTTGAAAGGATGAACAAAAGGATCAATTGATGGATGAAAAGTTTAAATTGATATATGGGCATGTCAAATGATTGGTGGATGGATGTATGCATAGATGATGGATATATGAATGGATAGATGGATGGAACGAATGGCCAATGGATGGATGGAATTGTGAACGATTGAATGATGGATGTAAGAATGGCTAGTTGACAAAATGTAACCGTGAAATGGTAGATATCAGAGGGTGGATGGAAGCGTGAGAGGATGAATGGAAAGATGCTTGGGTGGAAGAGACAAGGTACCTCTTCCAGGGAGCTCACTTGCTTTGGCTCAAAGTGAGGGATATTTTTATGTTCTAGCTACTACTATGTGCTGGAATACAGAGCTGAAATTTCATGTCTAGTGGCACAACAAGGAACAACGAGAGGCTTTACATGACTTGGTGTATTTACATAACTAATACAACCATGCTGTTTGTCAGATGCTTATAATTTAGATAGTTTAGGCTTTATTTAACGTTCGACTGCACATGGTTTCATAATTTCTAATCTGTTTTATAATTTTCAAAATCATTATAATGCACAGAATTTGAAGACAAATACTATATAAAATGATCATATATTGTAAAATACCAACCCTTATTGGTACAGGCTCTTAAACCTGTTGCCACTTTCACTTATTTAGGGATCCCTATTGATTCTAAGAGTACTCGAAAAGTGTAAAGGGTACCCAGCTGGAGCAGGCTATTGCGGCCCTTTTTAATTTTTTTTTTTTTTGATAAACATTTTATTGAGCTTTTCATCAATGTACACATCACCATTGTCATTTAAAGGCAGTTCGTAGAATTACATAACCAGTTTGCTTTATACACATCAATACCGTTCAATCATCAACACTTCGTTCAACTTACTATTCATACAATCATGTGGCTCTCTTAGCATCTAATAGTGGGAGTTTTGCAATCTTTTATATCCTCGGGGTTGGATGTGACGTCATACAATTCCTTATTCATGCCACCCCACCTTCACTGATATGCCTTTTTAATTTTGACTCTAAATTAGAGTCCCTTCCTTTGAAATTTATGCTCACTATTTAGAAAGCAAGAGCAACTGCTATAGCTAACTATGGCACCGGGTTTGGGGGTATACAGACTGTACACCATTATAAATTAGTGAAAACAAATTCCTGCGTAGATTGTTACATCCCTGCAGCACCCCTTCCTCAATTGTTCACAAAGAGGTAGGTTTGCAGTACATATGGGATTATATAAAAATTGCAACTACCTTATTGTGGCTTTCAGTCTGGTCAAGACCTGAGGCAGCACTAAAGAAGTCTATAATTAGAGATTGTTTGCAACTATCCAAGGCTCACAAGATATGTGGTTGACCTATGTAAAAAGTGAACTTCATGCAATTGGTTGGTTGGATCATATAGTGGAGCAGAGATGGGAGGGTGAGAGGAAGACGGTAGGGTGGTGATGTACCTTCCATTGTGTACTACTCCTGGCACTGAGCCATATTTGCTAAGAGTGAGAGTGCCTCGCCTTCAGAGATTCATTTAGTCGAGGTTCATAATAAGTATGGCCCATTTTTTGGTGTACTACTCCTCTAAAGTTTCTCTGAGAAGGATTTGGATTTAAGTCCCTACAATTCGGTTACTCCCTAATCCAAATGCATATGTTCTTTTTTGTGAGCTTTATAAAGAACAGCAAAATCGGTTTTACAGCCACTTTAGAGAATTTTAAATGGATGTATGACATTACAACGCATGCTTTTACCACGCATGCCTTTACATCGCAGTTTTTACAACGCATGCTGTTACAACGCATAGCGCTTAGGGGTGATGGATAGTGAATAGTTTAATTTACTATTCCAACTCCAGTCCCCGTGGATAGTAGGGAAGGTGTTGGATAGTAAATTAAAACTATTCCCTATCCTAGAGCGCCCCCCAGTGCAATGCGTTGTAATGGTTTTCGTTGTAAAACCTGCGTTGTAAAAGCACTGCGTGGTAAAAGTTGCGTGGTAAAGGATGTTTCCCATTTTAAATATCAGGAAGTGCAAAGAGACTTTAGAGTATCTACAACCTGCTCCCGAAAGATCAAGTGTGCCCTATGGTATGTTGATTTATTTTTCATGCTATTAAATATAGGTAATCAGTGGGAAAATAATGATGAGTTTTATTAGGACTCTCTTTTAAATGTTTCTCCAGATGTTTTATCATTAGGATCACTGTTTTAAATTTGTACTGAAGCACTTTACTCAGACATGTACTTTATGATTTATTTTTCTGTATATATTCCAGTGTAATTATTTGATGTTCATAATGTTTTAAATGTATGCTTTTATGGTTGTTTAATAAAGTATAACATATTACTGACTGACTGGTGCAGGCTATTTCAGGTTGCAGGAAGGGGCTCTGTACGTGCACCTGCCAATGAAAGATTGTCTAACAATGTTGACTGACTCTTAAGTCCCCCACCTAATAGAGAGTAACTCAGTTGAAGAGTGTGAGAGTCACCTGACAGTTTTCTTTTTCTTCAAACAGGTAAAAGTGTCTTTCTGGGGCTTGAGGAATCTAATGGGTGTGAGCCCAATAATTTGTGATAACACAACAGCTGAATTTGTGTACGATTTCAAGGACACCTTATTTTCTTCTCACCTGCATTCTTCCTCTTTAAGATCACTGAAGAAACTTAGTGAAATAAATACAACTCTGTCAGCACAAATGACGAAAGAGAAAATGTATTTTCATGTAACACGGGAACAAACAGCTAGCAGCCGAATGTCCAACAAGGGGAAGTCTTGCGCAAGCTTATATTGTTGTATACAACAAAGAAAGGGTGTCAGGAATTATGCAGTACACGTCCAGCAAAAGTACAAGATTAAGACATTTTCTCAGACATAAAGTGCAGGGGCATCACCTACCCATGAGAACCGTTCGCAGCTTACACATGTGTAGAGCAGCAGTCTAATCAATAGAGGACAACACTGCATCATACCTACACGATGTGAGGTGGTGGGACTGTTACTACTCATGTGTGCTTTGCTTATGACAGTATGGACTTCCCAAGCTAATGCAATATACTAGTAACAGTAAGTATGATCAAAGTTATTTGTAATATTTGTTTAATCAGGGACACATAAGCTTTGCCACTCCTAAATATGGTGTGGCCAAGTGCCTCTTGCTAAGTTAGCATCATGTACTGTTTGAATGTGATTCTTGAGCAAGCCTTTTGTTGCAATGGCAGCTTACTTTCAGTAACTGCAGATTGTTTTATTTAAGTCTTTTCTGTGCATGTTCTACAGGTCTTTGGTAATCATTTAGTATCAAAAAGCTGGGAAGCCCACCCATATTAGTGAATAAATATAAATGGTCTCCACATTCCAGCCATCTGATACAACATCACTACACCTTACTCACAATCTCCCTTCATCATCATTTCTGTACCTTCATTCTCCTTATCAATTAAGAAGAATGTGTTTGTGATGTAACTTATATTTGAGTATGCAGTGCATACAACTGATTGTTACAGCTGACAAGCATGCAGAGCAAACCTGGATCATTATGCAGAATATTACCAATACTGGCCACTCACTGCAGATGAAAAACAATCCCTTATACCCCACTAAAAATGGTGACCTCTCTAGGCTCTGTCATACTCTTGATATTCCTATAATGTATGAGAACTTGCTCTTGCCCACAAAAATAGCTGGCCTGTCTGTGTCTGTTCCTATTCCTAGTGCCTTTTTATTTATTTTTCTCACACGCCTTCCGTCCTGAATCTGCCCCTGCCAGCTCCTTGGTGGTGCACCCAAACATACATTTCTTCCATTCCTTCTTGCCTCCCACTATTTGCTGTATTGTGCATTATAAGATCCAGAGTATCAGGTGTTTCTTCTGGGTCTTCTTTGGCATTTTGTATGCAAGACGGGCAGTGATCTTTTGTTCTACTCTGAACCTTGGTATATTTAGTTCTTCCTCCTGCTGCATCCCTGAGGGATTCCAGCCTGCCATGTCCTGGGTCTTCTTTGGAATTGTATATGCAAGAAGGGCAGTGATCTTTTGTTCTACTCTGAACCTTGGTATATTTAGTTCTTCCTCCTGCTGCATCCCTGAGGGATTCCAGCCTGCCCTGTCCTGGGTCTTCTTTGGCATTTTATATGCAAGAAGGGCAGTGATCTTTTGTTCTACTCTGAACCTTGGTATATTTAGTTCTTCCTCCTGCTGCATCCCTGAGGGATTCCATCCTGCCCTTTCCTCCCACTTCCCCTCCCCTTCTCTTGGTGTTTTGTCGAATGCATCTAAAATCACCTGATCTTACCTTGTTGGCTGCATGTTCATTCAGAGTAGTTTCTTTGGCCTTGAGGCTGTTGTTATTTCCCCAGCAGAAACTGTGCTATCTTTCCTAGTGCATCCTACCACTTTCGACATGTGCTGCCTGATAAGTATGTCTCCTACATATTTTGAAAATGGAATGACATTGTAACTCACCCCAACCCCTATACCTCCTGGCAGATGTGTGCAGACATAACATCCTGATATGCTCATCCTAAAGTCCTTTTTCTTCTCTTCCTACACCCCATGTTGTCTTGCTCTGTCATGTTTAATTGGGGCTCTTCGTACAGAATCTTAGTGTTGATCATGCTGCCCTCTTGAACGTCAAAGATTGGTATGGCAATATGTTTTGCTTATACCAGCACAAGTTCAGTTAATTATTCCTGGAGCAGGGGTCAGTACTGCTGTCAACCCAGCTTGCTACTTTATTTCCTCTTTCCTTGTTCTTGGAATTGTCCTAGCCGCTGGTTACAAATGATGACATTGGAAAAGTTGTCATCCTTGGGTGGAGGCAGCACATCTTAACTGCCTAGCAGGTCCCACGCTCCTATTGAGGTAGGCATTAGCATCTTTAGTTGAATATGGATGAAAATGCTATTTCCTTGGCCGCTGGCAACCCCTTTGTGTAGCATCAGAGATTAGCCAACACTTAATGCACTCGGGATACTTGAAGAAACATGAAGATCCTTGAAGGGTAGGTGTCCAGACAGCGGGCCCGCTTGCACTCATCTGATCATTTGCCTGTGTGCAGCACAAGCGGCCCTCTGTAGCTCCTACTTGCTGCTTTGTTGGAGCTGGGGTTGTATCTGCAGGGTACAGCTGGAGCTGCTGGTAGTGCAGGTGGTGCTTGGCATTCTTCTTCTGTTCCTTATGCTTCCGAGGTGTGGGAGCTGTGCATCCAGGAACCCAGCCCCTCACACTTGATGGAACTGACGGTTGTCAGGAGAACTTGGTAGAGGTCCTTTCACCTAGGCTGTAGCAGTGTCGTCTAGTGTGGGCTTTTATTCAAACCCAATCTCCTGACGGAAGTCTGTGAGCCTGTGGTGTGCCTGCCCCTGGCAGAGCCTGGAGAACGTGATGATGGAGATAACGCAATGTCTCTGTTAATTTCTTACAGTATTATAACAGTAAATCATCTGATATTGACAGTGGGGCAATAAACATGTGCCTGGAATGTTTATGGGGCAGCTAAACAGAATTGCGTGGGCTCAGTTTAGCCACTCTATCAGGGGTGCTTCTCATTGCTTAGCTGTGCCCACTGCATAGGAGGCCTGCAGTGTCCCTCTGTCATCTCTGAGACATTATCTATTCACAAACAAATCTCCCTCAGCATCTGGTGTCGTGTGTCTGTCAAGTATGGCCACACCTTTGTATGTCTGTGTGTACCCAGTGCACAATGATGAAAGGCATCATCTGCTGTCAAATCATGTTGGTCATTTTCAGTGAGCAAAAGGCAAGCTGGGTCCAATGTGGTACATCTTTGATGATGATGTGTGGTGCCAGCAACTCTAATTTATACCTGGTAAGGTGTGCATTTTTCACGTGTTGTGTCTTGGTGGAATTTGGGAGTGTGTCCACTGCATGTGGGTCATGCAGAACCAAAGTGTGTGCCAGCCCTACATTTTTGGATTGTTCTACCCCCAGGGACACTGCTTGCAAACAAGGTGGGAGGCCTGCCAGGACTGGCTCTAGGATGGCAGAGTAGTATGCCAATGGGTGGTAGAAGGATCTGTGCTTTTATGTTAGCTCTCCCAGTGTGCAACCCTCTTTTTCATGACAGAACAAGTGGAAGTCTTTGCTGTAATCTGGAAGGCCCAAAGCTAGGTCCCAACTGAGCTTTTGCCTCAGAGTGTGAAAGGACTTGCCTGCGACCCTGGCATAGGGTCTGGCGCATCCTTGTGAGTCAGGGCTTGAAGTGGGTGGGCAATCAAGGAAATGTTAGGTATCCAGTGTCTACAGTATCCGGCCACCCCCAGGAAAGGCATTACCTCCGTCTCTGTGTGTGGCTGAGGAAAATTGTTGGTGGTGGAAATTCTGTTAGACTGTAATTTTCTTGTCCCCTTGGACAATTCATGCCAAGGTATTTCACTGTGGTGAGGCAGAACTATAGTTTCTTGGGGGAGACTTTGCATCCATTCAGTGCTAGTTGGTGCAGGAGGTCAACAGTGTCTGCCACACAGGCTTCTCTGGAAGGTGAAACAAGTAGCAGGTCATCTATTTTATGTATGAGAGTGGAACCTTCCTTCAGCATCAAGGATTCCAAATCAGTTTTTAAATGCATTTGTGAAGTTGGAGGTTGATTCTGTATTCCCCTGAGGGTGCGTAAACCAATGATACCTCTTTAGTTGGAAGCAGAATGTGAAAAGATACTGGCTGTTGTTGTGCAAGGGGATGGTGAAGAAGGCAGAGGTAAAGTATGTGGCTGTCACTTGGATGTTCAACAGAATTGTACCTGGGTTGGGAACCACAGGGAAAGATGAGCGCACTATCTTGTTCGATCCTCTAAGGTTTTGTGTGTAGCGGTATATGGGAGTCCCAGGACAATTTTGACAAGCAATATTGGTGTAGAGCATATTTCCTTTATTATCCCCTGCTGGAGAAGGTCTTTTATGACTGGTGCAATACCCTTCTCCCCTTCTTTTGATATCTTATATTGTGGTATCCGTGGCAATGGTGCTCCTGGTATAAATGTAATCTGTCCTGGTGAGTAATTTAGCACCTGTCCCATGTCATTGTTACAACGTGCCCACAGATTGAGGGGCATGCAATATCGCAGTTCTTGCGGTATCACTGGGTCTGTGCACGTCATGAATGCCTGCAACATCAAACAGTTTGCTCTGCTTTCTAGAAAAGCCTCTAATTGTGAGCATTGTATTGTGCATTGTAATTTGCAAAGCTGATACCAGCCCAACACATTTACGGGGCAGTACCTGCTAAGGATAAACTGGTGGTGAACAGTAATGGGCTCTACCACTAGTTTCACATGTGTGGTGCTTTTGGCATTTGCGAAGCCTTCAGCATTGATCTTGTAGTTCCTATATCTACTAGGAAGGGAACAGTCTTGTCCAATATTGTTCACCTATGGACCAGCCTGATCCATTGTTATTGCTTTAGCTATTAGGCACCTTTCCACTCCCACGCATCCCTAAAGATTTTCTGGTAGTGGTGGGGGAAATGGCAGGTAGCCACCATAATCCTCAAGGACCCACTGATCCCTATTTCTTCAGGGGACAGGTGGAGGTGGAGCTGCATCTTTCGGGCCATACCTATGCGGTGCTGCGATAAGGTCCTGCTGCCAGTCAACTGTGCTGTCTGTATATGGTAGTGAAGCATTTCGCTGAGATGATTGTTGCCCTTGTGTTTTGTGTTGCGCTAGTGTCTGGTCCTGTGGCTTGTCATTTAACAATGGGCAATCTGCCTTCCAGTGGCTATGGTAATTGCAGTGCAAGCATGCTGTCCCTGGTGGAGGCTGTGAGGCTTTCTTATCACTCCTTGGCCTGACTCGTCCCCCTTGACCTTCCGCTGCCCCCACCCCTAGCTTGCTGGCCACTGTAGAACTTTTCTTGTGTGACCATAAAGTGCACCTTTTCCTTCTTAACCTTCTATGTTTCCATGGCCTGTAGGTGCAGCTGGTAGTTGGTGCTATATTTAGTTGCCGCTAGCACCTTTTCTATTGACTCTTGCTGCCAACACACAAAAGATGTCGCTAGGTTTGCCCTAATTGGTTGTCTTAGTCCGTGGACAAAGGTGGTGACAAATGTCTGCATGGCATCTCCCATGGGTTCTTCAGTATGCTGTTCTGTTGGTAGACCAGCAAAAGGTGATCAACGTATACTTTACTCTTTTTCCTGTTTAGTGTGGGTTATTTTGTTCCAATCCACCTTGTCGTCCACAACCTTCGCTTTCAAATGTTTTATTATCTCATTATACTTCTCTTCTACCTTACCTCCAGCCATCCCCTCGTCCCCTCATTGTGGCTCCCATTCTGGACATTCTATTTTGGATAGTCCTTCAACAGGTCCTTTGGCACTATCATATTGAAAAAAATCTCTAAATCCACCCACAACAATCCTCCCATTGCTACCATCCTACCTAATTCTGTATAGCATTTCCTTGGATCTATTTGCAATTTATGAAAGTCCTTTGTAAATGACATGAGATCTGCACTGGATCATATCACATGTATGTAGGTCACTGTTATCTCCTTGGCCCCTGGTGTTGGGAGTACTTCTCGCAAGGGCATAATTAAGGTAGGATCTATGAGAACAGGAAAGGTGCTTTTGGTTATGGAGTCTGTACTATTTAAATTACTGCGAGTGAATTTGTTATTTTTTCCCATTGATGCAGTTTGCCTACTGTGTAGTTTAATGCGTCCACAACCCTGGCATCATCCCAGGTCAGCAGTTCCTAATCTGTGAAGCTAAACTTGTCTATATCCCAGTCATACTCTGGAGGGAGGGGAGTGTGTCCCTGCGTCTCATATGTACCTAGGGTCTTAGCTTACTACGCTTAAGCACAGCATGCCTGATGACCTTTGTCCATCAATTCTACTTGTGCTTGTGACAGCACTGTGTCCTTATTCAACCTTGGGTGTGTCACGATGAAGGCGTCTACTTGTAATTTTCCAGCTACTAACTGGTCTAATTGTACTGAGCATTTGGATGTGTCACTGCTTACATGTTTCTTGTGTAAAGCAGGGTGGAGGATATTGGGGTGGTGTTGGAATTTGGGTGGCTCAGACTAGGCTTGCGAGCCTGTAGTCAAGGTGCTGACTGGGTACCATCAAGAGCCTGTTCTAATGTTATTATATCATGGGCTGTCCGGTGTCGTAGGTGCAGATGCCCCATACTATAGAGCACCAAATGAATTGCCCATTGACCTGTGGTGAAACAATTGTTTTCAAACATTATTAATGAGACATGGTTCTGTGATGCCTTTTTCTTTGCAGCAGTTTGTTATGCTTTTTACTGAGTTCAGAAGCCGCATAGGCCACTTCCTGCCTTATTCTTTCAAGGGAAAGGATATTTGAAATGGTGTTGAGGTCTATTTTTGTGGCTTCCTTATTGACAAGCCTGAGGAGCAGAGCGCGACAGGAAGCTTGCTCAGATGGAGGCAACTCGGTGTGTTCTGGTCCTGTGGAGGAGAATGTAGATGTACAGTCAGAGGTGGAAAGTGGAGCCTGCTACTGGCTTGTCATTCTGCCCATAATTACATCCTCAAGGACTGGTCCTCTTCACCTTCTTCCACATTCTGTGACATGTCTCACCAGTCACCAGAATGCAGCGAAAGACTCCAATAACATCTAGCTGCCTTTCCCTCCAGTTCTCTTAACTTTTTTCTGACCTTATTTAATAATCCCTTCTTCTCTGTGTACCTTCTCCTTCATGCCACTAGTTGCATGAAAATTTCGCTAAACCAAATTCCACATCCAAAATGACTCCCACTCCATGGGCTTTATTTTCTTTCCTTTCAAAATCAACATCTGTCTCAAGTATGACAGCATGCTCAGGTCATATGCCCCGTTTAAAGAACACTGCAAGCCCTGTCTTTTGGCTGTCAGTGCATGCCATTTTTGTAAAAAGAAGCAAGCACTGGGACCTTGGCGTATGGCCACATAGTGGGCATAAGAGGTCTTTGGTGGGTGGGGTGGGCTGGCAGCTGTTTAGGTCGTTCTTGCTTCAGGGATTGCCTATGATGTCTGTGCAAAAAGCAGCTGGCCCTACTGTTTGACCAACAGTTCAGTTATACTGGACACTGTGTATCAAAATGTTGTGGGTTGGGTTTATGCCAGGTGACACAATGGGGAAGACAAGTGCTACCAAACACTTTCATTCAGGCTGCAGCAGTTTGAAAGGGGGCAGAGGAAGCCATGTGTCACTCAGTGGACAATGAATTTGCTACTAGTTCACAAGCAAGCATCCAGGTGCTAGTGACACGGCGATACCAGCGTCCCTTGGACTGGATGAAGGATGACAAGAAAGTAAGGAAGGAGGGCAGGATTTGAATTCCCTTGCTTTGCTCTGTGGGTTCCCGGGGGCAGAGAGTGCGGTTGATGTAAATTAAATCCCCACGACATAGACAGTAATGGTGAATTCTGCATATAGTCAATTCATACACATCAAATATATAAAACGGGAGTGCTCTCCCTGCGCAGTGGTGCTATGAGCTACTGTACACTATATCCAAGAATGATGGTCCAAAAATAACAATAGTAGAAACAGTAGGAGAATAATGGTTATGATAAGTGTGAGAAGTTGTACCACACAGACAGAGGTTAACATACAATACAATTTAAAAGTCAGGAGGTCTGCCAGCCACACTGTCAATGTTGTTAAAGATACACTTGTGACATCTTTAAAGTAGCATTTGTTAAAACGGGGTAATCAGTCATTTGAGATATAGCAACCTGTGAAACATCAGTCACAAACTGTCGGTAATACCCAAAAAAGTAGTAATAGACTCAATAAATCGGGAAACACCATGTAATAATCAAGAACAGCACATCAGAAATAACAACACATCAAATAAATGCAGATAATACCAAGCTCCTCCCTGTTGTGAGTAGGTGGATACCTAGTCACAGCTGGAGACCTCCCCCGGTGTCCAGCAGGAGGCAGTGTACCGGAGCCTACTCGTAACTCAGTAGAAGAGTGTGAGAGTTACCTGACAGTTTTCTTTTTCTTCAAAAAGATGACAGTTTCCTTCTGGGGCTTGAAGAATCTATAGGGCATGAGCCCAATAATTTGTGGTAACGCAACAGCTGAATTTGTGTAGGATTCCAAGGACACATTATTTTCTGCTCACCTGCATTGTTCCTCTCTATGATCACTAAGCTATATGTATTCTTTGCAATCCTTGGATCAGGTAAGTCTTAGGTATAAAGTATTGCTGCGACTTTTCCTTATTCTGACCCAATTCTTGATACATGCTTACTGTCCACACTGACAAAAACAAACACTTTTTTTACACAATTTTTCTAGCCACACACCCGTAGCTTCTATCCCGTTAGTCTAAAGAAAACATTTGCTGTTTGAAAACCTGAACAGCCATTGGATTTGGTGATTTAATACCTAAAACAACTCGAAGCCCAATATCCTTCAATAACACTCGTGTATCTTGCACATACATTCTTCCAAAGTTATGACTTTCTCCATAAAACATGACTTACAAAAGTACATTCTAAACAGACAGCAATCCTTAAACTTTAACTGATAAGTACTGCTGAATGTTCAGAATTCCATGAATAAAAGCCTTTTTGCAATGTTGCACTATACACTTAATGGTCCTCATTAGGGTGAGATGGGAAAGCACACAGATTAAAATTGAAGATTATGAAGTATCAGAAATTAACGATTACGCACAAATTTGTTATTAAGCATTCTAGTCTATGTATATTTGTTTGAACTGGTGTGCTGCCCTGAATATTGAAACCACAATAATTAAGGACAGAATATAGCAAATAAAATATATACAGGTAAGTAGGTCTAGATTTTCTGTCCCTAACTCCACATATATGTGCCTATGCTGTACATATATCTTCAAGGCATACAGATGACTACTTCATAGTGCTGGAATACAGAGCTCTGATGTCATGCCAAATGCTCCAACAAAGTACATAGGGAGGCTTTACAACACTCGGGTTATTTTGATAGAAATAGTAAATCTATACTTCCCTATATGCACTACCTTTTGATAGTTTGCCTGTCCTCAATATTCTATCTCAATATTGGTGGTGTTGATGTTTAGAAGTACCATCACTTCAAATGTATCCTGATGAGTATGCATTCCGTACAATACTGGATTTGTGTATGCAGCATTTGAAAATAATAGTACTAGTAGTCCTTAAGCCACAGGCTTTCTTCATTGTAGATGGACTCCCTACTGTGCATTTGCATATAAAGCCCAGTAAACTACTTACATGTCGACTTTGCCCACAGGAAACTGAAAGGCCTAACTCAGGTCAGAGCGTTAGGCTGTGTATTGGTTCTGTACTACTCACCAATCCCTACATTGTGGCTAGGTGCCTGCACCATCCACCTGCCCATAGAAACGGAAGGGGACCCGCAATGTAGAAATGGCACCTATTTCTCCTGTAACCCTCCTGCAGAACTCCACCAGACAACCTGATTCACAGAGGTAACTTACACGTTCGAGTAATTTACACTCTTTAGTATGGTTACTATTTTTTGCTTATTCACAAGAGTGTAAGTTACTACTAAGAGACACAGAAGTTCAATACAACACATGGCCAACACACTCATATAGGAAATAATGGAGAAAAGGTATTACAATAAAACACCATAGAAAATAATGTTGAGATATATGAAATTATTTAAAAAATAAAATACTAAATAAACATAATTTAGTATTAAACCAATGTAAAAGTAGTACATATTGAATATTTAATTATAAAACAGTTCAATACCCTATTTTTAATACCAAAATGAATGTAACAATAACTTTTATTAAAATGTAACTACATTAATTTCAATGAAATCTATGCATTACTTTTAATAATTAATAATGCACAATACATTTTTCCTATGAGAAACTGTTCATCACGCCTCCTGGCTACGGAGGAGGGAGCTTCCTATACTGTGGTGTTGTGAAGGCCCCCTGAAGCCTTGGGCCTCGAGCTACCTACGGTGGCTGTGAGGACTAACATCCTGACTGAGGGGCTTTAGCCAGCAGCATCCTCTTCAAAGCCCCTGCTGCCTTTTAATGAGGCTCTCACTGACATTCCTCTGGGCACTTGTTATGTTATTTCCATTTTTAAAGCGGCAGCTGCCCCAGCAAAGGGGCGTCCCGGCGCTGTATCAGGAGAAGAGACACAACTCAGACAGGGCAAGAGAAGAAATCAGACGAAGAAACCCTAAGATCCAGTGGGAAAGATAAAAGTCTTAACAGCTCTCCGAAATAGCAGTAAATCATCCATGGCGCGGATATGGGCAGGAAGAGAGTTCCACAGTTTGGGTGCCAGTACTCTAAAAGAGCGACCACCTGCTCCGCTTCTCTTAAAACGTGGGACAACAGCTAAGTTTTGCCCCAAGGACCTCAACTGCCGATAAGGAACATAAGGAGAGATGATATGCTCCAAAATCTGAGGCGAAGATTGTTTCAAAATTTTAAAAGATAGACATAAAGTCTTGAATTCGATCCTCTGAATCGGGGGTAGCCAGTGAAGCTTACGAATAGTTTCTTTTCCCGAGCAAAATCTAGGAAGACCTACCGGAGCCCTGGCAGCCGTGTTTCGAACGCGCTGCAATCTGGTAACTTCCGCCAGGTTAGCTCCAAGCAAGAGTGAGCTCGCATAATCGAGTCTACATAGTATGGCAGCCGGAATTATCAGCTGTCGGGTAGGGGCAACAAAAAATTTCAGAATCGGCCTTAGACCGCGTAAAATCCCAAAGCAGGTGGCTGCTACTTTTTTTGTATGGATGGAAAAACAAAGGAAAGGATCAAGCCACACACCCAGATTTTTCACCTCAGCTGCCGGAGTGGGGGTAGGGCCTAGTTCAGGCGGCCACCATTTGTCGCCCCAAAGATTGCTGTGCTTGCCCACAATCAAGACCTCTGTCTTTTTAGCGTTGAGTTGTAAACAATTGGACGTCAACCAACCAGCCACTACACTGAGACCCTCACGAAATCTGGTAGCCTCAGCGTCTGAGTCCCCACTAAGTGTGACCGCCAGCTGCGTGTCTTCAGCGTAGGAGACCATAGTCAGGTCCCACCGCTTAGCGACAGCAGCCAGCGGCTGCACATAAAGATTAAACAGCGTGGGGCTAAGTGCCGAGCCCTGCGGGAGTCCCTGCTCAATAGTATAGGGTTTCAACTCAAATGGTGGAGTGGTGACCCTAAAGGCGCGATCGGTAAGAAACGACCGAAACCAATCAAGTGCCACACCATTGACACCTGCTTCTCCCAGACGCTGCAATAGAATTGCATGCGATACCGTGTCGAACGTGGCACTGAGGTCGCCGACCCTGCTCAGTGACGCCGCCCCGTAGTCCGTGTCACCGCCCTGTGACCCAGGACGTTTTGCAAGTTTATCCGTACTTCCAGTAAAGAACTTAATTGATACCACTGTGGCGCTTTCCCCATCGCATATCCAAGAAAACCCCTCGTACTGTCCACCTTTGATTGGGAACCAGCCCAGCGGCGCCTTGAGAGAAGACTCTTCCCTATCCCTCGGGACCTCAGATCCGGACTCCGATATACTGGGACAATTACCGCGACCCCAAGTGAGTTACCTAAATGAATAGGAGTCTCCGCCAAGAACCTTTCTCCGTGGAACATCGGTTCCCCACACTCCATTCAGTGAGTGGTCCCGTGTTTGATTCCTGACACGCACCCCCTCTGTGTCATTCTCAGAACCTCGGAGCCCACGGGCCTTTGGAAACCGAAAGCTCCATAAAACATCTCCACAGCCCTTCAGTGTGAAATATTGCGTTCATGTCCCCGCCCCCCCGGTCCTCCTCGCCCTGATGAAGATGCAGCCTAAATAGGCTCAGCATCGAAACGCGCGTTGGCGTGACTCCCCTGGATGGCTACTGTGTAGTGTTTGCTTTACCATCTCATACACATTGTTTTGCCTCCATATTACAATTTTAGCACAAGTGGCCATCAGATATCTTCACTGCAGGCTGCCATGGACCATCGTTATTGCTTATATATGAGCATATAAATATTATATTGAGTGTGGTTGCGAGTGATAGTATTCTGAGTGGATGTGAGTGAGAGTATCATTAGTGGATGACTGTGGGAGTGTGTGGGATCTGAATAAAAATATGCCACTACTAGCCTCTTTTGGCACACTGTATAATAGATTTACTATCACTTGATGTTTTATGTGT
This sequence comes from Lissotriton helveticus, assembly GCF_964261635.1. Lineage (NCBI taxonomy): Eukaryota > Metazoa > Chordata > Amphibia > Caudata > Salamandridae > Lissotriton > Lissotriton helveticus. The sequence continues at coordinate 791,034,270 of NC_136071.1, read as the reverse complement.
TTCTGATTATTTATGCTGAACCCCTTATAAAAACGTTAGTCTGACCAATGAAAAATAAAACATATATTTTTCTATAAATGTATGGACTCTATGTGATGAATTGCCAGCCCTGACGTGTAACCCCTTGTCACCTTCTGTTTGAGTGTTAGGATCCCCTTATGGGACCTTGTAAGCTACCCTGACCGTGTTTTCTCTTGTTCTATTTAACTGAGGTCGAGTAGTACCAGTGCCGCAGTTTGACCCGAGTCCAACACGGAACGCAGGTGTTCTGTCATGGAGAGGAGTGTCTCGGTACTGTGACCCGCATGAAAACCATTTTGCGAGGGGTCCAGAATGTTAGCAGACTGAAGGTAGTTAGAGAGAGTGCCGTTAACGTGGGCTTCTGCTACCTTCGCGACCCAAGGGAGGAGGGAGATGGGTCGGTAGTTCTCCAGTTTGAGAGAGTCCAGAGCAGGTTTTTTCAGGATGGGGGTGACGTAGGCTTGTTTCCATTTAGGAGGAATAAGGCCCGAGGAAAAAGATACATTTATGAGTTGACGTATAGGGGCCAGCATAGTGAGGTTAGTTCTTTAAATTGTGCTGGTCTAAGAGGATCCGCTGGTGACCCAGATTTGACTTTGGCTATCAGCTTACCGAACTCCTCCTCCGATAAGTCAGGGAATGTGGATAGGGCCAGATTAGCATAAAGCATGGAGCTCTGATCCTCCATTGTCAGACTAGTACTAGGGAAAGAGCGATAGATTTTAGACACTTTTTCCACTAAAAAAGCCGCCAGATCCTCACAGTGTGAGAGTGAACAGATCTCCGCCACAGGTACTCTGTTGACTGTAAGATCTTTTAACACTTTGAAGAACAGCTTCGTGGGATTGGAGCTTATATTGAACTCATGAGAATAGTAGGCTGCCCGCGACCTACATATAGCTCTATGATAGCTCTTAACTTGTGCTGAATAATAGATTTTTTTCCCAGCATCATAGGACTTACGCCAGGCTCTTTCCGCTTGCTTACACCTTATCTTTAAGAGTCGAAGAGAGTCGTTATACCAAGGGCTGGGTTCTAATATACGACTCTTACTCCAAGCTGCAGGGATCAAGGAGTCAAGAGCTTTAGGGGCCAGATGTAGGTAAATCTATTTTACCGACTCATAAATACCGAATTTTACCGATTCGGTATTTATGAATCGGTAAAATAGAATGAGGGAGATGTAGGTAAATACAGATGTGCATTTACCGAATCGGTAATATTCGGTATTTACCGATTCGGTAAATACCGACCGGTAATGCCCATTCATTCCTATGGGCTTTGAAGCCCATAGGAATGAATGGGCATTACCGATTCGGTATTTACCGAATCGGTAAATACCGAATTTCACAAGGGTGCAGGGGGTGTCACTTTGACACCCTCTAGCACCCCCAAAACAGGGTCGGGTGCCATGTGGCAGGCAAACATGCCCTAAGGGCAGGTCTGCCTGTCATATGGCACAGGTGTGCATGCACACCGGAATCAGTATTTTACCATCAAATTGAATTTGATGGTAAAATACCGATTTTGTAAGGCTTGTGGGACTCAGAAGAGTCCCACCTACATATCAAATTTACCGATTCGGTATTTTACAGAATCGGTAAATTTACTGATCGGTAAATTTACCGATTCTGTAAAATGACTGGCCCTACATCTTAAAATCCAATTACCGGTCGGTAACGGCCGAATTCGGCCGTTACCGACCGGTAATTGGCCACCTACATCTGGCCCTTAGTGACCCATTCACAGAAACGATCATAACCAGATTCGACATCCTCAAAAGAACCAAGCGGGAGACCGCTGAGAAGATGATGAAAGTCAGCCAGCTTGAGTTTTTTCCAAGGACGTCTAAGGATGACTCTGTCTGATACTTTAAAAGGACTGTTCTTGATCGTAAGATGAAACTCTATCAAATGATGATCAGTCCAGGCTATAGGTCTTGGCTGAAGGACCTTGACCGTAGTCAGATTCGTGAATATCGGGTCCAAAATGTGTCCACCCCCATGGGTGGGGTGAACGACCAACTGGGGAAGCTGAAGTGCCTCCAGGTCCGCGAGAATGCTTCTGATCGCTGGGGTGTGGGGAGTATCAAAATGGAGGTTTAAGTCCCCAATAATACTAAAATTAGCTGACCCCAGAGCTAGCGAGCTTACAAAGTCTGGGAGAGATTTCCTAAAAGACACATCACTGCCTGGTGGTCTGTAAATCAACAGACCAGACATAGTAAAATGATGGCTGAACGTGATGCAAAAATGTGCACTTTCACAGCCAGCTATATCCAGAATTTTCCAGGTACAGGGGTAGCATGATTTAATTGCCATAGCAATCCCTCCTCCTCTTGAGTTTCTATTGTGCGTGAAAATAGAGTATTCCGGGGGGAGTGCTAAATTAGGCACAGCCGTGTCCTCATCCTGTAACCATGTCTCGGTCATGAAAAAAATATCGGGAGTCTCATCAGATAGCAAACCAAAAATGGCTTGATGATGCTTAACCAAAGATCTGACATTAAGATGCCAGATTTTTAAATCGCAAGGGGGCTTGGAGATAGTAGTTGGGGCAACTACCGGGACGTCACCCGGAGTACGAGGCCTTATATAAGCAGAAGTGGGGGTGCAGAGAGGAAGTGACAGCAAACCACAAGGGCACTTAAAAGGGCCACAAAGTGGATCAAGGGGTGCGAGTTTGCAAGGTATAGAGAGGCTACGTAGGCTAAAAAGGTCCGCTCTAGTGTACATACCTGCCGACGATAGACAGCACATGGTCTCTGGCGCTCGGCGCTTCCTTAGCGCTGACGGGCGCAGACGGGCAGGACTCTGGCACGACTCAGGCGCACGAAAGGCACTACCACTGCGCGCTAATGCTGCGCGCTAGGCAGACTGGTTGAAGTAGGTTGACTGCGTGGCAACCGGAGCACTAGAGCGCTCAAAATGGCGCCCAAAAAACGTCCCCACTACTGTTCAAAGATGTCGGCCGATACTCGCCGAGATCGAAAGCCCCAGGACCGGACCCGCTGAAGCAGCGGTGATCAAACTATTATGGTGCGGGTAAGTGGGAGTGGGAGAATGCCCGTAAAATCAGGGGATAATAAAAAGAATTAACCAAAATACAAAACAGGTACATTTAAAAAGTAGGAGAACGTACAACACAGCGCTGAAAGCGCGAGAGTCTTAAAATGCTCTGAGGAGCTGAGGTACCTTGTCCAGGCTGACCCCGTGTTAAATCCGCCTTAAGTAGGCTGACCGCGTGGCAACCGGAGCACTAGAGCGCTCAAAATGGCGCCCAAAAAACTTCCCCACTACTGTTCAAAGATGTCGGCCGATACTCGCCGAGATCGAAAGCCCCAGGACGGGACCCGCTGAAGCAGCGGTGATCAAACTATTATGGTGCGGGTAAGTGGGAGTGGGAGAATGCCCGTAAAATCAGGGGATAATAAAAAGAATTAACCAAAATACAAAACAGGTAAATTTAAAAAGTAGGAGAACCTACAACACAGCGCTGAAAGCGCGAGAGTCTTAAAATGCTCTGAGGAGCTAAGGTACCTTGTCCAAGCTGACCCCGAGTTAAATCCGCCTTAAGTAGGCTCACCGCGTGGCAACCGGAGCACTAGAGCGCTCAAAATGGCGCCCAAAAAACGTCCCCACTACTGTTCAAAGATGTCGGCCGATACTCGCCGAGATCGAAAGCCCCAGGACCGGACCCGCTGAAGCAGCGGTGATCAAACTATTATGGTGCGGGTAAGTGGGAGTGGGAGCCCCTGTGCTTGGTCCAAACCCAGCACAGGGGCTCTGTTTACAGTATGATTGTCCTATGCCACCACCTGGCCCCGGGCAACCCACTTTTCCTCTCCCAACACCCTGCCCCTGAGAGCTTGGTGGTCCAAGCCTTAGCCTCAAAAGGCGCTTTCCCTGCTGCTCCCCCAGATAGGGAATCCAAATAGCTAGACAATCTTGGGAAGAAGATGTTTTCTTCCACCAGCTTAGTACTGCGGTCGGTGAACACAGCATGTCTCTTTGGACGTTATACACACACAGTGTGGGTTAGGGTCACGCAAGTGCTGCCACAGTGCACGGAGGAGGCCCGGGCCGTGCTCACCCACGCTGTTGCTGAGGTCCAAGACGCAGCTAAGTTCACCATTCAGTGTGGGCTGGATATCGCTGGCTAGGACGGTTTCCATGTCGGTAGCCCTGAGGCACCACACCTGGCTGAGAATGTCTGGCTTCTCTGGGGATGTCCAATACACACTTTTGGACATGCCCTTCGATGGCGGTCACTTGTTTGGTGACAATTCAGACAACGCATTCGATCTCTTCAAGGACTCTAGGGCCACGGCCAGAAACTTGGGCCTCGCAGCAACTTCTTGCCCCATGCAGTCTGCCTTTCCATGGCTACAGAAAGGATGCCCCACCACATTCCACCCAAAGCCACAGGGACACTCAAGCTATCCAGCCTGTGAGTGGCCAGGGACGTGGGACCAAGAGTCGCGAGTCTGGGGGCCAGTGGGCGGGCTGGTCCACCAATGCCCCTCTTATGCCTCCAAACCTTCCTAGTCTGAATTTTCAAGGCCATCAGTTGCCAGTGGGCTACAGAATCCACCATCACCTCCCCCACTGGCACAACATCACGTCAGACATGTGGGTTTTGCAGATAGTACAAAGAAGCTACTCCTTTCTCTTAGAGACTATCCCTCCCTCCAAGCTACCAACACTCCATCACATGTCAGAGGATCACTTGACCCTTCTCCGCAAGGAAGTTATGGTTTTCTTAGCCAAGGGAGCTATCGAACAAGTCCCTGTGCCAGAAGTAGGTTGTGGCTGTTACTCCCACTACTTCCTGGTACCCAAGAAGGACAAAGGCCTGCATCCTACCTTAGATCTCAGGGACGTCAGGAAGAAGTTCAAAATGTTGACCTTGGCCCAGATCCTGTCTGCCCTCGACCCTGGAGACTGGATGGTAGCGTTGGACTTGCAGGACGCTTATTTTCACATCCCTGTCTTGCTTCCCACCGGCGTTCCATATGGTTCACAGTGGACCACAAGCATTTTCAGTTTACCATGCTCCCCTTTGGCCATACCAGCACCCCTCGGTGTTCACGAAAGTGATGGCAGTGGTTGCAGCTCATCTGCACATATCAGGGGTTTCAGTCATCCCCTATCTCGACGACTGGCTGTTGAAGAAGGTCTCGCCCCAGGCTGTCGTCTCTCACCTCCTGGCTACGGCAGACCTACTGCATTCGCCAGGGTTCACTATCAACGTGCTGAAGACGCACCTGATTCCCTCTCAGAAGCTCCTTTTTATCTGAGCAGTTTTGGATATAGCACAGTTTCGGGCTTATCCTCCCGATCAGGGAGTCCAGGATATTCGGGCTATGATACCCAGGTTTCAGCTCTATCCCGGATTTTGGTGAGAATGACTCTGAGGCTGCTAGGCCTCATGGCATCCTGCATCCTGCTGGTAGATCATGCCACTGGTTGGAGCATTGAAACTGAAGCACCGCACACATCTTTAGGTTCTAGGGCCGATCCGCTTTGAGATACTGCCACACTGCTCTCAGAGCACCTTGCGGATGCGGAGCACTGGAGGGGTTGTGTGATTACGTCCCGGGAGCTGCGGAGCGCAGCTCTGTTAGGAGATAATGAGCACAGTGCTCGAAGGTGTGGAGCATCTCCTTTGAGGGTAAGCAGTTCCGCTGAGCTGCGGATTAAAAGTCCAGAGCTTGCTGAAACATCCAGAGCGTCTTGCGGAGCCTGAGCGATGCGCTGATTTTGAACAACACGTCGAGATCAGGTGATTGAGGTGGAGTGATGAGTGAATGGGGGCTGTTCACTTGCGGTCCGTGTGACTCCCCCTGCTGACTTTGCCTCCTGCCAGTGAGGTGAAAGAGAGACTGGCATCTACCCACTTTCCTGCCCAAGCTCGCATAGTCACCCTGAGCTCAGTTTGTTTATTACTGAATGGGCTGCCATTTTGCTTGCCTACATTTGTCACTTGGTGAGGTTAGGTATCCATCTGACCCCCTCCCTCGGGAGTTGAAATAGAGCGCCCCTGCCATGAACACTTGGTAGGCCTGCCATGGAATGAGAAATGGGACTGATCCATTCCCCGCATTTGGGTGCCATCTTGGAGTTGGTTCTTTCTCTTGTATCCCACTCAGGAGCTGGCTTAATTTGCTCCTCGTGCAGAGTGGAGATGGTTATTTCCTCTAAGGGCTTATATAAAATGGCCTACCTGTTCTACCTACCTGCTGATAATATAATCTCCAGCATTCCTTCTACCTACTACGGGCCAGGTTTATGTCCAATGTCTTTGCTAGGATAATCTGACCTCCCTTATTTGCCTACTCAAAGATACCGGAGTTTGTGCAGCCTGCAAGTGGGTATCTATTGCGTAGTGAGCAAATGCGATGCAATTGCACACCAGCTTCCTGTCTCTCAGCCCTGGTTAGTTGGCTTTCATAGGTGTTAGTACACCTATGGTCGGCACACACATCTGCCCAGTCTTTTGCATATCTAGACTACCTTGGTGTGGAGACATGGCAGGTGCGGTTATGGTTCAGAGATCTATAAATCGCATATCGCCCAACCTAGAGCTAGCTGGCCAGAACACATTCAGAATCATATATCCCCCAAACCTCTCAAAAAAATGCTGTAAAAATCTTTAAACATAGACTACTCAAAACCCATCCAGAAACCCTGATCTCAGACCCCTTCTTCTCCATTAATAAAAGTGCTATCATAAATGATCTCATCCTATACACTAAACGGCATGCTCAATGGCGGAAGGCCATTTACTCTCTTCTCAAAATCTCCACCTCCCATAAAATTCCTCATGGTCGTAGATCGTTAGTTGCGCCCTCCTCAGCCTTTACAGCTGAAGTCACCATCTTGCTTTACAAAATGGAACCATCCTTATCCAAGCCGCTGACTGCAAACTTATGTTGTTTGACAACCATTTCCCCACCCTCTTGAAGACAGTCGCCAATCTCAGTGCCGTTTCCCTTGGAGTTGATGGACCCTCAAGGGTTCCCTTGACTGTGCAAATTCTATCTCCCGCCTTTCCGCCACCAGACGCGAATCCTACATCTGTTCCGATGGGCCCTCTGCTAGTTATTTTCACTCAGATTAACAATTCCACTGCCAATGAGCAGCGACAACACAGTATTCACGAGAGTCCACATGCTACTACCCCCTCACAGTTAGATGGTCCACCAGCCGCGAACCCTACATCTGTTCCGAAGGGTCCCCCGCTAGCTACCTCCACTCAGATAAACAATTCCACTGCTAACGAGCTGCAACAGCACAGTCTTCATGATAGTCCACATGCTCCCACCCCCGCACGTTTAGATGGTTCTAAATATCCTGGCTCCACTGTACACAACGCTGCTAGGATTCTCCCCTGGATCCCCTCCCCCAGCCCAACCTGCACTCCCGTCACGGTCCGACAGGCTGACAAGGGTCACCTGCTGTCCGTCCTCTCCCCCCATCCTACACATCCCCCCCAAGCACACAGTTCCATTTACATGAATCCCATGTCCAGGGGCCAACTCATTCACCGCCTGCCCTACTTTCCCCTTCCCTCACTAGCTATCCTCTGCCGCAGGGTTGCCAGGACCTAGCCTCACATCCCCATTTACACACTTCATTGGAAGCCCGACTTAACAAGATTGCACTCTCCCTACTTCAACTTAATGCAGATGTTCAAAGCCTATCTCACATTTCTGAGGATCTGTTAGTTAACTCCCGATGAAGTAGCTCCTTTTTGACAAATCTCCATCTACTCTCGTGCCCAGACTGTGGTTGCTCTTGGCACCTTTCCCCCCACTACCCTAGGCGAACTGCATCCCACTCCACACACTCACCTCCTAGTTGGCACCCTAACGACCCCTCTCGACCCTCCAGGTATAGAGCCTCCCTGTCTGAAAGCAATATTCATTCTTTACTACTTTCATACGAGCTGGCACTTCCCTACCCCCCTTCAAACTTGCATGCAATTGAATCAATCCCTACGGATCCCTTCAGGGTACCTAGGTCAAACTCAAGAACTTTAAATGAGAACAACCTCACAAGAGTCACCCCCACTCTACCGCCAGCAAAGGAAACCCCGTCAGTCTCAAATGTGCGCTCCTAAACTGCAGATTGGCTGTTAAACATGCTGCGGATATTGGCGATCTCATTCTGGCCTAGGATCTGGACCTTGTAATGCTGACGGAAACCTGGCTAAATGACTCAGCCGATCCCATCCTTGACCTTCTAATGCCTCCCAACTTTGATATCATTAGGTTGGACAAATCCAGTGATCCTGGGGGAGGCATTGCATGCTTACATCGTAGTAATCTTCTAGTGAAAGTCATTTAGGCCGACCTCTTGCCCTCTTGTGAATACCTTTGTATTGTAGTGACGGGGGCAACAATTACGCTTGTGAAATGCATACATTCTACCACCCCCGCTTGCGACAACCGTCCCTTCACAGAACAGATCATGGATATTATTTTGGCCAATGTGGATTTCCAGGGCACTCAGATCTTCCTGGGTGATTTCAACCTCCACTGCAATGATGTAAACGATGTGCTGGTCAATAGCCTCAAATCCTTCTTACTTGACCTTAATCTTATCCACAGTCATACACATATTAAAGGAGCCACATTAGATCTTGTAATTGGTAAGCCCAAATCCTTCAGCTTGGAGGCGATCCTCCCTTGGGACTGGACTGACCACAATTGCATCACCTTACTCGTCCTTGAATCGGTAAGAGCAAGCAGATCCCAACCTAAGAACCCAAAACAGTAAAAAAATGTTTACGGAACATCATCGGCCAAGAGCTGACGGAGATCTGTGATAACATCTTGCCGCCCCCTTTGAACATGTATGATGTCCATGACCTGACGGCCCACTATAACCATGCAATGCTTAATGTACTTGACTCAGTGGCACCACTTCAGCTTAAAAGAGTGTCTGAAAAGCTCTCCAAACCATGGTTCAATGATAGTCTTAATACAGAAAAAAAGAATTTAAGACTTGCAGAAAGGAAGTGGCGATTGTATCCCTCCCTTGAACATCTTGGTCACCTGAGATCCTTGCGAAGCATATACAACAAACACATCAGATGCTCAAAGGCTACCTACTTCAGAACTCAACCAGACCAAGCAAAAATCTGTCCAAAAAAACTGTTCAAAATCATTAAGTCCCAATCTAATAATCATCCTAACCTCTCGGTCCCGGGTCAAGGGACATTGCCAAACTGTGAAGAATCTGCTGTTTTCCTCACGGAGAAGACTATCAAGATCGAATCTGAACTACGCTCGGCCCATGATCACATCTTGAGCGGGCCGCTGATCACCCTTTGTCCCTCAGAGTTGTTTATCACTGAACTCTTACAGCCCTGCTGCCTCAAAAAAAATGCATCCTGGAATCTGTTCCATACCATGGATGAATACACTATACACAAAATGCTGGTGACCTTGAAACCTTTCAATCATTACAACGACCACCTGCCATCAAACTTGTTCCTGGGAGTGAGATCCGCCTTATTAACTCAATCGTCAATGCTTCTCTTATGTAATGGGCTATTCCGGATTGACTTAAAGCAGGTCAAGTCACCCCAATCCTAATGAAACCAAATGCGGATCCCACAGACCTTCTTAACTTTCGCCCATTCACTAACGTCCCCAACTTGGCAAAACTCTTGGAGAAATGTGTGCTTTCCCAACAATTGACCATTTCCAACTCCTGGATCAATGCCAATCTGGTTTCCGCCCACGTCATAGTACAGAGTCGGTGCTAACACAAATTGTGGATGATGCGCTTAGAATGCAGGATCACAATGAGTCGTGCTTACTGATCCTTCTGGACCTTTCGTCAGCATTTGATACTGTCAAACATGATCACCTAATTGACCTCATAGAGCAAAGGATGGGGCTGTTTGGGCCGGCATTAAGCTGGTTCTCATCCTTCCTTCAGAACAGAACCCAAAGCTTCAAGGTGAACCAATCCTTGTCCCACCCTGCTCCAGTCACCTTGGGGGTGACACAAGGGTCATTATTGTCCCCCACGCTCTTTAACCTGTTTATGGAGCCTCTGACAGAAATCTTAAAATCACCCAGCATTCGCTATCATATGTATGCGGATGATACCCAACTATACCTGAAGATCCCCTCCCCCGAAGACATTCAGTCCCTACATTCAGTCCTGCTGGAAACACAAAGATGGCTGACATGCAATCACTTGAAGCTAAATGCTCTTAAAACAGAATTCCTACCGATCTCACCACACAACCAATCACTCGTCATGGAGCAATGGTTGAATCAGCTAACTGCCCTTAACTGCAGACAGCACCTGGCAGATTCGGCATCATCTCTGGGCATCATTCCAGACAATAGCCTGAAAATGCAGAAGCACATCAATTCCCTCACCAAAGGAGCGAACTTCCAACTCAGCTTATTTAGGAAGCTCAAACCCTTCCTCCCTGCTCATGACCTAAGGGTTGCAGATTGGTGATCTCAAAGCTGGACTATGGTAGTGCAACAGTTTGTGGCATGCCCAGAGTTAGGACAGCTCCTCTTAGGGCTACCCTCAACTCCGCTGGGAGGCTCTTAACTGGCACTAAAAAATACCACCACATCTTCCCGGACTTGCGGGAACTGAATTGGCTGCCATATGAAGCTCGGATACAGCTAAAAATTGCATGCATGGCTCACAAAGCCATCTACTTCAAGACGCCATTGTACCTTATGCAGAAACTGGAACTCTCCTGTGGTTCTAGAGCCTCCAAAAGCGCCAGCTCCCTTTAGCTTAAACCTAAAAAATTCAACCAAAAAAAGACCTATAACTGAGGGTTCTCAGGGATGGCTCAGAGGATCTGGAACTCCCCTCCCCCTGAAGTCAGGGTGAACCCGTCTACTGCCTTCTTCAAAAAAGAAGTCAAAGGACTACTGATGAAGAAATTGCTGCCTTAGCCTGGCACCTTCCTCTGATTCGGGGAGTCACCTGTTAATGAATTGGCCGGACAATTCTAGACTGTGATATTTTTTCACCCTCTGTTGTTTATGATATGTTTTCCTGTGCCTCCACTAGATTGTTGGACTTTCACCCTCTGTTGTTTATGATATGTTTTCCTGTGCCTCTACTAGATTGTTGGACAATTTTGACTTTGTATTTGTTTTTTGGGTTATTCCGTTTTGTATGCTTTTCACCTGGTGATGCATAATCTGTAAAGCGCACTGATACCCTCGGTGGTCAAGTTTGCTCTATATAAAACTTTCAAAATAAATAAATAAATATGTGTGCTCTGCAGTGGGGCCAGTGGGATTAGCATCAGGGCAATCTTTCCGATGTCATCCAGACCTTGGAGGGGACTGAGAGTCAGTTGCAGTGGTGGCTCACAAACAAAAATTGGGCCAGCGGCAGATCCCTCTCCCTTTCGCGACCAGAGTTCACAGTGGTGAGGGATGCGTCACTCCTGGGATGGAACACCCACATGGGAGAGGTGAAGATCAAAGGTCTCTGGTCTCTGGCAGAGTCCAGGCTCCACATTAATCTTCTGGAGCTTCGGGCGATCCGTCTTCCACAGAAGGCATTCCTTCCTACTTTCAAAGGAAGAGTAGTGCAGGTGTTCATGGACAACACGACCGCCATGTAGTACTGAAACAAACAGGGTGGGGTGGGGTTGTGGACCTTATGTCAAAAGGCTCTTCGCCTTTAGACATGGTTCAACACCTGGCGAGTATGATGGATCACGAATGGCGCCTTTACTCAGAGGTGGTGCAAGGTCTCAGTCAGCAGTGGGAAGAGCCTTGGTTAGATCGATTCACCACCGAAGAGAACACGCAATGTCAGCAGTTCTGCGAATTGGAGTTTCCAAGGCGGCATTCGCTCGACGAAGCCTTTATTCGCGAGTGTAATTGAGTCCTCCTGTACACCTTTCCACCTGTACCACCTCTACCCAGAGTGCTGAAGAAGATCAAGTGTGACTGGGCCAAAGTACTTCTTGGGGCTCCGGATTGGGCGCGAAGAGTCTGGTACCCAAGCTCTTGAGCATGGCCATCGATCCTCTGATCAGACTGCCTCTTTAGAAGGATCTTCTGTCACTGCAGAGGGGGGCGCTTCTCCACCCGAACCTATCCAGCCTCCACCTTCTAGCATGGAGATTTTGCAGTGACAGTTGACATCTTTCAACCTTCCTCCTGAAGTCTGTAATGTCATCTTGGCAGCCAGGCATCCCTCCACTAAAACCGTATATGCCTGTACATCAGGTCTCGAAAAATCCTCTCGCCTGCTTGCATTTGCAAATTAGATTCAATTAACACAAGCTTATTTTAGGTCCTACTCGCCCTTACTGGCGAGTAGGAAGACAAACTGACACTTGACCTCTGCCTCTGAAAGCAGAGCAAATGTGACAAGATAGCAAGATTTAAAGGCATCTTTATTGCTCACAAAGTGAATGAGAAATAAAAATGCCTTTAAATCTTGTTAACTTGTCACATTTGCTCTGCTTTCAGAGTCAGAGGTCAAGTGCATTTCAATTAGGTCGAGTAGATGTTTTACGTTACTAGACCTTTAAGTCTAGTGCAATTTTTTATGATTTGTCGAGCCCTACAGATGCAACAAATTTGTGGCATGGTGCACAGGCTGAGGATCCTCTTTCCGCCCCTCTTTCAGAGGATAGCCTCTTCATTCCCTGTTTGGCCCAGCAGAGCTCTGCCCTGGGCACCCTTAAAGGCTATCTTTCAGCCATTTCAGCCTTTCTTAGCCTTCCTGATCAGCCTTCTCTTTTCAAGTCCCCTATTGTAAACAGATTTCTGAAGGGCATTACTCAACTCTTTCCTCCTTCTCCTTTCGTAATTCCCCAATGGAACTTGAATCTTGTCCTTACTTATCTTATGTGTGTTCCATTTGAGCCACTCCATAAATATCCTCCATGTCTTCTTACGTTAAAGACTGCTTTCCTGCTTGCCATCACTTCTGCTCGCAGGGTGAATGAGCTTCAGGCTCTGTCCTCCAAACTTCCCTTTCTTGCTGTCCATCCGGACAAAGTTGTCCTTCGTACTAGGCCCTCTTTTCTGCCCAAAGTGGTTACCTCTTTCCACATAGGTCAGACCATTCGATTGCCTACCTTCTTCCTGCTTCCGCCCATACCAAAGAGGATGTACTCTATCCTTCTACCTTGACCACACTAAAGACTTCCGGGTAGATGATTAACTCTTCGTGGGTTATGTGGGTGCCAAGAAAGGTCGGGCAGTGCACAAATCTCTCGATGGCTTGTCTTATGCATCAAGCTCTGATATTCTTTGGCAAAAAAGGAGTCTCCAGTTGGACTGCGCGCCCACTCTACCGGGTGACGGCAGCCACTACTGCATTGGGACGTGAAGTTCCACTGCTTGACATTTGCCAGACAGCCAAGTTGGCATCCCTGCACACGTTCACAAAACATTACTGCTGGGACAGCCAAGTCCGGAGAGATGGGTTTTTCGACCGTTCTGTTCTCCAGGACTTCCTGGTGTGAACTTAGTTCGCAGACCCACCACCGGGGTTGGCATTGCTGGGATATCTATTCTAAGGTAAGGAATCTATAACTACGGTCTCTTTCAGATGATCAAGTTAGTTACCTTCGGTAATGATGTATCTGTAAGAGACATATGTAGTTATAGATTCCTTACCACCCCACCCATTCTCCCCACTCTGCAAACTGACTTCTAAGGATAGGGACTCCCTTACAGGGCCCTAGTTATGTGCATCAGTGGTCAGTGTCTGGCATGGCTCTGTGCTTCTGGTGTGGAAAGTCGTGTCAGGACTGAAGTCAGCGCGCAGGGGCAGCATCTAAGTAGACAACCCAATGTCATCCCAGTGACCACGACGCTGACGACGGATGCGGAGTCGACCAACACCACCCACCGACGCACAGGGGTACTGCTACAAAAACATTTCTCCGGATCCAGTATGTCGCCTGGGGGTAATTCTAAGGTAAGGAATCTATAACTACATATGTTTCTTGCAGATGCATCATAACTGAGGGTAAGTAACTTGTTCAAATCGGTGGGGAACAATTAAGGCATTTAGTCAATAAATGGTTTTGGACAGTGCTTCTCAAACTTTTTAGAACCATGAACCACTTTTAGGAACAAAAAACTTTTGCAAGCCACTCAGCCTTAATGGACATGAGGCGGGTGATTTTTTTAATGTAACTAAAGCATTTCGTGGCAGAGCACTGTTCGTTGCAGAAAGCCCATTTTCCATTGAAATCGACGTTACCTTTGCACATAGATACAGTGTTACTGATAAAATTATATTGCACACAAATTATATAATGGAAAACGAGTTTCATTGAATATTTATCATTCATTTGCGCATTGCCAAGTGTCTTGATTTGTTTTGATCCAATTAAAATATTTGTTTTCATCGTACTACAGAATGACACATTTTTGCTTTCCTAACTGCTGAATGTCTACAATTAATTTACAGATATTTGCACTTTGTTGTTTGTTACTGTCAGAAACCTGTTTAGAGGGCCATGGGGCACGCAGGGGCTACTAGGCCCGACAGTGGTGTTTGAGGCATCCTTACTCCTGATATCCTGGTGCACGACCTACTATGGATCCTGAGCAATTGACTCAAGTACCCCTTCTTCACTTGACTCTCAGTGGTAGCTGTGGGTGAGATGTCAAAGGCTCCCTCTAGAAGAAATTATAGATACAGATTAGTGAAAACAATTAATAACTCAAAGTTTACGCAATAATGTCAATAAATAAATGCCCAGTCAAATACTTGCTTTGATATAAAAAAGAAGTCTTTTATTTCTAACTCTACACATGCAAAGAAATAACAAAATTCATAAGCAGCAACACAGTCCCATTGAGCTTGAGGCTCTAGTGTTCGTTAGGCAAATCCCTGTCCCACCCTCTTTCTTTTAATATGATTGGGATTGTTCCTCATTCACTGGTGGCCACAGTCAGGGAATGCTCACTAGTAGGCTGTATTTAAGAGTTATCATTTGATTCTTAGAAATGACTCCAAAGTTTCTATGGCACAGCAGCACATTCAGCAATAGGTTCCCTGGGCCCAAATGTTTGATTCAATTTTTACCCGCTCCTGCAGCAATGAAGCATCAGCGTGTTAGCAGGTGCCCTGACCGTGGTCCTCACAAGTTCTGATCTTGTCCAGCGAAATGGGGCCAGTCAGGGCACACACAGCAGAAGCTGGCTCTTTCCCATGCAGTGCTTGCGGCTCTCTCAGTGATCAAAGATGCTACCAGTCTGAGTAATTGCAGTAAATCAGTCTTTTTCACATGCAGGAGAGAAGGAGGTTGGTTCTCCAGCTCGCGGCAGGAGCACAGAAAGGGTGTGATGTCCTCCTCAGAATCCTCTAAGGTCCTCAGGGGTCGATCAGGGGAGGATCTTGATGTGTGGGGCTTCATCCGCAGGTAGGAGCTTCAATCTTGTCTCGTGCCACGGCCCACGCTAATTAGCAACTTAGTACCAGCAGTTCCTCCTGGCATACGTGTTGCAGCGGTACACCCGGACAAAATGCAGATTCCTCCGATGCAATCACCCACATCACGGTGGCCCCTTCTGTCATAACTGGTTGCCACTAAGGCGTTTGCTGTCCTGGTGCACTGATCACACAATTTCCTCAATGGTGGCCCCCTCCGGGATACTGGGCCACTGCATCTGAGTCAGTACAGGCTTGGCGCTTCCCACACAGCACTCAATGCATGGCTCAATTCACAGTGGCCTTCTGGCATAAGGGGGTCATCAACTCAATCCTGAACATTGGCAATAACCTAATCAGTTCACAGCTGTATCCTCACACATGGCCAAAGGAAGTCCTCTCGGTAGGGCTTCCCTTTGTACCTTGCTTCTTCCAACGCTCTCTTCCTCACAGAGCACACTGGTTTTGGTAAGCAAACAGATGCTGGCGCTCCAGGGCAAGTGGTCTTGGTTTCCCTGAATGATGTTCTCCCAATCAGCAGAGACACTATGTAGCTGCTTGGCAGATGACAAATGTTGGTGTCTCAACCTCCCTTTCTTATAATCAATTTCCAAACACCAAATTGGATTTAGGGCGGAGTCTTTGAAGTTTTATGTTTGGGTTCTGCTGATTTTGAAATTAAGAGTACACTTTTCTATCTCTCCTTACTTCTTGAAAGACTGTCAACAAACTGACTCCGAAGCTGATAGTCCCAAATAACAGGCCACAGGTGTGACTGAAGTTCACACTAGGATGTCTCCAAAAGTGAACTGTGCATCAAAAGGTTAACCCCAGGCTCCCATTCCTAATCTTCATGATTCCCTTATCAGCCTCATCTCCTTCGTGAGAGGTGTCCAGACCCCTTCTTTGTGATCACTGAATCAAAGAGCACCCTTTTGATGTGTAAAGTAGGAGTTTCTCTCCCTCCAGTGTTTCCCACCCAGCTCACAGGAATGCTGAAATACACAAATCTGTCTAGGAGAATGCCTCTACTCCTAATGTCTTCACGAAGCAGGTCTGGGCTTAACCTCAGTGTTTTGTATCATAACAGACACACATACACCCAGCACACTTTCAATCAGTGCACACTGTTCAGTTCTATAGCTTCTCTGTTTTGTACTGTGGTGTGCTATTTGCACACTGCCAGCACACACACTCACCATGTGTGCATCACACAACACTTCTCTCTTCATGCATTGAACTTCTCGTAAGCACACTTTCATGCAGCACATGCTTTCATACCGCACACAATGCACAGCACTAGATCTCTCATGTAATGTATTCCTTACAGGCATACATTCACTGAGTACATGCACTAACCATACATGTGATACACAGCACTGCTCTATCCTTGTACTGTACCAATCCCAAGCACACATTCCTCCAGCACAGATTCCCTATTCCTGAGCTGCACAACACTGTACATCTACCTGATGTAGCCAAATGGGGAGTTAGGCACACAGTAGATGAACTTTTAAAAAGGTGAGTACGCTTGAAAGCCTCGCTCCAGTGACACAGGGTAAAAAGGGACTGTTCACTCCTACTGATCAATACACAGTAAGCTGCTACCCCGAAGCTTGTGCTACTTAAGTCTTTGGTGAAGGCAGTAGCCTTCCACCACTATGAGGGTTGCGCTTTGAGCACCCCTCCATGAGATAGGCCTGTCATGGGGCACACACATGATCCATATTTGCCAATGAGAACAAAAATCCACATTAGGGATCGACGCAAAAGTACAGTTGGGCACTCAGGGCAGGGGCATACGTCTTTCACCATAAGGAGGACTTTTCTGTCCCAACAGTTAAAATACATCCTACAGCCTTTACTTCCACACTCCCTGTACCCAGGGCCGGACTGGCTACCGGGCGTTTTTGTGTACTGCAAAGCTGGGGGCTAATTTCTCTGCTGCGGGGGCTGATTTCGTTGATGGGGACCTGCGTGTCCTTTGAAATAAAAAAAGCAAAACTAATTTTGTTCAGCACACGCAGGTCCCCATCAACGAAATTAGCCCCTAGCTCGGCAGCACACCAAAATGCCCGGTAGCCAGTCCGGCCCTGCCTGTACCCCAGCATGATAGTCACATAATTCACTTTACTTTCTCTGACTGCAAAGCAAGAGAGTAGTTTGTAAACACCAATTCCAATGTTGAGAAATGCAGCACTTTGTCAGAAGACATAGCTTGTCATTTGACTTCTGTCTTTCACATGCAGTAAATGTGACAGTATTAATGCAGATTTTAATGGAGTCAATATTTATTGTTTGGACTTCCATGACCCACTAAAAAAGTGGTTGGCGACCCATCAGTGAGTTGCGAACCTCTGTTTAGGAAACACTGATTCAGTATATCTGAACAGATGAAATGTTCCTTCATTCCAGGAGTCTGATTGGATATTAGGTCTGAAGACACTTACTTTACTCTCATCAATCCATTTCAGTCTGAAATTAAGGAAAACAAAGATGTTGAATAATAGCAATAAGTGAGTTGGCATGCTCATACCTCATGATTAATATTTTGATCAATGAGGGGATACAAATCATTCTTGGAGGACTGAATAAACCAGTATGATGTCCTTATAAGACACGACAAACAAGAACAGTATGCGCTATACATATCGTTGTGTAGCCCAACAGAGGGCTGCCTTAAGGATAGATAAAACCGGGGGCGCTAGAGGGTGCACAATAAGATGGCTGCGCCTTAGTGCAGCTTTGTTTGGCTGATCCCTAATCCGCCCAATATCTGCTTAAAACCGTTGCATCACTACATCTAAAACTACGGGTCTGTAAAGCGAGGTGCTCCCGAAGGGGGCTGTGTTGTCGCGGTCTGCAGGCCCTACAGGAAACCGGCTGAAATCTGCATGGAAAGATCGGCTGGCAAAGCATGCAAGATGGCGGCCGTCATATTGCGGTGCGGAGCTGTGTTGCAATGTTGCCCCGCCGCGAGCCTGAGACGCACGGTGACCGCTGATGGAGCTGTGGAGCGGATCGGAAGTCTGGAGATACTGGCCGAGCCTGTGTGGGTCATCGCTTACCATTGAGGCAGGATTGTGTTGCCTTACTGGTTGCGGTGAGTGGGGGTGCTGCCTCGCCTGGGCCTGCAGCTGAGGCACTGGGTGCGGGCTTCAGTGTGGGGCTGCGGCCTGCGAGCCCTGGCTGGCGCGCAACTGCTGAGGCGTGCAGGAGTTTGTTGCACCCTTGATTTGGGCCCTGCGCGGTGCTGGCACCACAGCGGGCACTGCGAGGAAGGTCTCCCTAACTTCCCTGGGCCTGCTGTGCTGACGCCACAAGAGCGTGACTTTGAACAACGGAGCATACATCCCCTGCCTGCACATGTGAAAGTTGTAGGTGTGAGGCAGAGGCTTGACAGGCGCCTTCTGTCTTGGGGCCTGCAGGGTAGGTAGGCCTCTACCATAATCCTACGGTTCCCTAGTACCCCCCTCCGGATTACACTACTGGTGTAGGCGCAGTAACTGCAAGCCCTCTGTCTGGGATATTGCTTATTATTGGGGTCCATTCACAGGTGGCCACGGTCTGAGGTGTTTATTGTCCCTGCTACCCTCTAAACCAGAGCTTTCCAAACTGTGTGTCCCAACACAGTACTGTGTCATCTGCAAATGGTGGGTGTGTCGCGGGCACTTAGCACATAACTGCTGCTAATTAAGAGGCATTCCTAGACACTCTGCTCTATGGTCTTTTAAAGACCTGTGAAGTGCTCGAGTGCGGCTATGTGTGTGCCCGCGAAGCTGGCGTGAGGTGACAGACGGTGACAGACATAGGGAGACGGAGGGAGGGAGACGGAGGGAGGAAGACAGAGGGAGGAAGACAGAGGGAGGGAGGCAGAGGGAGGGAGACAGAGGGAGGGAGACAGAGGAAGACAGAGGGAGGCAGAGGGAGAGAAACAGAGGGAGGGAGGCAGAGGGCGACAAACAGAGGGAGACAGATGAGGAGGGGCGACAGAGGGAGGGAGACAGAGGGTGGAGGGTGACAGAGGGAGGGAAACAGAGGGAGGGAGACAGAGGGAGAGATAGGGAGACAGAGAGAGGGAGGAGGGTGACAGAGGGAGAGAGACAGAGGGAGGGAAACAGAGACAGACAGAAGGAGGGAGACAGAGAGAGCGAGACAGAGAGAGGGAGACAGAGGGAGGGAGACAGAGGGAGGGAGACAGAGGGAGGGAGACAGAGGGAGGGAGACAGAGGGAGACAGAGGGAGGAGGGTGACAGAGGGAGGGAGACAGACAGAGGGAGGGAGACAGAGGGAGAGAGGGGGAGACAGAGAGAGGGAGACAGAGAGGGAGGGAGACAGAGGGAGGGAAACAGAGGGACGGAGATAGAGGGACGGAGACAGAGAGACGGAGACAGATGGTGACAGACAGAGGGTGACAGACAGAGGGAGGGCGACAGACAGAGGGAGGGCGACAGACAGAGGGAGGGTGACAGACAGAGGGAGACAGACAGAGGGAGACAGACAGAGGGAGGAGGGCAACAGAGGAATGGAGACAGAGGGAGGGAGACAGACAGAGGGAGACTATTTGTCCACTTTTATTTCAAAATGTTCTTCCAGGGGGAGAACCCCCCCCCCGAACCCCTCTTTAGGTGGTTTGGGCTCGCTCGCTACACTGCCTTACTGTGTCACAAAATGAGGCATCTCCAAAAAGTGAGTCACCAACATGAAAAGTTTGGAAAGCTGTGTTCTAAACAGAGAGTTGTTGGACTCTTACCTTGCTCACTTCTCAAAATGGGGAAAACAGGACAAGTCTCAGCCTTGCTTCACATTTGAGGCTCATAAATCTAGCAAGACCCAGCAAAGAGCTACCTCAGATTCTGAGATGGATGCCCGTGGTATGGTAAATCCACGCTGGAGACAACACTCTTGGCCATGCAGTGGAGTCTCCAATCTATAGAAGGGACAATGGCCGCTCTGAATCATAGACTAGACCACATGTCCACTAAGCTGGAGAAACACAACACGAGGATGGGGAAGGTCGAGCAGCGGGTCTCTGCCACTGAGGACGGCCTCGGCAAGGTCTCTAGCAAAACACTCAATATGGAAAAAGTCCTGCCACTGATAAAGGCAAAGAATTAGAGACCAAGTCTCGCCGTAATAACATTACAATCATGGGCCTCCTGGAGTCAACCAACACTGGAAGGATGGAGACCTTCATCGAGTCCCTACTTAGGGACATATTTGGCCAGGAGAATCTGTCAAACATGATTGTTGTTGAGCAAGCCCATTGTTTTCTTGCAGTGAGACCAGTCCCAGGCGCTACACCCCACCCTAATATTGCTTGGACCGCAATACTATCCTGCGCCTGGCACGTGTAAAGGACGCCAATGACCACCAGTGGAACTTGTTGTCCTTCTTCCCTGACTTTATAGCTGCAGTGCAAGCAGCGCAATGGGAATTTGGCACAGTCAAGAAATGTTTTCAAACTGAGGGCATCCCTTACGCCATGCTGTACACTGCCTGCCTGCGAATTGGGCAGGAGGGAGACTGCAAGATTTTTACTTCCCCTAAAGCTACATTGGAACACACAAAGAAACTGAAAAAGAGACAATGAGAGGCACTGGCTGAGTTTGGAGAAGAGGAACAGTAGGGAGCAAGGGGGTAATGAAATATGTGACTGCCTGCTATTGTTACTGGGACACTCTCACCAGCACTCGTTGAATGTTGTATAATTGCTGCAGTTGACCCGTGGTGACGGGATATGTCTTGCACATTTGTCTCATTGATGCACGGTGCTTATAATTTTGCTTAGAATACTCTAGCATAAATACTAGACCTGTTCAGCCACCACCTGAATTGAAGGAGGCTAGTAGCACTCTGACGCTCCCCTCATGGGAGTCCCCCACATGCTGCAAATTGTTTGTAGTTTATGTTTGGGGATGTTTACTCAGGGATGGGATGACTTTAGCACTTTGGGTACGCTGAAGTGGGTAGGGTAGCACTTTTCAATAGCACTTTTGATCCATCCCTACGGCTTGTCATTAGCATTGGACCTTGCATTGTTTCTCATTTTGCCCATGGATATACATCGGTGGTAACATAAAGTATCTTACCTGGAACATCCGTGGCTTAAATAGTCCCAAGAAAATCGATTCTGTTTTGGCGCATTAGGACAGGTTAGATGTCCAGGTGGCCTTTTTGCAAGAAACACATCTCACGCAGCACACCAAGAAAAATATTGGCACACGTTGGGCTGGGGTTAGGGTGGCTTCCTCTTATTCCTCCTACTCAAGGGGGTTGATGATTCTTGTTAAAAGAGAGGTCACATTTACTGTGCTTAATACAGAGACAGACAAAAAGGGCAGGTTGGCTATAGTCCATGGCAAACTTGGCGGTGTGGGGCCCTTTTGGTAAATGTGTATGGCCCGAACATTAATGACTACTCCTTTTTTGTGGATGTATGACGCTGTATCTCTCTGTTTCCTCCAGCTGAAATATTATGGGGGGGACTTTAATACCTGCCGATATGTGCACTCAGACAGACTGGGAAGCGGGGCTGCGCGACACAAACAGGCGACTGATGCTTTGTTGGGTCTGTTGGATGCGGATGCCCTTCATGGTATTTGGAGCATGCGACATCCTGGGGAGCGAGAAAGTACCTTTATTTCCACTGTGCATGGCACATGGTTCCGCTTGGACTACTGGCTCATCTCAGAGATAGCATGCAAGTGGGTCATTGACGTTAGCCACTTGA
The DNA here is from genome assembly GCF_964261635.1 of Lissotriton helveticus. Classification (NCBI taxonomy): domain Eukaryota; kingdom Metazoa; phylum Chordata; class Amphibia; order Caudata; family Salamandridae; genus Lissotriton; species Lissotriton helveticus. The sequence continues at coordinate 791,012,100 of NC_136071.1, read as the reverse complement.
CCAAAACACTGTCTGATCATTCCCCTGTAGTGCTGGTGATGCAGGTTACTGGATGTGAGCGGCCCTCTTTCATGTGGCGTTTACAACAGTCCTCGTTGACTGACCTGGTGTTCCAATGCACAGCGGGTGCAGCGATTTGTAATTTTTTTAAGGAAAATGAGGGAACCGTGGACAGCGCTGGGGTCCTCTGGGAAGCATTTAAAGTCCAAGAACAAAATATGAGAGGGGTCCAAGGGGAATTAATATTTATAGACCTGCTTGTATCTTGTCCCCCAACTGAACAATATAGTAACACACAAAAGATACCAAGGGTCTTTAAACAGTCCTATAGTTAACACTCAATTGTGGTGTCCAGACAGAGCATACCAAAAGGTTATCAGAAAAGTTCCAAAGGAGAGAAAAATGAGGGAACAGAGAGAAAAAATAGTAAAAGAATTCCCATCAGCCCACCCATTGGCGGAACTTCATCATCTGGGTTTTTTTAAATGAAAACTGGTATCCGCTAGACACCTCATCAGAGTGTTTCTTGAGGATTGCTAGTAACGGATCCTCCAGTGAGACCAATAGCCAATAGGTGAAATTAGTAGGCTGAAGGGGCAAGTTGCAGTGCTCATAAAGTGTGGAAAGAATGAGAGAAAATGGTGATGATTCTAAAAATACCTGTTTTGATGTCTAAGGATACTTTATTGGATGTGACCATCAAAACGGCATGATTAAAAACAGAGTGAAGATAGTATGTAAGGAACTACTACCCATCATAGTTTTAAATTGGTCGACATGTTTCAGCCTCAACAGGCTTTCATCAGGACCTATGATGCGCACTACTGCAACAATTACCACAAACTGTGATGAACAATTTTGATTATGTCGACCTACCAGTATTTGTAACTTGGAAGCAGTCTCATATCATAATATCATGAACTCTCCTGAGGAAAAAGGAAACAGAAAATACACAGAACAGAGCCAGTATCAAAATAATGAAAAAGCATCTGATGTGTTGTGCTAGGTGTCTCAAAATATGGTATATTACACTCACTCATATATGAAGGGGAGAAGACCTCACCTCGCCTGGCGCTCGCTCAGGACAAAAGAGGCCACGCTCTGGATCAGGGTAAAAACATGAAAAAATATATAACATGTATACATTTAGCCAAAATGTGCTTAATCTATTTGTAATTAATGTGACTCCAAATTGAAGGTGACATAAGGCAGAACTACAGAGCCAATGGTGACCCAAGTACTCTTTTGTAATTTGAAAAGATCACATGTGCTTCTCCAAACCTCTCTAGAAAACCATTAACTCTCAAAGAATATATCTAAACGAGATGTGTATATCAGACACAAGTAATAAAGTCCAGAGTTTTGCAGAAAGCACATCTCGTGAACATAGTACTGAGTTCTGAATGAATAGAGATTTAAAGCCCAAAACGACAGAGCCTTCACTCAACTTTCCGTCGCTGCCTCGGTCTGGCATCTGAGCCGAGGGGAAGGTAGCGAGACTGTTTTAAGCTGTGGGTTATAACGACCATATGCGGACCAGAATGGGAACCCTCCATGTTTTTCTGCGATGCAGCGATTGGTTTGTCTTGCACACCGGAAACTGGAAGTGTGAGGCCCGTGGTTACATAAGGAGACCACGGGGTGGAAACGGACCAGTATGTAAGCCCGCTGTTCAGTCTAGACAGCGGACCAGTGAGGAAAACCTCCAGTTTTCCGTGGATGTGCACCGATAGGTTGATGGCATAAACCGGAAACCGGAAATATCGAGCACATACATCGTTGTCTCGTCTAAGGGACAAGGAGCAGAAGTAGGCCTATTTGAAAATGCCATTCTGATTGGATGCCCTGTCCAAAACCGGAAACCAGATGTCAGTCCATAAATTGTTGAAATCGTAGCGAGGTGCACACATATTGTCATTCAAATGTTGCGCGTGACTTTTAAACCACCCGCAGATGTAAATATAATTTAGAAAAGACTAACCCGTAGTGGGGTTTTCAGAAATGGACACCCTCTCTTGCATGTTTTAGCAGCTGCTGTTATGATTGGTTCCTACAGACAGCCGGAAACCAGAAGTAAGAGCCGAAAGGCGAAAGCAGGAAAAAGGGGGGGGGGGGGAAGAGAAGGGAAACTCTAACCCATGCATCCCCAGGAGTGTTTTTAGTTTATTTTTTAATTGATTTATTAATTCCTGATTTTTATACATGCATACAGAACTGGAGAATGTATCATGTTAAACAGTCTGTCTGGATATGAACATGTACGTTATGAATTAATATCTAATCAGGATAATGTCGCTCCTGATGGGCTGAATTCATCCATAGCACCGATGACCGCTAGAAGAAAGAAAGACGTCCACTGCGGTTTGTCATAAATTGTTATAACTGAAACCACGGTATGTCATCATTCAACCCCTCGGTATCACATTTAAGTTTAAAAATCCATTTTTGTTCCTTTCTGAACAAAAATTGGGAGATGTCACTCACATGTGGGGGTATGAATGGCTGTTCCAATACTAGCCATTCTAAGTCTTCAGCAGAGTGTTTCATTGTGAGAAAATGATTGGTCATCCGGGTTGCTTGTTTGTTGCGCCTGATGGTACTTTTATGTTCCTGTATTCTTAATTTAACCTTTCTTGTCGTCATGCCTATATAGCGAAGGGCACAGGGGCAGGTGATCTGATAGATAACCTTTTCGCTATTGCAGTTCGTGTGTCGTTTCAACACCCAGGGGCGTAGTGTGCCAATTTCTACTGATAGTGTTTTTCTAGTCTGTGGGCACACAGAACAATTACCACATGGGTGGTGTCCTTGAACAGGAGGAAGGTTCCACAATGTGGTTGTGGTGTCATGGGTAATGTGTCTTGGTCTAGTGTGAACAAGTTCATCTCTCAGATTGGCACTTCTTTTAAAAGAGAAGAGTGGCAAGGGAATATTTTCACCTGCAGTGTTCAGAATACGCCAATTGTGTCTGATGATCTTCTGAATCGTCGTGGAGGCAGTGCTGAAAGTCGTGACTCAAGCTAGTCTATCGAGAGGAGGTTTTTCCACAGGTGGTGTGAGTAATGCCTCTCGATGATTATTAGAGGCCCTCTTGCAAGATTTTTGGATCAGATCACTCGGATAAAGTCGTTGCTTGAGTTTGTTGGATAAGTCTCCAGCTTGGATTCGAAAGTCAGATTTCTCAGAGCAATTTCTTCGAACCCTGAGAAATTGCCCGAAAGGTAAGTTCTCTCGCAAAGAACAAGGATGATGACTGTTGAACCTGAGTAATGAATTCCAAGACATTGGTATCCGATACAGGCTGCTTGTGAGGTGTCCTTCTTTTGGAATCACCAAAAGATCCAGAAACGGAAGTTCCGTTTTGCTGTATTCCACAGTGAATCTAAGGAATTGATTTTGATTGTTCAGCCAAGTTTGAAAGGCAAGTATCGACTGACTGTCTCCACGCCATACCACCAAGATGTCATCTATGTACCTCTTCCACAACACCGTTTGATGGTAATACGGATTGTTGTGGTTGAGGACATGATGAGTCTCGAAACGGTGGACATATAAATTGGCCAGACTCGGCGCAAATTTACTGCCCATCGATGTTCCTGATGTCTGCAAATAAGTTGAGTCTTCAAAACTGAAGAAATTCTCAGTCATGGCAATCCTTGCAAGTTCCATAATGAAATGGATGGGTGTTATACTCTCATGAGAAGTGTTTTCTAGGAGTTCTTGCACGGCCTGTAGAGTTTCTGCTTGCGGTATACATGTGTATAGCGAGTCTACATCGAAACTGACAAGAATGTCAGACTCGGTGTTGAACTCGACATCAGGTAGTAATCGGAGGTCATCTTTGGTGTCCTGGAGGTAAGTTGGCATGGTTTTCACAAGAGGTCTCAAGAAGACATCTACAAAGGACGACAGGGGTTCAAGGAGAGATCCGATCCCTGAGATGATCGGTCGTCCTGGTGGTGGCCTGTCTGCTTTGTGAATTTTGGGCAGCGTATAAAAGTACGGAGTGACTGGATGTGATGTAACCAAGAATTTTGCCTCTTGTGATGTTATCCAGCCCTCCGCACTTGCTTCTTCTACTAAATTTTTAATTTCAGTGAGAAGCCTCATGGTGGGGTCCACAGATAAGAGTGAGTATGAGTTGGTATTGCTTAACTGCCTAAGACACTCGGCCCAATAAGAGGTGGTGTCTTGGATGACTATCGCGCCACCCTTATCGGCCGGTTTGATAGTAATGTTTGTATCATTTGACAAGGTTTCCAGTGCTAGTCTCTCCCTTCTCGATAAATTTTGAAAATTGACGGTTTTTGACAGATTAAGAGATTCTATCTCATGTACCACAGCAGTTTCAAAAGCGCCTACTTTTGATGGTACCTGTTGAAGAAGGGGAATGAAGGTGGATTTTGTTTTGAGGCCTGTGTTGGTGTCTGTACTAGATTGTGTTTGGTTCTTTCTACTGTCTGCAAAGAAGAAGTGCAGTCGAACTTTGCGAAAGAATCTTTCAATTTCGCTCCGAAGTTGAAAAGCGTCTCCACTGTTTGTAGGTACAAAACCAAGGCCTTTGTTTAGTACTTGGTGTTCTTTGGGAGACAAAGTGCGCGAGCTCAAATTCACCACCAGGTCCTCATTGCTCCCTGGTGTAATAGTTACTGGCCTCGCTTGCTGCGGGTAATTGGTGGATCTTGTTCGTCTGCCCATTGTACTTGGTTCTGGCCTCTCCGTCTCCCCCTGTTCCAGCCACGGCCCTGCCCTAAAAAAGCTTGGCTGTCATAGTATTGGGGCTGCATAGTGTAGTGAGACATAGGAGGTGGAAATTGTGGATAGCCCCATGGGGTAGGTGGCCACCAGGGGCCTTGTTGATACATATTGCCTTGTCCAGTACGTCTACGATTTGGGCGATTGTATTGACCCCTTCCTCTCCACTGTGATGTTCCACTGCTATCAGAATTGGAAGAATCTGGATCGGAGGAGGTATTTAAAGTCGCCATTCGGGTATTTGTATAGGAGCGCAGGCTGGGCTTGTGAAGGACTTGCGAAGCAGAATCAACAAGCTAGCTGTGGATATCACTACACTTGAGCACAAATATGTTCATAACCCTGCCCTAGAAAAATTGCCCGCGATACGGGATCTGGTGTCAGAGCATAATGAAACTATTGACCAAGAGATGGCACACAGGTCTCGGCATAGCACCGCTCGCTACCATGGGGAAAGGGGAAGGCCCAGATGTTCCCTAGCTCAGAAGCTTGCTGCACCCAGCAGCCAGGACTATATCACTGAGATGTTAGATGGTGAGGGAGTAGCACACTTTAATAGTCCTAAAATTAGCAGGGTGGTGCTGGACTTCTACTCTGAATTGTACGGGGATCGAGCACAGGTGTTGGCAGCGTACATGAATGCCTAACTAGATGATATCACGCTGGGCTGGCTGTCAGATGCCCACTGTGAATATGTTACGCAGCCCTTTGATGTTGATGATGTAAAATTGGCTACAATGTCCCTCCTCACATGTAAGGCAGCAGGCCTGTATGGCCTCCCCAGTGAGTTCTATAAGGCCTATACCGACGACTTTCCACCCAGGCTCTTAGATGTCTTTGCGGAGGCTTATCACAAGGGAACACTCACCCCCAAGTTGAAAGAGGCACTTATTGTTATGCTCCTGAAACCAGATAAGGCTGCCATTAGGTATGTCTCTTACCGGCCTCTCACTATTATTAGCATTGATGCCAAAATATTGGCTAAAATGATAGCCAGCAGGGTCCAGCCACTCATTCCCAACTTGGTCCTTTCGGACTAGTCAGGCTTTGTTCCCGCCCGTTCAACAACGCATAATCTGCGCACTATCTTTGCCACATTGCATTATTTTAAGGTGGATTGTCAGGCCGTTGATGTGCTTTTTGACGCACCAAAGGCATTCAACTCACTGCTGTTTACTGTCCTCCTTAGAATAGGCTTGCCTCCTTTTTACCTTAAATGGATTCAACTATTGTATAATGCGCCTGCATAATAATCCACATTTATAATCCACATTTGTAAAGCGCACAATCACCCGTAAGGGTCTCTAGGCGCTGGGGGCCGTCGGGAAGATTAAGCGAGCTATTGCCCAGAGTCGCATGGTGCTGGGCTAACCTGCCGCCGGAGCCGGGAATCGAACCCTGATCCCCAGATTCCAGCGTCAGTCGCCCTGGCCGCGGCGCCACACCTCTCCCACCTGTAAACGACTGGGTCTCTGATACTATCCCCATCAAACGTGGCACGCAGCAGAGATGCCCCCTGTCGCCGATGCTCTTTGCATTGCGTTAGAGCCATTGACTTGTAAGCTTTGCCAGCGCCATGTACAGGCAGCATTGCGTTTTAGACAGAGGCCCCTGGTGGTCTCGTTGTATGCCAGTGATATGCTGCTGTAGGTCTGGGAGCCTTCAATGTACCTCCTGGAACTGCTGCGTGAATACGTCAAGTTCGAGATATACTCAGGTGCTGGTATAAATTGGGTGAAATCAACGGTGTTTCTGATAAAGGCTGGTACACATGAGGTGGACCTGGATTTCCCACTCACATGGTCAACTGACCCTCTGAAGTATTTAGGGATCTGGCTGCTTAGAGATCCCGACGTTGTGATCTCAATGAACTATGGCCATGTCATCGCTAAGATCTCTGCTCAGACAGCATGGTGGGCCAAATTACTGCTCTCCCTAGCGAATCGGATTGTAGTCCTCAAGATGACGATATTGCCCAAATTGCTCTATCTGTTTGTCAATATTCCCATCTGACTTAATATTGCATTGTTTAATACGCTACAGTCAATACTACTGGCCTTTGTCTGGGGTGGCAAGAAGCCTAGATGTAGTTGTGATGTGTTGGTGCTACCATTCAAGCGGGGTGGCTTTGAAGCACCTAACATGTGGCTCCACTACCTGTGCGTGCAGGCTCAGTTTGCGCATTATTGGTACTTCCCTCAGCAATTCCAGCCACATGCTGCAATTGACGTGGATGCTGTATTTCCGATGTCGCTTGTGGCGGCTGCCTTGTACGGTGGGGGGGAGGGCCCTGGATCAAAATTAACCCTGCTCTCTGCACGGCATGGGCGTGGAAGATGCTTGCAGCATAGGCGCAGTTGCACTATCTTTTTGCCCCAGAGCTGCCGCTTGCGGGGCATCCAGATATCTCTGCGGCACAGGAGCCGGCTGCTTTGAAAACATTAGGAGCGGCGGGTATTGCACAACTGTGTAATCTATAGTTCCAAAAGCAAAGCGGTGAGCACAAAAAAAGTGTGCACTATAGTCACAGTTCAGTACTTTTCTTTAAAGTTTCCAAAGAAAAGGCTCAACTCTCCGTAGCCCTCTGCTCCTGGCCACAATCCTCAAAATGAAATCACAAAAATGGAAAGGAACCTCTTATAGTGATAGAGCAAGGCTTCGTACATAAAGAAACTTGCTCGGATTCAATCCTCTTGAATAATATGTAATAATGTAACCAACATGTTTGTGAATACTAATAATTGCATTACTCAACATTAACTTCATTTAGGGGGAGCTTTTAAATGTGCTCTACTAACCAGTAATCCGAGTGGGATAATATGGCTGCCGAAAACACGGGAATCTTCTGCGCATGCGTCTACTGCATGTACGTAGTATGAAGTCTTTCGCTTTAGTGGGAAATCTTTGCAGCTGCGCTGTAGAATTAAAAATGGCCGCTTTGAATCTCACATGCTAATGCATATGCTATGCGTAAACTAAACCTTGCATGTCTTACTAAACTGCTAAGTCAATAGTTAAAATAAATTAAGTGAATTAGAGTAGGATTAAGTGGTATACAGTGCATTAAATTTTAGTATTCTAACATGTTTTTCTTTGATTTTGTTATTAGTTTGTATTTGGGCCTGGAGGGTGACTGAAATCTCCATCTTGACTGAATGCGCAAGCGCGCTGGACACTGTCAAACTCTGTACTATGACATTGAAACCCAGCCAAGGACACTATAACCAGAGAAGCGCCTGAGAACACCACCTCTTGACCTGGAGAGGGGAAGGAGAAGAAGTCAAATTTTGTATACATTGTAAAAGAAATTAACATGAAATGCGGTTGGGAATAAAGCATGGGAAAGTGAAATTAAGTGGCGGGAATATAGAACAATGAACCTAAGAAAATGATATTACATTAGTATAATGTGATGACCTCTCCCCATCCCATTGCCGAATCACATGTAGGGGATTCACGAATATTGAAACATTGGGGGGTGGTACATACACTGAGAATAGTTTAACTAAGGTAGGCTCACTCAGTTAGTTTGTCAGACTTGTCACCGACCTGTCACCAGCCCATCATTGCTGCAGAAGACGGCGGAGGCCACAAAGGTCAGAGATGCTGAAGAACCGAGAAAGGAGAGACGGAGAGAAAGAAAAGCCGGAGAGATCGCTGAGGGAGAAGAATCTGTCCATCCAGAAGGGGGTAGAACCGAGGAGAGTAACACCAGAGAGGGGTGTAACACCAGTGTTACACTTAGAAGAGTTTACCTGTCCTCTCCTGAACTTGTCCTGAACTATTGGCTCCTGATTATTTGGGAGTCCCTTTTCCAGCTCCATGGCCAGGGTTTGATCCTCACACCATTCTAGGTAAATATAAATCTGTGTGATATGTCCTTATACTGTTTTCCTTTTTCACCCTTCCTAGGTACCAATGTCATGAGATCTTACTAAGCCTTTATGTCTTCACTTAGATCATTATTTTCTCTTTAAAAGTTGGTGTTGTATTGGTATTTGATTCACAAAATCATTGTATAGATAAAGTTTTTAAAAACTCTCACAAGTCTGTGGTCATTAAAAAATAAAGGTAAATGTCATTTATACCTATTCTGCTAACAACCTGATGTATCGACCAGACGACAATTGAGAATTTAGGTGATAAGGTATTGGTAAGAAATGGTGTACAGGTATAATTCCCTATGAGGTAAATATAAGTCCTGATTACCAGCGTATGATTGCCAGCTTATTGTATGAATGTGTTATGGGCCCAGGTAAGTATGGTATTTTAGAATAAACACAAGCTGGTAATCTCGCTGCATCAGTATTTCTTGTAGCCTGGCTATGGTAAGGTTTTAGTTAAGATAGGTAGTTAGTTGTGTATTGGAATAATGATTTATGTATTAACCAAAACCTGCATTTATTGTTTTGTGTTGTCCAGAAATCCCTGGGGATGTTGAATAGTGGGTGGTAAACGAAAGCCACACTGCAGTGAGGTTACTGGCCTTGATGAAGAAAGTGTGGAAAGTTAGGTAGAACTTTAAGCACTAATTAGGGATTATTTTCTTGTATAAAAGTGAGAGTGACTGGTAGCAAAGGTGTTCGCTGGTGAAACTTTAGTCTTATATCACCTAGAAAGGGTAATACTGAAGGAGTAACAGGTTCTTTGATGCTTGAGTGAAGAGTAAGCGGGTGAGGTTTTACTCATAGTGTATGAAGGGTAAGCGGGAAGTTTTAGTCGCAGTGGAAGAAATTGACTTTTCTTTGGAAATAGTCAATCAGGCACAGTAGCAAATGTTTTTACGTTGTTAATTAATGAAATGTGTAAGTAAAAGTGAAAGAAATTGAGTTTCGCATTACCTTTGCAAAAGAGGGGTCAGTTGCGGGGGCTGCACTGACGTCACTAAGAGCCGCGCTGGGATTGGTTGAGACTGCGGGCGTGTAGCTGAGGAAAATGTGTAAAGGAGGGGTGAGTACAGAAGAGTGAAACTGAAGTCACAGAAAAGTCGCGAAAGTATTGGTTAAAGAAAATAAGTAAACCAAACGTTGATTGGTCATCAGAATAAAAGACGCACTGATATTGGAAAACATTAGTGAAGAAGTAAACAAAGTAATTAATCACCAACATAGAAGTTTCGGTGTTAATAGACAGTGGGGATCGCATGTGGGGTGTAGATCCTACTATAATAGTGACCCGTCCAGACAGAAGATTTATAGTTTTTGCCCACAAGCAGTACATTAGAGGGAATCCAAACACAATGTACGGAGGGAATAATATAATGTCATTTATGCAGAAAATTTTAAATTATTTGAAAACTGAAAAACCAATTAAAACTAGAGAAGGGATTATTATCCCTCCCCTGAAAACACCTGTATCATACATGATGATAGAAAGAGGTTACCACACCTGTGTATGGTTAGAAAATTGGATAGAATACACAAAAGGTGGTGGAGTATTAGCATTCCCTGAGTATGGAACATTTAATGGAAGAGTTTTACAAAATTTATGACTGCGCATGAATGAGTTAGAGCCAAGTCCCAGATTAACTCAATATGAAGCTTTCGAAGAGTGGGAGACTGAAGCATTTGAGCGAGACAGAACACGATGTAGTTGTTACATAAGTACATTTTATGCCAGATTTCCTCATGAGACCCAAGACAATCAGATGAAACAATGGAGACACGCCATGGTGGTGGAAGGATTATATCCCGTAATGACAACAGAAGAAACGACAGGAAGCAAATGTACAGAGAAAACAAATCATATAGTAACTGGTAGTGGAGATTCAGAAGATTATTTTGAAGATATTTTAATGAAAAATCCTCCACCTGATCAGCGAGAATTAAACAGAATTACTTCTAGTGCCCCGCTTCTGAAAACACTTTTGGTTCCGCAGGTTGTACATAAGACTAAAATGGAAAAGGTACTTCAAGAGAAGGAAAGAGAAGCGATAAATAAAAATAGAATTGAATTAATTCAGAAAATAACCCTGTTAAATGCAAGTCCTGAAGCACTAACGATACCAGTGACTGTAGGTCCAGTTGTTCCCTTATACAGGGATAAGCAAAACTGTCCTAAAACACCTGTTCTGACTACACCGATCACACAACCCAGAAAAGAAAAGCTTATAATAGATGATCAGGCAAGTGAGTGTGAATCGATAATTTCTCTAATGGATTTGCCAATAAGAGAGCCAATAAATTATACATTCTGAAAATCAACACCCGGATGCTCAAAAGAGCTACAGATTGAAACCTCAACAGGCACAAACAGTGCCACGGTAGTAACCCCGGAAGAAGTAAAAAAGATGGACATGAGAAATAGAGAAGCTAAAAACGAAGCCAAAAGTATTAGATATATTTAAATTGCGAGTAGAATTGGAAGACATGACAGCTGGAAATGTAGGGATAGAAAGATTAAATACTTTCAGTGAAGAAGAGTTGTTATTCATCTGCAAAAGTATCACCCGAAATACAAAAATATTTCATGAAAAATGTATGAATCTGGCTTCATAAATGGCAATCGACATAGGTAAATCCAAAGTATTGCAGGAACCATATAGAGCAGTGTTGTGGGGATTCTGCTCATACACAGAACTGTGCACAGAGACCCAGGAACTTAGTGAATTGTAGTGTACCAAAAAACTCACCTCAGTACCCAGAACCCCTAACCAACTAGCATCAGTGTCTCATTAGCTCTCCGTCCTATAGCGAAGCTACCAATGATTAGACAACCCAGAACATTCGACTTCGGGTACTCACAGGAATGGTGGGAATTAAGAACACTCTTTCGTTTTTATTCTCATACCAGTCCACAATGTAAGTAATTAGAGACACAGAAACGTTTAAAATGTTTATTTTAACGACGTGCTCTAAGATGCAGTATTTAAGCAGGAATATAATTAAACATAATACAATCAGCATTGTTACAGCTCCATAAAACACAAAGGGAGAAATCATATTATAATGATAGTGGAAACACGTCCTATAGCGCCTTGTGAACCACCCTCCGCTGCTAGGAACTAGGTTTTATAATAATAATAGAAGGTCTCTTAGGCTTGAATGGGGAACCCCATACTTCCAAGATCAGCAGAAGTGAATCACACCAGGATCAGCAAAGTTCTCTCTCTCTCAGGAAAAGGATTTTCTCCAAGTGTCCAAATCATGCATGCAGTGTAATATTGAAGGCGCTAGAATTTCAGTTAGCTGCAGCTGTGTTCATGTTGTGTCTAGAGTGGGGTCCGATCAACCTGAATAACAGCCTACATTGTTATCGTGACCTTGAAGGCTTCTGCACACAGTGTACAGATTGAGGTCGCGATGTAAGTCTAGGGATGTTAAAAACAAGCCATTCTCATGCGCGGAAAAATCAAGCTGTCTAACTCACAACAACAGTTACATGTAGTGTTGTATGCAAAAGCTGCAAAGTGGCAAAATTGTGTTTAACTTCTAATAAGCTTATGCTAACTTAGCAATGTGTGAAGCAAGGCCCTGGCTTTACTACACCCTCCCCTGATCGGAACACGTACAAGAAGGGAGGCGGCAATTTGGGAACGCAGAGTTCAAGTTTGATTGAGACAGAACCAAGTTCAAAATTTGCCAAAATGGATACTTGGAAGTAGAAATTCCGATGTAGCAAAGAAAAAACCAAACACCCACTGCCAATCACGGTAATGGAAAAATAGGGAAAAGAATGTGAGTACAGTACGCGTTGATGCTGGACATATGCCAATTCAATCCATCAGCATATAGGCACAGCCTCCAATAGGAAGTCATTGTTATCATCACAAAATAATTCAGATATCCAATGTAATAACGTGAAGGAATATACATGTTCTTCGATAGCCGGAGCCTCTAGCACCATCAGAGGACAACTCGGGTGTTCTTCGATATAACTGAGTGCCAGAAAGTCATGTGCATGTTCCAATTGCCTATGACTCCATGCACCGCCGCACAGGCCATAATGTGGCCCAAAAAAATTCCAACTCATGAGCTACTAAGGAACTCATTAGTTGATCATAATCTGGGTTTGAGACACCGTTTTGCAGAGACACAAATCCAGAGCCCATTCAAAACTACAATCCAGGCAATGGAAAACAGGCTGAACACATGTAAATTAGGAAAACCGTAAAGATAATCTAAATGCTACACTCAAGGTGGCGAGAGATAGCGTTCCATAGTATTCAAGCATCCGGTTGCGAAGCTGGAGTAGCCGCAACATGTTGTTGTCTGACACAGATTGTGCAGCCATTTTTGAGCAAGCAAATCAACAGCAGTACATTGGCAGCCAAGGCGAGAATTAATGGTAAACCACTGAAGATGCTGGAAAAAATAGAATGAAAAAAAGCCGGTATCACACCAAATATAGTTTGGAATGAAGTCACAAGGCCAGAGCTCACCACTTTAAAGAAATGTGCCAAGTCTGTGGTGGAAAAGGCATTGAATATAGTGTGAACCAAAGCATCGAAATGCAGGGGGAGATCAGTATTTAAAAGGGCATGCACCTCAGTGCGGGTGTTTGCCACGTGAAGGACACATGTTTCACGGGAAGAAGTAAGGGCAACTTCTTTCTGGGACAATAGAGCCCTTATTCGACTCATCTGGTTGAACTCTGCTTTCAAGGTCGGGATGTAAGGCCAGATGGACACATCGAGCTTCCCATGCGGAGGCAGAAACAGCACATTTTTATAGCAGACTACACGTTGGGAGACGGTCACAACCTACAAAACCCCTGCCAGCGTACTGCAGCAATCTTCATTATTTAAAAGTAAATAGCTACCGTTAGCTAGCAACGTGAATGTTGGTGTTATAGCTGGGACTGGATTACCCTTTAAAATGCAGGCTAAATTCGGAGCTTGCGTGTTACACGAGCCGTGCAATTGTATGTTCTTGCAAACCAGTGGGTGATCAGGTGTAGAAGTGCACTCTTCTCCCTTTAAATAAACCTCTTTACCCTCCCACAGGCATCTATAGGTAAATGGCAGAGACCAAACTTCATGGAGATAGGCACCTCCCAATGGTTCATATCACCCTATGGCATAGTATTTCATGCATGAACTGAATTTAAACAGGGGAAAGGGCAGTGTTATTAACCCATGAATGAGCCATACTGCTGAATTAGATTCGGCAACAGAAAAAGGTAAAGGTTCCAACTTTTCAATATGCAAAAGTGAATATGCAGCATCCTTCATAGACATAATTTGTTGTTTTTCAGTCAAATTAAACGGTAAAAATAGAGAAGAGGTATTTATGTAGTCACATGTAACTTTTCCAGATTTTAAGGTTTGTAAAGTCCAAGCAAACTGCATAATGGAACGTAATTGATTTTTACCATGGTACAAAACACACACTTCATCCTGTACAATATCAACAACAGATGAAACAATATTATCTAATGTGTAAATTTGGGAAGAAAGGGTATTAATGCTATTATCAACAACTGCAAGCACTTTTTCTAAATTAGCCTAATCAATAGCTCTTAATCTAGAAGCAGCTTCAATTTGAGACAGCTTCCAAACTTCGTTGTAAATAGCATATATCCATCTTTTCGACATGCCTCCTACAGGGCCTTTAACAAAGTCATTCAAATCAACATCGTCAGTCAATTTGGACAAATGAAGTTTAACTGACGCTAAAGTGGAATGTGTAAGCCAGTTCTGACATAACTTGCCTACTGAATAGGTAGTAACAGAATGGTCTCTTTCAAACGGGGATCCGCCCAAACCTGTGTATAGCCAGGGGCCAGACCAAAAAAACGATGTTGCTATGAATTTGAACTTTTTTGCCATAATAAACAACCTTGGGGATCCAAGCTAGAAATATTAAAAGAGGAATTTTGTAACAGGGACTGCAATGCATCAATGGACCTTTCGGTGTGAATGTACCATGTATGGTATTCCCCTAAATCAGGAATGGAAGGAGCATTTCATTTTTTGGACCTAGCCAATCCAAAGCAAGTGGTTTGTGAAATAGAGGAATTCAAATACAATATATGGTTAGGGATGAGACATGCACAATGCAAAGCCTCAGTGCCTTGCACTTGCCAGCTTTTAGAACCCCAAACAGATTTAAGATCAATAGTATCTTTCCTCAGCTCATAGCCCCCTAAAGCTAATTGATTGATAAAGAACTTTGAAAACAGTGATTTAGTGTGGGTGAGTCTAACTTTGGAAGAGGACTTAGCAGTCATCTTAAAATAAAAGGGGTCAGGATTGGATTGATTAAAATCAGTAAAATAAGTCAACTTTTTCAAAAGAGTTTTGGAGCTGCCTTCAGTGGGAGCTGGATAATGTTCCCACTGTGTATAATTTACCACGTCTAAATGTGTTTGCTTTATGCAGAAAATGATAGCCAATTATGCAGACTTATTCTGCTATCAACATTATGGCAAAGTCAAAATACAAATCTTCAGCATCAAAAGCAGCATAATATTTCAAATAAGAAAAAAGAGCCTCTACGGCTTGGACATCCCAATCACCAGAGCGTATGTTTTGTTTTACAACATCCCCCATTGAAACACAAATTACATTGGGGACATTTATAACCTCTGTAGGGCCGTGGATTTGAAATTTAACAGCATCCCACACAATCCCATCTAATACAGGCCAAGCTGTGATGTTGACAAAAGTCTGGTGCCTCTTCATGATGTGGTGTGAGAAGTGGGGTGCCAAAGTTCCATCAATTAACCTATTGTTCTTTAACATAATGTCCATTTACCAGACAAAAAAAATACAACAACAAATCCAATTGACATGAATAAAAAAAGTGAAAATAGCACTAGCCAAATGTAAGTCCATGGGGGTATCAAATTTTTTTTTTTAAACCAGACGGCAAAAATAGAAACTTTTGATGGGGACTTTGATGTTGTAGAGTCATTGTCAAATGAAAAGCATGACTGGTTGACTGCACTTGTTTGCACACCAGGAAACTACACATCTGTTGGGTAAGTATACTTAGTTACATATTGGTATCCCCAGCCGGTGGATTCAATAAAGGATTAGTAAATGTATGCATCTCGATGGCAATGTCAGGCCTGTTGTTATTTGCCCGTGCCAAAACAGAAATTCTCAGCATCGCTGGACAAGAGACTGCTCGTGTCATACTATGAAGAATCGGCCACTCGTTGTAATTTGACATTGTCAATGGAGATGTACCTGTTATCCTTGCGACCAGGAAGTGGAAGTAAAATGGTTCCCTGCACTCCAAGCACAGGAACTGGTGCACAATATGAGGGGCCAAACACCTTCTTGTTCTCCACCTTCTCACGGACCAGGTCACCGACTCGGGGTAGCCAGCCAACTACTGTAATCTGAAGTGTAGCATCAGTTGTGGAGGGCAAGTGTTCCTTTGCAAGACTGTCACAAGTCTTTTGTAGGTTCTGTAATACAGCAGAATGATCATCTATGTCAAAGGGTGCGGCAGACGCTGCCATGTCTAGACCCTCAAGGTCCGGAACAAACATCTTTATGCCAAAGAGCATTTCATATGGGGTCCGCCCACCCAGAGACCTTCTAGGGAGATTATTAAGTGCACGTTGAATGCTATATCGATGGGCCAGCAAGTTCCTGCCAGTACCTAAAACCCTAGCTGTCAAGGATTGCTTTAAGTCATGGTTAATTCGCTCCACTACGCTATTACCCTCAGGTCTGTATGGAGACGAAAATTTGACCTGGACCCCCAATGAACCCATGGCATCCTTGTACGCCTTAGAGACGAACGCTGGACCCTGGTCCTAATGAAGGATGCCACATGCTAAAATTCCCACAAAGACACGCAAATCCCTTGTGACAGTTCGGGCATCAGCATTTCGTTGTGGCCAGAGCCAAATAAAGCGTGTGCACGAATTCACTGCAACTAAGATGTACTTATACGCAGTATCTGAGGGGAAAAGACTGCAGTGATCTAAATAAACACACCCAAGTGGTTTATTAGATATGTACAACTGTGTCTGTGGCAGACGCGCAGCCGTTGAAGGTTTGATCTGCTGGCAAATGTCACAAGTAAGGACAGTCAGTCAAATATACTTTTATTTGATTTCATTAAAAAAATCATAAAAGGGTGGGAAAACCACCATAGGTAAAACATGCACAAGTAAGGACATAATCATGTTTGTACAATCCGCGCCACCAGTAACGCTGCTGTAAGATAGAGACAGTCGCTGAAACGCCAGCATGTGCCGAGGCCATACCCTTGTGAGCGGCTATTATCAAGGTTTGCCTGCGGTCCACGTTGGGAATCAATCTGTCACCAACATCGTTAATTGTCACATAGGGAACTTTATCAGGACTTAAATGATAAGAGTATTTAGAAGGGAAAGCTCTAGGGTAATTACCTCCCTTCTCTGTTGCAGCAATGGCTGTCAAGATGTCATCATCAATCTTATTTTTGGAACGTGTAACTGCTGCTACTACATATGTTGCTACTGCTGTCTTTGCTGCTTCATCAGAAAGACAGTTACCAACAGCATGTACTCCTATGTGCTGATGACCACGAGTATGAATTACAAACACGAGAAGCAGACATTCTTTAAGCACTGCCACTCAAACCCATAGCATTTTGTTTTTGATTGTGCTACCTTTGGAATCACCATATTCATTCTGAGTCCAAAAGAATAAATTTGTCATTGTTAGACTGAACACAGTAGTAAGAGTCACTTACGATTAGAGTAGTCACACAAGATCAGCTTACTCCAGTGCAAGCACCAGAGCACGTAGCTCTGCCATCTGGGCAGTACAGTCCCCTTCTGTCTGTGTATCCATGAGATCGGACTTGAACTTTCCATTCACCATGGTACCAACCACTATTGCTCCGGCTGGCCAATAAGCATGCTTTGAACCTGTCCCCAGTTGCGCCGCCCCGGCAGTGTAAATGATAGAATTGAAATCCTCCAGTGGGTGCAAGGTCAGAGGAGCCGGATGAACGAATTCATACTGTAAGTACTCCTGAGTTTGCAAAGAGGTATCAAAAATAAACGTGACATTCGGAGATGTCAAGGATGCAAAGCTTTCAAATTTGGTACACTGGCTTTTGTCACTGCCTCTAAGGCAGGATACGGTGTAACAACCAACATGCGTTTCCCCTGCGACAGCGCTCTCTCTTTCAGAATCGCCATCTGCACTGCAGTGAAAACTTTCTCGAAAGAGGAAAATCTCATTTTAGCCGAAGTGCACAAGTGTGACTTGTAAGCGATAGGGACTGTGTCTCTTTCATTAAACATCAGGTACGTGAAACTAACCGCGCCTGGCACAACTCCAATTGTTCAAGGATCTCTGCCACGGGAGCTTTCGCGTCATGCCGCATGGTATATTGGGGTTGAGGCTGTGGCATAGACCGCAATGGAATCTCATGTCTGTGCAAAAGTTTGTCCCATCCACATTATGGGGCTCATTATGATGGAGGATTTTCCGCATCCTCCGGGCCGGCGGAAGCCATCGCCGGCCCGGAGGATGCGGAAAATCCTCTGCGGACCCACCAAAGACCCACCGCCACATTAGGATGGCTGGTGGGTCCTGGTTTCAGTCCGCCGCTTTCCCGCCGCGGTTGACTTACAACCGCGGCGGATAAGCTGTAACATGGCTGGCGGTGTCTATCAGACAGCCATATTAGGATGGAGTAAAAAGTATGCTTTTCCACGGCGGCTTTTCCGCCGTGGAAAAGCATACGGACCTTCACTTCGGGGGCCCGTTGCGGGCCCCCTGGGTGAAGGGGGGTGGGGGGTGCACATGGGGGGTACCTATGGTACCCCCCTGCATTTGCGTGAACAAAGCGGCAGGCACCGCGCGGTGCCTGCCGCTTTGTGCACGCAAATGCTGTGCATGCATTTTTAACATTGCGGCGGGTGCAGCTTGAAGCTCCACCCGCCGCAATGTTAAAAATAGAGGATGTGACCGCCACCCTGGCGGTCACCTCCTAATCTGTATGGAGGGACCACCGCTGCCCCTGCGGACGGTCCCTCCTACTCTATGATGGCGGACGGACTCAAGTCCGTCCGCCATCATAATCGGCCCCTGAGTACGGTACAACGCCGGTGCAAGCACCTTAGCCCACTCTTCTGCAAAATTCAGCGCCTGCTTTTTCGGCACAGTGTGTGTGAAACTAGGTAGGATTACCTCCTTCCCTCTCAGAGCAGCCAGAATGAAAGGTGGGGGCCAGTCTTCCTCTGCTAACAAAATGTCACACGTAGAGGTCAGATTTTCCCCAAAAATCCCTTTTATTTTACACTGTATGTCACCTTCAATTAAAAAGACTATCTCATATAGTCTGTCAGGGGGAGCCACTCTAGTGTCAGCTGTTTCGACAGTGATGAGCGTGTCAGTTGCTTTCGCCTTCAGATACGGACGCAGTTCTTGTCGCACTACTGTAACCTCTGCTGCGCTGTCTAGCAGCGTCAGTGCCAATGTCAGGTTCCGAAACTATGTTCTCACTATCAGTGGCATACCTTGTGGTCAAAGGGACAACTTCCTTTTTCAGAAACTGGGGGCGTTGATGCTGAAAGTCGTCCTGCTTACCTTTACCAGCCGTCTGGCGGGGCTGCCCACGTCCTTGTGGGACACCCCGGCCTCTGCCGCTTTCTCCTCCACCGGTTTGTGGGACCGATGTTTCCTGCAAAGAATGAGGAGAACGTTGATCAGGAACCTGAAAATGATCAGGTGACTTAATACTAGCGCGGTCGTGCAAATCATATGTGCGCTCAGTGGACACAGGTATTGGTGATGCAGGACGTGACCCCTGTTTTTGTTGCTGCTTCCACTGTTATTTACTTTTCCAATTCTGTTTTGGAAAAACTGGACGGTCGTCTTTATTAGACTTAGCCATCTGAGTTTGCGGTTGTGCTGCTGTCTTAGCAAAAGGCTTAACACCCAAACTAATGTGGCCAATGGTCTTTTAGGCCTCCACAATGATTTTCGGTAACTGCCGGGGTTTATTGGCATCGGGACATCGCGCAAAGAATTAGACACTTGAAAGTTTACTGCATACCCCTTGACATTAGCGTGGATGAGATCGGAAACTACGTCAAGCACTCCAATGAGTCTCAGTCCAATTCAACTGCCACCTCCGGACCGTGTTGATCTTGGACAGGCTTGATCACGGAGGGCAGGACAGCCATGGATGGGGTGGCGAAGCGGCTAGCATAGACTGTCGCAAATACTTTACCCCAGGTCTCACAATCTGATACCTCTGGTTCTAAGTCTTTCTGCAAACTAATGGTTAGAATCCTGTGTTTCTCAACAGTAGTCGTATTAGGAAATACTGCTTCCAGTTGGTCAAATTTCTCTGCAAGCCAAAAAGGCTTATCATTCTTAACTTGGGGGTGCTTGCCTATAACCAAATTAACCATGAAGGGACTAATTGTAATCCCGGACGGTCCAACTGATGTGCCACATTACCAGGAAGCCCCACCTGGATATTGCGGGAAACATATTGCACTAAAACCTGATGCACTCCGACGATGGAGGCATAGAGTATACGTAACTCAGCTACAGTGACTGTTAGATAACACAGATGCAGTGTAAACCCAGCCAAAACATGTCAAGTACCCCAGAAATAGACAAGGGACCCAACCGAACCGCCGTTACAGAGTGGGGATGGGCGCCATTAAGCCAAACTTGATGCTGCCAAGCCGTAATCAGAATTTCCTGTGTGCTATATGGTGTATACACATTAGGCACAGCTGTGTGAGTGTAAACATGAAACGTACCACTATCCGCATTCACTGCAGGAAAGGTTACCCATGAGTAGAAAAGCTCAAATGAGTATGCTGCATCCGCCTTCACCACAAAAAGCACCGCCATGCCTTCCACGGGTGCCCCAAACGCCCGCAAATGATTGTGGACGGGCACCCGACTAAGCAGCACGATATCAATATCTCCCATCAGGACACAGTATAGAAAGACAATGCAAAAGAATTGTAGCACAAATGGGTTGGAATTCAAAGTATGAACCTTTTTTAAATATCAAGCTTGAATAAACCTATACTTAATCCATATAGGTAGGTTAATCCGTCACTACTGTCAACCGGAAACAGGAGCGAGGGTGTTGTGGACTGTTATAAGCACTACTCGAGAGTCTCAAATATAAGACCACAACGTTAGGTGCGCCATGTTGCAGGGATTCTGCTCATACACAGCACTGTGCACAGAGACCCAGGACCTCAGTGAATTGTGGTGTACCAAAAAACTCACCTCAGTACCCAGAACCCCTAAACGACTAGCATCAGTGTCTCATTAGCTCTCCGTCCTATAGCGAAGCTACCGATGATTAGAAAACCCAGAACATGCGACTTCGGGAAATAGTGGGAATTAAGAACACTCTTTCGTTTCATTCTCATACCAGTCCACAACGTGAGTAATTAAAGACACTGAAAAGTTTAAAATGTTTATTTTAAAACCATGCTCAAAGATGCAATATTTTTGCTAACATAAGCAGGCATATGATTAAAAATAATACGATCAGCATTGTTTGTTACAATTCCATAAAACACAAAGGGAGAAATCATATTATAATGATAATGGAAACAGGTCCTATAGTGCCTTGTGAACCACCCTCCCCTGCTAGGAACTAGGTTTTATAATAATAATAGGTCTCTTAGGCTTGAATGGGGAACCCCATACATCCAAGATCAGCAGAAGTAAATAACATCAGTATCAGAAAAGCTCTCTCTCTCTCTCTGGAATAAGATTTTCTCCAAGTGCCCTAATCATGCATGTAGTGCAATATTAAGGGCACTAGAATTGCAGTTAGGTGCAGCTGTGTTCATGTTGTGTCTAGAGCGGGTTCCGATCAACATGAATAACAGCCTACATTGTTATGGTGACTCTGAAGGCTTCTGCACACAGTGTACAGATTGAGGTCGCGATGTAAGTCCAGGGATGTTAAAAACAAGATGTTCTCATGCGTGGAAAAATCAAGCTGCCCTCACAACAACAGTTACTTGTAGTGTTGTGTGCAAAAGCTGCAAAGTGGCAAAATGGTCTTTAACTTCTAATAAGCTTATGCTAACAGAGCAATGTGGGCAAGCAAGGCCCTGGCTTCACTACAGCAGAATTCTCTGACAAAGATTTCGAAAACGTGAATGTGTCAGGTAGGAAATTACAGATAAGAGAATTATTGACATTGTTGCAAAAATGGTGAGATTTGGATAGATGGAAAGTTAGGTGGACAAAGAAAAAGGAAGAAGCACAGGCAAATCGATTGACATCTGAGTATTTAATGAAAGAAGCAGAAAAGGTGGAAAGGTTGTGCCCAATGACAGAAGTACCGGGAGGAGGTTATGTACATGTTCCATGGAACCCACAAGATATTTTATCATTTACAAATGATTTTCCAAAGCTTAGAGAAAAACCAGTAGAATGGTACAGACAAGTCGAAAGGTTTGTGAAAGTCTCAAAAGTTTTGTTGCAGGATTTAGATGGTTTATTTGACATTTTTGTTCCTGCTGATTTATGGGCAGAATGTAAAATTACAGTAGATTGGCCTAACGATGAGTACCCAAGAAATGCAAAAACAGGAGCCCCGTCAGAAGATGTAATGAAAAAATTTCATCAAGTAATCACTTACCTGAAAGGAAAAATTCCCCGAAAAGAAACTTATTGGATAAAAATAGACAGAACTACTCAAGAAAAAGATGAGTCAGTACATGCATATTATGAGAAGCTGTTACAGATGTTTAAGCAATACAGTGGGTTGCAAAAAACATTGAAAACAAGGACAAGACACATTTTGTATACCGTTTTGTGTCTGGGTTAAGGTTAGACATATCACAAATGATTAAACAAGCGAAGCCCATAGATAGAGTCCTTAAGTATGCCAAGTACTGTGGGGATGAGATCGACAAGAGACAAAATAATTTAGAAGTAATGGTAATGTGGGCTCAAGTTAAATTAGCAGAGCAGCAAGAACTAAAGCTAAGTAATCAGGCAGAAAACCCAGGAAAGGGGCATGGTCAAGGTGAAAATAGTGGGGGCAAACCAAGAGGGCGAATGAGCAAAGAAGAGGCTAAGAAAAGGTTTCTCTGTCACAGGTGCGGAAAATTGGGCATTGGAAAAAAGAGTGTAAACTTATACAGAATAATAATGTCCATAATCAAAATTTAAATCCCCAGATGGAGAATGAGGTGGTAATGAGGCAACCTCAGCATGTTATACAGAGTCAATTGCCACTTGCCCCTATGCCAGATTTTGTGAGTCAAGCCAAGTACAATGTGGACACCGGATTCCGGGAGGGAAGTGGTAAGAAAATTCTGTAACACCACAGTTTCTTTTGCAGGATTCATTTTTTGAGGCCGAACTACAATGACGGTGCCTGAGAGGGGAGGAAGGGGAATGCATACTTGGTGCATCCTTGCCGGTAGATCAGTCAGGTACATATATAGATTGTAAAGTTGAAGGAAATGACATCACCTTCTTATTGGAGACTGGTGCTACCCATTCTACAGTGAGAACAGCAGGCATCCCAAACCTACCCCTCTCAGGAGAAACGATCCAAGTAGTGGGCTTTCTAATAAACAAATTAGGACCCCAATTACCAAACCAATGGAGGTATGTATTGGCAACTTTAGAGAAATGCACAAGTTTGGTGTGTGTGACTCGAGTCCCGTAAACTTGCAAGGA
The DNA here is from genome assembly GCF_964261635.1 of Lissotriton helveticus. Classification (NCBI taxonomy): domain Eukaryota; kingdom Metazoa; phylum Chordata; class Amphibia; order Caudata; family Salamandridae; genus Lissotriton; species Lissotriton helveticus. The sequence continues at coordinate 790,988,756 of NC_136071.1, read as the reverse complement.
AGGGATTTATTGTGCAAAATGAACTGCACAATATTTTGCACACCGGATGGTGTTGCAATTTAAACTCCTGATGAAGATGGTGTATACAAAATCATGTTAGCTAAACCGGGAACAGAAGTGAATGACATGTTTTCTATGATGACACCAAATGAATTACCAGATGAGGTCCACACTACAGTAAATCCTGATGTGTGGGATTTCAGCGCAAAAGAAGTATTATTAATGGCAAATGTAGACCCAGTAAAAATAACCGTAAAAGAAGGTGCAGTTTATCCAAATACCCGACAATCCAAAATGAGCCCGGAAATTAAAGCTGGTGTTGCAGCAGAGATTGAACGATTGGTCGAGCAAGGCATACTAAAAGAAATAATGAGTAGCCCTTGTAATTCGCCTATAATTGTTTTAAAGAAACCTAACGGAAAATATAGGGTGGTCCAAGACTTGGGGAAAATTAACAAAACTGTCGTACCATGTTGTCCGATAGTGCCAAATCCAGCAGTAATCTTATATCAGATACCGTGGAACGCAGGATGGTTTACTGTAATTGATTTATGCCATGCCTTTTTCTCCATTCCATTGCATCCTGAAGCCAATTTTTATTTTCGGTCAAATTTGATGAGCATGTTTACATTTACAATCGTGTTTCACAAGGGTACACTGAAAGTCCTTTGATTTTCAATAGCAGTAAACAAGAAAATTGATGCATGTGGAATCAGCTGCCAACCTATGCTACTTGGGGGCGTAGGAACATGGGAAGAAGCCGTCCTGAAGGAAAAGGAGGAGTGGGAGAAAATAGGTTGTCAGAGAAGGGCTGATGATGGTGTGTGGATTTACCTAGATGGAAGACCAGTGTTACCTGACTGTATGTTTGCACCCATGGCTAGAATGTATCATGGAGACACACACATAGGCAGAGATACTATGATTAGACTTTTTCGACAAGATTGGTTTAATGCAAGGTTCAGGAATGTCGCAGGGAGTCTTTGCCAGAGATGCTTAACTTGTCAACAAATAAACCCAGGCAGGAAAACTGTAGTCTGCACAGGAACAATTAGAAAACCTGAGGGTCCATTCATAAGACTTCAGATTGATTTCATCCAGTTACCTGCCTGTCGAGGGTTGAAATATGTACTTGTCATTGTTTGTTTGTTTTCAAAGTGTGTGGAGGCATACCCGACCAGAAGGAATAACAGCTTGACAGTGGCCAAACTATTACTGAGGGAACTCATTCCACGGTTCAGTTTTCCAGTAACTATTGACTCAGACAGAGGGTCTCATTTTAATAATGAAATAATTTGATTAATTTGTGAAGCATTCAAAATTGAACAAACACTGCACTGTGCATACCGTCCAGAGGCTTCTGGAGTGGTAGAACAACTGAATGGCACAATAAAGTCATGGCTGGGAAAGGTGTGTGCATCCACCCCACGGAAGTGGTCTGATGCTTTACCTCTTGTCCTAATGGGACTCAATAGAATCCCAGACAAAAATACAGGCTTAAATACCCATGAGATAATAATGGGAAGGGCAATGAGGCAAGCATGTATACCAGGACACAAGCGGTTGAATATATCTGAAGATTTGGTACTGGAGCATTGCAAAGAGTTGGCTGACCAAGTGTGTTCTATCTCTAACCAGTTTGGGTAAGATGCTGTTACCAAGCAGCCGAACCAAGCACATGATCTGATTCCCGGTTACTGGGTAGTAGTGAAAAATCACACTTGAGAATCGTGCCTAGCACCAAGGTGGGAAAAGCCACATCAGGTTATGTTGGTTACAACAACAGCTGTAAAATTTGCAGGCTTGCCTAATTGGATTCATGCAAGCCATACCAAGAGAGTACCAGCACCTGACAAAATAGATCCACAACAAATTCGAGAAGTTGAGGTGGCTGATGGTTGTATAACTGAAGGATTACGAGTAACAGATCCTGAAGTAGCTGGACAAGAACAACCTAGCACTAGTCAGGATGACTGGATCCCAGGAGTGGACATACCTGAAATTATTGTGAGAACAAGAAGTCAAAAAGGATTAGAAAGACAGGACGAGAGTGAGGACGAGACAGGAATAGAAGAACGCGCTCAGATTACAAAAAATGAAGCTAATATCAAACCTAAGCAGGACCAGATAAGGAAAGAACAATATACTCAGACAGAAGAAAATAAAAGCGACATCCATGAGTCTGAGGAGGGACAGATAGGTCTTAGAAAAAACGCCCAGGCAGAAGAAAGTCAAGAAATTATAAGACCTGAGCAGGACCAATTAAGTAAAGAAAAACAAGTTCAGGAAGAAGAAGGAGAGCAAAGTCAAATCAAATAAAATCCTGAACAGGGTCAGAAAAGAGAAGAAGAAAACATCCAAGCAGAAACGGCTAAGGTAATAAGCCCTGGACAAGGTCAGATAGAGAGAAATTCAAAAGACGGAAATAATCAAGTTGTGCCACAAATCAACGAAAACAAGAGAGCACTTGCAGAAACTGAAAGCACAGTACAAGCTAAAAGACTCAAGAAAGGTGATACTTGGTAAATCAAGAGACTGAAATATCGCCTTAAGACAATAAGGGAAGAACCTGACCAAGTAAACAAAGTAACCCGTCAATCGGGATCATCAACAGAAAAACCAAGAAGGAAAAGTCCAAGTTGAAAAGACTGAATAATAAATTCAAGGGTCCTGAATGGACATATGTGATTTTTGAAGATTTTGCGAATCTGGAAATAAGTGGAGATAGTGACGAAGGATTATATGCTGATCGAATTGACAAAGAAGTGAGACCAACTTGAAGAGATAACTCTCCAGGTTGTATTTTGTACAAAAGTTAAAAAGAAGGGAGAATCTCTTTAGTCTAAAATGGCTGCCAATAGGGCTGCTGGAAAACTGAAACAAAGCTGTATAAAAAGATGTTGTAGAATGTGTACATGTAGCACATTGTAAGTATTCATAATATGGTTAGCACTGACAATAGCCATCCCCTATCTAATGACCGTAAACAAACAGAATGATACTAATACACATGGAAAGGTAGCTAATATTAAGCAAGACAGAGTAGAGTTAGAAGCACCAGATGAGACAGATTTACATCTCAGTGTATATAAAAAAGATACAGATTTAAATGTTTTTGCCAATCTGTTAGTACACTATGTAGAAGCCATGGAAGTTAGCGATTGTTATGTATGTATGAAATTGCCAGAATCAGTAGCAGAAGGAGTAACATATCATCATTACCATTGACATATGGTATTTCATGTAGTATTTTAGCTAATTTATTCTATAGAACTGGAAAGTTACAATATTATTATTCAAACTATTCTGATCTTTTCTGAAATTCCTTTGCGTAAAAATATGAGCCCCTCTCCTTAGCAGTAGAGATTCACAATTCATGGGTGAATATTTCCTAACAATGAAATTAATAGATATAGCAGAAGTACATGAGCACAATTTAACATGTAAGTTACACGAAGAAGAAAATATATTTTTGATTTAGTAGAGAAAAGGAGACAGGATTTTCATAGAAGGGCCTCTGAACCGCAACCTCAGATACCTAAGTGGGCTGAGAGAGAAGACTTTATTGCAACTGGCAAGACTCGTGCTGGTATGTCCCTGGACCTTGAAAAGAAAAGGAAAATCTGTCTCCATAGGTTAAAAACAGATAATAACAATATATTTATTGGTTGCAGTGAATGCAAGCACAATTTTCTCAAAATAGGGGGATGGGACTAAAAGGGGGAACAGATCCAGTATTTCCTGGAGTCTATTTTGTATGTGGGAACAAAGCTTTTTTCAAGCTGCCTAACCACTGGTATGGGAGTTGCTATTTCGGAATAATATTCCCAAAGGTGTATCATGTAAGAAGAATCACTGGAAGCAATGAAGAAAATAAAGGACTAACAAGCAAGAAAAGAGCTAGTTTTTCAGAAATTGTAGGAGATATATTCAGTGCATTGACACCTTCAGTGGGAGTAATTCTGAATACACAAAGAATTTGTAAATTATCTACAGTGGTTGACCGCTTATCGACTGACACTGCTGGAGGATTCTTATTGATCAATACCAAATTGGTTGCGGTAAGATCTATGGTTTTACAAAATTGACTTGTTCTTGATATCTTATTGGCAATAGAGGATGAAGTTTGTAAAATATTGAAGGCACAATATTGTTGCACCTACACACCTTATAAAAGTGTTGAAATTGGGAAGTATGTCAAAAACATCACAAATTTGGAAGAAGACTTAAAACCACTGGAAGTTGACAGTGTATGGAAGAAACTAACAAATAATATTTCTTCTATAGGTAGTTGGTTTTCTTATGTAGGAAGAAGGTCAAATACTGATGCCAATAATGGGAATAACGCTATTAGTCTTAAGGGTAATGGTTTCGTGCAAATGCTGTAGAAAAATAAAATGGTATGGAGTGAATGAAAAGGGAAGGAAAACAATATATGGTGAAATTCAGCTGGAAGAAATAAAAGGAAATATTTACAAAAGAATAAAAGCTTTTCAAAAGAGAAAGGGAAAGGGAAATTCCAAAGTGATACAAGAAATAGAGATGCGAAATTGCTAAAGTTGGCATCTGGTTTAGTAATTAGTGATGGCATTGAATGCCATCAAAGAGGGGATTGATGGAGCAAGGTTTTGTACGTAAAGAAACTTGCTCGGATTCAATCCTCGCGAATATTATGTAATAATGTAACCAACATGTTTGTGAATACTAATAATTGCACTGCACAACACTTACTTCATTTAGGGGAAGCTTTTAAATGTGCTTTACTAACCAGTAATCCGAGTGGGTTAATATGGCTGCCGAAAAAGCGGGAATCTTCTGCACATGCGTCTACTGCATCTACATAGTATGAAGTCTTTCGCTTTGGTGGGAAATCTTTGTAGCTGCGCAGTAGAATTAAAAATGGCCGCTTTGAATCTCACATGCTAATGCATATGCTATGCTTCAATTAAACCTTGCATGTCTTACTAAACTGCTAATGCAATAGTTAAAATAAATTAAGGGAGAAAGAATCTGTCCAGAAGGAGGAAGAACCAAGGAGAGTAACACCAGAGAGGGGTGTAACGCTGGTGTTACACTTAGAAGAAGTCACCTGTCCTGTCCTGAAGTGTTCTGACTATTCGGGAGTCCCTTTTCCAGCTCCATGGCCAGGGGTTGGTCTTCACACCATTCTAGGTAAATATAAATCTGTGTGGTATGTCCTTGTACCATTTTCCTTTTTTCACCCTTCCCAGGTACCAACGTCATGAGATTTCACTAAGTCTTTATGTGTTCACTTAGATCATTATTTTCTCTTTAAAAGTTGGTGTTTGACATGTATTGGTATTTGACTCACAAAACTATTGCATATATATATAATTAGAATTGTTCATCATTTATTTATTTATTATTTATTTATTATTACAATTTGTAAAGCGCATACGTATGCCCGTGGGCGTCTTGGCGCTAAGATTTCACTTAGGGTTTCTGAGAGGTGGCAGCATATCACTAAAGGAGGATTTAGACTTAATTGAATGGAGTACAAGAAGAAACCAACTAAATAATTATTAAAGCTGAAATCTATCAATAGTGGTAGTAATATTTGAATATAGAGCCCTGATGACGAAGGTATAGGATGAAACGCGCAGGCTGAACAGACTTCAAGAATATGTGACATATTGATTCATCTGCAACAATTTTGGAATAAGAATTGGAATATTTTATTGGAACTAGACCTGCTGACTGTTTGCTGAAGAAATACAATAATAAATTGTTGATGTGGACATTACTATAAGACGTTCTTTTCCATTTTTGTGATTTCAGCTGTGTAATCTATATAAGCAGGGCCAGTTCAGGTTGATTTCTGACATTCAAGACAGACATGACCCGGGTATGATGCTAGGGTTCACTTATGTGTGTGTGCGGCATGCGATTAGAGCTATCTACCCCAACTATCCACCAGAACCGAAAACGCTGTTGGCACTGCAGGCAGGGTAAACAGGAAAATAACGCATGGGTTTTATTAGGAAATTGTATAATGAGAAAGGGAACCCCTTGACTCTCCATCATACAACAAATGGAATGTAATATTAGGGGCCTCATTGTCACTGGATGTATGGAAGTTCTGCTGTACTTTCACGGGCCGCTTGACTGTGAATTGTAATCTCTGCATTATCCATTTTAAATACATGGACCAGTTATATTACAGACCGATTCAATTGAATCGCTTTGGTTTGTGGGAGAGTGCTTATTGTGCACGCCGTGGGCAGGATGATGTGCACTTCCTGCATCTTGCATGGAGTTGTCCTGGAATACACACATTTTGGACCCGGGTCACGAAAATGCTCACGGAAGTGGTGTTAGAACCTGTGATGTGTGCTCCTAAGGTTTGCCTCTTAGGCTGGGTAAAGAATCTTAAGCCGTGCAATCGGAGACTGGTAGCCGTCTCGACTTTACTTGCCAAGATGGCAGTGGCACAACGATGGGGATCTTAGGCTACCCCCACACTGAAAAAGTGGGTCCAGGATTTGCTTTATGCAAAGAACAGTTAGGGACATATGCTGAGGAACTACCCGAGGCCTCGCGCCCCAAAGATTTTTGGGCTCCACTCTCAATGTAACTTTTGGGTAATCCTGATTTGCAATAGATATGATGCATTAATGTTCTTCCTGTATTTGACTGCAGGACTGGGACTATTGTAGTGAAATGTCATCACTTGATTTATATGCTGCTTTGGGTTCAAGAATACACCTACAGTGCCAGGAAGGGGAGGGGCGGGTGGTGGATTGCTCATGGGGGTGCTGTTCATATTATGAAAAGTTGCTTGTACTGTTATGTGTATACTGATGTTCTCCTTGGTCTCTAACTAGGGGCTTGTATGCTTTTGTTACAAGCTGTTCAATAAACAAATATACAAATTAAAAAAGGATTACTAAAACCAAAAGCAAGCATAAAATGGGGTGAGTTACCTAGGAGAGGTAGAGTTTCCTGGGCCTGTCAACTTTCTTTAGAAAAGGGACTCCCAGAGGGGCCGGCTGGTAAGGGACCGATCCATGAACAGCCAGTGTTTTTCGGATTCTGGGCTAGAACTCTCAACCAACTGCATCATCTGAACTACCCACCAATATGCTTGCAAGTTGGGGACATCAAAACTCCCCCATCGGGATCCCTGTAACATAGTTCCCTACATAGTCGTGGCCATTGGTTCCGCCAAATGAGACTTTCTATGTCCCTTTGCAGAGAGTGAAGTACGCCCGAAGGAGGAAGCAAGGGGAGAGTCTGGAATAGGTATATTATCTTTGGAAGTACGGTCCTTTAAGACAATCCGGCCTAGCTAGGACAATGAGTGAGGCTTCCACTTTCTAAGGCAATCCCTCACGTGCCGTAATAGTTTTGTGTAGTTCAGCGTATTGGTTTCTTGAAGGCTTGCCAAGAGTTGCAAACGCAGATACGGCCACCACATCATCGGTGTAGAGACAAATTTTATGCTCTTCGCCCCAAATCGCACCCCTGAGATCAAGGGGTTGTCCCGCCCCCGCTGAGCCATGGGATCCATATACAAGGCGAACAGGAGTGGCGACAGTGAGCCTAGTACCCTGTTGAATAGAAAAGGTGCTTGAGATGAGCCCACTTACTCTTACAGAGGTGGAGGGGTTAGTGTAACTGTCGAATACCCAATCGATGAACAGCTGTATCATACGCTCTTCAGGCAAGCGTTCGGATATGTCCACTAGGTGCAGAAGGCGTTTCGTATTATCAGAACAGTTGCGTCCAGGGATAAAACCAGATTGGTCGGGGTCTATCAAACCACGCAGGTGAGGGGAGAGTGTCTGTGCCAGAATTCCAGTAAAAACATTTAGGTCAACGTTAAGAAGGGAGATAGGACGGAAAGACGTTCACTCTCATTTGTCCTTGCCTGCTTTGGGAATCACCAAGACCAATGCCTTCAGCATCGACGGCGGGAGGGGAATAACTGCCTCAAGTGAAATGTACACCGTCATCAACAGTGGAGCTAATATTGTGCAAAAGGTTTTTAAGGAGATAGATGAGAAGCCATCGCTGCCAGGAGATTTATGCGCTTTTAATTTAGTGATATGGCCGAGATTACCTCCTACAACCTGACCGAGGGCTCGAGATCCTCCGCCTGACTCGTAGTCAACTTAGCAGTATTTGTCCCCTGCAGATATTGCACCGGGTTTCCCTCAGGTAAATCCTGGGCCCTATACAAAGACCTGTAGAACTGCCTAAACATTTTGGTTATTCCCTGGTCGGTGGTCTGTTCCTGCCCCTATTGATCTATTATTGTGGGGACGTGAGACGACTGTTGTTGCACCCACAGTCTATTGGCTAAAAACCTCCCACTTTTATCTCCCCCACGCAAAAAGCGTTTTGAGTCTGAGGGCAGCATACTCTGCTCTGTCTATGTCCAGGTCCGCTAGTTGGGCCCTCGCTGCCTTAAGTTGTTCCCAGACCCTGGGCGCGCCAGTCCGTTGGTGGTACATTCTAGTTCAACCACTGCATTAGAGAGTTGTTCCCTTTTGTCTCTCCGTAATTTATTGTCCGCGGCAGAGATCGATAAAACCTCTCCTTTGACCGCCGCCTTCTGGGCATCCTACAAGATTGCCACAGATACGTCAGGGGTGTCATTAATGGCTAAATAATCAGTTAAGGTTTTAGTGATTTGCTTGACTACTGAGGGGCGCTGCAACCTAGTCTCTCTGAGATGCCAGAGTCGACGAAGGGATCTATCATAATGTAAGGATAGGGAAATACGCACGGCCGAGTGATCGGACTGGGGGCATGGAAGTATCTCCACCCTTTGCATCTGTTGTGTCAATGGGTCCGATGTCAAAATGTAATCTATTCTTGCATACGTTTTATGAGAGTGTGAGTAGTACGGGTATTCCCTAGAGGTCGGGTGGTGCAGTCGCCAGTCATCCTTGAGCCCTGCCTCGACCAGGAGGCGTCTCCCCATCCCAGTTAGTGCCCAGCCTGGCCCAAGTGCAGGCCTGATCTGTCCAGGCTATTGTTGAAAGCCAAGTTGAAGTCTCCACCCAAAAGTAATGCCCTGTCTGGGGAGCTAGACAGCTCCTGAATCACGTCTCTGAGGAACCCTTCTTGTCCGTCGTTAAGGGCATATACTGTGGCTACTGTAAACATGTGCTGTTACACTGTGAAGGTGTATGCTAAAAGGCTAACCTTGATCTCGGCCTGTTTAAGGCCAATTTTACCCTGAAACCTAGTAGAGACCAGGATAGCCGCCCCCACTGTCTTAGAGGCAAAAGAGGAAACACAATTGGTGGGGGAAGGTCCTGGAACGTAATCTGTGTGTATCCTTAACCTGAAGGTGTGTCTCCTGGAGGAGACATATGTGGGCATCCACATTTTCTAAGAAAGGTAGGACTGATTGCCTCTTGACACATTTATTGAGCCCCTTGATGTTCAGCGATACAATTTGAACATCCGCGGTCATGAGGAGGGGTACCAAAATTCTCAGAAGGGGCTTGCAGACCTGTCTCAACTCCCACCCCAGCACACACCATGTTCATGCCTAACCCATGTATCTGATGGTTGCCCTGGTATTCATGTTTCAAAGCTATTCCATGAACAGAAGGAGAAGGAGAGAACCTCAATGTCCCAACAACAAGAGAAATAGAACTGCATACCAACTTACAAAATCCGTGAATGTACAGGGATACAAATCCCAGGTTGAAGCGTGAGGTGTTCAGCAGGAAACCCCACATTGACCCCCTCCCTCCCAGGCCCGAGTGGAAATATCCAGAAGAGACAAGCTGTCTCACACTCATCCCTCCATAGCCGGGCAGGCATTATCTCAAATTGCTGCAGCAGAGTCCACTTCCAACGTTGCGGTGACCGCTTTCCTCTCCTTGGCCATCGCCTCACGATCGGGACGGAGTCACAATTGGTATCTTCCTACCCGCTGCCATTTTTCATTCCTGTCTCGTCTCCCTCCGGTGTCCTCCGGTGCGGAGGTTGAGCAACATTTTGGCATTCCACAGGAAGCGCACTTGGAGGAGTCTGCTGGCCCACTTAAAGATTAGCCTGAAGGGGTGCCCCTATGAATATGTAATGTTCTTCGAGCGCAGGAAGGCTGTGACTGGCCTAAACTCCCTCCGTTTCTGCAGGGTGGAAGCAGCTAACACCTGGAACAAAAGGGGCCTAGAGGAACGAAAGTCTATAGGATGCTTAGCCCGAGCCTCCTGAAGAATCGGTTCTTTCAGCTGGAAGTTGTGGACACACGTTAAAATGTCTGGGGGGGCCTTACCCAATGGGTCCGGTCCAGTTTAATCTGTTGTTCCGGGGGGGGGGGGGGTAGAGAGCACCCAAAATTAAGCTGGAGTGCTCTATATCCTGCCCCTCCACCTCCCTAAGGAACAGCCCAAATTCGTATGTTGTTCCGACGGGAACGATTTTCAAGGTCCTCCACGTGGGCTTGGTGTTCCAGTTGCTGGTCCTGAAGGCGTAGGACTTCTTGCTGAAGCTGGTTAACCTCCTCCTCCCTCGCCGATGTCTGTGTCTCCAGCGTATCTACTCTTTCCCAACAGAATCGATATCCCTTCGCAATTCTTGATGATCCAGGGAGATTTCCTTCTTCATGGCATGGAATTCCCTTTCCAGCAAGGCGAAGTTGCGCTGTGTTATCTGCGTCCATGTGTTGCTCTTGCCCACATACTTCCTCTGTCCCTGAACACTCCTAGCCACTCCCCACTATGCCGTTCTCTTACCACAAACAGGGGGGGACTCAGCGTGGATTCTCTCACTCGGGGCAGCAGCGAAAGTTCCAGGCCTTCCGGCCCTCATGCAGAAAGGAACCCAGGGCAGGAGCGCGTAGCTGCAGAGCAGCCAGGCCTCGCAATGCACTCAGTGCGGATGCCTCCCCTCTCTCCACTCGTCACAAAGCTTGCCCCAGACGCTAGCACCCTCTGTTATGTTCAGCTGCGGGGCGCCCTGGAGCGGCAGACGCGATCATGTAGGTGGGAGGGGAGAGCTGATGAAGGACAGCTTGGCGCTGTTCTCCCATTCAGCTGGGCTCACCTGCAACAGGCCACACTTCTGTCAGGCGTCTCAGTAGGCCCCGCAGCCCAAAGGTCCAGTCACAGCTCCGCCGATGCTCTGCAATCCTCAAGAGGCTCAAGTGGAGAGGCCCCCTCCATCGATCCAGTGCTCGACCACAGGTAGGGGACTCCAGCCTTTACAGGATCTCGGGATGCAGCAGTCAGGAATGCCGGTGCCCTCTCCACGGTATGGCATATTCGGGCTGGTCTCACTCTGGCCAGGCGGCACACGCTCGTCCTCCGCCAAGCGAACCCAAGGCACAGCGGCACAGGAGTGGCAGGCCCAGACTCCGGGGCCCACTTCGTGCTTCAACGCCCCTGATGGGTCCGTATCGTCGCCGGGTCAAATGCTGGGGTTGCCAGCAGTGTTTCTGTACCTTCCTGGCTGCTTTACAAAGCTGTGGAGCTGGGCCCCAGGCGAAGGACGGGAGCCGCCATTTTGGCCACGCCTCGTATGATGTCCTTTTGAGGTACGACTTTATCCCCTATCCAATTCTCCTTTGCCCAGCTAGTTTGTTTGAGGTAGTCATAGCAACTTGAAAGCATGGATAGGCAATGTCAGGTAAGGGGATCCTTCTGCACAAGAATTCCCTGTAGTGGAACCAGATGTACTCTGAAGCATGAATACTGTCAAATGTGTTCCTAAACCGACAGAATGTTAATGGTATCTGTACTCAATAAAAAGAAGTTTAAAAGAATTCCCTGTAGTCATCCTAGGGTTAACTACATCAATATAGATGTGATTCTGACAATATTTGCTTGTTATGTAATATAAATAGTTAATCAAAATAAAATTAATTGAATTTAAATGGTCTAAATAAAGATGTCTAAAATTATATTTTGAGTGTTGTTGGGAGCTTTCAGACAACATTCCTAAGGTCCAATTTGAGTATTTTATCATGTAACCTTTTCTGTTGGGTACCCATGCCCTAACAATTATCATAATTTAAGTTGATGTGTTTTCTTTAATACAGGTTTCTTCCATAAATAATAATGCATACGATGTGGCATGAATAATGAATGATTTGATATAAAACATTGTTTTATAATAAAACATTTAATTTAAAACCTAAAATAAAATCAATAGAAGGAAGAGGATTGATTAGTGGGTTCACATCTTAGAAAGTTAGTTAACTCAAAATATAGATTTCTTTTGGTACTTCATGACAATGTAGGATTTAATTTGATTCTAAATCAATGAGTTTCTTTAAACCATAATTCCACTACAACAGGTAATAGCTTTGGGGCATATTACCAAGCAATAGCGATAATTATCGCTATTGCTTGGTTAGAGATAAAAATGTCCCGCTGTGCTGCGGCGATTTTTATCGCAGATAAACCTTGGTATTACCAAGGTTTATCGCAAATGCGATAAAAAACGGCCGCAATGCATGAATATCGCTGAAAAGTCAGCGATATTCATGCATTACCAAGCTAACGCTCTTAGCCATGTTATCCACCTCCCATTGGATAACATGGCTAAGAACTGCTCAGGGCAGGTGTTAGCTTTTGGAGATATTCTCGCTTAGCGCGAATATCTCCAAAAGTTGGTAATAGGAGATAGCGATGTTAGCGACTGTTTCCAGTCGCTAACATCTTGGCACGCCCACTTTGCATGTCATTAGTGATAAATATCACTGACATGCAAAGTGGGGCCCAAGATGGTCGCTACCTCCTACTAGCTGTCGCTAACTGGTGTTAGCGACAGCTAGGTAATAGGGAGATCATTTTATCTCCGCTTTCTTGGCTTTTAAAGCCAAAAAAGCGGAGATAAACGCCCTTGATAATATGCCCCTTTGTTCCTTAGTAACCAATACATTAGAATCACTAAAGATCTCTTTATGCTTGACAACTTCTAGTCAAAATTGACAGTTTTATGTTTGTATTTAATATTGACAATAACAAAAGATCTTGAAAGGTGATCATGCTTCTTCAAGTAAATCTGTATTTTCATGCTCGAAGAATTCTTAAAATAACAAGCAGATATATTTTCTTATCTTCTAAAAAGTGAGCAAAAAATTTGACATTTAGAATGTTCGTCTCATTTTTAATATTTAACATTTTCCCCGTAAGCAAATAGAAACACCATTTTCTTCCAAATTGCGCTGCATATCAACAAATGTGTTTTTGCTCAGAATGCTCGGAAAACTTCACCTGAAGTTTCAGATCAGGTGAGCGAGTCCTAAAACAATCTTTGGTGTCTTACCATAGTAAACTACACTGTACTAGTAAATGGAGATCCAGGGCTAATTATATAGTTTATAGGCAATTTATGGCCTTGGGTCTTCCACTACAACAGGACTGAATTGGCAATATAAGTTTGGCATGGTTTTCTATCAGTTATACAATAAGAACCAATGGTTCTGAGTAACAATGCTAACCAAATCTTCTATGGTGGGTCAAGCAGAGTAAAATGAAACATTGAGCCAGTTTGCAAATGACAGTAGGCTCTAACTAAAAGCACAGTTTTTAATGCTAGTCAAGGTATTAATGGGCAAGTTACTTACCTTCGGTAACGCCTAATCAGGTAGAGAGGTGATCTAGCTTCAGGCTTCTTACCATAGAACTTACAGACATCAGGCTGGATCCTGAAAATTTTAATAGCAGTACCCCTGTGAGCGAGATAGGTGGTAAACAAATGTGGGATCACACTGCTTCACCTCCCAGCTGGTTTGCCCCTAAGCATTATTGTGGATGCAGTTCATCAAGCGTGTGTATTTGCACAAAAGTTCTTTCGAGTGTGTCACCAGGTTAGTGTAGATCAACGAAGGGCCATCTTTAAACACATGTTTCTGGAATATTATCCGTCATCAGTAGAGATTAGGCATGAAGGGGAGGCGGTGCTCAGAACCACGAAGCAGACAGACCCTGGTACCGGCGAAAACGGGGACCTGTCTGAAAGGTCACCGTGCATCAGCACGAAGCCCGAGGAGCCCCCAAGGGAGACAGAGGTCTCCATCGTCTAGTGGATCTCGAGACCGGCAGGGGAGAAAGTGCCGAAGCCAGAGAGGAGGAGCCATGGCACCAAAAGTGAATACTGTCTTGAAAGCTGTTGCCAAAAGAAGGGCAGCCGCTGAAGCTGCAGCTGAGATACAGGAAGATGGACAGCCAACTAAGCAGGCGACCCCGGTAAGGAGGCATCAGCAGGGGGGCAAAGTAAAACAGTCTACTACCCCTATAATTGACCTTTTAGCCAAAATGGGTAAAGAGAAAGATCTAAAGACTGGCTCTCCGGATGTGAAAAAGTGGCAGGATAAGGCAGACATCGCTGCTACAACAGTTGTAACTATAGAGGGGGGGGAGGGGTCATACCTCCCTCTCAGCCTGAAGAAAATTCAGAACCTCTTAACATTGAAGCAGAGAACAGTGGGACAGATCAAGCAGGTCTTAAAATGAACTTAGAGATCCAGAGGAAGGCTGATGAAGATACAGTGAATGTAACTACGGGTATAAGGGAATTAGTGGATGCAAAGCCCACAACAAGCCAGGAGAGCAACACAGATAATCAAGGGAGTGGAAAGCCAGCTGACAAGGATAAGGAAAAGCCCCCTAGCGAATGTTTCTTTTCGGTCTCCGAAGGAGGCGAATGGTCAGAGGACGATAGCTCAATAATAGAGGGAAGCAATTCGGACTCGGGAAGTGAGCCTGAACACTGTACTGACCCCTATGTATCCACAGCTAGACCACCTGTGGGGTTCAGAACTCAGGAGCTCAGTTGGGACCATTCGTCTGACTCCCCTTTGCTTGGAAGCCCTCATGGAGAAGCCGCCCAGATGTCCCTCTTAGAAGTGATTCATAAAGAGATCCTCGCTCACAGGGAAGAGACCAGACAGGATAGCCGCAAGGCACAGGCAGCTGTAAGAAAAATGCAAGGCACTGTAAGGAAACTGTCGAAAGTGTGCGTCAATCTAGGAGATAGAATCTCAAACATTGAAGAAAGAGTGGTTTTCACGGAGGCAGACTCGGCTGCTGCCTCTGCTAAGGTGGATGCTCAAAGCGCCCAGATGATAGACATGCAATGGAAGCTAGAGGACTTGGAGAATCGACAAATGAGGAATAACCTTCGAGTTCTTGAAATTCAGGGGGGGGCAGAAGGGTCTGACATGAGAGCATTCCTCATAAAGCTATTCGAGCAAGCCTTTGTTGATCTACCAGGCTGGAACTGGGCAGAGCAGATACAGCGAGCACATCGCACCCCGTTTAAACCAAAAAAACAACCAAAATATTCGGATAAGCCAAGAGCGATATTGATATTCCTCGGCAACTTCCTATTGAGACAAGCAATCTCAGATAAAGCGAGACCCAACGCAAGAAAAACAGTAGGGGATATATCATTCTTTGTTAGGCCGGATTTTTGCCACATAACTGTTGAGAGGCGGTGGAGGCTCAGGCAGTTGATTTTACCTTTCCAAGCTAAAAAGATGCAGGCCTTTTTGATTAACCCGGCGCAATTGAAAATAATTAATGCTGACAGAACTTTGTATTTCACGTCAGAGGTGAAAGCGAAAGAATATTTGGATTCTCAAAGGCCCTAAGTAGAAACTAAACACCTTCAAGCTTTAAGATCTGTTGGCTAGATAAGCCTATAAAAATGGGTTCTTTTTTTTTTTGTTTGTTTTTTTAATGTTAGCAAGGTTCTTTATCTGGCCGCATTGGTCTTTTCTTGTATTAGCATTATCAGAAATAGGTTACGCTCTAGCCTAAAAGCATCCAGCATTTGAAGGTATCATGTTTTGGCATGTTATTGTCCAGGGAACCGTTTACTCTGAATAATTGTGGGAAATTGTCATCTCTACCACTTTCAATCGACTCTCCATCATACGCACAGACTAGGTCTGAGCGCCTCAATCGAGTGGGTGTATGGGTGGTGGGTGGTGTCGGGGGTGTGGGGAGGGGTGGGTGGGAGAATGGTGGGAAGGGAGGGGGAGGGTGGGAAGGGAGGGGGAGGGTGGGGAGGGGGAAAAAAAATTCTTTGAGATGTCTCGGTATGTAAAGGTTATAGGCTTTAGTCAAAGGTTAACAATAATGTTAAATGTAAAAGTTAGATCCTGTCTTATACGCGACTCGGGAAAGAACGCACCAGATTATGTCACACATTAAAATCTGTTCTCTAAATGTTGCTGGACTTAACGATGGGAGAAAGCGTCAGAGAGTAGGTCAATTTGTAAGATTTAATAATCTTGACTATCTGTGTGTACAAGAGACGCATTTGCCCTGGGCCAACAGAAATCTAATAAATATAAGGGGCTACGAGTTCTTGGCCTGTTCATCACAAACCTCAATGGTCAGGGGGGTGGCCATCCTAGCCAAACAAAATCTAGGAGGTGCAAAGAGAGTCAAGGCAGATAGTTCAGGGAGATGGGCAATAGCGGAACTGACCCTGGGTTATACACTCTGTACAGTATATGGCTCAAATTTTGATGATCCGGAAGTTTTTGATATGTTAGAGGAAGAGTTGGTGGACTGGCCCACCCCGATCGTAATGTGTGGGGATATGAATGTGTCGGTTGATTGGAATAGTATAGGGAGTTATGCAGGATCTAAGCCCAAAGTGTTCAGAGCGCTCACGTCACTTATGAGATCACATGGATTAGAGGATGTATGGAAGGTGAAACTTCCTAATGATCCGGGTTTTACATATTATTCCTTCCCACATAGGAAATATTCTAAACTGGATTATTTCTTCCTATCCTCAGATAGACTATGTAAAGTCAAAATAACGAAAATGCCTAAATGTGTCTCAGACCATAACCCATTGATTTTAACCTGTGTGCATGATAATGTTAAACGGCAGCATACGAACTGGTCATTTGAAAGGAAGCTTCTCGCTGACGACAGATTCGTGAGACACATAAAGCAATGGGCAAAGGAATTCTATGATATGAATAGATATAGTGCATCCCTTAATATGGTCTGGGACACATTCAAGGCAGCTTTGAGGGGTGAGACCATAAATTGCTCAGCCAGATTAAGGAAAGAAGATAGGTATAAAATCGAAACTCTGATCGGGGAATTAGGCACAGTAGAAACGCAACATACCTTAGAGATAGGGCAGGGGAAGGATGGTAAGGCAAGTTTAAATAGAATGAATACTATTAAAGCGGATCTCCAGGGGATGGCGACTCAGAAAGAGACTAGGGAATACCAAACCTCATGGGCTAATCGATACGAGACAGGGGAACAAGCAGGAAGGGTGTTAGCGCTTCGGATCAGGCAGGAGAGGTCTAAAAATCTGATATCCAGTATACAGGAGAATGGGATAGAACATACAAAACCGGAAGAAATCCTGAAAATATTCCACACGTTTTACCAAAAATTATATGATGAAGAAGATAGGGGGACAATGCAGAGTCCAACTGTAGAAGATGAAGGTCCCAAAGTGGATGAAAGGAGCAGGGAAATATTGGAACAAGATCTGACTCTGAAGTAGGTAAGGACTGCATTGCAGGAATTAGCTCCGGGTAAAGCCGCGGGACCCGACGGGATTCCCCTCGAACTCTATAAATGTCTCGAGGAGGAAATTGCTCTAATTCTCCTAGACCTATTTAATGGTGTATTATGCTCAGGGTTAACCCCGGAAACGTGGAAGGAGGCTAACATTGTTATATTTCACAAAAAGGGCAAGCCCAAGAATAATCCTGGTTCATATCGCCCGATTTCCCTTATCAACTCAGACACCAAACTGTACTCTAAGATTTGGGCTAAGCGGTTGGGTGGGATCATCGGTCGGCTGGTCTCCCCGTGGCAGCATGGGTTTGTCCCAGGTCGAGATACCACAGACCATATTAGACGGGCTATAGCGCTGTTTGATGCCCATGCTGTCAGGGGGGAGGACATGGCCATGATCCTCCTAGATGCTGAGAAAGCATTCGACCGGGTGACCTGGGAGTGCTTATGGGGAATCCTGGCCGAAAGAGGGTTTGGAAATAAGAGTCTGAGGGCAATTAAGGCTATGTATAGCGATCCAACCGCCAGGGTTATGGTTATGGGTCAAAAATCGGAAAAAATAATAATCAGGAGAGGAACCCGGCAAGGGTGTCCGTGCTCCCCAATTTTATTTTCGTTATACATAGATCCCTTAATCCAGAAAATTATAAAGTCGGACCAGATTGTTCCAGTGATACTTAATGGCCATACCACCAAACTCCTGGCATATGCTGATGATCTGGCAATCACAACAACTGCCCCTCAACAAGCAATGGCTGAGCTATGTCGGCTGGCTAAGGAATTTGGGATGCGATCAGGGTATCGCCTCAATGAGGAAAAAACTCAAATTATATGCACGAGCAATATAATTAAACCAGATCAAAGATATTTAGACTCAGCAGTTTATCTGGGGATAAGGGTGAACGCCAATGTTAACAAGATCATACCAGAGAATTATCTCCCTCTGATAGATTCGATTGAAAAAGAGCTCAAGAGGATTGACGTGCTACATCTCTCATTGATTGGCAGGGTAAATGTCCTGAAAATTACCATGTTCCCGAAGTTGCTTTACCTGTTCCGGGCCATACCGCTGCTTTTGGAAGAGGGGACAATCAGGAAGATCGAAAGGACATTCATTCGTTTTATATGGCAGTATGGGAAAGTTAGAAGATCGATAGCGCAAATGTCTCTACCATTAGAGAGAGGTGGACTGGCAATGCCCAATATCAGACTCTATCATTGGTCATGTCTGCTGGTTCAGATGAACCTGTTATTTCAATGCGACTCTGAATCAGTAGAATCTCCGATGGTTACGCCAGCTCTCCCCACTATCTTTGAGCTTTTAGTAGGTAGAAAAGCTGGGGGACTATTGATGTGTGAGATCGAAAGAAGATACTATAAGAGAGCCAGATACAAGATTTTGTTGGGGGCATGGGAAACTTGGCAGATCATAAGGAAGATCTTAAAAATCCCAAAAATTCACGCTAATATTAACATGTGGAAGTCGAATATCTGTGCTCATTTAGGCCAAAATATAAATAGTCGGTTATGGAGGGAGATGGGAGTTAAGTGTTTGGATGATGTTATTTTAGGGGATGAGATTGTTGACTTTAATATACTCCAACAAAAATTTGGACTCCCCTCCAACCAATGGATGCTATATATTCAAATGGCCCAAACAATAAGATCTTTTAGGCCCAAGATATATCCCATGTCCAGACATGTACTAATTGATTAAAAGGAGGCAGCAAAATAAAAATCTGTTACAACAATCTTCTGCAGGAGCTAGATGAGGATCTGGGAAAGACAGAATCAGCGTTGGCTCAAAAATTAGATGACCCAGATGTAGATCTAGATCGGGCCCTAGAATTAAATAAAAAGATTTTTCGCTCATCAAGTCTAAGGGCTCAACATTACAAAACTTTATTTAATCTGTACTTCACACCTGCAAAATTGTTTGCCTGGGGAATAAGGGATAGTGATAGGTGTCCTAGGTGTAATCTGGGTCGTGCAGATTTACTCCATATGTTTTATAATTGCCCGAATCTAATACCAATCATTAAGGAGATACAAATATTTTTGGAGGGGCTGCTAGAGCAAAAAATCGTTCTATCCCCTACTGTGACCTTAGTGGGTATGGACGGAAAACTGAAAGCAAGAGATAAGGCGGAGGCCGTAGTATTTATTTCTGCAGCTATATTACGTCTCCTAATTTCAGCAGGCTGGAAAGATACCTCCGCACCCACATTCCAACAATGGCTATCAAGGTTTTTAGGAATGCATAATATACGATTTTAAGGGAGGGAAAAAGCAGGAATTGGGCAAGAATTTATGGGCACCAGTTAGAAAATGGAGAGATGATAGTCATTGAAAAAGGGAAACTTGTCGCTTGATCAATGTTGTCCTATTATTGTCTTTTTATAACGCACGATTTCTCTGCTTATTTGGATCATTTATAGACTTTATAAATGATATTATATAAATAATGTGATATATGGAATGAAATTTTTGTACCTTGAATACCTGAAACATCTCAATAAAAAAAAAGAAAAAAAAGAACAAAAAAAAAAAAAAGAAAAAAAGAGATTAGGCATGAAAATATTTGGGGTTGCTGAGCAGGCTGCCAAAGTCTTCTCTGGTCACAGTACCTCTCCAGGCGCGCAGGTGCCTCTCCACGAGCTCGTCAGCTCAAAGCGCCTCGAGGGAGCCTTTTAAACAGGATACAAATGTGGGATCACACTCCTCCCAGCGGGTTAGCCCCTAAGCATTATGGTGGATGCAGTTCATCAAGCGTGTGTACTTGCACAAAAGTTCTTTCGAGTGTTTCACCAGGTTGGTGCAGATCAATGCGTGGTAGGTGGTGTTGGTGGAACTCCACGTCACGTCGTATGCATCGGGTTCATCGTCATCATGACATTCATGTCGTCTATGTAGGCACCACCATGGCGCGCTGACATCCATACTTTACGCAACTTTGCGCAAGAGAAGAGATGAGCAATGAAGTGACTGACCATGGTATTTTTTTAAAACAACTAGGGCCCTGAAGGGGATCAGCCATGACACTAAAAACTAATCCACAGTGGAGGGAGGATGAGTGGACTGGTAAGGAATCTGATGCTAGATTCTTTCTCTACCAGGTAAAGTGTTACCGAAGGCATTTAACTTGTCCACCTGATAGAGACAGCTATCTGCAGATTCTTTACCTTAGAACAGATACCCAAGCAATAACATTCCCAGAGGAGGGACTGCGGAAAAGTGTTAGATCAGAAAGTCCTGTCGGACCGAACGGCCAAAGAGGCCTTCCCTATGTACTTGATCATCCAGGCAATAATGTTTGCCAAACATGTGCAGAGATGCCCACATGGCTGCTTGGCAGATGACAGGGACTGGAAGACCACACAGAAGAGCTGTGGTGGCTGCCTTAGCTCTGTTGGAATGAGCTCTAAGGCTATCAGAAGGCTGTTTCCTTGCCAAAGTATAACAGATTTTTATGCAGAGGATAACCCAACGAGAGATGGTCCTCTTCGGCACAGCACAACCATTCTTTGCTCCAATGTACCCTACAAAGTGTTGGTCATCCACCCAGAACTCTTTAGTGCAATCAAGGTAGAACGATAATGCTCCTTTTGGGTGGAGACGCTCTTCTTCCTCAGAAGGATGCAGAGGAGCATAGATAGTGGGCAAGGTGACAGATTGCCCTAGATGGAAAGACATCACCCATTTTGGCAAAAAATAGGCCTTAGTGCCGAGCACGACTTTGTCTGGAAAGATGGTCAGGTAAGGAGGCTGAGGACAGTGCGGGCAATTCGCTAACCCTCCTGGCAGATGTTATTGCCACTATGAAAGCTGTTATAATATTAAGAAGCTGGAGGGGGCAATTGTGCAGTGGCTTGAAAGGTACACACATAAAATAGGTGAGAAACAAGTTAAGGTCCCATTGGGGCAGGATAAATGGAGAGGAGGAAAACATATGTGTAAGCTCCTTTAGGATTTTATGTACAATAGGAGATTTAAAAAGTGGCAGTTGATCTGGCAACTGTAGAAAAGCAGAAAGGGCCGAAAGTTAAACCTTCAGATGGCCCAGAGCAGAGCCCTGCTGGGTCAAAGAAAAAATAAAAAGAATATCAGAGAGTGATGCAGAGGGAGGCAGACGGGGGTCAACAGACAGTTATGTACAATATTTACAACATTTCTGCCATTGTCAGGCTTATACCAACTTGATGGAGGGACGCCTGGCTAACAGAATAACTTTTCAGACTTTCGGCCAAAGGCTGTTGACTGTCGCTGCTGAATCTCCACGCAAGGAGGTGGAGGGTGGACATGTTTGGGTGGAGGACCCTTCCCTGCTGCTGCGACAGAAGATCCTCCTGAAGAGACAACCTTATTGCAGCATCGATGCTCATCTGCAAAGCTCAAGACCCCAAACTCTCCATGCCCAGTCCGGAGCCACAAGGATGACATGGACCCTGTTGCTCCTGATCTTCTTGAGCACTCTAGATAGGAGTGTTATGGGTGGAAAGGCATACAGAAGGCCTTTACTCCACTCAAGACTAAATATTTCACGAATGAGAGGCGTCTGGGAAACTCTACCATGCAAAACTGCTGACATTGCGTGTTCGATTTCAAGGCGGACAGATCTAACCAAGGCTCTCCCTACAGCTGAAAGAGACCTTGTGCGACCTCCGAATTGAGATGCCGTTCATGATTCGCTAGGCACCGATGGCTGAGTTTGTCTGCTCTGGCGTTCAGGGAACTGGCCAGGTGTTGAATCACCAGGGACATACCCTGTTGTTCCAGGCAGGTTCAGAGGTATAGGGCCACCTGACAGAGGGTCCACGACCCCACCCCACCTTGCTTGTTGCAGTACCAAATGGTGGTGGTGTTGTCTGTGAACACCTGAACAAGCCTTCCCTTGAGAGATGTTTTAAAAAGGCTTTCAGGTTCAAGCAAATCGCTCAAAGCTCCAGCAAGCTGATGAGGAGCCTGGCTTCTGCCGCACTGAACACAGTACTTTGCTCCCCACCTCTCCAAGGTGGCCTCCCCATCCCAGAAGTGATGCATCTGTCACCACTGTAAGATCTGGCTGGGGGAGGGAGAGGGGTCTGCCTCTGACCCAATTACAGTTTGTTAATAGTAGTAGTAGTGTGGCTCACTGGTTAGAGGCGGCAGACCCGAGAGCAGAAGTCGGCCCGGGACCAGGGTTCGATTCCCAACGCGGCAGGGTCGTGGACCTTGGTCAGCGGACTCGATAATTCTCGCTTCGGTGCTTACTCTAATCAGGGATCACACTCGGCAACTCTGGGCATTAGCTTGCCTAATCTCCACAACGGCCCCACCAATTCCGGGGATGCCTGGCTCCACCTTGGGGACTCCCAGCAGGGACCATCCCACAGGGAAAGCCAGGACGGGTTCCCCAGAGTTATACAGCGCCGGGACGCCCCGTTGCTGGGGCAGCTGTGCGCTTTACAAGTATACTACATTTACATTTACATTTACATTTACATTTAATCACCACTGCAGATCTTTCACAGTGCCCTCCAAGATCTGCACTAGGTCGGTGAGATTTCCCCAATGCTGCGCCCATTGGAACTTCTGGTCCCACTACAGAGCCCGCATGTGCCATCTGGCATGATCTACCAGCAGGATGCAGAAGGGCATGAGGCCCAGCAGCCTCAGAGTCAATCTCACTGAGATCCAGGATAAAGGCTGAAACATCAGTATCATAGCCTCAATATCCTGAACTTGCCGCACTGGAGGATAGGCCTGAAACTGCACCATGTCCAGAACTTCTCTGATGAAAGGGAGCATCTAAAAGAGAGTCAGTTCTGACTTTAGCATGTTGAAAGTGAGCCCCAGTGAATGCAGAAGGTGCGACGTAGTCTGGAGATGGGAAATGACTGCCTGGGGCGAGCCTTCCTTCCACAATCAGTCGTCGAGATAGGGGAAGACCGGAATCCCTGATCGCAGATGGGCTGTGACCACCAACATTAATTTGGTGCCAAAGGGGAGCACTGTAAACAAAGTGCTCTTGGTGCACCCTAAACCATAAGCAGCACCAATGGGCAGGCATGACGGGGATACGGAAATAGGCATCCTGCAAGTCCAATGCCACCATCCAGTCTCCCGGGTCCAGCATGGCTGAGCAAGAGTGAGCATCCTGAACTTTTCTTTTCTGAGGAAGAAGTTGAGGGCCCTGAAGTCGAGGATAGGACAAAGGTCTCCATCCTTCTTTGGAACCAGAAAATAGTGGAATAGCAATCACAGCCTATTTCTGGCCTGGGAACTCTCTCTATAGCTCCCCTGGCCAAGAGAGTTTTGACTTTCCCGCAAAGTAAGACAAGGTGATCCTCTGTTAGCTGATCATAAGCTGGAGGGGTAGTCTCAAAGGGAAGGGAGTAGCCCCTATGAACTATTTGTAAAACTCCCCTGTCCAAGTTAATATCTCGCCAGTGTGGGGGGTGGTGATGGCATACCCTGCCACCAACTGGACGCCCATGAACTGAGAGGGTGGGACTAGGAAGGGTTGAAGGTGGAGAGGCTTGTGGCCTGACCTGACTTCTGGTCTTTCAACCTGAGGGGTTGGGTGTACCATTCCCACTGTCATGCATAGGTTACTGAACTTGCACAGTCCTCCGGCTTGGGTAGGGCTGGCGTGGTTGGAAGTTTCTTCTGAAGCCACAAAAGAAGTGAAAGGTGGAAACGGGCCAGGATGACACTGACAGGACCAAAGAATTGTCCGTAGTCTGCGACTACTTAAAGTGCTCTAGCAACGGGTCCGCCCTGTACTCAAAGAGAAGAGAGACATCAAAGGGCATGCCCATTAGATTGGCTTGGACATCACCCAAAAAGTCAAACGTTCTCAGCCAGGTGAGGCACCTAACGGCCACCATCAAGAAAATCACTCTGCTCAGCGAGTCTCTCGAGTCAAGAACACAGAGGATGGTAAATTTTGCTCCATCTCTCCAGTCTGCAACAGTTTGGGAGAGGACAGCCCGAGCCTCCTCCGGGACTTGTGGCAGCAACTCTGCAACCATTTCCCATAGCGAATAGGAGTAACAGCCCAAGAGGCATGCAATGTTTACCAACTGCAATGCAAGGCTGGTGGAAGAGAAGATCTTCTTACCAAAGCTGTCCAGCCTTTTTGATTCCCTATCCTGGGGTGTGGAAGGGAATATGCCGAGGGAAATAGAAGCTTGGACAACCAAGCTCTCTGGAGTTGGGTGATTGGAGAGGAAAGCGGGGTCTCCCGGTTCAGGACAATGGGGGCGGGCAATAGTTCTGTTGACAGGATCCCCTGCGCTGGGCTTGGACCAGGTGACCGCAAGTACATCTGTCAAGGTCTCCTCAAATGGCAGCAAGGGTTTTGAAGTGGAGACACCAGGCTGCAGGACCTCCATCAAGATATTGGTCTTGACCACCACCGTAGGAAGCTGCAGGTCCAAGACCACTGCAGCCCTACGCACCACTATTGAAAATTAATCCCCCTCCTCCGTAGCCAGGTCAGGAGGAGACAGTATGACAGGCTTTGGTGAGATTTTCAAATCACTAGGATCACCCAGGTCCTCATACCAGTCCAGTTCTTCTTTGAAAAGTGGGATTTCTGAGGTATCCTGCTGCCCCTTCCAATCCTCATACAATCCCAGCCCTTCAGAATAACTGCTCCTGCGGTGCCAGTGTCTGCGTGGGTGGGAGCCCAGCCAGCTCTGTGTCATCCTAAATAAGTATAAGGGATCTGGTGCTCGGAAGGTCAAGGAGGTACAACCGGTGCCGTTCCGCATCTGGAAATGGATGTAAGAGGATTCCAGGGTACTGGGGCCATAGCCGGCGGCGCAGAACTTGTGGAATCTCCTTCTGATGAGCTTGTGGGGTCCGAAGGCACGCTGTCAGGGTCAGGCCTCCCAAATATTCTGCATATAGCATCATAAGGGTTTTCAACTGGGCGGGGGTCAGTCCCGGCCCCGGAAAGGTAGGGAAACACAGAGCTGACCCAGTTACCCGCTCCACAGACCGGGCCCTTGAATGCCAAGACCTCTTTGTCTTATCAGGCCACTAACGGGACGAAGTCAAAGCATGCTTTCGACTTCTTATTTTTTTATGGTGCTTCTTACCTGACCTTGATGACTTAGAGGAAGAGGAAGAAGACTTGAATCCCCCAAAGTGGTGCTCACACATTCCTCTTGACCAAAACTCCGAATGAGATCTCTGGGGAGACATCCGAGGTGCCGGAAGTCGGGCGCAAGCAGCTTTTGGAACTATTCCTTAAAAGCTTT
Source organism: Lissotriton helveticus (assembly GCF_964261635.1). NCBI lineage: Eukaryota > Metazoa > Chordata > Amphibia > Caudata > Salamandridae > Lissotriton > Lissotriton helveticus. The sequence goes on along the minus strand of NC_136071.1, from coordinate 790,963,009 downwards.
CAGCACCACTGCGCGGCAATCTGAGCACAACTTCGAGTCATGGTTGTTCTCCAGGCACCAAAGACGGACAAGATGGTTATCCATGACCAACATTACATGGTTACAGTCTCCGCCCAGTTTGAACCCCGAGAACTTCTTACTGGACATCCTAAACACGAAAGATTGACAAAAAATCTTCAACGGATCTGCGTTGGCTGGTGTGGAAGGAAAAGAACTGACGTTAGCGCTCCAAAATGGCACCTATATAGATGATGTATGTCACAACAATGTCGAACCCGATGCCTATGACGCCACCTATCGGCACACAGGGGTACTGCTATCAAAATCTTCTGGATCCAGCCTGACGCCTGCAAGTTCTAAGGTAAGGAATCTGTGCCTAGATGTCTCTATCAGATGGTATCTACATCATATGACTCACATGATTCTTTCAGTTGGGCCATCCAGATGTTTGCTCTTACTGCCTTGAAAGTGAGCTTTAGATTTAGCAACAGCTTGGGAGGTCTACTCTATATTTTGGGAATGACTGTAGGAAATTACACATAAATTCTGGTTTAATATATGCAACATCTTTTTTAAAATTCACTACAGAATATAAGACACAAACTCCCATAGACATTGAATATTTCAGAAGCCTGACCTTCTCATGAGTGTTCCCATGCAGGTGGAGTGTGCCTAGATAGAAAAAGGATCATAAGCTGGTTAAGATACACCTTGCACTAATCCAGGGACCCCTATAGTGACTTTAGTGGTATTTGATAACAATATAAAGCTCTCAAAGTGTTAGCTGTGAAGAGTAGCCTTCAGGCTTAGCTTGAAGGTGTTAAGCAGCTTGTTTTACCAGTTTAATCAAGCAGAGCAGTTTAGAACGAAAAATAACCTCATAGTATTTATATACCAATTATTTTCTTTATTACACAACACAAGATAGCACAAATACACAATAATATTTCAATTATAATTAGGTAAGTAGCAAAAAATACAGTGGTCGCGAGGGGGACCACCAAACCATTATTAAGAATATGGAATGCAAACAGCATAGGAGAATGGGACTTGGTCCAGAAGGTCCAGAGGAGCTGAGGACACAAGGAACCACCCGAGGTAAGTACCCAGGAATCGCACAGCAGCTGTGTGCAGTGTGGGAACATAGCTGTGTGCCTAATGGAAGTTAGTGGAGAAGTCGTGGTTGCAGTTTTGCAGAAGAAGAACCCTTCCCAGAGGACCCCAAAGAATTCCCTTGAAGGATGAAGGGTTGGAGAGCCACCCCAGCTGTGGATGATCCGGATACCAGGTTACCTACACCAGGGAAGACAGGTTCTCTAGAGCTGAAGAGATTTTGGAAACCTCCGTAGATGGCAATGAAGACTTGGAGAAAAGTGCCTCTGGAGAAAAAGGGGAAGAAGTGCTACGTTGTGGTGCCTGCAGGTGCAGGGAGTGACTCCTTCACTCCAAAAGAGATTACTTCGGGTGTCCTTGATGCCCACAGGTCTGTTGAAGGTCCTGGAAGAAGCACAGACATGAAGCACAGCGAGACCAGGAGCGGCAGGAGTCTTCCTTGATCCTGTCTCGGTTCCAGGCAAAGCCCAGTAAAGTCTAAGGTTCCGATGTAGGTAATTAGTATTTACCGATTCGTAAATACCGAATTTTACCGATTCGGTATTTACAAATTGATAAATGCTATGTAGGTATTTTTACCGAATTAATTACCGAATCGGTAACGTTCGGTAATTACCGAATCGGTATTTACGGATTCGGTAATTGCCATTGATTCCGATGGGCCTTGAGGCCCATAGAAACCAATGGAAATTACCGAATTGGTAAATACCGAATTGGTAAAATTACCAAATTGACAAGGGGGACAGGGTGTCACTTTGACACCCTGTTGCACCCATGATTCAGGCTTGTGTGCCATGTGACACACGTGTACATGCACAGATGTGCATGTACACAGGTATTCGTTATTTACCATCAAATAGTATTTGATGGTAAATAACGAATTCTTAAGGGCCTGTGGCACTGTTTTCAGTGCCACCTACATCCCATATTACCGATTCTGTAAATCTACCGAATCGGTAAATTTACCTTTGCGGTAAATTTACAGAATCGGTAATATTTAGGCCCCCTACATCTGAAGCTACAAATACCGGTTGGTAACGGCCGAAATCGGCCGTTACCGACCGGTATCTGGCCACCTACATCTTGCCCTATCTGTCCAAACGGTTGATGACGGACGTGGTTTATGGTTTTAGTTTTGTCCCACGACAAATCTAAGGAACCACCCACAGGTAAACCCTTAAGTACCCTAGGGAAAGGGCTGGAACAACACATTATTAAGAATATGGAATGCGAACTGCATAGGAGGATGGGACTTGGTCCAGAAGATCCAGAGGAGCTGAGGACACAAGGAACCACCCGAGGTAAGTACCCAGGAATAGCACAGCAGCTGTGTGCAGTGTGGGAACACAGCTGTGTGCCTAATGGAAGTCAGTGGAGAAGTCGTGGTTGCAGTTTTGCAGAAGAAGAACCCTTCCCAGAGGACCCCAAAGAATTCCCTTGAAGGATGAAGGATTGGAGAGCCACCCCAGCTGTGGATGATCCGGAGACCAGGTTACCTACACCAGGGAAGCCAGGTTCTCTAGAGCTGAAGAGATTTTGGAATCTTCCGTAGATGGCAATGGAAGACTTGGAGAAAAGTGCCTCTGAGGAAAAGGGGAAGAAGTGCTACGTTGTGGTGCCTGCAGGTGCAGGGAGTGACTCCTTCACTCCAAAAGAGATTACTTCGGGTGTTCTTGATGCCCACAGGTCTGTTGAAGGTCCTGGAAGAAGCACAGACATGCAGCACAGCGAGACCAGGAGCAGCAGAAGTCTTCCTTGATCCTGTCTCGGTTCAAGGCAAAGCCCAGTAAAGTCTAAGGGCCCGATGTAGGTAATTAGTATTTACCGATTCGTAAATACCGAATTTTACCGATTCGGTATTTACAAATTGGTAAACGCTATGTAGGTATTTTTACCGAATTAATTACCGAATCGGTAACATTCGGTAATTACCCAATCGGTATTTACCGATTCGAATTGCCATTGATTCCTATGGGCCTTGAGGCCCATAGGAACCAATGGCAATTACCGAATCGGTAAATACCGAATCGGTAAAATTACCGAATTGACAAGGGGACAGGGTGTCACTTTGACACCCTGTTGCACCCCTGATTCAGGCTTGTGTGCCATGTGGCACACATACATGCCCTTAGTACCATATATAAGGGCATGTATGTGTGTCACATGGCACAGGTGTACATGCACAGATGTGCATGTACACAGGAATTCGTTATTTACCGTCAAATAGTATTTGATGGTAAATAAAGAATTTTTAAGGGCCTGTGGCACTGTTTTCAGTGCCACCTACATCCCATATTACCGATTCTGTAAATCTACCGATTCGGTAATTTACCGAATCGGTAAATTTACCTTTTTGGTAAATTTACAGAATCTGTAATATTTAGGCCCCCTACATCTGAAGCTACAAATACCGGTCGGTAATGGCCGAAATCGTCCGTTACCGACCGGTATCTGGACACCTACATCTGGCCCTATCTGTCCAAACGGTTGACGACGGACGTGGTTTACGGTTTTAGTTTTGTCCCACGACAAATCTAAGGAACCACCCACAGGTAAACCCTTAAGTACCCTAGGGAAAGGGCTGGAACAACACAGGGGTCCCTCCAAGAGGAGGGGCTGGACACAGGGGAGGATACTCTCATATCCTTTGCCCAGTGTCATGCCAGAGCGGGGAGTCAAGGGCTCCCCGAACTGGCTCAAACTGAAGTATGCAAGGAGGGCATGAAATGTGTCCTTCAAAGCAGTCTGGTGGCAGTGGCAAGCACACCCACCTCAGCCCAATACACTAAATCCCGCCTGAGAGGTAGTGACATTTCCCTGTGACAGAAAATCTTTTTTACCTATTTGCGCGAGCTTGACTAAGCAGCAGGAGGGCAGAATTGTGTCTGTGGTCAGCTGTAGCAATAGCTTGCTGTCAAATCCTGAAAGGCTGTTACTGGGAGTACAAGGGGGCACCCCAAGGGAGCCCCCAGTATATGGGATCATACTTCCAACACTGGAATCTGTGTTGGGGGATGATTCTAACATGTTTGATACGAAACATGATCAGTTTTGGTGCGGCCTCTACATAGTTAGACAGCTCATATTGACTGACGTCTACTATATTCTTTAAAGTGGTTGACTACACTTACAAAGCCTAGGGAAATGACTGGGGTTTGAAGGGGTGTCCTGCTCATGCAGGGGGACCCATAAACGTATAACCAAGCACCCTGCCTCAGGACTGACAAGCCTACCATAGGGGTGACTTAAAGGTTTTAAGTGCAGTTTCATCAGATATAAGGAAATATTATCTGTTTTGAGAGGCGTAAACACCAGTTCACACAGGCTGCAATGGCAGTCGTGCAATCACAGATTATGAGGATTTCCCTGGGTGGCACAATGTAATCTGCAGCCCATGGGAGGCTCCTGGTGTACCTATGCCCTTAGTACCATATATAAGGGACTTACAAGTGTAGACCAGTAGCCAATTGTGGATGTGCCATATTACTTACCATGGTCAATTTAGGGAGAAAGCACAGTGACTGCGGTCCTGATTAGCAGGATCCCAGTCAGACTAAGTCGAAAACACACTGACATAAGGCTAAAATTGGGAGTAATCATGCTAGAAGGTTTCTACCTACCTACATAAACCCCCCAAATGAAAGGAGATAAGGCTAACCTTGCCCAGTTGAGTCTTTATTTCCCATGTGGCCATACAAGGAAGGTCCAACTGTACTGGCATGGATTCTCCCTGTGTTCTGGTCCACTGAGAACTTCTTCCCCTGTAGGGTCTTAGATCCTCTCAAATTTCTGGGGTGTCTCCCTGACAACTGTTTGAGCCAAGAGAGAGGCTTGTGGTCTGCCTGATTAGGGGAGTGAGGCCCTAACAGAGTTGGTCTCTACTTCTTCACAGCACTGACCACAATAGAGGTCTTTTCTCTTTATTAGTGACCTATACTTTTCCCTAGAAGTCAACCTTCTGCTTATTGCAGCTTTTGGTTGATCTTGTCTGTCTATAGCAATGTGGGGCCAGTGAAGATGTGGGACAGTCTTGTCTAGGCCTGGGCGGTAAATTCCGATCTGTTCGCAGAATTTGCGGAATTTGGGTAATTTCGCATTCTGCGGAGAATGCGAAATTGCCCAAAATTGTGCGTTCAGCGACTTTGCGAAATTTTTTGCTTGTTCACAAGATATTTCTCCCCGAGCACGCAAACAGCGATATCGAACAGTAAAAAAGCATTACGAACAAGCAATTCCGCATGTTCGCGGAATTTCTGCGTGTTCGTGGAGATTTTTTTACCGTTTCGCGGAGAGTTGCGTAACGCAATTCCGCAAATTCCGCCCACCCCATGTCTTGTCCTAGGTCTTGCTTTGCCAAACATTGTTCACCTGGGTAATTTCACCTTGATTGGCTTAATAGAGATCCCTTATATTGCTGAGGGTTATCCACATCCCTAGTACTACCAGGCTGGGAGTCCCTAATCTGAAACGTAGGGGATTCCTCTTGAACAGTACATTTGTACAACAAGTAACTGTGAAAAGGCAGCAATTCTCTTGTAAATACCAAAGATGCCCGGCGCAAGACGCCTTTAATTCACTTCGTTGTTATCTATCAAATAAAGAGGCAGGTGCTGGAACTGGATGTATGACGTTACAGCGCATGCTTTTACATCGCATGCCTTTACAACGCGGTTTTTACATCGCATACCATTACAACGCATAGCGCTTTTGGGTGTTGGATAGGGAATAGTTTAATTTACTATTCCAACTCCAGTCCCCGTGGACACTAGGGAAGGTTATTGGATAGTAAATTAACCTATTCCCTATCCTAGAGCGCCCCCAGCGCAAAGCGTTGTAATGGTTTGCGTTGTAATGACCGCGTTGTAATGGTAGTGCGTTGTAAAAGTTTTGTTGTAAGTGATGTTTCCCGCTGGACCTGGAAGGCAAAGAACAGGTTTATTGCTCCAGAGGAGAGCACGTCAATTCGGACACACAGAATGTCTTCAGCAGGTGCTCTAAGTGCCTCTCTTCGGCACCGCTTCTTCTACATTTTTACGTTTGTTTATTGCATATTCAAACATCCTTGGAATCCCCGCCTCCAGCTAGTTCTCACACAAACCCAGCAGCATTTGTCCCCTACCCTGATCTTAGCAGATGATCGCTATTGCGCAGCTGGACATTCCGGCAGGATCTAAAATGTGTGGGATCGCTCAGATCTAAGGGATTGTGTCACTGATTAATTCCGGCCCCTTTGTTGGTGAGGCAAGTTCTGCCGTATGTGGGTAATAAACTATGTCCGCAGGGGTCGGTTAGTGCCTGGGACCAGATCGAGTAGCCAGGTGCAGTGGAGGAGGTTATCAAAGGGGCCTGTCCGTGAGCGGAGGATGAAAGGACAAGTGGGTTTGGCACGGGAAGTGACTCCGGGGCATGGTCGCGCTGAGGAGGTTTTACGACCGTGGCATTTTGACTCAGGTTTAGTGAGCGCGCGGGGGATGATAGCGAGGTCAGGGTGACACACAGGTGACCAGTAGTGTACGAAATGGCCGCGGTATCTAAAATGGTTGCCGCTTACGCGCTCGCAGAGGCCTATGTTAAGAAAGATGGCGCAGGCAATGTTCATGTTATTGTTTTACATTTTAACAGTTGCCCCTTTGAACATTCCTACCCAGCTTGTCAGTTCACATTAATGTCCATAATGTCCTGTATCTCTCTGTCATATATTGCTTTCATATTTTTCAAATCGAGTGTCCAAAGTCTTAGGGCATAAAGAGATCCAACAAAGGGAATGCATTGTATCCCCAAACAGCAGCCACATATTACAAAAACTGGCACCAAGATGATCATCAGTAGTTTACAGCCCCAGTCTTTCAAAATGCCCCAAAACCAGCTTCCAAGTGTCCAAGTCCCTGTTTCCTGATGGATCTCTGATGCCAGCCGGTGAAGATGCTCGATTGCCTTGTAGACTGAGGGAGAGTTGTCCGGGATGAAGGTGCAGCAACTGGCACTGATGATGCGGCATGCTCCTCCACGGTCCGCTAGTACCACATCTAGAACAAGGCGGTTCTGTAAAGCTACCAGGAGGACCGCCTGCAGCTCAGCAGTGTTGTTGGTGTGGATGCCAGCTGTGATGTTCAAGGCTGTTTCTACTGCTTGGGACAGGTGTCGAATAGCTCGGCTGTTTGCCATCGGACCCCATAGCGGGATGAGTCGAGGAACTGTGATGCAGCGGAGTCTGCTTGTTCTGTGTCTTTGGAGCGCCTTTCTCTGTGATGATCTGCAGGTGCTATGTAGGTTGGAGGTAGAACAAAGGCAATGTAGCACGTGCCCCCCCCAGCCCTTTGGGATCCAGGTGTAGGCTTTTGTACAGCAGACAAAGTACATATTTGGTGATGCAACAAATGAAGGGGGGGTCGGCAGTATTCAGAGTCCTTGTGATTTGGCAAGAGCTGTGACCCACGATCTTAGTCCCATGGCCTTCGATGCAGATAAGGCCCAAGACGTTCACCACAGATAGGGCCACTGTCAGAGTTGCGGCAGTTCGTTTCCTTAGATATGAAAAGGTAGGTCTGGTTGGGTTGTTGAACACTTGCATTTCGATTCGTTCTTTGTCGGGAATGTTCATCAGAAAGGTTGCATTTGAGGTCAGAGGGCAAAAGGTGTGGTGTCGGGTTCAAATCAGGCCTACATACTCTGCTAAACTCTCGAACGCCTTAGTATAGAAGTTGGCACGGACACTGGAAAAGGTAAAAGACAAGTTTATTAAGACCCCATGGGGTGGTGGTACATTCCTACAGCACCCTTCGGCAATGTAAGAAGTAGCACACCGAACATCGGTGCGCGACCTCTTTTATATAGTTTAATAGCAATAAAAAGATAGGCGGTTACAAGTTACACATTTTAGGTACATATAAGGTCATTTTTGGAACACAGCCAGCACGTGGGAGGAGTTCAACGGCACTGGTCAGTTAGTGTGAACATTCCTAAAGAGTGACCAGTTGATGCATAGTGCGCATGTGCGCTTGACCAGTACTAAAAATAGCCTGTTGCCGAGCAGAATAGTGACCATGGGTATCGAGAAAGGACGAAAGGGCACACTGACCACGAGGCAGCGTGTTCATAGGAAACGGAAGTCAGAGGGATTCAAAATGGCCCCCGTTCGTTTTGGTCAAGTTAACAGAAAAGACCGTGTAGCTGTGCTAAACGCTAACTCAGGAGCTGCCAAAACACGACAGACGGCCCTTTTAGCGTTTAGCAAAAGCTACCTCATAGTGGACGTAGTCAGAATGTTCATCCTCAATGTTAATAGCCATTATTTTCAATACTTCATCATTGATCAGTTTCTCTTGCTTATCAATAGCTCGTTTGGACGGAATACAGGCTGTGATACATACAGAACATAATGTAGGGCCACATTGAATACATAGACAAAGGAAAAATAGTACTCCAATAAAAACACAGAGAATCGTTAATAATTTCCAACCCCAAGTACTAAGCAGGGTCCAGAACCAACCAGAAAAGGTCCATGTTCCATTTTCTGGGTGGATCTCAGCAGCTATCTTATGTAATTTTGTAATCGAATCATATACAGAAGGTGAGTTATCTGGTACGTACACGCAACAACTACTTCCGATGACGCGGCATGCTCCACCTCTATCAGCTAGTATCACATCTAGAACCATTCGATTCTGGAGCGCCACAATTCTGGTAATTTGTAATTCCTCAGTAATATTCCCTAAAGCGGAGGCAGTTTCGTTAGCGACTGCTTCCACCACACGCGTAAGCCGCCTTATCTTCCTGCTATTCAGTGCAGCTCCTACGAATGAGAATAACCCCAAATTGAAATCTACATATTGTTGTAAAGTGGTATCAGTCTGGTCTATTTCATCAAGATCTACTGTTCGTTTGACCCTGTTTAGTATGAAATCATGGTACAGAACGTAATCATTGTGGTACATGGGAGGAGCAATAAATACAGGTGGTAATACAAAAGCTATATAACACGTTCCCAACCATCCCAATGGTAGACGATGGTATCCCTTATTTCCACAAATGAAATACGTGTTATGTGAAGCTACAAATGCAATTCCAATTGGTGTATCAAAGGTAAGTGTAATATTACATTCACTGCGGCCTACAGGGATTGTACCTTTATTTCTAATACACAAATCTGCTTTTGTATCAATGACTGTTATCATATGCGAGCTCGTCACATTTATAAGTCTTTGATTCGTATATACACGAGGTGTAGAAACATTGTCCGGACGGTACTCTTCCCATTCAAACTTAGTTCCTTCAGCGTGTGGATAGCCGTCTTTGTCGTTATAACATATTTTATTCAACCGAAAAAGTAGTCCACCTTTCGTTGGCCATCGCAGAGTAAAAAGAAGAGTGTACCAAGCATGACAAGAACCATTATGAGAAAACGGGAGAGGAATGAGTGGTGTTCCTCCCTTCTTCTGATGTCCGGGCAACATTCCACATACCCAACAATTGGACGTGTTGGTCATGTTATGAGTATGATGCAAAATCTTAATAAAGCTGTTATTCAAATAAGTCTGCCTATGTCTTTCTTCGTGAAAAGGCAGAGTGAAATGAAAATGTTCAGATGGACTTGGAGTGGTGGGCAGCAAATGTTCTCGTGCAGGAAACAACAGTTCTATAGTCCAAGCTAATACTGCGATCACCACTACGGTCAAGACAAACAAAACAACACCAAGAATTCTCCCTCTTCGTGTCGAAGGAGATGCCATAGTTCACAAAACAATACTCTTCAAGAAAACAACACTAAGCGGGAAAAATAAAAACGATGGTTCTGAACCGAGGCTGCCGTTGATTTGTTCTCCGGGATTCAAGACGGGTGTCGCTACACTGGGCAGAACTGATCCCCCCCCCTTGATATTCCCGGCTTCCGTTTCACAAACCTCAGAGCGGTTACCAACCAGTTTCAAAAACACAAAAGGAATCTTATTTCCTGGGGCGTAGATTGTACTTCACTTTATCAGAAACAACGTGGTCCGGGAAGGCTCCCTCCAATTCATCAGGCGTGACAGCTGGGCTCTTTTCTGTATCCAAAATCTTTCTGTAGTCGGATAGCACCACAGGGCTCACCAGATCCGGAGAGACACGTCGGCAGTGCGTTGAGTGTATCCACCGCTTCTTGTTAGTGACTCTCACAGCAGTTCGCGTAGCCAGCAGCACTTGCTCAGGGCCATGCCATCTCGGTTCCAAACTGCTGGATCGTTCAAATACTTTGACCATCACGTGGTCCCCAGGGCGGAGATCGTGAGCCTCACCAGTGGAGTTATCAGGGAGCGCCTCTCGAACCTGTTGATGGATAGAAAGCAAATCATTTGTTAATCGTGCCAGATAATCGTTCATCATTATACAAGGCATATCATGTATCAAACGAGGTTTTGGAACTCCCCAAATATTCATAGGCCTTCCAAACACCACTTCGTAGGGTGTGAGGCCAGATCGAGAATGTGGCACTGACCGAATGGACAGTAATACCAGAGGCAAAGCGTCCGGCCATTTCAGAGATGTAGATGCCACTATCTTTGCTAGCTTCAGCTTCAGAGTTGCATTGTATCGTTCTACTAACCCTGCTGATTGCGGATGAAAGACAGCATGGAATCGTTGCTTGATTCCCAATCCTTTCAGGACGTATTCCACTACTTTTCCAATGAAATGAGGGCCATTATCACTCCACATAAGTTTACAAACACCGTAGCGCGGGAAGTACTCCTTGAGTAACACCTTAGCTGTTGTCAATGCTGTATTGTCTTTCGTAGGGTAAGCCTCAATCCATTTGCTGAAGGCACACACCACTACTAGGACATACTTGAGATTATTACAGCGTTCCAGCTGGATGTAATCCATTTGTAGTACTTCGAATGGTGCAGTAGGTGGAACAAACCCTCCTTTAGGAGTATGAGTCCCTTGTCCAGGATTGTGCTGCAAACATATCAGACAGGTCTGCACTACTCTCTTAGCCGTGCTAGCAATGTCAGCATTTTCCCAAACTCGTGTAAGCAATTTAGTAATTGCGAGAGCTCCAATGTGTGCCAGCCCGTGTGTCATTTGCACCATTGTTTGTAAATAGGCCATGGGTAGTTTCCATCTCTCCATATCTTTACTACGCCAGCAACCCTCATCATCCAATACTCCTTCAGTGGCCCATTTCATACGTTCTGCCTCAGATGCTGACTTCTGTATATCTAGTATTTCTTCTCTAGCATCATGCCACCGCTCAGCTTGTGACTTCACCACATACATGGGGAAATTATTTTGCAGCATAGCGGTCTCTCTCGCAATGCGGTCTGCGAAAGCATTGCCTTGCCCTATTTTGTCCGTCACCTTTTTGTGTGCACTACACTTGACTATTGCAACTTTCTTTGGGCATAACAGTGCATTCAGGAGATCGCGTACCAACTCTCCATGCATGATGTGTACTCCGTGTGAAGTCAGGAATCCTCGTTCCTTCCAAAGTAGGCCAAAATCATGCACTACTCCAAAAGCGTAACGACTATCCGTGTAAATGTTCACACATAGCTCAGCACTTAACTCACATGCTTTCGTTAAGGCTATCAATTCAGCTGCTTGAGCCGATTTCTGGGGTATTCGTGCTGCTTCTACCACGGTCTTAAGTGTCGTGATCGCATAAGCTGCGGAAGTCGTACCATCTGGTAACCTCACACACGATCCATCAACCCACAGTTCCCCATCTACATCTGGAAATGGCGTATCCTGTAAATCGATACGACCCTTTGTCTGTTCCTCAGTCAGAAAAACACAATCATGTTGTTCTTCCTTCTGGGTCTCAGCAACAGGATCCGGCAGTAAAGTAGCAGGATTTAGTGTCGCACATCGCTTTAGTGTGATGTGCGGCGCCAACAATGTTAGCTCATATCCTGTCAAACGGGCACTGGTTAGATGCTGCGTTTTTGTTTGATTCAGTAACGCATCTACCGCATGGGGAACTAGCACCAACAATTTGTGTGACAAAACTATTCCCTCACTTTGTCGTATCGCAACTGCTGTTGCTGCAACTGCTCGAAAACATCCAGGCAATCCTCGAGCCACAGGGTCGAGTACCGCCGAGAAGTATGCACAAGGCCTCTGTTTGTCTCCGTGTGTCTGCACTAACATTGACAATGCGCACCCATCCTTCTCGTGTACATATAATGTAAAGATCTTCGTGTAATCAGGTGTACCCAACACTGGTGCAGAACAAAGAGCTTGTCTCAATTGCTCAAAAGCATTCTGACATTCATCCGTCCATTCAATGGGAATCGGTGTATCTTTAGACAACAATGCCAACAATGGTTTAACGATATGTGAAAAACCCAATATCCATTGCCTACAAAAAGACGTCAAACCTATAAAGGCGCGAACATCCTTCTGAGTGCGAGGGACTGGAGTATCTAGGATTGCTTGAATTCGATCTGGTGTCAATGCACGGCCCTCCTTAGACAAAAAATGACCGAGGTAGGTCACCTTTGGTCTACAATATTGTAGCTTTTTCTTCGAAACTTTATGATTATGTTTGGCCAGGAAGGAAAGCAAAGAAAAGGTACTCTTCTCACATTGTTCTGGCGTGTCTGCAGCAAGTAAGATATCGTCTACATATTGAATGAGAACCACTCCCTCTTGTAAGTCAAAGGAATCAAGCTGTCTTTTTAATGCCTGACTATAAATGCTAGGACTTTCAGTATAGCCTTGAGGAATTCGACAGAATCTGTACGATTTATTATTTAATGTAAAGCCGAATAGATATCGACTGTCAGGATGTACAGGGATCGAAAAGAAGGCATTCTTCAAATCGATAACTGTAAAAGTAGTTGCCGTCGATGGAACCAACGTAAGCAACGTGGTGATGTCAGACACCACCGGGTACTGAGGCACTACTATCTTGTTTATTTCCCTCAAATCAATAATGAAACGGTAAACCTTAGCATCTGTATCTCTTTTAAGAATCGGTAAAATTGGGCTATTGCAAACATTGTAGGGGACTTCCTCAACTACTCCTGCCAAAATCAAATCGTTCACAATGTGCATCAAAGCAAGTTCTCCTTCTCTGGAAATCTTATATTGTGGGACACGTGGTAGAGATACTCCCTCCTTTACAGTAATACGTACTGGAGGGATTAACATCTGCCCCACATCCGTGTCAGAAGTGGCCCACAACGTGTTTGGTAAGGAGGCCAATACTTCAGATTCATGGAGAAAACACACTCGCTCAAAGTCTGGGTAATTCTCATTCAACACAACTCGCACTCCTTCTGGGGCACAGCGAATAGTAGCTCGAAAGTGTTTTAACATATCGAGTCCAATAATATTATCTGGTGTATTTGGAGACAACAAAAAGGGACATGGGGCAGCAAATTTATCAACATGAAATGCAACTGGTTGAGACAATGGGCTAGAAGTAGGTGTTCCATCGAACCCTATTGCTGTAATTACCTCGCCAGACAGGGGAGCCCTTGGAACCAAGTATTTGGACAAAGCGCTACGAGTAGCTCCTGTATCGACCAGAAATTGATCAGTGGAACCCAGAACATGTGCTTCTATGTATGGACCCCTTTGATCAACTGGTACCTCAACCGATTCCACACCCCATCCTACGCAATCCTATGCATAATGCTCATCCCGTGGTTCAGCAGGACCACCCTCATTTATCTGATATTGATTGCGGTTATCAAACGTATTATAATCAGACTGACCACGACCCCTTGCTCCATATCCTCCACGATCATTCGTACCATAGCCTCCTCGATCATTCGTGCCATAACCTCCTCTTGACCCTCCATAATAATTCCTAGACCTTCCACTTCCTCGTCCCCTCAAATTACGCTGCTCTCGAAACACCGGACAGTCTGCAATCCAATGCCCAAACTGTTTGCAGTATGCACATTGATTCACAGAAATGTCAGAACGAGGGGGAGGAGCATTACTGTATGATCCTCGCCCTCCTCTGTTATTTCCTCTCGTAGCCTGAACCTGGGCTAACATTACCTTCGTCTTCAAATCCTTTGCTTTCTTTTCACTACTTTCTTTTGCCTCTAATTCCTGTCTTTCATAATATTGAGCCATAGTCAATAAAGAAGCAGGGGTTGCTGTGGTCCATGAACTTTCACTCGCTTTCAATCGTTTCGCAATCTCCGGTAGGAGATTAGCCACATACTTATCAACGAATAAATGCCTGCCAGTATCTTCTGTCAATAATTGACCACTGTAATCATGGAACGCTTCCTCGAAGCGAGAGAAAAAATCGGAAACTGATTCATCCGCTTTCTGCTTACAAGAGGCTAATATAGTCCAATCAATCTTTTTAGCGGGAGCAAGAGTCTTTAGTTTTGTTAGTATGGCCCCTGGAAGGTCTAATATTAATTGACACGGCTTACATGCTGGTTCTCTATCTAAATCAGCCTGAACAAGATCTTTCCAAGTGGCCCCGAGAGTCGTGAGGTCATCAAACCTACGAATCGCTCTCCACATATCAGAAGGCAATATCAACCCGAAAAATAGATCAATATCAACTAACGTCATGATACATGAAGAAATTGCACTTTCAACATTTTCATAAAAAGCCGCAGGGTTTTTACGGGGATCAGGTAAAGCATTCTTAAGCGCCATGACATCTGCTCTATTCCAAGGCGTATAAACCCAATTATATACAAAATACCCTTTCGCGTCTTTGGATCTTTTATCATCATCTGTGCCATCCCCTTTATGAGGGACATATAAAGGCGCAGCTTCTCGCATAGGTCTAACATTAATCGCAGCGATCTTATCTGTTTCAAAGATAGGGCATTCTTTGGATATCCCCGTCGCTCCGGACGTAGACGAATTCTTCGACTTTTCCAACTCCCGTAGTCGTGTCGCCTCATTACGCAGTTCAATCAAACGCTTGAAGAAGTCGTCCGCATCTGAAAGAACAAAAAGACCTTTACGAAAATTCTCACGATCCTTGGATATCTCCTTTGGTTCTAACTCGAGAGAATATTTTCTATACCACTCAACAACTTCATCTCCAAAATGATCTAAAAAATACAGTCGTTCCTTATCAGGCCACTGTTCCATTTGTTCAGTAACGTCAGAAACAGTAACAGTATTAATATTTAGTTTTCGTGCAAATGAACGTAATTCCGCAGCTCGTTCCGCATGTAACCTGGTACGCTGTGTTCGATCACTATCCTCGTCCGAGTCCTCGTTCGGAGCCGTAGGTACGACGTACGGAGGCGGACAACGATCTAGTAATGAAAAATCATCTGTTTCATTAGTAAGGACTGGATAAAAAGGACGCCTGATAGGGAATTGACCATTAACCTGTAAATTGCGTTCTCGTCTCTCCCTCACGCTTCGCTCGTTCACGCACCTCTTTCTCCCACATACGCACACAATCAAACATATCTTGTCTAGACCTTCGCTGAAACAAACACTGCTCTACATACTGTACCTTTCGAAGGTCAAACGACCCATATAGCGGCCACTGTAATTCACGATCAGTCTTAGTATACTTATGCCATAATGTACTATACATTATAGGTGGAATACCGAATTTGACATACATTTCACGATTTGGAGTCCCCTCTGGGGGAGCCGGCTGCTTTTCACTTAATCGATAATTGGTACCATTGTCAGAACAGCACATCCTACGGAGTGTGCTAAAAACAGGCATGTTCCAAAAAGTACCACGAAAATGTGATACTACAAAAATGTCACCTAACGCGGTGTACCGTTCAAATCAAATAAATCAGAGAAATATCCCTACATGCCTGCCTATGTGAGGTGCACTTCACATATTCAAATTCAAATTCAAAGATTCAAAACGTTAGCTAACAAATTCAAATTCAAATTCAAAGTTTCAAAAAGCCACAGTAAGTGTCAGTAGACTACCTCACCGCTCAAAAGCTTACCAAATATTTTCAACCGTCCAAAGTCCAACTGCCAAGTTCTGTGGTCAAATCAGCCAAAACGGCACATCACGACAATCCAAGATCAGAATCTCAGTCGAGGACCGGCGCCACCTGGGAGGTCAGATCGGAAGGAAGGGAAAACACACCGTGGGTGCCAAGACTCGGGTCACTCAGTGGCAGCGTACGCGTCCATGGCGAGTTTCCTGACCTTCGTCACGACCTCTCCTTCGGGCATCCGAGTCACCGATGAGTCCCTTCGTGGTCGCCAATTGTGGTGTCGGGTTCAAATCAGGCCTACATACTCTGCTAAACTCTCGAACGCCTTAGTATAGAAGTTGGCACGGACACTGGAAAAGGTAAAAGACAAGTTTATTAAGACCCCATGGGGTGGTGGTACATTCCTACAGCACCCTTCGGCAATGTAAGAAGTAGCACACCGAACATCGGTGCGCGACCTCTTTTATATAGTTTAATAGCAATAAAAAGATAGGCGGTTACAAGTTACACATTTTAGGTACATATAAGGTCATTTTTGGAACACAGCCAGCACGTGGGAGGAGTTCAACGGCACTGGTCAGTTAGTGTGAACATTCCTAAAGAGTGACCAGTTGATGCATAGTGCGCATGTGCGCTTGACCAGTACTAAAAATAGCCTGTTGCCGAGCAGAATAGTGACCATGGGTATCGAGAAAGGACGAAAGGGCGCACTGACCACGAGGCAGCGTGTTCATAGGAAACGGAAGTCAGAGGGATTCAAAATGGCCCCCGTTCGTTTTGGTCAAGTTAACAGAAAAGACCGTGTAGCTGTGCTAAACGCTAACTCAGGAGCTGCCAAAACACGACAAAGGGAGCAGATGTTTTTCCAGTTTTGTTCAGCCAGAACTCGTTGTAGAATTGTTGGATCGTTCCATCAGATGTGGCATTGTCTTTGTAGCTCTCTTGCAGGAGCTTTAACAAAGTGAGGCAGGACCCATGAACAGAGAAGGGTGAAGGGATGAAAGGAATGGAATGTTCAGTGGCATGTGGTAGCAGCCCACAGATACAACAGTTTGAGGCATTTGTGGCAAGATTGTGTGGGTGCAACAGTTGGACGAACGAGTTGTTCCAGAATTCTTTTTGTCATTCTCAAAGGTGTGGGGACAGAGATACCAGGTAGTGTTCTTTCTTAGTGGTGGGTTGCACGGTAGGCGACAGTGTTCTGTGTGCAGGAGCACTCTCCTCAATGATCCAGATTGTGACCATTAGCAAGAGGCAGGTGAGAGATGTAGCAAAAAGTATGATTGTCTTTTTTGCTGTGCAACTTGGCAGTTTTGGAGTCTTCGCGGCGGTTCTTCGGTCGTCCGGGATCTTCCATCACCTTCAAGAGGCTCGGTGACTGGCAGGACCACATACTTTCGTCTAGCGCTTCTCCTGGTAGCATTTGTAGTGTTTGCTACCGCTCTAAGACTTTTGACTCAGTTAGTGGCCTGCTTCGTCGGAGCACTCTCCTTTCGTCGCAAGTTGTACCCTTTCTTGAATGGTACCGTGGGGTCGGGAAACTCTGCCAGTTCAAGTGTCTCTGTTTCTGGGTAACAACTCAGGGCTGGTTGGTCTTTGGTCAGTAGCTCTTCTTGGGTGTCCACTTCTTCATCCGTTGCCAGTGTCAGGGATATCTTTTTGCAGTGATGAGCGTGCAGCCAATTTTTCTTTCCTTCCACTCGAAGTGCAGTTCGGGTGGTGATCAAGACTTGCCAGGGGCCCGTCCACCTGGGTTCCAGACTCTTCGACCTCAGGAAGTTCTGCACCAGTACAAAGTCCCCAGGTTTGATATCATGTCCTGGGCCCCTGGATACGTCTGGTATGGCTTGCTGCACCTGTTGGTGGATAAGAGTCAGTTCGCTCATCAATTTGTACAAATAGTCGGACATTAGTATGTCCGGGACATCATTAATGGTTGTCGGTTTTGGTGCTGCCCAAATGTTCATTGGTCTGCCGAAGACGACCTCGTAAGGGGTCAATCGGTGTTTGGTTGGGGTGGAGTGCATTGATAGCAATGCCAGTGGGAGGGCATCGGGCCATTTCAACCCAGTTGTGGCAACTATTTTTGCCAGTTTCAGCTTTAGCTTGGCATTGTGTCTTTCTACTAGACCTGCCGACTGGGAGTGGAAGACGGCATGGAACTTTAGTTTTACCCCCAACCCCTTCAGTACATTTTGTATGACCTCGGCTATGAAGTGGGGGCCGTTGTCGCTCCATAAAATTCTACAAAGGCCATATAGGGGGAAGTACTCTTTTAGTAATACCTTCGCAGTAGCTAAGGCGGTGTTGTCGCGGGTGGGGTATACCTCCACACATTTGCTGAAGGCGCACACAATCACAAGGACATATTTCAGACCATGGCACCTGTCTAGTTGGATGTAATCTATTTGGAGGATTTCAAAGGGATGGTTGGGGACCCCAAACCCTCCCTGTGGTACTACTGTCCCCTTCCCTGGGTTGTGTTGCAGGCATACTGTACATTGCTGTACCAAACGTTTTGCTGATTCGGCTATCTTGCTGTTATGCCATACTCTGGTGATTAGTTCAGTCATGGGGGCAGATCCCATGTGTGCGGGTAAATGGGCCATGGTCAATATGGGGATCAGATAGGCATTAGGTAGTAGCCATTTGTCTCCGTCTTTTGTCCTCCAGCAGCCTTCCTCGTCTTTTAGTCCCACCTGAGCCCACTCAGTCAGTTTGTTTTTTGCCCGTCGTTTGAATCTCCCTTATAGTAGTTCTAGCATTAGTGTATTGCTCAGCTTGTGACCTGGTCACGTACATCCGTGTCGTGGTTCTGTCTTTGGCTGTGGCTCGGGCAGTAACATCGGCTAGTGCATTTCCCTGAACAATGAGATCTGTCACTTTCTTATGTGCTTGGCATTTAATCACTGCTAGCTGCCTGGGGAGGAGGACTGCTTCTGTCAGGGTGGAGACTAGATCTCCATATAGGATGGGTGTGCCATGCGAGGTCAGGAACCCTCTTTCCCTCCATAGAAGCCCAAAATGGTGAACTACCCCGAAGGCGTACTGGCTGTCCGTGTATATGTTTACTGTCGTCCCAGCTGTTAAAATACATGTTCGTGTGAGGGCAATGAGCTCTGCTGCTTGTGCGGATCGTTGGGCAATGCGGGCTGTTTCTAGGATGGTTCGGGCTGTGGTGAAGGCATATGCGGCTGAGGTGGTGCCATCGGGGAGTTTGATGCACGAGCCATCTACCCATAACTCTCCATCTGGCTCTGGAAAGGCAGTGTCTCGGAGATCTACTCTAATCTTTGTCTGTTTGTCAGTGAGGGTCACATAGTCGTGCAGGGGAGCCACGCCAGGGTCATTTTCGGGTAGAGGTAACAATGTGGCTGGATTGAGGGTGGTGCATCGCTTCAGAGTGATGTGTGGTGCTAGCTGGGTCAACTCGTATCCTGTCATTCATGCACTAGTCAGGTGATGGGTTTTGGTCTGATTCAGGAGCATGTCGACTGCATGGGGTACTAACACAGTAATGGGGTTGGAGAGCACTATTCCCTCACTCTGGCGTATCGATACTGCTGCAGCTGCCACAGCGCGCAAGCACGCTGGCAGCGTTCTGGCTACCGGGTCGAGGGTGGCTGAGAAATATGCACAGGGACGTTGGTTGGGACCAATCGACTGTGTCAAGACAGATAATGCACATCCCTCTCTTTCGTGTGTGTAGAGGGAGAATGGTTTGGAGTAATCTGGGGGTTCCTAGAACGGGTGCCGGGCGTCTCACAATTCCTTAAATGCTGATTGGCATTCGGGTGTCCAAGGGAGTGGTAATGGGATATCTTTGGCTAGGAGGGAGAGAAGGGGTATGACAATGAGGCTAAAGTTCGGCAACCACTGTCGGCAAAATGAGGTAAGGCCTATCAAAGAGCGGACTTGCTTCTGATTATTGGGAATGGGATTGTCTAGAATTGCCTGCATCCTGTCGGGTGTGAGTTTCCTCCCTTCTTTCGATAAGAGGTGACCTAAATATATTACCTGTGGTTTGCAGAACTGTAACTTCTTTCGGGAAACTTTGTTACCATTCTCGGCAAGGAAGTGTAGGAGTTGGATGGTGGCTGTGACGTCTAGCGGAGTGGTGTCTGCTGCTAGAAGGATATAATCTACATACTGTATTAACACTACCCCGTCCGGCAACTGTACGGCATCTAACTGTCTTTTGAGCGCCTGGCTATAGATGCTCGGGCTCTCGGTGTACCCCTGGGGTGCTAAACAGAATCTATATGAGCGGGATCTTAGGGTAAATCCGAAAAGGTAGCGACTGTCTTGGTGATTGGGTATGGAGAAGAAAGCGTTTTTGAGGTCAATAACGTTGAAAGTGGTAGCAGTGGACGGGATTAGGGTCAGGATGGTGGTGATGTCAGAAACTACTGGGTACTGTGGTACTACTATCTTGTTGATCTCTCGCAGGTCGATGATGAAGCGGTAGGCTTTCCCATCTCCCTCTCACTGTCTCTTTATGATCGGTAAAATCGGACTGTTATAGACATTGCTTACTACCTCTTCTACCACTCCTGCCTCTATCAGTGACTTTATGATTTTGGTCAATGCTTTCCCGCCCTCTGGCGATATCTTGTACTTGGGTACTTTCGGTAAGGTTGCGTCTTGTCGTATTGTCACATGCACTGGGTCACTCATCATTCGTCCTACGTCTGAATCAGCCCTAGCCCATAAGTGCGATGGTAGTAGAGACATGTCTGCTTCGGTAATGGGATACATGTGCTGGGAAGGGTGTTGTCTCAGATGGTGCTGGTTGTCATATAAGATGACTCGGACTCTGTCTAGCGAACATCTGATGGTCGCACGAAAATGTTCAGTAGCTCGAGACCCATAATGGCGTCTGGGGTATTGGAGGAGAGGAGGAATGACGTGTCGATAATATTATTTTCAAGATTGAAAGGGATTGGTTTGGACAAAGGGTTGGTGGAGGGCGTACCATCAAATCCTATTGAGGTTACATGTGAGCCAGACAAGGGTGCCCATGGAATCAGTCGTTTGGATAGTGCACTACGTGTTGCTCCCGTGTCTACCAGAAATGGCGACTTCGTGCCCAGGACCTTTGCGGTAACATAAGGGCCTTGCTGGTCAATATAGAGCTCGACTGGATCCCTCCCTTGCCCTTGGCTGTCCTATGCAAAGTCGTAGGTGTTGTCGTAATCTGACTGTTGGTACTGATTCTGTCTGGGGTGATCCAATGCATTCGCTCTTCCTGGCCTTTCCTCACTAGCGTTCATGTGCCCTCTTCCGCGTCCCCTTCCTCTCTGTCCATTGACTATTTACCTTGCACCTCTTCCCCTCCCCATTCCTAACAGAACCGGACATTGGGACTTCCAGTGTTCATGCTCTTTACAAAACGCGCACTGGTCCTGCCCTAAGTCTTGGCGTCCTGGGTACGGCATTGACAAAGTATTTCTGGGTGGTTGTATTCTAGGGACATTCTGCTGATATCCTCCCTTGTATTGCTCCCTCCCTGTATTGGCCCCTTGAAGCTGTGCGATCATAACTCTTTCTTTTAGGTCTTTCTTTTTCTTCTCAGTAGCCCTATAATTTTTGTTTTTCTGGTGTTCGTAGTACTGGGCCATCTGTAGGATGGCCACTGGCTTAGAAGCCGCCCAGCTGCTTTCGCTGGTTTGCAGTTCCTGCGATACCTCTGGTAGCTGTCCTTTAACGTAATTCTGTATGAACAAGTGGTGTCCGCTTGCGGTGGACATGTCCTGTCCGCTGTAATCGGGGAACACTGTTTCGAATCAGGAGAAATACTCCAAGAAATCCTCTTGTGGTTTCTGGCGGCACGCGGTTACTATGGACCAGTCAATCTTTTTCTCCGGGATCATAGTCTTTACCTTTTGTACAATTTTGTCAGGGAGGTCTAATATGGCTTTTACTGGTTTCTGGCCGGGGTTTCGTTGTTTGTCCAGCACACCGAGTTGCTCCCAGGTATGGCCGAGCAGTTCTGCGTCGTCTATTTTCCTGGTTTGTTTCCACACATCTGCTGGCAGACATAGCCCAAAGAATAAGTCAATGTCAGCAAGCGTCATGATGGTCGATCCCAGAGCAGTACCTAATTCTGTGTAAAATGCGTTGGGATTCTTTCTTAAATCTGGCAAAGATTTACGGAACGTCAGAATGTCCTGTCTGTCCCAGGGTTGATACACCCAATTGTAGACCACCCTCCCTTTAGCGTCCTGGTGGTTTCTTTCGTCATTGTTCACTTGCCCTCTAGGGGTGATCCAACAAGGAGCAGCTTCCTTTATCGGCATCATGTTGCGTGGTTTTTTTATCGGGGGCCCTGTCTTTATAGAGGCTGTGTCCGTGACTACCCGTCCTTGCTCTATGAGGTGGCGGAACACCTCTAGTGTATACGAGAAGAGTTCCGTCACATCACAGTCGTTCTCATCTCCTGTATCTACCTTCCTATAAAGAGCCATGAGCCGTTCGGGCCCTACATCTCTGTATTTTTCTTCGTACGCAGTGAGAGTGTGGTAACAGAGGCGCACCACAAAGTGTCGCCTATGGTCTAGACATAGGAGTTGCATACGTCGGTTATGTACTCTTCTGTATCCTTTCTGCCTATGAGGGTTTGAACTATCTTTTCTATGCCTGCTCATTTGTTTTTACTCAATCGCGGGACCCTCGACAACCCTTTCTCTTTGGCTTCGATTCCTGTAGGTGCTTCTTTTGATGAGGCATTTGGCGCAAGAGACTCAGTCAGCGCAGAGGCCGTGGAGACCGAGGAAATGGCGCTACCTTCGGCTATGTTTTGGGATTCCTGTCCTTGCACTCCTGGATGATTAGGGGCATAAGGAGGTGGCATGTAGATGATCGGTGGGCCTAATAACAGATCATCATCTACACTTTGTTTTGTTGGTAATTCGGGGTAAAGAGCCGAGGACGTTCTAACGGGGTATTGTCCTGAAATCTTTGACTCTTGTTCCTTCTTAGCGGTTTCTCTTTCCTTTATCTCCTCTTCTAACTTTTTGCACGCTAGGTGAGCTGATTTTCGCAGTTCTTTACCTAATCTAGCTTCCTCTCTCTTTCTTCGTTGGGCTGCTTCTTTCTGCCATAAACCGAAGCTGTCAAGCATAGTCGGTGTAGTTTTCTTTTTGTGAAGGGCTATTTCTAGCGCTTCCATTTTAGCGGGTTCGAAAGATCCCGTCAGTGGCCACTGATTTTCTCGATCCTTCTTAGTGTGTTTATGCCATAGTTCACTATAAGTTACAGCGGTTAATCCGTATTTCACATACATGTCCTTATTAGGGATGCCCTCCGGGGGAGCCGGATGACTGACCTCCAATAAACGGTCCGGGCCGATTCAATTACCAAACAATCTAGAGAAGATAGGCATGACCTATCTAACGGTCAAAATGAATATCTCGAATCTAGTATAGACAAAAGTCTGCACTACCTATCCTTCGCTTTCTGCAAAGAGAGAGAATATTCCTATTCTTCGTTGTTTGCAAGCAGGCAATGTCTCAAAATAACCAAAAAAGCGGAATACTAGTATTCAATTCAAACAATTCCAAGTCAATCAAACAATCAATCAATGACAGTCGTTTTACACGACCTTACCCGGACCGTAGGGACAGTTTTTCATCTTCCCCTTCCAGCGCCCGATCGTCCTCTTACTCAGACTTTTCCGGCACTCCTGTGGGGTCCCAGTCAGGACCGCAGGTCACTTGAGAGAGGTCCGTTCAGAACTGGTGAAGTTCAGTTTTGATCGGCAGCCAGACGAGGGTCCTCCAATCGTTTAGATGTTCACTCCGTCGTTGGGCCCTGTCCACCGAACACACGTGTTGCTGATGGGCCCCGCGTTGGGACGCCAATTGTGAAAAAGTACCAATTTGCTTGTAAATACCAAAGCTGCCCGGCGCAAGACGCCTCTAATTCACTTCGTTGTTATCTATCAAATAAAGAGGCAGGCGCTGGCCCTGGAAGGCAAAGAACAGGTTTATTGCTCCAAGGGAGAGCACGTCAATTCTGACACACAGAATGTCTTCAGGAGGTGCTCTTACTGCCTCTCTGTGGCACAGCTTCTTATACATTTTTACGTTCGTTTATTGCATGGTCAAACATTCCTGGCACCATTTTATTGCATATTCAAACATCCTTGGAATCCCCGCCTCCAGCTAGTTCTCACACAAACCCAGCAGCAATCGTCCCCCACCCCGATCTTAGCAGATCATCGCTATCGCGCAGCTGGACATTCCGGCAGGATCTAAAATGTGTGGGATCGGTCAGATCTAAGGGGTTGTGTCACTGATTAATTCCGGCCCCTTTGTTGGTGAGGCAAGTTCTGCCGTATGTGGGTAATAAACTATGTCCGCAGGGGTCGGTTAGTGCCTGGGACCAGATCAAGTAGCCAGGTGCAGTGGAGGAGGTTATCAAAGGGGCCTGTCCGTGCGCGGAGGATGAAAGGACAAGTGGGTTTGGCACGGGAAGTGACTCCGGGGCATGGTCGCGCTGAGGAGGTTTTACGACCCTGGCATGTGTGCTCGGGTTTAGTCAGAGCGCGGGGGATGATAGCGAGGTCAGGGTGACACACAGGTGACCAGCAGTGTACAAAATGGCTGCGGTATCTAAAATGGTTGCCACTTACGTGCTCGCAGTGGCCTATGTTAAGCAATGATGGTGCCGGCAATGTTCATGTTATCGTTTTACATTTTCACATAATAGCTGAAGAAAAAGTGACCCGTTACGTACCCCCTGGCTTCATTCTGCAGCAACCTCGACCATTCAACATCAGGTAACTCCCATTAGAGAGCAATCTAAAAGTCAGATGTATCAGAGCCGCCGGGGGACCTTCTAAGTAGCAGGAGAAGTTCCCCGCAGAGGCATTACAATACGCATGCAAAGAAACTTCCTTGCAAACTAATGATCCACTTAAAGTACTCTTGCAGTCTGAATCACTGAGAGACTCTTCAGCGCCCTAATTCAACACAGAAACTGTAAACGAAGTTCCCAAGACTTATGTACAAACCCTTCTCCTAACGCTTCATATCTGGCCACTTGGTGATGTTGTAGACAGTACTGACAATGAAATGTCGAAATTTGCAGTGTAATATACCCATGGATTAATCCAATCTGCAGATGTAATTTCAGCAACGGTTAAATGTAACTTCTCTAGCTTCTCTATGTACAACATAGTGCATGTATCATCTTTGTGTGCCATAAGTATCTTGGGTTTGTAGGATGGTATGGGGAAACCAGACTCCTGACGTTGATATTTGTATTTGTATTTGTATTGTGTATTTCTAAAGCGCAACTATCGCTCCGAAAGGAGCATCCTGGCGCTAGATATACAGTGTGCAGAAGTAAGGTTAGAGGACTAGATGAAAGTCATTACATGGTCGTCTGGGAGGGAATAGATCCATGTTTTAAGCTGCTTTCTGAAATGATTTTCCTCAGTTAAGGATCTGAGATTGTTGGGAATTGAATTCCAAGCTTTGGAAGATAAGAAGGTTAAAGACTTGCCTCCTTTAGTTTTGTAGTTAAATTTCGGTAACTTGATCAGGTTTTGACCTGAGGATCTTAAAGTCCTTGAAGGGTTATAATGGGGAAATCGTCTAATAAGGTAGGTTGGGCCGGTGCGGTTGAATGCCCGGAAGGCTATGATTAGAATTTTGAACAATATTATTTTGGGTAGTGGCCGTCAGTGGAGGGTTTTCAGAGCGGTAGAAGCAGACGACCTCCTAGGTAACTTGAGAACAAGCCTGGCCACTGCGTGCTGTACGCCTTGAAGCTTTTTACGGGTGGCTTTTTTTTTTAACACCTGCCATCAAGCCATTGCAGTAATCAAGACGTGTGTCAGAACCCCAAGTTTCCAGATTGGTGTGATAGCGCGGTCTGGTGGAAACAGCAAACAGAATCGTCTTCAGGGAAATCAGTGGACTAAGCTAGTCCATCAATGGAACCTAAGAATGGCCGCCAGCGCCCTGCTGGGTCAGCGGTCTAGTTTATCTCCACAGTAATCATCGAATGTTGGTGAGGCGCGCGAGTACGGGGAACTGCGCACTTCACCAGAGTCTTTGCCCGTCCTGAGTCTGAGAGAACCGGAGTTTTGCCCTTTCCGTTCTATTCCCCTCTAGTACCCCCCCCTTTCATTTAGTAAGTTAGTATTTCCCTTTTCCTTCCTTCCTCACCCCATTCACAGAGTTCGTTCCCGCTTCCAATTCCCTATCCACAAACTGTGCCGTTCAGTCTGTCGGCACCTCCGTTCTTAGAACTTATTCCCGCTTCCTTATTTTCTAGTAACAACCGCGCCGTTCAGTCGGACGACACTTCCTTCCTTAGAGTCTCGTCCGCTTGCCTAATCCTGTCAACGAACAGTGCCGTTCAGTCAGTCGGCACCTTGGAGACCTCTAGTGGCGGTGAGAAGACGTCGCGGAGGTCATTTTCCGGCTGGAGTTATCGGAGAGTACCGGAGCAGAGCTGAGAAGAAAAGAAAAGATAACAAGAGCTAAGTGCTAAAACGGGTTACTTCTCCAAGTCACTGTTTATAACTAATAACGATAAAAGACTAACCTGATTACGCAGCCACCCGTAGTATCCAGAGAAATCCTCTTTCGAGTCCCTTACTACTGAAAATATAGCAAAGGTGTACAAGTAGGAAGGACAACACGAACCAGATTTAAAGATAAAGCCAACCCAGAAAACAGCATTAAGTAAGTTTGATGAGAGTCAGAAGTCTAGTACAGGAGCTGAAGAAACGTAGGTGAATACTAATCATAGGACTGTCTTATTCTAGAGCAGAGGAAAATTCCACAAGAATGTAGAAGAAACAAGCAGGCATCACAGAGTTAGAATACCCAGAAGATTAAATAAAGTAAGTTGAGAAAAAACTAAATAGGGAAAGGTCAGGGAAAGAGAAGGCATACGATATTAAGTGAGTTTGTATTTTACAGGAGAAATAACTGGGTGGAGCCTGTAAGCACATACATCTTGTGAAGAAAGAAATCAGAAGAGAGGCAGAGTTCTGGAATTAGCAATGGTAGGAGAAACAGAGTGTAGACCAGAGTGATAGAGCACGTGGGTGGGTCAAGAGGAGAGTTATTAAATCATTGTGAATTCTTGCAGGTAATTCTTCGACAGAAGTCTGCTGGACGGACTACAAGAGGAACCGCCAGAACTCTCTCTTCTCTCTTTTGTTATTTTATCCACTTCCCCCTTCCCCCAAGGTAGCATACTGGGAGACTTGTTGGTTCAAGCTCCCGGTTGCTGCTTGAAGGGATTTGGGAGCTAGCATCTCTGTTCCTGTGTATTAATACAGTAGTGCTTGGAGCCCTGACAGAGTGAAGTGCCCAAGTTGCATTTTACACCCGAACAGAGATGGCTGAGGGAATAGATTTGCAGAGCCTTGGAACTATTTTAGATACCATACAGAAAGAGTTGAGCGTAGTCAGGGAGGAGAACCAAAATCTTAGACTAGAGGTAGTGAACTCGAGAAAAGAGACAGCGGAGCTAGCTCACCGACTAAGACAACCACTGGGTTCTGGGGTTGGTGGACAAACCTCCAATGCAGAAGGCGCTAATAGAGTGACCTCTCAAGTAATTCACTCCTTGTCGCCAGTTATACCCTTAGCTGCACCAGAGCGATTTAGTGGAGACCCACAGAAGGCGCAAATATTTATCACCCAATGCTCACTACATTTTATGTGCCGCCCTTCGATTTTTCCAGATGCACAATCCAGAGTCGCCTTTGTATTGTCGTATTTGAGTGGAGATGCAGCGTCTTGGTCTTTACCCTTAATCACCAAAGATGACCCGATATTGAGAAATTATGAAAACTTCAAAGAGGAGTTCCTTCGGATTTTCGATAGACGCCGAATATCTCAAGCAGTGGATAATGAACTACTCGACCTGAAACAAGGAAACCGAGACGTGGTCTCATATCTGGCCCAATTCAACAAGCTAGTGGTTGAAACGAACTGGCCGGAGAGCAAGAGGGCAGCAGTTTTCTATCGTGGACTGAAGAATGAGTTAAAAGATGTGTTGGCTGGAATACCTAACCGACCTACAGAAGTATCTGTGCTTGTGAATCTGGTCTTGGAGCTAGATTTTCGGCAAGGCGAGAGGAAGGGTGAAAAAAGAAAAGATTATAGACCAACAGTCCCTCGATTTGATAGGGTCAGGTCGGAAGGAGGTAGAAGCTATGAAGGTCAACCGGGAGTCGAACCAATGCAAATAGGAACAATACGTGGTCCTCTCACAAAAGAAGAGAAGGAGAAGAGAAGAGCCAACAATTTGTGCATGTATTGTGGATCAGGCGGTCATTTTGTCAGAAACTGTCCAAAGAAGCCCAAGACAACATACAAGCCGAAGGAAAACTAGAAGCACCACCCGTTGTCGGAGTTGAACGGGTGGATGCAATTCAGAAGAAAACTCCTGAAGAACATCAAGTAGCAAACACCTTGCAATCAGCAGCTCCTCACTTGATCTTGCCTATGGAGGTGAGATTTCGAGACATCACATTAGTTGGAGTATCTGTAATGATAGATTCTGGAGCGACCGGAAACTTTTGTGATATACGATTTGCGAGTGAAATGGGAATTCAATCTATTAAAAAATCCAAAAGCGAACCAGTCAGAGCTGTAGATGGGACAAATTTGTCATCAGGTCCCATAGTGAACCACACGGAATCGATCCATTTGATTTCAAATGATGGACATGGGGAGAGAATTCAGTATAATTTAATCGATGCTCCCCAGTTCCAGCTGATACTAGGATTACCTTGGCTCACAGAGCATAACCCAACAATTAACTGGAGTACTAGGACTATTCAAATGGAGTCCAGTTATTGTCGGGAAAATTGTTTTGGGATGCCGGAAAAGGAGCAAGAAACAAATCCTGCACACTCGTTGTGTCTAGCCGGTGGGTCAATATGTGTGATTCACGTCCAAGAGATTCCGGAAGAATATCACGAGTATAAGGAGGTTTTCAATGAAGTTGAGGCGGAACAACTCCCTCCACATCGAACCTACGACTGCAAGATCGAGTTTGAACCAGGCTCGAATTTGCCCTGCAGTCGAGTTTACGCCCTTACTGAGAAGGAACACCATCATCTTCGGGAATATCTCGACAAGTATTTGGCCAATGGGTTCATCCGACCCTCTCAATCCCCAGTCTCTTCGCCTTTGTTCTTTGTACCGAAAAAGGAAGGGGATTTGAGAACCTGTATTGACTATAGAGCCATTAACAAGATCACTAAAAAGAACCGATATCCGTTACCACTCATATCCGTGCTATTGGATCAACTAAAAGGAGCCAAGATTTACACGAAATTGGACCTGAGAGGGGCGTACCATCTGGTGAGAATGAAGGAGGGCGACGAGTGGAAGACGGCCTTTCGAACCAAATTCGGACTTTTTGAATATCAAGTCATGCCCTATGGTCTCTGCAACGCCCCGGCTGCCTTCCAGTATTTCATTAACGATGTACTAAAGGAGTTTATTGATCAGTGCGCAATCGTGTACATAGACGACATACTTATTTACTCTGAAGACGAAGAGAAGCATCAAGACCAAGTCAGAGGGGTGTTACAGAGGTTGAGAGACAATGGATTGTTCGTTAAATTAGAGAAATGTGCCGTCAATGTCAACCAGGTAGAATTCCTGGGTTTCGTCATTTCGCCAACAGGAATTCACATGGATCAGAAGAAAATCGAAGCGGTTATGGATTGGAAGCCTCCGGAGAGTGTAAAAGAGGTCCAAAGTTTTATTGGGTTCGCCAATTTTTACCGAAGGTTCATTAGTGAGTTCTCACATAAGATACTACCTCTTACCCGATTGTTGAAAAAGGGGTTCAAGTTTGAGTGGACTAAAGATGCTGAATTTGCCTTCCAGTCACTAAAGAAAAGCTTTACGACAGCCCCGATCCTACAACATGCAGATCCAGCTGAGCCTTTTTATGTGGAAACGGATGCCTCGGATCAGGCTGTCGGAGGAGTCTTGTCTCAACGAAATAAGTTAACTGGCCAGTTGCACCCGGTAGCCTATAGATCGAGAAAATTAACCTCGGCTGAGGTTAACTACACCATAACAGAGAAGGAACTATTGGCTATAAAAGACGCCTTCAAGGAGTGGCGACATCACCTAATGGGAGCGCAACATCAAGTGACAGTTTTCACCGACCACCGTAACCTGAAGTTCTTGAAAACGCCCAGAACACTCACCCCAAGACAATTACGTTGGTCATTGTATTTTGCCGAATACGACTTCGTGATTACTTATCAACCTGGAGCACAAAACGGAAAAGCGGATGCCTTGTCCAGGTTAGACACAGAGAACCAAAAAACTCCCTTAGAGAATCAATTAATCATTCCCAGCGAGAGGATAATTGGAGCGGTCACATCTATTCACCTCGAACAAGGAATTTTAGAAGCAATGGATTCAGAGGCAGTACAGCAATGGGCACAAGAAGGAGAAGGCAGAAGGATACATCATCAGTTGCCCTATTTTCGAGAAAAACTGTATGTTCCCACCAAAGAATTGCAAAAACAGGTTATAGGAGAATGCCACGATGCGAAATTAGCAGGTCATAAAGGTGAGGTAAAGACCAAATAACTGATAAAACGACATTATTGGTGGCCAAATATGTCTAAGGATATTGAGGGGTATGTGAAAACCTGTGAGATTTGCGCTCAGGGAAAATCAGAACGGCAGGCACCAAAAGGTTTACTCATGCCCTTACCAACACCACCATATCCATGGCACACAGTTACCTTAGACCTTATCACTGATCTACCACTTAGTCAGGGGCACAACACCATACTAGTGATGGTTGATTCCTTTAGCAAAATGGCACACTTTTTGGCGCTGAAAGGGGTACCAACGGCTAAGCAGTTGGCTGCTCATTTTAGCAGTCAGGTAGTGAAGATTCACGGAATCCCAAAAGTGGTAATATCTGACAGAGGTCCACAGTTCATTTCCCATTTCTGGAAATCCTTTATGGAAGGGTTGGGGAGTGAAGCTCGGTTCTCCACTAGTTACCACCCGGAGACCGATGGTCAAACCGAAAGGGTGAACCAGGAGCTAGAACAATATTTGAGACTGTTTCTCCTCAAACAGGAAGGGAATTGGTCGGATTACTTATGGGCCGCAGAGTTTGCACACAATAACGCTAAGAATGTCTCCACAGGTTATTCACCTTTTTACATGAACTATGGGAGGCATCCAAACTCCACCATTAGACAAACAGATCTTTCTGTCCCAGCTGTTGAGGAGATAGTTACCCATTTAGATCAGGTACACCAAAGTGCTAAAGAAAATTTAGAGTTGGCAAAAAAGAAATACAAGAGTTATGCAGACAAGAAAAGGAGAGTTGGCCCCATCTTGGAAATAGGAGATCATGTTTGGTTAAGCACTAAGAACTTGAGATTAAAAGCAACCCGAAGTTTCAACCAAGGTTCATAGGTCCATACCCTGTGGCAGAAAGAATCAACCCAGTGACTTTTCGAATCACCTTGCCACCCAAATTGAAGATTCACCCAGTCTTTCATATCTCCCTGCTGAAGAAGGCCCCTAAGGAATTACGAGTAAATTTCCCCCCCAAACCACTTCAAATAGAGACTGGAACAGAATTTGAGGTCAAGGAGATACTAGACTCCAAAGAGCAAAGGGGGAAACTATACTACCTGGTAGACTGGAAAGGTTATGGACCTGAGGAAAGATCATGGGAGCATGAGACGGACGTTCACGCCCCAAGATTAGTTAAGATCTTTCATCAACGTTACCCCACCAAGCCAGGGAGGAAAGAAGCTACCTTGTTGGGGGGTACTGTCAGAACCCCAAGTTTCCAGATTGGTGTGATAGCGCGGTCTGGCGGAAACAGCAAACAGAATCATCTTCAGGGAAATCAGTGGACTAAGCTAGTCCATCAATGGAACCTAAGAATGGCCGCCAGCGCCCTGCTGGGTCAGCGGTCTAGTTTATCTCCACAGTAATCATCGAATGTTGGTGAGGCGCGCGAGTACGGGGAACTGCGCACTTCACCAGAGTCTTTGCCCGTGCAAGAGCGTTTTTGAGTCCTGAGTCTGAGAGAACCGGAGTTTTGCCCTTTCCGTTCTATTCCCCTCTAGTACCCCCCCTTTCATTTAGTTAGTTAGTATTTCCCTTTTCCTTCCTTCCTCGCCCCATTCACAGAGTTTGTTCCCGCTTCCAATTCCCTATCCACAAACTGTGCCGTTCAGTCTGTCGGCACCACCGTTCTTAGAACTTATTCCCGCTTCCTTATTTTCTAGTAACAACCGTGCCGTTCAGTCGGACGACACTTCCTTCCTTAGAGTCCCGTCCGCTTGCCTAATCCTGTCAACGAACAGTGCCGTTCAGTCAGTCGGCACCTTGGAGACCTCTAGTGGCGGTGAGAAGACGTCGCGGAGGTCATTTTCCGGCTGGAGTTATCGGAGAGTACCGGAGCAGAGCTGAGAAGAAAAGAAAAGATAACAAGAGCTAAGTGCTAAAACGGGTTACTTGTCCAAGTCACTGTTTATAACTAATAACGATAAAAGACTAACCTGATTACGCAGCCACCCGTAGTATCCAGAGAAATCCTCTTTTGAGTCCCTTACTACTGAAAATATAGCAAAGGTGTACAAGTAGGAAGGACAACACGAACCAGATTTAAAGATAAAGCAAACCCAGAAAACAGCATTAAGTAAGTTTGATGAGAGTCAGAAGTCTAGTACAGGAGCTGAAGAAACGTAGGTGAATACTAATCATAGGACTGTCTTATTCTAGAGCAGAGGAAAATTCCACAAGAATGTAGAAGAAACAAGCAGGCATCACAGAGTTAGAATACCCAGAAGATTAAATAAAGTAAGTTGAGAAAAAACTAAATAGGGAAAGGTCAGGGAAAGAGAAGGCATACGATATTAAGTGAGTTTGTATTTTACAGGAGAAATAACTGGGTGGAGCCTGTAAGCATATAACATCTTGTGAAGAAAGAAATCAGAAGAGAGGCAGAGTTCTGGAATTAGCAACGGTAGGAGAAACAGAGTGTAGAGCAGAGTGATAGAGCACGTGGGTGGGTCACGGGAGAGTTATTAAATCATTGTGAATTCTTGCAGGTAATTCTTCGACAGAAGTCTGCTGGACGGACTACAAGAGGAACCGCCAGAACTCTCTCTTCTCTCTTTTGTTATTTTATCCACTTCCCCCTTCCCCCAAGGTAGCATACTGGGAGATTTGTTGGTTCAAGCTCCCGGTTGCTGCTTGAAGGGATTTGGGAGCTAGCATCTCTGTTCCTGTGTATTAATACAGTAGTGCTTGGAGCCCTGACAGAGTGCAAGGATTAAGGCCACTGCCACTGCCTTTCTTGAGTCTATTGGTAGAAAGTCAAAAAACTTTTTCAGTGATTTAATAATATTGAAACAGATTCCTGCAACATTCCTAACGTGCTGGTCAAAGGATAATTCAGCGTCAAATAGGACGCCCAGATTCCTGGCTGATACCACAGCTTGAGGGGGTGCAGGGGAGTCCTCAGGCCACCATTTGCTGGGACAGAATTGGGGGTTTTTCCCCATAGGGAGAATTTCTGTCTTATTGGTGTTACATTTAAGATGGTTCCGATCCATCCAGCAACAGACATCCCTCAAACACTTTTTTAAATTCAGCTCAGCATCTGTGGAATTGTTCTCCAAGGGAACAATGAGCTGAGTGTCATCGGCATATGATGTCACTAATATGCCGTATGACTCAATTAAAGAGATGAGGGGGATCATATAGATGTTGAACAATAACGGGCTTAATATTGAGCCCTGAGGGACTCCGGAATGTACCTTTTTCTTCTTAGAAAGAAAAGGACCCAGGGAGACAGTTTGGGATCTGTCTGCTAGGAAGGAGATTATCCAATCAAGTGCTACGTCTGTGATTCCAATGTCCCTAAGTCTGTCTATTAGTATGGGGCGGGAAATGGTATTGAACGCTGCCGTGAGGTCTAGTAAGATGAGGACGGCGTTCTTCCCTTCATCCTGTAATAGTTTTATTGAATCAGTGAGTTCGATCAGGGCGGTTTCCGTAGAATGGTGTGAACGGAAACCCGATTGCTGAGGATGGAGGATATGGTGTGATTCTACATACTTTTTTAGTTCTTTGTGGACCATTTGTTCAGTAATCTTACCCAAGATGGGGAGAAGTGAGATCGGACGTAAATTTGCAAGATCTATGGGAGGGTTGTTTGATTTTTTCATGAGAGTTTTCACGATTGCTTGTTTCCATTCGTTAGGCACAACGCCTGAACTCAAGGAGGCATTAACAATCTTATTTATGATGGGATTGATAACCTCAATTAATTGGTGCAGGATTCGAGGGGGACATGAATCCGAAGGGGCACCTGATTTGCATGTCAGGATTGCTTCCCGGGTCTGGGAGAGCGTAGCCGGGGCAAAGGCTCTAAAACAACACGTCGGGTTCTCTCCACAATCCGGAGGAATGGGGAGCGGGGTTCGACAAGGTGGTTGGAAGTCCTTTTGGATTAGTAAGATTTTTTCCTCGAAGAAGTCCGCAATCCGGTTGCAGAGCTCTAAAGATGGTGGGATTTCCGGCTGTAAAACTCTTGGATGGGTGAATGACTTGACGATGGAGAACACCGTTTTTTGTTTTTGCTTTGCTGTATTGATGGCATTAATGTAAAAGTTCTTCTTAGCTATTTTAATGGCATTGTGGTAGCTTTTCCTCTGCTGAATGTACAGGCTTCTGTCTGTGGGATCGTAAGTTTTACGCCAGTTACGCTCACTTTTTTTACATTGCAGATGGACTTTTGCTAGCTCAGGTGTGAACCAAGGGGCGTTTGTCTTCCCGTTTTTTCCCTTTCCCTGGGGGCGTTTCGGTGGTAACCGATCCTTAATCTCCTGTCGCATCCAAGTGTGAAAACATTTGGAGCCCTGGACAGCATCTCCCGGCATATTAGGTATAAGTGCATCAACGATAGGGTTGAGCTTAAAATTAGCCTCTACTCGTGTCCAGTAGACCTGGTTCGCTAAATTATGGCTAAGTTTTACTGGTGGTTGGGGCCGTGAAAACTTAATATGAAAGGGAATCAGGCAATGGTCTGACCAAATTTGTGGGACGGGAGTCTGCGTCTCCAGAAGGGGCAAGTTAGTGCAAATTCCATCAAGGGTATGACCGGCTTGATGGGTGGGCTGTGTAACTATTTGTTGGAGAGTAAAAATTTCTAAAGTTTGAAGAAAATTAAGTGCGTGTGTATCAGAAGTAGATTCTAGTTGTAAATTAAAATCACCCAGAAGTGTAAAATGTGGGTAACGAAGAAGGAGTTGTCCCAATGAGTCACTAAGGGAATCTAGAAACACCGTAGCACTGCCTGGGGGGCGGTAAATCAAGGCTCCTGAAAAAGAGGAGGATTCATTTAACTTAATGGAAAACCCCAGTCCCTCTACTCCTTTTAGGGGAGCTAAATTGAAGGTGTGGCAGTTTATGTGCTTTTTGAGCACCACCGCTACTCCTCCTCCTTTCCCTTTCAGTCTATCTTGTCGAAGGATAGTATAACCAGGAGGAAGAGTGACTGTTAGGCCAGGGTTACTGTTCTCTGTCAGCCATGTCTCAGTTATGAAGAGACAGTCTAACTTTAAATTTACAATAAGGTCATTTATATGGCAGGACCTGCATGAGAATGGCCCCCTTATTTTATTCATATCGATCTTGCATGGGCAGCCAGTAAGCGTGTTAAGACTCTTAAGCTCTTTTACCTTGTATGGTCGGGGAGGATTGAAGTGACCAGCCCTTCCTGCGCACGGCGCGAACTTGACGCGGACGGACGCAGACGGGCTTTTCTTTGGCGTGCCTTCGGCGCGCCTCCGTTGCGCCCGCTGCGCCCGCCCGCTGCGCGGACGGGAACTGTTGATCTTCATATACAGGCGGAGGAGGGCGGGAGGCGTCGCAAGACTGGAACGCTACCCTTCTTCCACCCCAAGATGGCAGCCGTCCCTGTGTCCGATTGCGTCAGTTGTCAAACGCTGCGCGTGGACCAGGGTTCTAGGTGCTGTGAGGGCAGGGGTAAGTGTGAGTTGAAAGGAAAGTGATTCTTCCCAGAAATACACAAGGTGATAGAAACAATTTAAACAATTTTAAAAAGTTGTCAGACTAACCCCCGGCTTTCCGCCTCAGGGGAAGATTATAATGCACACTGAAATTGTGCACGCGAGGTGGGAGGCCGATTTTATACCTGGGAGGGCGGGAGGCATCGCAAGACTGGAACGCTACCCTTCTTCCACCCCAAGATGGCGGCCGTCCCTGTGTCCGATCGTGTCAGATGTCAATCGCTGCGCGTGGTCCAGGGTTCTAGGTGCTGTGAGGGCAGGGGTAAGTGTGAGTTAAAAGGAAAGTGATTCTTCCCAGATATGTTGCCACAGCACGTGTCAAGAACATAATGTGTGTAATGTCCAGCTCAATAGCATAATAGACCTAAGTTGTGACTGCCCATGTTTTAATGCGGACATGTCTTGTTGAACAAGGTCTATCGCTGAGGATACTATGTTTCCCACAGAGTACATCCTAGATGATAAGGTGGTCATACCATTGTCAACCACTGCAAGACCTTATTCTAAATTAGCCCTATCAATTTTGCACAATCTCTCAGCCGTCTCCTGCTGAGGTACCTTCCATATTTTGCGGTGTATGGCATACAAGAAAGCTTTTGACGTGGTTTTTCAGGACCTAACAAAAAGTTCCAGGTCTACAGATATAAGGGGTAAGTGTTGTTCCACCTGAGACAGTGTTGATGCTTTAGCTAGTCAAGGCACAACTTTCCAACACTGTAAGATGTCACCACCCCAAGTGTTCAGACTGCACGTACCACATATCAGGGCGACTTATTTTAAAACCCTAAAACCCTCAGTGTTGTTAAGGAAACATGCCTGACATCTGTTCGTGTCTAGTGGCCAAACTAACCACCCGTTCCAATCGGGGTCAAATGAATTGTGTGTGCCATTACACAGCATGATATCTAATGTATCCTCAGTGTAGCGTGGAAACCGTTGCCTGGTTTCAAAACGTGTAAATGTGGGAATTCATGGTGGGTTCAAATCGTTCATCTTAGCGAGTCCAAGACATGTTGTTTGTTGCACAGTTTTGTTCAGAAAAAATAATTTGTTTTGATATCAGGCATGTTCTAAACATACCCTCACTTTCCTGAATCTGCCAGTCTTTTTTGCCCCAAATAGACTTTATGTAGGAGGCTGGATTACCATGTGGTGCACACTTATTTAAGTGAAGCACCTTGCACGAATCCAGGAAACCTTTATGGTGATTTTAGTGGTCTTTGATAACAATAGAAAGCTCTCAGAGTGTTAGCTGTGGAGAACAGTCTTCAGACTTATCTTGAAGGAGTGTTAGGCAGCTTGTTTTACCAGATCTAATCATTTAAGTTTAGTGACCTCAGATATAAGAAATTGTACCTATGCCCTGGGTGCCTTTTTACGATATACTAGGGACTTATAAGTGTACACCAGTAGCCAACTGTGTATGTACAGAAGTACTTACCATAATAAATGTAGGGAGAAAGCCCGTGACTGCAGTCCTGATTAGCAGGATCCCAGTCAGAAAGGTCAACAACACACTGACACCAGGCAAAAAGTGGCGGTAATCATGCCAAACTGTCATTGATGCTAAATGATTTTTCCATTGCTACAGTGCTGGGATTGTAGAGGTCCGGGACCTGCATCTTTACCATAAACAGGATTTTATAGGGAGTTCAACCACGCAGGGATTTTCTTGGCATGTTATTGAGTGTCCTCTGGACCCCATATAGGTGATTGACTCAACTGCAAACTGAGCCTAGCACCCTTGCTGTTAAAGACTACTGTAAGTCATGTTTTTTCCTCTCCACAACTGCATTTCCCTCGGGATGGTATGGAGATGAGAAACACAGGGTCACACCGAAACTTCGCACAGCCTCTTTGTAAGCCCTAGAGCTAAATGCCGGAGCCTGGTTGCAATGTAATGTGCCAACTGAGTAAGTCCTCATAAAGGCCCACAGATCCTTTATAACAGTTTAGGCGTCAGCCAACCGTTGTGGCCAGACCCAAAGGAATTGAGAGCTGGAATCCACTACTAACAAGATGTACTTGTAAGTCCCATCTGATGACAGAGGGCTGCAGTGGTCCAAATAGACACTATCTGAAATTAGTTGAGGTGTCTTGGATGGACGTGCTACAGTGGAATCCTTCATCTGCTGCCAGATGTTGCATTTAAGGACAAAGTCCTTGGTCTGTTTATAAAGGCCTGGCCACCAATATCGCCACTGCAATCATGAAACTGTAGCAGCCACCCCCAAATGTGCGGAAGCCAGACCTTTGTGTGCAGCTAGTATTAACCACAATATGCGATCAGTTTTTGGATTACTCTCTCCCCCACTCCAGGAATGTGAGCATATGGTATGTTCTGTGCATCTAACTTGCAGGAGTACTTTAATGGAAAGCTTTTTGTCAGGTGGGTGTAAGCAGCTTTCTGACCTCCTGGTTTGACTCTGTTTTTGCAGGTTTAGTGTTGCTGCACACTTTCTCACTGCTGTTCAGTGTTAAATTGCAAGTGCTCCTGTTGTAAATTGTGTTATGATTGGTGTTTCTATGATTGGCATATTTCAGTTACTATTAAGTAGTCCCTAGTACAGTGCTCTGAGAGTGCCAGGGCCTGTAAATCCAATGCTACTAGTGGGCCTTCAGCTCTGATTGTGCCATCCACAGAAGTAGCCATGAAAAAGTAACTCAGACCTGTCACTGGAGGGTCTGTGCGCAGTTTGTAACTGCCATGTCAACCTGGCAATTGCACTCACTTGCCAGGCCCTAATCTCTCCTTTCTTACATATAAGTCACCCCTAAGGTAGGCCCAAGGTACCCCTATGGGCAGTGTGCTGTGTGTGTTAAAGATAGGACATGTACTGGTGTGTATAAAATGCCCTGGTAGTGAATTACAGTGCATTTCGTTTTTTACTATGGGTAGAATGGGAGTTTCACGTATAACATCTTATAAACATAAATTCCCATTGGGACAAGATAGGGAAGAGGAGTTTAGCATGCCTGGACTCAGAATGTAAAAATGCATCTTCTGGTAAAGATGATTTTTTATGTTCTGTGTTTGAAAATTCCCCTTTTAGAATGTAGGTATTTTTCTGCTTGGCCATTCTGTGTGCCTCTGCTAGGTTTGTGGATTGACTGTATTGCTTTAGAGTGCAGGGGCTGGGTATGTGCATTCTCTTCAGACAGCCACTGGGGGGGATCGAGGTGTGCCCTGCCTTTCCTGGATGAGTCAGGGCTTGGCTGAATAGACCTGGGCTGCGTATAGAGTAATGGGAGGAGATTTCCTTGCTAACGAATGGGCCTGGTCTGCTGTGGAAAATGCTGTCTCCACCTCCGGTCAGGAAGCTGGCCAGATATGACCAAACTGGTGTGGACTTAGCACAGACACTCTCTGCCTGAGAGAAAAAAGGCATCTTGAGTATAAATATTGGGGCCCAGACCACATAACGTTAGAACTCACTGGAATCAAAGATTGTGCCAAGAAGAAGAGCCAGAAGAGCTGCCAGGAAGAATACTGCCCCTTTCCTGTGTTGTTGCTTTGTTGGGTTGGCCTGCAGTTGCTGCTACTGCCTTGAGCAGAGAAAGGACTGAATGAACTTACTTTACTTGTGCTGAGTATCTCTAAAGGCTTGAAGTAGAGCTTGCCTCCTGTTCTGAAGTCTCAGGGACTGCTAAGACTTCAGCAACCTCTGGGTACTGCTTCTGGAACCTCTGTTTCAGTTGCCACAGAGAAGGGAAATGCAACCGACTCTGTCACCAACTCCGTTGCTGGCTCTGAGTCCTGACTGCACCACAGAGGGTACTGTTGGCATCTCACACCACAACCCTGGTCTCACCGACAATGACGACCGCCGCCACCAAGTCACTCCTTACACCGTGACCTGTGGGCACCGCAGTCAATACCACCATACTTCACTTCCTCATCCTGGTGTCACCGACGTTGTTGCTGCTGCTGACTTTGAAACCCGTGACTGCATCGTTGCTGGGGGCACCGCTCGTAAGTTTCACAATGCACCATCTCATCCCACACAGCAATCTAGGCCAACCGATGCCAGCTACCGCTAACAGGTTCTGTCGTTTGCACCGCAACCTGCCAGCACCGCATCGAGCACTGCCTTGCCCTGCACTGTAAGCCTTGGTTATCAACAAGAAATTCCTTTCTGTGTAATTATTCTTTCAGTTGGTGACCATGGGGCCTACACATACAAATCATTAACCTTTGATTTACAGCTGTGACACTGGAAAAAATATTATTGCTCCACACTAGAATAAGTTTTTTGTTCTCTCAAAATTTATTTTCATAGAATCTTTTTTATATTTAATAAAACTATGTTCAAAAATGCATTCAATATATACTTGGGTGCTCTGGTACAATATTGCACAAACTGCCTAACAATTCCGTATTACGGTAGCTACCTCAGAGTCACTCATTAATACTGTAAAATCATATAATTTCAAAATCACAAATAAAATAATGAACAAATACATTTCATATACATTTAAAAAGTCCCATTGTCGACGCGTTTCGGTGCGTTGGTTACAATTATAGCACCTTCCTCAGGACGGACAGGTGTCATCAACGCCATCTGGATGATCGTCACCAAGCCACTGCCTAAACCACATTGTGAGGGCACCTCACCCTGCATAAATTACATTTTGCGCCCCAACGGTTGCCACAACCGGCTCACACCAATGTGCCAGCCGCAACGAGAAAGCTACTGTGCATGAGTCTGTTCATGCTTTCGTTGGCCCGTACCGATGCGGTCAGCTGGAGCTGTTAGACTTGTTTGTTTTCAGCATTGCTCTAGTCCCGGTTGGAGCTACTGACTCGTAAGAACTGTGTTTTTTTAGATATTTGTGCAATTTTGAGGATATCTGGCAAAGTATATATTTTAAAGTATTGTATGTGGGCTACATATCTTTTTGGTCTTGTTTTGGATACATAAAAATATTGGATATTTTTCTAAACTGTTGTGGT
Source organism: Lissotriton helveticus (assembly GCF_964261635.1). Taxonomy (NCBI): domain Eukaryota; kingdom Metazoa; phylum Chordata; class Amphibia; order Caudata; family Salamandridae; genus Lissotriton; species Lissotriton helveticus. Next base: position 790,921,962 of record NC_136071.1, on the reverse strand, counting down.
GTCCTTTTGTGGTATTTTCAGTGTACTACTGTTGGTTATGTGCAAATGCTTTACACACTGCTTCTAAGATAAGCCTGACTGCTCGTGCCAAGCTACCAAGGGGGTGAGAAGGGGTTATTTTAGAAGTGTATTCAACTTACCCTGACTAGGAAGAAGGGTCCCTACTTGGACAACTGCATACACTTGCCAAGAAGAAACCCTAATTTCTAACAATGCTCGAACGAGTAAGTACAGCAACCTCAGCAGTGTGAACTGTTGCTTTTGCTGCTTCATTAGCCATGGAGTTCCCTGCAACATGAACACCAACACATTGAGGACTCTATATGTGGATTACATGAGTCTTTGGCAAGCCATCTTTCAGCTTTACCACCTGTTCCCAAAGCATCTAGTAATTTATTGTGTAACCGTTTGAATCTCTGAATCCATTCTGGCTCCAATAGTGTAGGTATTCATTATAGGATTGGACACAGTAATATGAATCTGTGGGGAATCCAGGATCTGCATTTCCTACTGCCAGAATTAGAGCCTTTAGTTATGCCAGCTGTACTGTGCAGTCATCAAGTGGCTAAATGTAGGTTTTCTCAGTATGGAATTCTCCATCCTGCATGTGCCCTTTCACAATTGCATAAGCTGCTGAGCATTGGTGTTTAATCGCTATGGCAGGCTGGGAAGAACCGTCAATATATATGATGCATTCATAGCAATCTAGAGGCATTATTTCATGAGGCAGAGAATATTTCTGTTCGTATTGCAGAAAATCTTGTATTTGTAGTGTAGAATCAAATCTGTAGTCTACATCTGTTACAATGATTGAGTTAGCCCATTGTATCCATTGTGCATGTAAAGCGTTAGCATTTGAATGCTTGCTTTGGTGACGGCCTCTAAGGTCAGCACCGGGGTCACGACAATTATTTCTTTACCCTGAGCTAGGGCTCGCTCTCTCACCACAGCAGTCTGCACTGCCGTCAGGATTTTTTAAGTAGGTGAAAAATTCATTTCAGCATTAGTGTATAAATTGGATTCATATCCATTTGGTACTGAGTCACCTTCGCCGGGCCTGATTCACAGAACTAACTTAACACTAAATCCTAAACTTACTACTTTTGGTATTCACAGAAGCATTTAGTAGTAGTAAAGTTAGTATTTTGTCTTAAGTTTGACTTAAGACAAATTTAAGACAGACTTAAGACAGACTTAAGACAGGCTTCAGACAGACTTAAGTTAGGATTTTGTCTTAAGTTTGTCTTAAGTTTGTCTTAAGTCTGTCTTAAGTTTGTCTTAAGTCAAACTTAAGACAAAATCCTAACTTTACTACTAATAAATGCCTTCTGTGAATACCAAAAGTAGTAAGTTTAGGATTTTGTCTTAAGTTAGTTCTGTGAATTGCCCCCATTGAATGCACTGTAAGTGTATCCTGATTTCCTTGCGATGATGCGGATCACCAGGTTTGTTGTGTTCACACGTATGTGTAAATATTTGGAAGCAATCATGTCAAGTTGTACGGAAAGTAAAATATTTGTGTGTGCATGTGTCCAATGTCTGCTTGAAGATTCTGGACATACCAAGTCTTAGAATGGTTTAACCCATTCTGCGTAATCTGGAAAGCATGTTCTGCCAAAATTTAGGAATCCAAATATGGATTGTAGTCTTTCAATGTTGTTGGAGGTTGAAGCAGAGCACATTTCTCTAAGAAGTGTGTCACAAGGCTTTTGCCTTCACTTGACAACTCATATCACAGAAAAAGTGTATTGAGTTGGGCAAGTTTTGATTTTCTAAAATTGAATTTGTAAGCCCATGTGAGCAAATCCTAGAATTATGCAATCTAGGCTTGCCAGGAGTTCCATGAGGTCATCATCTGTCAGATATATATCATCAACATAGGACAATACCTGATCATCAACATTTTATAGAAGCGCTGTTACTCTGGCTGAAAACAGCCCAGGGCTATGCATTTGCCTGGAGCAATTGAAAAAATGGTCTCTGAGAGTCTAGCGCCAAGAATGCAGTCAAATGTCACCTTTGAGATGCTATATTTTGGCACAAAAATACATTTAAGGTATAAAGTGTTGTTTTGTATTTCTTACACACAGTGGTGATCATTAGTGTGGCACTGTGTACATTCTGGACTACAAATGTGAGACTAGCTGAGCTTAAGTGTCTGTAGTCTAATACTAGACAATATGATGGGTCTGGTTTCTTTACAGGAAACAAAGGATTATTCATAGATGAGGTGTAACTTTCTATTACACCTTAGTATTCGAGTTGTTCTAGGATTTCCCTAATTTGTTTATTAGCTTCATCTTTAATTGGGTAGTGTTGTTGAGGTTATGGGGTATGTGTGATCTCAATATAAGGGGAACCGTCATCCCACGCCACATGGTTGCAATATAGCGCAGGAGCTTGGGCAATCCAGTACGAATTCAGGTGGCCAATCCTTTTCAGCCAAAAGAAAGTTGTAGCTGTGAGTCAAGTCCTCCCAAAAGAGAATATTAATGAATGTTGGCTTGTCCCTCTCTAATCAGAGTTGTATTTTGTATAAATAATGTGTGATACTTACCCTAGTATACACTGTTTCCACCGTGATATACTCACTCAGCGCTACTCCTACCTGACATTTGTCACTGCCCAGTCCCCGGTCAGAAGAAAAAGTCCCTAATATCCAGGGCATGTCTGACCTTCAGTCCCGCTACCTTCTTCTTTTTGAACTGCGACTTGGAAGTGTTTATTTTCTCTCCCTGTTTATTTGTGCAGTCAGATGATCATTGTGCGTCCTTCTGTTTCACATGCCCTTCAGATCTGCGCTCAGACTGCCCACTTCTCTACGAAATGTATCGGATGACTCCTGAAAGGGAGGAGATGAACATGTATCAGTAGCCTGATACCTATTGGGTGGTCTAATATTATCACAGTTTCAAGGATTATAATGATTTAAGTGGCTACCTGTTGTGGAGACCCACCCTGCGATTTTGACACGCCTTGAGACCCTCACGGGTGAGAAGTGCGCTTCACAAATCCCTGATTGATTGATTGACTTGTCTTTATTTTTTTGTTTACTGTCCCACTTATTCTTTGTTGAAGAGTCGGGTGCTTTCTTGGAGTTATCCCTTTCTGAATTACTCTTTAATTGTGGTTTACCAGGTCTGGCTCCCAAATTATCTCTACCTAGAGTAGCATAGATTTATTTGATAATTGTAGGTAATATGTGCACAAATCCCATATACACTCGCATATAGCCATTGCTGCTGCTTCCTCCCTTATGATGCTTAACTTAATGGCAAGTACTGCGACAAAATTGCCCATCAGTTTCATCCACAAATCCAGGGCAGGTGCTGCCCTGTACTCATTCTGTTGCTGTTTCAGCTCATCAGGCAAAGCAGCCTGGAATGGGCACTATGCGTTCTGGTGCAGCAAAGACTATACCCCAATATGTGTAGTCTTCCACAGGAGGAACCATCCCCATTGGCAAGAAAATAGTTAATATTCTGTGTTTTTCCTGCAGGCCCTTATGGGGAACACAGCTTTAAGCTGGCTTGTTTTTTGTGCAATCCAGAATACAATCTCCTCCCATCTGACAGGAACATTTCCCATAACTGCATTTAGCATTTGTGGCCTGATGCCCAGGGTAGCCAATTATGGTTGTGCAGTTTGAGCAGTTTGCGCAGTGTTAATGTTCGGATAACAAACTTATTTATATATTGTTACTAAAACTTTGTATTACGTTCGCAGCTCTACTGTTGGTAAATTATCAATGTTAGGATACAATTTGTAGCCGGCTAGGACAGGCCATGTTGCTCCCTTATTGCTGAGAGGACCAACCTAATGTTTGCTGTTGTATTTGCGAGGGTGCTTTAAACCAATTTATGTGTTGTTGGTAGGTTAGAGGTATTTCTATCTCTTCCTATGGAGTATAGTTATCTGGTATTTCATCCTCAGGGTAGGTGTGAAATAGTTGGGTGATGTTGTCTGCAGCCGGGAAGGTAACCCAAGAATAGAACACCTCTGTCGCAAATGCTTTGTGTGCGTCAATCATGAATGGGACATCTCCACCTCTGGATGTGAGACCATGGTGTGAGAGTTTCAGAGTAACCCCATGTCTGCCGTTCTCAGCAATGTTTAATGCCCGAGGATTTTCATTGTCAGACATAATTATAAATGAATTACAGAGAGGGTAGCACAGTGGAAAGTAGATCCTTTAAGAGTTGAAGCTTGAACAGCCTACGCCCAATACACAGGAGTTATCTACTCAGCTGAGGAATATTTTCTCTACCACCATGGAAGTATACGGTTAAGAGGTAAGTAGGGGTTCCTGAGAAGGTACGATTGAACTAGTCAGGCAATCCACAAACATAAGAACCCAGCCAATGTTGGCGGCGCCATGTCGTGTAGTTTCCACTCTGTGGTAGGAACTGCACATTTGTAGACAGCATAACCGTTGGGATGGTGCCAGACTGATTCCAAGCACCCCATCAGGATATGCCGTCCTATAGACCACCTAGCCCACAGTGCCACCATAAGCCCCCATAACCCTAGGCGAGTAGCAAATGGTTCTGGCCATGCCTGAACATGACAACCCTCACCCCCAGGAATCGTGGTAACAGATCTAGAACCCTTTTTTCTCAGTCACTCGTGCTCTCTTTCTCTCAGAGAAATAGACAAGGAATACGTGAAACTTGTATAAAATATATGTGCTGTAATGATCAATATACATAAGCAAATAAGTTATTAGATGTACTAGGACAGTGAACAGAATGAAAAGTTCCACCATAGTGCTAAAACAATGCATGTATGCGAGCATATAAAACAATTAAGACATTTAGCATACTCCTACCATGAATCCCCTAACCTAAGTGTCTAGGATGTGTGTTCTAACCATACTGGATGATCCATCCCCTGTTACCTGAAGGGAAACAATGTAGGTCCCCATCGTGGTCACAATCTGGACACCCCTCGTAGAGATATCAGCAGGCTGCTGGGCTGAAATATCAACATATAGAGACCTCGCAAATGACAGCAAAGTGCTCCTCTGCCAACACCTGAAAACAGATGTCTATCAACCTCTCAAACCACACTTTGAGAGGTCTGAGGTCGCCATGTTGTTGGTGACAGATGGTGGGGAGGAAGAGGAGAGTGAACCTCTCCCTGATTTCCTAGCATCTAAAGAGAAGAAGGGGTCAGTGGAAGGTATAAGCCTATCCCCTACTTTGACTTCAGAATAGAAGACGGATTGTCACCAGTTGCTGGGACAATTCTCCTCGCTGGTTTTCCTCACTTCTGGGACTACCAATTTGTGCACTCATGATATGGACACAGGAGACAGCCTTCCTGTCAAGAAAGACATTTATAGGCTGTCGGACAAAGTATGGTTCAGCATCAAGGATGAGGTATCTCATATGTTGAAGTTGGGGGTGATTGAACCCTCCAGTAGTCTCTGATCATGTGCAGTAGTGCTGGTACCATAAGCTGCACAACACCAGAACTCCGGTGCTGTGTGGATTACAGGGTGTTCAATTTAGTTACAAAGACTGATGCTCATCCCATCCCCGGGCTGATGAGTTGATTGCCTGGCTAGGGGCTGCCCTGTTCCTGAGGACTTCTGAACTTGCTTTAGGATACTGGTAGGTCGCCCTAAAGTAAGGAGCCAAGGAGAGTTCAGGCCTCTTCACTCCAGAGGGCGCTACCAATTTTGTTTGATGCCCTTTTGACCAAAGAATGCCCCTGCCACTCTCTGGAGGTTGGTGAACCAGGTCCTCACTGGTATGGAAGACTTCAGTGCTGCTTACTTGGATGACAAAGCTGTCATCAGTAGCAGCTGGAAGGACCACGATTTTCACCTATAGTAAATGCTTCAGGCCCTGCAGAAGGCAAGAATGACTATCAATGCCAGTCAGTGCCAGAAAAGGCAGGGGTCTGTGGTGTACTTGGGCCACCTGGAGGGCAGGTGTAAGGAGCAGCCACTCCAGGGCAAGATAGAAACCATCATGGCCTGGTAGCTCCAAAAATTCCAAACTGAAGTGAGAGCCTTCCTAGGCCTCACAGGTTACTACAGGAGGTTTGTTAAGGGATATGACTTTTCCAGCAAATTCATCGTGCAGACTGATGCTTCAGAACAAGACATAAGGGTAGTTCTATCACAGTTGAATCAGGAGGGCCTAGACCAACCTGCAGATTTTATCCCAAGGAGGTTATTTGCAAGGGAACAGTGGTGGAGTGCTATTGAAAGGGAATAATTTATTTTGGTCTGGGCTTGAAGAAGTTGAGACTATACATGTTTGGGACTCACATTCAGGTCCAGGCAGACCAAAGACCCCTCAAGTGGCTAATGCAAATGAGGAGTGGGTATCCAAATTTGCTGAGGTAGTCCATATCCCTACAGGGAATAGAGTTTATGGTGTAACACCGACCTGGGGTAGACCACGCCAATGTGAATGGTCATTCCAGATTCTTCCGCCTTAGTGAGAGAACTCCCAAGAGGTTGGGTAGCTCTGATCACTTTCAGCTAAGGGGGTCATGTGTTAGGCCTAACGGCTTTGCGGTGGTGTTTCCCCCCAAACATATTCCCTCTTTGCTTCATATTTTGCTGATTCCTTTTTGTTGGATTTAGGACTCTGAGCACTCTACCACTGCTAACCAATGCTAAAGGGCATGTGCTCTATCCTCTAAACATGGTTTAATTGATGTATCTACAATTGGTACATTTAATTTACTTATAAGTCCTTAGTAAAGTGCACTACATGTACCACGGGCAACGACATTAAATGCTATTAGTGGGACTGTAGCACTGCTTGTGCCACCACTCAAGTAGCTCTTAAACCTGTCTCAGGCTTGCCATTGCAGAGCCTGTGTGTGCAGTTTACACAGCTATGTCAACTTGGTATTTAAACTCCCTTGCCAAGCCTTAAACTCCCCTTTTACTACATAATCTCTAAGATAAACCCTACATAGCTCATAGGGCAGTGTGTTATGTAATCAAACGGTAGAACGTATACTTGGAACTTTGACATGTCCTGGTAGTGAAAAACTTCCAAACTCATTTTTCACTATTGTAAGGCCTATTCCTGTCAAATGTTTGGTTAACATTGGGGATTCCTTAGTATATTATATAAGCTGTAATTCCTAATAGAGAGACAGTAGATCTATCATGTTTAGTACCCATGGAATGGCAATGATAAAACCTCTTTAATAGCAAAGTTAGATTTATTGTTACTATTTAGAACGTTAGGCATTTTCCTGCTCACAGCCATTTGATATCTGCTGCCTGCCCCTGATCATAGGCTGGGCTGGGTGACAACTGGAATTTGCTATTTCCCTCTAGACATCCACACACAAAGGGAACTTAGGTGTGAGTTGATGAATCTTCCTGGGAGGATGAGAGGGAGAAGCTAGGCACAGCCTCACACCTATACCTGAATAGGCTGTGTTCTGTTCACACACAAAGGGCTTCATAGTCCCCTGTAGTTAGTCTGGAACCAGGGCAGGAAGGGAGGAACTATATGACTTCAAAGACCCGTTGTTGAAGTCACCCGCACTTCAAAGGCACTACTGGGTATAAGTAATGGACCTCTGACAAATCAGTTCACTTCTGGACCTGAAACCACCCAGCCAGGAAGAAGAACTGCTGTGCGTAAGGCCTGCCACTCCGCTGGACTGCTTCTCTGGAAGACTGCCGCCTGACACTGTTGCCCTGCAGTCTGCTACTCTTTGTCACTTGGTAAAGACTGGAGTTCAATCACCTAAACCCAGAGTGACTACGAGGGCTTGCTGACTAATCTCCTGATTTGAAGACTCAGGGACATAAAAGTCATTCACCCTGATCCTGTGCCTTGCCCATTGGAAGTGAACGCAGGTGCTTGGCATATTTATTTATTAAGAAGTTTTATATAGCGCTGGCCAGACTCGAGGGTTTCGGCCACTTTACAACAGTTATAATGCAGGTGTCACATAGTAAGGCATAGGTTTACATATTGGCTTGAAAGTCCCAGCATGCAGTGCCACATTGAGCTGTGGAAGTCCTGAGTTAACCTCGATGAGTGCACGTTGTCTTGGGCTTAACCTCTTTCAGGGAGGGGGGAACGAGGAGGGGGTTGGGGAGCTGGAAGGAGGTTGGTCTTAATGATACTGTGTCGGGGTGCTGCAGAGCGCAGGCTTGTGCGTTTTGGCGGCGACTGTCAGTTCGGGAAGGCATGATTGAGGAAGAGGTATTTTAGGAGTTTTTTTAAATTTTACAAAGGAAGGGATAGTCCTGATATCAGCTGGGATGGAGTTCCAGATTTTTGGTGCGTTTCCAGCGAAGGATCGTACAGCGTTGTTTTTGTTTGCGTGTTTTCATAGGGATGAGTGGTAGGGTGTTGGAGCTTATAAGGTTCCTTGTTTGACTGGCCTTCTTGAGTTTGGAGGCCAGGTAGTCAGGTTTCCCTGTGTGCAGGGCTTTGTGAATGAGGCAGGAAGTTCTGAAGCTGGTACACATTTCTACTGGGAGTCATTTTAGTTCTCCGAGTGCGGGTGAGATGTGATTGTATTTCTTAACCCTGGTGAGCATTCTGGCTGCTGCAGTGAGAGTTGTTTTGAGGGGAGCTAGGTGGGATTTTGCTGTACCGGGGAGGACTGCATTCCCATAGTCGAGTCTAGATAGCACCAGTGTTTGAGTGGCTTGTTTGAGGTCCTTTTGTGGGATGAATGGTTTTATTTGTTGGGTAGCTTCAGATTGAGTAAGGCACTCTTTGCGGAGGTCTTAATGTGTTTGGCCATGTCAAGATTTGGGTCTAGGGTGATTCCTTATGATTTTACAGAGTTAGCCACAGTGAGATTACCGTTGAGAGCATCGATAGCTTTTAGCCATTCAGTGACTTGAGGGTTTTCTTCTGTGCTGGAGATGAGGAGGATTTCTGTTTTGTCTTGGTTGAGTTTAAGGTGGTTTATTGATAGCCAAAGTTGGACTTCTTTAAGAGTGTCATTGAGTCTCTGGATGTCTTCAATGGAGGAGGTTTCCAGATAAATCTGGGTGTCATCTGCAAATAGGTGGAAGGGGACATTGGCTTTTTTGAGTAGGGTGGTGAGGGGTTCCATATATATGTTGAACAGTTGAGGGGAGAGAACTGAGCCTTGAGGGACAGCTCTGCTGACGGGGTTTTGGTCAGACATAAAGGTTTTGATTTTTATCCTTTGGTAGAGGTTGTGTAAGAAGGAGGAGGATCAGTGTAGGACCACCTTGTATTCACCTACCCTATCATGGAGAGCCTTGATGAGTAGATTGTGGTCAACCATGTCAAAGGCTGCTGATAGGTCCAGTAGATTGAGTAGGCAGCATTGGTCAGTATCTAGAGACTTGTGGATGTCGTCCACGATGTTAAGGTTCGCGGACTCGGTGCTTACAGCCTTTTCTGAAGCCTGATTTGTGGGGATCTAGATGGTTGATACTGTCCGTGTGCTGAGTCAGTTGTAGGAGAACACTCTTTTCGAGGATTTTGGATAGGAGGGGGAGATTGGAAACGGGTTTGAAGTTGTTCAGATCGTTGGTGTCAAGGCCTGGCTTTTTCAGTAGTGGCATGACGTGGCCAACTTTGAGGCAGTCTGGTATGACGCCGGTTCTCAAGGAGCTATTTATGATCTTGCACCAGAATGGGGCTGAGGAGAGTTTCAGCTTTTTGGTCAATTGGGTCATATCACAGTCGGATCCAGCCCATCGCCATCAGAACCATCTCATTGCTGCCACTGCAGAGAGATGAGTGATGCAGCCCCTCGACTGCGTGGAGAAACCCAGTGCATCGGATTTGGAACCAGTGCAACTCGGAACTGGCGATTCGTCTTTGGAACCAGACCATTGATGCATGGAAAAAATGGACGCATCACCTCGGCTGCAGGATCAACACCAACGCAGCGCTTGGCAGCACCCTGCATCTAAACTGTTGTGACAAGGATGAAGGTACTTTTGTTCAGCTGGTCTTGGGGGTCCCTGTTTCCGCCCTGTGCTCCATCGAAGTGGACTGTAAATTTTTACTTTGCCCCGGTACGTCATGACCAGCTATCCCAAGAGGCCCATATTGCTTCTAATTGCTATTTTCACCCTTATTCTTAAAAAATGTATATCTTGAATTCTACTAATTGGATTTTTGTAGTTTTGGTCTTGTTATTTTTTATTAAATCAAGAGCTGTTTTTCAAACTTGATAGGGAATCGTTTTGTGTGTCACTGTTTAACTGTTTAATGTGTCCCACTAAGACATTACACATTGCCTCTTCAGTTAAGCCTGACTGGTCAGTTTCAAGCTATGAGAGGGGACCACTGGTTAATTTAAGGTGTAATTGTGACTTACACTGACAAGGATTCTGAATCCTGCTTAAACAAGGTGTATACCTCTGCCAACTAGAAACTTAATTTAAAAAAAATAATTTTCAACTTTATTGGTTATCATATGTGCGAACAGTTTTTAATTGACCAATGCATAATTTACACAATTGTTGTCAGTATGAAAGTGTATTGTATAAGAAGCACACACTAAAGGATGTCATATTCTAGCGGCGAACTATAACTCTAATGTATGGATGGAGCAATGTACGACTCTAGAAAGCAGTCATTACCAGCAACCTCTAGCTCCTGCTAATAATATCCCACTTGAGTGAAGTGTAGTTTTAAGGAATGGCTACCTCAGATCTAAAACTGATTCTGGTAGCACACAGTGAGACATGCTGAACTGTTGATGCAATCATTTACTGATTTTGACCTTTCTCCATGGACAATACTTGGGGCTAAGACCCCTCTGAAGTATAAGAAACTCAGACTTGGATAATGTGCTGCATAAATAAGGATAATTGATTAAAAGTTCTATTTTAATATGTCTTGTGTGAATGAATATCTTGATTAAGGAGAAACGATGTCTCTTTTCACTCAGTGTCAATGTAAAAAAACTACAAACCCAGATTCACAAAACTAGTTTGTAAATCTGCACTTGCAGGGCAAACCATTGCTCGGGCGTCGATGTAAGATTTCAGGTAATTCACAAAGTTTTCTCAGTGTATATATTGAAGTCATCAAAAGCTGCATGGGGAAGGGCCTAGTTAAAGCATTAAGGATGCTGCACTGTCATCCATTTTGAACTCTCTCCAGCCCATGGTAGTTTGGGAATCAAATAACGGATGTTTGTAAAGCGCACATCTACCTGAGGATTTCTTGGACTTAAAGGAGATATTTTTTGTTACTCAACTCAGTGGCACTCATATTTGCACTGCCCTAGGATGAAAGGTTGAGGAGGCCAGTGAGGATATTTGCCTATGAATGGGGTTAACAATTTTAATATTATTTAGCAGTGCTTTCCAAACTTTTTAGTACCACAATCCAATTTTTAGGAGGCAAACATTTGCAACCCACAAGCTTTAATGGACATGAGGTGGTGTATTTTATTATAATTTATGAATCATGTGGTAGCGGACTGTCATTTACCTAGACCACAATTTCCTTTGAAGTGCCCACTAAACTACACATGCATACAGTTTTAATGATAAAACTATATTCCACACTAATGATAATCTGTGGTCGGGTTTCAGTGAATATTCATCATTTTTGCATCACCAAGAAAATGCTCTTGATTTGTTTTATCCTATACAAATATATGTTTCCACTGCACTTCAGAATTACAAAAAATGTGCTTCCTTTTTGTTTTCCTAACTACTGAATGTGTACAGTTCATTTACAGGTATTAACATTTTGTTCTGTCTTACAAATTAATGACATACTACAGCCTTTTTTTCAAACTCCCCATACCCCAGCAAGATTTACAAATAATTCATTTTATTTTTATTTCTCTTACGGGAAATTGAAAGGAGTTTGTAAACACCAAACGCCCATGTTAATAAAATAATTAGCAATTTATCAGAAGACAAGCCAAATATTTGAACTCTGTCTTTGATGGACAGGAAATGTGTCAAAATGAATACAGAACTAAACAGCATTTTTATTGCTTGTACTTTTATGACCCACTAAACATCGGCTGGCCACCCACCAGTGGGTCATGAAACACAGTTTGAGAAACACCGCTCTATAGTGAAAATGGTACCACTGAAAAACCTGGGTACATAATTGAGTATAACGGAGGAAATTAAGGGCCATATGTTGGTAAAATCAAATTTGTGAGTCCTTAATAGCGAATTTTACCGATTCGCTATTAAGGACTCGCAAAATTGAACGAAGGTAGGAATCGCTAAAATATTATCGATTCCCTAATATTCCTTAATGAAAAATCGCAAAGTGAGATTCGTTAATAAGGAATAGCTACCCATTCATTCCTATGGGCTAGGAGGCCCATAGGAATGGATGGAAAGATATTCACTATTTGCGATTCGCTATTAAAGAGTCACAAATAGTGGGAGCTATTTCAAGGATGCCAGGGTGTCAAAAGGACACCCTGCAGCACCCCTGAAATGTGCATTCGTGCACATGTGGCGCACATACATGCCCTAAGGGCATGAATGTGTGCCACATGGCACTTTAAAAAAAGCAAAAAAGTGCTTTTTTAAAGGAAATTGCTAATTACCACCAACTTGAAGTTGGTGGTAATTAGCGATTCCTTAAGGGTAAAGGGCATTTTCTTTTGTGCTACTTACATTGCATTTAAGGATTCACAATTAGCGACTCCTTAAATGCAAGAGCAAAATAAAGAATTGCAATTTTGCGATTCCTTATTTTGCTACTAGGTTTAAAGTCACCTACACTGCTCGCAGCCAAATACCGGTCGCAATAACTGAAATGCTGCACATTTCAGCGTTAGCGCTCGGTATTTGCCACCTACATCTGGCCCTAAAATATCATAAAGCTTTATGGGCCAAAACAATAAATCTGTTTTTCTGTTTCTCCGGTATTTTTATTCCAGACTTGTTGTGATGACTATGACATGGACGATGACAGTGACAAGGTAAAGAAAAAACATTGATTAGACGGCTCATTTATTAACTCTACTACTCAAAGCACATCAACAAAAGAGTGTTTTTTCCAGGTAGTTTTGAATGAATGTCACATTAAAATCAACAGCAACATTCTAGTTGTATAAAAATTTGGAGACTGTGTGGAGAGTGAACACAGTAGATAACATTTAATGCGATCTCATAATGACAAACAGAGGGTCTGATGTTTTAGTGATATAATAACACAAGAAAATGTCATTACTACATTTGAAAGAATACTAAGATACCATTTTAAGATTATAGCATTTACCTTGTTATGAAAGTCTGATTAATACACACAAATTCTCAATTGGTTTTAGTCAAGAACCCATGTGAGAAATGATATCCAAATGTTGCTAATAGTATATTCCTGTTTTCAAACTACATTCTCTTCTACTTTATTCTGTGTGATTCCAGTTGACAAAACACCCATTCCAGTATTGTTGTTAATAAGAAAGTGCATCTTACAAGAAAAACACACTAAAGGATGTCATATTCTACGCAATGAATCATAACTCTAATGCAAGGCTGGAGTATTGTATTGCTCCAGAAGGCAGTCACTGCCATTAACCTCAAGCTCTTGCTAATATCCTACTTGACTGAAGTGTAGTTTTAAGGAATTACTACCTCAAATCTAAAACTGCTTCTGGCAGCACACAAGACCTCCTGAAGCTAACTGAACTGTTATCACAATAACGTACTGATTCTGAACTTTCTTCAGGGGCAAAACATGGGACTATGTCTTCTCTGAAGTATAAGACACTCAGATAGGGATAATGTGCTGCATGAATAAGAATAATTGATTAAAAGTCCTATTTTAATGCATCTAATGTGAATTAATATTTTGACTAATGAACACTGAGAAATTATGTCGCTTTTCACTCAGTGTCAATGTTAAACAACTATATATACCAGATTCATGTAAGTAGTTTGCGAATCTGCACTTCCAGGGCACATCTTTGCACAGGGGGTAATGTAATATTTCAGGTAATTCACAAAGGTTTCTCAGTGTATAGAGTGAAGTCAACAAAAGCTGCATGGGAAATGGCCTACTTAAATATTAAGCATTCTCCACTGTCATGCATTGTTGAGCTGCCACGCATTCTCTCACTCCAGGCAATGGTAGTTTGTGAATTAAATAAAAAGTGTTCGTAAAGCGCACATCTACCTGGAGATTTCTGGGATTTATAGGAGATATTTTTTGTGGCTGAACTTAGTGGGACTCATTTTTGCACTGCCCATGGATAAAATGTTGAGTGCACCAGTGAGGATATTTGCTATGAATGGCGTGCTAAGTAAGGAAAGGTCACTGCAGTAGACAGGTTTGTCTGATGCCTGTAAGTACAATGTGAAGAGGATTACTTACTTTGTCTTTCCTTTAAGTTATCATTTTAATATTAAATAGCAGTGCTCTCCAAACTTTTTACAACCACAACCCAATTCTTTGAAAGTAAATATTGGCAACCCACATAGCATTAAGGGGGGGTAGCGCGTTGTCATTTACATAAAGCACATTTTCTTTTGAAGTGGCAACTAACTTACAGACGCATACCGTTTTACTGATAAAACTATATCAAAAACAGATAATAATGTGTGGTCGGGCCCAGTAAATATTTATCATTTGTGCATCACCAAGTAAAGGCTCTTCTCATTTGTTTTGATCCTATTAAAATATATTTTTTTTCGTAGCACTTCACAATTACCAAAAAATTGCTTCATTCCTGTTTCCTAACTGCTGAATGTGTACAGTTCATTTACAAGTATTTACATTTTGTTGTGTATTACAAATAAATGACTTACTGAATCCTTTTTTCAAACTACCTATACCCTAGCAAGAATGTCAAATAATTAAATTGTCTTTTCTTTCTCTTACAGTTAATTGAGAGGAGTTTGTAAACATCATTCCCCATGTAAACAAAATAAGCAGCAATTTGTCAGAATACATAGAAAAATATTTGAACTGTCTGTTTGATGGACAGCAAATGTAACAAAATGAATACAGAATTTAAAGAAATTTATATTGCTTGAACTTTTATGAGCCACCAAACAACCGGCTGACAACTCACCAGTGGGTCACAAACCACAGTTTGAAAAACAACTTTATATAGTCAAAATGGAACCACTGAAGAACCTGTTCACATATTTGAGTATAACGAGGAAATGAAATTTTCATAATCCATTATAAGTCAAAACAAGAAATCTAGGTTTTCTGTTTTTCCAATATTTTTTATTGGTGATGACTGTGGCATGGATGGTGACTTTGACCAGGCAAAGCAAAACCATTGCTTGGACCGCTCATTTATTAACTGTACTACTAAAAACACAGCAGCAAAAGAGTAGTATTTCCAGGTGGTTTTGAATGAATGTCAAATTAAAATCAACAGCAAATTTCTAGATGCGTAATTATTTGGAGAAAATGCATAGTCGATAACAGGTAATACCATTTCATAATGACAAAAAGAGGGTTTGATGTTATTATAGTAATATACTAAAACACGAGACAATGTCATCACTACATTTCAAAGAATGCTAAGATAGCATTCCAAGATTATAGCATTTACCTTGTTATTAAAGTTTGATTAATACTCACAAATTCTCAATTAGTTTTAGTCAAGAACCCATGTGAGAAATGATCTCCTAATGTGGTTTTGGTATATTCCAATACTCAAAGTACATTCTCTTCTACTTTATTCTTTGACACATTTGTGTCTATGTGGCAACAGTTTCCAGTTAACCAAAGCATCCATTCCACTATTGTTGTCAATACGAAAGTGTATCTTCCAAGACAAATATACAAAAGCATGTCATATTCTCCACAGTGAACTATAAACATGCAAGGCTGAAGTATTGTACAACTCTAGAAGATCGTCATTGCCATCAACCTTGGTAATGTCCTACTTGGGTGAAGTGTAGTTATAAGGAATTTCTACCTCAAATCGAAATCTGCTTCTGGCAGCACACAGTGAGACTTCCTGAAGCTCACTGAACTGTTAATACAATAATGTACTGAGTCTGACTTTTCTCCAAGGAGAATACCTGAGACTACAACTCCTCTGAAGTAAAAGGCACTCAGATTGAGAAAATTAGCTGCAAAAAGTAGGATAGTTAATTAAAAGGGTTCACTGACACAACATCAATTTAAAAAATATCGAGGAAAAAAGTAGATGGCAAAAATATCGACTTCTATACTTAAACAGGTGAGTACAAAAATATTGACAAAAAATATTGATATAAAAAATATAGATGTATATAATATCAACTTTTATATGACTATAAAATAAAAACAATATATTAAATATAAGTTTAACAAAATTAAATAATTTAAGATACATTTTAATAATATATAACAAGCTTGATAAAAAAGATAAACACACAAACATATTAGTTAATACATATATATTTACTTTAAAACAATTAATAAACTATTATTTTTTATTTATATTAAAAGATTAAAATATAAAATATAAAAATATAAATTAATGATTAAAAAACATCTTTAATAAATTAAAACAAACTATTAAAACATATTTAAACTTACATTTCAAAATACAATCAATGCAACAGTAGAGAAAATATTGGATAGCAAAGGGGCAAATATAACTAATCCCACTAAAGTAAGTGCAACTGTAGACAAAGTGTTGGATAGCGGGGGATAAAAATGTCTTATCCCACTCCACTGAATGCAACAGTAGGATGAGTGCTGGATAGCAGAGAGGTAAAACATGTTATTCTACTCCAGTGAGTGCAACAGTAAGGAAAGTGTAGGATAGCGGAGGAGTAAAAATTACTATTCCCAGTCCAAAGAGTGCAACAGTAGAGAAAGTGTTGGATAGCGGAGGGGTAAAATTAACTATTCCCACTCCAGTGAGTGCAACAGTAGGGAAAGGGCTTGATAGCGGAGGGGTAAAAATTCCTATTCCCACTCCAGTGATTGCAACAGTAGGGAAAATGTTGGATAGCAGAGGGGTAAAAATTGCAGTGCTTTGTTAAGATGGCAAGCATTCGCTGTCTCCAAACCATGGTAGTTTCAGAATGATATTACATGTGTTTGTAAAGCGCACATCTACCTGGGGATTTCTAGGACTCATAGGACATATTTTCTGTTACTCATTTTTGCACTACCAGAGGACGAAAGGTTCGGTGGACTAGTGAGGATATTTGCCTATGAATGGAGCGCTAAGTAAGGACAGATCCCTGCAGTAGATACGTTAGTCTACTGCCTGTAAGTATAATGCAAAGAGGATTACTCACTTTCTCCTTCCTTGAAGTTCAGAATTTTAAACTTATAAAGCAGTGCATTCCTAGCGTTTTAGAAACACAACCCAATTTTTAGTAGGCAAATATTGGAACCTACCCAACTTTAATGGAAATGAGGAGGTGTTTTAGTGGAGTGGTGTGGCTCACTGGTTAGAGGCGGCAGACCCGTAAGCAGAGAACGGCCCGGGACCAGGATTCAATTCCCACGCGGCAGGGTCGTGGACCAGGGTCAAAACGGACTCGATAATTCTCGCCTCGGTGCCTACTCTAACCAGGGAACACACTCTGCAACTCTGGGCATTAAGCTTGCCTCATCTCTACAACGGCCCCCCACAAGCACCGGGGATGCCTGGTTTCACCCTGGAGATACCCAGAAAGGGACCATCTCACAGGGAAAACCAGGACGGGTTCCCCAGCGGTCTTCAGCGCCAGGATGCTCCATGGAGTCGCAGTGCGCTTTACAAGAACACCCACATTTACATTTACATTTTTTCAATATAATTGAAGTATCGAGTGGTAACACAGTCATTCACTAATAAAAAAAAATATTGCATTCAAATGATAAGGTATGGTCTTGTTTCAGTGAATATTTTTCATTTGTTCATCACTCTGTAAATTGTCTTGATTTGTGTTGATCCTATTAAAATATGTGTTTCTATCACATTTAAGAATTACAAAACATTAGCTTAATTTTTGCTTTACTAACTGCTGAATATGTACAGTTCATTTTATAAGTGTTTACATGTTGTGTATTACAAATAAATGACATACTACCGTCTTTTCTTCCACACTCCCAGTACCCCAGCAAGATTGTCAAATAATTAGCTTTTCTTTCTCTGATGGGAAATTGAGAGGATGGCAATTTTGACAGAAAACATAGGCAAGTATTTGAACTCACTCTTTGATGTGCAGTAGATGTGACAAGATGAATATTTAATTTAAAGGCATCTTTATTGCTTGGGCTTATATGACCCACCAAACGTCGACTGGCGACACACCAGCGGGCCACGACCCACAGTTTGCAAAGCACCTTTCTATAGTGAAAATGGTACCACTGAAGTACCTGTGTACATATTTGAATATAACTGAGGAAATCGCAAAGCAAACCCATTGCTTGGAAGGCTCATTTATTAACTTAACTAATAAAAATACTTCAGCAAAAGAGTGATTTTTCCAGGTGGTTTTGATTGAATGTCACATTAAAAACATCAACAAATTTATTGTTGTATAACTATTTGGAGATAGTGCACAGTGTATATAACCTTTAATACCGTCTCATAAAGACAAAAAAAGGATCTGATGTTCTAGTGATATAATCTCATCAGACAATGTCATCACTACATTTTAAAGAAAGCTAAGATAGCATTTTAAGATTATAGTATTGACCTTGTTATCAAAACCTGATTTATGCTCACAAATTCTCAATTCATTTCAGTCAACAACTTATATAAAGCATTATCTACGAATGTGGTGGATGGTATATTCCAGTACTCAAAGCAAAAATCTCTTCTACTTTATTCTGTTTCATATCTGTGTGTGTGTGTGTGTGTATAAACAGTTTCCATCTGACCAAAGCATCCATTCCACTGTTGTTAATAAGAAAGTGTATCTTCCAAGACAAATAAACTGAAGCATGCCATATTCTATGCAGTAAACTATAACGCTAATGTAAGGCTAGAACATTGTAAATAGATAACTCACAAAAGTTTCCATGTGTATATACTGAAATCAACACAACCTGCATGGAGAACGGCCTAGTTAAAGCATCAACCTTTGTATACTGTCATGCATTAAGCTGCCACGCATTCTCTCTCTGGAACCCACGGTAGTTTGGGAATTAAATAACATGTGTGTTTGCAAAGCGCACATCTACCTGTGGATTGCTTGGACTTAGAGGAGATATTTTTTGTTACTCAACTCACTGGTACTCATGAGGCACTGCCCAAAGATGAAAGGCTGAGCGAACCAATGAGGTTTTTTTCCTATGAATGGGGTGCTAAGTAAGGACAGTTCCCTTCAGTAGATGAGTTAGTCTACTGCCTGTAAGTAGAATACAATGAGGATTACTCACTTTCTCCTTCATTGTGGTTAATCATGTTAATGTTATATAGCAGTTCTCTCCAAGCTTTTCAGAACCATAATCCAATTTTTAGAAGACAAATATGCATCTAGCTTTAATGGACATGTGGCGGTGTATTTTAATATAATTAAAGGATCATGTGGTAGGGCCCTGCCATTTACAGACAGCACATTTTCCATTGAAGTGGCAACAAATTGCATAGACATGCAGTTTTATTGATAAAGTTATATCGCACACAAATGATAATGTGTGGTCCGGTTTAAGTGAATATTTATCATTATTGAATCACAAAGTAATGTGTTTTGAATGTTATGATCCTAGTAACAAAAATGCTCTACACTTCAGAAATTGTGCTTTGTTTTATGTTTGACTAAGTGCTGATTGTATACAGTTAATTTAGAGGTAGTTACACTATGTTCTGTGTTACAAAAATTAACATCCTAGATCCTTTTCTTTCACACTCCCTGTACACTCCCTCCACCTCAGCAACATTGCCGCATAATTCACGTTACTTTTCTTTCTCTGCCTGCAAAGTGAGAGGTGTTTGTAAACACTAAGTCCCATGTCAAAACAATAAGCAGAAATTTGTCAGAAGACATAGCTTGACACTTAGCCACTGTCAAAAAGTGCAGCAAACTGTGGGAATATAAATACAGAATTTAAAGGCATCTTGATTTATTGCTTGGAAATTTGTGACCCAACCAAAAGTAGGCTGGCAACCCACGGTTTGGGAAGGAGTGTTCTATAGTGTGGAGAAGTGTGGCTCAGGGGTTAGAGGCAGCAGACCCGGAATCTGAGATCGGTCCTGGACCAGGGTTCAATTCCCTGCCTCGGCGGGGTCTTGGGCTAAAAATTCCACGGACTCGATAATTCTCGCCCCGGTGCCTCCTCGACTCACGGGTTCACACTCTGCGACTCTGGGCAATAGCTTGCTTAATCTCCACAACGGCCCCTCGCGGCGGGATGCCTGACTTTCACCTTGTGGATACCCTGCTATCTCACAGGGGAATACCAGGAAGGGTTCCCTAAGCAAGCGCCGGGAAACCCACTGCGGGTAGCTGTGCGCTATATAAGCTCAACTACATTTACATAGTACAAATAATACCACTAAAGTACTTAGGTACATATTTAAATATGAAGGAGGAAATATATTTATCATAATCCATTATAGACCAAAACAGTGAAGCTATATTTTATGTTTTGTTATAATTTTTTACTCCAGATTTCTATTTCTGATGACAAAGACATGGACGACGACATGGATCAGGTAAAGCAAACCCATTGCTTGGACTGCTCATGTATTAACTCTTCTAACAAAAAACAACAGCAAAATTGTGATTTTTCGGTGATTTGTACAAATGTCTACCACTAAAATCACCAACACCTTTATACTTGTATAGCTATTTGGGGATGGTGCTCACAATAAAACATCTTTAATACCATCTCATAAAAACAACAAGAGGGTCTTCGGTCCTAGTGGTGAAATAAAACACCAGACAAAGTCAGCAGTACATTTTAAAGAACCCTAAGATAGCATTTTAAGACTATAGCATTTACCTTGTCATGGAGGAAATGTCTGAGTAACACTCACTGATTCTCAATTCGTTTTTGGCAGGAACACACAGGTGAAATGATCTTCAAATGTGATTAATGGTATATTGCAATACTCACATTACACTTTAATTTATTCTGTGTTGTATGGCTGAATAGTTTCTATTGTTGCAGAGGATTGTTGCCACTGTTATGTAATTTGAAAGTGTATCCCCTGAGAAAAACACATTGAGCAATCTTATATTCTATGCAGTCAACTATAACTCTAATATAAGGATGGAGCATTGTACGTCTCTAGGATGCAGATATTGCCACCAGCCTAAAGCTATTACTAATGCCCTACTTGAGTGAAGTGTAGTTTTAAGGAATTACCAGCTCAAATCTAAAACTGCGTTTGGCAGCACACAATGAGACACGCTGAAGCTCGGGTAACCGTGAATATAATCATATACTGATTCTGCGACCTGATTGGCGGTGCTCTACAAAATAGGATAATTTATCATAAATACTATTAAAATACATCTTTTATAAAAAGAATATCTTGATTAATGATCACTGAGTAATTCACAAAGGTTTCCATATTTATATTTTGAAGCCTACAAAAGTTGAATGTAGAGGGTCAAGTTAAAGCATCAAGCATTCTGTACTATTGCGCATTGTTGAGCTGCCACTCATTCTGTAGCTCCTACTCATGTTAGTTTGGGAATCACATCAAATGTGTGCTTGTAAAGTGCACAAGCACCAAGGATTTCTTTGAAAAATTGTAGGCCAATACTCTAAATCTCTGTTGTCGGTTTCTCTTTTATGTTTTATTCCATATTTGTATTTGCTGACGGATCAGAGATGAATATGGAGCTGGATCTGGTAAAATATAAAATAAACCCATAGCATGGACAGTTCATTTATTAACTCTACTAACATAAAAAAACAGCAAAAGAGTGATTTTTCAGGTAGTGCTCAAAAAATGTCAACAACTAGATTTCACTTGTGTATCATTGTAGAGAAAGTGTACACAATAGATAACCTTTAACGCCATCTCATAATGATAATAAGAGGGTCTACGTTTCTAGTGATGTAATAATACACCAAGGATTTTTGGCGAACAGGCCGATTCCCACCAGGAAGACAGAGTGTTTTACTCCGTCGCCCCAGTGGATGTCCTGACTGCCAAGTGTATAAATGTCCATCTGGAGGGTGAATATTTAATGCATTGTCAAAAATCGCCATCAAGGCGGTTCCTGTCAATGTATTGTAACTCTGCTGTATAGCGGTGTCAAACCTGGATGAGACATAGAGCAAAGTCACTTTATTTTATTTCTTAAAACAATATGCCAAAGTAGGACTTTGTTTTTTTTAAATAAAAAAAAACCTCACTATAGGGGTTATCTCCTATTGCGAGGGAGCCTTTTTCAGTTTTTACTGCCCCTTTCTCTCAGGGTTTTCCTGGCAGTACCAGGCAGTGAATACTGACCTGTATGTCAGACCATCTAAATTAGGTTGGCGGACTTTCAGGTCAACCTCCACCCACCCTTACTCCATTGGACTGTCGGAGGGCTCTAACCGTGGCGCAGATGGAGTAGTCACTGCCGTGGTTATAGTAACCGTCCACCTGATTTGAAATCTGGCGTAGAACATTACATTGGCAGGATGCATACTTTATCACCATTGCGACAGAGCATCCTTTCAGAGTACCAATGTAAATTCATGGTGAAGGGGTTTACCAGCAGGATACAGAGTTGTGAGCTGCTAGATATTTGAAGGTTACACCATTCTAGCTTATATGATGTCCAAGAGCTCCTCGACAGAGCGTTATGCTTGAGCCAGCTGGGCCCATCCTTGGTGAGTCCAGAGTACCTGGGGAGAAAGGATTTTGACCATAATCCCCTTGTAGTGACATGGCAGGGAACTGGATGCTGAGTTGATTTGGCTGGACATGAGTTAGAATTTGAGGTGGCTGAAAACCCAAATGCAAAACAGTGGCTTTATAGTAGCAAAACTGAATGTACAAAACATAGTGACAAGCTCCAATGTCACCATTACTGAGAATATATCACCTGAGTACATGAAAGGGAGAGCAAGTCAGGGAGACTGCTGGCTTGGCTTGTTAGACTGGTGTCAAGAGGCTCTCTAATATCACACGTCCAGGAGACCGGAGGCTCCATTATTTATGAGCAGGGCCAAATTAACATCCCCTTCTTAGACTACAATAAGAATCTATACGGTGCACAGGAAGAGGCTACCCGAGAGGCAGCAGAAGCTTTCCTTGACAGGGCCCCATTCAGAGTACTGGGACAGCGAGATAAGAAGGACCTGGGTAGCCCACTAACCTAGAATGAAATACGAGGTGCCAATAAAAAGCTAGTCAGAGGACAGAGACGGGCTAAATGAGCTGCTGGTTAAATTCTATGATACTTACTCCAACCTCCTAGTTCCACAGTTGACTAAGAGGTATGCTTCTGCACTGGAGAAGGTAGAGCTAACTGAGACAACACAAGAGGCACAAATGGTCTCCCTACCAAAGCCAGGTAAACCTAAAGATGCAGTCAATCAATCAAATCGTATTTTATTTGGCTGTCAGGCCACAAAAGTCAATACATATACATACATAAAAGTTATTTGATAAGCATTTAAAATAATTTACAATTGACAAAAAAAAGTGTAATGCACAAAGTAATACATTTCCTGGTATTATCTAAAATACATTGACATAAAAGGTAAAAATCAGATACATCAGCAGAGAAACACCAACTTCGAAAGACTCAGATACGGTCAGTTCCCACCAACTGCTCTGTATACTGGACCCTGATTTTAAAATTCTAAGCAAGATACTGACAACACGCTTTTCCCATCACATGCTGACTTTTATTCATGAAGATCAGGATAGATTTATACTGACGTGTAGCATGTTGCACAATTTGAGTAGACTCTGTGGTTTCTTGGACAAGATGGATGTGGCTGCTCTCCCCAGGTGTAGGTTGCTTCCGTGGATCTGGAGAAAGTTTGATACGGTACAATGGAGTTCTCTTAGATTGAGACACATTATGCTAATCTGTGGGCAGGGGTTCAGATGAAAGAGTGAATCTCTTCTTAGTACCCAATATATCATGGCACCAGACAAGTCTGCCCATTCTCTCCACTGCTTTTCTTTATAGCAATTTCTGTAAGCAGTGGGTAGGGCAGAGGGTGGGGGTAGAGGCTATCTACAGTTGACGATACCCATATAATATCCTTAAATGTTGACATCTTATTCTACATCATAAATGGAGAACCTGACTTGACTCAGACTCAGTTCCTGGTAAGGGACATTAAAGAAATCTAAAGGCAGGAAGAAAACAATTCCAAAATGTATCTTTTCCACCTAATACCGGAGTGAGAGGAAAGTAATATAGAGATGTTGGGAATGCTATGGACCCCGCACCTTTAAATAGTATGGGGTGAATATATACCATTTGCCTTCTGACTTGAGAAATGGGAATTTGGGGGTTGTGTTCCGGGCACTCAAGGGCTCGATAGCCTTTTGGAGATAACGACAGCTCCCAAATATGACAAGAATAGCCTTAACAAATTTGACTTTCTTACCCAGGCTGCACTATGTCTTTGTCAATTTGCTGGTGTGTGTTCCCTGGCAATGGTTCTAGTAGTTGGATTTCTTGATAGGGGATATGATCTGAGACACCAGGAGGTAGAGAGTTTCCCTAGACACACTTAAGTATCTATTCCCCTCAGGAGTCCTCAGTGTTCTTGATTTAAGCTATATTACCTAGCTGCACAGCTACAATGGATTGCGCAAAGGTTATATGTACGGAGAGGAGACTGGGGATATGGGAGAAGTCTGAAGGGAGCTTAATTAAAGTGCTCTGACAGCCCTCTTGCTCAAGAAGGTGACACCACCCCAGAAAATGCAGACCTTACTCACCATAGCCTTGAAATGCTCCAATAGGTGCATCAAGCTGACTGAACACTATTCTCTCTATAATTCCCTACAATACCACATGCAGGTCTACCACAGAGGGCAAGGGCAGGAAATAATGTTTGTTAAAGCTCACCATCTGGCACTATGGACTAAACTTTGCTTCATTACTTTGGGAGACTGTTATGCTGTTATGGAAATGGTATTGTCATATCTTGGGAGCAGTTGATACAAGACTTTGGACTGGCCTAATTCCTGACATATGGAACATTCACATATTCATTCACCACATAATTATGGAACTTGACATTGGGAGAACCCACACAACACGCTGTCCTGCACCTGCTTCTAACAATAGAAAATGGAAGATATTTGTTTGTAAAGGGCACTCAACGGGGTGATGCGGGTTGGCCAACTAAAGGCAATGCTGGATGGAAATAGGAACTAGGTCATGCCATAGTAGATAGGTAATGGGACAGGATACTGAATTACACAAAGAGGGTGTCCCACAACATGAGACTGAAATGTATCCAGTTTAATTTAATTCCCCACACCAAACCTACCTCACCCCCAAGAAAATAGGGGATATATATGGTGGAGACCCAAGACTTTGCCCCAGATGTTTATCTCAATCTGCTAATTTCCTAAGATTGAATTGGAGCTGCCCTAATTTACAAACTTATTGGCTGAATATTGTCATACAGTTAGGAGTGACCATGGGTAGGGACATTGAGGACTCCGGAGAATTGCTTATTGGGGGTGGTTCCATAGGGCACTGAACAAAAGAGCTGGGAACAGCATGTTGGACATTGCTCTTGCTATGGCCATAAAACTGGCTGTGAGGGCATTGCAATCTAAACAGGGCCCGACCAACATGAGATGAAAAGCTGAGGTAGAACATTGGTCTAGGGCTGAGGAAGAAGCGCTTCTAAGAGAAGAAGCGAGTGTAGTGCGCTTGAGGCCCCTATCCGATTTATGGAGTAAAGTGCTCCAATCTTTCTTGAAGTACCCCAACCAAGCCAGTTCTCCAAAGAATACTGCCATAGTTTCCACAGTCAGTGCACAAGATAAAGGGAATAGAGATCCCCAAGATTGATAATCTCAAATAGGCCTTGGCGGACCCTGTCAAAGTAGGCCTGGCAGAACCTTTGTAATACTCTGCTATAGCCTATGTAAATGAAGACCACCTCCTGTGAGAATTAAAGTGCAGCGACCAGTGTGTGCAACTGTTTTGTTATAAATTTGCTTATTCATAAATAAGAAACCACAATCGAATGACTCATTTGTTTATGTAAACCAAAATGTGAATAAGATAGGAACAGTGGAAAGTTATTGTACAGATTACTCAACGTAACCAAGAAGAAGAGGTTTAAAAACTGGGGGTGGAGAGAGCTGATGTTGGCTGGCCAGTGTAGACAATGAACCTTCCTGCCGATTAATTTCTCTGTGTAGAGCTACCGGCTGATCCACAGTCACCCCACCCCAGCTGTAGCCCCCCCCCCCCCGCAGACCTTCAAGATGGTATAGACCTCCACTTTCACCAAGCATACAGTCAGGGAGAATTTGAACTAACGCACTAGATGTGGCTGGTGGCCTTCCGCTCATGGGCCCTTTGTGTTCCTTGAGTCCTTCCTATTTTTTGAGGCAGTAGCCTTAGGCTGAGTTCAGGGCACCAGTTTTTGTTATCAATGAATGCTGGTAGTCTGACTTCTATATCTCTCCAGACAGCCAGACAGGGTTTTTTGGCGTTTGCTGTGTTTTTTCAGCCCAGCTTCCTTCCCCCTGCAGTATGAGTTAGAATAACTTTGGGGATATCGGTTTGTTGAACATTTACAACCACCTATCCACTAAAAACATTCAGAAAACAAATACCTGGCTAGTAACTCCTCCAGCATTTTCAGGGAAGTCCAGTGATTTACATAGTTATACATTACAAACTAAATCAAATCAAATATACAACCTGGGAGCAAAGCCATTGGCACATTAACTGACACCTCTACCATGCAAGTACTCTGGCTATGTTTAAGTGCCGACTTAAAGGGCATAATAAACAAGAAAGCCAACAATCCAGAGAAATGTCCACATGACATAAGGACCAAAAGCAGCATTCAGGTAAACTGCCACCTGCTGTGCAGTAAAACTAAACAAATTAGTGGAGTTCAATTAAATAATATGCAGTACCTTTACACTCAACGCTGATCGTCCAGGCAACAAAATCAAGGGCTATTCACAAAAACTTAAATGAGAGAACAAGCAGCTCTTCTACTGTCATCAGCACAAGAGCCAGAGTGGCCCGACAAATGAAAGACTAAGGGGCCGATTAGGATGGCGGACGGACTTGCGTCCGTCCGCCACACTTGAGGAGGAGGGAACGTCCGCAGGGGCTGCGGCGTTCCCTCCGTGCTGATTAGGATGTGACCGCCAGGGTGGCGGTCACATCCTCTATATTTAACATTGCGGCGGGTGCAGCTTCAAGCTGCACCCGCCGCAATGTTACAAAAGCATGTTTTACATTTACATGCACAAAGCGGCCGGCACCGCACGGTGCCTGCTGCTTTGTGCACGCAAATGCAGGGGGGTACCATAGGTACCCCCCATGTGCACCCCCCACCCCCCATTCACCCAGGGGGCCCGCAACGGGCCCCCAAAGTGAATGTCCGTATGCTTTTCCATGGCGGAAAAGCCGCCGTGGAAAAGCATGTATTCACGAACATCCTAATATGGCGGACGGTGTCTCATAGACACCGCCTGCCATGTTATAGGCCGGCGGACACTTCCGCCGGCCCGGAGGATGCGGAAAAACCGCCATCCTAATCGGCCCCTTAATGTATACTTAAAACTTCAGATCGAAAAACTACCTCCCCCAATTTTTGGGAGCATAATGGAAAATTAAATCTCAAAGAAGGAAGACACTTTTGTGTTCCCCACAGCACACCATTATTTTTATCCCCTTTCACAGCTCAGAGACAATTTATTCCTTCTACCCAGGGTGCAAACTGATCACACACATATGTAAAGGCTCTTGAACTCAAGAAGCACGGGCTATGAAGCAGAACTTAGTCAACAACCTGCACTAAATAGGCTCTCCATTTTTTTAAGCCCATCTCCCATTTACACACAAATGGAATATCAACCGAGATAAAATCACCCTGTCATGCTGAAAAGGATAGTGAACTGGATTGTTGCCAAAAACGTACATCCACCACTTTAAAAAAAAACCTAAGTAATGAACGCACACCCTTCATTGAGTGTTGTGGAGGACATGAGGAGGCAATTATTTACCACACTTACCACCACAGCAAAGGGAATTAACTATTGATCCAACAAATGTGATCTCCCAATATCTCTACTTAAAACCTTTACTTTGGGAACCATAAAATCAAGCTCCTGTGTGATGGGTGTCAATAAAAAGACTCTTAACTAGTACTCATATTTAGGGATTGTGGTATAAAATACATGACTTTGCAATTAGCTGAATGTAGGCTCAAACAATTACTCAAGTTTTCTGTAATTATACAAATTTTTTCATTTTCCCTGATGTATCCCATTTTCACCACACTTCTTTTGGCTATCCTAAATCACTTTCTGCCATAAATATCTCTCTATCCACATATCCTTAATATTCCTTCCCTAGTCGTACTTATGACATTCAATTGCGGATCTATATTAATTGCTTCCATTGTAAATAAAATCAAATGTGTTTGCTCAGTAGTTCAGAATTTATTGGCCCACTGCTTCAATTTTATCCAGGATACATTGGGATTACAATGGGGAAAATATGAGGGTATTGTGATTTAAGGACATGCATAGTCCTTTCCAAATATAAAACATATTTGTGATTGTTGTAACTTTTATAAACAAAAGGGCTAAACATTAAAATGCTATGTTACTTAATTTCAAAGTTTATTTAAAAGTTGGAAAAACCATATTTTTCTGCCTATATTATACCTTTACTCACAGGCACATCGAGAATGCACATCTCCAGGAGTGACATATAACCATTAACCATATATTCCATCGGCTGAGGACAGAGAGAGTATGGGCCTGATTCCAGAGAAGTTTTAGGGTATGGACAAAGTGTGCAATTGCCCAGGGCCCCCACCTTTCAAGGGGCTCCTGTGAAAGGGGACGCGCCTTTCTGAAAAACATTTACCTTGACCTTTTGAAGGAAGTTTGCTGCTGAGCCTCGCCTGTGAGGGTGCCCTGTAGCTCTGCCCGAGTGTTGCCCTGCCTTTTGCTCCTCTCCAGACGCGGACCACGCACTACCCAGACCTCAAGACCCAGAGGGCAGCGTGGTCTCGCAGGAAGGGAGGAGCCACCACACATGACACCGGCCATTTAAACCGGCCAGGGCTCCCGCGGCGCGGGATGCGCGCGGGCGAAGCCCGGGACAAGGGCAGGACCGTCTGCGGCCGTCCGAGGCCAACAGAGGCTGGGCTGGGCCACCCCCCTTGGCTACCGAATTGGAACTGGACCACAAATATTGGGTACGAAGCGCGAACCTTAAAACACTGTTGCAATTGGCCCACATGTGTCTTTGAAATACGCAGTTAGGAGCCTAAGGTTGCAGAGGCGACTCGTAAGCGTGGGTGGGCAATCAAGCGTGTAAGCGCTAGTCCACAACTGTCTGTTGGTTTTTGCAGGGCTGACAAAGGAGTGTGTTTATCTACCAGTTGAAAGTATAAATATGAGCAATTGGGAGTTTGTTATCACTAAGTTATCCCCGAGTGTTGCACCATGAGTAAGCAAAAAAGTATAACGGGCACTCTTGATAATTTTATAATACATGCAGAGTCTATTTTATCTCATGAAATTGCACTTGTGGGACGTAGATTATTGCTTGATCCCTTAAAACTCCATATTCATCAGGATCTGGTTCAGCCGAATTCCCCAGCTATAGCCCAAGTCTCTTTGATCAATCATATCACTACTGTGTCACCCCTGTCTTCCCCGTTAGCTTGTACTACTGCATTTGGTATCCCCTCTGTTGATGTACAGCATGTAGAGGGCGGACCCTCGCCCCCATCCTCCATTGCATCAAGATTAAGGGGACTTAGGCAGGAGGGTTCCATTGTGAATGTGAAATCTAAAAAACTACTAGCCCAAGCAAAACGGAATGGGAAACAAAACGGGGATCCAAGTCGGTTGGGGGTCATTAACAAGGGGGGCATTCAGCTAGCAGAATGTAAATCTATCGGCACACAGACCGATTTTGCTGGGCCCTCAATTTTGAACTCAACCAACGGTATGGCTGAAAATTTAGAAGATATTGTCGTACACATTCTCAAAGCCACGATAAACTCTGTTGAAACCCGAACCAATGACACCATGGTTACCAAATTAAAAGAACTAGATACAAAAATTGTTGAAATAAACAGGGCTATACACAATTTTGAAATTATGGTTGATAAAGAGAGAACCAACAATGTAGAAGGGGCTAAGCTACTCGCTGAATATAGGGACAGTATACTTACTAAAGGTGCAGAGGTGAGTGCTGAAGTGACTACAGCTGCCCAATTAAGATTAGCCCTCAGGACTCCCACTGATGGGGTGGATGATAGAACACTCATCAATAGAGACCCTGAATCCCAAGCTAGGACCAATTGTGGTAACAATAGAGGGACAAGGCATGAGCACAACAGAATAGATCACCCTGAAACTTGTAATATTAGGGGAATATCATCACATGCTGGGTAGGGACACGTAAGAAAGATACTGAAGGCGACTGTATAGTCGTAAATTTTAGACGTCCCCATATAGTTCGCAATCTCCTAAGAGCACAGGAGGAGACTCTGAGGCAGAAATTTAATATCCATGCTCTTCCCCAGGTTACTTCTATAAACCGAATGGAGCAGAAACATCTAACCATCATGTTATTCCACCCCCCTTCACATTTTTAACAGGTTCCAGGTATTCTCTTCCCTGGAAGCAGTCGATTGACTGAATAAGACGTTACCAGGAACGGGGGGGCTAAAGATGGGTTTAGTCATTGGATTTCAGTCGGAACTGTCACTGTCATGTAGGTCAAATATTGATGTGAGTGGGCAACCTAGTGTATTAACCGATACGAGCGAAGGCAACAGTGTACCCCAAAGATTAGATACCTTGTGCACCACAAACATTGTGTCTAATGATTCCCCGTTGAAATGTGTGTCATCTCTCACCCAAGAATAAGGCTAATTTCATGGAACATAGCTGGCCTTAGGAAAAACATCGGTGACCCTGAATGGAATGAGTATATAGAAATGAGCGATGTTTGTCTCCACCAAGAAACCTGGGCGTTAAAAACTCCACACAGAGTAGGCTATAAATCATTCCACGTGGATGCAGTCGCTTCCATTAGAGGTAGGCCATCGGGAGGTCTTGTAATTTGGGTAAAAGTTACCCTCAATATAAAAATATCAGTTTTAAAGATTGATTCTTTGGACATACTGGGAATAAGGATAACGACAAGGACAGGAAGCTTACTATATTTATTCAATGTGTACAATAGGCCAGGCCCCTTATACAAAGAGTCTATAGTAATTGAAACACTGGATTCATTCCTAAACTCTCTGGATGAGAGGCCAAGTATAGTATTGGGTGGAGATTTAAACTGCAATTTCGAGCCCATCTTAGGGCTGGATGATATCTTTGAGGAGGAAGACAGTGCTAATAGTATTCCTCCAGTCAATAGTGCAAACCCGGTCCCCTGCACTGTACTAGCTACCCAGATCATGAGATTAACGGCAACTCATGGCCTGCTGGCAGGAAATGGAAGATTGCCATCGGACTTACTGTAAGCCCCCACCTTTAATAGAAATGATTCCCATAGTAGAATTGACTTTTTTATGGCTTCTCTCGACATTTGGAGTTATGTACAGGATCCAGAAATTAAACCCAGGACTGAGAGTGATCATTATCCGCTCGAATTGTCTGTTACTAGTGGACTATTTTTCAATACACCTATCGAAGAGAATGAAGAAGGTACGCCTAATAATGCAAGCAATGATGTGGTAGTTGCGACCAACAACCCTCGCTCATTAAAATGGGTCCATATTTTGGAACAGGGACCAGTGCTTGCTGAAATCTATAACTTATTGGCAGACACTTTTGTTAGTGTTCTGAACACCTTAGTTGAAGGGAACTCATTTATTAAATTACACAATAGGTTTTTCAAACTCTTAGTGCCACTGATAACAAGGATGCCGAGAAAGGTAACTAAAATTTCAAAAACTATGGCTCATACAAAACCCCGGTATGATAAGGATTGCCAGGAGGGCAAATCTAGATTATTATTAGCTATCAAAAAGGAAAATCGCATTGAGATAAAAGAGGCTAGACATAACTATAAGGTAGCACAGCAGAAGGCAAGGATAGCCTGGGATGAGGAAAGTTGGGCAGATCTGCTTAGGGCAGCAAAAAACAACGATCAGGCGGGGTTCTGGAGACTGGTGGCGAAGGGGAACCGCACAGGAGGAGTTGTAAGAGATGTCTTCCTTGATGAAACTACTTGGGTGGAGCACTTTACCCAACTATATAGTGCTCCGGTCAATGCTGAGGTCCCAGATTTGGATGAGTTCTTATTAATTGATAGCATTGATAGGGGCGAAAACATTTTTGCTACCTTTAATCCACAACTGCATAATGGCAGGTCGTGGAGAAACAAAATTTATCAAACCCCTAGATATGACCAAGCTGGCTATGGCAATTATTTTCCGCCAATAACTCCACTTTGGAATCTTCCCTGTAATAATTATTATGAGCCGCTCTATGGTTTGGAGGACATAGACTGACTCTCCCTCGAGAATAATCTAAGGGTAGAGGGGGAGGAAAAGGTTGATACACCTTCAAATATACCATCTATGAAGAGTCTCCCAAAAAATACCGAGTCAATAAAAGACCTGGCAAATGGAATTAACATGCAACCGCCAGTACATCGTTCTCCCCCAGTTGTCCACCATATTACCACAAATACTTTACCTACCTGCATGGTAACACAAGATCTATCCCCCAGTTTACACATCCTTAGTTGGAACTTGGCGGGTATATCATCAAAAACTACTCAACCTGCGTGGCTGGAGGTGGTTAACTCATACTCTGTCCTGTGTTTCCAGGAAACCTGGGTCCTTACCCCGATACATTTATTGGGTTTCCAAACCTTTCACTCAGCAGCGATAGAGAGTGATCAGGGCAGACACCGGGGGGGACTGTGTATATATGTAAGTGTAGACGTGGGACATAGGGTTCGGAAAAGTGTATTGGGGGTTTTTTACCAAATTTTAGTTATGGATTTGGGCTCAGCTGTGAGTCTATTAATTATTAATTTGTACAATAATATCCCCTTAGATCGGCTGGAGAAAACACTAGATGATTTATCGCATTCCATTATCTCAATCAAAGAAATGAGGGGGGGGGAATGTATGACAGCACTAGTGGGTGATTTTAACTGTTATACTTGTCAAAACATAACTAGGGGTGTGTGCGAATTTTCTCCTTCACACGACAAGGAAACAGGGGACGATATGACCAATCACTTTGTCCACACAAACTCAGGGGAACTATTAAATAACTTTATGGCATCGTTTAATTTAGATTTTGCAAATACTTTACTATCCCCTTTGAAACCTTTTAAACCGACATACCATGGGAGAGGAGTAAATTCCACCATTGATTTCATCCTTTTTTCGAGGGTGCATGCCTCTTACATATCAAGTTGGGATACCTTGGACCATCTTTTTGGAGATCACTATCCTCTTGCCCTAGCCATTGTTTTACCTTTTTCTACCACTAGCCATGGTAATCCCGGACCTAAATATGAACAACCCATCCGACTAGGTACCCTAAATGGTTACTCTATTAAATGGGAAAAAATTAATCCAGCTAACCTTCTTAAGAATTTACTTCAGGTGAGATGGAAGGAGATACACACTTGCTTGTCCCCCGAAGAACATCCCCAAGCAATTGTGGAAGCCTTCTTGAAAATCCGACATAGTCTGAAAACGCTACTTACAAGACAGTTTAAGCAAGGCCCTACTACCCCGAAAGGATGGTTTGACAAAGAGTGTACAAGAGCTTTAAAATCTCTCAAGAAAATTCTCCACACAACACCTAAACAAGTTATGGAGATTCGTCAAGCCAGACTTCGATACCAGTTTGCCATTAAAAACAGAAAAAATATTCTTAAGAAAGAAGCCTGGCAGACTCTTTTGTCAACAAGTGAAAATAGGGACTCCTCAGCCTTCTGGAAATTCTTAAACACCCCACTCCCATGGGTAAAAACAATTAAGAGACACCTGGACCTTGCAATAGGGGGTGATATGTGGGCTGCCCATTTCCAAGAATTATATAGTAAACCCAGTCCTTTAATCGGCACACCTCCGGATTCTACCCTGTCTACGCATTTAACATTCCCCTCTAGGAACAAAAGTAACTCGAATATTGTGTTTTCACTTGAAGAGGTCATGGAAGCTATAAAGGAGAGTCCGTCCGGGAAGGCGCCTGGTCCGGATGCCATCCCAGCAGACGTTTTTAAGGCAGAGATACATATGTGGGCACCAATTCTAACTGCTGTTTTGAATTCAGCGAACGCTTCTGGCCAACTTCCAACTTGGGCCGAAGCAATAGTGATACCCATATATAAAAAAGGAGACAGGCATCTACCATCATGTTATCGCCCTATTTCCTTGCTCGATGCCACCATGAAGATCGCAGGGCGAATCATCCTGAAACGCGTGCAAAAGTGGACAGAAGAGGAGAACATACTCTCAAGGTTGCAATATGGTTTCTGAACGGGAAGGGGTACAATCGAGCAGAGCTTGAACTTACATCTTATTATGTCAAAATATGTGGTGATTAAGAGGGGAAGCCTCTTCATAACATACATAGATCTAAGCTCTGCTTTTGACTGTGTGGTCCATGACCAATTGTGGGAAACTCTTGACCGCTTAGGGATGGACCCTTCAATTCTTGCCTTCATCATGAAATTGTATAAGGATACTGGTGCTAGGGTCCGGTTTGGCCTGAAGGGAGAATGCTCGCCAAGGTTTACCATCAATAGAGGGGTGAGGCAGGGTTGCATCCTAGCCCCCCTGCTCTTCTCCCTCTATATAAATGCCATTGGTGAGCATTTAAAAAACATCGAATGTGACTACCCTAAGGTGGGAGGCCAATCCATCCCAATCTTGTTGTACGCCGATGATGCGGCTATCATCTCACAAACAAGATTGGGGTTACAAAGAGCTGTTACTGCTTTTACCATCTATATGCATGAAAGGGGCTTAAAAGTCAACATTGGGAAGACTTTTTCCATGGCCTGTAGCAAAGGCAGAAAGAAAATTCCATGCCCCATTTTTATCAAGGACCAAAAGCTGGAGACAGTTGACAATTTCATGTACCTTGGTATAAGTATAAACAGGAAGGTATTATGGCACTCCGCTGTTAAAGCTAGGAAACTTGCCTTTGTTAGAGCAATTGGAGGCATACGTGACTTTTCAAGCAAAATAGGAGGGAGGCCAGTTAAACAACTGATTAAGATCTACAAAGCCAAGTGTGTGTCCGCAGCCATCTATGGGGCCGGCCTCTGGGGTATTGAAAATGACATCTCATCAATCCAAGTGGCAGAAAACAACTTCCTAAGGTACCTGTTGGCGACATCGAAATCCACATCAGTCTATATGATGCATATAGAATTAGATCTACCGTATATTATAGATCTAATTAAAGTCGAGCCACCGCTTCTATGGCACAAAATTTGGACCACTGCCGAGACTGCTCTAAATCGCGACATAATAATGGATATCTTTAAACTGGAGGGAGCAAAACACATGAAATGGCTTATATATGTCAAAAAGATGTTCCAATATATAGATCGTCCTGAATATTACATCGACCCAACGACTTTGGAGAACATCTCAAGAAAAGAACTTAGAAAGATCCTATTGGATCATTTAGAAGCCAAAAGGTGGGCGACCCAGAAACTAAACAAATCTGTTCAGGCCTATCAAAGGATCACAGTGAATAAAGGGTTACAACGATATCTGTCCAGTGACAATTCCTGCTGTACAAGAATGTTGCTTACAAGATTCAGGCTGGGCTCCTTTTTTCGCTTAATAACTTTTCCAAATTGTAATGACTGGTTGCGAAATCTGAGCCTATGCCCTTGTGATCACATGTCGGCCCAATCAAATATTCACTCCATATTATTTTGCACTTATTATACCACCCCAAGGAAATCTTTATTGAGACCCCTGCTGAGAAAATGGGGCCTAAGGTCCTGCAGAGACGCCTTTGAACGCCTACAAGAGCTGGAGGACAAGGATGTTATACGTAAAATGGAACATTTTTTAAAATTACTACTTAAATTTAGAAATACGTTAGCAGGTACAACTTGATTCGCTAAAGCTCTTACTGTATATTAGTATGTTCTTAAATTATCATCCCTGTCGAATGATTCTTTTTTATGGAAAATGTATTTAATTGTTATACACGTTATAAATATGAGAAGCTTTTCTTTTAAACCAAAAATTTCTGTTGAATGCTTTTATGATATTCTATGTAAATATCGAATAAAGCGTATTTTGATTTGATTTGATTTGATTTGATAGCACTCAAAACCTGATGTTTGAGTTGGAAGAGACAGTGTCTGCTATCAATGCAGTGAAAATTGGAAAAGCTCCAGGACCTGATAAGGTTCCAGGTGACCTATATAAACATAACACCGATGTCTTGGCCCCCTCTATTCATTGTCTATCTAATATCCTAGCGACGGTGCAGACCTGCCTGACAGCTGGAGAGAGGCGGAAATCATTTTTATTTTTAAGAAGGGCGATAGGTATAATCCAGGGAACTATCGCCCAATTAGTTTAATGGATATCTTAGAAAAAATTTATGCAAGGCATATTTTAGCCCGTATGAATACATGGATCGATGAAAATTCATTTCTTACAACATTTCAGGCAGGCTTTAGAACAAGAATAAGCACTGTAGACCAGGTATTCAGATTCTGCTGCCTTTGCTGGAAATATGTTAATCTTAGGAAGGGTCCTTTATATGTGGCATTCGTGGATCTCAAGGCCGCGTTCGACCTTAAACCGTGTGGGCTACTATGGAAGTCCTTGCATTCCCTAGGACTCCCTGACGGTCTTCTGCATCAGATAATAAGATTACACGATAACAATTTTGCTAGAGTAGGTTGGGGTCCTAATGGCGAATTATCAAATGCCATACCAATTAGGAGGGGTGTCCGAAAAGGATGCGTTCTGGCCCCAACATTATTCTCACTATTTGTTAATGACATCCCATCGTACCTAGAGGGTTGTAAAAACGATGCCCCTAAATTAAATGGTCAAGGGGTATCTGCCCTTTTATTTGCAGATGACACAATATTAATTTCTCAAACTCCTAGTGGACTGCAAGCCCTTCTGAACACATTCCAGCAATATTGTAATAAGAAGGGCCTTGAAATTAATTTAAATAAGACCAAGTACATGGCCATTAATCCGCATAAAACTTTCTGGGGGAACCTAATGCTAAACAATGAAAAATTAGAAGCAGTACAGAAATATACATACCTGGGTGTTGCACTTGATGCTAAATTAACGTGGAAAACACAATTAGATAAAAGTAGAATGATTCTAAAGCAGAACATATTGCCTATTGTAAAAAAAACATGGAGCGAGTACTAGTAAAGCACTTTCACATGCACTAGCACTCTTTAAGGCTAAGGCGCAGTCAGCGGCACTTTACGGGGCTGAAATATGGAGGCTCACGTGTAAGAGTGCCTTTGCAACAAGTGAAAACAAGTTTTTCAGGGCCAGGTTGAGACTATCAACAAACACCCCACTAACACCTGTAATGCTAGATATAGATGTGAAGCGCATTGACCATTACGCTATCCTGCGCCCATTATCATTTTGGGTAAGACTCTGGTGTACACTGGAGCAAGATGACTACAAAAGAGGTCTTCAGGAAATAATGAGAATAGATCATAACATCTCGAATGTTTGGCTAAAGCATGTGCGCATGTGGCTAAACAAAATTGGTCTGTCTCGGCTCTGGGAAGAGCCATCAACACTGACTAAAGACTCAAAAAAACAACTAAAAACTGCTTTTTGGGCATATATTTACAGCAGTATTGCAAATGATCAATCAGGGGGTACCCTAACAAATAACTTTCTTATATTTAAAGACATTCCCTACTCCGAACAGTTTTTAGATGCGGTCTACCCACCCTTGGCCAAAACCATATTCATGAAGCTAAGGTATGGTAACTTGAAAACAAACCAGACCATGGCGAGGTGGACAAGTTCTTGTAAGGAAAAAACATGTGACGTCTGCACATTATGCTCAAGTAACTCAAAAGAAGATGTTGCACATATCCTGTTTTTTTGTCCCTTCTATGGGGTAGCAAGGAAAAAGCGGATTTTACCCGTTTGTCGGATTTTGGGAGTACGTTCTTATAAGGAAGCAGTAAGGATACTCACGACTGATACTAGGCAGGTGATAGTGTTTGGGGTCAGCAGATTCCTATTGTCAATAAGTGTT
Organism: Lissotriton helveticus; assembly: GCF_964261635.1. NCBI lineage: Eukaryota > Metazoa > Chordata > Amphibia > Caudata > Salamandridae > Lissotriton > Lissotriton helveticus. The sequence goes on along the minus strand of NC_136071.1, from coordinate 790,883,712 downwards.
TCGCGGAAAAAGATAGGTTTGAGCCTATAAGGAATCAATGCCATTAGGTCCCAGAACAATCTAGAGATCAATGATGGAATAAAGTGATGACGACTATAAATTCTTGCTGCAATTGTGTTTAGAAACCATATTATCCATTGTATTTTGTAATAAGGAATGATTTAAATAGTTTTATTCACAGGATTTTATGTATTTTATAACAACATGCCTTTTTAGACTATGTATGCAAGTTCTTTTGTTTCTTTTATATATATGATTCCAAACCTCAACTGTGTTATTCTAAGTATGTTTTAAGTATCTTCCTTGTCTATGAATTGTATGTATGTTCTATGTATCTTTTATGGCTTGATTGAGCCGAAATAAAGATTAATTGATTGATTGATTGATTTCTTTCTCTATCATAATTCTGTTCAATTATTGAGCCCACGTTTTCTAAATGATTCAACACTGGCATCATGGGGCTTGAATACGCGGCAAATGGGTAGTAAAATTCAAAGTGGTTTTGAACAAGGGCACCCATAATATTTCATGCCTGGGCCCCTAAAATCCTTAGGATGACATTGTTAACAAAATGTGAGTGTATGTTACTGCTAAAAAAACAGTAGTGAAGCCAGCACCATACATGGCCAACCACCGGTACTGCAACACCATCCTATAGAAAATTAAGTAGAAATAGTTAGAAGAAAGGTTTTTGGAATTGTTGACATATATGGGATTATAAATACAATGTTCAATGTATCCTTATCACACTTATAACCATGTTCTACTTTCTACATCCTTAAAGGGAAGTCAAATCAAATCAAATCAAATAAACTTTATTCGGTTTTTAGTTTAAAACCATAAAAGCAACAAAAAAGAAAAATACATACATACAAAGGTAACTCATCAAATCATTAGCAGGATTAAAAAAAGTCAATGATAAAAATGAACAAGAAACAATTTAACTAATCAGATCAAAATACGTGAATAGTCAAGGATTAAAACACAAAAAGTAAAAAAGTAAGAAGAAAATTAAAAATTAATGGCACAAGGTACCCGGGATCCCTTTTCACCAAGAATTATTGTTCAGTGACATTAGTCTTGGTAGCGATTTGTACCGGGGGCTGGGATAAAAATCATGCAGATCCCAAATACAAATGGGACCATCCCCTTCTTTCGGGTTGGAGGAACGGAGGTAGGGGACAATGTTCCTATCCTTAAATTTAATTAAAATCAAGTCCCCCGAAATGTCTTTGGCCAGCGTACCTAGCCACCCCACCCTCCTGACACTCAGGATTCCGCCGTCTAATGCAGGTGGCAACGGTCTGTTTTGTTTTAACCAAAAAATCGCTTTGTTAAGCAAATCCTGATGAGTTTCAATTTTGCCGTGACTCAAAGCAGGGGCCCCAGAGAGAACAGTCACGAATGGAGCGGCTTCGGGGGGTAGATTGATGCAGTGCCTTCTGTCAGGTGTAGACCTTGGTGCTCTATATGGTACGGGTACGGGATTAAGGGTAACATTCTGGCCTCTTGGAATGAGTGTAACGAAGGGGGGTTCCAGAGTTTGATTTTTTCTGCATGCAGTGGGATTGGACTTTTCATAATTGATAGAGGGAGTAGGGCAAATAGGTGCATCAATTTTATCGGTTGATGAATAGTTCTTTTTTATTGTTTTTTCAATAAAAGTCAACCTGTCCCCTAGATCGTTGATTTTTATGATCAAAGGTGATAAAGCCGAGATTAACAGTTGCTCAATCTGAGCCAGTAAGTTCTTAGCCGGTGTTAGTGAAATTGAGTCAGAGGGGCACAATGGGGGGCTAATGCACATTTCGTCCACCTCAACATTTGGTAGATTATCCTCGTTGACCTTATTTTTGACCTCAGCATGCTCCCTTTTGCTAGTTGATTCCCGGGACGTGGTGTTGGTTTGTGCAGGAATTTTATTGGGGTAGAAAGGTACGTCAAATAGAGTGCAATTAAGTTGGTCAGCGTCTGTACCCAATTTAGGAGGGGTCAAAGCTTCCGGTACATACTTTGTGCCACACAGGGCATTCAGCTCCTCCCAGATGGACATGACTAGTGGAAAACACTGCTACATAGGAGTCAATGAACAAATGGAATGGCAGAAATATAGGAAAGTTAAAAATATAGGTACCTCCTCGTCCAAAGAATCCAAATTGGGTGGCCCGTCCCGTCCTCTTCTGGCCTCTGAGGGCCACAGAGGGCCCGCCCTTTGCCCGGGCTTAGCCCGGCGTCCGCGCGCGTCCACGACGCGGAGGGAGCTTCCTCAATTTGAGCGCCTCCGGGCGCGCTGATCCGCTGGATGTGTGGGCGGGACCGGAACTTCACCCAAGGCTTGCTGGGAGCTGTAGTTCCCCCCAACTGCGTCCGTGGAGCTGGAAACTACGGCGGCAGGGGGAACGAGCAGCGTCAGGGCCCCAGCAGCAGGTGAGGGAAAGTGCGTGTGCCTGCTCCCCTCCTCAGCCCAATTTTGGAAAGAAAGACCCCCGCTCCTCCGTGGGAGCTTCCTCAATTTGAGCGCCTCCGGGCGCGCTGATCCGGTGGATGTGTGGGCGGGACCGGAACTTCACCCAAGGCTTGCTGGGAGCTGTAATTCCCCCCAACTGCGTCCGTGGAGCTGGAAACTACGGCGGCAGGGGGAACGAGCAGCGTCAGGGCCCCAGCAGCAGGTGAGGGAAAGTGCGTGTGCCTGCTCCCCTCCTCAGCCCAATTTTGGAAAGAAAGACCCCCGCTCCTCCGTGGGAGCTTCCTCAATTTGAGCGCCTCCGGGTGCGCTGATCCGGTGGATGTGTGGGCGGGACCGGAACTTCACCCAAGGCTTGCTGGGAGCTGTAGTTCCCCCCAACTGCGTCCGTGGAGCTGGAAACTACGGCGGCAGGGGGAACGAGCAGCGTCAGGGCCCCAGCAGCAGGTGAGGGAAAGTGCGTGTGCCTGCTCCCCTCCTCAGCCCAATTTTGGAAAGAAAGACCCCCGCTCCTCCGTGGGAGCTTCCTCAATTTGAGCGCCTCCGGGCGCGCTGATCCGGTGGATGTGTGGGCGGGACCGGAACTTCACCCAAGGCTTGCTGGGAGCTGAAGTTCTCCCCAACTGCGTCCGTGGAGCTGGAAACTACGGCGGCAGGGGGAACGAGCAGCGTCAGGGCCCCAGCAGCAGGTGAGGGAAAGTGCGTGTGCCTGCTCCCCTCCTCAGCCCAATTTTGGAAAGAAAGACCCCCGCTCCTCCGTGGGAGCTTCCTCAATTTGAGCGCCTCCGGGCGCGCTGATCCGGTGGATGTGTGGGCGGGACCGGAACTTCACCCAAGGCTTGCTGGGAGCTGTAGTTCCCCCCAACTGCGTCCGTGGAGCTGGAAACTACGGTGGCAGGGGGAACGAGCAGCGTCAGGGCCCCAGCAGCAGGTGAGGGAAAGTGCGTGTGCATGCTCCCCTCCTCAGCCCAATTTTGGAAAGAAGTCTGCTTAAAGAGTCCTATCGAACACTACTTGAATCCTATAGTAGCTGACTTTTCAGGTGGTGTCTTGAAAATTCTGGAACAGACTAATAAAGGGCTAAATTAAGCACACTATGGCCCTGATTTACTAATGGTTTGCCATAGTGTTTGCACAATGGAAAGTGATGCAAAAAGCAGAGGTGATTCCCATGTAAAAGCAGCTTTTGGCCAAAAGTTGGTCCTCATTCAGCGCCCACACCTCTTTGCGTTAGCTCCCTGTGTATATATGAAAGGGGTATGTCTGTGCCAGGTAACCCAAAAAGTTGATATTGGTACAAAGCAATATCAACTAAAGTAGCATTATATATGGCTTTGCATCCAATCCTCATGCTTAGTGTACTCAGGTGGAAGCAAGGGGTCAAGCGTTATATAGCCCAGTGTACCCACATGTAACATGCATGCTTTGTACTAAAGCATATATCTTTCTGTCCAACCCATATGTGAGGATTCACACATGAGAACTTCTACTTGAGATTGCACCTACTGCAGCAGTACTAGGCTACACACTGCTGATTCGCCTCTGTACCTAACTGCAAGCCTGAACTTCACGCACAACAGCCAGATTTAGCACGATTACTACTGATTACATAATTGGCAGATGACTCTCGCAGAATATGGTGCTGCGCTACTGTCTGTCCTCTGCACAGCGCAGTGCTGTACTTCAATGGTTAGGTGAAAGGATGGATGGGTGGATGAAATGATGGATGAATAAGTGGGGGAAAGATTGGGTGGATGAAAGGTTGGATGTGTGGGTGAAATGATGGATGGGTGGGTGAAAGGATGCGTGGGTGAGCTTTTGCTGTTTCCTGTTTGTCAGTAGCTGCAGGAGGACGGACTAGCACACTCCCCGTGTTCCCAGGTGTTGCCTCCCCGAGGACTCGCTGGTGTGAGCGAGAGCTGCAGTCGGCAGGCTCAGACCAGCGCTCCCAGCTGGAGTCCTCAGGGTTAGAGGCCAGGAGAATCCACACGCGCAACCCGGGGGACTGCGAGGACCAGCAACCCCTGCACCGACCAGCTGGTTCCTCTTCCCCCAGGCGCCACGCCCACCGACACGCCCACCGGCGATTTGAATAAGAATTCGTGACACCCGCTTCGCGGGCGCCACTCACCCTGCTTTTGCTGTTTCCTGTTTGTCAGTCGCTGCAGGAGGACGGACTAGCACACTCCCCGTGTTCCCAGGTGTTGCCTCCCCGAGGACTCGCTGGTGTGAGCGAGAGCTGCAGTCGGCAGGCTCAGACCAGCGTTCCCAGCTGGAGTCCTCAGGGTTAGAGGCCAGGAGAATCCACACGCGCAACCCGGGGGACTGCGAGGACCAGCAACCCCTGCACCGACCAGCTGGTTCCTCTTCCCCCAGGCGCCACGCACACCGACACGCCCACCGGCGATACGTTTATAAACATCATCAACTCCTCCGCGACGCGGGACGCGCGCGAGGCGGAGCACGGGGCGAAGCCCGGGCCAAGGGCGGGCCCGTTGTTGCCCGTTAGTGACCGGTAGAGACCGGACCGGGCCACCCCTCTTAATCTCAGCAACCACAGAAACCTTAGCCAGTAGATCAAAACAATGCCCCCGAAAACTAGGAGTACCACAAAGACCAAATCCAAGAATGCCCAGGAGGTAGCACGAATAACCGGGCCCATTGACCTATTTATCTCACGAACTAACGAGGTAATCAACCAGAGTATCTCGCTTCTTGAAAAAAGAGTGTCACTGGACCTCATGAACGCGAAACGATCATCCCTAGGTTCCATAGCAACCGCTACTTCGCCCATTCACCTTAACTCACATAATTGTTCTCTCCCTGTGTCCGCGTCTGTTCCAGACAGTAATACAGTCCCTTCCATAGTAGACCTCTCAGTAACCCAGTTTGAGTCTGACCTATCATTAATATCAGACGACCTAGAGGCAACCCCTGATTTGGCGGCGTGTCAAATCCAGGAAGAATCCCTGACCAACTCAGATCTGCACCACCAAGGAGAAAGGGTAGGAGCCATTCCGAAACAAGGCAGCACAAAAACCATGGACGATATAGCAGCCACTGCTTCTCAATTAGGTCATGTCACAGACTATCTAAACTTCACAACACAATCCCTCCAACAAAACACACTACCCCCCCCCGCAGCCAATCCTCTTCATCTCACAATCCCAAACGAGGCTACTAATAACCTCTGCAGAACATGTAATGTCACTTCACAAGTTCTGACCACAGTAAAAGATCTCATGTTTCAGTATCTGAAACCTATCCAACTTAGCATCAGAAACCTGGAAGCTCAGCTGAATATACTTTCCGCAACAATTCTTGATACCAACACACGCATAGAAATAAAGGGCCAGCGAAACGTCCCGTAGTCCTCAAAAACCTATCTCCAACCACAACCACCTAAAGCAATAAAACGATCGAACCCGACTTCCGTACCCCCAAAAAATCAAAAACAGAACACTATGAACCAAAATTCACAAACCACAACGCCCCGTTTGCAGCAGAGCAAAACCACTGCGGTCCCGAATCAACAAACACTTAATATAGACCCGACTACCCTAGACACTCCAGGTTTTGTGACAAATAATCCTAGTAATCTGCAATCAATAAAAAAAACAGCACCTCCTCCACCAAAATCAGCGGTTCCCCAGCCTTCTCCCAAAATCTTCCCCCCCAAAAAAAAAAAAACACCAGCAATCAGACGCCCAGTTCACTTGCCTCCTGAAGCCACCCCGTATACAATAATACTTACCGGTGTACCAGAACTAACTCACGATACACCTGAAACCGCATGGTCACTTAAGAACAAGGTCATGCAATGGCTAAGCATTAACAGGCCCTTAGAACCCCATCACTCGGGAGGGATCTCCTCAACCCGCAGGGTAGTATGGGTAGGTAAAACAACAAAAACGACCCGCGGGGACTGCATTATAGTAACCTGCAGAGACCCCTCCATAGTGGATTACATCTGCGCATGGCCCTCGCTGGAAAAAAAGGGGGGAATTGATGCCCGGCATCTTTCTTTCTTTTATCCTCCAGCGAGACAACCTCGTTACACTCCATCTTGGAACTGGCACCAGACTCCTAAAGAACTATGGAACCAGTCGGAGTATACCTACGACCACGGCAGCAGAAATGCCCCGAGACATTGGCCAAGGCAATATTGGCAAGATAGGCCTCTTCAATCCACCGAAGGCTGGCAGGGCTTTCCAACACAGAATCGCTTCGACTGCCTCGAGATGGTCGACTGACCACTCAGGGTTGAACCCAGGATCATAAATCCCATTATCACCCCACATCTAACTAACCCAATTCAGCTCCGAGTAGACTCGGACTCCACTTCATGCAATTACAAAAACCCACTCCCGGCAACTGCAATTGTCCCCTTCAACATCTTTAACAACGTTACCTGCACAACCTCAATAGAACGAGACAGAACCACTACTGGCTCGCCCCACCAGCAAATCACACCCCCTAAAGCTGTTCCCAACCCCGCACAGGCTCAAATACCTCAATCATCAGAAAGTCAGACTGCGAATACTTTGTTAGATACACCACATGTCTCTGTTGACTCCACAAACCTGAGCTTTTCCATCGTATATTGGAACATCGCAGGCCTATCCTCAAAAATAACACTGGGGCCATGGTTAGACATGGCCAGGGAACACCAGATACTGTGCCTACAAGAAACCTGGGGCACATCCCCATTACATCTCGCTGGATATAAAACCCTGTTTACCTCAGCGGTCCAGGGAAATATGGGTAGACCAAAGGGGGGGCTAACGACCTATGTTGCTAATACCCTCCCTCTCAGAGTGAAATTATTAAAGGAGTCTCCAATATTCCAAATCATGTTAATTACGCAGATAACAGCATCTAAAGACAACATTAATTACATATTCATAAATTACTACAATAACTCTTGTACTGCGGATTGCTGTTCAAACCTAGAAGAGATCGCTACATCTTTATCTTCGTTCCAAACCGACAATAATGCATCTATAACGCATATCATCTGGGGTGGTGATTTTAACTCCCCTTTGTGCCCAAACCATAAAAAGGGAATCTGTGGTCTTCAAAATGAACTTGGTAACCCCATACCCCACTTCGTCCACTCGACAAGTGGAAACAAACTTAACGATATCCTATTCTCCTTAGACATGGATCACGTTAATGAACTGGTTGACCCGCAGCAGGACTTCTCACCTACCTTTCATGGGCGAGGTCATTCCACTACCATAGACTACATCATAGCTTCCAATTCACTAAAAGGGCAACTAGCGAACTTTCAAATTGGGTCAAACCCAATAAGCGACCACGATCCGCTCAGCATAAAAATCACCATCTACCGGGCAAGAGCTCACCCTGTAAAGCTGCGCTCCCTCAACCAGCAAACACTGTCCATGAACAAACTGAATGGGTACACAGTGAAATGGGCCAAGATCGACCCGGAAGAGGTGACACAGAGGGTCCTTGGAAAAACCGAACACTGGCTATCTAAATGTATGTCTCTGGAGGCACCACCACAAATAATCATCAGTAGTTTCCAGAAAATTCAGGAAACAATAAGGGATGAGCTATTCGTCAATCTGAAAAATAAGATTAAGTCCCCTACCACGAGATGGTTCGACACTGCTTGTCGGAAGGCACTTTCATCTCTTAAAGAAGCTCTGCGTAAACCCACGAGAGATCCCCACGAAATCTCCTGCCTGAGGAAAATATACAACACTGCAAGGCAAGATCGCAAAAAACAAATCAAAAAGGACCTTTGGCTACGTTTACACGATAGTGCCCGAAGAAAAGACAGTACCGCATTTTGGCAAACCATAAGATCTCCCTTCCTGGCCAACAGCACAGACACCGAACATCTCGATGTGGCAATAACCGAGGAAGACTGGGTCTCCCACTTCGCAAAAATATTTGGACTATCCTCAGATTTCGCACCAGATAATACAACATATGAGGGCCAGCAAACGAGAAATACCGTCTATCCGATTAAAATATATTTTCATCTTAATGAAATTACAAAAGCAATCAGGGCCTCTAAAACAGACAAGGCCCCCGGCCCTGACGGCGTTCCAATGGACTTGTTCCTTCACGATGTACACTTTTGGTCGCAGATAATCACCCGGGTTATGTCAGCAGTAGCGTCGATCGGTCTTTTCCACTCATGGTCAACCTCAATTCTCCTACCCATTTTTAAAAAAGGCGACCGCAACGATCCCGCTTGCTACAGACCAATCTCCCGTCTGGACTCCATGGGTAAGATTGCAGGCCGAGTACTCCTGGACCGACTACAATCTTGGGCCCGGGAGAATAACATCATAACCGACCTGCAATATGGTTTCCAGAGGGGGCTAGGGACCGTGGAGCAGGCCCTCAATCTCGTTCTCCTGGCCGGCAAATACGCTCACGCCAAAGGAGGAAACATCTTCCTCGTCTATGTCGACCTAAGTGCGGCATTTGACTGCGTCCAGCACGCGAAACTCTGGCAAATATTAAGCGACCTTGGCGTGGATCCCCCGATAATAACCTTTCTACGAGAACTCTACTCAAATGCAGAAGGCCGAGTAAGATTTGGTACCAGTGGCGAACTGTCTCGCTCATTCCAAATACATAAGGGAGTAAGACAGGGATGTGTACTGGCTCCCTTCCTGTTCAACCTTTACACAAATGGGCTTGAACAGGCTATGTTGGAAGGGAGCCAGGACCTCCCCCAGATAAACCATCGCTCGATACCCACATTGTTGTACGCTGACGATTCATTCATTTTAGCACGGACTTTAAATCAACTTCAGACACAAACCAATAAATACGCAGCATTCATGGACTCACTTGGTCTCAAAATAAACATCAAGAAAACTTTCACAATGCATATCGGTCCCAGGATTAAAAACCCTAAACCAATAATGGTTGATAACAACAAACTGGAAAAAACCCCAGCTTATCCATACCTGGGAATCCTAGTGGACGACGCTATGAATTGGCGAAAGGCAATTGAAGCCAGGAATCTTCATTTCCGTCGTGCAACATCGGCACTAACCTCCTTCTCGAGGAAACTGGGGAAACCAGCTCCACCCGAACTCTTGACCATATACTATGCAAAATGCCATAGTGTGGCCACTTACGGAGCTGGTATCTGGGGCCATGGACGTATCGACCAGTTACAGGTCACTGAAAATGCTTTTATAAAATACATCTTAGCCCTCCCTCAAAGTTCCCCGATACTTGCTTCACACCGAGAGCTTGGCATGGAATACATCATCGACACCGTCCGATGCCAGCCTGTCTTTTTGTGGCACCGAATTTGGAGCAACCCTGAATGCCACCTAACTCGCTCCCTCATCACTGACTGTTTAGCGCTTACAAACTGGCGGAAAATCCCGTGGCTAACTTATATAAGTAACTTTTTCAAAGCTCTCGACCGTGAGTCCTACTTTGAAGAACCTCCCTCAGTGGAAGACATCTCTAGGAAACAGTTAAAGACAATGTGTATGGCCCACCTGAGGGATCTACGTAACCAGACAGAGATCACTAAACCATTAAACGAAAAAATCTGTGCCCAACAGTCTGGAAAATGCATACAGCCCTATCTGACTTATTTTCTATCTAATTACAAAAAGTTTTTACTAACAAGACTACGCTTCAATATTTTCTTTCGCTTAGTTTCATTTCCGGAAATGCATAACTGGTCGCGCAATTTGATGAAATGTCCCTGCGACGGAATCTCCCCACAATCTACAATCCACGTTGTCCTTTTTTGCAAATACTATGAACTACCAAGGAAAACGTGGATTATCCCGATTCTCCGAACCAGTGGATATAGACAATCTTTTCCAGCATTTCTCCATTTGCAAACTCTAAAAACATCACATGAAGCTAAACTTATAGCGGCTTTTCTTAAAGCAGTCTTAATATTACGTCGAAAGGTTTCTAGTCAAACCAGTATCATATAGATCTGTAAAACCTATTTTTTTACTTAAATGTCTCTCCTATTTTTACTCATCTTATTCTCATTTATGTGTTTAAAATTTTAATATGTACTTTTCATGATTATTCAAACTGATAATCGAATAAAAGTTGATGAAAAAAAAATGAGTGAATGTGGATGGGGATAGCTCGGTGAATCGATGGGTGAGGGGATAGGTGCATGGGTAGGTGAAAGGATATCAGAGTAAATGGAAATGAGAAGATGGATGGTGGGTGAAAGGATGTCAGAATCAATGAAAATCTGAGAGAATGGATGAATGAATGGCTGGCTTAAAGGATGGCAGAGTAAATGGAAATCTGAGGGGATAGATGGATAAACGGGTGAAGGGATGGCAGAGTACGTGGAAATCGGACATTAATGGGTGAATGAGTAGATGTGTGGGTGAAAGTATGGCAAAGTAAATGAAAATCTCAGAAGATGTTTGATGCATGGGTGGGTGAAAGGATGGTATAGTTAACAGAAATCTGAGATGATTGATTGATGGATAAAAAGATGGTGGAATAAATGGAAATCTGAGAAGATGGACGGATGGGCAGGTGGTTGAAAAGATGGCAGGGGTAAATGGAAATCTGAAGAGAAGGGTGTATGGCAAAGTAAATTAAAGTTTGAGGGAATGATGGATGGCAGAGTAAATTGAGATTTGAAAGGATGGACAAAAGGATCAATTGATGGATGAAATGCTTTATTGATGGACGGACAAGGTAAATCATTGGTGATGGATGTATGCATAGGTGAAATGAATGGCCAATGGCTGGATGGAATGGTGAAAGATTAAATGATAGATGAAAGAATGACTGGATGACAAAATATAACTGTGAAATGGTAGATATCAGATGCCTGGATGGATGAGACAAGGGAGCACTTCTAGGGGCGTCAGGCTCACTTGCTTTGCTTGCTTTGGTTCAAAGTGAGGGGTGTGTTAATGTTCTGGCTACTCCCATATGCTCGAATACAGAGCTCAGATTTAGTGGCACAACAAGGTACACATACAGACTCTACATGACTTGGTGTATTTTGATAGGTAATACAACTACGCTATTAGTCAGATGCTTATAATCTACATAGGTTTAGGCTTTATTTAACCTTTGCCTTAACATGTTTAATAATTCCTGATTTGTTTACAATATTTTTTCAATATTATTAAAATGCATAGGTGTTGAACACAAATAGTGTAAAAAATAATCATATTTTGTAAAATTCCAACAATTATGGGTGCAGGCTGATTTCAGGGTGCATGAAGGGGCTCTGTACGTAACTCCTGTCAATTAAAGATTCTCTGACAATGTTGAATGACTCTAAAGGCCCCCCTACTTGAGTGTAACTCAGTAGAAGAGTGTGAGAGTCACATGACAGATTTATTTTTCTTCAAAAAGGTCATAGTTTCCTTCTGGTGCTTAAGGAATCTATTGGGTGTAAGCCTAATAATTTGGTTGTAGCACAACAGCTAAATTTGTGTAGGATTCCAGGGACATCTTATTTTCTGCTCACCTGCATTGTTCATCTCTGTGCTCACTAAGCTGTATGCATCCTTTGGTATCCCTGGACATGGTAGGTCTTAGTAATAAAGTATTGCTGATGCTCTGCCTCATGCTGATCCAATTCATGATACATGCATACTGTCCACACTGACAAAAACAAACAGCTGTTTACACAATTTTTCTAACCACACACAAGTAGCTACTATCCCATCAGTCTACAGAAAATATTAATTATTTATTACCTGAACAGCCATTGGATTTGCTGGTTTAACACCTTCAATGCTACAGCAATTCATCCCGGATGCTGATCTCCCTTGAATCCAATTGTTCATGACGAGCTGAGCTCGTCATGCGCACACGAGCAGTGTACTGCATGACGAGCTGAGCTCGTCATGGGCATGGAAGGGGTTAACACGTAAAACAACTCATAGCCCACCATCCTTCAATAGCACTTTTGTATCTTGCACATATATTCTTCCAACAGTTATGACTTTCCCTATAATACATGAGTTAGACAAACACATTCTAAACAGACAGCAATTATTAAAGTTTAACTGATAAGTACTGCTGAATGTCCAAAATTCAGTGACTAAAAGTATTTTTGCAATGTTGCACAATACACTTAATGGCCTTTTGGTCCAAGATGCAGTAGGCAGCATGGTTGCCAGAGACACCTCATTCTGGTGAGAGGGGAAAGCACACAGTGTAAAACTGAAGATTGTCAAGTACTGGAAATTAAAGCTTAAGCACAAACTGTGAGACTGAGAGGCCTGGAATTTGTTATTTGGCATCCTGATCTATGTATATGTGTTTGAACTGATGTGCTTACCTGAATATTGAAACAACAATATTGATGGAACACAATATTGAGGACAGAATATCGAAAATAAAATATTGACAGGAAAGTAGGTCTAGATTTTCTGCACCTAACTCCACATATATGTTCCTAGGCTGTACATATATCTTCAAGGCAAGTAGATGTGCTGGAATACAGAGCTCTGATGTCATGCTTAATGGCCCAACAGGACACACAGGGAGGCTTTACAGGACTTAGGATATTTTGAAAGGAACAGTAAACCTATACTTCCGTATATGCCCTTACTTTTTGATAGTTTGTCTATCCTCGATATTCTTCTATCTCAAAATTGGTGGTGTTCATATTCAGAAGTGCCATCATTGCAAGAGTATCCTGACCAGTATGCAAACTATACAATACTGAATTTATGTATGCAGCATTTGAAATTAATTGTAATAGTAGTCCTCATGCCACAGGCTTCTTAATTGTAGATGGTCTCCAGAGTGTGCCTTTGCACAGAGCCCATTAAACTACTTACATGTCTACCAGCAGTGGTTTCTGTGTATGGGCGTCGAGGCGTTACCTTTTTACATTCACATAAAAATGAAGCAAAAATAGCAAAGCTTAAAATCTGTTTTTTAATTAAGAGAATACCCTTTGTAAGTTTCTGGAACGGGGTTGAGGGGCACTGCAGCTTCACTCGCCCACACCAGCACGGCGTTGTTGCTGTGGTATGTGGACATGGGACGGTGCTTTACCACTTGCTCCCCTGTGCAGGCCCAAAGTCTAAGTATTTACAGAGTTGACAATTGTACAGCCCTGAAGCTTGTGAGGTAATCAGTTTGGCAAAGACCTAGCATCAAGACCCAGTCTCCACATGATGGCGTGGAGACAAAAGTTAGCTGCAGGTGTTTTAATGCAAGCCCGATAGCGCTAAGCCTCCAAGTCAAATCAGAGAGTGGAGAGCATTATTACCCCACCCTTTACCAACTTGTTACAGGGACCCCACCCCCCACCCTGTGACGAGTTGGGAAAGGGTATGGGAGGTGGGTGCCAAGATCGATAGCGCTAAGCCTCCAAGTCAGTCAGAGAGTGGAGAGCATTATTACCCCACCCTTTACCAACTTGTTACAGGGACCCCACCCCCCACCCTGTGACGAGTTGGGAAAGGGTATGGGAGGTGGGTGCCAAGATCGATAGCGCTAAGCCTCCAAGTCAGTCAGAGAGTGGAGAGCATTATTTCCCCACCCTTTATCAACTTGTTACAGGGACCCCACCACCCACCCTGTGACAAGTTGGGAAAGGGTATGGGAGGTGGGAAGCCAAGATCGAGTCTACGCAGACTCAACATGTGGCATGCCTGAGACTGCTTCCTGTGCGGCTTGAGTTAGTTCATTCTGGTGTGGTGGCACGCGCATCTGTAGTAACGCAGTCAGACACATGAATGATTACCGGCAGTATCGGTAGCTAGTGAGCTAGACTACGAATGGTCGCTTGGGCACAGCAGTACTGGAAATTAAAAATGAAGCTGCAGATGCGGTTCCTGCCGTGACTGACTCTTGTTTGTGGACATATGTGAAGGAGTCAGCAGGCAGTTCACCACCAGATAAGGTCACAGCACAGGACTATAAAAAGATATTGACAGCACAAGCCCATTTGGTTAGTTCATGTAGTTGGGCCCATTAAGGGTCTTGCCAGGAACTGACACAGGATAGTGGATGACTGTCACCGGAATTAAGGCAGATCCTTGACAAAGCCTGAATGCGGGTGTGTACTGCAGGCCTTCGGGGGAGAAGGGCATTTTGCCTCAGGAGTCGAGTCAGACTATGAATATATGGGTCTCTCTGGGGCCACTTAAGTTAACACTTTTTTACACTATCTATACACAGACAAATACATTGGCGTTGTCTTTCTGGGGACATTAGCACTATAATGTAATATAATTTTGAAATGGCAAAAAGAGGTGAAACACGTAAAGCAGCCTGGAATCAATGCAATATTCAGCTCTTTTAAACATGCTTTATATTCCAGAATAATCTTGAATACTTCGGTATAGGGCAAATGACCGACCCCCCCCAAAATAATTTGGAGGCACCTTCCTGCGACCTCTCTATTGGACAGATGCCGCTCGTTTTTAACGTCTCATAATTTGCACTGCATTGTAGCTACATTTACATATCCATTACACTCTGATGAGGTTGCAAAGCCTGGGCCTCGTGGCAGCATTCCACTGCACAGAAATTGCCTGTCCGTCAACGTTACCCGGCGCACACACGGCAGGAGAACTTTGAATACCAAGGGCCCCTTCTTCTCTGGGTCCCTGGATAGGCGGACGCTATCTCATCCCTTTGGAGACTCCAGATTGCTGTCAATGTCCAGCTCCACCTGCCGCCTCTTGTTACTGCGCTTGGTCAGTGTCACAACGAGAAAGCCATGGTTGGATTGGGATCAAAAATAGGCTTGGGCAGGCATGCTAAAAAAACATTTGGGGATTGTTTTTTTAGGTTTTATGTCACACAAAAAATGGAGAAGGGCCCCTTCAAACCAAGAGGAATAGGGCACCAAATAGACCTTAGTCAAAAAATAAAACGCCCCAGGGACAACTTATTTACACTTCAACAGACACTCTCACCATTATACTTATACACTCAACTATATCAATACAAATATACACATTAGAAACATTAATTTACATGACATTCACTATTTATACAATCTATTAGAATAAAAGAAAGAATGTCTGTCAAAATCTATGGTATGCCCGTTGACAGTAGGCGTCGATGCTTTTCGGTGGGTATAATCGCTTTAAACACCACCTTCTTTAGGACAAAAGAGAATATCTCCCAAAGTACAGTTTGAATCTGTATAAAATTACACAAAAAAGCAAATTTTACACACATAATAAAATAAATAAAAAAATGCTAACAGTTGGCCTATGATGAGCCCGTCTCTGTCTCAATGTTTTATTCCTGGTGATATCACACACAAATACATCCAACCTTTAAACTAATACCCTGGACACATACTATTATATTAAAGTGCATATTCTCGCAGTCATAGACCATATAAGTATGTTGTGGTGTGAGTGAAGCATGCTGTTGTGGGTGTTAGTCTGGTCTATGACTGTGAGGATATGCACTTCAATATAAATAGTATGTGTCAATTTTTTAATGTATTTTATTATGTGTGTAAAATTTGCTTTTTTGTGTAATTGTATACAGATTCAAACTGTACCTTGGGAGATATTGTCTTTTGTCCTGAAGAAGATGGTGTTTAAAGCGATTATACCCACCGAAACGAATCGACGCCTACTGTCAACAGGCATACCATAGATTTTGACAGACATTCTGTCTTTTATTGTAATAGATTGTATAACTAGTGAATGTCATGTAAATGAATTTTTCTAATGTATTTGCCTGTTTAGCTGATTAGAAAGTATGTTTTCTTGCTTGTTCTCCCAATGTGTCTATTTGTATTTCTGGGGTGATATTCTTTATTCTGCTGATTAATTGCTGAATCACTGTTTTTACCTTTTTATCAATTGTTTTTAATTCTTTATGATTAATACATTTCTTTAGCTATTCTTCAGCACTTGGCCTTTGAAGGAAATGTGTTTTGTTCTGGTGATATTTTTGAGTATATAAGTATGACGGTGAGAGTGTCTGTTGAACTGTAAATAAGTTGTCCCTATGGGAGTTTTATTTTTTGACTAAGGTCTTTTTAGGTAATATGGGCAAAGAACCCGTAGACTCACTGTAAACAGCGAGCCCTTAGGGAAACAATGCAGGGAGGGGAGGGAGATGGTGAGCAAAACACAAAGCAGACGGGACAAGAATCGGAGTTAAGATAGCTGTGAGTTTAATGGATGTGCTGTCAACAAAATGGCATTCACTTTAAGGTTATAGACTTGAACAGGGACAGAGAGAGGGTACTCAATTTTTCATCTTGTGATAAAAATTCAAGGAGTTGGGTCAGAGAAAAATCTCAATTCAAACACATCAATGGCACAATTATGCATGAATGTATTAATGCAGGATTTCACACCAGGTTTGAAAACACTATGAGTGCCACATGGCTGGCTGTTACAAGATTTTGGTTCCTGCTAGCTCGCTCCTAAATGTATAAAACGTCTGCACTGCTCATGCCCATCCGCCATTTTGTCTCCACATGCCAGGCCAGGGCATATATATTAAGTTGTGGCTCAAAGAGCAAAGTTTTGCTGCAGTCTCTCCTTCACCTAGTCCACAATATCTGTTTTATTAATATAAATAGTGCATCCCCCTAACATGGACATATAGTCGCACTCAGAAGCCAGCCACCTCTATAGACGAGCAAATGCCAGATCATTAAAGTAAATGAAAACACCAGTGCAGAACCCAAGACATACTGAATCGATGGAAAGGATTTCAACCAGACACATGTCGAGGAAAAGAAAAAAAGCACAAAAGCAAACAACAAAGGGTGTTGGCCAATTGCTTGTTTTTGTTGGTTAAATGCATTGCACGTATTGTTTTATTAGGCGAGGGAAGGTCATTCTTATCCTGAGTCTCATGACATCACCAGATCGCCTCAGAACACCATCCGCAGTACAGGTCCACTCTGCACTGACGACCTCCTCGGGTTGCACTTCTTGGTCAGTAGCGCTTGCTCTCCAGGCAGCATTTAACAGGACAAGATGATGGACAAGTGGCGTAGGGTGGTGGGAGCTCCCCTGGGATAGAACCTGAAAAGAAGGGATACCGTTTCTTGCACCCTGTGCCAGGGAACCATTGTACCTGGAGGCCGCCTTGGAGCAGAAGGAGGAGAAGCTGCTACTGGCCGCACAATTTGGCAAAGCGCTCCTAGAGGGGAACGAGGAGCTAAGCTATGAGCAGAGAACAGGAGGGTGACAGAGCGAGCCGCAAGCGGCCGAGGCACTGCCGGGTACCAAGCCAGCGAGCGGTATAGCGCATAGTACCACCTGGTGAGAGAAATCCGCTGCTGCATATAGAAATACGCGTGGAAATTGCACCTCTGAAAGTGGAAACTTGGCAGGACTAAGTTTCCATTACTTGGCCTGACATTTTTCTGATGTCTCTTCAACATGTCATTATCAGTTATCCAAAACTAAGCTGTCCATCTATTGTCTAGTTTGGCCGTTCTCATCCAGCAACTTTGTACAGTATACTGTGACATCTGTGATACTTTTTGAATGTCTGGATATGATGTGTAATGTGAATAAAGGGCCAGTTTTCAATGCAGACAGGCTTGTTGTTAAACAAATAAGGTTGTGTGCACAGCACCTTTGTGTATTCTCACTTGGATGTTTGCAATTTGTGTATTTAACAAAATATAATAACACTGTTCATTATATATGTGATGTGTAACTCCTGTAGCCTGATTTTTCTGTTGTTAAAAAAATGCATTTATACCAGCAGGTCTGTAACCCCCCATTTTTTAGCATTTGATATGGTAGACGGAGTGAAAGAGCTTACTGAGTACCAAACGTTATACTTTCTTCTGTGCACCTTGAAGGCTGATGGCAACTATGATACCCTCAGGACACTGAAAAAACATGCCTTTTCATTTGTAGTGCTATGGTAGCCTTGGATGCAAAACCTCAAAGAGAAAATAAATCTTGTGTTCCTTCCTGCGCACCTGTCCAGATCTACACTGAGTTTGACAACCATAAAATCAAGCATTTGTGTGATGGGTGGCAATAAACAGACTCTCAACTAGTACTCATATTTAAGGATTGTAGTAGAAAATACATAACTTTGTAATTAGCTGAATGTAAGCTCAAACTATTACTCGAGGTTTCTGTAATTATACTATTTTTTTTCATTCCCCTTGATGTATCCCATTTTCACCACACTTCTTTTGGCTATCCTAAATCACTTTCTGCCATAAATATCTCTCTATCCACATATCCTCAATCTTCCTTCCCTAGTCATACTTCTACCATTCAATTGTAGATCTATATTTACTGCTTCCATAGTAAAAGAAATTCCAATGTGTTTGCTCAGTAGTTCAGATTTGTTTGGCCCACTGCTTCAATCATCTTCATTCAGAACGTAACTCCAACATTTTCTTTCACTTACATTCTCAATATTCTATTGGTTTTGGCTCTCCTAATCGCTTTCTCTCATCTCTTTACTTTTGCAAACTCCATTCTGTCCATCTCCAGCCAGCACAGATCCATTTAACTTCAGAAATAAATATGCTGCTTTTAAAGAACTATTGCCATGGTCATTTACAAAGAGCCCTGCAAGTGAAGGACCGTTGCCATGCATTTTCACGGTGCCCCAAATGTAAAATACATAGGCACATGCCTGTATGTGAACCTGGCATCGTTATGGCTATTTCCACAACTAAGTCCTTGGTATTAAGAGATTTTTGTAGTGCCATATTGCTCCTCATCCAGGGTCCAGTATCCACTCACTCATTGGTAGCACAAGGCAGGAAAGGTTGTCATTCTGAGTTCGGACTGAAAGGAATCATTGTGACTTGGTCACCTGGTTTAGGTAAACAGATGAAGAGCGAGCAGGAGGGCAGATGGGACAGTGCGTAAC
Organism: Lissotriton helveticus; assembly: GCF_964261635.1. Lineage (NCBI taxonomy): Eukaryota > Metazoa > Chordata > Amphibia > Caudata > Salamandridae > Lissotriton > Lissotriton helveticus. Next base: position 790,864,430 of record NC_136071.1, on the reverse strand, counting down.
TGCCCATGTGTAAGGGAAAACGCTTTGCTTATTGACACTGTTCTGAGCCCACACAACACTTCTTCTCCTAAACAAAAGTAGCTTGTCAGTGCGTAAGGCAAGGTCAGGTGAAAGCTACCTAAGCAGCAGTCACAGCGCGTGCTTTCTCCTGGACTGCTATATAAGGAAAAACAACGGTTCCTGTGGATTGATAAGATACCTTTGTAACAAAGGAGGCAAAATTGCATTTTAGAGGGTACCTCAATGACAGAGGGCGAAAGAAACACTAACACAGGAGAATTCATGTAACATTTTTATAAATGTTTGGACCAAAAGCAATATAAACATAATTTGAAAATCAAAAAACTCTAGTGCATTGTGTCCCAAGTGAGAACGGGAACCCAAAGTTAAGTGACAGTGTGAATTTCCATATACAAGGTTTCCACCAGTTTTTTAAGTTTCCCACGCCACGGCTGTAGCGAAGTACGCCCTGGGCCCATCTGGCCGCATTCCAATACTTTTACTGGCAGTTCTCCTGTGTTAGTGTTTCTTTCGCCCTCTGTCATTGAGGTACCCTCTAAAATATTGCAATTTTGCCTCCTTTATTACAAAGGTATCTTATCAATCCACAGGAACCATTGTTTTTCCTTATATAACTATTACCCTGGTTCCATAGTGAGTAGGGTTCCCCTGTTTTCCTTCCTTGTTCTCCTGGACTGCAGACTGCAGGCAGCAATAACCAAGTGCCAGTCTCTGAAAGCATGATTCCAACTTGTGTGCCCCCGTCGAAATTGCCATTTTCGTACCAAGGCTGGTGACTGCTGAACAGTGATGTAATGATGGGGGCTCCATGAAAGGTGCTTTGAGAATGCTAGCGCTCCCCGGATACTCCTGTTTTTGCCAATTGTCTTATGCCCCCCCCCCCTGAGTCTGTATCCAGGAGAGTAGGTTTCTATTGTTCAGCAGGTGCAGCCCATCATGTCTCAGGAGTGCCAAAGGGTACTATGCGAATGCGTATGTCCTTACACATGCTTCTACCACACACCCCAGCGTCAATGTACATGAAACCTTTTAGAAAGCATTTTACACCTTTATTTTTTATTGTATGCGCACGTGAGTGTGTCTCCTTGTTTTCATAGTGAGCCATAGAAGTCATAAAGTATTATTTCGACCAACAGGCTGATGAGCCCACAAACAAGGCCCTTCCACCATCAGCTCAGCTTTAACAGATGGCTAAGCAGTGACTGAAAGCCACCAGCTGAAAGAGAGAGCACAATCTGGGTACAAAGTACAGGTGCTGCATGAGTTGTTAGGAGCAGAGTGAGGGGTTGAGGCAGAGTGACCGGTTTGGGGGAGGATGAGGTCTTGCATGTAAATTCATTTTAGATGCAGCTGTGGTCCCAACATGGCATTTGGGTGTGAACATGGCAGAAATCCCCCCCAAAAAGAAGCTGGGGACTAACTTAGGCAGTACGTAAATGACATCATGGCAAGTGACATCATAGTGTGTGGCATTAAAGGACGACATTTAGCACGTGGCATCACAGGAACTAGCATCACAACCCATAACCTCAAAGGAAGTGACATCACAAGAAGTGTCAAAAATTGGAAATTAGCTTAATTGGTTACAAAGTCTGCATTTTAAAATATCTTATGGGGTTAAGGCACTTGCTGCAGAGATGTCTGTGTGCCCAGTAACTCTCAGTGAATAATAATAATGGTAAGATAACTCTGGAAGTTAACATATTTGCTTGAGAGACCTGTGTTTAGTCTACTCCCAGTTTTGAATTAGAGTAGCATAGAGAGTTAAGGTGTTTCCTGCAAACCATATCATGTAACGTGCAGATGACATTTTTATTTTAGGTAGATAGGTAAGTGATTTATTGCTTTTGCCTTATAACACACAGATCCTTTGTTACGTGAAGTTCATAAATTGTAATCCTTCTAATATAACACAATGAGCTAAGAAGGACATGTGGCTCTTACTCCTTGTAACCCTCAGTGCCTGATGTAACACATCCTGTACATTGATTTACAGATTTGTATCAAGTATTGTCAATGTTGAATGTGTAAGAATGGTGTAAAGTGATGATGCGTGGGCCCCCTTGAAGCCAAAACCTCCCCATAACTGCATCCAATCATTCCATGGCAATGTAATATCTTTCACCCCACCCCACAAGAAGAGCACGAAATCTGAGCTGTCGGTATTGCAAAGCCTCAAGCTCTTATTGTGTTTTCTTTGGTCTAGGTTTATCTTTCGTGCCAGATTCCTGGTACAGTTCCATGGGACACTTGCCTGCCCTGTAACCCTCAAATGGTTGCCTGTGTCTGCTTTTGAGGAGTCAAGCGGTGGGGTGTTTCAGAACTGTTCCCAAATTTTAGGCATTGATAGCCTTCAGAACGTGGATGCAGGCGGTGTTCTCTGACCTCTGCCTTCCTCCTTCATCTGACTGGATGCAGGCGAGAAAGGGTGTTTAATAACGTCAGGGAACTGTGAGTAAGAATGATGCCAGGGTTGAAACGTACATAAGGTAATGGCAATTTTGCACATGGCTTTATTGTGGGCATATGGTTTTGCTGCAAAATACGGAATTAAGAGCTGTTTTAACATGTTCAAGCTTTTCAGTGGTTTCAGCAATGTATCCAGCGGACACTGGTCTCATAGCTTATGTCATATTTTAATTATCCTCATGCACCAAGGAAGAAGTCAGCAGGTAGTTAATGACAGGCAGCAGAGAGGAAGTCAGCAGAAATGTTTTCTACAGGCACCAGAGGAAATCAGAGGATAATTTTCCAAGCGCCAGGGAGGACATCAGGAGATAGCTTATCAACAGGAATGATAGGCATCAGAGAGGAAGCCAGCAGAAAGGTTTACTACAGGCACCAGAGTAAATCAGCAGTTAGTTTAACAGGCACCCGGGAGGAAATCAGCTGCTAGCTTATCAACAGGAACAAGAGAGGAACTCAGCAGGAAGGTTGTTTCCAGGTTCTAGAGGAACTCAGCAGATAGTTTAATAGGAAGCACCATTTACTAAATCAGATGAAAGTTCATCACCTATCGCTAAAAAGGAATTTGAGGTACAGCTGCAAGTCCAAATCACAAGTGATAGACAAATAACAACTATCTACTGCTACTTGTGTTTACTTGATGACATTTCTTATTGGTATATCTACGTTATTTTAAATAAAATAAATGGGTGTTTCCTCTTAGGTGATAAGTTAGGCTTTCTCTCTACTGCTCATTTTTTTTGCCTAAATAAACAAAGTCAACATTTTACTCACAAGCTTTCTTTAGCACCTAGTCTGTGGCAATTTAAAAACTATTCATTTACGTCGATAGCGCATTCAAACCCCAACGGTGTCCACCTGTCAGAGTGGGCCCACTGTGCTGTGGGGTTAGCACTCTAGTTTCTACGCTCAGTGTCGACCGTGCCTCATTGACTCTGGAAAAATACTGTGACTGGGAGGGCTGTACGAGCGGAGCTCTTTTTAAAGCGTTTAACACTGTATAATTGTTGTTTTGAATTTTAGCTTTCTTTATCACCTAGTCTGTGGCAATTTAAAAACTATTTATTTACGCCAATAGCGCATTCGAACCCCGGCGGTGTCCATCTGTCAGAGTGGGCCCGCCGTGCTGTGAGGTTAGCGCTGTAGTTCCTACACTCAGTGTCGACTATTTAACGTCAAACTGGAGCGTCCGCGCCAGCGGCGCCCCAAAAGCAAGCCCGTCTGCGCCCGTCCGCGCACCGGCAGCTTGGCACTGCCAGAGATGCTGCCGGTTTATGCAAAGTTGTGATGGATAATACTGTCCGCAGCTACTCTGGGGAACAACCACGCGAGATAGGCAAACGGATAAGCGTGTTTTGCAAACTGCCACTAGATAATGCAATAGGGATTGAGCTTGGCATTGTAAATAATGATAGACTAAACTGTGGTTTTCTCAATATAGGATCGCTTCCTAAGCATTCCACAGAGATTCAGCTACTGCTAGAAATACATGATCTTGATGCTCTGTTTATGACAGAGACATGGACGACGGCAGGGCTGGAGTTAGAGTTGGGATTGGCCTGTCCAACGGGTTATAAGACTAGGGGTCGTGGTAGAGGGATTGGAGTTATTTTTAAAGAGGCCTGGAAAATTACTCTGTTGGACATAGATGAGATCACCTGTGCGGAAATTTTGGGCTTCTCCGTTAAAGATCAGATGGGACCCCTGATCCTGCTTGCAGGCCAGGTCACCCCCCTGCTGCCGAACAGCTCCACTGGCTGCCTGGCCGCTCCTGCTTGAGCGTGAGTTTGCGTCGCTGTGTCCTCTCTGCCGCTGATCACCGCCTTGACCTTCCGCATTCATACTGCTCCTGTATTTTGTTGTCTCCTTTGATTATTTTGTGCCCCCTGTATTTTTTGTACCTTTTGCCTTTCTGACCAGCTCGTTACCCCCACACCCCCTTCTCTCTTTTCTGTACCCCACTCTTTACCGCCGCTGCCCCCTGCGGCCAAGCCCCCTGCCCGCCCCGCTCCCACCTCCCAGCTGCTCCTCCCTCCCTCCCTGCCTTAAATGGCGGCCGCTGCCCGACAGCGGGAGTGACCCCTGACCCTGCTTGCAGGCCAGGTCACTTCCCTGCTGCTGACCAGCTCCACCAGCTGCCTGGCTGCTCCTGCTTGAGCGTGAGTTCGCGCCCGCTGTGTCGTCTCTGCCGCTGATCTCCGCCTTGACCTTCCACGTTCGTACTGCTCCTGTATTTGTTGTCTCCTTTGAATATTTTGTGCCCCCTGCATTTTTTGTACCTTTTGCCAAAGGCAAGCCTGCCTGCACCTGTCCGCACCTGGACCGCGCCCAGTGCCAGAACCCCGCGCACGCCACAACGCCAGACTCCGATACGACGCCAACACCATCCATGCTCTCAACACCTGCCGAGACGACCACTGCTTCCAAGCCGTCTCGAAACGTACCCACGGACCTTCCTCCTGCCACACCGGCAACTTCACATGTGACCGAACCACCTAACCTCCTAGGACCGGACCCAACCACCTCTGCTGCCTACTCCTCGACACCCGCTCTGCACGCAAACACGCCGTCGAGCCTCGGGACCTGCTCAACACCTCTGCCCCAGACGTCGCCTTCCTAACCGAAACCTGGTGGAATGACTCCTCAGCACCTGACATCACCATAGCCATCCCGGATGGGTACAAGATCTCCCGCAGAGACCGCACCAACGGAATTTGACGAGGAATAGCCATAGTCCACAAGGCCACCCTCCAGGTCCACACCCTCGCAGACGACTCCCTCAACTCCGCCGAACACCTACACTTCCGGATCCACACCGACCCCAACACCCTCAGAGGATCACTTGTCTACAGACCTCCCGGACCCCGGGCCCTCTTCAGCAACTCAATCGTCGACCTCGCCAGCACCCACGCACTCGCCTCCACAGACTAAGTCCTCCTCGGGGACCTGAACTTCCACCTCGAGAACAACAACGACACCAACTCCGTCACCCTGATCATCAACCTCACCAACCTCGACCTCCAACAACTCGTCACCGAACCCACCCACGCCGCCAGCCACACACTCGCCCCCGTCTTCTCCACAAGCACCCACATCGCTATCAAACACACCACCAAACTCCACTGGACCGACCACCGCTGCATACACTTCACCTTCAAGAAACCAACTACGTACCACCACACCCAACAGCTCCCTCGCCGCTGCTGGAGCAAAATCACCAAAGACCAGCTGACCTCCACCCTCGCCCAAAACCCACCTTCCACCCCCACCGACAGAGACGCCGCCGCCCATAACTTCAGACAGTGGATCGATGACTGCGCCAACACCCTCCCCCGCCCAAGAAACCCTCCATCAACCACTCCAGCAGGAAAGCCGCCTGGTTCACTTAGGAACTCCAGACCGCCAAACGTACATGCCGGAACCTGCAGAAGAAATGGCTCCACTCCAAACAGCCACTCAGCCTACAAGGACGCCATCTGCAGACATCACCACCTCATCAGAACAGCCAAGTGGATGAGAAACAGCTGCCTGAAGCTGAACTCAGACAAGACAGAAGTCCTCATCCTCGGCCCCACCCCCTCTGTGTGGGACGACTCCTAGTGGCCGTCCACTCTGGGAACAGCTCCAACACCCACGGACCACGCACGCAACTTAGGATTCATCCTCTGCTCCTCCCTCTCCATGTCAAAACAGGTCAACGCCATCTCCTCCTCCTGCTACAACTCCCTCCGCATGTTTCGCAGGATCTACAAGTGGATCCCGTCCGAAACCAGAAGAACGGTGACCCAAGCCCTCGTCAGCAGCAAGCTGGACTACGGCAACGCACTCTATGCAGGACGACTACAACGCATCCAAAACGCCTCCGCCCGGCTGATCCTCTACATCCCCCACCGCAGCCACACCTCCTCCAACCCATAGACCTGCACTGGCTCCCCGTCAACAAGAGGATCACCTTCAAGCTCCTCACCCACGCACACAAAGCTCTCCACAACACCGGACCAGCCTACATCAGCAACAGACTCAAATTCTACACCCCCGAACGCCAGCTCCGCTCCACCAGCCTCTCCCTTGCCTCCGTCCCACGCATCCAACGAACAACCTCCGGTGGCAGATCCTTCTCATTCCTCGCCACCAAGACCTGGAACACCCTCCCCACCCATCTGTGGCATACCCAAGACCTGCTCACCTTCAGGAGATTGCTCAAGACCTGGCTCTTCGAACGGTAGCAGCAACCCCCCTCCCCCAGTGCCTTGAGACCCTCACGGGTAAGTAGTGCACTTTACAAGTTCTTGAATGATTGATTGATTGACACTCTCTCACGGGCATGGTCTGTTATAGACCGCAGGGGGCAGCTAACGTTCAACAACAGCAGGATTTTATCGATGCAATTAATATTATGGCCCTTACCCATAACAGGTTATTAGTTTTGGGAGACTTCAATTTGTGGGCACATGGGAGAATGGACACAGCATACAACAATATCATTCAGTCCTGTGCAAACCTGAGCCTGATACAATGGGTGTAAGAACCAATGCACAAAGAAGGCACATCCTAGATATGATATTCGCCGAAGAAAGCCTTATTATAATAGGGAAATACTGCCGGTTGGGTGGTCGGACCATCATTTGGCCAGTTTTAGTGTGGCACTTATAAGTAAGATGAGGCCCTTAACCAGGGAAGAAAGGACTTATCGGGGCAGGGGCTGGAACAGACTGTTAAGGAAGGCAAAAACTGCCCCTCTATTTCAGGTAGAGACTTTTCTTTCACCCTGCGAAACAGGTAACAGAGAATTACACAGCTCTCTGTGAGCACTTAACTAGGGGAATCAACCGACTGGCACCTCTAAAGGACATTAGGAAAAGAGGAAGCCCCTCGGCTCCATGGTATACGGAGACATTAAGGAATTATAAGTTGGATTGTATGATGGCTGAAAGACAGTGGAGAAAGGACTACGCTGATAATGATAAAATCAGTTGGAAACAAACTTTAGTTAAATATAAAAGAGAAATAGCAACTGCTAAAGCAGAATATTTTGCCATCTCCATCCTTAAGTCATTCACTAAATCTAAGAACATCTTTAGGATAGTAAGAGATATGACACACCCTGACTGCACAAACAGTAAAATTCCACCTACCCAGGAGCTGTATGATGGTTTAGCAATTTTCTTTCGAGAGAAAATCAACAAGATCGTGGAAGGTCTGGAAGATGTGACCCCACCTGGTTCTTTGGGCCAGGAAATGGGAGAAACATCAAAGAACAACCTCAATAGGGATAACAACCCTAATTCACTTACCCCCAAGCTCACCTTGGATGAATTTAAGATGCCCTCAGATGAGGAGTTTGCTCGAGTGGCTTTAGGAATCTCTTCAGGGTTACCTTTGGATCCTATCCCCCACAGGATATTGAAGGAACTAGGATCAGAGATCTTTCCTATCCTACGTCAGCAGTGTGGCCAGTCACTCAGTAGTGGAGTGGTGCCACCCGGCTTGAAGCAGGCAATTATAACACCGCTCCTGAAAAAATCAACACTGGACCCAGGTAGCCATAAGAACTATAAGCCAATCTCCCTATTACCATACACAGTTAAGATCATGGAATATTTTGTAAACAGGGCATTGTCTCTTTCTTGGAGACAAATAATAAACTACAAGATAAGCAATTTGGGTTCAGGCCTGGTCACGGAACAGAGACAGCCTTGGTGACCGTCCTGGATAACCTTCGAATGCGGGCGGACAGGGCACAATCGGCAACCTTAATACTGCTATACCTGACCGCCACATTTGAAGAGGTCAATCATGCCATTCTTCTCACAAGGCAGAAAACTCTGGAAGTGACAGGTGTGGCATTGCGGTGGATGCGCTCTATTTATCTGATAGATGGCAGGCAGTAGCGCTTCCCCGTATCAATCGGAATTTGTCAAAAATGAACATGGGGTACCTCAGGGGTCCTCCATCAGCCCCATACTGTTTAATGCATACATGCCACCACTTCTGGATATCATTAAAATGCTTAATATTAGCATAGTCAACTACACCGATGACACCCAGCTTATGGTGTCCCTGGACGGCGACCATGCGGACTCTCAGGAAAGTTTCCATGCGTGTATACTAGAAACTGTGAAATGGCTAAGGGCCATCTCGCTTCAATTTAAGATTGAGAAAACAGAGATGTTCCACTTTAAGGTGGGTGGTGTCCATTTAGGACTACCAGCTGACTTCTGGCCCATACCTACAGATGTCCCTCTGGTACCAGTGAGCACAGTACGCAATCTGGGGTCAGTTTCAATGAACAGTTGAATTTGGAATCCCATGTTTAAAAACTGGTGGGAGGTTGCTATACTCTCATCCGGGGACTCCGGAAAGGGCTACCATTACTGTGAGCTCACGCAAGAATCACTGTAATGAGAAGCATTATTCTGAGTTGCCTGGATTACTGTAATGCCCTGCTCTTGGAGTCTCCGGGATATCTGATTGCTAGACTCCAGAGTATCCAGGCGGCAGCAGCAAAGCTTGACCTGACCCAGGCACGCCGCTCCTCGAGAACACAAGCGCTGGCAGACCTGCACTGGCTTCTGGTGAATCAAAGGATTTCATGTATAGTGTTTAATGCACTTCATGGACAGGGACCTAAACTGCTCCAAGGGAGATTCAAATGGTATGAACCTGCACGCAATCTTCGCTCATCTTCTGCTAGTCTTGCAAGGGTTCCCATGATAAAAAAAGCAACTCTGGGGGGAGAAGCGTTTGACGTGGCAGCTGCCCGCATTCAGAATTGTTTTCCTTTGGAAATTAGGAGCACACAGGAGCTAATGATGTTCCGTAAGAAAGTTAAGATGTGGCTCTTCCCAAAAGTATGACCCTCTGGCCCAGCTCTGTAACCTCTCATATCAGTTCTTATTTCCCCTATGTCACAGCGCCAGGATGCCTGTAGGGTTGCAGTGTGCTCTACAAATGTTAAAATAAAAAAATAAAAATATATGGTTTAATATATACTCATCCACTGAAGAGTAGACTAGATTATTTGACACCATCGGATATCTTTAGATCTACACTTGACGTAATACCTCAAACTTAATTGCTTAACCCATTGTAAAAAAGTTCAAACAATTTTATAAGGGTGGCATCACTTCATGTTGATCAAGTGCGTCTGTCAGTGGAAGCTGACGGTAATCCCCCAACTGAAATGATGCAGAAACTATAATGGTGCCAGGCGTCTGACTGTTGACTCATTTAGGATTGATAAATGATGATATAACAATGATTGATTGTATGTTGGCTCATGTAGAATGTTCTGCAAGTAAGATTTTGTTATGACTTCCTGGGTGTCAGATAATATAAACGTGTCAACCCATACAACTGTGGGAAAGTTATGTTTCTTCTTTACACCAATACATATTTCATTTCATTATTTATATAGGTTTTCTAAAGTATTGGTTAACCAGAATCCTTATCAGAGATGTACAAAATATTTAACCTTAAATAGATACATTTACTTTTGAAGTATTAAACCTTCCTTACATATAGATTTTGGTAATCTTTCTCTTAATAACACATTTTAAAAAGAATTTAAACTTACTTGGGGCCTTATTATACAATCGGCATACTTTCACTGTTTGCACCCGGCACAAACATGAAAATGTGGCATATTAACATGAACGTACTTCCCCCGGGCCAGCTGTAAACATGTGCTACCCTAGGGTCAGCGCATTCCTGTGAAAAACGGAGCGGCTGCTTTGAAGCTGCTCCTTGTTTTCACAGTACAGGCGGCAACCTGCCTGCACTTTGAAGGGGGTATAGAGAGCCCCTTGCAGGCGAGTGCAGTGAGTGACTGCACCCACCTGCAAGAGGATGTCTGGTGGGTTCATGGAACCCTCTTTTCCCCCTTCAGAGGGCAGCCATCAGGGGCACACTGACAGTGCACCACCTTTTAGGTGGCACACAGTCAGTGTGCCTCCTGACAGCTTCTTTGCCTCTGCGCCATCTCCCTGCTCCCCTTCCTGGCGAAGGTCATTGAGAAAATCACCAACTTACAGCTGACCCGCCACCTCGAGGACAACAACATCCTAGACCCATCCCAGTCCGGATTCAGACAGAACCACAGCACCGAGACAGCCCTCATCGCCGCCACAGAGGACATCAGGCACCAACTAGACAACGGCTATACTTCTGCCCTCATTCTCCTGGACCTGTCAGCCGACTTTGACACGGTCTGTCACCGCACACTAAGAACACGCCTCCAAGAAGCCGGAGTCCAGAAGAAGGCCCTGGACTGGACCACGTCCTTCCCCTCCGGCAGAACCCAGCGAGTCCGCCTCCCACCCTTCCGCTCCGAAGCCACTGACATCATCTGCGGCGGATCCCAGGGATCATTCCTCAGCATGACCCTGTTCAACGTCTACATGGCCACCCTCGCACAAGTGGCCCGCCAGCACAACATGAACATCATCTCATACGCCAACCATACCCAGCTCATCCTCTCCCTCACTAAGGACCCACACACCGCCAAAACCAACCTCCGCGAGGGAATGAAGACCGTCGCCGAGTGGATGAGAAACAGCCGACTGAAGCTGAACTCAGACAAGACAGAAGTCCTGATCCTCAGCCCCACTCCCTCTGCGTAGGACGACTCCTAGTGGCCGTCCACTCTGGGAACAGCTCCAACAGCCAGGCACCACGCACGCAACATAGGATTCATCCTCGGCTCCTCCCTCTCCATGTCAAAACAGGTCAACGCCATCTCCTCCCCCTGCTACAACACCCTCCGCATGTTTCACAGGATCTACAAGTGGATCCCGACCGAAACCAGAAGAACGGCGACCCAAGCTCTCGTCAGCAGCAAGCTGGACTACGGCAACGCACTCTATGCAGGAATCCCGGGCAAGCATCTGCGACGACTACAACGCATCCAAAACGCCTCCGCCCGACTGATCCTCCATATCCCCCACCGCAGCCACACCTCCTCCCACCCGAGAGACCTGCACTGGCTCCCTGTCAACAAGAGGATCACCTTCAAGCTCCTCACCCACGCACACAAAGCTCTCCATAACACCGGACCAGCCTACCTCAGCAACAGACTCAACTTCTACACCCCCGCCCGCCAGTTCCGCTCCGCCAGCCTCTCCCTTGCCGCCGTCCCGCACATCCAACAAACAACCTCCGGTGGCAGATCCTTCTCATTCCTCGCCGCCAAGACCTGGAACACCCTCCCCACCCATCTGCGGCAGACCCAAGACCTGCTCACCTTCAGGAGATTGCTCAAGACCTGGCTCTTCGAACAGTAGCAGCACCACCCCCCCCTCAGTGCCTTGAGACCCTCACGGGTAAGTAGTGCACTTTACAAGTTCTTGAATGATTGATTGATTGATTGACACTCTCTCACAGGCATGGTCTGTTATAGACCACTGGGGGCAGCTAACGTTCAACAACAGCAGGATTTGATCGATGCAATTAATATTATGGCCCTTACCCATAACAGGTTATTAGTTTTGGGAGACGTCAATTTGTGCGCAAATGGGAGAATGGACACAGCATACAACAATCTCATTCAGTCCTGCGCAAACCTGAGCCTGTTACAATGGGTGTCAGAACCAATGCACATAGAAGGCCACATCCTAGATATGATATTCGCTGAAGAAAGCCTTATTATAATAGGGAAAATACTGCTGGTTGGGTGGTCGGACCTTCATTTGGCCAGTTTTAGTGTTGCACTTATAAGTAAGATGAGCCCCTTAACCAGGGAAGAAAGGACTTATAGGGGCAGGGACTGGAAAGTACTGTTAAGGAAGGCAAAAACTGCCCCTCTATTTCAGGTAGAGACTTTGTTTAACCCTGAGAAACAGGTAACAGAGAATTAAACAGCTCTTTGTGAGCACCGGAAGAGGACCCAGCTACATCCAGAGAATGTTTAAACACTACACCCCCCCACGAGATCTCAGATCTGCAAAAGCCAACCTCCTTACCATCCCCAATTTCAGATTGAAAACTAGAGGAGGAAAGGCTCTGGGGTTTCTGGGCTCAAAAGCCTGGAATAAATTACCCCTGCCCCTCCGCCAAATCACATCGGAAGCAGCTTTCAGGAAGACCCTCAAAACATGGATATACAGTCTATCCGATGTTTTATGTAAAAGCTTAGTCTGAATCAGTATACTTGATCTGACTCTCAGCTGACTCAGCACGGCCTGTCACCACTGCCTAGTCTTTCTAAGCCCTAAGATGCTCCCTGGAGTGAAGGCTGCGCTATATAAAAACCCCTTTACATTACGTTACATTACATTACTTAACTAGGGGAATCAACCAACTGGCCCCTCTAAAGGACATTAGGAAAAGAGGAGGCCCCTCGGCTCCATGGTATACGTAGACATTAAGGAATTATAAGTTGGATTGTATGATGGCTGAAAGACAGTGGAGAAATTATAAAATCAGTTGGAAACAAACTTTAATTAAATATAAAAGAGAAATAGCAACTGCTAAAGCAGAATATTTTGCCATCTCCATCCTTAAGTCATCCAATAAATCTAAGAACATCTTTAGGATAGTAAGAGATATGACACACCCTGACTGTACAAACAGTAAAATTCCACCTACCCAGGAGCTGTATGATGGTTTAGCAATTTTCTTTCGAGAGAAAATCAACAAGATCGTGGAAGGTCTGGAAGATGTGACCCCACCTGGTTCTTTGGGCCAGGAAATGGGAGAAACATCAAAGAACAACCTCAATAGGGATAACAACCCTAATGCACTTACCCCCAAGCTCACCTTGGATGAATTTAAGATGCCCTCAGATGAGGAGTTTGCTCGAGTGGCTTTAGGAATCTCTTCAGGGTCACCTTTGGATCCTATCCCCCACAGGATATTGAAGGAACTAGGATCAGAGATCTTTCCTATCCTACGTCAGCAGTGTGGCCAGTCACTCAGTAGTGGAGTGGTGCCACCCGGCTTGAAGCAGGCAATTATAACACCGCTCCTGAAAAAATCAACACTGGACCCAGGTAGCCATAAGAACTATAAGCCAATCTCCCTATTACCATACCCAGTTAAGATCATGGAATATTTGGTAAACAGGGCATTGTCTCTTTTCTTGGAGACAAATAATAAACTACAAGATAAGCAATTTGGGTTCAGGCCTGGTCACGGAACAGAGACAGCCTTGGTGACCGTCCTGGATAACCTTCGAATGCGGGCGGACAGGGGACAATCGGCAACCTTAATACTGCTATACCTGACCGCCGCATTTGAAGAGGTCAATCATGCCATTCTTCTCACAAGGCAGAAAACTCTGGGAGTGACAGGTGTGGCATTGCGGTGGATGCGCTCTATTTATCTGATAGATGGCAGGCAGTAGCGCTTCCCCGTAACAATCGGAATTTGTTAAAAATGAACATGGGGTACCTCAGGGGTCCTCCATCAGCCCTATACAGTTTAATGCATACATGCCACCACTTCTGGATATCATCAAAATGCTTAATATTAGCATAGTCAATCACACCGATGACACCCAGCTTATGGTGTCCCTGGACGGCGACCATGCGGACTCTCAGGAAAGTTTCCATGCGTGTATGCTAGAAATTGTGAAATGGCTAAGGGTCATCTCGCTTCAATTTAAGATTGAGAAAACAGAGATTTTCCACTTTAAGGTGGGTGGTGTCCCTTTAGGGCTACCAGCTGACTTCTGGCCCATACCTACAGATGTCCCTCTGGTACCAGTGAACACAGTACGCAATCTGGGGGTCAGTTTCAATGAACAGTTGAATTTGGAATACCATGTTAAAAAACTGGTGGGAGGTTGCTATACTCTCATCCGGGGACTCCGGAAAGGGCTACCATTACTGTGAGCTCACGCAAGAATCACTGTAATGAGAAGCATTATTCTGAGTTGCCTGGATTACTGTAATGCCCTGCTCTTGGAGTCTCCGGGATATCTGATTGCTAGACTCCAGAGTATCCAGGCGGCAGCAGCAAAGCTTGACCTGACCCAGGCACGCCGCTCCTCGAGAACACAAGTGCTGGCAGACCTGCACTGGCTTCCGGTGAATCAAAGGATTTCATGTATAGTGTTTAATGCACTTCATGGACAGGGACCTAAACTGCTCCAAGGGAGATTCAAATAGTATGAACCTGCACGCAATCTTCGCTCATCTTCTGCTAGTCTTGCAAGGGTTCCCATGATAAAGAAAGCAACTCTGGGGGGAGAAGCGTTTGACGTGGCAGCTGCCCGCATTCAGAATTGTTTTCCTTTGGAAATTAGGAGCACCCAGGAGCTAATGATGTTCCGTAAGAAAGTTAAGACGTGGCTCTTCCCAAAAGTATGACCCTCTGGCCCAGCTCTGTAACCTCTCATATCAGTTCTTATTTCCCCTATGTCACAGCGCCAGGATGCCCGTAGGGTTGCAGTGTGCTCTACAAATGTTAAAATAAAAAAATAAAAATATATGGTTTAATATATACTCATCCACTGAAGAGTAGACTAGATTATTTGACACCATCGGATATCTTTAGATCTACACTTGACGTAATACCTCAAACTTAATTGCTTAACACATCGTAAAAAAGTTCAAACAATTTTATAAGGGTGGAATCACTTCATGTTGATCAAGTGCATCTGTCAGTGGAAATTGACTGTAATCCCCCAATTGAAGTGATGCAGAAACTATAATGGTGCCAGGCGTCTGACTGTTGACTCATTTAGGATTGATAAATGATGATATAACAATGTTTGATTGTATGTTGGCTCATGTAGAATTTTCTACAAGTAAGATTTTGTTATGGCTTCCTGGGTGTCAGATAATATAAACGTGTCAACCCATACAACTTTGGGAAAGTTTTGTTTCTTCTTTCCACCAATACATATTTAATTTAATTATTTATATAGGTTTTCTAAAGTATTGGTTAACCAGAATCCTTATCAGAGATGTACAAAGTACGCATTACCTCAAACTTAATTGCTTAACCCATTGTAAAAAAGTTCAAACAATTTTATAAGGGTGGCATCACTTCATGTTGATCAAGTGCGTCTGTCAGTGGAAGCTGACGGTAATCCCCCAACTGAAATGATGCAGAAACTATAATGGTGCCAGGCGTCTGACTGTTGACTCATTTAGGATTGATAAATGATGATATAACAATGATTGATTGTATGTTGGCTCATGTAGAATTTTCTACAAGTAAGATTTTGTTATGACTTCCTGGGTGTCAGATAATATAAACGTGTCAACCCATACAACTGTGGGAAAGTTATGTTTCTTCTTTACACCAATACATATTTCATTTCATTATTTATATAGGTTTTCTAAAGTATTGGTTAACCAGAATCCTTATCAGAGATGTACAAAATATTTAACCTTAAATAGATACATTTACTTTTGAAGTATTAAACCTTCCTTACATATAGATTTTGGTAATCTTTCTCTTAATAACACATTTTAAAAAGAATTTAAACTTACTTGGGGCCTTATTATACAATCGGCATACTTTCACTGTTTGCACCCGGCACAAACATGAAAATGTGGCATATTAACATGAACGTACTTCCCCCGGGGCAGCTGTAAACATGTGCTACCCTAGGGTCAGCGCATTCCTGTGAAAAACGGAGCGGCTGCTTTGAAGCTGCTCCTTGTTTTCACAGTACAGGCGGCAAACTGCCTGCACTTTGAAGGGGGTATAGAGAGCCCCTTGCAGGTGAGTGCAGTGAGTGACTGCACCCACCTGCAAGAGGATGTCTGGTGGGTTCATGGAACCCTCTTTTCCCCCTTCAGAGGGCAGCCATCAGGGGCACACTGACAGTGCACCACCTTTTAGGTGGCACACAGTCAGTGTGCCTCCTGACAGCTTCTTTGCTTTTGCGCCATCTCCCTGCTCCCCTTCCCGGCAAAGGTCATTGAGAAAATCACCAACTTACAGCTGACCCGCCACCTCGAGGACAACAACATCCTAGACCCATCCCAGTCCGGATTCAGACAGAACCACAGCACCGAGACAGCCCTCATCGCCGCCACAGAGGACATCAGGCACCAACTAGACAACGGCGATACTTCTGCCCTCATTCTCCTGGACCTGTCAGCCGACTTTGACACGGTCTGTCACCGCACACTAAGAACAAGCCTCCAAGAAGCCGGAGTCCAGAAGAAGGCCCTGGACTGGACCACGTCCTTCCCCTCCGGCAGAACCCAGCGAGTCCGCCTCCCACCCTTCTGCTCCGAAGCCACTGACATCATCTGCGGCGTATCCCAGGGATCATTCCTCAGCATGACCCTGTTCAACGTCTACATGGCCACCCTCGCACAAGTGGCCCGCCAGCACAACATGAACATCATCTCATACGCCAACCATACCCAGCTCATCCTCTCCCTCACTAAGGACCCACACACCGCCAAAACCAACCTCCGCGAGGGAATGAAGACCGTCGCCGAGTGGATGAGAAACAGCCAACTGAAGCTGAACTCAGACAAGACAGAAGTCCTGATCCTCGGCCCCACTCCCTCTGCGTAGGACGACTCCTAGTGGCCGTCCACTCTGGGAACAGCTCCAACAGCCAGGCACCACGCACGCAACATAGGATTCATCCTTGGCTCCTCCCTCTCCATGTCAAAACAGGTCAACGCCATCTCCTCCCCCTGTTACAACACCCTCCGCATGTTTCACAGGATCTACAAGTGGATCCCGACCAAAACCAGAAGAACGGCGACCCAAGCTCTCGTCAGCAGCAAGCTGGACTACGGCAACGCACTCTATGCAGGAATCCCGGGCAAGCATCTGCGACGACTACAACGCATCCAAAACGCCTCCGCCCGACTGATCCTCCACATCCCCCACCGCAGCCACACCTCCTCCCACCCGAGAGACCTGCACTGGCTCCCTGTCAACAAGAGGATCACCTTCAAGCTCCTCACCCACGCACACAAAGCTCTCCACAACACCGGACCAGCCTACCTCAGCAACAGACTCAACTTCTACACCCCCGCCCGCCAGTTCCGCTCCGCCAGCCTCTCCCTTGCCGCCGTCCCGCACATCCAACAAACAACCTCCGGTGGCAGATCCTTCTCATTCCTCGCCGCCAAGACCTGGAACACCCTCCCCACCCATCTGCGGCAGACCCAAGACCTGCTCACCTTCAGGAGATTGCTCAAGACCTGGCTCTTCGAACAGTAGCAGCACCACCCCCCCCTCAGTGCCTTGAGACCCTCACGGGTAAGTAGTGCACTTTACAAGTTCTTGAATGATTGATTGATTGATTGACACTCTGTCACAGGCATGGTCTGTTATAGACCACTGGGGGCAGCTAACGTTCAACAACAGCAGGATTTGATTGATGCAATTAATATTATGGCCCTTACCCATAACAGGTTATTATTTTTGGGAGACGTCAATTTGTGCGAAAATGGGAGAATGGACACAGCATACAACAATCTCATTCAGACCTGCGCAAACCTGAGCCTGATACAATGGGTGTCAGAACCAATGCACATAGAAGGCCACATCCCAGATATGATATTCGCTGAAGAAAGCCTTATTATAATAGGGAAAATACTGCTGGTTGGGTGGTCGGACCTTCATTTGGCCAGTTTTAGTGTGGCACTTATAAGTAAGATGAGGCCCTTAACCAGGGAAGAAAGGACTTATAGGGGCAGGGACTGGAAAGTACTGTTAAGGAAGGCAAAAACTGCCCCTCTATTTCAGGTAGAGACTTTGTTTAACCCTGAGAAACAGGTAACAGAGAATTAAACAGCTCTTTGTGAGCACCGGAAGAGGACCCAGCTACATCCAGAGAATGTTTAAACACTACACCCCCCCCACGAGATCTCAGATCTGCAAAAGCCAACCTCCTTACCATCCCCAATTTCAGATTGAAAACTAGAGGAGGAAAGGCTCTGGGGTTTCTGGGCTCAAAAGCCTGGAATAAATTACCCCTGCCCCTCCGCCAAATCACATTGGAAGCAGCTTTCAGGAAGACCCTCAAAACATGGATATACAGTCTATCCGATGTTTTATGTAAAAGCTTAGTCTGAATCAGTATACTTGATCTGACTCTCAGCTGACTCAGCACGGCCTGTCACCACTGCCTAGTCCTTCTAAGCCCTAAGATGCTCCCTGGAGTGAAGGCTGCGCTATATAAAAACCCCTTTACATTACGTTACATTACATTACTTAACTAGGGGAATCAACCAACTGGCCCCTCTAAAGGACATTAGGAAAAGAGGAGGCCCCTCGGCTCCATGGTATACGGAGACATTAAGGAATTATAAGTTGGATTGTAAGATGGCTGAAAGACAGTGGAGAAAGGACTACGTTAAAAATGATAAAATCAGTTGGAAACAAACTTTAATTAAATATAAAAGAGAAATAGCAACTGCTAAAGCAGAATATTTTGCCATCTCCATCCTTAAGTCATCCAATAAATCTAAGAACATCTTTAGGATAGTAAGAGATATGACACACCCTGACTGTACAAACAGTAAAATTCCACCTACCCAGGAGCTGTATGATGGTTTAGCAACTTTCTTTCGAGAGAAAATCAACAAGATCGTGGAAGGTCTGGAAGATGTGACCCCACCTGGTTCTTTGGGCCAGGAAATGGGAGAAACATCAAAGAACAACCTCAATAGGGATAACAACCCTAATTCACTTACCCCCAAGCTCACCTTGGATGAATTTAAGATGCCCTCAGATGAGGAGTTTGCTCGAGTGGCTTTAGGAATCTCTTCAGGGTCACCTTTGGATCCTATCCCCCACAGGATATTGAAGGAACTAGGATCAGAGATCTTTCCTATCCTACGTCAGCAGTGTGGCCAGTCACTCAGTAGTGGAGTGGTGCCACCCGGCTTGAAGCAGGCAATTATAACACCGCTCCTGAAAAAATCAACACTGGACCCAGGTAGCCATAAGAACTATAAGCCAATCTCCCTATTACCATACCCAGTTAAGATCATGGAATATTTGGTAAACAGGGCATTGTCTCTTTTCTTGGAGACTGTGGAAAAGTAAATTTTGCCATGTTATATGTGCCTACGTGTTCCCCATGTTATGATACATGTGCATGATCGATATGCATGTATTCCCCTCTGATCAATTAAAGACGCAATTACAGTTGTGTCCATCTCTAGTATGCCAGTTTCCAGTCTTCGTGAATACAACGAATATTAGGCCTATGTAAAGCTACGTTGCCACGTTTTACAGTGTGCACGTTAATTCATTGAATTATCCCCGTTTCTAGGCCTCAAAAGGGCCCGGACTCAGATTCAGCTCCTGTCTCCTGAACCCTCTCCGAGGAGCGATACAGCCCCCACCTGTATCCCTGACCCTTCACTTACTTCATGCCTCGCAGTGCCCGGCCCGGCCTGGCTCTGCCTCCCAGTCTGCCAAGAGTATGTTATGTTTCTAGTTATCAGTCCAGCCCTCCTTCTCTGCATTCCTAAGCTACTGAATCACATCAATAGTTTCCGTCATGGTCTAGCCTTTATGTCTCCATGTAAGAGAAATACTGTATTAATATTCATAGAATATTCCTCGCACACACAATACATGTAGAATTATGCATGCACCAGTCCTAGTATCAAGTAGCCTTTGCCCTGATAACTTTTGGATTCTATCAACATGTACTATAAACACCAGATACTAGATATGCCTAGGTACATGTCGCTCTGACCCTCCAGACTTTCGTCTCCTCTTCTAGTGCAGAAGTCATAGCCCCCAGTTCTCCCTGCTAACACGTCATTGCCAGTTTACGCGCACCACTAGGTTAGAGGTCCCAGCTGCTCAGGTAGCCCCCTCCATGTTTCCGCCCCGTTTATGACATATTCTATTACGTTTACATCACATGTCTATGTATACGCCCTGTACACACCTCTTGTTACACCCACTTTATGCCTTATCTTTCGCGACTGCTACAAACTCCGCCTACTGCTACGCCTACTGTATTGAATGCAATGTATTTGTTTAACTATAAATATTGTGCACTGTTATTAAAAGTTACCCTTATGCTCCCAGATCCTGCCCCCGGCAGCTGCCATCCCATTCCCATGCAGGCTGTCCTGTTCTTGTCCTTTATGCTTAATTAAAGCCTGTCAACTCTAGCTACCTCGTATCTTAACTCTTATTTATTGAGCTACCCGTTTATTGATTATAGTCAAAAATAGAACCGGTAATTAATTATTTATTTACCACAAGACAAATAATAAACTACAAGATAAGCAATTTGGGTTCAGGCCTGGTCACGGAACAGAGACAGCCTTGGTGACCGTCCTGGATAACCTTCGAATGCGGGCGGACAGGGGACAATCGGCAACCTTAATACTGCTATACCTGACCGCCGCATTTGAAGAGGTCAATCATGCCATTCTTCTCACAAGGCCGAAAACTCTGGGAGTGACAGGTGTGGCATTGCGGTGGATGCGCTCTATTTATCTGATAGATGGCAGGCAGTAGCGCTTCCCCGTATCAATCGGAATTTGTCCAAAATGAACATGGGGTACCTCAGGGGTCCTCCATCAGCCCCATACTGTTTAATGCATACATGCCACCACTTCTGGATATCATCAAAATGCTTAATATTAGCATAGTCAATTACACCGATGACACCCAGCTTATGGTGTCCCTGGACGGCGACCATGCGGACTCTCAGGAAAGTTTCCATGCGTGTATGCTAGAAATTGTGAAATGGCTAAGGGTCATCTCGCTTCAATTTAAGATTGAGAAAACAGAGATTTTCCACTTTAAGGTGGGTGGTGTCCCTTTAGGACTACCAGCTGACTTCTGGCCCATACCTACAGATGTCCCTCTGGTACCAGTGAACACAGTACGCAATCTGGGGGTCAGTTTCAATGAACAGTTGAATTTGGAATCCCATGTTAAAAAACTGGTGGGAGGTTGCTATACTCTCATCCGGGGACTCCGGAAAGGGCTACCATTACTGTGAGCTCACGCAAGAATCACTGTAATGAGAAGCATTATTCTGAGTTGCCTGGATTACTGTAATGCCCTGCTCTTGGAGTCTCCGGGATATCTGATTGCTAGACTCCAGAGTATCCAGGCGGCAGCAGCAAAGCTTGACCTGACCCAGGCACGCCGCTCCTCGAGAACACAAGTGCTGGCAGACCTGCACTGGCTTCCGGTGAATCAAAGGATTTCATGTATAGTGTTTAATGCACTTCATGGACAGGGACCTAAATTGCTCCAAGGGAGATTCAAATAGTATGAACCTGCACGCAATCTTCGCTCATCTTCTGCTAGTCTTGCAAGGGTTCCCATGATAAAGAAAGCAACTCTGGGGGGAGAAGCGTTTGACGTGGCAGCTGCCCGCATTCAGAATTGTTTTCCTTTGGAAATTAGGAGCACACAGGAGCTAATGATGTTCCGTAAGAAAGTTAAGACGTGGCTCTTCCCAAAAGTATGACCCTCTGGCCCAGCTCTGTAACCTCTCATATCAGTTCTTATTTCCCCTATGTCACAGCGCCAGGATGCCCGTAGGGTTGCAGTGTGCTCTACAAATGTTAAAATAAAAAAATAAAAATATATGGTTTAATATATACTCATCCACTGAAGAGTAGACTAGATTATTTGACACCATCGGATATCTTTAGATCTACACTTGACGTAATACCTCAAACTTAATTGCTTAACACATCGTAAAAAAGTTCAAACAATTTTATAAGGGTGGAATCACTTCATGTTGATCAAGTGCATCTGTCAGTGGAAATTGACTGTAATCCCCCAATTGAAGTGATGCAGAAACTATAATGGTGCCAGGCGTCTGACTGTTGACTCATTTAGGATTGATAAATGATGATATAACAATGTTTGATTGTATTTGGCTCATGTAGAATTTTCTACAAGTAAGATTTTGTTATGGCTTCCTGGGTGTCAGATAATATAAACGTGTCAACCCATACAACTTTGGGAAAGTTTTGTTTCTTCTTTACACCAATACATATTTAATTTAATTATTTATATAGGTTTTCTAAAGTATTGGTTAACCAGAATCCTTATCAGAGATGTACAAAGTACGCATTACCTCAAACTTAATTGCTTAACCCATTGTAAAAAAGTTCAAACAATTTTATAAGGGTGGCATCACTTCATGTTGATCAAGTGCGTCTGTCAGTGGAAGCTGACGGTAATCCCCCAACTGAAATGATGCAGAAACTATAATGGTGCCAGGCGTCTGACTGTTGACTCATTTAGGATTGATAAATGATGATATACAATGATTGATTGTATGTTGGCTCATGTAGAATTTTCTACAAGTAAGATTTTGTTATGACTTCCTGGGTGTCAGATAATATAAACGTGTCAACCCATACAACTGTGGGAAAGTTATGTTTCTTCTTTACACCAATACATATTTCATTTCATTATTTATATAGGTTTTCTAAAGTATTGGTTAACCAGAATCCTTATCAGAGATGTACAAAATATTTAACCTTAAATAGATACATTTACTTTTGAAGTATTAAACCTTCCTTACATATAGATTTTGGTAATCTTTCTCTTAATAACACATTTTAAAAAGAATTTAAACTTACTTGGGGCCTTATTATACAATCGGCATACTTTCACTGTTTGCACCCGGCACAAACATGAAAATGTGGCATATTAACATGAACGTACTTCCCCCGGGGCAGCTGTAAACATGTGTTACCCTAGGGTCAGCGCATTCCTGTGAAAAACGGAGCGGCTGCTTTGAAGCTGCTCCTTGTTTTCACAGTACAGGCGGCAACCTGCCTGCACTTTGAAGGGGGTATAGAGAGCCCCTTGCAGGTGAGTGCAGTGAGTGACTGCACCCACCTGCAAGAGGATGTCTGGTGGGTTCATGGAACCCTCTTTTCCCCCTTCAGAGGGCAGCCATCAGGGGCACACTGACAGTGCACCACCTTTTAGGTGGCACACAGTCAGTGTGCCTCCTGACAGCTTCTTTGCCTCTGCGCCATCTCCCTGCTCCCCTTCCCGGCGAAGGTCATTGAGAAAATCACCAACTTACAGCTGACCCGCCACCTCGAGGACAACAACATCCTAGACCCATTCCAGTCCGGATTCAGACAGAACCACAGCACCGAGACAGCCCTCATCGCCGCCACAGAGGACATCAGGCACCAACTAGACAACGGCGATACTTCTGCCCTAATTCTCCTGGACCTGTCAGCCGACTTTGACACGGTTTGTCACCGCACACTAAGAACACGCCTCCAAGAAGCCGGAGTCCAGAAGAAGGCCCTGGACTGGACCACGTCCTTCCCCTCCGGCAGAACCCAGCGAGTCCGCCTCCCACCCTTCCGCTCCGAAGCCACTGACATCATCTGAGGCGTATCCCAGGGATCATTCCTCAGCATGGCCCTGTTCAACGTCTACATGGCCACCCTCGCACAAGTGGCCCGCCAGCACAACATGAACATCATCTCATACGCCAACCATACCCAGCTCATCCTCTCCCTCACTAAGGACCCACACACTGCCAAAACCAACCTTCACGAGGGAATGAAGACCGTCGCCGAGTGGATGAGAAACAGCCGACTGAAGCTGAACTCAGACAAGACAGAAGTCCTGATCCTCGGCCCCACTCCCTCTGCGTAGGACGACTCCTAGTGGCCGTCCACTCTGGGAACAGCTCCAACAGCCAGGCACCACGCACGCAACATAGGATTCATCCTCGGCTCCTCCCTCTCCATGTCAAAACAGGTCAATGCCATCTCCTCCCCCTGCTACAACACCCTCCGCATGTTTCACAGGATCTACAAGTGGATCCCGACCGAACCCAGAAGAACGGCGACCCAAGCTCTCGTCAGCAGCAAGCTGGACTACGGCAACGCACTCTATGCAGGAATCCCGGGCAAGCATCTGCGACGACTACAACGCATCCAAAACGCCTCTGCCCGACTGATCCTCCACATCCCCCACTGCAGCCACAACTCCTCCCACCCGAGAGACCTGCACTGGCTCCCTGTCAACGAGAGGATCACCTTCAAGCTCCTCACCCATGCACACAAAGCTCTCCACAACACCGGACCAGCCTACCTCAGCAACAGACTCAACTTCTACACCCCCGCCCGCCAGTTCCGCTCCGCCAGCCTCTCCCTTGCCGCCGTCCCGCACATCCAACAAACAACCTCCGGTGGCAGGTCCTTCTCATTCCTCGCCGCCAAGACCTGGAACACCCTCCCCACCAATCTGCGGCAGACCCAAGACCTGCTCACCTTCAGGAGATTGCTCAAGACCTGGCTCTTCGAACAGTAGCAGCACCCCCCCCCCCCCTCAGTGCCTTGAGACCCTCACGGGTAAGTAGTGCACTTTACAAGTTCTTGAATGATTGATTGATTGATTGATTGACACTCTCTCACGGGCATGGTCTGTTATAGACCACTGGGGGCAGCTAACGTTCAACAAAAGCAGGATTTGATCGATGCAATTAATATTATGGCCCTTACCCATAACAGGTTATTAGTTTTGGGAGACGTCAATTTGTGCGCAAATGGGAGAATGGACACAGCATACAACAATCTCATTCAGTCCTGCGCAAACCTGAGCCTGATACAATGGTTGTCAGAACCAATGCACATAGAAGGCCATATCCTAGATATGATATTCGCTGAAGAAAGCCTTATTATAATAGGGAAAATACTGCTGGTTGGGTGGTCGGACCTTCATTTGGCCAGTTTTAGTGTGGCACTTATAAGTAAGATGAGGCCCTTAACCAGGGAAGAAAGGACTTATAGGGGCAGGGACTGGAATGTACTGTTAAGGAAGGCAAAGACTGCCCCTCTATTTCAGGTAGAGACTTTGTTTAACCCTGAGAAACAGGTAACAGAGAATTAAACAGCTCTTTGTGAGCACCGGAAGAGGACCCAGCTACATCCAGAGAATGTTTAAACACTACACCCCCCCACGAGATCTCAGATCTGCAAAAGCCAACCTCCTTACCATCCCCAATTTCAGATTGAAAACTAGAGGAGGAAAGGCTCTGGGGTTTCTGGGCTCAAAAGCCTGGAATAAATTACCCCTGCCCCTCCGCCAAATCACATCGGAAGCAGCTTTCAGGAAGACCCTCAAAACATGGATATACAGTCTATCCGATGTTTTATGTAAAAGCTTAGTCTGAATCAGTATACTTGATCTGACTCTCAGCTGACTCAGCACAGCCTGTCACCACTGCCTAGTCTTTCTAAGCCCTAAGATGCTCCCTGGAGTGAAGGCTGCGCTATATAAAAACCCCTTTACATTACATTACATTACATTACTTAACTAGGGGAATCAACCAACTGGCCCCTCTAAAGGACATTAGGAAAAGAGGAGGCCCCTCGGCTCCATCGTATACGGAGACATTAAGGAATTATAAGTTGGATTGTAAGATGGCTGAAAGACAGTGGAGAAAGGACTACGCTGAAAATGATAAAATCAGTTGGAAACAAACTTTAATTAAATATAAAAGAGAAATAGCAACTGCTAAAGCAGAATATTTTGCCATCTCCATCCTTAGGTCATCCAATAAATCTAAGAACATCTTTAGGATAGTAAGAGATATGACACACCCTGACTGTACAAACAGTAAAATTCCACCTACCCAGGAGCTGTATGATGGTTTAGCAATTTTCTTTCGAGAGAAAATCAACAAGATCGTGGAAGGTCTGGAAGATGTGACCCCACCTGGTTCTTTGGGCCAGGAAATGGGAGAAACATCAAAGAACAACCTCGATAGGGATAACAACCCTAATTCACTTACCCCCGAGCTCACCTTGGATGAATTTAAGATGCCCTCAGATGAGGAGTTTGCTCGAGTGGCTTTAGGAATCTCTTCAGGGTCACCTTTGGATCCTATCCCCCACAGGATATTGAAGGAACTAGGATCAGAGATCTGTCCTATCCTACGTCAGCAGTGTGGCCAGTCACTCAGTAGTGGAGTGGTGCCACCCGGCTGGAAGCAGGCAATTATAACACCGCTACTGAAAAAATCAACACTGGACCCAGGTAGCTATAAGAACTATAAGCCAATCTCCCTATTACCATACCCAGTTAAGATCATGGAATATTTGGTAAACAGGGCATTGTCTCTTTTCTTGGAGACAAATAATAAACTACAAGATGAGCAATTTGGGTTCAGGCCTGGTCACGGAACAGAGACAGCCTTGGTGACCGTCCTGGATAACCTTCGAATGCGGGCGGACAGGGGAAATCGGCAACCTTAATACTGCTATACCTGACCGCCGCATTTGAAGAGGTCAATCATGCCATTCTTCTCACAAGGCAGAAAACTCTGGGAGTGACAGGTGTGGCATTGCGGTGGATGCGTTCTATTTATTTGATAGATGGCAGGCAGTAGCGCTTCCCCGTATCAATCGGAATTTGTCAAAAATGAACATGGGGTACCTCAGGGGTCCTCCATCAGCCCCATACTGTTTAATGCATACATGCCACCACTTCTGGATATCATTAAAATGCTTAATATTAGCATGGTCAATTACACCGATGACACCCAGCTTATGGTGTCCCTGGACGGCGACCATGCGGACTCTCAGGAAAGTTTCCATGCGTGTATGCTAGAAATTTTAAAATGGCTAAGGGTCATCTCGCTTCAATTTAAGATTGAGAAAACAGAGATTTTCCACTTTAAGGTGGGTGGTGTCCCTTTAGGACTACCAGCTGACTTCTGGCCCATACCTACAGATGTCCCTCTGGTACCAGT
Source organism: Lissotriton helveticus (assembly GCF_964261635.1). Taxonomy (NCBI): domain Eukaryota; kingdom Metazoa; phylum Chordata; class Amphibia; order Caudata; family Salamandridae; genus Lissotriton; species Lissotriton helveticus. The sequence continues at coordinate 790,837,282 of NC_136071.1, read as the reverse complement.
GAGCACAGTACGCAATCTGGGGGTCAGTTTCAATGAACAGTTGAATTTGGAATCCCATGTTAAAAAACTGGTGGGAGGTTGCTATACTCTCATCCGGGGACTCCGGAAAGTGCTACCATTACTGTGAGCTCACGCAAGAATCACTGTAGTGAGAAGCATTATTCTGAGTTGCCTGGATTACTGTAATGCCCTGCTCTTGGAGTCCCCGGGATATCTGATTGCTAGACTCCAGAGTATCCAGGTGGCAGCAGCAAAGCTTGACCTGACCCAGGCACGCCGCTCCTCGAGAACACAAGTGCTGGCAGACCTGCACTGGCTTCCGGTGAATCAAAGGATTTTATGTATAGTGTTTAATGCACTTCATGGACAGGGACCTAAACTGCTCCAAGGGAGATTCAAATGGTATGAACCTGCACGCAATCTTCGCTCATCTTCTGCTAGTCTTGCAAGGGTTCCCAGGATAAAGAAAGCAACTCTGGGGGGAGAAGCGTTCGACGTGGCAGCTGCCCGCCTTCAGAATTGTTTTCCTTTGGAAATTAGGAGCACACAGGAGCTAATGATGTTCCGTAAGAAAGTTAAGACGTGGCTCTTCCCAAAAGTATGACCCTCTGGCCCAGCTCTGTAACCTCTCATATCAGTTCTTATTTCCCTATGTCATAGCGCCAGGATGCCCGTAGGGTTGCAGTGTGCTCTACAAATGTTAAAATTAAAAAATAAAAATATGTGGTTTAATATATACTCATTCACTGAAGAGTAGACTAGATTATTTGACACCATCGGATATCTTTAGATCTACACTTGGCGCATTACCTCAAACTTAATTGCTTAACACATCGTAAAAGAATTCAAACAATTTTATAAGGGTGGAATCACTTCATGTTGATCAAGTGCATCTGTCATTGGAAACTGACTGTAATCCCCCAATTGAAGTGATGCAGAAACTATAATGGTGCCAGGCGTCTGACTGTTGACTCATTTAGGATTGATAAATGATGATATAACAATGTTTGATTGTATGATGGCTCATGTAGAATTTTTTACAAGTAAGATTTTGTTATGGCTTCCTGGGTGTCAGATAATATAAACGTGTCAACCCATACAACTTTGGGAAAGTTTTGTTTCTTCTTTACACCAATACATATTTAATTTAATTATTTATATAGGTTGTCTAAAGTATTGGTTAACCAGAATCCTTATCAGAGATGTACAAAGTACGCATTACCTCAAACTTAATTGCTTAACCCATTGTAAAAAAGTTCCAACAATTTTATAAGGGTGGCATCACTTCATGTTGATCAAGTGTATCTGTCAGTGGAAGCTGACTGTAATCCCCCAACTGAAGTGATGCAGAAACTATAATGGTGCCAGGCGTCTGACTGTTGACTCATTTAGGATTGATAAATGATGATATAACAATGATTGATTGTATGTTGGCTCATGTAGAATTTTCTACAAGTAAGATTTTGTTATGGCTTCCTGGGTGTCAGATAATATAAACGTGTCAACCCATACAACTTTGGGAAAGTTTTGTTTCTTCTTTACACCAATACATATTTAATTTAATTATTTATATAGGTTTTCTAAAGTATTGGTTAACCAGAATCCCTATCAGAGATGTACAAAATATTTAACCTTAAATAGATACATTTACTTTTGAAGTATTAAACCTTCCTTACATATAGATTTTGGTAATCTTTCTCTTAATAACACATTTTAAAAAGATTTTAACCTTACTTGGGGGCCTTATTATACAATTGGCATACTTTCACTGTTTGCACCCGGCACAAACATGAAAATGTGGCATATTAACATGAACGTACTTCCCCGGGGCAGCTGAAAACATGTGCTACCCTAGGGTCAGCGCATTCCTGTGAAAAAGGGAGCGGCTGCTTTGAAGCTGCTCCTTGTTTTCACAGTACAGGCGGCAACCTGCCTGCACTTTGAATGGGGAATAGAGATCCCCTTGCAGGCGAGTGCAGTGAGTGACTGCACCCACCTGCAAGAGGATGTCTGGTGGGTTCATGGAACCCTCTTTTCCCCCTTCAGAGGGCAGCCATCAGGGGCACACTGACAGTGCACCACCTTTTAGGTGGCACGCAGTCAGTGTGCCTCCTGACAGCTTCTTTGCCTCTGCGCCATCTCCCTGCTCCCCTTCCCGGCGAAGGTCATTGAGAAAATCACCAACTTACAGCTGACCCGCCACCTCGAGGACAACATCCTAGACCCATACCAGTCTGGATTCAGACGGAACCACAGCACCGAGACAGCCCTCATCGCCACCACAGAGGACATCAGGCACCAACTAGACAACGGCGATACTTCTGCCCTCATTCTCCTGGACCTGTCAGCCGACTTTGACACGGTCTGTCACCGCACACTAAGAACACGCCTCCAAGAAGCCTGAGTCCAGAGAAGGCCCTGGACTGGACCAGGTCCTTCCTCTCCGGCAGAACCAGGCGAGTCCGCCTCCCACCCTTCCGCTCCGAAGCCACTGACATCACCTGCGGCGTATCCCAGGGATCATTCCTCAGCATGACCCTTTTCAACATCTACATGGCCACACTCGCACAAGTGGCCCGCCAGCACAACATGAACATCATCTCATACGCCAACCATACCCAGCTCATCCTCTCCCTCACTAAGGACCCACACACCGCCAAAACCAACCTCCACGAGGGAATGAAGACCGTCGCCGAGTGGATGAGAAACAGCCGACTGAAGCTGAACTCAGACAAGACAGAAGTCCTCATCCTCAGCCCCACCCCATCTGCGTAGGACGATTCCTAGTGGCCGTCCACTCTGGGAACAGCTCCAACAGCCAGGCACCACGCACGCAACCTAGGATTCATCCTCGGCTCCTCCCTCTCCATGTCAAAACAGGTCAACGCCATCTCCTCCCCATGCTACAACACCCTCCGCATGTTTCTCAGGATCTACAAGTGGATCCTGACCGAAACCAGAAGAACGGCGACCCAAGCTCTCATCAGCAGCAAGCTGGACTACGGCAACGCATTCTATGCAGGAATCCCGGGCAAGCACCTGCGACGACTACAACGCATCCAAAACGCCTCCGCCCGACTGATCCTCCACATCCCCCACCGCAGCCACATCTCCTCCCACCCGAGAGACCTGCACTGGCTCCCTGTCAACAAGAGGATCACCTTCAAGCTCCTCACCCACGCACACAAAGCTCTCCATAAGACCGGACCAGCCTACCTCAGCAACAGACTCAACTTCTACACCCCCGCCCGCCAGTTCCGCTCCGCCAGCCTCTCCCTTGCCGCCATCCCGCACATCCAACAAACAACCTCCGGTGGCAGATCCTTTTCATTCCTCGCCGCCAAGACCTGGAACACCCTCCCCAACGATCTGAGGCAGACCCAAGACCTGCTCACCTTCTGGAGATTGCTCAAGACCTGGCTCTTCGAACAGTAGCAGCACCACCCCCCCCTCAGTGCCTTGAGACCCTCACGGGTAAGTAGTGCACTTTACAAGTTCTTGAATGATTGATTGATTGATTGATTGATTGACACTCTCTCACGGGCATGGTCTGTTATAGACCACTGGGGGCAGCTAACGTTCAACAACAGCAGGATTTGATCGATGCAATTAATATTATGGCCCTTACCCATAACAGGTTATTAGTTTTGGGAGACGTCAATTTGTGGGCAAATGGGAGAATGGACACAGCATATAACAATCTCATTCAGTCCTGCGCAAACCTGAGCCTGATACAAGGGGTGTCAGAACCAATGCACATAGAAGGCCACATCCTAGATATGATATTCGCTGAAGAAAGCCTTATTATAATAGGGAAAATACTGCTGGTTGGGTGGTCGGACCTTCATTTGGCCAGTTTTAGTGTGGCACTTATAAGTAAAATGAGGCCCTTAACCAGGGAAGAAAGGACTTATCGGGGCAGGGACTGGAAAGTACTGTTAAGGAAGGCAAAAACTGCCCCTCTATTTCAGGTAGAGACTTTGTTTAACCCTGAGAAACAGGTAACAGAGAATTAAACAGCTCTCTGTGAGCAGCGGAAGAGGACCCAGCTACATCCAGAGCAAGTTTAAACACTACACCCCCCACAAGATCTCAGATCTGCAAAAGCCAACCTCCTTACCATCCCCAATTTCAGATTGAAAACTAGAGGAGGAAATGCTTAGGGTTTCTGGGCTCAAAGGCCTGGAATAAATTACCCCTGCCCCTCCGCCAAATCACATCGGAAGCAGCTTTCAGGAAGACCCTCAAAACATGGATATACAGTCTATCCGATGTTTTATGTAAAAGCTTAGTCTGAATCAGTATACTTGATCTGACTCTCAGCTGACTCAGCACGGCCTGTCACCACTGCCTAGTCTTTCTAAGCCCTAAGATGCTCCCTGGAGTGAAGGCTGCGCTATATAAAAACCCCTTTACATTACATTACGTTACATTACTTAACTAGGGGAATCAACCAACTGGCCCCTCTAAAGGACATTAGGAAAAGAGGAAGCCCCTCGGCTCCATGGTATA